>NC_089979.1:115611414-116861414 GCF_036417845.1 Apteryx mantelli | reverse complement strand
ATACATTGTGGTCCATGCACTGATAAACAAACTAGTCATGATGGAAATCTATCCTTTCAGGTTTGGCTATTGAAAAAAAAAAAGAATATGTGTGATTTAATTTTCAGCTGTTTATGAACAGGATGAACAAGTCACAAAGTCTTTCATTTCTCCCATTAATCCAACCTACCTCATGGAAAACCTGAGCTGTGGCCTGTTGTGACCCTTTTTCTTTGTTTTACGTAAGAGAAAGGGCAAGAAACAAGAGGAAATTAAAAAAGCAAGGGAGGTAAAATGATGTCTCATATGACTAAAGCATTCAGAAAATTCAGAACCAGCAACTCACCTTGAATGCTCCAAGTATCTGGTTCTTGGGACCCTTTCAGGGAGCCAAACTCTGTCCCCTACTGTGGGACACAACATTGTTGTTTTCTTCTCTTTCAGAGAAAGCACATTCTCAGTGGTTTAAAACAATGAGGGACATATAAATATTTGTTTTAAGATTAATCTTGACATGGAAGATCCCAGTGAAGGATGAATTTATGGCTGGCTGGCTGCTTGCCCCTTGCACAAACATTTGGTAATTTTAAACTTGTTCTTTTTAAGTCGCTCAGTCACAATCAAACGGTAGGTCAAACTGTGTCCTTCCTCCCTTAACGTGTTCTTGGAAACAAATGAGATCACTGAAAATATAAATTAGTATAGAATATATTATATACTTACAGTATATCTATGTGCAGGCAATAAATAATTTCACCAGAGAGAAGAGAATGTGAGCTAATGGGGACAGACTGGTCATGGCAAAAGATTTCATTTAATATCAAGAGTATTTAATATGACTATTTTATTACACACTTCTAAAAGAAATGAAGTCGACTGCAGCTGACCTGCACCTGCAAAACTGAGAAGGAAATGTGGCTTACAGAGCAATGGATAAAAAAATTAACAAAAACCCTTATTTCCCTGCAATAAGCTGTGAATCCTTGAATTTTAAAGAATTTTGGCAACTTCCAACAACTGAAAGTTATTTATGGTACTTACACGATGATCATATATTCACACATTTTGCTTTATGATATATTTTACTCCTGTCATTCAAAACCAGTTTGATTTAAAAAGCCGTCACTGGCCTAGTATGAATTCTTTTTTTTTGCATGGGGTTTCTAATAATTCTAATTGTTATAATAATTCTAATAATAATTCTAATTATCTTTATAATAATTCTAATAAATTATTAACTGTCCTTCATTTCAATTCCACATTCTTCAGCTCAGATGAAATTCTGGTAAAATCTTCAAACTGATTCTTCTCAGACCCTGTGGTTGTTAGACTTAAAGCATTACATTGCGTTGTACATCCTTGGTTTAGTAGGTCTTGACCTGCTGGGCCTTGAACAAATTCTAAAGGAACTCAGGTAAGGCCAGTAGGAAAAAGGAAACTTATTCTGCTTCAGGTTGTGAGTCATCTTCCACCACGGTACAGTCACTTGGATTGCTGGAAGGGAAGAACTGATCTGCAAAAATGGTAGGCAGAAGCCAGAAGAGAGTAGGCCTTCCATGCTTTGCAGTACAACACAATGCAGTGTTTAAAATCTAGTAACAGCAGGATTGGAGAAAAATTCTTTTAAAAGGTGTACCAGAATTTCATCTGACTTGAAAAATCCAGCGTCTGAGTGGTCATGAAGACGTGGAAGAAGACAAGGTGAGACACTTTTGCTCTGCCATGTCTGAGTTCTGAGTACTGGGAGACTGCTCCATTTCAAGGTTCATATTTCTCACCATCAGTCAATTTATTCAATGTTGTTTGAAGTAACACAACCAAGCAAAAGAACATATCCCCATTGCTCCTTTTCACACTGATCCTGCACTCTGCTTAGGAGCTTAGATTTCAAGGTTTCTTATTCATAGCATGCATACAGAGCTAATTACCTTGGCTAGATGACAGGCCACGTTACTCACAGAGTAACACTAACGAACTCGGCAAATTAAATGAGGATCACGTAACTTCACAGTCCCCGTTTCAATGAGACATTAAAGTGAAAAATCTTTTCAGAGTTGTCGTTCTCTAGCTTGTCTCCATTTTCCAAAAGAATTTTGCCCCCCAAAAGATACTACAGAATTGAGATTCTTATCAATAAAATCAAATCTGCCCCAGAAAGTGTTATACTGCTAGCTTCTCAGTGGAAGCTTCTCAGTTACCTGTATATTTGGATTTTTTTTTTTTAACAGCAGTAAATATGTAGAATTAAAATGGACATCTGATTATAGGAACTCAACTAAAAATAGGAACCCATACTCCTATTCATATGTAAGTATTCATATGGCATTGTACATAATAAAAGATATATTTCTCCTGTTTGGATTAATGGCCAATAAAACCTGAAGCAGATCACCAAAGAGAAGGCTGCAAGGTGTTTCTTAAGACTATCACAAAATGCAGTTTGTCCCTGGCTTCTTTTTAAGACACCAAATGGCTCAAACTGTTGATTGGATAAATATTCAGCATTTTTTCTTCGCTCTGCCATCTACCTCTCCCATTTTTATCTCACTAGCCATCATTATCATAATATAGATTCATTACATTGGGCCCAATTTTGAATGCCTAATAAGAAGCCTTCTTTTATTTATGTACCACTATTGAACCTAATGAGACTATTTGTGTGTGAATTATTAATATAGTTAAGGGTGGTGCTACAAGCTGTGGAGCTGACTTAGTATCATGATCTGTGTATTTATTTATTTCTATTAGCATATTTATTAACCAAATCAATATGTCTGGGTATATACTAATTGCTATTATTTCATTGTCTTGCAATAAACAAGTGTGGCAGAAGTGGGGGAGAGAACCCCATACATACAGTAAACACAAGGTAGGTCTCAAAAAAGCAAGAAAGGAAGGAAGGAAGGAAAGGAGGGAAGGAAGGAAGACACCAAGCAAAATAGACACTGAGAAGAGTGGAGGAGAAGGAATACAAAAGCAGAGAAAAAAAATGGATGGATTATTGCAAAGGAACAACTATGATATATTACGATTTTGCAAAACAGCTAATACCATGTCACAAACTCTTACTGTCAGCATTAATTCAAATTGCTTTGGATGTGAACACAGTCACCTGGACAGAAACTTGGTCAGCCAACTATGAACAAAGGGTAATGACAGAAGGCAGCAACATGAAGTCAAGAGATGAAGTGGATAGTGCTCAGATCTGCCAGGATCTCAGGTCCTGGGAGCTTGGTGACTATGGAAATCATACCACAGGAGCAAACTGAAAAGGCTGATTGAATAAATTGGATGATAATTACTGATTTACAAGAAGGGACAAAAGTTGTTTGAGGGGGAAAAAAGGTGTTTGAGGAAACAAAGCAAAAGTTACCTCATGCAAATTATAAACTCTGGTCAGGATAAAAACATCACAGCGAGCAAACCTTTCACAATGCACAGTTACAGCAGATGCCACATGGGGACAGCTTTGGCCCTGACAAGCTCATCAATTACTTGTCTCCAGCTCTGGTGAGAACCAATGAGAGCAGCAGTCAGTGGCCGGTGCTTGTGGGAGGCAATAAGCTTGAGGCAAGCAGAGAGTGGTCCTTGCCCTGTTTTCAGCAGACTGATTCACATCTCTAAGTGACCTTTGGGCAGGGCTGTCTGACTTCTTGCACATTCCCAGAGAGAAATCACAGAATCACAGAATGGTTGAGGTTGGAAGGGACCTCTGGAGATCATCTAGTCCAACCCCCCTGCTCAGGCAGGGTCACCTAGAGCATGTTGTCCTGAAGCGTGTCTAGACAGCTTTTGAATGTCTCCAAGAATGGAGACTCCACAGACTCTCTGGTCAATTTGTTCCAGTGCTCTGTCACCCTCACAGTAAAGAAGTTTTTCCTCATGTTCAGACAGAACTTCCCATGTTTCAGTTTGTGCCCATTGCCTCTCTTCCTATCGCTGAGAAAAGATTTACCATGTACTTCTATTTCAGTCTGTAGAGAAGAGGCTGGGTAACAATTTGCAGGATGAAAGGCAAGCTTCTCTGGTAATATCCTGGTGTCCAGCCTCTGCAGAGCTGCCCCAAATAGACATGGCTCTGGGGAACAGAATTGTTCTCCAGTCCTCCTGAATTAGTCCCATGCCTGACTCAGCTCTTTGGAAAGGGCTCTAGGTTTGCCCTACCAGCTGCGGCTAGGCTTCTGGAGACCCAGGCCACGCTGCTGGTAATACAGGTTGTTTAAATCTGGCGTGGTTGAAATCAACCCAAATTCCCATCTCCTGGTGGGAGTCAGAGCAACCACAGATTCACCATGACTAGGCATTAAAACTGCACATACTAGTCATACAAGCAGACTGAGCTCTGAAGTTCTGATCCATGCATATTTTCTGTTTGGTAGCTCTAATTAGGCTGAAATCCAAGAAGTAGCAGCAGTTGTTACTCATGAAAATCACGGCTCCTGGGCATAGTATGCACCATTCACAAACATCTGATCCAGGATTTAGACCCACTGCAGTATGCTCACCTGTGGGTATTTTAGCTTTTCTAATGTGACAGCATTACATGTTATTTAGTTTTGTATGGCTGGAAAAAATCGGATTCATGTGCAATCAATTATTTTAGTACAAAAAAAATAGCAGACTTAGTAAAACTAGCCTTCCTAAAAGGTTAAGTATTCTGATATCAGGAGTGGCAAGGAAACAGCAGCACAAGCCATGCTCCAGTGGCACCGATCCGTGTACGCTTCCTGCCCCACCTCAGTGCTCACTGGGGCACCTCTCCACTTTCCAGGAGCAGCCTCACACCTCCCTCTCCTCCCCGCTTCACTGACATGTTTCTTGTCACCTCTGCTGTGTCTTCCCTTTTTCCATCCCCATTATCACAGATAATCAGGATTAGGCCAGCGCAGGAGATTCATCTTCCTCCTCGCCCCAGGAGTTGCTGTCTGGGGACTGGTGGCTGTGGTGCCCTGACAAGAGCAGGGCTGCAGGCTTGTCCCTTTTCCAGCATCAGTGGCTTTCCATCACACAGGAAGAAAGGTCACTCAGACAGAGAGGACGCAGTGATTCCCGATTTACAGCAACGTAACACAACCAGGGAAACACCCATGGTGGTTCCTTTCACCCGAAGCAAAAGATGGGGAGCCAGAGCTGGAGGGAAAGATGTGACAGGCTCTGCTCTCACCAGTGCTCAGAAAGTCTGGTGTCTGCATCTAGTTTCCAGGTCAAGGTGGGGTTTGTCCTCACAGCATGGCACCAACGATGCCACCTTCTGCCACCTTCAGACACTCAGGGCCACGTTCATAACCCACCAGGGCACCACAGCAATGATTTGCTCCCAGGTGTCTCCACATGCGCACTGTTAGAGAGAATGGCATGTCCCTGAGGTCAATGCCCCCCTTAATTAACAACTTTGATTACCACCATGGCTCTCAGTAGCCCTTCCTGGCTGGAAAGAGCAATTTTTGTGCTCTCATGCCCCATGAGGTGGAAGGGGTTAAGCTGGAACTGATGATTGCGAGAAATGACAGCAAGGAATATGCTGCAAGAAATGCTCCTCACTGGTTCCTTCCACATCTCCCTGTTCAAGAGGCAAGGAAAAGAAGCAGAGAAAAAGCAGAAATTAATTCCAGCTTGACTTCAGTGCACTTGTTAAGAGGGTTCCGTGCCTGCCAAATAAAAGCACCATGGTAACAGCAACAAGCAAATTAACGAATTAGAAAACATTGATCTTTGCAAATTGTAGCTGTAGCCACAAAGTCCCATACAAGGGAAAAGCATACAAATTCAGAGGCATGAGACACAGATCCAATACAACTAACTGCACAGCTCCCTTGCCCAGCCAGAGAAGGGTGCCAAATCACAACCATATTCAGGGATCTGAAGGACTGGTTTCAGATCATATTTTGCCCACTCTAAATTTTGCTTTTGTTGGCAGTAGATTCTTGCTATGGGAGTCCTTTGCGCAAATATAAGGTGGTGGAAGAATTTAATCTATTGTTAATCACAGTAAGTGTATTTGTAGTCAAAATCACTAGACTGTTCTCCATTCCAAAACACACTTTTACAACTGTCAGTTTCTTGTTCAAATACTAATACAAGCAAATGTCATAAAAATTCTGAAGAATTTAAGCCTCATCTCAGGAAAGAAAACACATATAAAAGTCTTCATGTTTTAGGTATCCATGAGATGTTTGCTATTTCTGGAGTGTTTTTTTCTGGCCTCACAGCAAATGAGAGTTTTAATGGGGGTTTCAGCAAAAGATAAGAGATCACTTTTTTGGATGATTAAGGAGTATCTCCTAAATGTGAAGAGCATAAGCAACGGACAAGCAAAAGCCCCAGAATGTTTGGACAAATATAAGAGATGGCCAACCTACTGAATAGCAGAGCTGCCCCAAAAGAGAGAGAGAATGCTGATTAACAACTAAGAGTTTTGATGAAAGAGGAACAGCTGAGTTTTAGCTTTCTTGAACTAGAGTTGATGATGACACATCAAGAGGAAATGCCAGACAGACTGAGATTTCATTTGGACACAAGCAGATGGGTCTGGAACAGAGAGATGGATCTGGGACTTGTCCATATAAAGACAATAATTAACTTTGTACTTACAGATGAATCAGGTACACAAGAAAAGAGGAGGAAACCATGGGCAGGCTGCTCTAGAAGACCCAAAATATGAGCTAATATTTTCCTACCCTGTTTGTTTCCATGTCCCTGTAATACGAGTGCACTTTCATGTCACTTGCTTCAGTGATTTCTTATTTTAACACAGAAATCAGATTTTCCAAATCCGTCAGCTTTCAGAGGAGCCCCGCAATACAGAAATAGGGTGCTGGCAATAGTACACATTTTCAGAAAAAAAAGTATTTCAGTTTCAAGAATCTAAAGGGGTACTGACATATGTGACAGACAACAGCGAGTTATAGTTTAAATGTTGCATGCAAGTGAGAAACATTTTGAGTGACACTTTAAAAAGACAAAAATGAAGTTTCACGACTATGCCTTATTGACAGACCTGGAGAATGATGTTAGTGATCTTCCTTTTTACTGACCAGCCACAGCAGTGGCTCAAAGCTGTCCGTTCCCAGACCCATTCACTGGGAAGTGAAATCGCTCTACAGCCTGAAGAAGTTGACAAGAGGGCAGCGGGCTCCCTGAGGCAACAGAGGGTAATTTCTTTCGACATAGGATTCATGCGTGCAATGTAGGGGTTCTCCAGTTCAGTTCCTGCAGATGCTCAGGAAACTCAGCATTGATCACAAGATGGGGTCTGGAGCACACTGTTGCCAGCTCATTTTCACAGATGAGCGGCTACTTCAGTTAGGTCCCAAGAGGCCATGAAAGACATGGGGTGACTGACTCCTTTTGGTAGCAGTAGGAGACCTTGGCTGCTACTTGGACGAAGACAAGCAACTTAGCAACATTTCAGCATCCCTGACTTTCCTCAGCTTCTGGCAAATGTCAGTGCTGCAGTAGCCCTTCTCTGACTACTCAGAGGTGAAAACTGTCCTCAGATCATGTGTGGTTTTGGTGCTCAAAAATGCGCTTCAGCTACGATACCTCTAAAAGCCTGCTCTCTGTCAGGAACAGGCACATCCATGCCAACTTGCATCATTTTATTGTAAGTCTCTGGCTGCTTTGGGGTTTTTGGCAAAAGCCCTATTACCCACCACAACGTAGCAGCCCTCAGCTGATTTCAGCAACTGCAGTCCTGAGTAGCCACCAGCTATTCAACACCAATAAATATTCTCATTGCTGTTACTTCTTCTAGCCACCCACTTTGGTGCCCCTTCCCCCTGCTGCACCTTGCCCTTGAGAGGGTGAGTCCTTGGGGAAGGGCAAGGTTGGTACATGTGTTCGGTGCCTAGACCCCTGCACACAATGCACACAGAACACATGCACTGACTGTTCCCAGGCTGTACCACAACAGTCATAATGACTGTAACAATGCAGGGACCCCAAGGTGATACTACGGGTATGGATATAGGTGTATACATATATAGGCATGCTGGCAGCTTGGAAGAGAGGTGCTATTGCATGTGAATTTTTCAAAGCAGGATTGTATTTTCTGAATAAATCTCAATTTTACTAGATCTAAATTAAACATATACTGTTAATTTAGTTTACCATTAAGCATATTTTCCAGCAATCTTCATTAAGATATGAGACATTATTAGAGCTATATTGGCTAAATGTAGCTACTTTCACTCCATTACCAGAATTTTCTTCAGCTTCTGTCTCTTCTTTTTTCTCCTCAGGTCATTTGATGATTGACAGTTCAATGTACTGCCAGAATATTGGAGGGTAAGAGACTACTGCGTGCTGCAGTCACAAAGTCCGTGCTGCATAAAAATGTATTCTCTTCATTATTACCTATTTGACAAAGATTTAAGAAGGCTTTGCAGCTGAGGGCCACATGTAAAAAGACTACAGATGATTTGTTTTGTTGATGATTTGGTTTGTTTTCTTATTGGCAAAAGAAAAGGGATATGTTGTATCTGCAGCCATGTGGAAAAGAAAATCCGCTGCTTCTGCACTGCTACAAAGCATCATGTGAACTGCAGTTCGTTTTCCCACTTTCCCTGTGGGTCCTGGGCCACAGGTGGATTAAACCTCCCTTGAGTCCCTTCGCAGAGGCTCAGCCGACCCAGCACCTGGGGCACCACCTCTCCCCAGTGAGGCCCAAGAGCAGCTTGGCCACAGGGAGACAACATGGCACCAGAGGCTCAGCGAGGCTGGCGCTGATACCAGAAATGAAATGCAACCTCCCGTCCTGCTCTTCTCATCTTTCCCCACCTTCATGCCCTGTGGCTGGGCCTGAACACTTTTAATTCATGGTAGTCATGCCCCAGCACAGCACAGCCTGAGAAACAGGGCTGGGCCAGAGAGCAGGGGAACGGGTGGAGGAGGGACAGGGAGCCACAGCTCCCGTGAGGGTAGTTCAGGCAGATAGAAGAATTAATGACAGTTCATAATATGAAAAGCATCCAAAGGGAAAACCAGCTCTACACTCTTGTGTGTTGATCCAGATTATGGGAACCCACATTAATCTCATTTGATACATGACTGCTCTGCACTACCAGCTACCAGGAGCCTTGTGGCACTTCTGGGAATGTCTATACAGTTCAAAGATGCTGGTAGTGATCCTCAAAGAAAAGACCCGAATGGTCTAAGAAATGCTAATTCACCATGCTGTAAATCATCTTATATTTTACAATAAAAATTAAGCTTAGATGGGAGGTTTAATCTACCATGAATTACAATTGATGACTTGTGGTCTAACAGCGGCAACAAGGTGCTATTGACAAGCCTCCTAATTCAAGCTGATCCCAGTGAAATACATGTCTTAGTCTGTGTATTTCTTTGGAATATACAATATGCCTGTTATTACATAAAAGACACCAAACGCAATCTGAATGATCTGTAACATCAAACTTGCTTTTTTCAGGGAACTGTGCAAGGATTGTATTTCTTTATCTCAAGTTTGATTTGCTTTTAGTGTTTAGTTTTGAATGGCACTGAAAATGTGCTTTCATTTTTGCCACTTAGCAACATCACCTAAAAAAAAAAAAAAAGCAACCACTCTAATCAGTATTACAAATAAATGCATAAGAAAATAAGTATGTCATCAGGAATTTCCCTCTCTTGCCTAAATGGACATGATCCCCCTCCAAAATTAATTCCATGAACGGAGTTTCCAGTGTCCCTTTCCTTTAGGGATTCTCTGATGTCTGTGTAGAATGAGCTTACTGCCTCTTTTCTGTGGATGTACCACTCTTGTCTACCCAAACACTTATTTTAAGAAAACTTGTAGGAACTCATGATATTTGAGACAGATACATCTGTCTCAGATATGGCTGACTTTGGCAAGGAGTTCAGAAATTTCTAGGTAGGGAGACACATACACTTAGACAGTGTGACCGCAAACCACATTTCCATAGGGAATCAAACTAAAAGATGGAAACCCTTGGGATGGGAGGTACTTACAGCCAGACCCAGATGCCACCGGGTCAGGCTACTTATTTGAAGAAGGTGCACCAGGCAGAGAACCTACAAAATATGTAACGAAAGAGCAGAGAAAATTAGGAGAAGGTAGAATGAGCAATGATTCAACAGTGTGCCTTGGCACGTGCAAGGAAGTGCACAAACCCTCATTGCTCACAGCATTCCCAGGGCCTGGACCAATGACATTTTTGCCTCATAGACCATAGCTAGTCAACACTCATCTCAAGGCAGAAAAATCACCAGAGTACCAGGTAAATCACTTCCTGATCCCATACACGCAACTCTCCTTGGTGTCCATGAGTGACCAGCTGAGATCCCACACACAAGAGGGGCTATGGTGAGCTGTCAGAGAGGACAACACTTCCCTCTTTGCCTTTTCTTGCTCTGCTAGTGACCTTTCCCAACCACAGCTAACAAACTGGAAAGCAAGTATCTGCTGGGGGATTGCTGGCAAGAGCAGGATGAGTGCAACACAGCTGAAAGGCCACTGCACCGCAGAAGGCATCAGCCTGATAAGCAAGACAGACTGCCAGAGGAGCGCTCAGCAGCTGGCACCTCTGCCTGCTCCTGGGGTGGCACACAAAATTCACAGGTGGTTACCGCCTTGCACGTAGAATTTGCAAGTGTTTCTCTTGCCTGGGGCCTTGTACTCAATATGAACATCAGGCTGCTGAGGGAGGAGTCAGTACCTTTTGTCTCTGCATGCAAAAAGGAAAGCATCCAAAGAAAGAAAAAGACATATTAGCAGGTTAAAAAAACATCCCTAAAGAGCAAAGTGATCATTGAGTAACTTGGGTGCCCTCATCATGAGATGTCATGAGGATCCAGTTCAACTCCCTCTCAAATCACAGGAAAGTCTCTCATGGTCTGATCCCCTTCTCCCTTGCTTAGCAAATTACAGATCTACAGATCAGCTACATGCAATTAACACATACTCTGATGGGGTGGTGGACCAAGCTATCCTCTTAGACTGAAAGACTAGCTTACCCTTTAACTGCATTTTTTGTGTCTGTTTTTAATCTCCACTCCTTTCTTTTCTTTTTGTTTTTATATCATCTCACTGGAGTCTCTACAGCACTATCTCTGTGATAGTGAGTCTGCTGACTCTTAACAGAACACGTAAATGTCAAACCCAGTCCTATTTTGGGGTTGTCTTCGCTGGCAGAATCAGCAGAATTGCATCAAATTTAGCTGACCCTAAAGCTTTCCTGCTCTGAGCTGGCTTCCTAGCTTTCACTATTTCTGGGACTACCCCCTTGGTAATGATTTACACTTGACACAAGGGAGGCAGACAAACTTTCAGCAGCTTTCTAACAAGTTAAATAGTGTGGGTGTATAGAATAGCACTGCCACAGAGGTCCGTGCATGTGTTTCTCTGCTCCAGGAATTTTTCTTTGCTTTAACTACAAAGATACATATATCATGCTGAGGAGCAAAGCAAGCCTGCATGATGTGTTTATGGCTGGTGTTTCAATTCCATATGATCCATAAGACAGTCTATAGAGGTCACATGGCAATTGTAGGGCAACAGCTCTTTTTGGTGCCAATTCATTAACTTATTTATAAATAAGATGCTTGCCTGCTTATGTAGAAACTTTTCTATCTTGACACCAAGTCAGCAAGAGACAGATGTATTCAAAACTTATAGCTTCATCTCAGTTCAGTATATCCATGCTCCAAGTTAAAATGATACAGTCCTGAGCTAATCTCCCTTGCCTCTTGATAGGGCTATTTCACCTAGGCAAAGGTGCACACTAACGCAGCTATATTGCCTCCAATATATGAGTGCATCCTGAATAAATACCCATGTTGGTGTTTCTTCTTTTTCTTAAACCCAGTATTTTGTAAAAGATAGTAGAAAGACATTGAGTTAGATCAGGCAAAAGAAATATTGAGAGCTTATATACCTGTTAGTCTTTTTTCATTCCTTTTCACACCATCTTTGCTGGATTTTAATTTCCATGGAGCACTGTGGACACAGCAGCCTAATGGTTCTTACTGGCTTGCTCCAAGTGGTGCCTTGCTGTGTCCAATTTAGCCACCTGAGTTGGTATTCCAAGGCTTTTGGAAGCTTTGCTTATCTCTGACTTTTGGGTTCCAGGTAGGAATTTATACAGAAACCTTATATAAGACTATGCAAGCTGACTAGAAAGATGGAACATTATCAGACATTGTCAGATGTCAGACATTGTTAAAGCAACAATGTCTTGTCACCTGTGTTGTGTATTATTGCTTAATCGTCTAGTTCTACAAGCCAGTCATCTGACCATTTTGTTGTTATCATTGCAAAATAAAAGGGAGCCTTGTAAAACTTTAAACTTTCCCAGAGCATACGAATAAAATCAGCTAGTGTTAAAGTCTGCTGACAACCTCAGCAGAGGGCAGAGAGTAGGAAATTGGGCCAGTCAAATAGTGACTTAGGGCGGATTGGTGGGAAAGCACAGGCAGTTCACATTACCCCTGACAGTGCCAAAAATCACTGGAACGTGTGCTTGACTGAAGATCAGTGTCCAGGGCTTCCTTGGACCACTCTATTCACATCTAAAAAGTGAAGAGCTGGAATAAGGCAAGAAGACCACCAGAAGACTCGCTTAGGAGAAGAATAAAGAATGTAAATGTTACCACAGCAGTAGTCTCCATTGCCTAGATGACAGGGAAGTGATATTTAATAAGGGAAGTGGAGAGTTTTAAAATTTTGTCACAGAGTATGAATGTCATGTTCTGTTTGTTAGAAGCCTTCATGTCTCATCAGGAAACAGTTCATTAGAAATTCCTCTGCGGCTAGTACAAAATGTCTGCTCCAAATGACTTGAATATTCTTTAACCTTATTAATAAGCTCAAATATAAGTGTAGAGTGCTCAGACTTGCAGTGACACACATTATAATAGTTATTATAGTGCATGTATGAACTGCTATATGACAAATACTATAATGTTAGTAATTAACGAGGGTGCTACTAGTAAAGCAATTCAAACAATGTGAGAGTTTGGGAGTCTGTACTTCCAGAGAGCAATTTATCCCACTTTTTGATAGACATCTAGAACAACAACAGTAAAATAATATACCATCTAAAAAAGTCACTAGAAATTAAAGGGTGTTATTTTTAGCTTTCTTTTTCTTGGTACCAGTATCAGATTTTCCAGTCAAGCTAGTTCTCACCCAAGTCTTCACCAATGCAAATCAGATCTCAGCGTCTTTGCATCCAGAGGGAGGATGTGGATGGGGGCTGGTAGCCAGTTAAAAATGTACAGGTGTCAGCGGCATATGCTGTAGTCCAGGAAGGCTGGCTGGCCAGCTAGCTGGTCCCTTCAGTCCCTTTTGCTCTCAGCTATGCAGGGATATCCAGGTCTTGTTGCCCAACCTCCTGGTACCTGCCTCTAGAGAAAGAGCTTTACTCCCTCCTTCAGCTCTGCTGGCATCTGCCAGGCCTCTGCTGCATCACTGGTACCTGATCTCTGGGACTGCAACTGGCATAGCTGCAACCTCCTTTCAGGCCATGGATTGCTACACGGCCCTGAGCTTGGGCATCTTCAACCTTTCTATATGGTGCAGAAGAACTGACCTTCTCTGTTGCTTGTGTGTCCTTGGGCAATAACAGCAGTGGGAAATAACCTTCACAGGGCACTGTTGATATCATAATGATTGTCAAGATTAACTTCTGCATTACCAGGTTTTGGGTTATTTTGGTAGAATGCTGCACCAGGACTCCTGAACAGACACGCCTGCATTAGAGCTTACAAAATCAGATCCTGTTGTCATTCACCTGGTAATGCAGAAGTTAATCTGGACAAGCATTCATTTTATGTTTCCTTTTCAAAGGGAAAAACACAGGCAATAACTTGCTATGGTTAAGAGTAGAATGGATTGCTATTCCTTATCAAAAGCACTTTTGCACTGCAATCAGACTCCTGGCAGGTGCAATTTCTTTAAGATTAGCAGATACCTGTTTTTTCAACTGAGGTTCATCTTATCAACCACAAAAAAATTAAACACATACCTATCACTCAGGGATACTGGTGATAGAATCAAACATCTTTTTCTAGCTAATTATAATCTGACAATCAGGAGCTGTAACATCAAATTAAAAGCTAACACTATTCACATACCTGGGATAGTGTGGATTTCCACAGGACAAACAATTTTTAGATCCTCTCTGTAGACAGACCAGAAGGCAATAGCAGCATCATGTCACATGCTTTACATGTTTACGTCTTTTACGTTACCAGTCTTCATGGTCCAGAGTTTAATGAGTTCTGGAACAGACTGACACATAAGCAATGGGGCAGCAGACATACCTTTTTTTGGAAGAGTATTCATCCTCCATTTCACATTATCTCTAAAACCCAACCTTTTCATATTTTACCTTCATCACTCATAAATTAGATTATTAAAGCAAGGGATATATAAACTATCATTGCTGTAACCTCTGTGGAGAGCTCTGGGTAAGTTTTGCTCCTAGTTGCAGGCATCGCCACACCCAGCACTGAAAGATCCAGGAAATAGAATAAAACTGCTGCTGTGAACAGCAGCTGCATGACAACTATTTAGACCAAGACATGGAGAGGAAATTGGATACAGATGAAGCTCCAGGGGATGTTAAATATGGATGGGGTATCATGGAAGAGAAAGGACAAGATGTGTCACCATCTTAAAAAATGCACTAGGTTGAAAGATTCACTGCTACAAAAAAGGACATAGTCCAGTACAATTAAAGACCTGCTCTACTACCTTGTGAAACATAGTTTGACAGTCCTTTGACAGATTCCAGGCAAGACCTATTCGTTCTGAAAGAGTGAGACCGAAAAAGGGAGAAAAAAAGAATCAGAGTGCTTTTTTTAGTGCCTGCCGCTTCAGAATAATGACAGCTAATTTTAGCGACTGCTGCAGTTAGGGGTGACCTCTGCTCACAGTGTATGGTGCCTTGTCACATGAGCAACCCAGGGAAATGAATCAAATCATTCAATGTAGGTCCCCACTCCCTCATAGCACAGCAGAAGCCCTTAGCTATACAGCCATCCTGCCCCCCCAAAAACTTACACTAGAAAGGACCGACTCCGATAACATGAAACACTGCAGCAGTACATCTCTGGGGCATTATATATGACCTAGCTGAGCCTATGAAGCTAGAAAAAAACTTAAGAAAAGAAAAATACCCATGGTCTTACTTCATGTTACCTTCAGGGATATATTCATGGTTGCCTTCATTCTGATGGTTAAAGGAACATATGTATTCCTGACGTGTTTTCCTCTCCATGAATAAATTCATGTCACAGATAGCCTGATTAGCTGGCTACTCACAGACATCAAAGTAGAAATGAAACTCGAAGGGGGGAAGAAGGAAAACAAGACGTCATTAGGAAAGGTGGGCAAAAAAATCTCTCTCTTGCATCTTTGCTAACTGGTCATGGGAGAAAGATTAAAGATTTTCTCCCTTCTCTGGACAGAGGAGGAAAGTTGTTCATACAGTGAACTCAGTGAACTAAGGAATTCTACAAAATGCTCTTCTGGTATTCAAATATTTCATAAGAACAAAATCCTTTCAGACCTCAAAATATCATTTTGCTTGGAAAAATGCTAAAAGGAGTATTTAGACTATTTTTTTCAATTCTTTCAATTGCAATTTCAATCTTTCAATTTCTTTCTTGGGTTTTTTTTTTTTTCAAATAGAAATTCTTCATCTATGTTGTAATTATCCTGCAGTCGGCTTTGGCCTCTGTTTTTTTTGATAAGAATCTTCATTGAGCTCCAGGCTTTACTTTCTTATTCTAAGTCAAAATAATTGAATCACATTGCAGACCTGTAGCTCATCTTGAATATAGCAAAGCAATTTTAATCCTGTGTTACTATACACGAAATTACTTTGCTCACAGAGAGAAGAATTCAAAGGCTATAAAAATACAGACTATTTTTTTACAATTTGTGAAATTTCTAAGCAACTTTGTGCAAAATTCAATAACTATATTCTACAATAAAACACTAAAAATAATGATGCACATATGCACTTCAAAAAGTAGTTTCAAAGCTTTGATGGAGCACTTCTCAGTTAAAAGACTTTGCATGTAAGCAATGCAGAGGGTTAAAAACTACCAATTTGACCAAAAAGAGGAGCAAGAATGCTTTTATACTTTATTGTGCTGTACAACAAAGCAACATGTCTTCTTTTCTGAAAAGGCTAGAAGTAATATGCTCAGAAAATATTAGCATTGCTATCACCCCAAAAGGTTAAGAGAAGGAATTACTTATCTTTAATGATTTATGGAACTGACGAGACAGCATACAAATTTGGCTAGGAAATACATAGACAGAAAAGCTTAGAAGAAAATCATTGTATCAGGGCATAGAGCTGATAGATCCTTTCTATAATGAAACAAGTGTTCTGATTCATAAATCAAGTCTGTCAGAAATAAATATAAACAGAATCAAAGTTGGTATCTTCTGTCTTTACCATGCACTGAGCAAAAAGGTTCTCTCCTTTGAGCATAACAGAGAAGGAAGCATTATATTTTGATCTACTCCAACAAGGCACATCTGAGTGATGCTTTCCAGCCTTCACATTGTGTTTGTGCTGTATATTATCAATACTGGCTGCTGATGCCAAGGTCTCAGTTGCCAGCTAAGTGCTCATCTGTGACTTGGGTTTTAAGCAGGAAATTACCAATGTGCCTTCTAGAGATGGACACTGCAGTAAAACCTGTCACATACTTTAATGGCCCAGATGTCAGAGAAAAGTTTTGTCATGGCAGATGAAGCTGTCTGTTAATCCTCCCCTCCCTGCACTGAGAGCAATGAGATTGCCATGTTTACCTGTCTAGCAAAGCTTCCCGTATAAATTAGCCCAAGCAACTTCCCAAAGTGTAATAAATAAACATCAACCTCTCACTGACATTCACTGCAGGGCATTGCAGATGAGATGCACCCACAGACATATTATTTTGAGTCAGCACATCCCAACCTTGGGGGAATAGCAATACTTGTCATCATGCAAGAATTGACCAGAAAAAGTTCTCATCTACGTCTGGGATAACCATGGTTTGAGTGTCCTACTCTATACTTGTTGTAAGCTATGACATTGATACAGCTTAAATCTTGCACCAGTGTTAGTTCTTCCCCAGCCATTAAAAGAGAGCAGCTGGTACCTGACACTGCAAGAAGGCCTCATCTCTCCTAACTTTAATTATCTAAAATTTATTCAACCATTTTAAGCTAGTTGTTCAGAACCCTTCCATAACTGACAGAGTCATCTCCAGATAGCAGTTCATCTTACCTATTTTAGATATTTATTCTAGAATGTTCTTCAAAAGTGCCTCTCTTTTACATGGACACATTTAAGGGGGAAAATGTTCACCCACAGTGTTTGAGGTGATTCCACATAAAAATGCAACTGGGGGCTTGATAAACAGACACTTTTTGTTTGCCTGAGACTGCTCACGCTCTGCAAGTCTTCTTCAAACAAGAAGTGCAAACAACTGTGCTGAAACTGTTGAAAGCAGAAGAACAGACATTCTGGGTCAGACCAAAAGTCTAGCTAACATAATATCTGGCTTCTAACAGTGGTCCCTAGAAGGTGCTTAGGAGACATATAAAAAACAACACATAGTTTGATATTTCCCTGATGCATCTGGCCAGAGTCTAGCATAAGTTTTATTCTCAATACAACCTTACCTCTCCAGATATCTTTTGTGTCACTAGTTTGACAGAGTCAAATCAGTGAAGTTTTAATTAAAGCCTAGGCAGATTTTCTGCATATCTAATTCAGCAGTAGTATAATTTCTTGTCTATACAGGCAGCCTGCACCTAATACTCAGTGCAATTAAGCATTTAGGTAGGGATTAAATAGTGTGCAGGTGTTTTTAACCATCTTTGGTTATGGAATAGAATTTTATCCATCTCCATGTGCTGACACTAAGCAGAAATTACACACATTAACCCTGCACCAAATTATGGGCAACATCATGATCTCCACACATTCAGAATAATCAGCTGTGTAAAAATGGGAAAGCAGCCCTGATGGAAAACATTCAAAAATACAGCTCTCCTGCAGAGAACCTTGGTTTCAGGCAAACGTAGACTCAAAGGTGAAAATGTTAACTGTGTTTACTGCCAGTGCCTGAGATGGGCTCACCTCTTAGAGGGAATAAAAAAAGAAATGAACCTAAGTGAATCTCAGCTTCCAGTCAGGAAGATAATTGTATATCATGAGAGCCATGAGCAACAGCAGAGAGGCAGGTTTGTGCCACCAAGAATGACCTGTATCCTTGTTTGTAAACCCGGTGCCTTCAGTGGGACTGCCACTCCTCATAAGGGTATGCCTTTAAAACCATAACTTTGAAGGTTTGGGCCTCTAGTTCATATTTCTCTATAAGACAAAACTCAGAAAACTCATAAGGCAATTTTTTCCTTGGCTCCTGTTAGCTTTGGAACAGGTCTATCTGAGGTGTCAGGCACCCAGAAAATACTGAGACCATGTACAGACACAAACATAGTTTGAGCCGAGGGTCACAGTGAACGTTGTCTTTGCTCAGGACATGGATATGCTGGAAAAGGGCAGATAGCTTGCTGGGTCCTAGAGACAGCAACAAGTGTCAGGAGCTGATCAGACAGAGCTCTTAAGGACTGGCAATTTTACAGGCAAGAGAGAGCTGACAGAAAAGAAACTAAGTCCCCATGGAAGTAAGGGTGCCCTTGGCCTAGGCGGAGGAAAGGTTCAGCAGTCCCTGGTAAATCAGGGCACTGTCTGCATGCCAGTGTAGTCTGCCTCTTCCAGTAGGGGTGACCCAGCTCACAGCCCCTCGATGATGCTCCCATGGAGGATCTACTGAGCTGTTGGCAGAGACTATCAACACACACACCGTACCCTTGTCAGCGCAGAGCAGTAATGGAAAGCAAGATTTGTCACCCTTGCACAAGGCACAAAGGCTGCATTCAGTGTTGGCAGTGAGCAAATGGAGGAAGCGAGGCTTTTATACCTCTTCCTCTCTTCCTGAGGAACTTTCAGTAAATATGTATTTAGCAAAGTCTGTGAAAACTGACAAGTGCTAATGCTAGGAAGCAGAAGCGCTTTTGGCTGACAGTGTGCTGGGACGCTCTGCATTAGTCCTGTCACTAATGTATCACTTTCGTTTTTTCCAGCTAGGAGATAATGAGCCAATAGACTTTTCAACTATTCCAGCAAACTTTCCTTTTCCCAGGCTCACCAACCACACTTTAGTCAACACTGTACATCACTGCATCTCACTGGTCACTCTTTCATTCTAAAGAACAATATAAAGGCTAGTTGCAAGGGTGACTTAGACCAGCTGAAAACCCAGCTCAGGCTTAAAACTGCTGTTCGAACATTATACATTTAATTGTCATTTCAGATCAAACTAAGTTGATTGATGAGGGAAAAGAAAGATTTGTCTGAACTATAACAGTGACTCTTTTCTACACTTCTAACATTTCCTACAATACTTTTTGTCTGGAGACCTCAAACTGGCTCTTAAATGTTAATAAATTAACTTTCTTTATCCTAAATAATGTATCTTTCCCCATTTTGCAGAGTCATGAAAATGTCAAATGAACTTGCCTGATTTCCACTTCTGAAAGAGCTAAGAACAAATTTGGGCTATTTCATCTCTCAGTCCTGTGCTTGGGCCACATGGTAATATTTCTGAATCAGAGTACAACATTTGGTTAACAAATTATGCCAGATTAAAAGGAATCCTTCCTTGAATGTAAGGAGCAAGCTGGAAGTTTCCTTTGTTCCTTCCTATCTCACATGAAAAGATGAAGGAAAGACAGAAATTACATTCTTTAGCATCAGAAAAATAGTGCCAGTTCGCCAGGCTCAAGCATGTTCTGACAGCAGCAGAGATAAGAAACTTCCTAGGTCTAAGATGTTTGCCATTTCTTGTATTTCCCTAACTTTGCTCCTATCCATGCACGTTACATATACAAGCAGAAAGAAAAAAATAAAAGACTGTTAAAGATGGAAACAGCATTTTTAGTATAAAGAATTTAAAGCTTTAGAATTCAGTTCAAAATTCTCAGCTTAAACTGTTTTTCAGTATAGGCAAGTTGGTTCATCCATTTTTAACCCTACCTTGTGCAGTAGCAGCAGCAGAACTTGTTAGCTTTCCATCAGCTGAAGAAGCTGGGAATCAGAATAACAGCTGGTCATTTACATATTACATGTGCTCTCCTCCTATTGTGAAATGGAACAATGGTAAATATCATTTTCATGCATGGTTTGTAGGATAAAAATAGTCTTTTCCTTTTTCTACCTGCTCCCAAACTAATTGAACAATTAGTTTTCCAATTAGAAATCCAGTTCTGCTAGATTCAAACAAGTACACCACTGCAAAAGCACTCAGATACCACCAAATTTCCCATTTTGGCAAGTGGCTAGGGATATTCTTCTTTCATTAGACCTTTTTAGAGCTTTCACTAGAGGAAAATGCTGCTGAATTAGGCTAGAAGATATTCAGAGCTCATTTTGCCCTGTTACCTTTATCAGCCTATGGCACACACAGAGTTCTACCTGCATGTTTTAATGTCCCAATCAAGCCTATTAAACAGGTTTCTCAGAAAACTTAGGCAGTGGTAGTTCTCCATTAGCACCACAAAAATCAAGCACTCACAGTACTGGAATAAGATAACAATACCCACTAACTACAAAAAAATTAATTTGCAATGAGCAAAATACATCCTGTTATCTGCATCCATCTGTGGATGGCTCTAAGGGATGATACGTCACCCGTCTCAGAGCTCACACAACTCTGGCATTATTGCTAAATACTAAGAAAATCAGCATGTGTATCAGAGATTCAATTACCTCACATACAGCCAGGTATCTTTATGTCTTTATATTTGATTCCACTTTCTGCCCTGTTGGGGCCAGCCACTAATTCTCTGTCTATTGTTGAACTTAAAAGTCAACAGTATGATTTTGCCTGCTTTAATAGGACAAATGCTCAAAAGATACATATCCTTAAAAAAATTCATACGAGTAAGTAACTTGAGAGTTACTTTTACAGATAAATTATGGGTGATTTTTTCCTTAGAGATAAATCCTTTAAATGTCCCTATAATAAAATACATTTCACTCCTACCCCAGCTCAGAAGTTGCTCACTTCCTTTGCTATTCTTCACAAACAAATCAACAAAAAGGAAAGAAAATATAGCGAGAGCTTAAATTAAACCTTTGAGACACATTGTTCTACTGATAAGTGATGCACATTTGTTGACAAAAATATGGCTGAACTTGAGCAGGAGGACGAAATATCTCAGTGAGGGCAGCAAGCATGTGGATATAAAAGGGAGGGTAGCTACCTTGGACAGCTGCCCAGGAACGGGAAAGCGGCTCGCATGGCCCTAACGTTCCCATCTCCTTTCGGGAAATAAAAAGCACTGTGCACAACAACCTCCTATAGCTCCACAGGGATGGCTGACCTGCGGTGCCCAGTCTCAAGGAGATGTGACAGCAAGCCATGTGCATATGCACTGACAGTCAACGTGCCAACGCTGAGTGACATCCCAAGCGGTGCTCAACCACAGTATCTGGCTGTTGTTTGTAGATCCTTAATTTCCTGAGATCTTCATGTGCACCAGCTCCTAAGGATCCACACCTCTCTAGAGAGTGTGCTCTTTCTTCATTTTATGCTAATAACAGGCAGAGGAAATTCTGGAATTCAACCATTTGTGTCAGTAGTTGCAAGTTGAGTCACCAACTCCTCCTATATGACCTCAAACCATCCTTTGCTTAAGAATATGACAGTGACTTTTATCTACTTCCCACACAGGGAATCCCAGGCCAGAGGTTTGGGAAGTGTTGGACTGGGGGGAGAAGAGGAGTTTCCACTACAAGAAAATGCAAAAAATTATTAACGTTAAGGTTTTCTTTTTAAAAAGAACTTCCAACTGAAATGCCCCACAATGCCTAGGAGAAGCTGTTCTTTGGATGTCTCACAACTTCATTTTCTCCTAGAGCCTCAACTATCCAGAACAAACTGCAATTCCCATGATTCAGCACAGTCCCTCTTGCTAGTCTGGAGGGACTGGAGATCACAATTGCACAGCAGCTTTGGGAGACAGAGAACCACTGTGGTGCCATAGAGGAGTTTGGAGTAATGACAGCTCTAATATAGTAGAAGAATGACATTTCAGAAATGCTTTGAGTTTAGGCTAAAACATTTCAGTTTTCAAACAAAAAATGCCTGGTTTTTTAACTTTCAGTTGATCCAGATATTCTGATCAAATAAAAGGCCCTGCATAGCATATATGGAACATTTCACACTGGCAGAGAGAAATACATCCCAGAAATCAATAATTTTTGATCACGTTCTTCCAACAGCTTCTGTTCAAGCAAAAAAAAAAAAAAAAACAGAGATGGCAGGGCAGGACTGTCTTGCAGAAGCTTTAAACAAGGCATATCCTCCTCCCTACTGCATCCCATTGCATCAGGAAACTACAGTTACTGTTGGAGGTAGAGTATCACAAATTTCATGCTTAAGAAGCCAAAGGAGGAAGATTTTTGCTGAGGTTGATCCCTTTTGATCAGGTAAAAGGTGGGTTTAAATGAAATCGAGCTCACAGAAATATTTTGCTTCTCACAATACCAGGCACACAATACACAGTGGTAGCCATGATAGGCACAGCACTGATCTGAGAGCCATACCCTGAATTTTAAGCACTTTTAGTCTCTACAGACATTCAGCTCCTCATGGTGGAGCTGAATGTCTCCCTTGGCAGAGATAATTTTTATTCTATAGTTCTGCGATTCCACTGACATTGTTGCAAAGCACTGCCGTGTTTGAGTGAACTCCTGGTGCTCCCACAGCTAATCCCAGGGAACACTAATCCCATGTATGAAGCTTTTGCAGGGGGGTTTATCAAATGGTGCCGGTGCCCTTTCCATGGAGCTTTATTGATAGTGCTGTTGTGCTCTGCCATTCATGTAGCTCCATACCTCACTCCACTGGAATCAGCGGGTTTATTCCAGGAGTACCGCACATGCAATTTAAGAAGGAGCTGCAAGCTGTGAACCTTAATCATCACTGATACACTGATTTCAATTACTTTGCTCAGTGTTTACATGACAGATCAGTCGTAAATCTGGCACTAAAATGCAGGAGTCCTAATACCTGGCCCCCAGTCACCTGTGGTAATGCTGTTCGTTCTTAGTGCAGAAAACATCAATTAAAATGAGATAATACTGTTCTCTATAGCTTTAACATCACAGAAATACTAAGATTGCATTTAATACTACATTTCCATTTATAAACTGTTAAAAATACTTACAGACCTTCTGAAGAGATGTTACATCAGTAATGTATCTGTTATACTGAACAGTTATAAGGCAAGTTTACAAGGAACCTATTGAGTTATTAAATTTTGTGACAACTGACAAACTCTTATCAAATCATCACTTATTGACAATTTATAAACAGGACTTTCTACGAAATTTTGAAAACAATCCATTGGACACATGATTTGTCTGGGAGAACTACAGAAAATTAGATTGTGCAAAATAAAGAATAATAGCTTAGAAATTTTGATAAAGATCTTCCATTTTCAGCAAAAATAATGTTTCTATCTGAGGCTTGAGTACTCAAAATAGAGTTTTTTCAAGGAATATTTTACTGAAATTGTAGTTAAGTTAGATGATCTAAAGGCCCTTTTGGCATTCTCATCTATGAATCAGGACTGATATTAAACAAAAAACTCATTGGAAAGCAAGAGGAAAATTTTCAAATGAATGAAATTGTGCAGGAGGTTAGAAAACACTATTCTCAATTAAGGTTTTGAACAGTGATGCCGTCATCTCAGATTTTTCCAACTGGCTAGGTTGCTAACATTTCTAAACATTTCTAACTGTTAATACACACAGTAAAATTAAAAATGAACTGTCAGGAAATATACAGGACCCCAGAGGGAGCGTTCTGTTTGAACCAAGTGGTTGCGCTCTCCCTCTGCATGGATTCCTGTGAAGACACAGAAGCCAGCAGATAAAACAACAACTAAAAATAAGAAGACCCCACTCAGATTTAACAGAGCAGACATGATTTTCTTCTTGTGCTTAGATATTCCAAGCAGAGCATACAATCCTCCTTTAAAGTGCCACACAGGTTTTAAGCCACAGGTAGCATTACGAGGGACATCTTGCACCTCAAGACCTTTGGAAGCAACATGTTGCACACCAAGATATAGTCAATAAAAGGGACAGTGGAAGAGGATTGCAGCACACTTAGTAGTTAGAGTGGGAAAGAGGGAAGTTAGGGTAAACCACAGCTCTTGGGGAAAGCACCTATCTCCCTAGTGCCTCCAAGGTGGGCTGTTGGTGTCATCTTTGCAAGAGGAATGAGGGACCAAATCAATGCAGAAAGCACAGCTATAATTGCTGTTTCAGGCCATCCTATGGCCCCTTCTCCATTTTCTCCTGTCACACCAATGTCCTCCTCTGATCTCCATTACTTTCTTCTTTTTGTTCAGTCCATTTTTCTCTTCTTCTCTCCTCCTTTGTATCTGGTCAGTCCCTTTTTATTTCCCCACACAGGGTGTAGGGGTGTGGGAGGGCTACCAGCCCCCTCCCTCTCACCGTTTTCAGGGTGACGCTCCCACCATCGCTGCCTTCCACCAGCCAAACTTTCAGTCCCAGGGCTGGAGACCAAGCTAGGGAGAAAACATAGCAGCTAACCACAGACTCTAATGGTCACATCTTGGAATAGCCCTTTGATTTGACCCTGTATTTTTAATGCTTTAATACATTCAAACTTGTGCCTAGCAGCACCAGTAGAAGACAAGGAAAAAACAGAGCTGGACACGCACTAATAAGGAAGCAATGACTGGAGACTTTTTCTAAACAACAACAGAAGCACATCAGCTTCTTAAACAAACATTTAGGAAGACTTTGCTGCTCTGAAACCCATGCGGTAAATACAACTTTGCTGGTTAATGCATGCACAGACAGCTTGCTGAGAACAGCACCTCTTTTGTTGGGCATGAACTAGGTCCATCCAGAGTTTTCCTTTGTAATGTTTTGTGTTCATTCAAATAATGAAAAAGGTTATAGCCTTCATAATAATTATCTCAAACAGAGACATTAATGAATCATTCCTCAAATGAAAGGGAACAAGTGTTACATAAAATGCTTTAGAAAACTTGCCTTTGTTCTGGTAATTTAGCAGCTGGCAGCTGCCTCATCTTCACACACACACAGGGTTTAAAACAAGAGAAAAATTGGGCTTGAAGCTACTGTGGCCAAAGGCTAGAGAGAAAAATTTTTGAGAGTCTATGTGATTTATGCACTCACATCCTACTTAAGAGTGCAAGTTTTGACTTTCAGTGATGCTTTTGCTTTTGGAGAATCATTATGTAGAAACCCAGTTCCCTGTTGGTGCCACAGCCTAAAGCAAAGCAATGTCAGCTCCACAAAGGCAACATATATTTCCAAATTTCACTGGCCCTTGGAGCCCCTGCACCTAGACATGCATCCCGCAAGGGTGAATCTTCTCAGAGACCAGTCCATACAGAGCCAAACCAGGGTGACCGGAACAAACACACTGCTCCACCCCAGGCCCAGTGCTGCTTCTCCACACTGAGCATGGGGGGTTTCTTCTGCATGGTCCTATCAAACACTGCGGCTGAAGTGCTCCTGCTGCCAGAGGGTCAAACCTGTCCACTTGAACAGTCATATCCGCTTGCCTAATATATGCACTTTATCACCTTTAGCTGCTTAAACTGAAGACAGATGACTGTGCCATTGGGCAGGTTTGGGGATTTTTCCATTTCTATCCTTAGTGTGATGGGTAGTACGTTATTGAACAAACAGACAAGCCAGACCCTGGGAAAGGTCACAATTCATTATGAGTAAGAGGAAACAACTTCTCCCCCACATGCACATAATTGGGCCTGATTTCCATTAACACAAGGCAAACAGGCAGCTTCCAACTGGGTACCTCAAGGGAGCGTGACAAAAATAGCTTCAGGCTAAACCAAGTCTAGCCAGCTGGGAGTGAGGACTAGCACAACAGCAAGCAGGAAGCCACAAAGGAGATTAGAAAGAGATGTAAAGGACTGCCAGTGAGTGCTTGCCCCCCTCAGATGAATAGGATATTTTGCTCCATTCATTGTGAGGTGTCCCCCCCACAAATTAGTCTGGAAAAACAAGGCAGGAAATGTTTCCAAGCACCTTTGTTGCATCTTTTGTGAAGGTCTGATGCTAAAGTAATACAGCTGCTTCTGACTGACACTCACACATTTTTGACATCGTTCCTTTCCTGCTGTTAGCTGTCAGCCTTACTGAGACTACCCCTGTAGTCATTATCGCAGGAACATCAGCTGCTCAGATACCTATTAACTTTAGGAAGGCAAGGGAGTCAGCACAGGTGATGCTACAGCCAACCTTTCCACTCTGGTCAGATGAAAGTAATTGTAACCCACATTTCCAAAGACATTCATTTATTTTTTGTGACTATTCCAGAGAAGATAGGCAAGAGCAGTGATTCACCAGCACGTTTCTACTTTGAACTGAGAGGACCACCTGAAAACACAAAGAAACTCAGGCCCAATCCATCACAGAGAACAAAGAGCCCAAATTCAAGCTAATTACACTGTTGCAGCTCCCAGGATAAACAGTTGCACCTGTTTAAGCCAGTTTAATTTAAGTTTGCTCAACAGATGCTTCAAACAAATGTGAGCACTCACTGTGCATCTTCACACCACAGTCTGGGTTTGTACCAATATATTAAAACCGTCTTAAAATGCAAAAGGTACCTTCAGCACATGTGGCAGTGTGACCTGCTTGCCTCACTTACTGCTGCTGCTGTGGCATCCATATTGGAGGAGAGTGGGAAACCAAAGACACACCAGCACATGCTTAAAACAGGACGCTGAACACCTCCTGCTGCAAGTGCACGTGGCCACCTGCACTAGCCAGGGTCCCTTCACCTCCACACAGCCTCAGAGAGGGTGAGATTCAGCTACACCTCTGTTACTTCTCCATTCCTATAGGACTGCGCCACCTTGCATTAAATTGTCCTGAGGTATAGCAATCTTCAGTTTGTACCACAGTATTTTTAAGGAGTAGGTTATATGTTCTAGTAGAGACCTGCCCCTGGATTTCCTCATGTCTTTTGTAGTCAGTCGCCTCTGTGCAAGGTGGAGGCCCTACCACAGTAGCTAAAGACAGACTTCTTGGGAGAAAAGCAACTGAAATGTATGCAATTTCACAAAAATCAGTTTAAGAAAAAAAGTAGAGGACATGTTTAATGAAAAAAACCTCTAAACTCACTTCATATGAGATCTATAAGGAGAAATCAGCACTGATCACAGAAACAGTGGTATTACAGAACAAGAAACGAAAGTTCTGTCCACACTTGAAAGGAGCACAGTGCAATTTCCTAGTACGTAGAGGTTGTGTCACCCACCCAAACCTTAAAAGATATGAGAATCTCCTGTCCTGCAAGGTCAATGGCATGATGTTCAGTTATAATGATGAACCTATGAAAGACCGTGAATGAAAATATAGGTTCCTCAGAATGGTAATACACAATGGTTCTTAGCCTAATTTATCCCAAATCTGAAATGAGGCAACTACATAGTTAAAACCCAGGAGACTCACCTACTCAGTTTCTTCTTTCCTCATTTCATCCCCTGGGAGAGTTTAATTTTTTTAGAACTTGATCTGATGTGTCTGCAAATAACTGTCCCAAGTTTTAGCAATTCACATCTAACTGGAGAAATAGCAATGCAAAGCAATATAATTGCTGTAAGCCTTCCATGTGGGACAGTGAGGAATCTGCCCAGAAAAGTGAGAAATTGCACTAGTCTCTTCCTTTGCTGACAGCAAGCATTTTTTGAAATGAAAAATGCTTCCTTTCACTATACCATACCCCTGAAATTATCTCAGTCTATTAATATAAGACAGCAGAAAATGGCACCATTCAGGAATGCATACTTGTTAAATAAAGCATTCTAAACATGCAATTAAAGTTAGAATGTGCTTAAGTTGCATTGATTTCAGAATAGATTTTGGTGCTTTTCTGAATGGAGGCCTAAATACACTGTAAGCATCGCAGAACACCTCCGGTCCTGGGGGAGATCTGAGTGGGCTGTAGTAGCGCAGTCGGTCCGTGGGGCAGTGGTTGCTTTCTTGCTAACCCTGCCCATGCTCTTTGGGCACCACAGCGATGATTTGAAGGGCTAGCTTCCTCCACGTGAGTTGTCAAGCTCTGCTATACACTAAACCACAGGCTTTTGAGCAAGCCTAGTTTGTACAGCTGTGACATCAGGAAAGAGCATAGCAGGCCAAATAGCACCATGGTTAATGAGCATGGTGCTCCAATGCTCTCCGCTGTGGGAAGGGGCTCTAAGCGGCAGTGATGCGTGACAAGAGAAGTTAGGATTTGCCTTTGATACACATTCATTAACTAGCTTCTCCATGCAAGGTGCTAATATCTCACAAGGGCCTGCCTCCTCCCAGGCACGCTACATCCAGCCAGGCATGCCACAAGGAAATTAAGGCAGGAAATGCTGCTCGTGCCTTGTGCTCCCGGGCACTGCTGTCATTTACAGGAGGTCAGGGCAACTTGGCATCAAAGGCCTGGGCTTTCAGTGGCATCATTCAAAGCTCGTCTGCCTTTCCCTTGGCTTCATTCAGATAAGGCTGATGTGAAAGACAGGCTCTGCTTTTGCAGTGGTCAGAGCGACCTTGCTACTGCTGAGCCCCAGGGAACCACAGGTCCCCACAGCCTGACGGCTCCCAGGGGCATAGGGTGGTACCAAGGGGTATCTGAAACACCACCTTAATTGGAAAGACTGATTTAGAGGCTACAGGTTGATAAAATAAGGGACTAAGTCACTAACAGTACTCATACTTGTAACTGAAGTGAGCAAGGTCCTCCCAAATAACAACAGATAAGACTGGTCTGGCTTGGGCAGTGGGGAAACATCATTTGCTCCTGTGGATTTAGCAGAGAAAGGGATTGAAAAACTTTTAATATCTTTTCTGTAGTTCCTTGCGAACAATGTTGCTTTCAAATGCATAGGAACATCCCTGACATACAATAAAAGCTCTGAGCACCAGTTTAGCCACTACAGAGAAAATTCTTAACATTGGGAAATCCAGCTAAGAGATTACTGCAGGTCTCTGACAACAGAAGTGGTAGAGGGGAGAAAAAAAAAACTGTCCTGCAAGGATATCTTAAGAAATGCAATATGGTATTTTGCCAATGACAATTGATTATAGACATTGCTGTGCCGCCCTCCAAAACACTTTGGCAAGCTCCCTAAAAGAGATGTGATATTTTTTCTACTTTAATGTTTCTCAAGTCACACAACAGGCCATTCACATAATTCACTAAGCTACATCGCTGTACTCCTTGCCAGAGGAGGCAAACAGGAAAACAGAGACTTGCCCTTGCAGCATTTTTGTGCCTATTGATTTTATCATTAGGTAAGCAAATTGGGTACCTCACTTCAGATCCAGTGCTAAATTACAGTCACTAAGGTTTGTCATCACCTTAATAGGGTGTCGACTGCAAGGAAAAGAATATGTTGAAAATCCCTGTATCCCTGGAGAAGTAATTGTGAAAGTGCATTCCCAGATGGCTCCAAGCAGCTCGAATATATTCTGTAGTGAGCAACACATTGCAATAAATTGTAATTTATAGCAAGGTCAAAATTCAAGCCATTGTATATGCTGCAAACATTCATTTTAACAAATTAAGTAGGCTACACATCAAATAGAGATTTTCCTCATAGTTTAGTTTCTCTGACACCCAGCTGTCAACAGACACCACCGTGACCTCCCTGCAGACAGAAGTACTCATGATGCATTTGCAATTGATAGACTTTCTAGGAGGTAACAATCTGGCAGATTTACATGACCTTCCCGCAGCACAGACGTAGATCTGGTCCGGCAGGTCAGATTCCTGGGTTTTAATTCTGGCTCTACCCCTGATTTTACTGAGGACTTTGGGCTCTGTTCACTTCTCTGCCCCATGAGGAAAGGGGATCATATCGCTCTCACTTATCTGTGTAACAGCCCTGACATGGGGAAAAATTGTTCGAAGAACTGACTGGATCCCACCAGACACAGGAGTATCCTGACCCCTTGTCTACTCACAGGGTGCATGCTTTGAATCTGAACTACAGTCAGCAAATAATCTGCTGTGGCCGCAGGTCTGCTTTTCACCTTACTGCACAGATGTAATGGCAGTGTTTCCCTTCCAGGCAGGTCAGCTTAAAATCCTCTCAGGGCCTCGGAGGGATACACTGAGTCAGGGCCTACAGCATATCCTGACTTCAGCCCCCAAAGAGAGTGCGTTATGCAAGATGAAGAGAGCACACTGAAGGGCCAAAGGCATGAGGAAGGTTGTTTAGATCCTAAAAGTAGTAAGATGGAGGGAGATGGCTGCTGTTTTTGTCAGGAAAGAAAACAGACACCTGGAGACAAGGTCTCTACCTAACAGCAGCCCATGCAAACACATACCCTACTTCATCTAGGCCACTAAACAGAGAAAAAGTAGATATAGTTCTCCATTAGGGCCTTATCTGAGCCCACAGAAGTCACAGAAATGTTCATTGATTTCCATTGGCTTTTAGATTAGGCCCTTAATTGCTATTAACTTAGCCCGGAGGTTGAAAAGCAACTTAGCGGCAAAAAGGATCCATTTTCTCCAGGCAAATACTTGAACTGCTCGGTCAATCTGCATAGTGCTGTGTTTGGGCTTGGTTCGGGTTTGTGGCAGAAGTGCAGGTGCTCTCCTAGTTAACCTAGACAAACCAGATTGTCTGCTTCTTAGTTTTATACTCTATCTCACACATATCAGTATTCCTTTGCCATTTCCACATACATTTGTTATGGGATTTTGCTAGAAAGTAGATAGAGTTAGCCAGTAAGTCACTCATATTTCCCCCAAAGCATCATTGGCAGTTGATATAAAACCCCTGCATGCCCCAGCCTGCAGCAATTTGATTCAAATGTGTCCTTGGAGGCTTCACGGGCTGACAGTGCGATATGGACACCAAGCAGAAGGAAAGCAAGAAATGAGGTAGGTGAGGAAACGGAAGAGGTCTGACAGCAACGTTCCACACAGCTATAGTGTTAAGGCAGAGGGAAGATGACCACTTTGTCATTCCCTAGGATCTCAGCTGTCATTTTACATAAGTGAGAAGTGGAGCTGCACTTCATCCACCATGAGGAAAATAACTGGTGGAGGAAGAAGCACAAGGAGCTCCAGTGACAGGAGAGGCCACAGGTACAAGCAGCATGATGAGTGCGGAGAGGTTCTTCATCCCTGCACCTTCCTTCCAACCTCTGAACCAACAGTATGGGGAACCATCATTAGAAAGGGACTTTTCATACATAACCCCCGCATACTGCCAGAATCATTCATTTCAGCATAAATATATGGTTGGTGTACAGCTCCCTAGACCACAGTGGCTGGATGATTTCAGTTAGGTTTCTTTGTAAAGATATTAAGGAAGCTTATCATCATCTCAGGCATTGAATTCAATGAAAGATTCCCTCAAGCATACACAAAAATCCAAGCAGCTCCAAGTAAAATAGATAACTCAGACTAGCCTGCACCACAGTAGTTAAATAGTGTGATGCATATTGATTCATGGAACATATAGTTCATAAAGAATAGCCTGATGTTTATTGAACTGACATTTAAAGAGCTTTATTAATAATGGGTCTAATTAATAGGTATCCTTTATGAGCTGTCAAGATTAGAAACATTAGACTTCCGTGTAAAGACCCATGAATACACTCAGAAAACAATCCTGTGCGGCAAGCTGACACAGATCAGATGTACTCCTTCCCTGCCATTTGAATTTGAAAGGAAATTGGGTTTTTATGATCTTCATTTTGTTTACTTCCATATTCCCATGAAGCTGAAAAGCTCTGTGCTTGGTCTGGCAGGACTCCCTGCACATCACAGAACAAGGCGTCCCCTGCACTGCATGTAAAAATGAAAATGCAAACACACACATACACCTGCACAGGCAGTCTGTAAACACTAACGCCTCTCTTCAAAATATACCAGACAAGAGAAATTGTATAGAGAATAGTGTTGCTGCCTGGGAACTGAATCTGTCTCCAGGGTTCAATAGCACCTGTGTGATTAAGCACGCAGCGCTGTAAGGAAGCTGCCTAACTAGCACGTCCTCAGCTGCACCAGAATCAATGCAAGGCAGGTTAACCTGCTGCCGGGGCACCCCCATGAGGAATCAATCCCGCCGGGGACTTGAACGTAGGCTCCCTGGGTCCAAGAGCAGTCATTTTCTGCCACCTGAAGCAAGAGTGGAGTTTCCATTAGCCGTCGCTCGCAGAGCCGCAGCTCTTCTCCTGATGGGCCTTTGGCAGAGGCTGCAAAAGCACTGTAAAAGCTCACAGCAGTTTTCACTAGAGAAGCTCTTTGCTGCAAGGGTCTTTGGAAAAATCACAGTCTACATCATTTTCAGTAGTACCTTAGAAAGCTGAGTCCCAGTTTCAAAAAGTGGCACAGTTTGGCATGTCTAAGCCACTCAGGGGCCCTAAAAATAAACCAGAAATAGGCTTTTTTAATTCAAATTCTAGGGAGAAGCAGAAATTACACTGGTGTGGGCTATTTGCACAGCTTCCCCTTGGGAAAGTGGCCTGCACAACAACGGATGATGTGAGAGGGACACAAGTCTAAACTGCTTGTGAATGAAAGACTCTAAACAGCTGCGCCGGGAGGGCATCTGCCCCAAAATTCATCTTGCCACAAGGAAGTAAACAATGATAAAGTTTGCTTAAGACAACCATCAGCTGGATTAAAGAGTAACCCGGGGGGGGGGGGGGTCCACAAGAGACTTTTGAGAAAAGAGTCAGCTTAAAAAGAAGTATAAAAGCCGCATGAAAATTTGCAATCGTGGGGAGAGAAGAGGTAGCAGGATAGCAGCGAAAACCTGGTCTGACACTGCCAGAGGTCACCTCTGGCTCCACCTCCTCCATTTGGCCTGATGAGAAATCCTTATTTGATTTAAACCATGTGGGCTGACCAGGCTTTCCCCGTAGCACACTGTTTTCCTGACTGCTGGGAGAACATAAGAGGAAGAACATAACAGATTGGATTGTGACTCACCTGGTGGTGATGGTCCCCATCATCTGGAAAGCTAGAGCACCATTTCAATGCTTCACAGTGTTTTGAGATAAAAGATGCCATATAAAAATATTTTATGTTTAACACTTTGGCAGGTGTGACATTCCATCTAGTAGAGGATAATCAGAGATATATATAGGATAACACATTACAACTTTATCTTATGAATTAACCACAGCAGAGCTTAAGTGCTTATCCAGCAAGTCAGACAGAGGAAAAACAGAAACCATCCAGGGGATTTTTAAAATATTATATTTGATTCCCTTTTAAACCCATTTTGTTTTATTATTTTTTTTAAGAGCTGCAAGAAGCCAGATTAGGTAGTTAAACTCCGGTGCCTTTTCAAATGGGAACAGATAAACTCAGAGCTCAACATTTAAAGCCTGCATAAACCTTAGGGGGGTTGGTAGCTTCAAGCAGAACCCAGCTGCCATTTATGCTCCATTCAAGGCAAGACAGATGCAGGCCCAAACCCAAATATGCCAAGATAATAAAGTCTGCTATAAGCCAGACATTTTCTGAACTTCAGCAATTGGCTGATACTCTAATACAGACTACTTGCCAGACTTTTTTCCTACAATACAGATTAAAAGGCCCAGTCCTGAAGTTTTTATTCTTGTTAACTTGTGAGTACTGTTGATTTCAACCCTCATATAATTACGTGCTGAGATTTTTTTTCCTTTAATCTCTTTCTTATACCCACTGGTTTTCCAGGTGATTTACAAAGCTAACATGAAAACAGCCCAGGAAGAGAGAAATTTGCACACAGGGCAGTGGAGAAAGAAGAAACAAGCATCAACCAAGATTTTAAATGTGATGGGAGTCAATAAGGCATTTTTTTTCCAAGAAGGAAAATTGACTTCAGGAGAAACCCAATTCAAAGCCCTGCTCACGGTGCAGGGACAGAGCGAGACATTAAGGAAGGAGAGGATTCACCGTTTGTCTTCTGAAGCATCTCTGTGTCCTCTGTGGATGTAACCAGGGTCCAAGTAAAAGACTGCGACAAAATTTGTTTATTCCAAAGATTCTTTATGAGACTAAGGAAAACTGTACGATCCCTAAAGGTCCTCAGTCTTGGGCATGCTTGGGTAAAAGAAAGTGTCTCTCTTCTTCCCTCCAAAATGTATTCCTAGTAAGTAACTCAGAGCTCTACGTGGTCTGTAAGGCAGACTATCAAATTCACCTTTCCGTGGACTACAAAGGAGTTTATCAGCTCACAGATGACATGTGCACATACTCATGTGCAGATACTCAACAAAATCCAGTTTTCAGTACAATATCAAGGCCCTGCCCCTTGTCTCAGGAACCTCAGCCCTGTTGCAAGGACACATCTGGCATCTGGCAGCTACTAACTTTCAGGCACTGCAGTGACCTACTTTTAAGTAAAATCTCCGCAGCATATCTATGAAGTTAACCCTGGTCATTCTCATGGCCTGAATGTTCAGGCCAGGTAGCAAATGCCTATAGCAGGAACACAAATATTTTTTTCATGGTTTCATAAAGTTCTGGCCACTTTCTCCCCTAGGCTTGCAAAGCAAATTTCATTTCATATGTAGGTTTTTTTTCCTAACCTGTGCATCTGAACAGCTCTCATAACTCTTACAAGAGCGCCAGCAGGAAAATCATTTCTCATTAAAAGAGTGCTCTAGATAAGAAATTTCTTTTAAAGCAAATTACTTATCAGCAACCCAAATCAGCCCTTTAATTTCTGAGCCAGTGAATCAATAGGGTCACAATGCCTTTCAGTACCCAAAATCTCCTCTCACTTATGCCAGTATTACACTGATTTAACTCCTAACCATGCTCATATAGGCTCCTGTCTCCAGAGGCAGCCTTTAGTCCAACCACAGGATTTTCCAGGAGCCAGCCAAACCCCCATTTAGAAACTCCTAGGCCTAAATATTGTTTCTTTTACCAAGAAATAGTCAACTGTGCCAAGAAGATAGACAAGGTGCTCTAGGACTCACACCAGAGAAGAGCAAGAGGTGCTGTGCTAGCTAAGAGCCAGCCTCCAGTCAAAGCATCACCAACCTAAGCCCTTCCCCTGGCTTCAGATGTCTGTAGGACTTGGTCCTTCAGGCATTTCCAACACAGGAAAGGCTCCAACTTGCCACTGAGAAACAAAAATTTAAAAAACTAACCTTCATTCTACTCATGATGTTCATAGGAATTTTCTTTCCCCTTCCTTATGTCTTATTTTTGCTGCAAGCATTTTCATGAGAACAAGGACTGTTTGTGAGGAGTTGACCAAACCTTACAGCTCATTGCCTACTTCCAGTCACAAATCTCTGCCTCTGACTTCATTATCACTTCCATGGCAATGCACTTCCTCTGCAATGTCTCTTTCCACAACAAATGCTGCTGCTTTAGGGTCTTGGGTCCTGTTTTCAGGCACATTTGATTTGTGACAGACCATGAGGAAGACACAACCAGAAAAGATGCAGTATATTCAGAATTGTTTACAACCTGAACTGATTTCACAGCTGCTGAGGAGCCAGCAGCACTGTCATTTTGGTAGGTCTTGTTTCTGGGTGTAAGACAACTAGTTAAATATTTCAGCTGCAAGTGAACAATACATTCACTCTCAAAAATTGGGAATGTCTTGATCTACTGGAAAAAATGGAGGATCTACTAGATCACATAACCTATTTTTTGTCCAAACAGGATGGCTTTAATTCCATTTGATTTTAAAACTAAAAATTCTAGTGACATATGCTGCTGAAAGGTGATTGCATGTGGAAAAAGATCACAGAAATACACAAAATATATCCCATCTTAGTCTGGTTCTATTTTAATTACTCAGATCACTAAAAACATGTGTAAATGGGCTTCCTCATGGCTTGACTTTTTATTACCAAATTCAGCTTATCTGAAATTTGGAACAAGACAGGGAGACCTCTTGTGAAAGAATAACGTATTGCAAGCAAACATATCGTACAGCTTTCTTCTGGACATCTTCCTCTTTTCTCTCTTTTCATTCTAATACACTCTTTAGTTAACATGCCCGTTTTCTCCTTCTCACTGATTTCATCTCAGTAATGAGCTGGGAAGAATATGTTCAGGGTCCCATAGCTACAGGAGAAGCACAGAGTTTCTGCATCTTTGGGAAATCAAGAAGGGTTTGGATCTTGACCAAGAGCTTTTACCATAAGTTAATTTAGTGCTCAAATGGCAGAGGGAAATGCTCTCAGAGGAACTGTCCATCCCTGCCCTGCTGCCTTCTGTAAGATGGCCCAATATGAGAGTCAGTCTAATCCAAGACAAAGAATGAACTCGGCCCATCATAAAGATTCCCATTGATTTCGACAGACATGAAATCAGATCCATATATATTTTCACAGTGCTTTACAAGCATCTGAAAGTTCATCTTTTTTTTGGGGGGGGGGTGTCTCTTAATGAAACAAGAATGGAAGAATGTAGACAAGGCAGAGACAGGGGATGAAAACAAAACTATTGTGACAAGCAATAGACACTGAATAAAACCAAATACTTACATGCAAACTTCATTTCTCTAAAATGAGCAGCCCTTTTGCATCTTACAGAGCTTCATCTCTGTTTGGCTTTTTATTAGAACTGGGTGCATTACACACTAACAGTAAAAATGGTTGGCTCGGTGAGCAAGCATATCTGTAAATCTAGCTCACTTGAGGGATCTATAAAGACAAGCTTTTGGTAAATAGGACATCACAATAGAATTAGGTGAGTTGTCTTCATACTGATAGTCAAACAGCTTATGTATCCTAACCTAACTTTAATAATAGCTTCATTGTTATCACAGCCTTACTCATCAGAAAGCTTTTTGTGTACTGCAAGGCTAATTTAGCAAGCCTTGCAAACTGGTGGCATGCACTGAGCTTGCTGCTGGTGCTGTCTTCCACAGGCTCAAACTCCAGCTTCTCAGTGACTTCATGAGGCCCAGGCTAGGAAGCACCATTTATACCATGCTTTGTATATTTAATGATGATTCAAGCTCAGAGATTTCATTAGCATTTCTCAGGACCTAGCTGCTCAAAACAGCAGAGAGCAGGTTTCACTAGAGGTAAGTTTGCCACGAGATGTCACATAACCAATTGTTCTCCCTTCCTGGTCCTCCCGTCTTTGCTGCAGGATTCCCATGGTTGCATCATGCCCCCATGGCCTCTATCCTCCACCAGAGAAAGAAAACCCAGAAACAGTTAAGATTTGCTCAATTCCCTCATCACATCAGGACAGCAGATCATAGCATATTTGGGAATAATTTCCTGTGGAAGAATGAGAAAATTGCTGAGAAACAGTTTTCCGCACAGAGGGCATCTAGACTGAGTTCCCGTGGGGTTGACGCTATTCCTCGCTCACCCCCAGAGTCACTGTCAGGCAGGTACCTCCCATAAGAGCCTCGGCTCTGCCTGGCTGCTGTGTGAATCATGGCAGCGGCAGGTGTGCCTTAACATGAGCAGCGGGGTGGCTTAAATCTAGGACTTAAGAGATCAATTCTCGAAGCTGGAGCTTTTTATCCAGCAGAATACCTGGCATGGCCAGAAGAATTGTCATCTGCAGGAGCAAGAGGTGGCTGCAATTATTTTATTAGCCAGTGTGAGGAAATTATAAATAGCTGAGGTTCCCCTAGCGCAGCCTTAAAATAAAGGAAGAAATAGATTTACTTTCAGACACTGGCTACTCTTTTGGTAAAGAGCAGTGATGAGCCATTAAAGGACGAGTCTGCTTACAGTCACTCCTGGGTTTTGTTCTAGTGTCTGTTCATTTTTAATGTAACCAGCTACAACAGTAGTAGTCATGGTCAACGTTTTTTTATATTGAGCCAGTTACTCCCCTTCTGTAATTTGGGAAGGCCTGTGCTGTAACAGCATCTGTGCTGTGCCAGGAAGGAAGACTAGTGACCATGTAGTGACCATGTCTTCTACAGTAGGGAGAAAGCTGCTCACCAGCATGACAAAGGCCTTTGCTCTGCAGAGAGCCTAGTGTTTTCATGTTGATGCAGGAGGCTTCCTGGAGGAGCCAAACACATGAACCGGAGCAGCAGAGAGCAGTGTGAATCAAGCATCCATTTCTATCAGAATGAAGACACTGGAAAGAAAAGCGAGGTGAGGGCTGGAGAAAGGGAGCTGAGCTCCCAAGGTGCTGCTTGTCTTCAGGCAACATTAAAGACCCCATCCAGGGAGGAAAACCCCCCTTCAGGTGTGTTCTGCCTGTCCCAACAGTTTCATCTGCTCAGAAACCCGAGCTAGGACCCAGCACCTGAACCTTCCCAGCTCTCCCCAAGGAAGTCGGCTTGCTGTCTCTGGGGCCAGCAGCATAGTCCTTAGCACAGCTAAGGCTCTTCAGCTCTGACTCAGAGGAAAGAAAACAACCCACAGAGTTTAGTAAGGCGCAGAACAAAATAACATATTTTATCTCCAAGAATCTCCATCCACCCTCAATCTATTTATCGCTCAGAGACACAACTTACAAGACCGTCCCCTATTCACCTCTGTCTGGTTTCTTCTTGGTATCTGGTAGTGCCGGATGGATTAGTGCTAACAACTGCTCTGCTTGTCTTGGCAACAGACACAAATCTCTTTATTTATTTCTGAAAAAGACAAGTTGAACCAGAGGTGAGGGCAAAAAAGTAGGCAAAAGTGGTCAAGCCTTCTAACTGCAAAAAACAAGGTGTCATTTGTTGCAGAAGTGGTTTTGCCACTGGCACTGTTCGTACCAGTGAAATTCTGAAGAGAAAAAAATGTGGCGTTGGCAGGAAAACCTCTGGGGATTTCCTTGGGGGAAGAAAAAGAAACCTTTGCAGCCATACTCAAGGTGCCAGCCCTGCTCCTGTAGAGGTGGCTGAGGGGTCTCACTCGGCGCTGGCACACATGGCTCCAAGTGCCCGGCCACCCCCACCGGAATTGGCACCTGGCATGCTTCCATGTGGAGCAACCCCAGCCCTTGGAGCCAGCACAAAGGAACTTCCCAGGGAAGAAGACAGAGAGAGGACATCTCTTCAGTGTTTTTCCCTAGGGAAATTCAGATGAATGTCATGCTATTGTGTCGCTTGCTCTCTTCCAGCCTCCCCGCGCATTCAGGAGCCATGGCATGTGCCCCAAAAGCTACGCCAGCGCATGCAGCAGCCACCTCCGCACTCAGGCAGAAGTAGGGGCACCACCACAACCGTCCTCTGGACCACGGTCCCTACGAAGGGGGTGTCCCTGCCAAGATTCACATTTTAAAACCTCTCTTTTTCCCTCTGGAAACACTGGGAGATCTCTATATTTAAACTGCTTTTTCTGGATTAGTTTCAACATCAGGGGACTTTTGCACATCCTGAAGAAAGACAGCTGTTTCTGCCAAAGTTCACTGGCAAATTAATGCTCCAGCCAAACCAAAAGCTTTATACAAAACTATCGCCAATGCAGGGTAAGAACACCCTGGAAAGACCAAGTCCTCGTTATTTTTGTGCCAAGAGCACCACCTGGTGGTCTTCACCTAAGCATTGTCGTCTTCTTCAGAAACAACAATAAAATTAAAATATTTAAAGAAAAATCAGAAGTTTGGGGCTGTGAGAAGAAATTTATGGATAAACAGGGTAAAACCACCACGTGTTTGTTGGCTGAAACCCAGCCAGCAAATGAGCAATGACTCACAGCCCGTATTACAGACTGCTGTTTGGTCTCCTCTTGAGTAGAGTGAGGTGTCCCACTGCAGTTTGCATTGCAACTAGCTAAATGCAGAGGGAAACGCAGCAGAAGAGGCTGCGAGAGAGCAACCCCCCCTTCCCATTAGCGACAAACACCTCACCTCCACTTTTGGCCAACTTGCCTCCAAAGAGAGCACCCCCTGCTCAAAAGAGCACCCCAAGGTGTTGCCTGGCACTTCCTCCTGCTCCACGGGCAGCCAAGGAATGTGCTGGGGACCCCTGAGCAGCAATGAACACCCAGACACACTCATCAGTAGTTATTTGTGCATGGCTCCCATGCTTTAGCTGGGGTTTTGCACTCATCGGGTTCCCTTGGGCATGTTAACAGAAGACCATCCTGAGCATAGTGGGGTTTCTGTGTATATTTTCAAGCTGCCCAAAGCAGAAATATATTAAATAATTCCATCCTAGCAAGGGAGACAGCCTTGTGGGAAATAACTTATACAAGTGTTATTGACTGTTGATAGAAATCTTCAGGAAGAAAAAGAAAATGCACTCTTCTATTAAGATAAAAAAAAAGAGTGTGTCCGCCTAACAAATAATTCCCACTAGCTATGCCAGGAGACCCATGTGCAAAGCATGAGAAAGCTCCCGTGTTTCTTTAGTGAACTGCTCTGAGGTGTTTTTATAAGAGCTGAATTGATCTGAGGGGAAATTGAAACCAGCACCACAAAGCCTCTCCTCTAACTGCCATGGAAGAAGACATCAAGCAGGCAAGTGAATTCATCAGCTACCTGAAGTAATAATAAATAAAAAGGCCTCCCGACAATACAAGCACTAAGGAGGAAAAGCTCAGGCAGGGCTAATTTGGGCATGGGCAGCCTGCCTCAAGCACCCCGTGGACTCAGAAGAGCCCGCGCCGCCTGGCCATGCAGTGTGAGCCAACATGCACCAGTCACCTTCACTTCATCACTCTGCGCTCACCAGTCAGCAGAAACTATCAGCTTCTGCAGGATTTCATTTCTCTTCTTCTCCTCTTTCATTTCTCTTTCCTTTGCTGTCCTTTTTTCATTTTCCTTTTCCTCATGAGTTTATCGACAGGGGTTTACATTGTCTGTAGACAGACCAGCTGGCAAGTCACACAGTCCTAGGTGTGACAAATACTACACGTGTGATGAATACATCTATCATGTACTTGAGATGCTTATCTTGTGGATGTCACTTCACCTAAACACAGCCACAGCACAAGGGGTTTTTTTTTGTGTAAAATATTGAAAATGCTTTAGTAAAACCAGAATTACCTAAAAGGCTCTTAAACTTCAAGAGACACTTCAAGACACTGCAGAACTGTAAGCCTATATTACTTTAGTTAATGGAAAAACCCTCTTGAGTGTTTTGTATTGCGAGCAGTACAGTTTCTGGGACAAGTCAGTATCACTGGAAAAAATGAGGTAAGTACAAACACATAAAATCATTAAAATCACCATTCTAAACATATGTGTGTGCACGCATGTGTATTTGCAAAAAAATGTAGTGTCAAGCTTTAATTTCCTAAAATTACAAGAGCCCAGTTTTATAGAGAGCCACTAAAAAGATAAGCACATCCTTATTTGGTACTTAAATATTACCTGAGCATATGTTTTTCCCAGGTTTTAGTAGCCATTTGATCAACACCATCATCTTAGAAATTTCATCAGACTACCAAAAAAAAAAAAAAAAAAAGCAAGAAGCTCAAATTATCTGTCTCTTGCTTAAAGTTTTTTGGGAATTTACTAAAATGTTTTGTTTTAAAATGCCATTCATCTGATCATAAGAAATGGTGATCACTAAAGCAATATTTGCTTTTAAAATACAGTAACATCATTGGATTTTTCATTGACATAAATGTTCTTGACGTTACAATATGTAAAGCAAAATTTTCAAAAGATTAATACAGCTTTCCAAGCTATAGCCTTTCTTAAATGTACTTTTCCATATTGTAATTTTTTCCCCTCTGAAATGCATTTGGTGCTGTAACACTTGTCAGCTTGAATCTGCAGCCACATCCATTTTTTAAAATCAAGTTTTCAGATTCTAGCAAAGGATGCAGAGAAAAAATTTGGTTTCTCTGTAACAACTGCAAAAATATTACTTACTGCTCACTTTCACTGTGAATTTCCACAAGGACTGCTTTCAGTAGTTAAATTTTGAAGAAAGATATTGAATCTTTGTAGTTTCTAAGCTGCTATTTACACCCTGCCTGCACATCCCCTAGCACAACAGAGTCCAGCCTGGAGGATCTCTGGATGCTCCACAACAGGTATTTTAAGTAGTAATAATAGCAACATCTTTGTAGACTTCCTTTTCCTTAAAGCTGATAGTGCCTATCTAAGTAAAGTACTTTAAGATCTTCACATAAAGTGCCATTAAATCCTAATTCTCAAAAACATTTCTCCCATAGAGATATCCCAAGCTATAAGGGTTCATATCTGCTTGTGGTTCTGCAGCCACACAGCAAGGGATGAGCCCGGTGCAAAGGGGGCAAGACTCAGCCTGGATGGCGCTGGTAGCATGCACACAGTTGTGAGCTGAGGCATAAACAGTCAGGTTAGAGAAAACATATGCTTAAGCATAGATATCAATCCCGCTGAAGGCTTGACCAGCTCGAGCTGTTGTTAACACCTGAGAGAATGACCACAAACCCACAGAGGAACAGGACTGGCAATGTCAAAAATTTTACCCACCTCCCAACTATTTTCTAGCTCAAGGCATGAGCCAGCACTGTCACCTCTCCTGAGAGGTGACTGCTAAGGGAGCAGCCTTCAGTTGTATAAAGGCTGCTGCAAAAGAGAAAGGGAATAATCCATTCTCCAAATCCATTCTAGATGGGAGCAGAAGAAATGGGCTAAGATTCTGACAAGAGAGACTCACTTTAGAAATTAGGAGACACTTTCTGGCAGTAAGACCACCAAAGTACTATTAAAAATTGCTCAAGAAGCTTACAGGATCTTTTTCTTGAAGCTTTTAAAGAACAGGCTAGATATTGCCTGTCAGGACTGCTGCAGGTATCTTACCTCGGAACAAGGCAATGGAGTAGTGACCTCCTGAAATGCCTTCTCGTCCCTTGGAGAATCACAGAAAATAGGGCATGGCCAGGGAAGGTTGGGGCAGATAAGCAAGTTCTTGGGTACTCCGCTAAGCCTGGGGTTTTCCTTGGCAACACTTGCCAGATCAGGTCTCCATTTGCGACTTTCTTGTCTTCCTCCACACCCCCGTGGTAGACAGACTGGGTCTGCGGCACATGGAATCACAGAGCTGCATCGTGTGAGAGAGCAAAGTACAGCCCAGGCTGCGGGACCTGCAAAGGAGGGAGCCGAGTACGTGTGTCTCGCACTCAGTGCACAAAGTCTCATGGATGTGTTCAGCAAAGAAATCCCCTGACCCAAGCTCACCACAGTATCCGAGCTGGCTAGGAAGGGTGAATGGTAATTTTATCCATTCCTTATATCTGTTGTATACATAATGCTTAGAGAATGCATTCATATATTTAAGTGGTCGTAACTAAAAATTGCTGCTTGTCATTCAATCTCCAGTTAACATCTGTGTTGTCCTTAAAACCATGTGTCCCAGGCAGAGCATGCTTTATATTTTGAGTACCATCTGCTGGCACTTTAAATATTAACTACCATTCAACACTATAGTAAAAAACATTTATGTTGGTGCATGTCAGCCTCCAGCAACTTATATGATGGACTCCTGCAAGATGTAAAAGGGAGCTGTGACTCTCTAGCAAAATAAAAGCCCAGATGAGAAAGTCCAAACCTTTGCTCACGCAGAGAGGAGCCTCCCTCAATCCCTTGTTGCTCTCCCTCTGCTCTCCCTGCTTCCTCCCAGCCTATGGAGATGAAGGAAATTCCACAAAGAAGCAAAGCAGCAGAAGTTCAGTGAGGATTGCTGAACTGGTACACACCATCTTGCAGCAATAATTGCTTCAGGGAGGCTTATGAATATCAGTTCACCTAGCTAGAGGAATGTCTCAGACATCTCTGTGCCAAAGCTGCTAAACACCCAGCTCCATAAACAGTTCTCATGCTGAGCCATTCTTTAATGTGAGAAACTTTCATTCCTCACTACTACGAGTGATTTTCTCTTTGCATTTCTCCTATTCAAACAAACCCAGTTTAGAAGATTTGTTTTTTAATTCCATGTTACTTCAAGCTTGCTTAAAGATACTTAGTAGCAATGACACCATAGCTCCTGTCTCCTAGCTGCTTTTAAAAACAGCACCAACAGCAGCCCTTACCTTTCCCTGTCTGAGGATTTCCTTTTGCACTCCTCTTTTCCCAACTGCATGATTCCCCTCTCCAACATAACCTTTCTTTAAACTGAACTTGCTTGGGGGAATCTACCCAATTAGGCATTTAAGTCAATTAGGTTGATTGACAGCAGGATTATGTCTAGCATATTCTTAATTATGAATGCAAACACTCAGCTGGAATAAATACCTGCCACATAAGGGCTTGGTGAGGATTAATTAGTTAATGTTGTGAAGAACTTTGAACATGTGAAGTGCAGTACAAGCACTAAGTACTATTATTACTGTTCTTAGTAACATAGGCTTCAAAGCTATGGGGAAGGATATCAAGGACAAGGTGGGAGGATATCAAGGACAGAAGGTCACACTGTACCCAGGGCCACAGGAGAGAAAGGACACACTGTTGTCAGGCAGGATTTTGCTCTAACAAAGGTAGTCATGAAGCCTCTCTTGACCCTCTGTGGGATGGCAAGAGCACCTTGACCTCTAGACCTCTGCACTAGCCCTTTTTCCCACACTCAAGCCAGCGCAGAATCAGCTCAAGTCAATGAGGTGTGCGTCTGTCCCAGCTTCCAGCGTTAGAGAGGAGGAACGCCACAAGACCTCCTTGCCAGACTCCACGGAGGAACCCTGGCTGCCTCTCGTCTTACAGCTCCCAGTGCCAGACACCTTGGTGTCAGCTCACAGATAGGCCACCCCCCTGTATCTGGTTCTTGGGGTTAGAGGACAGTGAGCTGCACATGCTGCAAACACTTACATACCATAGAGGAGCGAGAGATGAACCAATTCCCACGTGGGTGAGACTGCAGGGGTTTGAATCCCGGATCCCAGCTGTCCCATGCTGTGTGCTGCAGCAGGTAGGCCTCTGGCCAGGACTCAGAGAAAGCTAGGTTTGCACCCTGTCTCAGTGCACCTCAGGCAAGTCACTCTCTCCCCCTGTCTAGTGTCCATCTGGTTTCTGACTATAAAAGGTCCAGGGAGGTTCATATTTTTGTGCTTTCCGCTACTAGCATGCGTTCATGACTGACTGCTAGCCCCTCGCAGAGAGTATAGCCCTCTCACAGACAGAAGCTGTCCTCCTGCCTGGACTAGCAGGTATCCAAGGAAGGCATTCAGATTGTGGTGCTTTTATAGAAGGCCTATCACAAAGTCATTTTCAGAAGCATGAAGGCACTAGTGCCTAATTAATAAATAGGAGATAAACTTCACCAAGCCCCCTGAGGATCCCCAGGATTGCTGTCATTATTACTAGCTAACACTGATGTAGCAATCCTTCATGTTAACAGAAAAATATCCACACACCTCAGCAATGCAAAGGATCTCTTGCCAAACACACAAACATGTATAAAATAGGCAAAGTCAACTTGTAAAATTGCATACATGTGGATATATAGGGACAAATATAAAACCAGTTTTGCAAGTTGTTTCTCACCAAAGAAAACCACCGTTAAAATTCTTCAGGCCATACCTAAAAACTAGTAACATACTGAGTATAATACTAATACACCAATGAAAATAATGTTTTTTTCAGCCCATATAGAAATGTTCTATTCAAATGTGCAAGCGGGTATGTATATGTGAATCGAAAAGCTTCTAGTCTGGGACTCACAAAATTAGTTTGAACTGGCGTGTGTGTGTGTGTGTGTGTGTGTGTGTGTGTGTATTTCCCTGGAAATCTGAACCATTGTACCCTACTAATAAAAAGGCTTCCACTTACACACACAGATGTCCTATCCTTGCCATTCCTCTATCAGTCAATTAGACATTGAAAACAATTGAAATCCAGGTTCCTGATGATTACCTTGTTGGAAGGAAGCTACTGAATTCTTTGTCTCTTGTCTTCCCAGAATCCCCCATATGGGGTCAGTCCAAGAGTTCATCCAAAGTATTCTTCTGGTAAGGGCTGATTAGTTGTTGGTACAAATTGTACCATCACCAATTAATTAAAACAACAATCTAATAGTACTATTTTTAATAACACTTTTAAAATAATGTATTTTTTATGCAACATGAAGAAACAGTAACACAGACAGACAGCATTACCCCAGAAGCACCTCCATAAACTAACACTACAGAAGAGCAATCACAAAACAAAGCCATGGTGCCATTCACACACACATGCTGGAAAAACCACAGAGGACTGCTTATCACCCAACCAAGCAACAGTATGTGAAACTAATGGGCAAAATTCTCCATTAGTGTCAACCAGCTCAAACTCACAGAAAAGTCCCCAGAAATGCCAGTAGATATTTTAATTTCAAAATATAGATGTTTGAAGATGTTTGATAGGGCCTCTTTGGCAATGGCAAGCACATAGGAGCCAGGCTTAATGCCATATAGATCTGTTTGTTTTCCTTTAAAATTGGATTAACAGCTAGCAGAAGATAAAGTATTTAAGTGAAGGGTGGGATTTTCAAAACTGTCTGATGAATTCAGAAGCCTAAATATTATTTCACAGAAAGTGAAAGTCTAAACCCCTTGGTGGTGGCTTTTAAGATCCCACCCTCAAAGCAAGCAAAATCACCATTAAAGAAATATGGGCTCATTTTCAGTGACCACCATGTTCAGAGGTCTGTTTTGACAGTCAGAAATCTGATTCATTTTCCTGGCCATTAAGGGTTTTATCTGTGTGTATTTGTTCAAGTTTTCCTTGTATTTCCTATATCCCTTCTCCAGGAGGGCTCTGCATCTACACACAGATTTTGGAATACTCTCATTTTACAGCCTTCCCAGACATTTGCCATTAATTTATGTAGGGCTTTATCTGCAAGGAGGGATTTATTATTATTACATTCTAGCACCCAGTTCTGACTGCTAGTCCCTTGCACATTAAATGTGTAAGTTATGAAAGCATTTAAAAATAAATTTCCATAACATCCTTGCATGGCTAATTGCTCAGAGTTATTTACATGGTGGAGCAGTTTCAGTTTTACTTCTTTTAAGGGATTCTTTTCCTGTCCTGTTGTTAGGGAATTATCCAGGTGGGAGAATGTTCTCAGTTGCTATAGTATCTGCTTTGAATCAATTATCCCCAGACACACAGAAATAACTGGAGAACAATCACAGGAATGTTACACATCAGCAAAGAAAAAAAAAAGGTTCTTTATTTCTCTCATTAAAGCGTTGTTAAACTTGTCTACAGCATTGATTTACTTCAAGAAAATAAAACATTTTGGAAAAAGTGTTTCTTTAGCTTCTACTCCTCTTGCTTTGTCCACTTTTTTTCTTTTATATTCTTCTTGTCTTCTGGTGAAGGGCTACTTTACATGGTCTCTCTCTTCTTTTGTTTAAAGTACGAACAGTGCCCCATCAGGACATGTGCTGGCCTTTATCTCAACAGCCTACATACTTGCATTTTTAATCATATAACATTACACCTCCCTTTGAAATACTGGTCAATAATAAATCTTTCACACATCAGTCATCACATGAACATTATTTTTGCAAACATCTTTTTCCAGCAAAGCTGAAATGAATAAAATATATCTGACCTGTTCAGTTCCATCCTTCCATGGGGCCCAAGAGAAGTTTTCCTCTGAGCCTGATAAATAATAAGTTTACATGTTGACACATTTCATTTACATTAAAACTGTCAATATTGCAAGCTATGCAGCTGCAAATGCTTAAGATCAAAATTGCACACTTTTTTTTTTTTTTTGAAAAGGCAGCAACCAGGCTGGCTTGACAACTTATCATAGTGGTTAATGATCATACACTTGCCATTTTCTAGAAAAATTGTCTTCATCACTGAAATCCTTGATATCAAACATTATCTAAAATGTTGTATGCTGAAATTCTTCATGAAAAATGGCTCCTCACAATACAATGACAGTCATTGAAATCTAGAAAGCATTACCAACTAACACAGTAATAATGATGCAGGAATAAGTTTTTGTTTATGATGTGTCACATTTTTCCAGTCATTAGAAGGAGTATCCTACACCCCTTAATCAACACAGCAATCTCAAACACTTTCAAAAGTTGAATGTTGCAGATCCTAAATCCTTATCTCTAGCAACATATTGCATGTCTCTGTACTTTCATGAGACATATTCTTATCACTTGAATTACTGAAATACATACTACAGGAATAACTGAATTTTTCTACATTTCTAGACAGTCTCTGCTCTTCATTTCCTAGCTTCTGAATTCAGAAAACAAAATATATTTCCAGTGGCGTTTAGGATTATTAGCTTTACTTTTTCTGTTTTTCTAATTGCTACATAATCAAAATGGCTCTAATTTCAAAAGACCAAATTCTACAGAAATACAAAGTCTCTGTTTATAATGCAAGGCGACAGAGTGAGTCAACAGACTGGATGATACAAGGGGTCATCTCTTCCTTTCCCAGCAAACAGCATGTAGCAGTGACAACTTTAATGGCCCATTTCAAAAAAATATTGCTGGACTGTCTTCAACTAATAGTAACACAGGAAACACAGCTGAATCCCACTCCTAACAACAAAGCATTAAATCAGTTTTAACTAGCCCCCTATACACATCAGTAAAATGCAGTGCAATAAGTCTGAGTGATTATCATAAAAGTCAGTCATTCCTGACAGAGAGTCTACAGTTATTCTAATAGTGAGTAGCCTGTGGTCTCTTAAGTACCAGTATGTAAAAAATCAGAGTGTGTACTGATTCTTACTGGAAGCCACTTTGTCACGCATGCTCACACCTAGAGAGACAATAGCTTCTTCTAAAACACCATCAATATATTAGATGTATTTTTATTTCTGCTATTTCAGCTGCTAGAGTACTGCATGTCTGCAGAAAAATAACTTTTTTAATATTAGAACTGAAATATACACTTAACTACTAAGAAGCTGTCTCCTTTGAAGAATCCACTTATGTAATCAGCTGTGAATTTTAACTATAATGCCTGTTTCCACAAAGCAAATCTATTTTCAAATAAATAAACTAGAATTTTACAAAATAAGAATTAATGACAGGATAATTTATTTCTGTATGCATTAAGCTTTAAAGGAACTAGCTCTGCTAGTCATGGTTGCTCTAAGGAAAAATCATGTTGTAGTGGACACGATTAATGCAGCACAGGGACAAAAATGGCATTGGTATGAATTTCAACTCCAGTTTTGCCAAGACTTGTGTTGATTTTAATAGGCTTCTGTACAGCAGCAAAGTCAAGCATATTTGTTAGTGTTTGCAGGACTGCAACATTAGAATGGGTCTTTCAAAGTGTAAATGAAGGCACACACAATAATGAAACTGTTAAGCCTTTTCAAACCAACATTTCCCAAATAGCTAAATTAAGTGAAACAAACTGAAGACACCTGGCCAAGCAATTATTTGAATATTACTTCCAATAAATTGGAAAATATAACATACACTATATAGTTTTCCTTTACCAGGAAAAAAAATTCACTTTCCTGCTGAAGTCTATGACTTACTGTAATTCAGAAAATGCCACTGTTTCAGCAGAGTTGTAAATAAACCATATTGTAGAACCAACAGTGTCAATATACACCATCAGCCCAGTTAAAGGGCCTATATTCCTTCCAGGAGCAAGCATGCCAACCATAAAGAATTGTACTGGTGGACTCCCGGAGGACAGAAGAATGCATGCCCAGAAAAATGACAGAAAAGCATTTTCCATACAATTGCTTAAATTGAGAGAAATCTAGGAGAGAGAGGAAACGAGAGAAGAGACACTTCAGAATAACAGATACTTGTTTTCCTTTGGGAAGATCAGTTTCTAAACACAACAAACTTGCTATGTTCCCAAGCAGACTGGATACAGCCCCAAATCTGGACACGTGGAAAAAAAGCAAGCAGGTAACTCCAGAAATTTCACTTTCACAGTAGGACCATAACTCAAAAGACCCAAGCTCAGAAAGTAACGTTCCGTTATCCCTTTTTTTACCCTACTGCCAAAGGCTGCAATACCAGAGATTTCAGATAAGCATGTATAATGCCAATCAGAACAGTATACTGAGATGTTAGATTTAAAGATTTCTGAGTTCAGTTGTTCCACAGAGTAGCTGACTAATCTTAGATGAAGTGGGGTCCCTTGAATAAGAGAAGCTAGAGCATCTACGTCTCTGAGGAACTAGATTTGAGTCTCCGGTTTATTGCCAAGTTTCAATCACAAGTCACTTGGGCACAGATTTTTAAATATTAGTTGACTAATGATACAGGCAGGGACCAAATTCCCATTGTTAATTTTACAGCAGTTAAGCACTAGGCAATGTGAAATGCTAATATCCTCTGCACATTTTCAGATACCTAAATATTTTTTTAAATCCAGCTTATTTCCTGCACAGGCCCAATTCCCTATTTCTAATACTTTCATAACAGCTAGTGTGCCCTCAAGAAAAATTAATTAACATCTGAAAATTTCACTCTCTTCCAGTAATGGAAGATATCTGAGGGTAGATGACAGAAGGCAGATGATAGAAAATAGGTAGGAGAGGTCTAGTATCAAGGAAATGTAATAACATATGTGAAGGTGAAGAAAGAAGTTGACCTTGGTGGACAAACCAGAAGAGTACATCTGGAGACCACTTTATCTTCAAACAGTGGGAATTACACCACTGGAGAGAATTACCACTTAGTTTGTCAGCCAAGGGCACAGTCAGGACAAGTTCAAGATACACAAAGCTAGTAACTGGCTTTCAATGAGGTTAGCGGTGCTCCCTAGGACTCTTTGCATAATCTTTGGGAGTAGCAGACCTTATACTGATTGCAGCTATCCTGCAGAGACCATTTTTGTGACCACTATAGATGAAAGCCTTAACTGTATTTTTAACTGTTGGTCCAGTACAAACAAAACAGGAATGTCTTGACTGCTGAATATCAGGCATAAGTGTCACTAGGAAATGAAATATGGATGATCCACTTCTAAAACTATATGTGTGGATTTTGGTGCCTGCAAAGCCTGAGAAGTCTTAGGGCAAAAAAGTGAGAGAATGTGTTTTAAAAGTGCAGCCAATTGGAGGGCATATGATAGCACATGCTACAGAGCTGATAGCCAATAAGATAATGCACAGTATTGCATGTAGGAACCAGATGCGTATCAGGAGAAGTGAGAGTCCTCAGCCAGGAACTTCATGTCCTTGAACAGGTGGACTCTAGCATGTATTATTTAATCATCAATACACAGTGCCTGGCTTGGCATATATGCCCTATTGCACTAAAAAACAAACTGAGTCTATGGTTAAAGATGATTGAAATAGTCAGGGTTTCTGTTTTCTGGAGAGAGAAAATTTTGGGGATAGTCAATAGCAAATAGTAGGTAATGAAGTAAATCTGGAATAACTAAAATTGGTCAGGGTCTCTGGTTGTGGAAGAGGAATCAACCAACACTTTTAATAGTAATGAGAAGATTCCTACTCAGCTGACTTGTGAAAGTCTGCAGGAAAAAGAGGTTCTTCCCTTCTGTTGCCTTAGATCTAGCAAACCCTCCAGTTAGATCTTTTCTATTGAGTTCTGCAACACGAAATCCTACTTTGTACTTAATTTTCTTCCTTTTTTTTTTTTGTGGTGTGTCCTTTCTTTTAATATCTAAAGAGCTAGGGACAGTATAACTAGTTCTAATTTCAACGAAGAATACGGCCTTAGGAGAATCTAAATCACAGAAAGATTTAAGAGAGGCAAGGAGGAGAAATTTTTCATCTTCCTAATGAACCAACAAGAACTTGTTCTCTGTGAGACATAAATCTTCCCTGGCTTTAAGCTTTCCCAGCTCTGAGCTTCCTCAGATAAAGGAACTGATCAGGAAGTGCAAAAATAAGGGGAAGATGACTCCAAAGCCCAAAGAGACAGGGATGATTACAAGAATCTCAGGAAAGGAAGTAAGAACAGCAAAGCTCTAACACCTAGAGTCTGAATTTGATTCATGTATTAGAACTGTGTGTCTTGTATATTTTAAAAATCAGGTCTGAGTTGGAAGGTCTTGCAGTAGGAAGAGAAAAGCTTGAGAAGAGGCAGTAGTAGGTGTAGGTCTCTGAGACCCAGATCTCTGAGATCGATATGGGATTTTCACAGGTTCTTTGGCTGAGCCCTCTTAGATCTATTAGCTTTCAACATCAGCAAGCAATCCTTCAGGCCTGGAGCCTTGATGCTGAGCTCACCAAGATCCTGTGCATATGTGTCCATTGCTTCAAGCAACTAAAACCAGACTGTTTGGGAACCCAGACTCTTTAGTACAGCACAGAAACAGAGCAAGAACCCTGGAAGCTGTGGAAGAAAAGAAGGAATAGCTAAATAAGAGAGATAAAGAAGGAGATAAAAGCCCTGAGGAGAAGTACCTGGAAGCTTTTTGAGCTCCCAGCCTGAAGAAGGAAGGTCTAGTGCCACATGTCCATCAGCAACACCAACAATCCTGTTCCTCAGCACTACCTTGGCAGTGTCTGTACTCAGAGAAGCTGTATGGTGACAGCACACAGCACAGGCTGTGTGTAGTCACTCTGGGACCTAGAGAAGTTGAGAAAAGAACAAGATCTTAGAAAAAATAATTACTTTTACATTTATTACAAGCAAATTCTCTATCTTCTGTACCATGAAAAAGACTGTAGGTAAGTTCTTAAAGGTGACAAGGCAACCCTTAATCCAGAATCTCCAAAAGGAAAATTCATTCCTGATAAAGTATGGCTTTGTCACTTCAAACTTCTTTCCTAAACTACTGTATTAAAAATTTTAAGAGAATTACAATAAATAATTTTGCAATTCAGAATCTATTTTTCCAGTTTCCTATCCAAGGTAGACTTAAATTAGGAGAGAAGTTACTAGTAATACCCAACAGTCACATAATGCATTTAGAATATGAGGTTACCCACGGCCTTAACTCAGGAAAGCACTTAAATCCATTCTTGTTTTCAGGAAAAGGAGAAGTTTTCCTGACCCAAGGCAGAGGTATGATATATCAGATAAATACTACTTGGGCATACAGTAAAGATTTGACAGTTTTATAAATAGTTGGATTCCACAGCAAGTCTTAATCCAATATGCATTAAAAATGAGCCAGTTAACTGAAAGTGTAATTCTCCATTTAGAGCTAAGTTGTCTCTACTTTGATACATCATTCTTGCTGCAAAATAATCGCAAGTTGAAACGGAAACATGATGGCAGTACTCACATTTTGGTAATTCAGAAAGGTTACACAATTTTATCATTCAGCAAAAATAATATTCTGGCTCACATAGTTATGAAAATGTACTTCCGATTCTGAAATGCTTCTGACTTCCCTCACTATGAAATACATATGCAGAGCATCAGCCCTGCAACTGTAAAATACCCTCATTCATTTCTATGAGCTATAAATTCAACACTAATACTACTGACATTTTTAATGTTAATATTATTTGCTAACATATGAAACTCATAGACAAAGCACTGTAAAAGAGACAACAAATGTGCTTTTCGGGTTTGATTAGTTAACCAGGAATTCCAAGATACAAAAGCCGTTCTAGGTCATGACCATTCTCAGGATTGGATTTTTCCCCAAGGATTTCTTTAAAACTCCATCCAATCCAATTATAAATAACATAAGCAACAAAGCATCTGACACTTCTCCCAGGAGACCTTTCCATAGAATAACAAGAAGTTGTTTTTCTGAGTATTTCATCCCATTGTCCATTCTCACATAAGCAATGAGAAAAAGTTCCCAGGGGAGGCAACAGAAAAAAAGAAGTTGTAAACTACACCAACAAAGTGTATAAAAGCAATTCAGCTGCCAAGCGTGTTCATGGAAGGAGAACCATAAAGGTAAGAGCGAACACGAGAAAGTCACAAAAGCAGCTTCCTAGTTTTCTCCTCTCCATCAGCATGGAAGAGTCACAGATGTATACGGATGACTCCCAAGAAGAAACTGAGTATAAAAAAAGTGTGAGTAATAATTCTGTACATGTACCTTCATAAAAAGAAGCAAAGTTCTCTTAGAAATTGCCTAGCTTTCTATTTCCCAGAGTAGGAAGAAAAGCACTTCACAAGGTATTATTACAGTCCTGAAAATGTATCAGCCATGACATCTTTCCATCTCTTCTCATAGATATACAAAACTACCATACTACACAGAAACTACCATATTTTAACAGACACATGGTACAGTCTATTGCCCTGTCTCTCAGAACATCTAATGAAAGATGTTGCCAAGGGAGATAATATAAAATATCTGATTTTGTCTATAAGGATTTTTCTTCTCTCACAGCTTAATAAATAGCATCTTGCCTTTTACTTAACATATCCTACAGCTAAGGGATATATTTATTTACTGTTTTATTCCCTCACCTTCTCCATTGCTCATAGGAATTGGTGAAAAACAGTTTAGAGTATTAGTTCAGGATATGTATGCAGACAATCATTTTGACAACACTATAAACAAAACTCCTAGAAGGTATTATACAAAAAGAGATAGAGAAAGCACCTCACTGTCATTACTAATGTTGGCTATAGAAACAAACATTTGTCACCTAGAAATGATAGATATTTTGTAATGTAAAAGCCCTAATCAGTATTTAACAAAAAAATAAAGAATACCCTCCAGAAGATATCCAGTCCCCACTGATGTCAACAGCAAGACTCCCAACTAACATAAGAGGGAGGTGGATTAGAATTTGATTCATGTCCTTCTCCAGAGTCTCTAAATTAAAAAAAGGCCTTGCAATGGCCAGCAACAACTGTATACTAAAGACCCAATTCATTTAGAAAAGAAAACAAAAGTCATTAATTAATCAAAAAAAAAAAAGATGACTAGATTAATTTGAAGGGACTTCAGGTGTCCTCATCTGCAGCTTCCTTGCGGCGCTGGGTCCGGAAATGACGCTCAATATTTTTTGTCACTTCCCTCTGCAAATTTCTGTTGTTAGTTTTTCCAGCTGTTCTGATCCAAGGATGCTGAAGCACTTGTCGTGCTGTGTAGCGCTTTTGGGGATCCACTATCAACAGCCTGGTTATGAGGTCTTTTGCTGCTATTATGAAAGACAGAAAAGGAGGGAGGAGAAAAGTGATGTGATAATGCAGGCAGTTATACCTACACAAAACATCCTTCTCATTTTTCCTATTAATTTTACCATAGTGACTTTTGCGGCTACCCCAGGAGATATCCTAGCAACTGGATTTAGAACTACAGGCAAGAGACATCAAATCTCCACCATGTCCCTTACTGATACATTTCTGCCCTATAGAAAGAGATTTAAAAAGGGAAGGGAACTTAATCTGGAAAGTATGCTGTAGGCATCAGGCTAGGGGCTCTCATTCACAGGAATCAGTGTTGGGTATCTGATCCTTCAAAGAGCATAAAAGTTGTAGAACTCCAGTGAGAAAGAGGTTGGGGGTGGGGAGAAGGGAAGGGGGCTGTTTAAGTTTTTCAGGGAGAGAGGGGTTTTAGGGTTTTCAGTTTTGAAAAATGCATAAGGACACTATACTAGCCTGTGGGAGAAAAGAGATTACTAAGTGCAGACCCCATAGATTTCAATGGAAAATCCACACAGAGTTCTTTAGAGCAAGAATTTCCTTCTCAGGTTATCAATCTAACATACGATTGTGGTACCTTTTTCATGGAGGCAATTCATACAAGCAAGGTGAGGAAAATCCTTGCTCTTGCCTCAGAAAGGGAGTAATCAGTTAAACCAATCATACCCGATATTCACATTCACATTGATACTACCAGAGGATCAACTTCAGATTTGAAACAAATACAGATTCACACAAAACAGACCTTGAAGACAACACCAAAGTTCACCAACGTCTCTGTTCTGTCCAAAAGTGGAATTTATGTGTCCATACCATTCCAGGGAAGAAGTCTGTCACTTCTCAGGTATGGTATAAACGATGACTCTTACCTGCAGAAATATTGTCCCAGTATGGGGAAAGGAACTCATAATGACCCAGCTGTATAATCTGAAACAGCTCTTCTTGATCACGTTCCTGACTGCGAAAAGGGGGAAAACCGCAGAGGAGAATGTAAAGGATCACACCAGCTGCCCACATATCAACTTCAAGCCCATAACCTTAGGAGAAAAAGACAAACCACAGGCTAACTATCTTTTACCAAAAGTCCTGTTTTAGAGAGAAAAGTCATAAATGGTAGGAAACTTTTTTCTTCCATTCTCCAAGAAACACAGAAGGTTGTTTCTTGAAAAGATGAGGTCAGCCAAAGAATGAGTGGCTGGTACACCATGTTTTCAAGCTGAGCTGTACTGTTTGTTAATAACTACAGCTCTCCCAAAGTCCCTCTCTTCTTCAACACATTCTCTGTCTCACAAGGCCAGTGTCAATTGGAGCCTAATTGAAAAAACACAGCTTTTATTTGTAAAATAGTCCTTCTCAGATTCTCTTCCAAAAAAGCACTACGAAAGTGCCAAGTTTCCATTGAAACAGAATATAACTGGAGATGCGCAACCCAGCTCCACAGAACAAGAAACAGAAATAGCTTTGCTTGAGTCATCAACAGAACTGACTCTTTTCCAGGTCTGAATCTTTTTGGATATGAAATTGCCAAACCTTCTTCTGATTTGAACTACGTTTGGGGTTGTTATGTAAGTATGGGATATATTTTCACAATCTTTTTGCATCATTATGGGCCTTGGAGTTGTTTGGATTGCAAACATGAAATGGGGGTGACTATCCTCAGGTTGTAAGATGAACTCTTCCTCATTTACCCCATTTCAGCAATTATTTTCTATGGCATTTTATGTCTTGCCTGCTTGAAAAATATCACATTTACGTTACCATAAACTTTAAAACCGCAGATACGACTGGTGTCATGCTTATGTTTCTCAAAAGCTAAAAGGTTTTCTTTCCTTTCACAGATTATACTGCTAGCCCATCTCCTACCCTGTAAAGACATATCGATAGGTTGAAGCATTCTGGAATATTTCCATGATTAGAAAGTTCAGAGTAATCATATGATTTACTAAAAATTATAAATATATACACTCACCCTTCTCAGCAAGTATTTCAGGGGCAACATATGTTGGTGTTCCACACACAGTAAATATGGGTTTTGTAACCTGCTTTGCAAGGCCAAAATCTGCTAGTTTCAGTGTAGTAGATTTATCTGCATTATGCTGAACCTATACACAACAAAAAAAATGTACATATTTAGTCCAGATTCATTTGAAGACATCAAAATATAAAGGAAGCAGTTAATAATAAGCAGGAAGAAGTAAGTCCTGAGAGTAATGCTTTCAAGTAAATCAAAATGAAATGGAAACAGCATTTTGATAAACAGTATTTAGAAAGTTGTTTGCGTATACTAAGTTGGTGTATATAATTAAGAGGAGAAGCAATAAAGGAAAAGGAAACTTTGTTCTAAAAGCTCTGGCACACTCTAACCTCCAAGAAATGAAAAGGTAGGAGGATGAAAAGTAAAGGAGAGTGAATTCAATGTTAATTTTCTTCCCTTGTGAAAACAAGTTCTTCTTTCCCTTTGGAGAGAGGAAAGCTGTGAGCTTCTTTACGCTGAAACGTGATATTCCCAGGTAAGTTACTGACTTCACAGTGTCACCCAAAAAGCATAACTCCCTCATAAAAGTCTAATAAAAAACCAAACAACTCTTCATTTATTTGCAAATTATTCTGCTACTCTATCTGCTGCCCTGAAAACAAGTATGAGTCACAGTCATTACATATTAAGAGTTGGAGTAATAGATCCAAGTGAAATATCCTCCTAAATGTGTGTCTCTTGCAGTTCCCATCTCCTACATCCACCTGGAAAGTAGTCAAAACACTTCTTCCCATTCTAATTTTGTTTTTCTTTAATTTGTAATGTGGTCAATGAAACATTATTTTAAGAAACAAAATATTCAAAGGTCAAGTCATGAACAAGATAGCAAGGTAATAAAACATATCAATATTCTTAATACTGGTGACTGATATTCCAACATTCTTTAAGAATTAAAAAAGTGTCATGTTGCTTTAAATGAGAAATTGTCCATCTCTGTAACTACAGGGAAAAGACCTGCAGTGAACATGTCTACAAGAAACCCAAGGAAATCCAGACTCACAGGTTTTGAAGGGACAAGCTGGAATATGATACGGCAGACATACACCATGCTTTAACACTTCACACTTTGCCACCAGACAGTGCTTGAGATGGCCAAAAATTCAAGATAGTCTCTGTTATAAGACAGCAAAGGGCACAGATGGGACAACTGCTCTCCTACATTACAGCCAAATAATCCCTGCTTGTCTTCTTTATAGCAATTATGAACACTCTTCTAGTTTCCAACCAACAAAAAGTTTTGGGGTTTTGTTGTTTTCCTAAGAAAAAACAGTTTTCAGTGTGAAACTGAAAATAAAGTTTACTACAGGCAGGCAGTAAAAACTTTTGCTGGAGAAAGGTAAAATGTAGTAGCCATCTTTTTATTTTTTAAAAGCAGACAACTTCATGATGTTTTGTCATGATGTGCTGTGAACACATCAGCTGAGAAAAATGAAAAATAAATTATATAAAGGTAACAGTTACTTCCTAGAGAAGCATCTATACACAGAATTTAGATTTGAAGCATATGAGTAATAGTGGTAGCATGCTAAAAAAGTTACAGTGGAAAATTTCAATTTTATATATTCTATGAATATACAAGTATGAATATATTTTATATTATACATATAAAGCTTTTAAAATTACACAACAAAACTGTATCACACAGATTTCCACTAATATCCTGCATGCTATCATTCTAAGACAAATATCAGTTTTATGTTTATGTAAACATTTAGAAACCAAGGTGGGTCACTGGTCCTAATCCCAATCTTACCAAAGTCAGTTGGGAACATCTGGTTGTCTTGCTTTGTGAAATACACTTATACTTTTTCTTTTATCAGGACATCAAACTCTAATCTCTCAACAGAGCACAAGGTGGCAATACTGCACTGTCTGTTCTTCCAGGACAAAACCAGTAAGCTTTCATTTCACATAACAACCAAACTGGTAGGCACTTGGGTATATTTTTATAGCTTCATGACAACTGTTTCAAAGAAAGCGTGTAACCTGCCGGCATGCTTGAAAACCTCAGCCCAGAGCTCCTCAGCATCTTCAGCAATACTATGCTCAGAACAACTCAAACTCAGCTCACGTGGAGTGAGCTCAGGTGAAGGATCCCAATCCTTGTACACTCCAGTCTATCCATTCCATTGCCTGGCAGCAGAAAAGCATGTAAATTCTTTTCAACACAGAAATGTATATGCCACTCTGAAACAAAAGGTTCCTAGGTCACTTTTGTTTCTTCTGAGGCCAGAGTACTTACTCACAGCAGCATGACAGAAATCCAGAGCCTGCTCAAGAGAAATCCAACCATGCCTCCCACACCTACAATATGCACTCTGCAGAGCCAATGTGAAATGGCGCTAACAAAACAAAAATGGTAACATTAGATGATCATACTAGCCTCCCGTGATGCCTAAAAAGATACCTATTAAAGCATCTGCACTCAAGACAAAGAATGGTTCCAAAAGCCCATTTAAAAGGCCTGCCTTGTCTTAACTACCTACAGAGTCAGAGATAAGGAGGAACAGTATTCAGTACACTTTCTATAAGCAGCCAGTTTAGGCATTATAAATATTTGTGTCCTTCAACTGTAAGGGAAGTGTCTGGTAGCCTTGGACTGCAGGCAGTCAAAACTGCTCACCACTCTCTCGAATGCAGATGCCATAATGGGATATTTGAATACTGTTTTGTATTTCTAACTAGTCCAGCTAACCAGACTAACCAGTCTTCCACCTAGAAGATTTTAATACAGCCATCTCTAATAGAAAGCCAAATTCATCTTCAAAGAAGGGGCAAACTGATCCTTCTTCTTTCTCCTGCCTGCTGATGACTGCCACCTCTTCATGTTCCTGTATGTTTTCCACATCTACACTGTGAAATTCAACAGGACGTTTAAGATGGCGATTTATAGCATAAATATTCCTCTGTATGCAAATACATAAGGTAGCACAGATTCTTCACATAGACATCATGATAGCAGGACTTTTGTATATTAGAAAGAGATACTCAGAGCTAAAGAGAAAGCACTGCTTATATACTTGAGTTTCAGACTTCTCTTGCTGCTAGCTAGAAGAATACCTCTATGAAAAAATCTTACAGAAAATTCCCTGTGTAGGCTTATCATACTGAAAGCTCCTGACAGGCAACCGGTTAAATAGGATTTTAACTCAAATGCATTTGGAAATCCCTGACAGTGCTTTGTGTATTTGTAGATAGTATCACAAAACTGAAGTTAAACGAGAGAAAAGCTAAACTTGAAGTTCTCATATATGAAAACTTAGAGAAAAGGAGAAAAAAGAGGAAAAACTCAAATGTATGAGAAGCTATAACAGTTATATTATTATTTATAAAGCCCAATGTTAAACACAGTTACCATACTGGCATGTTTTGGAAGCATCAAGGAGATAAATTAACAATCACTGATACAAGAAGGGGCAAGGTTGTGACTTTGGGTCTTTTACAGCCATAAACTGGAAAAACAGCCACCGCACTTTGAAACCGATTTCTAACCCACAACTCAAGAAATGTCACTTCCAGTAGAATTAAAAAGCCCTTTAGCCAAGAACCTCATTAGAAAATTCTGTTCCTCCTATGCTCCTCCAGGTAGCATTAAAGAAGTGACTGGCTTCTTTTGTGGGGCTAAATACACCATATTGCTCATCTTTGGTAGCAAAGGTTTTATTGTTAAACATCTAGTCCTAAATCAGGTGACTGTGTTAGCTGACAGGAGGGAGTCAGAGCAGCTGTCTTCACACCAGCTGTCAAACAGATTTTGTTTTTGTAATGCAGTCACCACCCTTCTGCCTCACAGTTATGCTGCAAGGAGCATGGAAGTTGCTGGCAGCCACAGCAGTAAGAGAGGGAGGGGGGAACAAAAAGGGATAACTGTGGATGTTATAGAAGTATAATAACTAGAGGACAGTTCTACAAGAGGAACAAGAGTGAACTAATTAAACCAGGTCTCCAACTCTGTCCTGTGTGAATAACCTTACATTTCATGAGACATCAAAGTGTATTTCCACCTTTCCTTCTGTGGTAGGTAGAAATAGGGTTTCCCTTCTTTCCCTGGCTGCTTATTCGCATGAAACTTGTAGAAATATTTCTTCCTCAGATTGCTGTTCTGTCAACTCTGATGGAAATTAGCCAGTACGCTCAAAAGTCATTAGGAGCAGGATTAGACTTTCACACATAGCAGGTTTATAGCAGACAGACGCATTGCTTTAGGAAAAAAGACTAAGGATGTTTTTTCTTCCATTCTCCATTTGCTAGAAAGGTTTAAGAAATATGGAAAAATTACAGGCAAGAAAGAGAAAGGACAGGATTCACCTGACCAAAAACAGACATCCAAAATAGGATAAATGATTCAACAGCCTAATGTGTGTGCCTATTTCTTTTCACTATGTACAAAGAGAGCCTAGGAAAGCTAGCTCAGACTTAAACATCTACAGAGCAGCAATCTGAAGTGAAGTGAGAGGTATCCCACAACCCAGAACAGAAAAGGTGATGTTTCAGGATGCCAGCACTTACAGCACTGTGCTTCCTCTCCAGTAGACTACCCACAGCCCCTGACCTGCCAACACTGGATGAGCCCATGAATTTTTCTTCAACGCTTGTTACTGTTCAGCTCTGGCTGACACTTTAAGATTAGCAGCAGCAGTCCTTCCTACTCCGTTACTGCTTCAGTGACTCCAAGAAGTCAGAAACAGCACCTTTTAGGTCAGAAAGACAGAAATCTTCACTTAGATAACTTGTATTTACTAAGATGCTTATTGGATAGCACGTGAAAACCTTGCTAAGTACCATTCCCAAACACTGTGATTAAAAATACCCTTCTGAGAAGGATTCCTTACAGAAGGGACCTGTGCTGCTGGACAGGGTTGGTACAATTCCCACACCTCTGCACTAAATGGCAGGGGTAAGTTCCACTGGAATATCTACAAATAAGCAAAATACTATCAACAATTTATAACTTCATTTGACTTGTTGAACTTACTACTTACCTTAATTTTTCAATGGGAAGCTTTATGTAAACTACATATAAGGTAGGTGTTCAGTCACTTAGCAGCAAGGGGAAACTCCAACAGATAAGTCTTTTCGCATTCAGTTTGGGCGACCCTGATGATAAAGCAAAATACCTACAGGCCAGGAGTAAGTTTGTCCCTGCAAAATATTTTCTGACATGTATGTTTAGCCAGAATGGACAACGTGATTATTCCAATGCTACAAAACTTGCCGCTGCCCAGGAATCTCTGTTTAGCAGAGAGTCAAATTAAATGTGAAAACAATCTGAACAGATCTGTATCACACCCCTCTTTCTGCTTACCTGCGTCATTGTGATGATTACACATTATAAAGGGAAATAAAGCATCTGGTCTCAGGTGTTTCACATGTACCAGTTTAATTTCAGTAAAGAGGAAGGAGCAGAGCCTGGTTCAAAATGGAAAATTCTTCCAGCCTCTGGAAGAGCACCCTTCAGTTCTGAGTGAAGTCTTGCTTTCACATCAAAACAATGAGCATGAAGGCAGGGCCTAGAAACACAATTCTTTCCGCAAACCAACCACTTGCACTCTCCATCTTTTCTTTACATGCAGCCTACATACCAATAATCTTCTTCAGACTATCCAGGTTGCATAGCAGGAGCTAGTATACATACTATTGGTTGATTAAGAGATTCAGGAGCAAACCTTTCACGCCCATCCTTGTCCAATCTCTGCTTATTCTACAAGCTATGCTGTCTTTTTTGTCCAGTAATTCCCAGTGATACCTTCCCAATATTAATTCCATTAAAGAACTGAATGGCACATAAGACCAAATTGCCTATAACCCATTTTTGGCTAACTGTGATCTTCCACCAGCAGATCAAATTAGATTTGCAAAAACATGGTCTCTATATGGTCCAAATTTTGGAACTTTAGTGCAAAAGCATAAGACATAGGATTGGCAAGGGAGCTCATGTGAGTAACTCAACTGATTTCAGTGCTGAATGCAAAGAATGTAGCCTCGGAAATGTGTTGCAAAAAAGAATTTTGCTTTTTGGCACAAGGGTTGTACTTGGGCTGACTTTAGTGCTCAGTGCTATAATTCACTGAAATACTCATCTTGCAGTTTCAGATTATTACAACCAACTGCATCATACTTCTGCTCTTGAGAAACAAAATCATCACAAGGCAGAAACTGCTACAGGAGAGGACTAGCATGTTGGTCTGCAGAATGTGACTGCAGTTAACAAAGAGAGCTTCAAATTAATAAGCTGAATTGGCAATTTTAATACATTCCGGTCTGCAAGGGAGATGCCTTATGATTCAGCACTTGCTTCATGCAAAGCATTCAAGCTTGGATACCTAGAAGTCAGATATTAAATAACAGACCTGATTTCCAGAAATATGCAAAAATTCACTATGCAAGAAAGCCAGGTCACTTACACATGAATTTCTATCTGCAGGCACTACTATCAGCAGTGTACAGCAGATATATGCAAAGCAAACCAGAAGGCTACTTTCACTTCAAAATTGTACTCTTTTTTTCCAAACTTTACTGCTACAGTACCTCTTCTCTGCACTGTATTTTCTTAAGAAATATCCAAAGATCCATAACAAAAAGAAAAATAAATCCAGCTCTTGCACATATATATTGTTAGTGCCAATACTTACCAAAAGATTCTCTGGTTTGAGGTCTCTGTGAACAATGTTTTTGCTGTGAATATAAACCAATGCTTCGCACAGGTCAGTGATCATGACAGCAGCATCGTGTTCTGTGAACTTCACACTTTCTATGATTGCATCAAATAAGTCCCCACCTGGGACATACTCCAGGATTAGATAAATCTCAGCCTCTGTTTCATACACTTCAATTAAGCTTACTATATTGGGATGAGAAAGACTCCTGATGATCAGAATCTCACTTTCCATCATGTCCTCCTTCCCCTTCAGCTTGGACTTATCAACAATTTTCATGGCATAGATCTCCTGGGAGATGCAGTGGCGACATTCCTTCACCACTGCAAAATTCCCATCCCCAATGGTCCTGCCAATCTCATAGTGGTTTTCCACATCAGTTCTGCTTTTAATAGCATGCCTCCGGCTTGTGTCTTCCAGTCCCTGAGCCTTGTTTTCCTCTTTATTCATTCTGCGCTCTCCTGCTTTTTCTGGTCGTCTCACGTCATTGTCCCTGTGTAGAATATCCCCCTCTCTTCTGGCACCCTCCTCTTTAGTCCTTTGCCCTTCTCTGCCCTCCCTGTGTATTTTCAATGGTTTCTCTGCATCTTTTGGAGTATCTTTCATTAGCCAACCACTTTGGTTAGTTATGCAGCTACTTCCATTCTCTTCCTTCACTTCACAAGTTACCTGCCGTGCTTCTACAGCATTCTTCTTGATTTTTACTACTCCTTTCTCATGGTTTTCATGCCTCTCTAGACCCCTTTCCTTCTCAATGCTCCTTTTTTGCTTTTCCAGCTCTTCATTAATGTTCCTATGTAAGTGCTTCCATGTCCTCCTACAGCCATTATCTTTCAGTCCAACTTTCTCAGCTTCCAGAGAAATTTCTGAAGATTTTCGGCAATTCCTGGCTTTTGCATTCCTTTCTACATGGTACCTCTGACATGTGCCTGTGTTGAGGTCTCTGTTCTCAAATGAGGTCTCAGCCTGCCTTTCCTTTTGTAACTTTTGTCTGGCCTGCCTTTCCCATTGACACTTCTCACATCTCGTTACTTCCTCTGAACTCTCTTCTATTCTTTTCTCAGGACTCTTCTCTTGGTTACAGTGCCTCTCACCTTCTCGGGCTTTTCTAGAAGGCTTCACCCCTTGCTCACCATCCCAGCTTTCTCTAGTCCACTTTTTTTTGGTTTTCATCTTTCCCTCTTGCCTTGTCTTGGCTTGACTTTTTCCTTCACATCTGGCTATCAGTTTGGGAGACACGGCATCACTGCAGTTCTTGGCAACTTCTGTCTCATCAAAGCCACTGTCCACTTTTGAAGCCTTGTCATACAGCCTGCTCTTCAGTTTTTGGGACTGCTCCTCATTCTGCTGAATTGCACTGACAGCATAAGGATTATCCGGATAAAGTTCTTGTATTACCAGTTCCAGATTCTTCAAAGTGAGCTGCTCTCTCCCCACAGCTATGAAGGCGTCACCATCCCTGAAGAAGTCAGAAACGCTTCGGATTTCTCTACCTCTCAGATTGTAAAGCTTTCTCACACGGTCATTCTTCCAGCGTGGAAATCCCAGAGCTTCTGAAATGTCAGCTATCAGCTGTTCAAAAGTCTGGACCGATCTTCTGTTCAGAAGCAAGGTTATCTTTCTGAGTGCATGTCCACTGGGTTTCACCACAGTAACAATCCTTGGCTTCACAGGGCTATGCTCTGAATGTATTGTGTGAAAACCATTCCGGCGATTAAAAAATGGTGAACTATAACTATTTGCACTCAAACATGGTTTTCCAAAGTTTCCTTGATCAACAGAAGAAGTCCCTTGTAGTTTCCTTTCCTTTACTTTTGAACTTGGATTGTGTGATGTATGGTCAAACAAGCCTCGATGTCCTAGAGCAAACAAACAGCAGAAATATTATTCATTATCCATCATCAGATGTCTCTGAGTAATAGTATTCCATGCATCAGTGTACATGGTCTCAAAGTCAGGATACATGCATGCAATGTTTATAAAGCACTTAAACCGCCATCAGGGAGTAACTCCATATACATGCAACTACAAACATTAAGTTTGTCAGAAAATACACACTTCAACAAATACCGCACACATTTTATGACTGAGAGACACTATTCAGATAAATATATTGGAAACAAATAGATCCTTCTCCTGTATCTCATCAGTTTCCAGCAATCCTCAGATATAGGGTTACTCATGCCAGAATTCTATCCAGAGGGTTTAACATCCTGTAATGGATCCAACTTCCATGAACCCACTCCATTCCATTTTGAACCCAATTGCAACTTTCACCACTGCAAACCCTGAGGCAACAAGTTCCACAATTAAATTGCATGATGTGAGAGAAATGAAGTACTTTTGCTTTAAAACTGCTACCAGATGGCTATTTGAGTGCAGCCTTGTATTCTTAAAATAATTATCTTGCTGTTCACTTTTCCTGGACCATTTATTTACTTTGTAAATTAAGTAAATTTAAAATAGGGGGGAAAAAGGAAATTCCTTAAAGAAAAGTACCACTTTTGCTATAATTTTATAATAATGTTTGTAGTACATTTAGTAACAATATAATTTATTTTTTTCTTAAAAACTCTTTTAATTCTGTTTGATGTTGAATCATGGTTTTCTGATATTGTGCTTTGACTTTTTTATTCTAAAACATATGTAAAAGCAAAAAGTCCTGAATCCTCCCCAGGCACATTTGCAGTTTTCCCAGCAGGATTTCATCTTGAAACCCCAATCAACAAATAAAATGGCTCTATTCTTCACACGTAATTCCAGAAAGGAAGAACTGAAAACCTAATACATAGTTACAGCCAAACCAAGTTATAACATAAGTCACTATCTATATACAAAACAATGAGCTAAGAATAATAACACTATCTTAAATACTCTGATTTCTTTCACTTATTAAGATTAGAACTTGATTGCAATGGAAGTCTTCAGTCATAAGAAATAAACTTTCATAATGAGATCACACTGAGCTTCCAACTCCATTTAATGGTTTTACAGTTTAGTTGGCAACAAAGATTCAATATATTTGAACTAAAAGGATGAAGCCAAAAGAAAGTAGCCAAAATGATTATTGGACCATTGCAATGAAATTCCCACACACAAATGGCTTATCTTCCAGAGAATTCAGCCCATTTTTACACAATATTATGATTTAATAGCCACAGTGTGAGAGAGTTCACTCTCATGAACATTCTTCTTGGTGCTAGAGTTAAGATACACATGTTCAAGAGCTCTTGCAGGCTTAGGCCTATCACATTTTGGTTTTCAAATGCTGAAATATCATCTTCAGTATCTCAAGCTAGATATTTTTATTTGTGCCTTTCATCAAGTCATAACAGAGTGAAAAAAATATGCCTTCATACCTAGAATAACAAATGAAAGGGAAAACTACTTTCTCCCAACAAGGGCTGCAGCATTCATTCACCTTTCCTCAAAAACAGCCTATCCAAAAGGCAACACAGAGTCTGAGTGGGGAAAGTATGACATAGGAAGACACTGTTACGAATCTCCACTCTGATAATGGCTTGGTTTGGTACTGCAATGATGGAGACTTCTGAAACATAAGCCTCACCAGCTAAGCACTTGCCTTAACTCTTGTCTTCATTTTCTCCCTTCTGCCAAATGAGAGAGAATTTTTTTCTCCAAATAAATATTACAAAGAAGCCCAGCTGTCAACATGCTGATTGAAGACGTAAGCATTATATAAGAGCTATGTGTGACTAATGCTTGGTGGTTGTACTGGAGCAAGATATTTCTGTCTTCATTCTACTTTTTAAAGATGATCTCTTGTTATTGAAAGATGACTACATATGTGCTAGTGATTTTTCAGTATCAGGTATTTACATTCTACTCAAATAAAAGCCTACTCTGAATGGAAAAAAAAAATCAGATGTAATAATAGTTCTCTGAAATCTAAATGAATTCCACAATATGTTGGTTACCAGGAACTGCTGAAGCTCTGAATTTGATCAACATTTTCAGATTCTTGTGTACAGTCATCAAAGCATTATCTTGCTTATGGGAACAGTGCACATTTTTCATCTTATAATCTTGGTCCAACATAAAAACAATGCTGCACTAACAATGACTTTTCCCACAGATTATGTTTCTCCAAGCTATGCTGCTATTATCACACCTTTCTACAAACACAGTCATTCATTTTAAGTACCTGGCTGCACTGTTGATTGTTTCAGTTAACTGAGTATGGATAATGTTTCCTTTCTTTACTAAAGCAGTTAAGCTTTAAACAGAAAACAGTTTAATTTTTCTCTGTAACTAATGGCCTGTAAGCAATTGTATTTCATTAATAAAAACAATCCAGGGATGTGGTTTTGTACATTTTAAACTGGTTTAATTCCTAGACAAAAATAGTTTGACACACATCACAAATTTTAAAATAATCATTTTAAGAATAAGAATGAATCTCACACCTTTTTCTAACATGAAAAAGGAAGTTACATAAATACTTAAATAAATGCATATGGATATCTCCTAAACTTTTCTGAGAAAAAGAAGAAGTGCCAAATTTTGTCAAAGTGGTCAAAATGACTAATCTATATAAATACCACATAAATTAAGAAATTAATTTAATTTGCCTGCGACAGCTATACATATTAGTTATTTTCTTGTTAAGATGCATTTATTTTACCTGATACATTCTTGTTAAAATATGAAGTAAGCCCCAATCTTTCCTGAAAGTTCATATACCTAAAGCAATAACAAACATTTCTAAAAAGCTATGAAAAGATCACGGGCATATACATACACTCATACATACATATACATACAATCCTATAGCTATGGGCAATCCTATAGCTACAATTTATATTACTTCAAAACCTTGCTTCCATATTTATATAAAAGTAGGAGAGGGAGGAAGGGGAGATGGGAATCAGAAACGCATTTCAATGAGTTGGAGTACTGACAAATGATACACTGGTGAAAAAATGACTGGAAAATGCATTTTTTTCTTTTAATGTCTTACTGAGATCTAATGGTTGAAAAAATCTGCATGTTTCTTGTAAAGGCTAATATGTTTGAATGCATGCAAGTCTATTTTTACCCATATACACTTCTATCTATATGTTTGTGTTTCACCAAATGTCAGTATATAGGATGATGCAAAAGCTGAAGAAGGCAGAAAACTGTGGGAGAGCACCAAGGCAGAGGAGGGTGCTGAGGGCTATTGCTATGGAGGGGAAGCAGCAGGGCAGCCTGACTGGTAAAAGGCACCATGGATCCCACCTAAGCTGCACACAGCAGCACTGGAAAAAGAAAACTGAGACTTGCAGAAAGATACAGAGCTCTGGATGAGGAAGAACATGGTCTTCCAGGGGCAAATTGATCACACCCAGCCCCTAGGGAAGCAGGAAGGCTGAGACACACGAGATTTGCGGGCCTGAGCAGGTAGTGCGCATGCAAAGTTCAGCCATCTGTTGGCCAGAGCACAAGGGCTCCCTGAAGAGAAAACAGCTGCTGCAGCAAGCACAGTTTCTGAGGTACATTTTTAATAGCCAATTCACAAATTCATGATAATCCTACTGAAACCTACTGAAACTGAAATCCTACAGACAATCCTACTGAAAACAAAACAAAATTTCCTCTAGCAGACCTTTCCTTGGAGGGTTTTGGTTCCCACTCTGGAAGTGGAATAAGATAAAGGAAATTCAAGGCACTTCAGCTCTGAATAAGGTGTGCATGCAAGGCTCCAACCAAACTATATCTTAACAAATGGCTACAGCCCTACAACACCAAGGTTAGTATGTGACCTCTGGCAAACACCATATCATTGCAATTAATTTACTGCTGGCATTTGCCCTTCAAAACTTATCCTTTCCCTTGACCAGTCTCTAAGTTTGTGCATATTAATTAAAATGTTTCCACTCATCTTGCATTCCTTCTTGGCTCTCCCTCTTGAGATCACAGTTTCAGTAATTAACTGAATGGTTTACCCAGCAGCTAATTCTGGTATCAAGTCACAGGTTGCAGTGGAATTAAATTTTTACAAAGAGTATTACAACACAATTTAAAATTGAAGGGAACACTGAAATAGGATCTAGTTATGGCATCACTTTCTGTGAATAAGATGGTTTTATTTAAGCCCTGCAATTTAGAAGGCCTTGGATCAATATGAAAGCCTCCACTTAAAAAAGCAGTTGTGAAAACTCCCTAAAACATTAGTAGGGTTATTCATAAAAGTAAAGTTGCACATAACAGAAATGGTGTAACTGGGAGTGTTTTTGACATATCAGTCCCAAGATAGCATAAACAAAATGTTGTTTCAAATGGGAAGTGAAAGAGCAGAACCAAAAATTTTTTTTTCCTGAAGCCCCAGCAATTCTTGTTGAGGGCATGCAAAACAACAAAGACGACAGAAAGAAGAATCTTAATTGGAATCCAAAACATTTTATTTATGTCAAAGTATCCACAAGTATCTCAAAGTAACCAAAGGAGAAGAGTCTCTCTGGACTGCCTTTAGCTCAGAGCAGCCAGGTATGTAATTCACGCAGTTAACAGTACTCATCACCAGTCAGCCGCAGGATGTAATACGAGTCCTCTAGAAGTATACTATCTTAATCTCCTCTTCTTGCTGTAAATTATTAAATGTTGCAACTTTCAGGGCTAGTGCACACTGTAACTGCCCGAGACTGAAGAAGAAGTAGTATGACAAGTCTGATGAATGTACTAAATTAGTTGCACAGAAACAATATATGATCACAGGCATCCTTTTACAGTGAGTAAATTTTACATGGGCATCGCTTACAGCCCTACTTGTTGGAAACATAGGCCTGTCAGTCCAGTTTGGAAAGGTTCTGTCCAAATATACAGGACATCAGGTGAAAAGATTATTTTTAAAATCTATATATTTATTATAGGTATGGTTTGTCATAACATCCATTATGATGGTTGCTGACACTTCCTCTTAGAGGAACCATTCCTTAGTAGCTTATAATATTTTCAAGTTTCAACTATTTGGGATAGAATCTAGTACACCAGTAACTGCTTAAAGTTGATTTCTCTCTTTTTAAATATTTCAGGTGAAATTGTCTAGCCTTTCTAGGAAAAAGGCTAGATAAAAAGACATTGTTTTACCAGGTTCAAAAACACTGGTGAGTTTTTCTCTAAATAACTATAGCTGAGGGTGCGGAAACACCCCCTCCTTCCTTTCCTCCTGCTCACCCTTGCCTCCTTGCCATGCTTTCCAGACATTTAGGACAGAGATTTTGTTTGAGTTAGGATGGGCCTTTACTTCAGCAGCAGCAGCAAGTAGTCACCCCATGTCAATTTTATCCATATAAAATTTTACATAGAAAAGGAAGTCTAATTTCACAAGATCTCAGTAAGAGACAATGCCAAACTCAGCAGGAAAATCCCCACTAGTTCCAGCCTGAGCGAGCTCAAAAGGCTCACACAGATCAGAGGCACGGTGTATGCCCTTGAGGGGCAGCTCAAGCTTCAAAAATTTCTCTTCCCTTTTAACAGCTACTGAGGCACATTGATAAGAAAAGGCTGGACGGTTGAATGAAAAGTTTGGGATAAGTTACAGTGGCTGGAGCCTCTCACAGGGAGACTGAAAGTTAATAAGGGAAATGGAGGAGAATGGAACTGGCTTGTCAGAAGGGAAGCTGGAAGCAAACAAGCAGCACAAGGATTTGGCTAACAAAAGAAACGAAGACTATAGACAAATACGTGTACAGGCAGATAAACAGGACTAGGGAGAAGAGAAGTCACTCAGTGCTCCAGTGTGTTGTGAAAGATGGACTGGCACCAGAAAAGAGACCAGGATAAGGAATTACTTAAAAGACAGGAGATGAGGAGCCCTGGCAAAAGGACTAAAAATGGAAGTCAACTGGGGGAAGGCAAATGAGACAGAATGGAGGAGGAGCTGGGACAGGAACCTAGAACTTGCTGGGTGAGAACAGAAGGGCTGGGAATAGGAAAGGAAATGAGGGGGGACATTACTCTTCTGGGTATCACTCTGTCCAGAATCCAAACTGGCTATAGCAGTGCCAGTGCCAGAACTGAAACAGGAATGACTGGAGATCTGGACTGGGTGGATAAAAGAAAAAGAGAGGGCTAAGAAGTCACAAGTGAGGAGGAAAAAGGACTGGGAAAGGCTGCAGGAGATGGGGCAAATAGGGCCATATTTAGATACTGGCTGACAGCAATTCCTATGAACTTTGCTGACAAAGTGGAAGCAGAGGGAGACTGGAAATGGGAACCAGTAAATGTGAGGATGGGAACAAGATGGGCCAGGAAGTCAGGTTGGACCCTGAGCTTATGCAAAAGGACAGGCTTGGAAGCCACTAACAGAACTGTCCTCACATCCCTGGTCTGCTCTGTTGCAGTTCTTCATAAAGGACATCTACCTCCTCCTGTTGTCACTTACCATAGCAGTTCGCCTAGATTATTTTTTTAAAAGAATAGAGAAACTACATGCACACGAAGAGATAGCTGTACTAAAAGAACATCACTAAGTTCATTATTAAGAGAAGACAGAACTAAAGTTATCAACACAACTTCAATTCACCATCTCCTTGCATAAAAGATAGTTTACAAGCACATAAGGTTTTTCCTTTGGCCCCTTCGGGCCACAGTGGATCCTCTTTAACAGAAAAATCAGCATCAGGACCATGCAGTGAAAAAGCCTGTTGTCTACAGAAACCTTATCTCTCCAAGCACAGCAGTTGAAAAGTGTGTTGTGAAAGAATACAGAAGAGGAAGAATGTTTTCTCAAGGTAAGGGACTACAGCTTTAGAGAAATGGATTTTATCCCAGACACTTCCACAGAGTTTCTAAGCAATTGACTTAACCTAGATTTTTCAGTGACAATTACATTCTGGTGCCCAGAATAATATCCTAGGACCTGATCTGCAAAAGTATTCGATGGTCACAGTTGCAACAAAATTTGCTGGAAGCTGTACCTCAGGCATATAAAGTATTATAACACAACACATACAAAACACTAAGTCATCCCAAAATTGCGGGCCTGGATATCTCAGATTGCATTCTTCTCTGAATTAAAGGACTTTTGACCTTAATTTTTGCACCTTGACTCCCACTCAGAAAAACATAGTTAATGCACTCTCTTTAGAGCTATCACAAAGATGCTAATCCATGTTTGTGAAGTATTCTGCTCTTGTAAGGATAAGCATGACAGAAAAGCCCAAGAGGAAGTTAATAAACCATATTCACGGCAGGGTTCAAAAAGCATGCCATGAAACGCATGAACAACTGGGGCAAACAGTGAGTTGATGCTCATTACATAAGCTTTGTCCATCCTATGCACCAATGGAGTCAGAGACTCTAGGGAAAATAACAACTGATAGTGCAATTAATGGTTATATCATAATGCACACAAAGCAGGGCAGGGGGGAAGACAACATCACTAATCAATAGTTGTAAAGGCTTGACTTTGTAACTTCAATAATGTTGGATTTTAAGTACCTGTTCTGACAGAAACACATTGGTCAAATGATATGTGCTCAAGACATATTAGACAGTGAGGCAAATACAAATTATATGATGCAATAAAACAGTACTGTAAATCATCTGGTCATCATAACCGTGGTTTCCTGAACCAATGAGATAAGCACAATCTAAGTATTTTTAGACAACTGAAGTGTATTTTAGCAGACAACATCAGGAATTACCTATCACAGTATTTGCAAGAATTATTAATTGCATTATCTACTGCTGCAGAATGAAAACAAAATTACATCCAGTATCATAAATACTGCTCATCAGTGGGAATCTTTCAAAAACAATTTTAATACTGTCACAATAAAAAGGGAATGAGCTTAATTTCTACAACATTATTTCTTCTACCTTTATGGGCAGCTCCTATCGCATTCATGCCAGCACATCCACCTCCAATTTATATAAATAAAAAGATATATTATTAATGTATCTGTCTTATAAATATACAGTTTTAGTCCTAAAAGTCCTATAAAATAAGTATGATGGAATTCCAAGTTCATTATCTTTCACAATTTCACATCAAGCATGCTTAAATTTGCATGGAGTATTATTTTTCCTTTAACTGTCAGCCCTGCAAACTCAACTGTGTGTCAAGTTGGGTTCCTTCTTTCCCGCACATCATCAACAGGACTAAAGTTTCTCCCGGCCAAATTACGTCTTGTTCTATTAAGCGAGCTCCAAAACGTCAGCAGTCAGGAAAAAACATCATTAAAGACTAGTCCTAGAGGACACAAGCAAGGGAGAGACACACTTCTGTATCCACTCCCTGCCCTCACAAGCCCCTGGCATGCAAGAAGACCACTAAAACATATCTGCTGACAGCATGTAAAAAATAAAAGCTTTTGATTTGAAGAATAAAATAAACATCCATTATGTCATGCAAACTGGAAACCAGATATCTCTAAGTCTTTCAGCCCCATGAAGGTCCATTCTCATTCTTCCCCAGTTTTTCAGGCATTCACTCTAGTCCCTTTCCCCCTCCCTCCCGTTTCAGACTCTCCTTTTCGCTGCCAGTTTTGGTATATGGATCCCTCAGTTTATGGGAGATGCTAGAGGGTAAAGAGTACAGAGCGGCTGCAAAGCAGACAGATGCTGTGGCTAAGGATTTCCTCAGGTGGGAAGGGCTGTCTGGAGGGACAGCCTGGGTGGAAAACCTTGCAGCTGGCTGGACTTCAGCTGAGGATGGGAGACCAAGTGATCCCCACACTGGATCCCTTGCTAGAGCTAGGAAAGCTACGGATTTTTCCATTCTGAAGATGGATGCTGCCTCCTTGTCACCCACACCTCCAGTGCCAACCTGCAGTGATATGCATGTAGGAGGCTCAGCACACAGGAACACGCGACTGTATTTACCATATTTGAGAACCATGATGGATAAAAGACATTTAGCAGCCATTCTTCCTTCTCTCTCCTCAAAGAAAATGAATTCAGCTTTTTCCTTTCCTCTTTTTTCTCCTTTTTGCTAAATATTCAGAGCCTCCTTGCAGTCTGCCCTGGCCTTCTCCCACCTGGCTCCCCTCAGAAACTAAGCAGTTGGGGCCAGACTGCTGCAGGGCAGCCTGGTTTGCTTTCTGACAGTTTTACACTCCCTTTCCCCATCCATCCATACTGGTTGGGCAAAAGTTACCTTCCTATCAGCTCATCTGCTCCCCCTGCAGGTCCACAGCAAGCCCACTGTACAGTTTAAGATTTTCTAAATTAAGCCATTTGTAATTAAAAAATAAAATATTTACAGCAAACACATATGGCTATTGCCATGTGTTAGTGTTAAACTGAGCTGAATCACCCCCAGAGCAGCAGATGAAGGTAAAGATTTCATGTAGTCTGGCAATGAGTCACAAGTGCCATCATTTTTACTTTCTTTCTTTCTCTCTTTTTTTTTTTTTAAGAGAAGAACCCCACTTCCATTATTTTTTTTCTTTCTGACATTCTAAAGGTAGCAGATTAAAAAATGAGCATAATGAAACTCCTTTAAAGAAGTATACAGATGCATAATCTGTAAAGATGAAGTGCACTGCACATGAAATGAAGCAGTGCATTTGGAGATGTGAGGCTCAGTTTAAGTTATTACCCTGCATAAAACCAAAAAAGAACATGATAAAACTGCTCATTTATTTCATTTCTTTCAAAGGTGACAGCCCTGTGTATTTTATTGGTAACAGCTATGCCTGCTTTTTGTAGTTTGACAGGTTTAGGGACGGTCCCAGTAACTAGGGAAGCGAGCTATGCAATCCAGGACCTTCCATCAAGAACATCTTTCAGGAGAGGGGCAGAACTAGCAGAAGAAAAGAAAAGCATCTTACACAACTGCCACATTTGCAATTATCCATCTGTTAAAGCTCTCTGTGTGTTTCTCATGGTTCAGTGTCCAAGGAGTTTCACGTTGATGTTCTGGACTCCTGAACTATCATATATTTCAAATTACTTATTCATGCTTCATCACAAAGTAAGTTTTCATTGCTTTTTAATCCTGTTAGCCAATGCTGTCTCAATGGAAGGAGCAGGATTCTGCTTATTTTTGTATCAGATTTTACTTGGATTGCTTCCTAAATCTCAATTTGATGACTAATCAGTTGCAACTGAGCAAAACCAATGAAAATTAGAGGGCTTGCAGAGGTGTCACTGAGGGTTTAATTAGGCTTCTAAAACCTTTATTACTAATAACATTGTTGCATAACTGAAGAGAAGACCCAGCTAGAGTCTGATTCTCTGTTTAGTTTGCAAAAGTGGCAATTATCCAAACATTTTACTTGGAAATTTAGCACATTTAAGAGATGTTAACTCACGTGTAAGAGTGGAATTTCCAATCCCATTATTACAGATCCACTTTTTAAGAAGAGAGTCATATATTAAAGCCAACATTGCAAAACCAGTTGTTTTGCACCATTTATAAAAGAAATTTTTTTTTTCTCCAGGCAAAACTCTAAGCCAGTGCTAATTATATTTAAAAGCATGATGACAAGCAGAAAGCTCAGAATTTTCACACTACCAGACATTTCTCAGCATTTCTATTAAGTACATTATTTGGTGTGATATGAAAACTAAAAAGCTAAAATATACGTGCAGGCTAGCAACATTGATCGAGTGGGAGATGGTGTTTTCAGAATGATTACTGAAAGCTTCTAAGAATACTTAGCATAGGTAATTGTTTTGCATTCTTATAACAATTAGACTGAGAGAATTACACTAATAACAGAGGGAAGCTGGTAAATGTACCTGATTTCCATTTGCAGTGAAGACAAATACCAAAACCTCAAATTCACATTAGAACTAATTGAGGCAGTAGCTCCCCCTGCCCTTTTTCAGTCTGCTTCCAGGATCTAGTGGACATTTTCCTAAAGGAAAGACCACCTACCCTGAAAACAAGGAAATCCTGGAAACAGCGTACTGTAAAAACTCACATTCACCTCTTTCCATTTCTACATTTTCAGCTCTAAGTTACATTGAAGCTAATTAAAAGATTCACATTGCCTTCAGTGAGAGCTGGATCAATCTAAATGAGACTGCTGAATGTTCCATAATGTTCTAGTGCTCATTACATTTACAAGAAAATCTACATTAACACTGATTTCAAGTGTTGTTAAATATTTAGGAATCATCATGTCAAAGCAAAAGAGGGAATACAGTGACAAAACCCCACTCCATTAGCCCTAGAACTGTTGGAAAAGAAGGAAGGACCAGCTTCCAGATCTCTACAAACCTAGAGCTGTAGAAAGCAATGTAAAGCTAAGTGAGCTTAGAAACTGGGAAGTGAATCCCACACAACCTCCCTTAGTCACCACATGTGGAAAGTCCCACAAACACCAAAATAGAGAAGCTGGGTAGGACATGACTAGAAAGCACTGCAGTGCAGTCAGATACAAAGTCTATCGTGAGACTACTAGATAAAGATATATTCAAAACTCAGATTAGCATGCCCAAGTCAATTAACTTAAGACAACATTGAAGACAAGGTAACAGTAGAACAGCTCAACTTCAGGGTCTTGAACATGTGCCAATCACTTGAATTAAAACCAAATTATCTTATCTGTGCTGACACTTTAAGCCCAATTAACCAATTCAGGTTAACGAACCATGTATGGAGATTTACTACCAGAGGCTAGCCCTCAGCTGACATGTCCTGCAAAAGCTTTTATGGGGAGAGTAATGCCATATCTGTAGATCCACACCCATTACAATACAAGAAAGGTCTAACTCTGCAGGATCAATTCTATCTAAAGAACCGCAGCACAGCTTCCTCAACTATAATATGCAGCCGCCTCTTGAGAAGAGCACAATGGAGTTGCTGTTGAAGACGTAGTGGCTGCACTTGTACTACATAAACTAGTTGTAGTGTATTTTGTAAGCTTTAGATCACTTGACAGCTGTTTTGTGACTGTGCTCTGCTTCTCAATATTTCAAGGAGTGAAACTACATTCAGAGTGTACAAGAAAAAAAAAACACAAGAAAGCGTTAAGAGGAGGGATAAAGAAAAAGAATACCGGGGGGGGGGCACTTGTTTGATACCCATGTCATTAGAGAAGGCATCAGAAAGTTTTCTACTACATTTGAAAAATTCATCAAGTTTTTTTGGGGGGTTGGCTTTTTGGGTTTTTTTTGTTTGTTTTTTTTTACTAACACCACATTCCTTTTTTTCTCTTGTCCTTTCTTAGTTGACAGGAAGTATTTCCTTGGAAACCATAAAGCAGAAGTGTTTTTTTTTTCCTCCCCTCTTCTTCTAATTTGTAAATGCTTTTCCATGGCTCCCACTTACTCAGCTCCAAAGACCTTTTAAGTTGCTTCTTTTCTTATCTACCCACTTCTTTGTTCTTTTGCTTTTATTTGATTAATAATTTAACTGATATTTTTTCAGACCAGTCTCCATAGAAAAGTATACTACATGAAACACACAACTCCAAACATTGCAAAAGAAATTGGATCAAAAGCTACAGGATAGCAAAGGTATAATGAATTGCAGAACTTGAACAAGGTTTTTCTAAATATGTGCATATGCATATATTGTTATTTATATTATGAAGTTAGTAGCAAAAATATGCAAGATAAACTATTAGATTAACCCCTCACACAATACAGGTTGAAACCTACAGGCTCAGAGAAGGAAGCGAGAGTTTGTTTACACAGTTGTGAGGTCTTGTTTAAAAGAAGTATTTCAGTACACTGTGTAGCAAAAGCTTCAAAATACAGAGCTGTTTCCAAGCATAGCCTCTCAGAAATTGAAAACTGTCCCATTAGGTTAAACCAGTGGCCCATTTAGTCCTGACTACCGAGGAATGGAAGAAAAATCATGCCACACAGTGAAAAGTTACAGAATAGTCTTCCTATACATATCCATTCTGTTATTAAACAGGAGCAAGTGTAACTGATTTCACTACAGAAGTCAGGGTATGCAAGAGCAGAAGCGGCATTTTGTGCTCCATAAGGCACAGCTGGGTGGTTTGGCTACCGCACCTCAAGGCATCTACATTCGACACTCAGGGCACAATAGCCTTCCCCACCCTTTAAGCCTAAACCTGTAACCCACATAGTTGCAACTGTAGTAATCTCCAAACTGAACACCAGGTGAGAGAAAATTCAGTCTCTAAATGTGTTTTAACACACGGCTGTGCAACAGCTACAAATCTTTGGAACAAATACTGTTTATTTTTACACAGCATCAGTGCTATCTTACTGGCCTATTAGCATTTATTTCAAGTGAACTATACTCACAGCAAGTATTAGAGGACTGCAAATGACTTCTCATCTTTGATTTTTATTGCAATACACATGACCCTGTCCATGCCTTTCAGAATAGTAAACAATGATTTAACCTTCAGATTATAAAGCTTGCTTTTGTATCCTCTACAGTTGCTTAGGTGGTCTCTCAGCCTGGGAAAAGGAAGGTTAGCCTGACCTCCGACAACTCTGTATGAAGCAGCAAAGAATTATTCTCCTTTTAGTAGCGTCTTATTCTCCTTTTAGTAGTATTTTGCTCCATTTCCCAAAGGCTGTACAAAACTCATTAGGTTTTCTTATGATACAAAGCAGGGCGACTTCTCCTTATTCCAAGAAAAGCAACTGAATGTTGCACAACCCAGGTGATGAGCACAGCGGAATAAACATCCCAACTTCGCATCTTTGGGGAACACCTTTTTAAAAGATTTTCTTGTCTTTGAAGCTGTTGCCGGAATTCAGCCACAGCTGGCTTTTCCCCAGCTCACCCCGGAGCAGAAATCACTCTTTCCTAAGTCACTCTATCCTAATTTCAAGCTCAAATGCCACAGAAACTCTCCCCCGTCCGTCGCGGCGAGCACCGCCGGGCTTGCACAAGGCAAGCAGTGCTCGCTCCCTGCTCACGCACCCTAGAGCAGTTAGGTCAGTAGTATATACACGCAACGTTAACACATGCAGTAACATATAACGGCCAGGGAGGAAGTTTCCCCCGCCACCGGAGCCCGGTCATGCCCCCCCAGAGCCGGAGTCCGGCTGCCCCCAGCTCGCCCGGCCGAAATCGCCCTCAAAACTCACGCCAAAGGCCGGCGTCCCGCCGCGGGGGAGCGGGGCAGGCAGGGCGCGGGGACGGGGCGAGGGGGGCCGCCGCGGGGGGCGAGGGAAGGGCGCACTCACCCGCGCAGTGGCCGTAGGGGCAGCAGGAGCCCGCCGGGGGCTGCAGCGGGGGCGGCGCGGCGGCCGGCATGGCGGCTTGGCTCGGCTCGGTCCGGTCCGGTCCGATCCGCTGGGGCCGGGGCGCACCGCACCGCACTGTGCGGTGCGGTGCCGCGCCGCGCCGCCTCCTCGCCGTGAGGGGAGGGGAGCTGCTGGGAGGCGGCGCCGCGGCAATGGCCACACCAACGGTCGCGCCCGCCCCCCCGCAGCCGCGCGGGGCAGCGCGCCGCCCCCCGCCGCCATCTCCGCGCCCCTCGCCCCTTTCCCAAATCCCCCCTCTCGCCTCGCTTCTCGTCCACCCCCCGCCACCGCCGTTTCTTCGCCTTGCCCCTGCCTTCCCCTCGTGTCGGCGACTCGCCCACGGCCTGAGTGGGGCCATCCCCAGCCACCAAAAACTGAGTTTTCCCCCCTTGGGCATCCAGGTCTCCAGCTTGGCACTGGAGTTTTATTAAAGGGTGATGCGAAGGCATCCCGCGTGGTTTCAGGCATGCACAATGTTATTCCTCAGGTGGAAGGACTGAGGACACAGCAAGCGCTAGCCCACTGATTAGTTCAAATGCACTTTTTTTTTTTAATGTCTGCTTAAATGCCAAGTCATGGATGGAGTAGACTTAGTAAGTCATTAACTTGGTTTGGATTTAAAAACAAGCACTAAACAGTGTAAAAAAAACCATATATTAAATGCATGAACAACTGGTTGCCCAGCAGACCTCATAAAATTTGAGAATCATAGTTGCAGTATTTAATGAAGTTGCAAAGAGACTCATCTCAGGCACAGTGCTATTTAATTTTTGTCAGTGATTTAGAAGCAAATTAACATCATTGCTGGTACCTTGGCAGTTGGCAGAAACATCGGCAGCACGACAAGTAGACGATAGAAGGCAAGGCCTCCATAAAGGGCAGTCACATGGCAACCCGGGCTCATTCACCCACAACACCTTTGGTTGCTGGCAAATGCAAAAATATACACTGAAGAGCAAGGGACAGAGGCCCTACGGTCAGTCCCCTCTTCTGTACGCACCTCAGAAAAGTGACGGCTCAGAAAAGACTGGCAAGTGCTCTGGAAAACCGGCAGCTCAGCGCCAGCTCCCCATGCAGCGCTCTCCAAGGAGAGCAGCAGGATTGGGAGATAAAGCAGAGGACAAGCGAGAAGGCAATTTCATCTCTCCGTACTGCGGCATCTGGAATGCTCCTGGGATACTGTCTACACATCTGATACACATATTTGTAAAGGTATGTTTGAAAAATCGGTGAGAGTGAAGTAACGAGCCACAAAACTGATTACATGAAAAGAGTTCGGTCTGTTTATCTTATGAAGAAGGAGGAGATGCAATTTGATAACAGCGTGTACGTGTCTCCATAGGACAAAATACCAAGAACTAAAAGTCCCTTAATCTTGTAGAGGAAAAGAATAAAGAGAATCAATGCCTGGAAGCTGAAGTCAGACAAATTCAAACTGGAAATTTTATCAAGGAGAGTGAATAATCACTGCACAAATTACAAAGGGAAGCTCTGGTTCCTTCATCTCTTGAAACCTTCAAATAAAACAAGAAGTGGAAAACATACTTTACCCCAATACAAGTTATTGGGCTTACCACAGGGATAACTAGATAAAATGTAATGGCTAGAGATATATAGGAGGTCAGACTAAACAACTTAGTGCTGTATCTTCCTGGCCTTAAATTCTATGAACAGAACCAATCAGAACATTTAAACACATATTCTTTACACTCTGATTTTCTTCATTTACTGAAAGTTTTGTCCTGCTGCCCCATTTAACTATCTTGTCTTCTATGATTTTACTTCCACAGTATTTCACTGTTTTGGAGCAATACAGTCTGACACAAACACCTTTGTAAATGTAGATTTTGATCAATCTTTTGCCTGAAAAGTCTTCCAGTGTGCTTTTTAAGAGTTGAGTGTAAAGACATGGAAAGAAAGCCTGAATATGCTCTCTGGATTTATTTCCATAGAGCATTTCTATTTTACTAGACTATCTGGTAAATAAAACCATGCAAAATAAAACTGTAGACAAAACCTGTCACATAGCTAATCAAAACCTAGGTTGTCAAAACCAGCAACACATTATAATACCAAGTTAGCAAATTATAGTAGCATTATTCCACTTCTGTTTGTAATCTTTCAGATTGTTTAAAACCTCAAATACTAATGCCACCATTTTTTTCTTTTTTTCCCCTTATCCCTAATCTAGAGCTTGTTCATCCTATAGTTATCGTTATTTTTTTGTTTCCCAACCAAGCCCAAGTTATTTTCAAATAAGGCATCTTCAGGATTAGAACTGCCTGGAAGAGCGTAACTAAAGTGCAGGTTTTGAGTCATTTTTATATGCGCAGCTTGTGCAGTATAAAAGGCTATTTCTTCTATCAGACTAAATGTTGCTGTGACATCTTGGCTCCACAGTGAAAATTTTCTTCTGCTAGAGCAGCATTTCTTCATCTTTCAGGTGGTTCTTCAAACAATACTATAACTAACTAATTTCTGTCATTCTTGGCATCTCAATAACTAACTGATTGCTTCTGGATGAAGCAAGTGTGGAGATGCTGGAAAGATGCGGGAAATCCTAGTATATTACCATCACTGTTATATTTTAATGATGATCACAGCATCAAAATTATTTCCCTAGCAATAAAAAATTAATCGAAATTCCATCTTTTCACCTCTACAAACAAAATTTAACAGTCAACATTTAAAAAGTGATGATCAGTCTTTTTTAAATTAGTTATGCCCTATTAAAAGCATACCTACTTCCAGAAAAGCAGAGGCAGTGAGTACAACACTGGCTTAAGATTTCAGGGGCTATGTTCTATTCCTGGCTCTGGGACTCTTCTATCAAGTTATTTCACATTTTTGTGTGAGACCTTTTCCACCTGTGAAATGCAGACAATGATACCGGTTAAAGGGGTTTGCTGTCTATAGATGCAAAACCTTTAGAAGAGCTAAGTGTCAGTTCTAATTACCTGGTATTACTTCCTGCAGTTTGTTTTCAACATAACATTCATACATTCAAAAGTCAACACACTTTGGTAGTACTCACATTTCTTAGGGTAGAATGAAAAGCAACATCTGCAATTTCCTTACCGTTTCCTAATAAGCATAAACAGGCCCACAGGATTTACCTCTCAATAATAGCCTTTTAACCTTTGAGAATGGTTAACGTTTTTGTTCATGGACTGAAATTATTGGCTAATGACTAAGAGCAGAAGGTTGTCAAATATATGTCTCTATGTGTGTTTGTTGCAGAACCAGGTCATACACAGTATTTACATATGCCTATGACTGGCAATGGGAGATTTAAAATAAATACAATACTCCCTCAGAAACGGATGGTCAGCCTCTTTTAGAAAGAAATTCTGCTTTCTTTCAATCTTGTCCTAAACTCAACAACTTCCTTCCTTCTTAGGTATCATCTATTTTTTCCTCCCTCTTCCTTTGCCTTGAGACACAGGCTTTTGCTGGCACCTGCTCTGTTTCAAGGGCTGCATTTAAATTAAAGAAGATGTGCAAAACAAAAATCCTCTTGACATCCTCTTGATGAATTATTCTCTCTAGATGATTGTGCTTAGATATTGCATTTTGTGGGCTTCTCTTATCACACGGCTAGGAAAACTTCATGAAAATAAAACCTACATTTTTTCACAGTGTATCTATTAAGTTGTGCTCTAGATATGATCATTCTTTCTGATATCACAATGTGTTGTTTTGAAAATGATAAATCATCTGTACACAAATATCAGATGAGGAAAAAGTAGCAAGAGCAGAGGAACAACTGATAAATATATATATTCACCACTATTTGTTTTATGTAATTTGTTCAAAATACATTACAGTTACCTGTGGATAAAGAAAAATGCTTCTTTAAGGTTAATCTGTTTATTCATAATGTCTGATGAGAGCTGTCTTCCTCATGTCCAGAAATCTAATCCAGAATATTGAACGAATCTGCATAGAAGTAGCAGTTTCATGACATGGCTTCAGTAATAAAATTGTTAGCTTGTCATTTTTAGGTGAAAATAATCTGTCAGTGGTTTTCCAGCTTGCTAACAGCCCCTGAAGATGCAAATTAGGTTGGATGTTTTGAAACCCAGCACTAGCACATAATCTGTCTATAAAGGAAAGTTTGCTTATCCTTTTCAGATGAAGCTCAGCGCCACTGCAACAGGGGTATTCCAAATGCCAAATAGCCGATGGCTGCTTTGGGCATTTTAAACTTTGTCACACCATACAGCTTACAGCAGCTCTAACCAACACAGAGCTGGAAATAGAGATATCTGTAACAGGCATCATGAAAGCACTGCTAGTGGCAGAACTAACAGGGATGAACTCATATTTGCAAAAATATCTATATTGTAAATAAGACAACAGTTAATATGGGATTGCCTAAAAAAAGAACCCCAATGCATTTAATATAGAAACAAAGACAAAAAAATGACCTTTACTGAGGACTAAAAATAAGACTAAAACATATCTTAACTGAGTTCTCTCCAAACTACATGTTTCTACCTCATGCGCTATGGCTTGCACATATGAAATATAATGGGTAGAAGATGAAGGAATTAATCTGAATGATTGGTGATTATAACTAACAGTCAGCTGCTGTTAGAAATCCAGGGGTTATTTTTCAGACTTCTTCAATAAGAAATCAAAAACTCTCAGTAGAATGATGAAAATGGTAGATATTACTCAAATCACAATGAACACATGCCAAACTAGATGTGAACAATGCAGAATTTATCCTCCCCTCCCCCCCCAAATCAAAGAATTTACATACATGCTACTTCTTAGATATATATATAGAATAAATGTGATGAAATTAATAATTCCCGATAGAAATCAAGGGGTAATGCCTGAATGGAACCAAGAAAATGTATCACTTTGCCAGAGCAGTGATATTACAGTCATTTACACAACAATGCTGAATGTATTCACACGATCAAGAAAAAAAATCAGGACCTCAGCCACAGTCAGCAGACCAGCATATATTCAAAGCAAAAAAAACAAGCTTTAGAAACTTATTATTGCTTAAACAGGAATAATGATAATGACATAATTCTACACTTCTTTCCAGAATAAATATTTTTGAAAGTACATATCAAGAACAAAGCACTGTAGTTTCACCAAAGTTATGTTATCTTCCCCTAACAAATTGCCTTATTTTGGTTTCTAAGTAATTGAGATACTTAATCAGTGTCAAATTCAGTGCAATGAAAAGGGGCTCTTGATCATAGATGGCAACATTTTGATGAGGCAGGAGAATTCTCTCTAAATTTGTTTTTATAAACAGTTCATGTATTATTTTAAGAGGGACTCACTGGTGTCAAATGAGTAGAAACTGTGATTGCCTGACATCCTCTGACACGCTGGATTATATGCTTTACCTATGTTAAACTGATATACACTGGATTATGACTCTTGCCTTCTGAGAAAACTCACAAAATTTGATGTTCCTCATGAATTTCATGTTCCTCATGAAATGTCTCAAGGGAGACATTTTATATACTAATAAAGCCTTTCATTCAAGGCTCTTGACGCTCATCAACATTGAATGAAATCTCATACAATAATATAAGGCATGTTGAAACTTCATGAATGTGTGTGTGACCTGATCAAAGCCTAGAGCTAGAGAAAAGCAGTTAAGATACATAAACATTATCTTACCTATATCTTAAATGAATATCAGAAGTGAAAAAATTGAGGCACAAAAAGACTCAGTGAGGGTCATATAGCAAGTCACAGGCAGAAGTGAAACAGAACCCAAACCTGACTATCTGTCCCTCAATATTTACCATTATTACTGAGAATATTTGATGCTGGATGCATTTCTTGAAAGTATCCTAGATTTTCGAAGGTATTTAGACATCTACGTATACACATAGACTCCTTGTGCATTTTTAAGAAGCCCAATTCCCTAATTGATAATGTAGCTTTAAAATTTTGCTCACTTACTTGCTCAAAAATTTTGATCATTCTCCCTGCTATGCCACTTGCTATATATCTGTTTATTTCATATCCTGATGTAAAGTGAAGAAGAGCCTTAAGAAAATTGCTTACAGGAGACAATGTTTTTCATTGCCACTAATGGCTCAGGCAATAGAGAATTTAGCTGCAAACAGCATGAGACAGTGTTTGTAGAGACACATTTTAAAATGACACAATTCAGAGTGTTTGGAAGCAGCCAGCTTGTAGTTACTAATCATGTCTATATTCTTACTGTAGAAATGGAATATGACCAGGAAAATAGGAGATGGATGTGAGAAACAGATCAGTAAACCAGAAATTACAATGACAGCATGACACAGTCTTTCACCTCAAGGTCATTTAATCTAATGCAGATCAGTACTGATGAAGACGTCTGACTTCTGAGAGCCTCCAGAGCAAAGCAGCTGCTACTGACAAAACCAGAGAGGGAACACATTACTGATTTTTGGGGCATCTCTTCAGGTGCCTTGATGGGCAATACACATTTCTCTCCCCACATTCAACAGCTGGACTTGATAAGAAATTCACTTCCTCCCTTCCCTATTGAAAGAAAAAGTTGGAACAAGGAAGACATTTCTGTTTCCAGAAGTAGCTGGGCTGGACTCAAATTGCCCAGACTCTAGTGCATCTTCGGGAAATTTGGCCACAGCCTGACATGTTTTCAAAGATGCATGACAGAGGGGCTTACCGAGATACTGCAGTCTGCCTTCTGTGTAGCACAGCTGCAGGTCTTTCCTAAATTAGTTCTTGCTCAAATTAAAGCATATCTTTTAAAATACACTGTCTAGTCACAATGTCCCAGCCTGTGGTTGGTGGGAAAGGCAAGAACCTGAAAACTGCAGATTTGATCTGAGAAACCTACACCAGTAATACAAAATGCATGTTTTTTCATCATCTTAAGAAAGACTCCATTTTCTGGGCCTTCCTTAAGAACATTTGAAAACTGTCATATGTGGGAGGCCCAGCCTAATTAATAATGCTTCAGATTCTTAGGAAAGATGGATCCATATTTTTCTCCTCACTCTTCAGTAAATTCACTGCACCTAAAATACAGAGAGCAAGCATAGCACCATCACCATTGCATTCTGCTTGTTTGCAATATCCCCTTTTCCTTTTTGTTTGCTTTCTTCCTCAGGACAGAATCTCCTGCTACCCTGTGTTTTTGCAGTGCCCACCACAGAGGGGTTTTTGGTGGCCTTCTCAGCCTGTCCATAACAAGCACGAACAACGTGCAAGGAGCTCAGGCACAGAGAGATTCAGTAAACCACCCTTTCCCCAGGACAACTCATAGTATAAGTGAATACAGGTGGTGCTCTCATGGACACAGGTCTCAAAGGGACTTCTCGGCAATCATTTCAGGCAGGGCAAACCATCTGGGAAGACAGGCTGTAGGGACCAGCCTGCACTTACTGTATCCTAATGAGAGTTGAGAATGGCCAGAACTCTACACAGAAATACTAAGCCTTGGTAACCAGTGGTAGCCTGTTGTGTTTTGTACCCAGCAGGGAGGTGAGCTCAGGGCATGTAATTTTCCTTTCGTTGTACTACCTGAACCCCCAAAAAACTGGCCTTGAAATCACAATTATTCAAACCCTTATCATCATAGTACAGTAACACTGAGAGGCAGTGATTTAACTGGCACGTCTTTGCACCTGGAATTATACAAACATGTTGTTACCAACAAGTCTAACAGTCTCATGAGCTGGGACCCAAATTACACTTTAATTAATCACGGTTTGTCAGTTCTGATAGGAAAAGAGGACAAAGTTAAACCACACAGAGTGAGAAAATTTCTAATAGACTACAACCTACACAAGGAGAAATTAACATATTTTTGTTTCATTTATGAATATATAGATATGGATCATTTATGATTGAAATCAAAAACAAATAAAGGAGAGTCCTACAAGAGAGAAACACGTACTGAAGAGGCAAATGTGGTAGAAAAAGATTTGTATCACTTTGACAAGGCCAAGAGAGAAGCCAAGACTGTGCATAGTAAACACATGGACTGTTCACGCATTTATGCTAAAGATAATGTAACACGAATATACTTAACAAAAACATAATTCTCATGAGAGATCATAGCAGCATGACAATTCATGAGTATTTGAGAAACACACATGATGAAGCAGAATCCTTGAAATTTAATTAAATTTTTGTTTGTTTTTCCTTTTTTTTCCTGTCTCGACAAAGATTTTAACAACCTTGCACAAAAGTGAGTGAATGCCACTCAATCACATCCCAAGGTACAGTGTATTTCAAGTGGTTTTTTGTACATTTGTTAAGTATTTATAATGTTCCCTTAAATCTTTGAGGTTTGTAATGGCATATTAAGAACATGGTTTTTTTGGGAACTTGCTAAGTTGCAGGGGAGCCCGGGGAGAAATTCCAATGGGGAGCCAGGAGACTGAGCTCTATTCTCAGCTCAGACACTGATCTGCTCTGGAGCCAGGCGCAAGTCACCTCATTTCATGGCGCCTGTTGTTCTTCTTCCACTCTTTGCCTAATTAGTTATTACGATATTTTGGGGGAAAGGCATAGAGGGGAACTGGGGACAGGATTATCTTCTGCTGTGTGTAGATACAAAAAATAGTACCATCAGGCTCCGCTTTCAGTTAGGACCTCTTTGTATTTCTGAAGCATAAATAATAATATTACATTACAAAGTACCCGCAAGTATTTAAAGGAAGATGGCATCTAAAAACAGTTACCAGCTGTTGCTTTTCTACAAGCTTAGGACAACTGGTGCCATTCCATAACTTTTGAGCACCCTGGTTAGAATTAGCTATTTATACTGTAATCTGATGGACTAGCCACCTAATCAGCAAGAGTTTTCCAAAACAGGAGGACTTCTTCCAGCAGCATTTTTTCAAATGAATCTCACAATCTAACAAAGGGGTTTTTTTGACACCTCAGCTACAGTTATAGAGAATTTCTATTATCAAATAAAGAACACAGCCTTCCTGGTTGAGAAAGAATATCTTGAAAATATGAACTTTAGAGGTACAAGAATGAGCAGATACTGGTGTTATCTGTTTCAAGCCTGACTTCATAAGCAAGTAAGACTTTTCTGGTCTTCTTTGAAAGCTTCCATCTCCTCACTCAAAAGTTTTGAAACCACTGGCTAATTTCCACCAAACTTGAAAAGAGGGTAGACATTTGAACTTCCTATATACCTACATATGTACTTCCTATTCCTATATGTATGTCTTCCTTTACATTTTGTGAAAATTGACTTTACATTTTGTGAAAACATGGTGCACAACAAGCCAAAGTATTTTCCCTCATGAGGGAAAGAAGCTAGAAAGTAGCTGCTCTTCATATGTTCATATGCTCTTCAGCAGTACACAGTGGAGAGCTGACATCATTCAGATTGAAGGAAAGCTTAAGTGGAAAAGATAAAAGACTGGAGGCAAAGGACACGCATTCATAGGAAAAAAGGATTGCTTAGTTCTAGTGCTCACAGGACAACTAGTGTAAATCTCACTGATTTTAAGATAGGAGCCACACCACAATACAGACAGTCTGTCAATTTTAGAAGTACATAGTAAAATGCACAAGGCATTAATATTGAACCCTCAGAGAAACATTTAAAAAAAATCTGCCATCTCCTTTTTCTTGATAGCACTCTGCTTCTTGTGTCAATATGCAGTATGACATCATTTCCAAGGTTTTGAGCTCCTTGTTATTTTCACTACTTTTCTGTATTGTCTTGCAAAACAAGAGTGCAAGAGATGCACATAACTGGACAAGGTGAAAAGTGATGAGGAAGTGGGTGGCTTTCCACTGGCCCTAATGAACTTTGCTTGAGCCCAGAGAACATAGGGAATACTGAAGTACTGAAAGTGCTTCTATATAGCTGTGAAGTTACCTGTACCCAAGCAAAGGAGAAAGATATAAAAGACAAGAGCAGGCAGCTGAATGCTTTATTAGACTTTTGATGGAGATGCTGTTTTGGCACACTGCCATGTAGCAGCATGCCAAGTTTTTCTGGTTTTACCCTTCTCCTTGTGGTGCAATGAAAGAAAGTGGAGAAAAAGTTGAGGGACCTCCCTCAACACAGCTACTCAGCCAAGAGGACAGTGCCTAATATGGCCTTTCCTCTGCCATGTGTCCTTCAGACACAGTACTGTAATAAATTCATTAAGAGGGAAGCAATCTCCCTCCCCTGCTCTTACCCACACATTACACATCAAATGTTATTGGCATGATCCCCTATCCCCCTTCCCAGCTCAATCAGATCAGAGCTGCCTCTGTCTCAGAGACATCTTGTTGGAAGAGAACTTGGCATAAGATATTCTGGATAAAGCATTTTCTGTCATTCCTTCACTGGCACAGATTTGTGACCACAGTTTATTATCCAGTGCTCTATCCAATGCTATTCCTAAGATCTTGATTTCACCTGAGACTCAGAGGTATCTGTAACAAGGATAAATTAGCCATTCTGCAACAGATGAAGATACCCTTTCTACCAGGCCTCCACTCAAATTTCATACCTAAACAGCCTAACTACAGCTTTTAAACCACTTTGAACAGGACACCTAAGACTAGACCAAGTTTTCTTCTGCTAAAAGGGATGATATTTATTTATGGTAATGAATAATGCATTGACATGAGCACTTTTTCAATCTGCTCGGACAAGAAATAGATGAAGTATTAAGACAATGGTTATGGCTACAGCCTTTTATTTATATTTTTCTCATTTGCTGGTGTTCCTCACAGTCTCCATCTAAACCAAGGAAAACTAGACTTGACATTTCAGTGGTGAAAAGGTGAGAAAATAAAAACAGATAGCAATTTCCTTCTCTCTGAAAAAATTCAATCTCTTCAAAGCCAGTTTAAATCCATTGCAGATAACTTCACAAAACCTCATGTGGCACCTCACTTTATATGAAGGCACCACAAAGCAGTGTGGGACAGCTGCCTGTGTCAATTTGTCTAGCCAAGCTGCAATTTGCCTGGAAAACTGCAAAGTCACTCAAAAATCTAAGTTCACTTCAAATTTTTCCCCTGCAACAAAGCAATACTTTTCCCCTCCATTAAATGATCCATAAATCTCTCTCAAATAAAGAATCAGGAGAGAAACAGTTCACCAAACTAAGCAAACAATTTCTAATCCCTCTACACTTGTTACGAATGGGCCTGCGGTAGAATATTTGCTTGCAGCCTGGGAGCCTGGGGACTGTTGCTACCCAGGCAACTTATCCACATCATCAGTAAAGCCCTGCGGACAGTCTCTGAGAACTAAGCTGAATGAAAAATCCTGCATCTCACCAGCTATTTGTCTTTTATTTATTTAACAAAATACAAAAACAGTCTCTCTGAAGGTTTTTGTAAGAAAGGAGTGAAGAGAAGTTTAGAATGAAAACATCGTTGAACACAGCTGTTAGCCAGTACTTTATCCTCCCATGGTTGTACTGAAGCTAACTGTAAGACTGTCAAACATAGTCAAAGGATGCATTTCCTTATATGAAGCTAGTGCTGATATGCAGCATGTCTTAGACCTTTGCGTGAAATTAACTATCTTTGCTTCAAAACACCATCTTTGTATCAAAGAGTAACTAGAATAATATATTTTTGATTTTTTTCATCAAAGATGAGAGTTAGTCAGTCTCAACTAAAGATAGATATAAAAAATACTAGCCTAATTGCTGAAGCCAGATGTGACGCATTTATCCATCTTTATACATAACTCTGGTCATTTTGGGGACAAACCTGGAGACTACTCTCTAAAGAGACAACAGGTCTTCCGTGCATAATTTCTGCAATTATCAAATAATTGATTGAGGCTATCTGGAGTTTCACATACTTTTAAATACCAAATATATCAAATACATAGGTCATACATGTGCCCACGGACTGGCCATAAGTCCACACTGCACACTGCGTAACTAATTCCAAAGAGTCACAGCTGAGGAAGTGAATCCAGCCAGCACAGAACTGCCTTTAACATTATGTTTTGAAAAGAATCTAGGTTAGCTGTTCCTTGGCCCTTTCCACTGGAAGATTTAAGGAGGCTGCATCCACTATTTCACTCGTTTGGGTGCTTCATGCTCTGTGGTGGTAGCTGCACTTGATAATCAAGACTATAACAAAAAATTGCCTGTCTGGTAAGTTGACAAGGGAAAGAGCAGCATCAGGAGAACAAATTCCTGCTTAATGTTTAAATAATTTTTTTTTTTTAGGGCAGGAAGGAGGATTCATTTCTTTCAGATATTTTTAAAAACAAATATTATAATCAAATTTCTGGGTTACATACAGTATTACTATGCACCTACATTGAAAGGGCATGGAAAATATCTGGAGACAAGATTACAGTCTTAGCCATCTCTTTAACTCTTTGTATATCCCATTAATACATACAGCACTGAGGGGATTAGCTCTTTTTTGGTTTCTTCAAGTTTCCAGTGAGTGCTCTGATGAAGGACAACTTAATCATTGTGGTAAACCACTGAAAGTTTTCAGTAAGAACAAGGCAATTCTTTCAGAGTAGAGCCTACCTGGGCCTAGGTTTTCCTATGTCCATTTTTTAAAGTCCAAATTTAAAGGAAAGCTGAGCCTCTCTTATAAACACAATGAGTAGGTGCTGTTAAGAACTCAGGTAGCCTGGGGTTGATGGCGCATGATTTAACGGCTTTGTTTACTTCCTGCATACTTTTAAAATGACACTGCATAAATCCAAAGGGAAACAATTAGTATCCATGTGCTGAGAAACAAAGCAGCGCCGATCCTTTTGCTCCTAATCTCTCAAAGGAGTGACCAAAAGCTAGAACTGAAAGTCACAAAGTGAAACTAAGGTTCACCAAATCAAAATCATGTTCTCGAGTATCTCCCCTTCCCCTTAGCCACCTCTAAATGCTCTCAGCACCTTCATTTTACACAGAGGCTGTGTAGCATGAACTGCAGAACGGCTGAGCAGGCGACCCCAGCGCGAGTCTGCACAGCCCTGGTGCCTGTACCCACTCCCGTTCTCACCTGGGCCATCTCCCAGTGACTCTCTGCAGGAAAGGACCAGCTCCTGGAGGGCTGGGGGAAGTTTGCTGCAGAGTCTCCCACCCTTGCCTCCAGCCTGGCTTTAAGTCTCAAAGGGGGAGACGCTGGTTTGAATGTTCTGGGTGAGCAACAGGTTGATTGCACTCCTGTTTAGTGTCCAAACGCTCCCACCATTTCAGTGTTGTCCTGGGTAGTATCGCCTCTTCCCTCTTGCCACATTTTAAAGACAAAAATCGAACCTCTGTGCACTCTTGTAAAGGCTGTATTTTCAGGAGATGCTTTAGAGAGAGGGTTCCTGTGCAGATCGAGGCACCTCAGACAGAGGTTCACTCTTCTGCCTGGTGTTTCCACATGGCTAGCTTGAGTCAGCTGCATGCTGATTTTAGCAGATTATAAATCAGTGTAATGACTGCTCCAGATCACATCCTGAAGAGTCTCTCAACATGAACTGCACATAGATTCCAACAGAGGATATGGGATTTCACTGTGAGGCCAAGCACCTACTGCTTGAGTGCCTAGTACACCCTCACTGCACACTGTGGATCTTGCGTGCCTTCACTCAACAGAAAGCAGAGAGAAAGATGCAGGTCTGATGCACAACATCATTTGAGGTCACCTATTAATTGTTCATTACTCAGCTGATACCAGAAAGACACCTGACAATTAAATTCAGCAACACAGCTATCATCAAATGCGCACAAAGCCTACAGGAGCTCAGATAGAAAGGTAACATATGGGTAAGGCTCAAAAAGCTAATTTTAACATGATTTAGTTTAGCAAGGAACAAATCCTAATTCAAAATATGGCTTTATTCTTAACTCACATTTGTTATGCTTAGAGTTATTTTTCTAAAGACTGATTCTCATTTTTAGTAATTATTAAGACATGCTGATTTGCAATACATGTGGTGTTTATAGTAAATTTGGTACTTTTCCTTTGGTAAATGGAAGAATGTATGATTAAGCATCTTATTTTTTAGACTTGATTCTGTTAGAAAAAGGTAAATAATACTTTTTATTTCTGAGGGGATTCCTTTTTATACATGATTTGTGTTAAGCTACTGTGGATGGAAATCTGAATTATATATGAAAGACAAAAACATGATATGTTATAAGTTAAATATAAATATATGAAATATTATGAATAAATAAGAACAAAACATTTATTGAAAAATATTTTGACGTTAAAACTATTTGAATAACAAATTCTTTTGGGCCATATGTCCTTCAAAATATCTAGTATTAGTGGATATTAACTCCCCAACTTGTAGGTTTTGTCATCAGATTATTAATTTTCTTCCTCCAGGTTTCAACTCCCAATTGACTTGTCAGACTCTAATGATCACTGTATTGAATTTAGCTAACATGCAGCAAAAAATAAGATTATCCACATATAATTTATCACTCCAGCAAATTCTACTCTTTAAATCATTACAGGTGATTTGACCTTTCATTGATTGAACTTTTGTGACTGGCAGCACATATACAGACAGCTTTTCTTTTTTTTTAAAGTGCAATTTACATGAATGTCATAAATTAAATCTACTCTGCAATATATGTTGTCATATCAATATTCTGGTCACGAGTCATAAACACATTCTGTTAGAAAATACTCTTGACAGTGATCCCAGTTGCATATTTGCCGTTACTGAAGCCATCAGTGTTTTGTTTTATCGTTCTCACCAAGGCAGAAAAATAAACCATCAAACTTACATTTTACTTTCTTTGTTCATCTGCTCCTAAGTTAGCCTGGAAATGGGTCAGTTAGTGCTCTTTTATTCTGCTTAAGATTAATTTTCTTTCTTATAAAGCAAAAAAAAAAAAGAATTTTCTATCTTTGTGTATAAAACTGTTTTTTGCTCAAAGCTCTGCATCTCTTCATATCAATCAGCCAAGACTAATATGTGAGACAGAAAGTAGGACAAAGATCCCCAAAGAGGGACAAAAAGTGAAATGACGTATCAAGCTGGAAAAATTGCAGGGTCATTTCCCTTTCAGCTTCGATGAAATATTTTGATTTTTGAGTCAGCATTTACAACATAAATAGTTTGCAATAATAAAAATAGTAGGGTGATAAAGACAGACATTTGCAGAATGCATTTTCCTACCCTATTTTAGCAAGGCAGGAACAAACAGGACTGACTTGCCCAAGATCACACTGTTAAAAGCATAAACCCAGAAGCCAAGTCCATGTTTTTGGATGCCTAATCAGGCAATCAGAACACCAGGCTCCTATGAGACAGAAGTAGAATCACTTCACAAAGAAAAGCACCCAAGTAGTATAGAGTTTCAGGAACTTGTCTTAAGAAATCCCCATATGCATGGAGACACACTCTCCTTGCCACAGAAATAAACACTTCCTAGGATGTCAGAAAGAAAATAAGAAGCTCACTGCCCTGTAGCCTTCACCAGTACACACAAGTTTAGTACTATCCAGTCCTTTCTGATACCCAACTGAGTCAACAGACCATAGTAATTCAGAAAGTCCATCTCAGCTTGGACATTAAGGCTTGAATGCCCTGCATTAAGACATGAAGAGTCTGACTCTGGTTTTGCTTGTCTTCCTTCTGTACCAGTGAAACTCATCCAATTTTCACCAGATTTACCCCACTTTCACACAAGCAGAAATAAGATTAAAATGTGGCTGGAAAGAGTTTATACCAGGTGCAAGTGTACTCACATAGCTGCTTCCAGTGCATGGACAACAGAACTTACAGATCGCTCCAACCTTATGTTTAAGCATTTCACCCAAATATGGGTATCTTCATGTAACCATGATTTTGACCCTGGGTCTGTAAAACAGTAGCTCTTTTTAGAGGAAATGTGGAAAATTGCTTAATTTATATTTTAAGAAATTATCAGAGATACTTTTTTTCCCCCAACCTGATGGCACAAATGTTAAGGGAGATCCACAGTTTTAGGTGTGCGTCCACTCAGTTCCATGATTAGAAACGTGAAATAATTGTATGGTCATGAACTACAATTCTGCAGGTGGTAACAGCGTGGATATTCTCTTTCACTTAGTGATTCCCTCACTGAAACCCAGGCCTTATTGTCCTGCCATTCTCAGATGTAAAAATTCATTTTCAGGACAGCTTTAAAGTCATCAGTTCTAATGAAAGAGACAAATAAATTAAGCCTGATCAGGAGAAGTTAGTGACAGGGCACTCCAGGGAAGAGTTCAGTCAGGCACATAAGAATTGTCCGTGTTAATGACAGGCAGCTAGCCTGAGTCTGAACAACACATACAGTGAGTGTGGTCCTGTACTTGGTGCATGAGGAGCTCCTAACAGGAGGTTCCAGACCTACAAATCAACACTTTTGCACCCCTCAAGCTTGTCACATGCTCTCCATTCCTGAATTTCTCCATCTCTAAATAGGGATGATCAATATATGTTCACTGGGATATCATAAAGCTCAGCTGACTAACGTTGGCAAAGCACATAGTCCCGGATGAAAGCTGCTACATAATTACGGAGAGTTGCAGCTATCTCCTTGATGTGGCTGCACTTTTTAATTTCCCTTTTTATTGACTGATATTTCATGCATCCTCCCTTGCACTTGAAGCAGTGAACGAACAGAAGTTATGAAGTGCGTCTTCCAAACTTCCCTCCCACTCACCTCTCCTCCATCTGTCGGAGACAGAGATTTTATTTGCTGCAAAAGTGCTGTCTGGCTAAAAATGTGAGCACTTTTTACAGTATGATCCTACTCTCTCCTCCACGCACACCCACTGCCCAAGTGCTTCATTTTGAAATATGACATTGCTTCTTAGTTAACACCCCCTGTAAGAAGAGGATTCTAGAGCAGATTCTATTAGGTGCTGACTAAAAAGCTGCTTTAAAACCCCCTATGGCGTTCACTGCTGATCATCTCCACCCTATCTCTTGGAAATGGAAAGAACAGGGGATATCCAACAATAAAGAATATTTCACTTTCTCTTTTCCCTGCTACAAACAGTCTGATTCAGTCATATGCCTCACTATTTCCAAATTTTGGGCTTTAATCCTGAGTCTTGTGACCAGCTGGTGTTTCTCTTAACTACTTGGGTCCTGGAAGCAAGTGTTCTTTTGAGATTTTCTACTTTGAAAGAAAGCAATGACTCCAGTGCCGTGGCTGAGGAAGAAAATTAGAAAGGTTTGGCTGAACACACTCTAAAAGACTCAGAAAATAAAAAAGTATATAGAAAGCATCAACATTATTTAAACACACAATGTAATTCTGTTTTTAAGACAATGTGCAAAATTTTAAGCCAGTGGAATTGGTACTATGAAGAGTGAGGAAAGCTTGTGATCATGAGGGCAAGACTGTCCACCAAGAGTAACTAAAAGGAATACAAAAAACAGTCTTCAGACTGTATTCTATTCCAGACTTCAAAGCCTGGGCCCAAGATACTGTTTAAAGAGAAAGTACAATAGCTATTAGAAGAAAAAGGGAGACATCACCTCATTTACTATTGAGGTAAAACCTCCCAGTTTCATTCCTATTCTGAATTTTGTAACCTTAATCAAGATAAAGGTTTGCACAATTTGGAACTTTTTTTTTTTGATTTTGATCAGCCAAAGAGTGTATTTTTCTCGAGCATATATAATGGTTTATATACATAGATATAGACGTGTGTGTGTGTACAAATAAATATAAAACATCCGAGACAGGCTAAAAGAAACATTAATAAGTGAAAGGTCCTAGAGAATCATTTCATGTGTGAGCCGACTGAGAAGAAAAAAAATGTGGAAGCCTGGCTAGAAATTTTTTTCTGGTAAAAGCATAATTCTTAATTAGAGCTACCTAATTCAACATTTGGGAAGTGCAGGCCCTTGAGGAGCCTGTGTTGCCTGTGGCTGATGACTTCACCACTTCTACTCCTATTAAAATGCTCCTGTGTGTGGAGGAGAAAGATTGCTAGGACTGAATACACATTCAATCACTACACTGAACGCATGGTTTACTGTGAGTTGGGAAAACGTCTGCAATGCCAGACAACCCTGGATTCTCACAAAATGTGTTTTAACCCGCTTTTCTGCATTTTTTTTTAGTAATCTTTGCAGGATGAGTTCAAAATAGGAAAGGCTGGAAGATGAGTCTCAGTCAAGAGGTAGCATTTTCTGTTCTGCCTCACTTCATTTGGTTAGCTGGAATACGGAGATGGAGGTCCATACTACAGCTTTGAGTTGTGTCTTTTCTTCCATAAGGACACAATTTCTTCAGAAATTAGCAATTCTTACAAAAGGCTTCAACCTGAAAAGCAGATGCATCACTGATGACAATTAAAGGTCCAGGCTACACTACAAGGTGATTACAGTTCATATTAAAAGCTTGTTACAACTAGATGGAAGTGTTTGCCTATTGAGGAATGGTGGCCAGTCCCATGTGATGACCTGAGCCTTGGACAAGTTTGAGTCAAACCTGACAGCTGTTCAAGAGAGTTATAACCCAGCTTGGCCAAAGGTGGTTGTCTAATCTAGGTCCTCACAACACTGCTTACTAAAGATTCAGCATCATTATCTTGATGACTCCCAAGCCACAATAGTTTCAAAAAGATCCTCCAGCAAGAAATAGGCACAGGTAGTACTTCTAAACTAGAAAACACAAAATAGGCAAGGATGAAAGGAAAAGAAGAGACTTTTGGCCTTAGAACAGGTGGTGGAAATGGACAAAATTCTCCTTTCTTCTCACAGCACTGTACCAAACAGTCAGCTAGGTTATACTAAAAATACTATATAATAAACAATAAACTATATAATAATAATAAATTATGTAAGTTATAGCTAGGCTATACTAAGAATATTCCACAAAGCAAACCTCAAAGTTTTCTCTTCCCCACTACAACAAACCTGCTGCAGAACACACAGCTTATAAATGCCCAGGCTCACAGATATACTTCATTGTACTACAAGATTTTCCTTTATAAGCGTCAATGACTCCTCCAGCCAAAGTAGTGAAATAGTGAGAATCTGTGAATGTAACATATTAGGAAATTCCTTCCTATTGGCTTGTGCTTAATCTCCTCCGAACAGCAGACACACTCAGAGTGACAGGGTCAAGAAACAGTGAGATTGCCCAGGCATGTTATTTACAGAGACAGGCAGTGTTGCTGGAAGCTTAAAGGTTTTTTTTGTTACTTAAGTACTCACTTTAGCTTGATCCCTCTGTTCTTATGCAGGTTTCCCGCCAAGGGTACCTTGCTAACTGCTCAAAGTGCCTCTTAAAGGAAACTAGGCCATGTTTTATCCAGGAACTGTGGAAAACAGGTTGTTCTGCATTATTTATTAACACAAAGGAGTTAAATACTTTATATCTGCCTAGTCATCAGGGTTCCAAAAAATACAACAGCACTCCTAACTTACTATATTCCTCTAAGGGAAAAAAATATTGTGCAGGACTGTAAAGCACTAGTCATTCTAAAATCTCACAGCTGTGTAAGAATTGATGGAGCTGTGGTAGGCAATATTCATATCCAGTTAATGGACCCAAGGGCAGGAGTAGCATCATCACCAAGGGGATAGCCTATGAAACAGCAAGAGTGGGTCCTATTTCCTGCCTTGCAGCTTGACCCAGTAAAGGAGTTGACTGACTGGGAGGGAAGAGGAGCAAGGGTGAGGGAAAGTGCCCCAAGCAGCAATTGGCCACTACATAAGACAAGGTAACAGGCTACACAGCCCCTACGCAACCCAGTACATCTAATTCTTATGCACCCAGAACTGCCGTATTTTGACAAGGCTGAGCAATTCAGCATGTACTTACCTGTAAGTCAATCCAGGATCGAGAAACTAGGCAGCTCTGCCTCTTCTACCTTACTCCAGCAAAGAACTCCCCAAAGATCTTGCACACCAGTAGGATCAGGGCCTCATTGTAAAACATGGGGTAGTTCACTACTAACTAGCCTCTGAGTGAGGGTGCTTCCCAGGGAGCAGGAGATGCAGGTTTAATGCCACATCTCCTACAGCTTACCAGATGAGGAGCCTGGCTACCAGGCTACTGGTATTTCCACCTTTCCTGAAGCTGTTTCACTACACAGCAAGAAATTCAGCATTTATTTATTGGAGAAAGTGGGCTCAACCCTGCTCTGGCAACTAAGCACCACTGACACTGGAGTTACAGGTCCCCTTCCAAGGGTTGGTTAGTTTTTAAATGTAGGACTACCAGTATTGACACCTGCAACTACAACACAAGTCCTTTACTAAATGGGTCCCTCTTCTACCCTCCATCTATACCCCAAAATCTTCAATTAACTAAGCTTCAGCAGCAACTGTAGTGAATGCTCCTCCAGACAAATCAGCCCGCGAGTCAGAGCATCCTTCTGGGAGATCAGTTTGAAGCCCAAGCATCTCAGAAGCCTAGATGAGTACTCCAGCCACTAGGTTATTATGTAAGTACCCATCATCACTTTCTCCTCTACACAAACTCTTTCTGGTTGTGTCCTAACGAAAAATAAAGAGCTCTGATTTGTTCTTTAAAGGAGAGACAATTGAAGTTTCTCAGCTGCACACTTCTGACACTTTTCTGCTTCCCAGTCTAAGCTCCAAAGATAAAGAGGGTCTGAGACTCACCTGTGTTTTCCTTTCTGCATGTCTTTTGCTGATACATGCCATTTCGAATGCCAGTATATGCCACTTCTCAGCTCAGCACTCTTCTGCTCTGTGTCCCATAGAGAGGTATCCAACTTCCTTCATGGGAAATAGGCACCTCATCCACTTATGCTTCACAGTCCTTTTGGGCAACACCCCCTTCAGTGGCTCTTCTTTCTTTGGGGACCCTGCCCATTGCTACTAGAAATGTAAACTCCCTGGGAAAAAGGCTACATAGTGCACTTAGAGAACCCCAAATAATACTGACCTTGACTGGAACATTATTAATAATATTGGAGCACTTTAACATTCAGCAATTATCTAAGCTGACAAGGCAAGTCAGCAGCAGATCTCCTTATAATGCTTTGCTCTAATGACACAAGCATTCATCTACTTACATTAAAAAAAGAGGGGAAAAAAAGGAAAGGAAAGAAAAGGCAATGCTTGAGGACAGCTGCAAAACTTAAGGCTTTTTAATACCACCTTCACAAGGACTGCAGTAGGAGGAAAAAGGGGACTGATCAACCTCTCCTCAATGTTTATACACAGGAAAAAAATCTTGCTGAGCAGCAGAAATGGTCTAACAGTTGTACTATATGCGTTAATTTCCTGTTGATTTTTTCATGTTACTTTTCCTCTCTATTTCTAGGGAAGCAGCCAACTTTTAAACAGCTCGGTGTGGTGCCCTGAATGTTCCATCCCTGCCTATTTGAAGGTAAAAAACCTCATCCCGTGATTACATAAAACATTTCTAGCACAGGACAAGCAAACATTATAATGAATAATTCCCGAAGAGGCATATAGCAGTGTGACAGCTTCTGTAAAGACCTATTCACCTTTCACAAAAGGGAATTACAGGGATTTACTTCTAGAAAATTTAATTTATTATTATTTATTATTTATTATTTATTTATTTATTATTTAATTATTATTTATTTTCCTGCAGAATGTCTTAGAGTTAACCTAAATCTGTCAGTTTGCTAAAATTTCAGCACTGATCTACACGGACAATTTAGAAACCGGTTTTGCTTGGTCAATGAAAACTGGTAAGACAATCTTCAGCTTCTTTTAGTTTAAGTTGATCAGAAGCCCAATATCTGAAATATTGATATTATTTAAATCATTAACAATTGCATCTTTATTTAAACCATGAAACTTTGCATGCCGACTAAACCTAACACGAACCATAGGTAGGTATTCATTAGATTTGGATTTTTTTTTTTTTTTTTTTTTTTTTTTTTTTTTTTTTACCAGTTTGGTTCCAAACACTGCTTTCACAGATAAAGCAGCACAGAACAATCATAAGTAAGAATTCAAAGGCGCTAACCCACCCTCCTGCAGCCAAGGCAGGATCAATATGTCCAAAAAAAAATCCCCCAAAACAAAACAAAAAAACCACCATACATACACATCACCTATGCACATACACATAACACACTCAGAGCATGGGCTAAAACCAGTATCACAAGTCCAGAGGTCATGACCTGAAATAAATGGTCTAATTTTTGCAGATACAGAGTATTTGTTTGGAATGGCTATTAATCTGAAAATGTGGCTGCTTTGATTGGTGTTTGACTTTATGTATCTGACATTAGGTGTTTGACATTACTTCACTTGAGTGTATTTGCATTCAGAAATCATGGCCTGAAGCATGTAGTCATGAGAACTACAAAATAAAACACAAACCCTTCTATTGCCCAACCAAACCAGCTCTTATTAATCATTCCTGAGAAAGGCTACAGGGTAAGTGTAGAGAGAGCAGAACGTCTGGATTACCAGCAAATCACCTTACTTCAGCTATACTGACAGTCTACCCAGAAAACACCTAGTTCTTAATTGGGTCCTGAACTGAGATAAACAGATCTGCCATAATTATCAAGTTTACATGCTCTACAACTGTTAAGCCTTACACTACTTCTGAGGTGTTAATTAATTCACTGGTTTCCATGCTTTTGAAGCCTTTTCTAAATTCTTTTCAACTTAACATGGTTTAGACAGGTAGAAGTGGGCGGATCAGCTTGACAGCCTGCATCCACTATTCAATTCTGAGGATTTTGGTACAATATGCATCTTGCATGTACCAAGGCACCTGTCATAGTTCTTAAGTCCCTTTGAGTCAAAGGCATTAACCTATGCCAGAATACTGCAGCTTTCTACCAGGGGTGAGAAGGATTTTTAAATAATCAGAAAAAACAAGAGTAGATCTGGATGAAATCCATTCAAATAGGATTAATGCACACAAATCATTATTATCTTAAGAGACTACCATAGAAAAGAAAGGTTTATGCTTATTTATGTATACCATCATAGGGGGAAAGTGAAGAACCCCTCCCCCCCCCCCCAAAAAAAACTTTAAGCACTGAGGTTGGGTTGGAAATCCAACCAGATTTCCCACTCAGCGTGAGCGTTGCCAAAATCTTGGCCTACTATACTTCTGAAATTGTAAGTCCTGAAATGTGAATTTTCATGATTCTGCCATTGAAATGAGTTCCACCTGGGAGAACTGGTTCAAAACCAGAGCCAGCGCATTAGTTTTTTTTTATTGAAGCATATCAAGGATCATAGGTCCCTGGCTCCAAGGAAACCAGGGATTAAATTCTTAATGTAATATAACTTAGATTCTTACTTCTCCTTCTTCATTTTCTCTTTGCTTGGTATCGTTCAATTACGTTTTCAAAGCTTGGTTTCTCCCCCCAAAGAGAAAGCAAAAATATTTTCACTAGAACTTTAAAATGTGGATAGCAAGGATTTTTAAATGGTAATTGTCATTAAGATGTTCAGATAACATTTAATGCCACAAATTTAAATATTCAAGTCAAGAAACTAAACAGGAAACGCTTCTGTAGTATTAAATGCAAAATATACATCATTACAAGACCAACTTTTAACATGAAAGCAAGTTAAAGTTAAGCATTTTTTAAAACACCAAGCCAATAGAAATTTCAACTGAAACATATGTGAAGAGCCAAAGAAGTTACATGAATGATCTAACTTTCTTATTTCTTAATTCCTGTATTGTGCAATTGTCTGACATTCTATTTCATCAATGTATGTTTTCAAACTACTTCTACATCCTCGCTTAAGTAACAAGGGTTTAAAAAGAAGCAATTAGATAGTAGAGTGTCTTCTTCTGGCAGACGAGCAATTACAATGCAATAGATAACTATTACTGCTGCCTATATTGCTCCATTCTACAGCAGCATTTCATTTTTACCCATGCGAAGTGTCCCACTTCCAAGACAGCATAATAACAAGTTGTTAAGTTTTCTGCGAAAGTGTAATTGTTAAAACATACTGTTTTATTTAGACAAAGTCACTCCCTTTTCAAGGCAAAATATTTCAACAACTAAACAATACCCTAACTAAGCATGTTTAATAAACAAAACGACTAATTTTAAATGTTTTATAAAGGGGACAAGTATATGTTGGAGATACTGAAATCCTAAAAGTAAAACAGTGTCGGTAAGAACTGATACTGTAATTTGGACCCAACCTGTAATCCTCACTCATGTAGTCGGTCACATAGGGCTTTCACAAAGCATTCATAAAATGAGACAAGGCCAAATGATTTTAAGAATCTTACAGGTTTTATAAAATATTATCATACATTACAAATTTTTTTAATCAATTAAAAGATATAAAACACTTGAAATGTATAATACTTTTTAAAGAAACATTATCTATATTTCAGTATGTACAGGTAACAGTTCATATCAAAACTTGATCAAATAGATAATTTTCATAACTATCCAATTTGAAGTATGTACACTGTTGAAAACATGAATGTGTTCAGAAATGACCATTCTTGTCTATAAAATTAAAATAAGAGATAATCTAAGTACCCTATCTGAAGACTCAAAAACTTCCAGACATAACAAGACTCAGAAGACAGTGGGTTTACAATGGTTATCTAAAACCATCAATTAAAACCTCTTAAAATTAGAGAAATTTATCTTCTTATTTTTCTGAGTAATCCAGCTCAGAAGAATGACGATGTAAATTAACAGGGGGAAAAAAAGAACACTAGGCAGAAAAATACCTCTGATAAAGGCAGAAACATGATTACTTTTTCCTACTTGATTAAGTAAAAATCTACTCTTTGGCTTTTTCTTCCTTTCAAGTTACCACATTTGTTTTATCCTGTCATAGGTTTTAACAATTATGTCATGACAGGTAATTATTCTGACTGAATAGAAGTAATAAAAAACAATTGCATAAGTTGCTATTTTTCTTCAGACTCTTCCCATTTCTGACCACATTCTTTTATTTTTCTTTTTAATGCTTTTAATTTCTATTGTAAAATTATATTGTTAGAGGATAGAATAGCCACCCGCATTTTTTTTCTAATTACCATTTCCTACATCTTCCTTTTCTTCTTGAGGATTTTTTATACACAAGTTCTTCAAAAGCCATGCTTTCATCTTCTACTTCATTTTCCAAGTCTCTATCATGGGCAAAGCCTATATTAAAAGCAAGAAATTAATGCAAAGTGTAAAAACCTGACACCTTCTTCTTTTAATGGTATGACAAAACTATGCCATAGCTATTTTATGTGTCAGCAAAATATCTTTGTATGTGTATAATCATATTTAAGCAGCATTGGTTTTCATATGACTTATGCTTGTGGTTAAGAGCTCGGCTAGGACAGAGAGACTGCTAGGCCGCTTGCTGCACTAGAATTTTATTTTTACATGGAAAATCTGTTTCTACTGTTATAACATTTGACTTTTTCAAGTAAGAATGATCTTTTCTATCAAGGTGCAATTTCAGCAGACAATACATTTGCTTATTGACTTCAAAAGACTGCAAGATGGACTATAATGTTGCTTGTAAGACTACGAGAGCACTCCCATGTAGGCTTATTAACTATGTTTTTTTTGGAATAGGAAGGTGTAACACAAAGCTTTATCATGATCAAATTCTCTAAAACAGAGCTGCTTTAATGCTTTACACAGTGTGATTTGTAAGCCTCATTGCTTCATTGCTTCCTTTTTATGCAATTGTTGCAGTCCTACCACTTAAATATGTGCTTAATCCTAAACATACAGGTAGCCACAGCGATTAAACTTGTGCTCAGAGGTCTGTGATGCAATAGACTGCACCGGTGTCTGTTACTTTTGGTGTAAAGCAAAGTGAAATGAAAGTAAAAACAAAAGAAATTCAGTTGCAGATAGTATTTCTTCCCAGTAATCTCAAAAACAAGGCAAGAACTAGTTTTGTTAGGAAGCTGGTTTCCAAGAACTTGGGACCATGCTGTTAACTGCCCATAAATGTACTGCTGCAGCACAGCTAAGAAACAAATAACACTAACTTATTGGTGCAGATGAATACGGCTTCTCTTCCTTTTTTTCCCCCCCAAGTTTCTATCCTGAAGGCTGCAATTGAACCATAGCTACATGTGTGTGTGCGTGTGCATGTGCATGCACTCGTATACTCTATATGCAGGCTAGGATTCACCCAGTGCCAGGGGAGGAGGCTTGCTCCACTTCAGCCACCCTGTGGACAGCTCTGAGGCTCATGCTCTGTTTCAAAGACCCAAGAAAGAAGACTGGATAATTCACATTTTCCAGAGTACTCCATGGAGGTACCTGTCTCTTGCTGCCTAAGGGTAAGTGAATATCCACAAAACTGATGACTGAGATTGAAATGTTGTTTAGAGACCATTACTGAACAGTGATGGGGAACACAGAAACTTGTGTAATTTGAAAACATACCTTCTTCCTTTATCCTATATGAGTCCATTTTCTTCAGCCACTTATGAGCCTCATCAATGGTGGCAGACAATTTGTTGGCATGTTGGGTCATTATTTCTTCAGCTAAAAGAGAGTGCAATTAACATTTATAAGAACACTAGCTGAGAGATGGATGGGGCAAAAAAAAAAGATGCCATAGAATTGTGCTGTATAATGATCCTGCAAAGCAAGAAGTCGCAGTCACAGGCAATTACATGTACAAACTCGCTACTGGGGACGGAGATACTACTTGTATTATTCTCCATGCCAGTCAACATTACTAGCACAATGAGAGAAGTTCACGTCTCCATTCTTGTGCTGACCGTTCTAAGGTATACCTGAACCTCCTGGCAACATTATGGTTCATCTGTTTGGGGGCATTAAAGAAAGAATTCCTGGCTTTCAGCATCCCTCTGAAATTCTACAAGTTAAAGTACAACATGGACTCAAGATGTTGAGGCCCTTGTTTAATTGCATCAGGAAAAGTAATCCCATAGGCAAATGACTTCTGTAAATAGATTTCCACCAAGTGGAGGAACAAGGTAACATTCATCAAGCGATTATCCTAACAAAATCAAGTATTAGCTAATTAATATAAATATTAATTATATCCATCACTATCACAGTTCACTGAGCAGAAAGCCAACTACATAAGCAGCAAACATTACAAACTTCATCCATATGTAAAAGTTCTCCATATGGAGTAAAGATAAAGTTAACACATCAAGGTGAAGAGCACAGCCTAACATTTAGTTACAAGCTTAACATATTTCACTGATCAGAACTGATGAGCAAGTCAAACCTTACAGTTTTTCATTACTGCCAGCCATCACAAGCAAACTGACAACTTGACAGGGCTGGTGAATTTCTACGACTAAAGCCAGTAACAATGTTTTGATTTCAGATGTCACTTTCCCAGAGCAACCCCCCCCAAACAATTTTGCTCCTAGGTCACTCATTCATTGATTCCATTTTTCTTGCAAAAAATCAGCAAATCAGCTTTAAGAATATGGGGAAAGAAAGCAAGTATCAAAATATGCATCTCCTAAGTACCATAACATACCGGACATTAGTATACTAGTTTTGCAATACAGATTTGTAGTCAAATATCCACTTTTGTTCAGTCCTAGCAAAATTAGAAGTTCAAGGGCAGATTAGTCAGAGATATTCCTACCCAAAGGCTAAAGGTACTTCAGGCACTACTCTACCCCTGCATACCCAAATTACCATGGTTGGCAGAATTAAACAAGAAAGAAACAGCAGGAAAATTAGTAAAGATTATCAGGTCCAGTGCTACCTTACAAGGTGTTTTAAGATTGTGTAAATTCAGAAAACACAGCACATCTGATCATGTAGTTAAAATGCAGCACTATTTGCTTTATCTGTACTCTGATATATTTATTATTGTTTTGGAAAATGTGAGAATATTTAAGATTTTCTTACATGCTACCTCAGTTCCTCTCTCCCTCAGCTACCTGAAGTATATGGTCTGTCTCTTACCTACATGAATATTTTGGAATGCAGCTTTGTCAGGCCTGGAAGTTTGGCCACAAATGGCATATTACAATTGTTTAAAAGAAAACTGAAACATCTTACCTTCAGCCCAGGCTTTTCTCTCATAGATTTCCTCTACTGTATCTGAAATCTTCTTAATATTCTCTTTGATTTTTCTTTGGCGTAAATTGGAACCTTCCTTATATGCCAGATGATCTTGGGTGTAAGTCTTTCTTTAATAGCCTTCACTACTTCCAGTCCATCATATATTATAGTATCTACCTTTTTTCTGAAAAAGTCAGCATAGTATTTGTAGGCAGCAGTATTATTTCTGTGTTTATCTGTGCTCCTGTGCTCTGTGTAAGCCTCACTGGCCAGAGAAATTGCATTTTCTTCCACATGCAACTTTGCTTCCTCACTTATCTCTGGTGGTGTCACAGCTTCAAAAGTGTCTACCTCCATATTTTCTGTCCGGCTGAAATAGTTCTCAGGGCTCTGGATAAATCTGACTCCACAGAGGTCACACTGAGTTTGGTCAATATCTGCTTTTTTGAAGATCTCTGATAAAAATTTTTCTCCTTCCATTGCAACAGGCTCAGTTTTGGAGCAGGCCTTCCTTTTCCACTTCATGCATAGACAGATGAATTGGAAGACATAATGCAGCTGCCGTTGTGCAGATGCTTTCTGCGCTTGCTTCTGTTGCTTGCTGAGTGCAATGACTTCCAGGGGATCCTTTCTGTCCTCTAGACATTGATCCCTTTCAAGTTCCCTTTCTATCTCATCAGCATATTCTGTCTTATCCAAAGGAGTCACAAACCTGTCAAGGTTTATGGTTTCATAGAGGATGCCTCGTATGGGTGGATGCCCCTGAGTATACCCAGAGTCCCACTTCCATCGGCAGTCAACTAAGTACTCTGCGTCTCGCTCTGTCAGAAGCTCTTGCAGGCCTTCAGCAATGTCTCGTACGTGTGTAGCATCACTCACTTGCTCCACAATCTTTAGCAATCTTTCAGGCACTTTGGAGGGAGAATCTTTTCTCATTGATCTCAGTATCAGCTTTATTTCAGGAAAGTGTTGGCATAAGAGAGATTTACATTTAGAATTATGCACCTGATCAGCATTCAGTAACATCACTAAGCACAACACTACAGTCCGCTCAGCCTCCCCTGAAGTTATGCAGTCAGGATCCTCAAAAGCATCCAGAAGGACATTGAAGTTCCCATAAACTCCACACAAAACCTCTGCAAGATAACAGAGGTGAAATCTGAAATTCTGTGCAGCTGCATGTATGTCCTTTGGTCTGTACTCCTGTATAATGGAAAACGTGTCTCCAAGTTCTTTATTATGGTCTCTGCTCCTGAACAAAAACTCCCAATAATGAATGAGAGCAATGTAACTCTTTGGAAGGCACAGAGTAATGTTCTTGAAGAGACGCATCAGAACAGCACAAGAGAGAATATACTGGAATTCCAACAGCATCACTGTGTTCTGTATGCTTGGAATCAGGTATCTAGTGCATTTCTTGACCAGGACATTCATAAAACGGAAAAACAACCATTTACAGTCTTCTGGGTTCTTATGAACATAGAATTGCTCAAGTGAATTTTCAAGAAGTCGAATGAAGCACAAGTGCATTCTTCCTGCGTTGTTAGCATTTTTGTCAGGTAGCAACATACCATGTCTGCCATCTATTACTTTGATCTTTCTTCTTCGGCCTTCATTCTTTGAGGAGTTTTTCACCTTTGACAATGCAAGGTTTAGCTCTTTGTTGTAATCTTCCTCTTCCTTCAAAAGAAGTTTCTCAAATTCTTCAGGATATCCTGAAGATAAGATGAAAACTTCCATAGCACTTAGCCACAAGTCAGTTGATTCTCTTCTGGCTCTAGCATCTTCATTTTTAAACTTAAATGTGATGTATTCCTTTAAAACTGCTCTACAGGGTTTGGAAAGAATTTTACTAAATTCCAGTATTTCTTTGCATGCCTTTGGGTTCTCAGACAGTATTCTCAAATGAAAATGTTTAGGAAAAAACATTTCTAGAAGGGCTTTACATGATGCGTATTTGTCAGCAGTCAAAACGTCATCAAAGCCTTTGCATTGATTCAGTAGCTCTTTAGGGAAAATCCTTGTGGCTTCCAACACCAGTCCATTTATTGCCACCAGATGCATTTTACACTGCAATATGGTCCTTGCTTCATGGCGCAACAAAGGTCTATGGAAATCCTCACAGGTTTTATCTTCACAGTTCAACCCAGCAATGAACTTCAAACAAATATCAGGGTAACGCTTGGTCAGTAACTCATGGGTGATAGAATACAACCTGCTTAACAAGTGCTGCTTCAAAGCAGATTTTATCTCCTCTGTTCTTACTGAGAAGTCATCTTTTGTCTTCCTCTCTCTTAGACCTGGGTTGCCTGACAAAAACTTGAGAATGGGTTTGGCTTCATTTTGAGACACCTGGCAACAACTGTCAGCTGTTGGCACAATCCCAAAATAGGCAAAGCATGACTTCACTATATCTTTCTCTGCATTGGTGGCTGCTTTCTTCAACCCCCTAACCAGTCTTAGAAGAGCCATTAAGCCACCTGTTGCCAAAAACAGGATGTCCTGGCTCAGTGCGCTGCAACGAGATAACACAAAGAGGGCTTCCACTGCACCAGCACAGTGATCCAAAGACAGGAACTGACAGTATGCGCCTCTCAGCTTTGCAAAGTCTCCCTTCAGAGCTCCTTGCAAAAACATAGCCTCTGCAATACCACATTTTTGCTTGGTTTGTTCACAAAGTTCAAGGGCTTCTCTTAGGATGACCTCTCTATCCGCCAGTTCTGATTCTGAACAGGGAGTCACACCAGCACGAGCTGCAGCAAGCAAACATGATGCACGAAACTCCTTTATAGATGTGAGGTTCGCTGCTTCCAGAGCAAACCCGTGTTGCTTCATTAATTTAGCAGCCTCCTCCTCTCGACCTTCTTTTTTCAATAAGCCTGCTGCTTGGTGCAAGCATCTGCAAGACTTCAAAAACTCAAGCTGGTCCTCTATGTCAAGTTTTGAGAGGACTCGCATCATTTCCTCAGTTTTGTTTGCATTCAGGTACTTTGCAGCTGCTTCCAAATAAAACTGATTTGCTGTGCATGAGAGTTTGGAAACCATTTGTCCTTTTGTACTTAATATCTCTTCATATCTGAAATAAATGATACATCCACATCAATTTATTAACACAGGTGACTAACCTAGACACAAAACCACTACTTTTTTTAAACAAAAAGCCCAAAAAAACATTAAACTCATAGTTGCTCCAGGAAGCCCTTCCTTAAAAGGCCAACTATTTCAAGTTATGTCTGTCATATGAAAAACAATCATATCATTGTAACAGTTCTACAGAAAAACTCAATTGCAATGTAACGTTGTCTGAAGCAAGACCACTAAAACTTCCAATATAAACAAGATCACAAGGTTTACAGCATTAGTAAATCTTGCTCCATGCTGTCAAATCACTGTATTTCAAATTAAATTAATCACAGTTTACCAGTGATAATCTTAAACTGAGCCTCAATATAGAGTGGTTCTTTACATGAACAGTCACCAGAATAAAATAAATCAGAGTATCAATCAATTTTCCACAGGCCAATCTTGATAATATTGTGTAAGAGTTTATATCACAAATTGGTCAGTTTAGAGAATTGTTTCAGTCCTGTCATATGCATCTACATACACTTTGCTGCTAAGTGCCTGAGCAGAGTATATGGTTGCAGCTTTCAAAACATCCACTTTAAAACACTCAGTCATTAATTGTTATTGCCTGATGTCAAATTATTAAGCCAAACTTCAGTCTTGCAAAAGTATTCTCCCATGCTGAGAATTAGTAATTTTTTTTCTGATGGTAAGTAAATTATCATTAGCCTTTCATTATCTTTTTCATGTCAAATGTGGGAGTACAGATTTTGTGCCTTTGCTGGTAAATTTGCATAAATGATTTGGGGAGGCTGATTTAAAGCAAAACATTAGATGGTAAAGTGACTTTAATACTTGCACTATTTGATCAAACTATCTCTACATATTAAGTAACTTTTATTCCTTTAAGAAGCAATTCCCATAGCATAAGAATTACTGAAGGTGCATCACAGAGGATTTCATTAGATTTCAATGTAGGTGTGTAACTGTAGGCCTTGCTGGAAGTCTAATTGGTGTATATAGTCTTAAAAAGTCCTTGCTAATGCATCTGCCAAACTAGGTGTAATAAAAGCAGTGGCCAATAAATGAACTGTTTGCACAAAAACATGCTGAAGAGATCACAAGGATGGCACAAGATGAAATTCCTGTCAAAAGACAGTAATAAAAAATCAGTTTAGCACAGTGTAAGACAGATTTTCACTGCACCTAGGCGTTTTGAGGGAGATGGTATGAAAAAGCTCAACAGCAGAGTTTGGGACAAAGAATCTGTCAGAGAGGCAGCATGAGACCCGTTAACATGACTAAAGTGAGATTTCTGATGAAGTAAATGACTAACTTCATATAAAAGAAAGTCACTAGAAAAAACTCTTTTGAAAATTTTGTGGAGAGTCTGCTGTATTGTGTTGAAGCTGGAGATTGAAGAGAAAGGTATTTTCTTTTCTAGCATTCTCTTGGAAGACATACCTTTCAACTGCCTTAGCTGCTTCCTCATAGAGTTCCTCCTGACAATACATCTTAATTGCTAGATCAAATTCCTCAATTTGTTCGTAACATCTGGATGCTTCTTTGTAGCACTGACTTTTCTGATAGTAAACTGCAGCATCTTTCATCTGCAACACAGAAGCCAATAATAAAACTGAAATCTTTTAAACAGTCAAAACTGCAGGAACAGAATAAATTCAGTAATTTCATCATGTAGGTGTCTCATAAAGGAACACACTTCAAAAAATGTAATTAAAGTAATATAACCCAAAATGTATTAAAGTAACCATCATTAAAACTAAACTGATTTTAAAAAACCTTCAAAATATTTATGTTGGAAAAACTGGGGGAAAAGAAAACACAATGCAAAAATCTCACTGACATCAGAAGCAGAAGAATTAAACCAGTTCTGCATGCAGAATGGGAACGCTAACCTTGTATTTTGAATTTCAATTATTATGGGAACAATTATATTACAATCTGTTAGTGGAAACACTGCAAATAAGAAATGCTAAATATTGTGATACACTTAGAAAATTGTCTGCCAATGCTCAGAATTAAATCATAATACCATAGTCATCAGTGCACTGCTACCTTACTGTTAGGATATTACTTAACCCTTTCAAGTTCTAGAGCTCCCTTTAGCTGACTGCATTAATCAGTGAAGTTTCAGTATCATCAGATTATTATATTAATGAAATAATAGCTTACATTTTATGAAATCAATAAATAAATAACTTTCAACAGCAACACAGAAATGACTGATGATCAGATTTGAGAAAAGCTGAAGAAATAAGTCTACAGTGCACAGTTGCATCATTCTCCTCTTCATTGCCCTTACAGCTGTTCTGTGACAAATGTGTCCTCTTGAACAACAGCCCAGCTTAAAGAGCTGTATTTTATGTTTAGCTACTACCATGTCACAGAAAAATACTTAATGTGTTTGCAATGAGTTCACGTTTGCAAATTCTCTAAAACAATACAAGCACCAAACAGGGTGGGGGTTGAGGGTGGGAGGGGTGGAAGCTCTCGGAAAGGGAAAGAAATAGAGATTTTAATACCTTTCCTAACTTTTTACATAGTTCTGCGCAAAGCCGGAACTGCTTTGACTGAAACAGGCATTTCAGCGATAGGTTTGGTTCTCCACATTCCAAGTAAGTTTTTGCCAGTGACATATATTCCATCTGTTTCTCCCTACCAAAAGGTAAGAGGAAATTACTGCTTACACACAGATTAAATCACATTTAGGATCACATGATCACTCACTGAATCCAACCAACACTGACATCATGCCTGCTGTTCGTAAAGCAACGAGGCATTACTCCAGTTAGATTTTGGGCCCATACTGCTCTGATCAGAAGTCTGCTCCAGAATCTCACCGCTCTGGGTAGTAAAAAGCTTCTTTTAATTTTCAAACTAAGTATACTAAAGGCCAATGTGGTTTTGTTCCAGTTTTCTTCTTTAGCTTAAATTGCTCCTTCTTCCTTTCTGCTGTTTACCCCCTAATGCCATTAAAAACAGTGATCCAATTCATTCTCAGCCTTTGCTCTGTAGCACTAAACAAGTCCAGCCTTTCTGCTGTCATTGCAGGATGCCTGTTTTCTCCCCTGAGCTTCTCTGAATTCACTCTTCTTGAACATGGAGGATCAGAACAGTACAGAATATTACATATTATACATAGAGCATACAGGAATCCTAATTATGCTTTGTAGAACAGCATTTGTATTTCTACGAAAAAATGCTACTTTCACAGATTCATTATTATGTAAATTCTGTTAACTTACCATATACTTATATACCCAATTCCTTCTTCTCAAATTTTATCTAGTTGACAAGCACCACACCTTCAGTCTCATCAACAAATTTTATGTGATCAGTGAATTATATCAGCATGCTCATGTTCCTAGCTAGGATCACTAATATAAAAATGGTCTTAAAAATAAAGTAAATCCTTGAGAAACACTAGTAGTAATGTTTCTTCAGACCTTCCTCCTCCTTCCTTCAAAGCTATCTTCCTCTACTCTCGTCATTCCTTACCCACTCTGCTATCATGCTGCCAGTTCTCAGCTTCCCTAGCATAAACAGCAATTAATTCAGTTAGGTTTAGAGTCCTCCCCTACAAGTTTTTTCCTTTCTTGGTTGGGACACAAGCCTCAAACAGTTTTTCTACCTTGGACTTCAGGACACTGCGAACTTTCTCCCCAGCCACACCCTTGAGCTCTTCAGCCCAGCTGACAGCATGAGCTAAGTGATTCATCTCAAAATTAGTCCCTTTAAAAATGGCTTTAGGTTCAGATCTCACTCTGCTTGTTTAATTTAGACTGACTCAAACACTGTTTATACCTCAAAACTCACTTTCAGTTAGCAACTCTTCTTCCCAAATGTGAAACACGTTCTTCTTCTTGGAGAAGTGAATATTCAGTGGGTTTAACTGGAGTTGGCCACCACTCATGACATAGGCTCTCCTATCTACATCTAAGCCTCTTGAGGTGATGCAAATCCTGTTATTTTCTCTCACATAACCACAGAGCTCTTTCAGTGGCCAAATTTCGCTTTGACAGCCTACAGCATACTGCAGCATCACTGCCACTTTCACTGTTCCCCTCAGGGAGCAGGAACCCCAATTCTGTTCTTGCTGTGCTTGACTTTTCAATTTTTTATCCTCTTTCATCACCCATGTACAGTGTCATCCCCTCACAGGGGCTTCTGTGTTTGCTAAGAGCTGACTACCCCTCAGCTCCCATCACAGACACCTCTCCTGCATGTTTATCCAATGTCTCCAATTTGGTCCCACTATTATGGTGGGCATCTCCACACCCATCAGCCACGACATCTGGCTTCCCAGAACGACTGCCCGCTCATTTGTTTTTACGCTTACTTGGGGCTGCATTTCTTGGAGTGCACTTTAAGAACAGCATCGTGTGCCAGGGCCAGCTTTTCCTTCTCTGCTGCTCCTCCCTTTTGGTAACATTTGGCTGCTACCTGGGGTGAGATAATACAGAGCAGTCACACATGTGCATCCAACTCATGGCTTATCACATAAATGCGACGCTTAATTTTACAGTCACTGTAATGGAAAACAGAAAGACTGGCAGGGATGCCTGGAATAAGGAAAGGTAAAACATTGGAGTGTATTTTTAAGACAAAGGAAAGCTTTAAAGTCAGTCCACATTTAACTGTATTACAATTAGCACCTTAATTAAAAACTCTTATAAAATTAACATGGAAGTAGTGAAAGCAGAATTCCTGGTAGACTGGTGGAACAAATAACACACACACATTTTGAATGACAGCCTAAACCATTAATTGGTAAGTCAACAGGCACCTGCCACAAATTCTATTAATAACAGTTAGGAAAGCCAACGAGTGCAAAGTCAAACTGAAGAGCACAGAAGATACATTCATGTTTTTATCATACAAGGACACTTCTCTGATAGGCTAGAGAGAAGCACCAGGAGCTACCATAGTCTTAGCAAGGTTTGCTTAATTACCACCTCACTCATTTTGCAGTATCATATTTGTTTATTCTAACCATTAATTTAGTAGTGTCTTCTGTTTGAAAATTCAACATCACAAGCCACTCTTAAAACTACAAAATTCCCCGGATAATTTCTTCTTAATATAGCAATGATTAGCAAAGATCAGGGTTATAAAGAAAACAGAACAGCAGATAACACAGCTAATAAATTTCAGCTTTCAAGATGATACAACTGTGTGTTTTTTATCCAAACCCTTTTCTGTCCATTTAGGAAATTGCCTTTTTTTCTTTTTTTCTTTTTTTTTTTAACCCCCAAAGGGAGAGAAAGACTGATTGTATAGCGGCAGCTGATTATTTTAATTTTTGCTTTATTATAAATGTCTATATTCCATAAAAAGCTATATGTTGCTATCATCAAAAAAGAAGCTTTCATTCTGCCATCATCAAAAAAAAAAATCCCCAAAATTTTATTTGCTGACTTGAGAAATATTAAAAACAATTCCACACTATTAACTGTTATACCAAATCTGGATTGTATTAACTATCAATCAATCAATAAATAACTTTCAACTGCAAAGCAGACTAAAATCATCATGAGTTTAAAAACAGCTGGAAGCAACTTCTCCATTGTTCTTTAAGCAGTAAGGGAATGATACCATCATTTTGCTATCCTGTATGCAGTTTTCTTATTGCACTGAAACTCCTTGGTTCTTACATGTTGTTCCCCAATATGTATTTTGTATCCATCCCTATTTACTCTTTGCAAAACCACAGAAGGGTTCTGGGATCATCACACAGATCCATATACTTCAATTACATGTTTGCATTTGCCTACAGTAATGTGCAATCACATGGTTTAGATTTACAAATACCAATCACTTCATACCGTTGAAGCATAATTGTTCTTTCAACCATCTTTGATTTGTGAACATTAAAATATTTTCCCCCACACCAGACTGCAAGTTTCTTGGTAGTGAATTTAAGACTACACACAACAGGCTTACTTTCCCTACTTACTTTTTGAAAATTGCTTACAAGTAGCCTGTAAACACCTACAGAACTTCAGACCACAGGTTAAAAAACGTTGCTACAGAGTAACTGAAAGGTTTAAAAGTAAATTTACAGATGCAAAAAGGTTTCAGAACAGGCAAAAATCCTTATTTCAGACAAACATATAGTCCTACCTCCCAGCACTGATGTTTAGTAAAGTAGTCTCCCCGTGCAATCCATTCTTCTGGAGTTGAGGTTTTAACAAACATGCTATCATCCAAATCTAGAAGGACACAGGTAATCATTTTATGTTAGAATGGATAAACAACAGAAGCCATTACCCAGGTACAAAAGCTAAGCACTGACATCTCACAGTATTCCAAACTCCCTATGATTTGTGCTCGTATCAGTAACGGTAACTAGGAGTTAAATGCATTTTACACTTCTTAAACTGCACTGAAAATCAACAGGCTGGGTTTGATTTTCGAAAGGCCTCTAAAAATCGTGCTTATTTTTCAGACAAGTTCTTGAGTAAATTCACTGTCTTCACAGAAACCAGATACTCTCTTTTGATAAATCTGTTTTAGCTGAGATGGTTTTCCATGAACCACCTTCATTACCGTGCAGAAAAAAATTATATCAATGTATTATCAATGAGATTCTGTATCAACATATACAGCTAATCTTTAGAGCCAAAAAAAAATAAGACCCACTGAAATCAAAGGCAATTTGCAAAGGCACTATCAGTGCATAGTTTGTGGGACCAAAGAATTTTATCATTATTATGCAGCCTGAACGCAAGAAAGCATTTAGTGTCCTGTTTCAGAGAAGCTTTAGTATAACAATACCTTTATTTTCATCTGTTCTGACAACCTGAACAAATTCTCTTTCAATGAAATATTTAAAAGCTGGAGCCCGCTTGTCTCTGTTTTCATCAAAGATCCAAAGATTGACCCTGGCTCTTGTAATGGCAGTATACAATTGCTTTAGTTCTCCATTCAGCATCTGAAGCAGAATAAAATAAACAAAGTAAAATAAATAAAATACCGGATGAACCAAAGTGCTACAAAGTGACATACTTTGCAATAAGAGGAAAACAGTGAACAGAGTGAAACACACAGAAGTAAGTATCTTTAAGTAAGCAACTCTAAATATTAAAGATGTGATTTTCAATTCCATATGCAATTGTCCAGCTAATGTGCATGCAACTACTGCTACAGCAAACACAGCTACTGCAGATAGGACTGTCCATTTTGTTTCTAATCACTTGCACATCCAATCACTTCTTTTTTTGTTACAGGACCATTCTGAAATATCTGACTTGCTTGACTCTAAGAAGCTTCCTTAATTTTAAGGGAATGACATTGGTTTGAAATGTACCTAAATAATAACAAATACTGACTGATTTGCTATTTGTTTCAACCACAACTGTTTTGTAAATATACCTAAAAGTCTATTAAATATGGTTTTAACTCTCTCACAAAATTATGTTCACAAAATAAAAAAATTACCTTCCCACATAAAGTCTATATTATACAAATAAGAACAAGTAACAAAGAGACAAAGCAACAGTAATCAATGTGGAACTACAGGATGAAAGTGCTACTTGAAGAAATGTCCCATCTTTTCAGATTTAAGTGTTTAGTTTGCCTTCCTATTCCCAGTGTTACGAAAAACTCACCTTGTACATTTCTACATTAAAAGAAGGAGGCCTCTTTGGCATAACAGTAACATCCTCTAAAGGTGTTTCAATTAGCAGTTTGCTTTCTACTTGCACATCCGAGCTGGGTGCAAAAGAAGAAATGATCTTCCATTCTTTGTAAGCCTAAAATGTCAGCAGTGTAAGGTTAGTTGCATGCAGCACTAGTGCCCATATATACAAAACATATGGTCATATGTACATGTAAAAACTATTTCTGTAAGTATGTACAAACATGCTTAAATATATGTGAAGCGTGTGAGTGATGATCCTAAGAAGAAGCATCTTCTTGGGGCCCAGCACCATCGTTCAAGATAAAACTATACAAGGGTTGTGGAGTGCTCATCCACCAACTGCTTTGACCTGAACAGGGAGCAGCCAGGAGGAACATGCTATCAGCTACCACAGTACTGCTGGCATGCAGCAGGGGTGTGTGTGTGTGCACATGTGTGTGCATGCATGTGTGTGTGCGCATATGAATCCCAAGGCTCTCCCTGAAATTGGAACAGCCAGTCTAAAGGAAATTACAGCACTCTAAGGGAAACACAGGCTCACTTCATACACCTATGAACCCTGTTTTCTACTCTCTGATGAAGCCACCTGTCTTCAGAGGAAACCGTGAACACTTCCTCAGCTGCAAAGCCTATTAAACTGTATGTAAGATCAAGGCATTAAGAAAAAAATGCAGAAAATAGGGAAGACAAATACCTCGGAGTCTGTGAAGAAATTATAGAGGAGGACGTCATCAAATTCCAAGCCCTTTGCTTCATAAACTGTCAGTACAAGCGCTAAACTGAGTTCCTCAGGTATCTTCTCCTTGGCCATCTCATTTGCAACTAATACCACCTACCATAAAATACATGAATAAAAAGAACATATTAGGAAGCCAAAAAGGTAACAGTTGCATAGAGAAAGCTTAAGAATGTGTCATGATATTTCAAAAGCTCTCTCAAAAATGGACAAAATTCAACCCGAAGATATTTCCATACACTCCATGAAGAAGTCTGCTAAGCTGCCGCTAGAACATGTTATGAGGAGAAAGTTGTAGAACTGGTGAAAGAAAGTTTGGAACAAGAAAGAAACAGGATAGAAGGCATCTGATGCAAAAAAGAGCAGAAAAGGCAAGCCAGAAATACACTGAAAAGAAACACAGACACACATTAGAAAGGTTTCTGAGTCTAAAGGGTACATTTCATGAGTGAGCTGCAGGGGCTAAAAAGAAAGAGGTTGCAGAGAGAGGTCCATATAAAATGATGATTTAATTAGCAACAGACCCAGAAGTATTTGCAAAAAGCCATATACCTAAGAAAAGCAAACCTGATGTGCTCCAAATTCAATTGGTTGTGTTTTCCTTTTGTTGCCTCTCAGTAAAATTGCCAGGTCACTAACACTGCAGGACTCCAAGACCGTTGGCTTTGGTCCATCAAAGAGACCACAGTCCTTAGGAAGGCGATCAAAGGATTCTGGGAAGTAGTACTGAAGCAAATCAACCACTCCAGATGCAAGATGGAGAATACCTGTAATAAGCAAAAGATAGACCTTAAACTTCAGTCTGACTGTCTCATACTCTCATAAACATGCTTTTAAAGGATTTTGTTAAAATTTGAAATGAAGAAATATCAGAACAAAAAAACCCACTGAAAGAAAAAAGCAGCTGTAAGGTCCATTATATGTTTCTGCTACTTCGACCAGATCTGACTAATGGACCTGTATAGATCAGAAAGCATGTTACAAAGACTTAGCAATGTCTTCCTTGTCACAAAATGAAGGTCACAAATGAGAAACAAGTAAGAAGAAAAGCTGAAGTACATCACCAATCCAGCAAAGCCTAGTAATTTGGGATTGTGAGGGAAGAAAATGTATATATTTTAAGTTTTCCTTTAAGTCAAATACAAACAAAACATTCAGTAAGCATAAGTGTTGCAAAAATGACAATTTACAGTTTTAAAAGCCTTCATTCCTGGCTTTCTAGTTGAGGCATCAGAATATAAAGTCTAGATGTCAGAAAGAGCTGACCATCTGAGCTCTTAAATAAAAATCAGGCTCTTTAAAGATGTTTTGAACGGGACAGTAGAAACTCGAAGTGTTTGTGACACCTGAAGAGCAGAGGCTCATATGATAAACTTGGCACTCTACCTGAATGAGATCTGTAGTTCTGGTACAGTTGATATATCCTTTTCGGTTTTCTAATGTGCTGCTTCTTGTCCATAGAGTTCTTGCTCGCATAATGAAACAGTGACCTCAGATCACTAAAACGAAAAGCAACTCCTTTCATTATGCTCTGGGCAGTGTCACCAGTCAGAAACATGGCATTAGGGTCATTGATGCATTTCATTAGCAGCGCTAGCTCAGCCTGAGTGAAATCCTGAATCTCATCACCATAAAACTCATGAATGGACCATGGCAGCTCCTTGATCTTTGACAGTCTTTGAGATAAATTATACAGTAAATCTTCTTCATCAAAGTAACCCCTCTGTGATCTTATCTGCTGATAAAGACAGAAGAGGCGATAGATTTCACTCCTGTCTTCTGTGAAGTCTGGTGATCTTTTCCGGCCTAGCTTTTTGTACTGTTCCTCAGTAAGTTTACCCCCAGAGCAGCTCAGTGCCTCAAAAGAGCCTTTCAAAAATGATTTTATTTCTTTCCAAACGAGTGCAGGATTGTACAAGCTTTTACCTTTTATCATTTTTGGCCATATTTCATTAGCAAACACATCATAAGTCACAAAAGTCCGAGGATCTCCTTCCCTGGAGTATACATCTGCAGCTCCTTCATCATCACCAAGTTCTCCTTCAGCATTACCTTCTTCATCCTCATCTTGCCAATTTGGTACAACCAAGTCTTCCTGAGGACTCCAGCCAACAATGGTTCTTTTAAGGCTTCCGTCCTCATTCCTCAGAAAAAATGGGTCAGGCATGGATGCATCCAGTAACAGCAACAACTGTTTGGAGGTGATGAACAGTGGGAAATTTCTATCTTTAACATCTTGTAGCTTGTGAATATTTGGCTCCAGAGGCTTGAAGTGCCTGGTTACCCTAGAAGACTTGCTAAGTTCAATGAAATTTTTCTGAACTTCTTGGCATAAAACAGGATTTTTTGTCACAAAGATCTGGTGCAGGTGTTCCAGGCTGTTCGATGCTTCTGTGCTTCGCGTTTGCTCTTCTTCACAGCCCTCAGAAGGATTTGTTTCTGCACCAACAGTGCATGCAGGAACCTTTTCATCCCCACTGTCCTGTTCTTGCTCGTCACTGACCTGCTCCTCACTAGAATCATCACTTTCCTCTTTTTCATCATTCTTTTTCTCCTCCAATATAGCTTTTTCAACTTCACTGCACTGCCTTTGCTGCCATGTTTGCCTTTCCAGCAGAGGACCTTTTGCCAAGGTGGATTTTTCCCAGTATGAATGGAATTTCTTCCAAAGCCTGTACAAGCAGCAAGTTGTCTTCCCTGTCCCACTTCGCCCAATTAAAATGATTGGTTCCATGGGCTTCGGATTGAGGTCAATTACTGCATATTCTAACTCCCCGACTCGGAAGGGGTATTCAACAGCAGAATGTATATCATTTATAATGTTATATGCCATGTTAGTACTGAAGCTGTGAAACTTCATTATATTATATTCCATTTCCACTGCACTGGCTGGAGGGAAATACTCAGGTATAGTATGTTCTTTTGTTTTTTCTGCCTCTGGGTCTTCAATGTAACAACGTGGAATGCGCTTCTGTGTTTTCACATTGTAGGTCTGATGTCCTTCATTTATGCCCTTGAGCTTTTTCCTCAGGACACAGGACAAACCACGATTGTAGGAAATACATATATTATCTAAGACACGGTCTAGCTTGCAGTGGTCCAGAACAATGGCCCAAATTCTGATTATTTCAGTGTAAACTCTTCCAGACTTTTCTGGACGACTTTTTGACTGTTCTGTCTCCATGATCTCTTCTGCACTCTCACTGCAACGAGGAGAAAAGTCTATCGCAAGTTCCCACAGCATTCTTTCACCTTTGCCCAACTTGGCTTCATACAGCTGGATATCAGCTTTCAAATGTTTGAGTGGCTTTTGAAGGTCCCTAGTCCATTCCCCATTGCCAAGCTGCTGAATTATCATTATAGTTTTGGTTTTCAGATAATGAGGTACCGCTTTGCTGCGCAAAGTCTTCAGCATTTCAGGAGTGCATTCTATTTCCCACGTCATGTTATCAAACTCCTGAAAGTATGTCTCAAGGTCCTGAATCTTCTCATACTCTTCCACTGTTTTTTCCTTCTCTCTATTAGGCAGGTCCATCTTAAATTCAGCATGCCCCTCCCCTGCTCCCTTCTTTTTCTCAAGATCATCCCCTTTTCCTTCAGCACAAGCTACACTTCCACAAGGTTGTGTAGACTCACTTTTTCCCCCTTCCAAGTTAGTCTGGGCGGAAGAAGGCTTTTTTACCAGAGAATTATCCTTTCTCAGGGTGTCACCCAACTCCAACTGCTGAATTAAAGCTGTGATTGCCTGAATTAGACTTTCCTGCAGATTTAAGGGGCTATTTATTCCTTCCGTTTCCTGCTTTGCCAACTGATCATTTTTTGTCTGTACAGAACACAGGGTTTTTACATCATTACGTGCTGAGTTGCCAGATGGTGTCTTTAATGAAGCCCCAGATGAAGAACGCCCTGTGTTCTTTGGCTGCAAAGTGCTACAAGCTGGAACAGACTTAGGTGTTTTAACTGGCTGCCCTACTATATCGTGCCGATACTTCTTCTTCTCTGATACAGCGTTATTCCAGGCAAGTAGCAGTGGGTCACTTTTTTTAATTCTATGCCTCACATCTCTTCCTAATTTGTTTTTTATATTAAAGTTAATATCAAATTTTGCTAATGAATCCATTATTCTCTTAGCCTGCTTTGACAATCCTCTCTGAAAAATAATATGCATCACTGTATTTCCATTCTCATCTTGGATATTTGGATTAAGATATGGAAAATCTGAAGGTCTTGAAGCAAAGAGATCAAGCAGATAGTTCAGGATGTTTAAACCAGTGCTGTCTGAAAAGAAGAGAACAACAAAATCACTTGCTTTAAAATGCTGCTTTGAAGACCACAAATTTTTATACCTTTTTTTCCCCCCTGCAGCTATTTCTTTTGAAAGCACATTGATTTTCATTTAAAATTCTACATTTCATGTTTGTAAAACAGGCTGTTTTGAGATGCCTCAAAACCGAGCTTTTCTAGGATTCAGAAAAAACAGTACAATGGCAGCAAAGCTTTAAAATCCCTTGTGCAACAACTGCTCCTGTAGCATCTCATTCTTCAAAGAATTTCAATTACAGCATTTCAATTTCATTCTTTTTTAACCGCTGGGTGCAGGCAGATTTGTTAATCCTCCTAAATCAGCTGTGACTAACAAAGACAATCAGGTGACTGGTGATGTGGACAGACTGCAGCTTTGGGTACTACTTTGGGGTCATTTGGTTCATTTTAATACGTCACCCAGAAGGAATCTGGTGCAGATAACTTCTGATTACTAAAATAACCCATGGTGAATCCTCCTATTTTTCCAGATCTGAAGTCTCTAGAGTAATTTCCTGCAAAATAAAATCTAATCTAATACCTCCCTGGGAAAAAAAATCGCTACTCTACAGCTTTCTGAATTTAGTCCGGATAATTTATGTGAGACATTTCTTTCTTAATTGTAAAAGACTGTTACATGAGTCATTATAAAAAAATTCCATCTCATATTTTTCAAAGTGAAAAACACTTAAAAGAAGATACTGTCATTTGATTTCTGAACCTTTTGATTTGAAATTTACCTTCAGCAGTTTCCATGTTTTTAATCTCTCTGAAGCTTTTAAATGAAACATGTCTGCTTTAAAAATTAATATTCAGTTCTTTAAGTTGTATTTTTAAGTTGAAAGATTAATTAATTTTTTTAAATCAAACCTGACTTTGGGGCTTAATTTGATAGTTTATCTGAATGCCTTACATTTATACATAACCCATGAAGTCCTTTCACTCTGTCCTCCTCCAAGCAAAAACTTTGCTTGAGTTTTGACTGAACAGAAACAGGGAAAAGGACTTCAGAAGTCACTCTAGAATTTCCCTGAAGTCTGCTGCCACTGCTCTGCCTTTACCTTTACTTCTTCCTTGACCCTTCATATTTACTTCATCCCCACTTAATAACACATATTTTATAGGGTTTCAAGGAGAAGCCTTCATTTCTCAATTAGCTTGATTAAGCTGAAGGTGTAAGAACATGTGTACAAAACAGCAAGTGATGGAAATGACAGAGCTGCCTGAATTGCACTTGTCACCTGAGCAGCCATCTCTCCCCACATACCCTTAGCCACCGCAAATTGAAAGCGGAACCCACCACCTTGAAGATTTGCATGCCTCCTCTAGGCTGCAAACTTCTATGGCCAAGATACGGTCCCACATCCCAGCCTGCTGCCTCTGCTACCTCACCAGTAAATGTCAGCTAAGGGGGTAGTGGACCAGACACACAAGAGATGGTGATGTTTTAAGCAGTTGCTGCAAAAACTAAACATGCACAGCCCTTTGTGTCCCTCAGGCCCAGGCACACAAGCAGAAGCCTTACCTCTTTTATCTAAACAGATGGAAATTGCAGCATGTAAAGGAGTATCTCCTCGTGCCATGAAGACATTTCGAGGATCTGCACCTTTGCTCAGCAGCAAATGCACCAGTTCAAAATAGTTCTTTTTCAGGCATATTTGCAGTGGTGTTTCAGAGTCAGTTCCAATCCCATCTGGCAAAGCTAGTGTGAAGCACATGAAAACATCAGGGGTTGAATTTGATACACCAGATTGACAAACTATGGAAAGTGCTAAAAAGAGGAAGATGCACATTTTGATTGCTAAGTAGGTGACCGGATTCTTTGGGTTTTTTCTTTTTGGGTTGTTTTTTTTTTTCCTTCAGCTTGTTACAAGTGTCTGTTAGAGTTTCTGACTAAGAAAATCTTCAGAGCTTCCTCTGGTCTCCCACAAAACTGAGCAACCAGTTCTCCCATTGACACAGGAAGATAGGAAAGCCAGAACTTACTTTCTTGAAGAAAGTCAGACACTGACCAAAAAGAAAGAAGCCTCCTCACACCTCAGGTGCTCATAAGGCTACTGTGGATCTCTGATTTATTTAACAACAACAAGTTATAAGATGAGAAGGAAACATGCAGGAATAAACCTCATGCAAAACAACAAAAATTATGCTGTCCACTCTAACTAAAAGAGAAGACGTTTGGTCATGCCTTTGAAAAACGTGAATCACTCAAGTAATCAATTACTTGTGACACAACAACAACCCAAAATCTGGGGCTTACAGTATCTATCAAGACAATATTGTGGCTGAAGATAGAGCAATTAAAAACTAAAGACACCACAAGCAAAGAAGCAGCAATAATCCTTGGCCATTTCTTTCCAAACCAAACTCTGCCAGCCCAATTTCAGCTGCAAAACATCGTGCTTCCCAAGCAACCCTACTAGCTTCCCCACGCTGCACGCTGTGGATGCAGCTGAGGGACTGAAAGCCCAAAAAGCCACTGCACTTATACAGAGCCACAATAGTCATGCTTTGGTGCATCTGAAACTATGTTGCTCTAAAAATGCAAAACAAAACATCAAGTCTTTTATAACATATTAATATTGCTCAGTTTTTCACCTCCTCTTTCTATCAAGCATCTTATGAGGTACACCGGTTCATCCAGTCTGTCACACTGATGGATAATGCTGCCTATGTCAACATCTGAGAGACTACAGCCTTTGAAGAGTCCTCCATCTGATGGCTTTTCCCCAGTGGCTTTCCCTGTTAGCAACAGCAAAACTTCATGCCACATTTGCTTCTCCAACAACTGTTTTATGAAGTTGTTAGCACAGGCATGGGAGATGTCACAAACCATCCCTTCAGGAATTTCTGCAAGACAGCCAAGAAAAAAATAACTCATTCAAAACAGATAATGAAATTCATCTCTCTGTAAACTAATTTCAGAATAATAAACTGAAGAAATTAAATTAAAAGCACAGAACAGCAGAATTCTCCACTTACACCCTTTTGTCCTCATGCCGACTGCCAAGTAAGTTTAAACACTTTGATTTATTTTATTGAATTTTTGTGCATATTCTGTTTTTTTTAAAGGCAAAACACAACAGTAAAAATAAGTAAAAGCACGTTACTTCAGTAATTTCAGTTGCAGAAAGAGGTAAGTGAAGGAAGGGAAAGAGAGAGCAGAAACTGTATGTCAGCATCAAATATTTTTCACACCGATTAAGTTCTGTGAAGCAGAGAAATGGGAACGCACTGTACCTTTCAAAGTAGACAGCAGTTTCAGAAATCCCTGAACCGTGTCTTCCTTCAGTAAGTTTTTATGATCTGCTCCATTTTCAGGCCTGCAGAACTGGAGGAACTGCTGAAGAACATCTGGGAGAGACTCTGCATCAACTATGGCTCTGCTTTCATTTCCCCCTGCAAAACATTACAGAAATTGATAAACCAGTTCCTTGTGTTTTCAGGGCAGGATTGTAATATATAATTTCTCAGGGCTCCGAGAAATGTGTGGAGGCAGATTAAAATCAGATAGCTGAAATTCTTACTGCCAAAGCCATTCCTAGGATGGACTTTACATCCCAGAGGATATTTCACACACTCAAATACGCTCTTTACCTTAGTACACTAGGCTAAAAATTGCAATAGTTCACAAGCTGATCTGGAAGCAGACAGGACACCCCTGCCTCGCAGTGATAATGTTGGTCAGGATTTTTAGGGTAGATGACTAAGAACAGTAACATTTTCAGCATACAGTTTTAATTAGATGCCCTGAGCTTGTCTAAATCTTCACCAGCATTTATGAAATACGGCCATAAAATTTGTCCTCAAAAAAACAAAAAAAACAAAAAAAAACAAAAAAACACCAGAATGATACCTACAAATGAAGATACTTATATAACGAACAATGGCAGATTAAATATTATCCTAACAAATGCCCTTAGATGAAAACTCGAAGACTTAGCCCAACTTTATACCAAATAAAACAGCAACTTTATCCCTTAGGACATCAAAGAGACAGAAAAGGTTGGTCATCTTTTTAGCACTCAGGATTAATGCCAGATTGTTTTCTGTAATGCAGGAACATGTTCTCCAGCCTCCCTATTTGCACCAAGCCTAGAAAACACTTGGGGGCTGCGCACTGCAGAAAAAACTTGAACAGAAAAGACATGCCAAACTACCTGGAACACTAGACAAGGCAGCTACCACCACAGGGGGATTGGTGTTAGCTTCCTGATATGTCACTGGGCTAAGACCTTCTCCAGAGCATGTCAAGAGATCTCTACGGTAAAGAAAGAGCAACTGTGGGAATCTGCTTGCCAGGAGTCAGAAGACGCAAGTGCAATGAAATCCAATGCATCTTATATGCCATATACACATGAAATCAGAAACGTAATCTAAAAGCTTTGTTTTTTTGATGAGTTTCACCTGTCTCTGTAGTCTTTTGCTCCATCTGTGCTCTGATATCTGCATGAGATGAGCCAGCTCTGGTTTGAAAAGGTTATGCTTTGGGCTAATATGGTAATACTGCTAATACAGACGTTACCTTAAAGCTGGAGTAGGTTAGTGCCTGGGAAAACAGGCAAATGAGGCACCACACCATCTCAGAAAGACTGTACTGAAAAAAATGGTTTCAAGGTGAGCAAAGCCTATGCCTAGGACTTATTCATCTTCTAACTTTAAACGGTGGCCTAAACCATGGCTTGAAAAGACCAGCTGTAGGATCTGCCTCCTCAGTTTCTAGATCTCAAAGTCCCGCAGGAACATCTTGCCTAATCAGCTGATCAGCCAGTTCTCATAGGGGTACTCACAAGAGCGTCTCCAAACTGGATCCTCTGCTAGATACATGGCCACACTATGGACTTTTTTAGAGCTAGGATATAAGTAGCAACCAAGCTGTAGTGCCATGCACATCCCACAGAGACTTTCCAGCCCTGCAGGTAGTCAGCTTCAATCTTCTGACCTAGCTAGCATATCTCTGACCTCTACCACAGTCTAGACAGCTCAAAAGTCATCCCATTTGTTAAGACAGGAAAGAAACTATACAAGGCACAGCTGATCTTGATAATTTCACACTGGGGCAGCATCAGAAAATTTATATGCTTTCTCATCCTCATTTATTGGTAAGCAAGAGGAAATGCCAGTTATTTGGACCATCACACTTGATCAGGACAGAAAATTACAAGCAACAGATGAATCAGAATCCTCTTTAAAACTGACAAGTTATTATGAAAAAGCAGCCTAGAAACCAATTTATCACCTCAGTTCATGAAACTTCATGTTAGCCCTGGGACAATTAAAATTTTTGTTTTTCTGTAAGACAACAGATCTTTTGCAAACTACCTAGAAATATCAACAAATCAAAGCCTTTTAACACACTTGAAGTTTGCCCAAGAATGTAAATCTGAGCTCCCCAGTTCTGGTTGCAAGAGACTCTCTTAGCTTTAGACTGATAGTCTGCATTGCTATTCTTTTCCCTTCCAATATGCAGAGGTTAAGATTTTCAAACTAACACAGAAGTTTTATCTACACATCACCCATACAGATCAAAGATGGCTGAAACTTTGTGAACAAAGCTCTCATTAAAATATTATTTTGTTTTGTTTATTTTTAAAAACAGTCAGCATCATTTCACACACATACATTCATCATTTCAGGGTTTCTATTTCTTGCTAGCATTCTTCTTGATAAAGCATTTTAAAATAGGCCACCCATACTTTTACCAGATGCTTCATTTTCTGAAAACTAAGGTTCAGGTAAAAGGTCAAAACTGGAAAAGCATCAAAAGGAGAAGCAGTTTCTATTGGAGGAACCACATTTTCCGTTAAGGAAAAAACAGTGGTTTACAGTAATTTATAGCAACCTAGAGTTACTTATTGCATGATATATTAAGAACAGTATTATATATTAAGAACAGTAATTGGACAGCAGACACCTTCAGCCAAGAATAAAATGTTTAAAACTGACTGATAGGAAATCAGGGTGATGTTGTGACTTGTATGAAAACTTTCACAAAAAAACACAATTACCAATGACAAATAAAACAATTTTGTATCCAAAGAATACAATTTTAAAACAGGGAAACCACACAGTCCATACAATACCTGACAATTCCTCAGATGAAGTGCGTTTCTCAATGTGATTGCTGACTGCTTTGACAGCACTGAAGTTTTTATTCTTTTTCAAGATATCTATGACACATCTTGACCGTCCATCTGGAATGGTGGGATCAACCCCAAAATTCAGGAGCATGCGTACATCTTCTGTTTGATCTAAAGCATTAAACGAGTAAGTGTTACAGGAAGCAAAATTCCCATTATTCAGATTTAAGTTCCTGGCACAACTTCTAATGTAATTTTACTCAAAACAACATATCTGAATTCTACCAGTGTCGTAAGAATGAGGTACTGTTAGGTATTATTCCTCGACAGAAACCCAAAAGCCTGTTCAGAAAAACTGACATCTCATCTTCTTTATTATAAATGGGAAAATGGAAGCATAGAAAGCAAAGTGACGGGGTGCCTCAGGAGCATCCAAGAGGCCAGAGGCAGAGCGCGCAATACCCTCCTCCCTGATGCCCCGGCTCCGGTCTCCGTTCTCTAGGCCAACTGCTCTGAATATAAAGAAAAGAAACAGGGCTTTTTACTATTGTTTAAAAGGTGACTCAACAAAAGGGAGTATTTCACATATTCTGGAATGAATAGATGCAGCTAGACACTAGGTTTCCTTCCTAAGCCAGGAGCACCATAATATATATGATTTTCTCGGTAATCAGTCTTGTAACAAAGATTATTTCTAATTTGACTAATGGTAGGTACTAGTTCTTTCCACAGAAGTTACTGTCCTCTACAATATTTCAGAATAAGTGTTACAGATCAAACAGATGCAATAAATACAATTTTGATTTAAAGCCTTCACATATTATCTAATATTCTGGAAGAAAATGTGCTCCCTTCCTAGTTTGTCATATTGCACTATCAGGGGCATTCCACAGCGCTGCAAGCAGCTGTCTGCACCTCTGGCCTCGGAGAGCTGCGCGCGTGCTATACGCCATGCCCACAAACCAGCTAGAGGAGCGCAGGAGAGCCACGCTGCCTGCCATGCAAGGGAAAAATGAGCCATGGTTAGCAAAGCAGTGTTAGATGGCCACACAGCTGTCTTGCTTTGTTTGCCTAAGCCTACCATTCATGCTATTTCAGGGATTATTTTTGTTTGCAGGTGGTTCTGAGGGGTTCGTGTGTGTGTGTATATATATGTATATAGGTGTGTGTATATATTTATTTATATATAAAAAATGTGAGCGTATATATATTTATATGCATGCATGTGCATGTATCTCTATATATAATTTTATATATTTTACATATATAAAATATATGCATATGCATTGTATACGTGTATATATATGTATGTACAGGATCAGTTTGGGAAATGCAGTAGTCATTTAGCAACAGATGAAACTGCTGCGAGAGAAGTGCGACTCCACTACAGAAAATCAATTTAGTTACATAAAGGCTATGGGCATCTCATTCGTACTATTAAAGAGAACGACTAGAATGTCGTTACATTTAATGATCTAGAAGCCTAGTGTTATCTTGGGATTGATGCTTATTTCCTGTTGCCACCCAGTGGACGTAGTAACAAATACAAGGAAAAAAGCCAGGCTAAGTTAATGTAAAAGAAATCCCTCAGAAAACCAGGAGGAGAGCATTTCATTTTCCCCCTCTGACCAAGGTACATTACTACTTATGGTTAGGTTTTAAGCCTTCATCTACCTTACAAACAAGAAAGAAAACTCCAGATACACTGGAGCTCTAACAGTATTTTATGAGGACACTGAGATTTAAAAATGTACCTAAAAACTGAAGCAAGCAAGTTGTAGGCAAATCATAACCAAAAGAGCAAGAGAAAAAGCCACCATATCAGAGCTAGTGATTTTATAAAGGAACTGCTGAAATGTTTAAATATTAGTCATAATTACAAGTCTATAGTCTGATTACATGACTTCCTCATTTTCTTCCTCAGCATGAAATAATTAACCCTGGTGTCTGAAATCTTCTTCCATTCCTTTTTCCCCATAAGAAAATAAAACCCCACAGCAACAGAAAAAAGAAGAAAAAAAATAAAGATGTATATTTACTACATTTCCGGGAATATTCACTGGATGCCACAACATGCAGGACAGTGCACCCATCTCTGTCTTGCTGGTTAATCCTATCCTTCAAGTGTGGCTTCTGAGCCAGTAGCCACCTGAAAAGGTGGTTCCTTTCTGAAATGATTAAAGACACCCACTTGTTATGAAATGGTAAACAGAGGTATGGCATAAACAGATGTTTTGTTTTGTTTTGCCTACAGAGCAGAATGATGCACCTTTAAGGAATCTTTTCTTGAACATGGAGACAGAGAGGGGAAGAAAAATGTAAACCAAATCGTGGTAAGAGCCAGTCGCACTATGGGAGATGTGGCGCTTCGTTCTCACTGACTCGCAGCCTGCCCAGCTCTGTGACTGACCCGGAGATCTGTAGCACATATAGAAACTGCTGATCCACACTGAGGTGGCAGGAAGAAATCCTGTATTTCCCTCAAAGCTGATATATTCAGGCTCTGAAAGATCCACGTCAATTACACTTTGGCTTCAAACCATATTACAGGTATCCCATACACATAATCTAAATGTACTTATTAGTTTTGTATCATTACTAAGTGTAGATGATCAAAAAGAGAGCTTAAAACATTCTTTTAAATAGCACTGTATTGATACATGCAAGGTCATAACTGTCTGATCTGATCTCGGGGGGGGGGGGGTTGTTTGTTTTTGTTTTTAATTAAATAGAAAGTTCCAGCTGTCAGTTATCTGAAAAGGCCACCTTGTTTAATTTTAGCACAGGATGTCACTCACTTGCTTTGATACAAAGTCTGATAACAGCATGAAGTGGACACGCTCCAATGGTTGCAACTTTTGCCCCAATGGAAATTAGCCATTTGACTAATTCTGCTACTTGTTGCATCCTGTCATCAAGCCCACAAAATTCGTAAGTCTGAAAAAAAGAGAACAGTTGCAAAACATTATTTTACATATGCAAAAGACATTTTTTTTAAGTCATAATTCCACAGTTTTAATGACAAGAATCAGCAGGACAATAATAATCAAGCCATATCCAGTACATATATAACAAATGTGTCATTTTGCAACAGTTACAGTAGAAGCCCAAAACAAATATTCTTCTCCTATGAGACACACATGAATCTTGAGAGAATCTCACCCTGCTCTGAATAGCATGGAATCTGAAGTCTGTTTTATAATACTTATTTCTGTATTTCTTTTCTATAATTGACTGCAAGTTTCTGCCTTATACATGTCTATTAAATGTTACTGCATCTCAAGGCACATATTGCTGCAATGGGATATTGTCCCTTTAAGCTCAAATGAGGTAGTTTTATGCAGCCAACTACCCCCCCAGCAAAGAAAAAAAAAATTACTTGAAATTGGTAAAAGGGAGCTAGTGACTTGGGGAAGGAGATGTAGGGAGTGCAGGCAACTGGTCCTTTTATAGCTCAGAAATCCCATAGACGGACAGCAGGTCAAAGCCCTACTCTCTCTTTGCCAGCTCAGCAAACATCCAGAGTTAAGACAGCAATAATTATACGACTGCTCACATAAAGAAAAGGTGTTAAGGCTTAGGAGGCAGATTTTAGGCCAGTTTGCTTCAAAGAAGGTGATCTGGCACCAGCATGAATTTTACAGGAAAGTTTACAGACCAAGACTGGAAGCGCACAGCCTGAGCAGGAGGAGGCTGAACTGAAAAAGGATGTTTTAGTAATGACTTAATGAATATGAAGCACAGCCTACCAGAGAGGGGGGCAGTGACATGAGGAACTCTAGAGGGGGATAGAGGAAGCGGAGATGGAAGTTGGGACGATATGCCAAAAGGATCAGGCCATGAGGGGGTGCTTGGGAATGGTATTCAACCATACTTTTTCCATTTGTGTCTGTCACTTTTTTTAAAAAAAGTATCAGTCTTCACACGTGCTTCTAACATCCACAATTAAGTGTCTCTCTAATGCCTCATGCCAGATTTTGACTGGCAAAAATTACCGTTTGTGCAGTTACAAATTCAAAATACCACACACACAGTGAACGTGTAGTGGCAGCAGGGGAAGTTCTAGTTGTCAGAAAGACACGTTTTCCTTTAACTCTTGCAAAAGAAAAGCAGTGCTTAGGGATTTTTCCATCCTGAATCTTTCAATCTTCTGCATGTAGAAAAATTTCAAGAGCAAAGACTGGAAGGGCCATTAAACAAGAAATGACATACTGTTTTGCAAGGGCAACCCATGGTTATCCTGCTCTCTCATTGAGGCGCATTGATTTGCCTGCCTAGGAAGGAAGATCTTTGCTAAGATGCCTTACAGGTCCTCTATGGCATTTACAAGCTTTACTGTCAGGGCCTAGAGCGCGCTCCAAAGAAGGGGAGCGAACACGCAAGGGGTGACCAAGGGTAGCACAAAGCCCTGCATGGGCTACTCAGCTGGCACAAACACAGCATACACACTGGATGGTAGCTAAAGCTTCACTGGTGTTTGTGCATCCCCATCTGCTAATTCTTCTGCTATCATTATAAGCAGGCTGACTGATAAGCTGCTGATACATTTCCTTTGACACCTCCCCTTCTTTTTCAGGATTACTCCTGTTCACTCTGTCAGTCACTTAAGTGAAATATATTTATGGAAAAAGCCCAATTTGATATCGTTATGACAGAAATACCACTGGCATTGAAACAGCTAAATGGCAAATTACAGTATATTCCATTAATATGCCCTGAACTGTTAATCTGATAACCAGTAAATGCCAAGGAATGGTACTGCGTAGCCTACAGTTAACATTTTCTAAAGCTTCCGTTGGCTTAAAGCCAAACAGAATTTCTCCATGAAGGTTTAATCATATATTTTAAAAGCATACTACATACAGCAGAACTGCAGTTAACTAAGTTACACAGACAGAGAAACAGAAGAAAAAAAGCATACAGAGTTTTTTGTTTTGTTTTAAATTGGCCAAAAGGAATGCTTTATCTAAACTGCAGTTAAAACAGGCTGAGCATCAGTTGCATGATAGCAGACTGGGATGCTATGTGATGCCTTTAAAAACCATGCATGTTCCTGCTGCAGACAGCAGCTGTTCCTAGGCTGCAGACCAGGTGAACCCCTGGCAGCTCCTGCCGCACAGTCAGCCCCCCAGGCACATCCTGACTCCTGGTGGGTCGGGAACGATGGTTGCACATCCCTTCACACGTCCTAGGTAGTCTGGCAGGATTCCCGTGCACACAGGCAGGGAGGAAGCACCATGAGCCCAGCGAGGCCACCCAGTGCACCCAATTACATGACCAGACTCCCTGGGACATACCAGTGTGCATGGGACTGGCAGCAAGACTAGCATGGCAGTTTGACAGTTGGAAGATGTTTTTTTTCCCCCAGTATAGAAAGCTTTGGACATCCAAGTGTTGCAGAACATGAGAAGTTGCAAGGAAAAAAAAAAAAAAAACCAGCAAGTTTCAGAAAAGCAATATAAAGATCAAATTCTACTGGCTGCAGATGCCACCATCTCAGTGAAAGGCACTAGGCATTGTGGCTACTCAGTCTATGGCTGTATGTTTACATCTTGCCGAAATCCTCTACATCATCTGGAAAGCATCAAGGCCTTCAGGGAGAGAGTTTAGCAACTGCTGCCTAGGTATAAAGCAACCTACCAAAAATTTGGGGTGTGGAGGGAAGGGAAAATTATCATCCCAGTTCATCTCCCTTTAATCATGCTCAGCATTGAGAAACAGCGTGGAGACTGGTTGGCAAAGCGTAATAATACACTATCCCAGAAAGATCATGAATTATTCTGGTTGGAAAACATCCAACTTAACAGATGTCAAACATTTTTCTACATTAATATAAATGCCAGCTTCCAAGCCCAACATGTACCATTTTCTGTACTTGAGAGGAACAAATCCTTTAATCAAATCAAAGGAAATATTAAATTATGTACAGAATTTATACAAATTAAAGATTCTATAATGATCAAATAAAAAAGAACAAAATAGATGATTTAATATAACCGTATAAAGTACATATGTTATTTTCCATTTTATTTTTCTTGGATCTATTATAGCATTGTACACAAGATTGAAAATCTCTCAGTAAAAGACATGATGAAATATGCACAAAATAAAGAATAAAATTGACACTACCTCAAAGAGATTCTTCAGTGATAACTGATTGACTCTGAGATTTGTGGGCAATTCTCTCTTCTCAGAGAAGAGTAGCAGACAAGACTAAAAAAAAGAAAAAAAAAAGAAAATATTTGAGATCATGTAAGTGTACTTAGGAACTTTCATTTGTGTTTCACTGCCTCAGCAGATGTTTTGGGAAAACTAAGTGAGGGCTAACAACATTCCTAATCCTTAAGATCTTGACAGGTCTTCAAACACTATCAGCTGAATCTTCCCTTCCATTAACAACTTAATGTTATATACACTTTTTCCCTCCCTGTGTCCCTTATCTTGCACACAAGCTGCCCTGCCCCACAGCACACGCTATCATGCACCTGCAACAGCACAGCTGGTGATGAGAGCTCACCTTTCCATTTATTAACCAACCAGTGATTTAACCACACTGGCTAAGGCAGACAGCACTGCAGTCCAACATGGAAAAGAACTACTGAAGGATGGTCTTAAATAAGTAAACAGTGAATTACAAAAATGGTAAAAAACACTTTTACTTGATTGTAACAGACTGAGAAGCTATGACAGATGAAAATTTCTTCAAAAATAAAAAACACATGCTAGGTCAGGTCCTAGAAGTCTCTCCAATACACTTTGGAATGGACCCTCTGCTTTGAGGTGGACCTTCACATTCAGGAGCATGAGGCTCCCCAGCTATGTTAAAATCCTTAACAGGAATCAACTGTTTGTTTTTGTTTTGTCTATTTCCCTAAAAACTGTGCCTTGCTCCTTGAAAACCTACCTATCTTCACAGAAATCAGAGTTGGAGCAGCTCCCTGAGGGAACTGCAGATTGCACAAAAACATTTTCAGGTACTCAGTATAATAAACAATGTCTGTTTAGCTTCAAGTTTCAAAAGCAAAACCAACTTTTTTTTTGGGAGGAGGGGGAAGTATTTCTGAACATGTATTAATCCATCTACGTGTTTCTTTAAAAAGTTTGCAGGGTATAATCGTAAGAATGATCAATTTTTCTTACAGTCACTACAAAAAGGGAATTAAAAGTTTCAGGTGATATACCTTCTGAGTTTATTAATTAATTTGGTTTTGGTTAACAGCCATATACTCCCACTGAGATGGTCTGTTGTGTGTGGGTCTTTCACAGACAGCTTCAAAAATCCAACTGGTCATACAGAAGGAAGAGCAAAAGGGACCACAAATATTTTTTCCTCTAACACCTTTCAACAATAATCATTCTAGATGGCACTGTAATTATCACAGAAAAGTAATGAGACAAATGGAATTTTTAGTTGATTTGACCCCTCTGAGAAAGTAAACAATCTCAGAGATTTACCACTCAGTATTTTTCCAAGTCTAAAATCAGGATATTTCCAACAAGGAAAACAATAAGTATTCATTGTTTCAGATTTTAAAGGTAATGATAGCTTACCCTAAACAGAGAAAAAAAATACATAGCTACTGTGCAGAAATACAGGACACTTGTTCTCTTTAGGTAGCAATAAACTTACCTGCCACTTTCCTTTCTGGGCCAACTTTTCTATCACCATTTGCCAAATCAGTGCATCAAACCTTGCACTGAAAATATAAGCACGAGCCTGGAAATAAGTCAATGGAAGGTCTCTTTCATCTACAGGAAGAAGCCAGTATGAGAATTACTTGGTACACGCAGCATTTTTGAAGTTGTGGTCCCCAACTAAATAACTTCATTGCACAGTGGCAACTTTAGTGCTGATTAATACCCCAGAAAATGTCAAATGTGGGCACGCATCTGACTTAATATTATAAATATCTTTGTCCACTAAACTGAAAAGCTGCGTTGTTATCAGTAGTCAGTGCTCATTAAATATGAAAAAAAAAAAAAAAAGTAATCCTTGCCCTCAAAAAAACACCTCTAAACTCCACGACATTCAAAACTTTATGCTGGTTTTCTACTTACTGTAGGTGAACCCAGATATAGATGCTGTTAAGTTAATGAAGGTCCTTAACACAAGGCTACAAGTTCGAGTGAGTGAAGAAGGGGCACTGCCAGAAACCGCACATAATGCCTGCAAGCCCATCACACAAAGCCTTCAATTCAGACCAAAAAGCAAGACGGGGAGGAGAGCTTGAAGCGTTTAAGAGAGCAGGGAGACTGAGGGTAGACATTCGTCAAAAATAAGCATGCAACGGTGCAGAAAAGCGCCACTAAATATATTCATTTAAGATAGACCTGTGGCAGTAATGGCCAAATGAATGATTGCACAAAAGATGCCCTACCAAAGACTTGCATTGTCCCCATCGCTGAAAGGCTCTTAGAAAAATAAGTTTTTGAGTTTACCATTGACACTTATGAAGATTCCCGCTACAAAATCAGCAGCTTGAGATTGATCTGCAGAAGCATTCAGAAGACTCAAACCCTTATGAAACGCAGAAACTGCCTCAAAAGAGTTTGACAACATGATCAGTGAGTGGCCAGCTCTGTAATAAGCCTGGGGAAAAAAGAAGAACAAAAACCGCCATGAGCTGCCAACAGTTTAGGAGATAAGACCTATTAGAGAAATCCCTACTGCAACTGTCTGCACAGGCACTTTGCCTTAAAGTTATCAACACTGAAATAGCTGACAGAAATTCTTAAGTACCAACCTAACACAGCAAAAATAGGTAATTGTGTGAGAAGACAAGACAATCTTTTATTCCCTTAAAGAATCACAAGTCTGGTACACTCAGTGTTCTTGTTCGGAAAATATTCAGAGATCTTTGCTACACAGCAAAATATCATTTTCTCCTAAATTCACTAATTATACTAGAACATGACCAGTAGTATTATTTTCACCACTTCTCACACGCTTATTAAAAACACACACACACACACACACACACAATGCAGTCAACAACCCTCAGAATTTGCAGTCCAGTATATTGTATGTTAGGGAGGTCATTATAGATACTGTGAAAGAGCAATAAATCCTGGAACACAAAATTTGGAAAATAACATTATGTGTTTGAATTCTTTAGGTAACAACTGTATTTTGACTCCCTCTGGACAGGAAAAAGTCTTTGTCACAGTGTCCACAATACAAGTTTATTTCAGTGTTCTGCAGCACTTTTCAGTATTTACCATAATGCTTGTATTATTCAGTCAATGGTACTTGAATACATTTAAATTCACCACTGAACTAATGGCTCAGAGCCATAGTGGAATTGATTTGTTCAAAACACCTAATCGGCATGCCATGATTCAGTGCAAGTTAAATTGACATTTGCATGCAATTCTACCATATTTAAATCATAAGCCTCCTACCACAGTATCTGGGAGCTGCTTCACTTTATTAGAAGGACTATTACAGTAGTAATTCCTATGTTCATCTACATATTCAGACACTGATTCTGGAATTTTATTCTATATTTGTTTATTGCACCTTAAAAAAAATAAAAGCAACAAGAAGCAAATATTGATGCTTGTTTAAAAAATAAATTAGGCAGAAACTGCCAGCTTAAACTTTTCAGTACCTTAACATACTCTGGATCCCACTGTAAGCTCTCGTAGGCTGAAACAGCTGCTTCTCTCCATTTACCAAGACTGTACAAGGCAGTTGATTTGTTGCAGTGTAACACAGCTATGTCTCTGTAACACCTATGAAAGTTAACAGTATAACTGTTTAGTTTTAAAAAAAGGAAGAAAAAAAAAAAAAGATATGTGGTGCTTTATAGTTAGCTACAAGAAAAAATATATATATACGATCATTCCACCTAACAAAATTAGAAGGAGGAAAAAAAAGTTTTAAAAAGTAAAGTTAATTAGAATCTCAGCTATAATATCTCTTATTAACATCCTATGGAAAATGCTGGGGCAAGATTTCTTTAAAAGAATAGTAATGGTACATGGGTGACTCATGAAAAATCACTATTAAGATTCAACAAGCAAACCTCATTGTACACCATGCCTTTCTCTCACATGTTTATGAGACACTGTAACACTATGAAATGAACTATTCTCATAAATTTTTATCTCTGGATAAAGATACTGAAAATACGCTATGCCAGGCAAAATGCAGATGACTGTCCCTACATCTACTGGACACTTCCAAAGCTTAAAGCCAACCTACTAGAATACCATGGTACAAAGATTTAAGAGGACGTTAAGAAACCATCCAGAAACACCTGGGCATTCAATGAATGGAAGGAAAAAAGAGACACACGAGTGGAAGCAGATAGGTGGAAATTTTTTGGTCAAAAAACAATCTAAAAACATTTTACTGTATCACCAGCTGATGAAGCCAACAATTATCCACATTTACACAAGCTGAAGAAATAAAAATATGTATTTGAGAGAACAAAATACACTAATGTAGAGCCACCTGGATCCAAAGGAGAGTTTTGGGGAAGAGTTGCACACAACTTACAGGGCTATGGTCCACAGGGTGCTGAGGAGTCAGAAAAGCCCATTTTGCCTGTGCTCAGACAAATTATACGTGGCACAGCGCTGCATCCTCCATTGTACTCCTACCTACTAGTCTACCCTAAAGAAAGTTGTTTCAGCTACATTAAATGCATTCAGAGTAGTGTTTTCCAGGCGAGCACCTCCTGCTGTTGCCTACAGGAAGGCAAAAGGAGATGTGGAGGAGCCGACCAAAATGGACTGCTGGGCTCTGCACTTGCCCTGTTTCACTCCCCAAATACTCCCCAGACAGCATTTTACCATCCTTTGCCTGAATGGCTAACACTAATGGAAAATAGTCCAAATGAATGAATGACTAGTGTTAAATAAGGTTAAAAGTGCTGACACACAGTAGTAATGAATATTTTATAGTTAATTATTTAACAATTAATAATGTTAGCAACTGATGTTAACTGAGGATGAAAAGCACTTAACATTTGAAAAGAAGCATTCAAATAACTCCTCCCCTGAAAAATTACTTTTGACCAAATCTTACAATAATAAGAATGTCCAAATAACCAGAACAAAGCAACCTGTACAAATCATTTTAAAAATAATCAGACTGCTAATATAAAACCAGGCCATAGACAAGACCAGTATCTGGCAGAAGCAGAGAAATATTAATCCACAATGTGTCAGCTAAGGACAGAAATATATTTAATACAAATCAGCACAGCAGGATCAGATTCCCAAGCTTTAATTACACTAACTTATAATTAATGCTTATATAAAAATTTTTCAGATTATAGTACCTAACTAATCTCCCACACACTTGTCAGTAATTACTATTCCTGGTACACTAAAGAGTATGACAACAAATATAGGAAAGTCAAGTGTCAAGGTAGGAAATACAGTTCCGAGTTAATTGCAGCACTGCACAAATTTCAGGCTGCCTTAGGGTTTACACCTTGTAATTAGAGAATACTTACACGTTCCACTGCTGTAAACAAATGAGCGTATGTAAAGCTTGATCGTACTTTCTGATGGCCAAAGAGTAATTTCTGTTTTTAAAATCCTGATTCCCAGCTTGTCTCATAAACTGTGCATGCTCCAGGGCATCCATGCTAATTGAAAGCAAAAACACAAATCAAACAAAGCACTGAATTATAAAGCACTTCTTTCCCCCAAATCCACTTAAATTTTCATCTCAGGTTTTGCATATTTGAAAAGGAGGACAATAAAAAAAAACTTTTTTGTTTGCTGCATTTGAAATAGTCAAATAGAACTCAGATGCCAATCTTATCTTTGCTGTTGATATCTCAACTTTCCTTCTGTTTTTTAATCAACCTCAGGCAAACTGATCTACCACTGGAAAGTATTTTTTCAATTTTTTTCCTCAGGCCTTAAATGACATTTTTTAAATTAAGATTCCAAATTATTTAAATGTGTGCACACACACTAAATCCAGGAGGAAAAATCCAAGATAATCAGCAAAGTTCATATACTTAAGAAATACATGAACATATACATTTAAATCAGTTAAACACAAAATTTATTTACTTGGTTTTTGTCTTTAATTGTGACTTCTTTTTGTCCAATCTTTTTGGTTATATGTTTAATAACCCAACGTACACAAAACTACATTAAAAAACTGACTACTGCCAGAAAAACACTGAAACAAAGGTATATTAATACTGCAGAAAAAGATTAAATTCACTTTAAAACAGGTATAAAAATGAATATGGCAAGCACCTGGAGAAAATAAAAGTTGGAACAGGCATCAACTGCAGTTCATGAAAAAAAGTCACAATTAAAACAGCAAAATCAGGTTCCTCACATAAAACTAATCACACAATCAAGTAGCTGGAAAGGGAAAAAACAAAACTACATGCATGTTCAGAGACAGCAGGTCAAAGTCACAGACAAGAGAAGACTCAAATTCTAAAGCATGAGGTAGAACTGTGCTTCACAATGTGGGAAGCTGTATTTATCTCACAGATCTTAGTACTAGCCGATAAGCTTAATTCGGCAAAAAGGAACGCTCGGGTTACTTATTACCCAAGTTATTAGCTGGCCTGGAACAAAGAGTGACACAACCTGCAAGACCATAACTGCTAAAATCATTGGTCAAATCACTTTGCATCAGAGAAAACCAGGCGTTTTTAAACAAATGAACGCACACACAAAACAAGAAGTTTTACTGCCATACTTTGCAGGACTTCTCACGACCCAAGCAGCACCTGAGGTGCTGAACAGCACCGCTGTGTTGCGGCACAGTGGTATTAAGAGGTACACTAAGGATCCCGCTTTGCCTCCCTTATTTAAGGGCACAAATTGACTCCATCGACAGGACAACATCTGTACTAAGTAGCACACCCGAGGCACCGGGAAAGACCCATCGGAAGATATGCTTTATTTATTTAGGCAAATAAACATCCTGTGATGTTCAATAAGGTTAAATAAATGATTTTCACCAAAAAGAATCCTAAACCAGTTCATCCAGTTCATCTACACAGGGATTTCTTGACGTGGGAATACAAGAGTTTGCCATTTCCTAAATCACAGTTGAATTTCAAACTTGTTCTTTTTTTCATTAAGGCTGTGCTTCTACATCGGCTGAAACTTTCACCCAGAATTATATTTGTTTATTTTATTTTTCATGGCAGAAGGTCTATTTGAAGTAAAATTAAAAAATAAGTATTTATAAAAAAAATTAAAGCACTATTTTTTCTGCAACACAGCAAAAGACCTCCAACTGCAACCTATGCTTTCAAAGGACTTTCAAGCGTGTTGCGTGCCAAGATGCTGCAGGACACGAGCTTCCCGTTTGGGCTCTGGTGGCAGGACTTCCAGGAGAGCCCACATGCTGGTCCTTCGCCAGCACTGGGGTTTCCCAGACAAAGCTTCAAACCACACATCATTTACGTAACTGGGATGTCTGCTGTGGGCTTTAGCAACTACCCCCAAGTTTGCAGGCCCAAGAGATATCCAGGCATGAAAATGTGACATCCAAGCTGGTTACCCAAAAGAACTGCTGTACTGACTAGCACAGCGTGTCTTGCTATTGCCTAACATCTTCCTGGAGCATAAACAATTTTAACTCAAAGTCAGTGGACTAACTGAATGAAGACCTATTATATAAAGTCTATTGAGCATGGCAAGCACTAAACAAAAACATCATTTATTACTCTGGCTTCAGTTGGCCTCTGTAAAAGGCAAAAAGCCAGGATCACAACTGCATTTGAAGGTAACTTAATGAAGTTTTTTTTCTTGGTGAGACACGTTCCCTTCCTACAGTGGGGATTTTTCCTAAGATATGGAGCCAGTGGAACACAGAAATTTATGGTGACACCCCAAGGCCTGGGAAACCCTCTTCCCTTCTCCCAAATTCTCCCAACGCTGTCAGTGCAATGTTGAGACAAAAAAACAAAAAAAAACCCCACATAGATAAGACAGTCTACTTTCTGTTAACTTGTTTACTTCTCCTGAAGTCACCAGCATGACTGTGATAGCAAAATGAAAAAATGAAGCATATTCATTTATACTTGCAGCATTAGAACAAAAGATGATACAGTTAAAGGCACAACCTCATCCAACTCCTACTGCTGCCAATGGGCAAAATTCCCATTTACTTCACATGCTGCCAACTCTGTTTTATTGCGATGGTCGGTGTCCCACTGAACTGCTTCAAGTCACACTATCCTCAAGGGCAAGTCAGTTTGGGGGGGAGGGGGTGTTGTAAGGCTACATTTTGACACCCCCGACTCAAGCAGATAAGCTGGAAAATATGACTAGAGAGTGCTCAGAAAATCCACTTGTCATTCATGAAAAACATTGTGCTCCTTATGCCAGTTACCGTTCTCAAGAGGCCAGCTTGTGATTTCTGGACATCTGAGGCTGGTAGTATCAAAAACTTCATTATCAGTAATTCTGAGAGTGACCCTGAGCAGCTTGTATGCATCTGGTTTACATATTTTAAGAGAGAAACTATGTGTTACACTAATTATTCATAGTTCTCCAAATCAAAGCTTTATAATTACTGTTGCTGCTAAAAGTTAAGTTTGAGGGCCCATCCCTATGGCAGTACTCCGTGGCAGAATAATGGTTTTATTCTTGAGGCACAGCAACTTTCTGTAATGCAAGCAACCAGTGAAGCATGCTAATTTGGGGAGTTCTGCATCTGAATTTAAACAGTGGTGGAAAACAAGCATCCTCCCACTTCCAGGAAATCCAACTTCCTCATTCCTATTACAACAAGATATAGAATATATAATCCTTCCTCTTTGTACCTTTTCCTAAAAGGTAGGCATCACCAACCAGCAACAGGTAGGGAACTAAAAACCCAGCAAACAAGCATCCATATGCGATGGAGTAAAAATGAAATACCTTCATCGGCATTCAGATAACCTATGTTTCCTCACCAGGAAACCTCTCGGCTCCCCGTAGCTTGCGCCCCAGAAGAGGGCACACAGCCACATCACCCAGACCCACCACACCAGAGGGACGGCTCCAGCCGCCAACCACCTTCCGTCCATCCGGGAAGTCCCACAACCTCCTGGAAAGGGGACACTCCATACAGGTCTTCTGAAAGACACCTTCTGCACCTACCGAGAAGGATGTATCTGAAAAGCAGAGAGAAGGTCCTTCTTGAAAGGAGCTGTGCTTTTCCACTAATTGACCAAAAGAAAAAAAAAAAAAAAATCTTAGAGACTCTTTTCAGAGGTGGTCTTGGAAAAACAGCAGAGACAAAGATGAATTCTGCAGTCAGTATGACCAGGTCATAACGGATTAGGCCATAAGGCCATAATTAGCCTCATTAGAAAGCTTCACACAGGAGGGGAAACAAGTTCAGCTTTACACATGGACATCCTCAAGGATCTGTTTAGTCTGGAAAAACTGATAATGGCATTTGTGATTATTTGAACATTTTAATCAAATGTTCTGTTGCCACCTCACGAAGACTGCTTTCAACCTTTGTAAAATACACAAGCTCACCTTGGAGAAGCTGGTCAACTCAAATCAAAAGCACGTCATCTAGAAAACCAAACACTCCTCTGCCCTGCCCTGTGAAACCAAAACCAGTCATGTGGCCAAGCAACTCTCCAGATCCACACAAGAACCTGGAAGTGCCGAAGTCTCTCCGCCACCACTAAAAGCTGGCCCCGCTCCAGCCTACCTTCTCATGTTTCCAACCGGCAGGACGCCATGCTGCATCTAGCCCACCAGCTGCCGTGCATGGGAATACCAACTGTACCGCGCTCTGAGGCCAGATATCTGCCTGCACCAGGTCTAGGAGGCAAATGCCAAGTCTGTATTTTGGAAGCCGGCTGCGAGACTTCCCCGCGCTGTGGCTGTGGTTACAGGAGATGCTCACTGGCTGCTGCACTGAACTAGGTCAAACACCCTCGAGCGCTCTTGACTTCATATCGAGCTTTCTCCTGGGAACACAGTCAGACTGCTGCTTGTAGGGCACAGATGTTGTCAGAAAGAAGATACACGTCCTTACCGACGCTCGGCAAACACACCCTATGCACCGGGATATAGTTAGCACCGATGCCTCAGTGGTCTGCAAATGCCTGGAAAGTCATGCAGGAACCAGATAAGGAAAAAGGAGCGTAACGTCTGGGGTGCAACACGTCGAACACAAACACAAGACGACCTGAGCCCCCACGTTACCCATGTACTCTGGCTTCGCTTTAGGCAAGCCGTTAGCGAGAGACCGTTACTGATAGCTAAGCCCACTTGCCCGACGCCATGGAGCAAACCCTGGGAGCCGGCCCCACCGGGCCGCTCGGCTCCCCGGCAGCATGCGACCGGCCGCACCACCATCCTGGACCTCAGGTGTCACCTCCAGCCATCCCTCCCGCCCCAGGAGCCGGGCTCCTGCCGAGCGCACATGCATCAGCTTTCTCTGAAGACGGCTGCACAGCTGACGCCAGCGGCAAGCCTGGCGCTGCTCCCCAGCGCATCCTGTTTTGCAAAGAGAAATGAAACTGGATTTTTGCTTTCAGTTTCAAATGGTCCTCGTCTCTTTACAACCTGCCACTAACAAGCTGTACCTATGAGGAGAAAAGATTAAGGCAGGCATAGTTTCGTTTTCACGAGAAACCGGGTATACATATTGTATACTTACAATCTCCAGTAGCGCTACTTTTCTTTTTTTAATAAACTAAGAAAGGAGTTACATCTCATTTTATATACAGAAAAAAGGACACAAAAACATGTTCTATATTCTACCTGCACAGTGCCATTACCATCTCACTAAAAAGAAAAACAAAACAAAAGCCACCCCCCCCCAAATAGCAGAAAAGCTAACCCTGCTTCCCGTGCTCTGAAGCAACCTTGAAGCCCCTAGTCTAGCTCAGCCACGCAAGCCCCAAGGCAGCCCAAGAGAGGGGTTTACACTGCTGCCGCTGTTTACTCAGGCTAACAACGATCCTGCCATCAAACAGAGCTGACCAGGCAAGAAAGCAAGGGTAAGAAGCAGTCTCAATAATTCCTTTGGATAGATTAGGTCAGGATGATGTGACATCTGGAATGGAAAAGAGAGAGGAGGGAGAGAGGAGGGAGGGAGGGGGAAGGAGGGGGGGGAGGGGGGGGGAGACGGGGGGGAGAGGGGGGGGAGAGGGGAAAGAGAAGATTCTCCCAACAGCTAGGTTTTTAAGCTTGTGCACAGCTCACAGTCAACTCCAACAAGTCTAGTTGTACATAGGCAAAAGACCAGGTATGAAACTCTCCCTTTTGCATGTTTTTATGGGAGTGTAAAGCCTCCTCCCATTTGCAATAAACTCACTCCATCACCCTAAAGTTTGTTTTCTGTAAATTGAGCAATAAATACAAAGGCTGATGAAAGTTTTTTTATTGTTTTGTTTTGTTTTTTCTTCTGAAGAGAGTGCTGTGGTCAAACTACTCTTCAAATAAAAAGTCTATTTGTTAAGTAATCACTCCACAACCTTGTACAACAGTTCTGCTTTTCAGGGAAAGGATCCAAAACTGCTGAAGACAATAATTAGCTCAGGGCTATGCCAAAGGAGTCCTCTTCCTTTTTTCTTCCTAAGCAGAGACACATCACAACATCTCTCCCTGCTTTTCCATGCAAACTGTTCACGGAGCGAACACACACTTCCAGAAGCACGGCAAGAGTGGGAACGCACTTTTTTCTCCTTCAGCCACCCCACACATCCCCCCGCAGGCTTCCCAGCAAGCACTGCCATCCTCACTGCCAGCCACCCCGCTCACATCCCACATCTGCTCCTCTCAGCAGGGAAGTGCGAAGCCCCCCCCGCCAAAAGGCAGGAGACTCCCGCTTAAGTTCACAGGAAGGTCAGGCGAGCTCACCCAAGGTGGCAAGTCACCCACAAGAGGCACCTCACCTAGTGCAGTGCAGTGCAACACAACACACTAATGCAAAGCCCAGCAATGCAGTGCAACACCCTAGTGCAAAGCCCAGCAGTGCCGTGCAGTGTCGTGCTTTGCAGTGCGACGCCCTAGCGCAAAGCCCAGCAGTGCTGTGCAGTGCAGTGCCCCAGTGCAAAGCCCAGCAGTGCCGTGCCACGCAGTGTAGTGCCCAGTGCAAAGCCCAGCGGTGCCGCGCAGCGCAGTGCAGCGCAAGCCGAGCACACCCGTCGCACCGCGAAGAACCCTCCCGCGACGGATACGCGCCCCAATCCCCGCGCGAGGAGGCGCCCCCTCAATCCCTGCACGCAGCGGCTCTGGCGCGACCCGCCCACGGGAGCAGGGCAGGTGACATCCCCGGAGCCCCGCCGGGGGCCGGCTGGCGGGCGCGCTCCCACCTACCTGGCGCCACGGCCGCGCGCCGAAGCCCGCGAGGCGTCCACCGCCCGCTGCCCCTTTACGCGCGGCGCCCGCCCCGCGTCCGGCCCCGCCCCCCGCCGCCGCGCGTCACTTGGGCGCCTCGCGGGGCGGCCGTTGGGAATCGAAACCGAACCCCGCGCGCGCCCCGCCTCTCCCCCCCCGCGGCGACGGCTCGCGCGCCGTGAGGGGAGGGGGCGGCCTGGGGCGCAGCACGGCAGCGGGCCCTCTGCCGCGCTTTTTTATTTTATTTTATTTATTTTTGCTTTCAGTGAAGGCGGGCATGTCTCGAGAGATTTCTTCAAGCTTGGGACGGGGCAGACAACTGTTGACTGTTACATTCTGGGACTTCTCTTTAAAGCTCTCCTAGTGTGAAAGCCCCATTGCTGCGTGCTTTCCATCAAGATATTTAAATGTGGTGTACTATGGATGACTTTGAAATCTAATAACTCACAAAAAGTCACGAATCACGGCGGCATAGTCTAACTGGTAGAGCAAGAGATGGGGAGCCAGCAAAGCTCTCTCCACAGTGCGATTTTGTTGTGTTGCCCTCCACCGCTAGCATTTGATTTTCTGTGCCAAATACGAGTAATTAGCTCCCCTGAAGATCACACTATGGGATTTTTTGGCTGTTCAGTTACTGTACATATAAAATAGAGATGATGACATGCAATCACCTCATAACATGTTTAGAAATCTGTAGAATGATTTTATGCTTAACATTGCATCGGGCGTGTAAAAGTAATTTTCTTAATTACCTAGCAGTGTCCAGCATATGTGGAAATTCAGCGATCATTTCTGTTGTGTTTCTTCATCTTGAGGCACTTTACTACTGTTAGTGATTTTTCAGGAAAAACCCTTGCCCAGAGAAAATAGTTATTTTTTTTCACTCTTCCATAGCTTAAGAAACCTAGAGAATGGAGACTTCTCCCATTTTTAGGCAATTCAGAACTGTTTCCTAATTCATAATTTCTCACTGGCTTTTAACATTAGGAAAAACAAATTAACAACCCACACAAAGATTAATACTTTGCAAGAGATCCTTCAACAATTCACTTTTCTATGAACCACATTTTTTAAAAGAGTCTTTCTATGTCATCGAATATTAAAATCTGCACATCTTTCTCATATAAAAACACATTTCTCATAGGTGTCTGTCTTCTGTGTTGAGTTTTCACAGAAATTATCCTGATATAGATTTAGTGACTGGAGAAAAAAAGTAATGCTAACCTTAACATGGGTATTTTTGTCACATCACCTCACCGCAAGTCGAATACATCAAAATAATGGGGCAAAGCCACTTTTTAAGAAAAGGGGTGAATAGAACTGCCACATTTCTGTTCTGGAGCCGCAGTGGTACTAGCTGGGAAAACTTAGCATGCTCCTCAGTGTAATCTTGTTTACTAAATACTAAATTACATAAAGAAATTAAAGTCCATACGTGGGATTTTCCAGTTCTTATTCAAGCAAAAGTACTCAAATGATTCAAAAAAATATAAATAGTGAGAAGAATGAGTGGCTCATCAGGACTAACTTATCTGGCATTCAATGTAACCTTGGAACTGTGTATCATCATTAGTTAAGAGTATCTCACTTCAGTGCAGAAAAACAGCAAAGGACAACCCATATAAATTCTGACGCAGTAAGTGGAAAAATGCTTTTCGGTTTAAAAGGCACTCAGACCTAATCACCCTCACAATAAACAGTCTTTGCTACATCTGTCAGCAGAGACAGGGGTGTGTTTTGTCAAATGAGTCACAAGGCAGAAAATGAAACTTGTTTTTTTTTTCTTAACTGTGCTAAAAAAAAGAAGCTTGGCAGCATGTAAACACCTCTGTGCACTGCAGCATGTTTCCCTCTCGTGCAGAGTGAAACACTTCCTCAAGCTGCAGCCCTGCCACGTACACACATTGCCAATGAATTACGGAGTCTGCAAACTGTTGCGTTTCCTCATTTTGAACAGCTGTGGAAGGAACAGAAATAGAAAGGATGGACCTTTTGGGGGGGGGGGGGGGGAAACTGTCCTGCATATCTGAGTGCGCAAGCCCTCGGGCAGCTAAGCAGATAGGGGCACTGGTTGGGATGAGTGCTTCACTGCAGAAGGAGCAGTGGGAGGAGGTGTTCATAAAGCACATAATGATGTATAAGCCTTTTCTACCCAGTTCCTAACCCCCTTCAAAGGTAAGAGTAGAATGGAAGCATCAATATGGGCACAGTTTTAAAAGTAATGCATTTCTTTTGCATGGAAAGGTAAATAACAAATCTCTCCACTGTCTTGTCACTTGGCGCATAGACCTGCATGTTAGAGCTCATGACAGCGGTGCATCCATTGCATGGAAGGGATGGGCCATGGCACCAGGTTGATGCTAGAAATTACACTTTTTAGCTGCGCTCCTTCTTAAAGGATGGGAATACCTCATTTGGGAGGTGAAGAACACCCTTTGGCACACATCCGAGAAGGTGGGTACCAGGGTATGGGGCACCCCCACGGCATCCTGACACCATACATGGAAAAGCACTGTTTTCCTGGTATAACTGCCCTACACTAGAGGCTTCTGTCAACAAAAGGACATTGGTTGCAAATGACGTCTCCGACTATTACTGCTATGAGGGCAAAAGTTTGTAGTGTAGGTGTGGTTTCATGAAGGCATCCATGCTAAAGTTTCTATCAGTGTGACTGCTTTAGGATGTTTGATTTTAAAAGCATATCTCCAAACTGATGTAGTAATACTGGTAATGAACTTGTTTATGTCTGGGATCAAGAAAGTTGTCCCAGGGAAATCAGATGCTTCAAAATAATAGCCTTAAAAGAACTTTTAATGGAATCTTAAGCAGATAATTAAAAAAGGATAATGCAACACAACCGATGGCAAATGCATACCTGTTTTATTGTTTTGCTTCTAGTTGGCCTAATGCTGAAAAATCCCTTCACACCTCTCCTGTCTAATGTTTCTTCCCTATTATCCTTTCCTGTTTTTCTATTTCCTAAAACCCTGACCGCTTAACTTTACCTTTTCAGCATCATGTAGCTTAGGCTAACATACTTCTTGTAAATCATTTGAAAGCCTGTTAAGGCATTTTATAGTCCTCCAAGAAGTGATCTGCATTACTGTATGAACAGTTGTCTGTGATCTACACACAATCATTGGTGCTCTTCACAAGACAAGGTATTTTATTCCTCTTGTGCTTGCCGACACCCCAGTTCACAGCCATTTTCCAGTGTTATTCTTAAGCAACTTAAGTCAACTTATGCAGTTGCGGTACAATGTGTCCTGAGCTGAGAATGGGGTTCTGTGACAGCAAGCACTGTATACATTGTTAGGAAAGCAATATAATCTTTAACAGCAGCATGAAAAGACTGCCCTAGAGATATATCTTAGCTAGACTTTAACCTGGCTATAGAAAGCAGCATAGCTACAGCAGCATAAAGTTCCTTAGTATCACACAAATAGTTATTTTCCTCCTCTGGCATTTTTTGAGGAACTCCTTTTATGGCTGCTAAACAATCTGGAATATCCCAGCAAGTTCAAGAGTGTTGACGTGGACTGCAGTCCCTCCTGTGAGAGCAGTTCAAATAGCCTCACCAGAGGCAGAAACTGACCCAAGCAAGGGACAGAGTGGGCAGGAAGAGCAATAGGAGGTGTGACCAGGGGAAAGAAACATGTTGCTCTGCACCTGTCAGCTCAGGCTATTCGTTTTGGAGACAAGACAGCTGAGTAAGAGGTAGTGGGGGCAAAGGAAGAAAGAGAGAAAAGCAGGAAACTGAAAAGAGGTGAGAAGAAGGCGGCTGGGCAAAAGTCACTCACTGAGGCTCCCTGGTACAGGGTGGGACGACTGGTACAGGGTGGAACCAGTGAGTCTCCCCAGAGAGACTAGGCAGCAGTGGCAGAGAAAATCTGAAGGGCAACCACCAGCCAGTGGCAACAGAACACACAAAAACACAGCCTCTGTCGTCAGAAATAAATCATCCTGGAGAAACCCATAATAATAATAAAACAAAGATACATCCATCTGCACTCTTTTGTTTTGAAGTAAATCAATGAATTTGCCCCAGTTCTATTCTTGGGTAATTTTGAGCAAATTACTTCGGAGCCATGTACCCATGCTTCCATACCAATATGTCTTAAAGGGTGCAATTGCCTAAGGACAGTGGTCATCGCAGTGATATGGGAATGCAAAAATTCCTTGTTGGCAGCCAACAATACCTTAGACAGCATGAAGTCAATCACAAAGGAAACAGTAGCAAAGGGCTACCAGCTGCTTTGGAACATGAAGGTGAATGGCTTGAAGTCTCTCTATAAATCAGCAAAGAGTATGTCGATCTGTGACAGCAAGGACTGAATAGGCCTTTAGCAAGGGAGAGCAGCATTGAGCCTTACTTCATGAGAAACAGAGGAGACAACCTAAGTGACAGAGAGGAAGAGGAATGGTCCCAGGAAGAGCTGCCCAAAGGCCAAGAGATTTTTGTGCACCAGGAGACCAGTCAGGAATCTGTGCAAGCTAACCTAGACAACTCAATCAAATCTGTTCCCAGCCACATCTCAGCACCGGCATGCTGCCAGCTGCACACCAGAAGAAACTGGCAGGATTTTCTGTGTTTGTTTTTGTAATGCAAACATGTCAATTTTTAAGCAGCAGGTATTTGTTTTTACTGCCAAAAATGGGCACTGGTATCATGGGCACAGAGGAACAAATAGTTTTTCCAAATTCCTCTCCTCCACTCCTGTGATACAGCTTTCCAAAACCAGCCCATGATGGTGACTGATGACTGTGGCTGGCAAAGGACACCTTCTGGCACCCATCATTCAGGACTTTCCAAGTAAGCCAATGTGATCCCTTCCATCCCAGGGGTACAGCGTGGCCATTCCTGCGAAAAACTGAGCATTCAGCCAACACACCCCTGTCTCTGCTCTACCTGTGCAGGCTGTTTCCTCCAGTTGAAATATTGCTTGTTCAGTCAGTATCTAGACCTCCACCTTACTGCCTGGTTCTGTATTAGCTGACAGGCTTTCTCTTGCTGAATCACTTCCCTTATCAAGCACTATACCCAACCCTTTCTCACTCACATACATCCCCTCCACTAACTGTCTGCTCCATTAAGTTAAAAAAGAAAGTAATGAAAAACAGACTTATTTTGTGTACATTTGAGTTTGTCAAGTAAAGAGCCTTATATGATCCTGCAAGAAGGCATATCTTGTTTACACATCTACTGTCATACTAATAGAAGAAAACAATATAGGTGTGATATACTCTGATTACCTTGAAAAGTGAGGGGACTCTCTGAAATACAGTGTTTGAATCCAGCTTATTCAAATGTGTCACAAAGTCTTCCACGGCACTTCAACTCTTACAGGCTTATAAACCTATTTAACCATAAGCTGCAGCTATTATTACCTAAAAGGCCCATGAGTCTCTGGAGAACATGATACAAATTTTCCGCAGTTCTGCAGAAGCCCTGGTCACTGTGCCCTTCTGGTCGTATGGATCCTCTGAATGCCAGCCACGCATGCAGCACTGTCTCCCACTGATAGCGCTGGCAGCTATTTACTTTGGACTTTTCTGTCATTTGGAGCAAGGTCTCTCTGCGGCAGGGAAAAAGTGAAAACTCAGCAGGGCTTCAGCCGTCCATTTGCCCTTCACTAACATAAAAACCTCTTTTTTTCTTTATGTTTTCACCACGACCACTACTCGGACCCACCAGTACTGCCTCATGCAAATCCACCATGTTAAAGCAAAGTACTGCACCGCAAAAGGGTGAAACTACAATACAAACTACAAGTCATGTTCATTAAATACTGATCACAATGTAGTCACCACTGTGCAAGCCTCAACCCATCCAAAACCCTGCATGTGTTCTCATAAATAGCACTGTAAAGTCCACAGTGCTATTGCTACTCTTAAAATCCATGGCAGAAAAATTAAATACCCTGAAAACTGGGGTGGACCCTTGCTGGTAATTAAATACAACTACTAAAACATGAGTTCTAAATTTTGTAACATGCAGGTCACTGACCAGAGGTGAGAGAGTATGGATTTGTCTCCTGTTGTACTTCTTCCTGAAAATTAAGCATTTTAATCTTTTCATTTATTTTACCTTAGAAAGTTCAGGAATGTAGTGTTGCCTTCTGTAGTTGGTTAGAGAACTCTTGGAAGACTCAGATGTCTCTTAAGAGCTAGTTTATCTATAAAGTAAAGACTAAGGTATTGAAACTTCAACATATGTATCTTGTCCATTCTTGTAAAGTAAATACTTTACAAGTATGTAAGTTAAAAGAGTTTTGCTCAAGTTAAAGAGCAAAATCAAAATGGCATTCTTTCATACTCTAGTAGTAACAAACAAAATTAGGTTAAAACACCCCAATATCTGCTGCAAAAGCAAATATTACAAAACAATTATTTTTCCCTGCAGTCCACACATGCAATGAGAATTGTATATAATTGGGTATGTTTATTCTTCAATTTATATTCATTAATTGATAATAGCTTATTTATAATTAAAATGTACTTTAAGTTTGTCTTAAACTTGTCTTAACTCAGATTATGCCAAAAGAACTGATCTTTCAGAATATATTAAATCCCAGGGGAAAAAAAACAATGGCAGAATACATACAGCAGTAGTATTTTACAAATATAAGTATAAATGTTTTATAAAGATGAGGTAAGCCTTATATTCTGCAGAATACAGTCAGTATGTCATATAGTAAATAAACTATAAAGACAAAACAAGAAATGAGGACTTTTGCTTCATACTTGTTCCGGTAGATTATTTGTTTCAAAGAAAGAAGTAGAATACTGGATAGAAAAATTAGCATCATTATGCATAGCAGCTCAGAAAAATCTAAACACTGTGGAATGATCTAATTACCATAATGGAAAAAAAAGTTGGCATAGAGTTAGTCTCATAAATTCAATTTTTACATTGTTTCAGGAACATGGAAAATGCTGCCCCTGTATCAATGTGTGATTGATTTACATTGGCATTCTGCTTGCGACAGTTTTCAATGTCAAGTGAAAAGAAAAAGATACCAAATAATGCTCTGATGTATCTGTAGCGGACAATTACAGAATGGCCTGCCTATGGAAGCGTACTCCCTGAGAGTCAGCACTTAGTCTGCAGCCAAGTAAATATGTTTTTTGCCATTGCTAGTAACAGGCTGCAGGCTTTGCACTGGCCTGACAGTGCAGAGTCTCACAACTTGTCTGGGCTTATCTTGGCCTATGCTGATTTTGCCTTACTTTAGCAGTGAGAGCAATTGTTTATTGGTCAGGTTTGGTTTAAGTTGGTTTTAGTTCATGGAGAAAACATGTGGTTATTTTGTGTAGATTGAATTATCTGTTATCCTAGAATAAAATGTGATTCGCAAGGATCTAAACATGGGATGGTACCAGAGGTGCCAGGCTATAAACACAAATCACAATGGTCATTACAGGAGCATATCTCTTTAAACCAGTTTAGACAGAACAGAACAGAAAACTGAGTAATTGAGAACCAGTGAAGAGAAAGCTCATGTATGCAGCCTGTCTTGAGAAAATATATATAAATAAAACCAAGCGGCCCCACAACTGAGGAGGAAAGGACTCCTCCCAGGGAATGACTCGGGATGCTGGTGTGTTGATGGCACCCTCTGCAACCAGGTGTGTCCTATAAGACCTTGCACAAATTATTCTGTTCTCCTCTGTGCTTCAGGGTCCTACCTATCAAGTGATTCCTTACCTGACAGGACTGTACTCACAGAGTATGATGAAGGGAGATATATACATATCATATTGACTTCAAAAATATTTTGTCATCATGAGCTTCCAGAGAACCTGCTTACCCTCAGAGCTCAAAAATATTCACTACAGCCTAAGGGGAAAAAATCTTAATCAGAGCATTATTTTCTAGCAAAAACTACTCTTTCATTATGTAAATGCCAGAGGCTATGTATAAAGCCATGTCAAACATGCAGTCTTGAGCAGCCTTTCTAGTCGTAGAATATGTTTTTACCTGGCACTGAGCAGTGAGGTATCAACTCAGAAAACAACTACCACAGCTTAACGAGTTATCCTGTGTCAGGTGAGCAACAGCAACTGGTATTTGAACACAAGATAATTTGACTTAGCTGGAATGTGAGTCTGATGCTTTTTTCTGTTTTTGTTTTTTTGGGGGGTTGTTTTTTTAGGTAGGCACTGCATAAACTTGGAGCAGCAAGCTCCTTCTTTATGACTAGATACGATATTATATTAATGTAAGTCATAAATCGCTACAGTGACTTCATATTTCTTAGCTAACCTTTTGGTATTGATATGTAGTCAACCACTGTAGCACAAATTTTTAATTAGTATACTTATCCTGTATGCTAAAGCTGCATGACATTCACTGCATATATACTGACATATGTAGCAAATCTGAATTCTGCAGTGAAAGGGGTTAAAAAAGAACTGTCTGGACATTCTGGATGCTTATCAAGACAAGCTGAAAAGAAACATGGAAGTCCATGAATCAAGGTTATCTCACTTGCATTCTTTCTGTTATCTCTTTTTAGTTAACTAGAGACAGTTTTAAGAAACCATCCTGGAAACAGTTTAAAGAAACTATCATAAACTTCCCTGCTGTTTGGCTATAAAAAGTGTAGGAAAGAGGTAAAAAGTACTGTTTCCTCTTAACATTCACAATAATGAAAATTATTTTAGGGCAAATGAGAAGACATTTCCAGAGATTGGAGCATCAGCTATAAAAAGAGCTTATTCTTGCAAAGAATTTTATAAAAGTACTAGCACAGAAAAAATCTGTTACTTACTGGAATGATGCTCAGCTTGCCTCTCTTTTAAAAGAAAAATATCAGGCTTTTTTGGTCAAATAATCTTCATGTTGTGATTTCCTCTTCTGCTTGAGCTGTAGTCTGAAACTCTAATAATTTTAGACTTTTAACTTGATCTCATCAAGCTAAAGCTCCTACAGACCCACAAGAATCTTTCATTAGGTTTTAAACAGTATTAACAACATCACTTTTGCTGACAGAGAAAAATCAGCTGCTTCCAACACCCTAGGGTACCCAGCTTCTTGTGATCCCAGGAAGTATTAATTAGCATTGAATATTTTTGCTATAATACTACATTCCTCAGTAATTTCTCCAATGTAGCAGGTCTCTGCCTTTTTGCAGCCTTGACTTGTATTACAGTGAGTACAGTTTCAGGATCTTGTTTTGTAAAGCAAAAGGATAGTTTTGTGCCAGCCAGGACTTACTTATGCATACAATTCTTTCTTAAAACTTGTTTACTGTTTCTTAATACTCTATTTTAGTTGCTTATCCAAAAAAAGCAATGTTCACTTTGAATAGGGCCACTAACAAATTACACATAATTTTAAAATGATTAAAAGAATTTAAACTAGAAAAAAAAATCAGTTTCAATAAACTACAGTCACATTTGCAGTACAGGTTACAAAAAAGCATTTTCAGAGCTCAGATCTTCAGCATGGAAGTTAGCATCAGATGCAAGCCAGCATTTATGAAAATAAAACCTATTATTTCCAATTCAACAATATCTTTTAAGCACATACTTGTTACAAATACAGAAATGAAATATTCCAAATCAAAATTAGTCTTACTTCCAGTGAAACACTGATTCCAGTGGAGCAGGAATGGTTTTTTGGCCCTTATTTAGGAAAGGCCTTACATACATTTAAGTGTTTTCTTGAAGAGTGATATTCTCCCCAACCAAGGCTCTTGTTAAGCAACAGTTTTCATTAAAGAGACCAGTGTGTAAATGTAAGAACTATGTTGTTATTGTCTTGAAGAATTCAGAGGCCCTAAGTATCTCTTGGAAGAGATCCTTCTTTGCAGCTCTTCATTGGAGCTGAGGATCAAGTGAAGAAGGGCTACTGCAAATATAGAGAGTAAGCACGGGGATTTCAAAGCAACTCTCCGGCATTAGTAACTACAGCATCCATTTACATTAAAGAATCAGTCATTTCAAATGGTTATGCCATCAAAATCACATTTCCAAGAGATATATTTTTATTTAATTATTTTTACCCATGTTCATAAGGTACTTAAACACGTCTTCCCACTCATGATGTCTTGCGCTTTAAACTATATCCTAGGTTTCAACTGGTACAGCTTAGCTGAAAATTAAGTGGATAATTCAGGTCATTTCTCCTGGATCTGGTTCTATTCAATATTTTCATTCATTTCATTTTCATTCATGGACGATGAAGTACCAAGTACACTTAAAAGATCTGAAGATAATACAGACCTAGAAGAACTGCAAACATTTTAGAGGGCAAGATTAGAATATCAAATTATCTCGGCAAATTGGAGGACAGGTCCACAATCAAAATAATCCAGTGACGAATTCAAACTTATAAAGCACAAGTCAATGCACAGATGCAAGGTCAGAAATAACTGACAAGGCAACAGGATTGTGGAACTGGATTTGGTTCTCATTGCGGCCCTCAATCTAAAGCTAAACTCACTTGACCTGCTGAGTTTTACTTGTATTTCCCCAATTAATAGAGTTACAGTTGTAGTACTGAAGTATTCTGTTTTTCTGTGGTGGGATTTAGACAATAGAAAAAGCTTCAGTCTTGCATCAAACTAAAACATTTGAGAAGACATGGGCTCAGACTGTACTGTAAAAACTGTTTTCTGGGCTCTTTAATACATTTGAGTCAGAACAGTGAGTACATGCTGTGGATCGAAAGTGGGTAAGACTTGAAAATTGTACACAATATAGTATATTAAGCTTATCAAACCCAGCCATTAGAGATGCATTTGCGTTTTTAAGAACAAAATATATTTTATAATAAAAAACAATTCAAAATCCATTTTATTTCTGGCACTTGGGCCACCTGGTCTCAGCAGTGAGAAAGATTTTGATTAGACTGCAGTTCTTCCACTACATTATCATCTTTTTATTAAATAATCATCTCCGTCTCCAAGGGAAAACCTTACCACATTCCGCGAGTGACTACAGGGCTGTTTAAGTTTCTTGTGTACCTAAGAAAATAATGTTTGCTCTCTCAAATTTGTTAGCATTCATTTCTTTAGCATTCATTAGCATTTCTTTGGGATCTTAAAAAATGTGAAGATTCCAACAAGCATTTTTCATTAATACTTCGCCACTTCTGTACCAGTTTCTTAGAAAACTGATCCATGATATCAAAATACATTGTCTTCGTAAATTATTCAAAATGAAATCTAGATCACTTGTTTTTAAATTGCTTTAATAAAATCAAATTCATGTATTATTCTTTCTCAGTATTCTCTTGGTTAAAAAAAAAAAGAAAAGCTAAAAATCAAAGGAGTATATTACCATGACAATATTTCATGCATGTCTCTGTCAGGCTTTTCTGGTAAATTAGTTTTAGTGATTAATTTGTGACTGATGTTTCCCTTTTTTAACAGATTGCAATGCAAAACAACAGTTTATAATGAAAGCGTCAAAGCAAAGCTTGTAGGGTATGAACACGCAGAGCTCACCTCCAGTTGGGGCTGTTGTGTTGCAAATATTGAAAAGTCTTTTGATGGTTGTATGCTGCCAAGCAGAGAAATAGACTTGTCCGCATCAGCTTCAACATGTAAATTGCCAGTTTAGCATAAGCAGTGCATGCAAGCATTTAAATGTGCATGCAAGCAGCATATATCAAAATGAACTGCTTCTATATGATACAAACGATAGCACGGGTGTAAGCAAGCAGTACTTGTGGAAGTCTTCTTCCTCTTTGGTCTAGGGCAGATACTGACAGTGCAAATACAGTCAGAAAAATTCCTGTCAATGAAGAGCTTGAGCAGATGTGTTCTGTTCCGGATTTTGTTTTGGATCCACCAGATGCCTTCTGCTTTCTGTCTTCCCACCAACTGCCTGAGGTCACTGAAACCAGATTCCTCCCCTAGGTGCAAATCCTGGAGCAGAGCCACATTCACCCACTCAAAGCCCAATGCTCCTGAGGTCAGTGCATGGTCGCTCACCCTCTCTTTGTACCTTTGCCACCTGCCCCGGTCATGCTAACAGGGGAGCTCGTACCAGGATCTTGGACTGTTCCCTGGGCGGCCAAGCAGAAATGCACAGTGGCCCAGGGCAACCAAAAGGCTTGGGAAGCCACTGCCAAGGAGATGGCAGGCGGGATGGCTGCCCTCCTCCTGAGTAGTTTTGCCAAGGACAATGAGCAGGCAACCTGAAGTCAGCCTCGAAGTGGCCTAAGTTAAGATCTTTCCTTGCAGGGCCCATTATCTTCTTCCTTTGCAGCACTGCCAGGGCTTGAGCTACCTCATGACCCTCTTGTTTAAAAACACGCCCGTGAAGTTACACTCCCCATGATTTTTTTTTCTCTTTTCTAGAAAGTGAAAACTGCTTTACTGATTGCCAATAACATGCTATTTTATTAATTAACATGTGGTCCCAAACATGAAGACAGCCATTTATACATAGGACAAGTCCCTGAAGCTAGATTAAATTAGATGAATAGGTGCTAGTAACAGAGCATCTTGAACTGGAACAACTCCCGTTTCTTGGCGTTGCAGTTCCAAGCAGCTCCTAAACGCCCCCGCGTGCTGCGAGCATCGGGCACAGTGTGGTGCTGCTACACGGCAAAGCCCCCACGCCCCGCCCCCGCCGCGCCTCGCAGCCAATCACAGCGGGGACCCCCGCCCCGCCCCCCGCGTGCGCAGCGGACGGCGCGGCCTGCGGCTCCCGCACCCTCCCAGCACCGCCCCCGCCTTTATTCTTGCCGTGCGGAGGAAGGCGGCCGGGTGATGGGCACTCGCATGCGCCAATAGGAGGGCCGCTCGCTCGAGGGGGGGCGGGGAGGCGGGGGAGCGGCCGTTTGGCGCGAGCGGCCGTAGCGCGGCCTGCGCGTCTCCCCCTCCCCCCCGAGGGTCCCCGCCGCCCGTCGGGCCCTGCCGCCGCCCCCGGCTCCCGGCCCGGCCCGGCCCGGCCTCCCCGCCCGGCTCCTGCCATGGCGCTGATGGCCGGCGTGATCCGGCGGCTGGACGAGGCGGTGGTGAACCGGATCGCGGCCGGCGAGGTCATCCAGAGGCCCGCCAACGCCATCAAGGAGATGGTGGAGAACTGGTAACGCAGCCGGCGCGCGCGCCCGCCCGCCCGCCGGGGTCCCCGGCGCTGCCGCGGGCCCTCTGCGGGGAGCCGGGGACGGCCGCGTGGGCTTCCCCCGGGGGGCTCCGCGGGCGAAGCTAATAATTTGAGCTTGGTTTGAGAATAAAGGCTGCCTAGGATTAAAGTTGCTGCCTTTTCAGTAGTAAATGTATTGAATCAGCCACGTGAAAACAAGCAGCTGTGTAGTGCGTTTCCTTAAGGGTTAGAGAATGGCTGTGCTGTATTTCTTGGACTAGACATCTTTCTTCCTATTTTTCTAAATTTCTAAAAATTTGTCATAATTATTGTGGATTGTGATTTAGGATAATGTATCAGTGTTGTCAGAAGAAAAAGGAAGGAGAGGATAAAAAACTTACCTGAAGCAGAACAAATTCCAAGATGACTGAGAATTAGAATTGAAACAAATTATTTCTTGTATGATAATGATTTGAAATTCCATTTAGGTCATATAGTCCTTCATTCTCCAGAATTCTTTTTTTATCTTTGCAGTTTGGATGCTAAATCTACCAGTATCCAGGTAATAGTTAAAGAAGGTGGTCTGAAGCTCATCCAGGTCCAAGATAACGGCTGTGGTATCAGAGTAGGTAACCTAAATTGACAGTTGTATGCTGATGTTTGATATTGCCACTTAAACTTTATTTCAATTTGTAAATAAGTGTTTCTTATCTTGAAAAGACTTGGAAACAAAAAATAACTTGTTATTTGCTTGTCCCTTTCACGTAGAAAGAAGATCTGGACATTGTATGTGAGAGATTTACTACAAGTAAACTGCAAAAATTTGAAGACTTGGCTAGTATTTCTACATATGGTTTTAGGGGTGAGGTAAGCTCCTTGACAAGGTTTTGAAACTGTTCATTGTCTGTTGTTATCCTACTGTAGTGGGATTTACATAGTATCTCATTCCCAGCATTCTTGACAGATGGTTTTGTTTGTTGAGAGAGTCTACCTTAGCACTGGGTAAGGTGGGGAGGTGGTTAGGGTTCAGAGAAAAGATAAGCACTGAGAAGATGAATGAGCCAATGAAGTGTGTTGTTCCCTGTTAGACTTTTTTTAAGAAATTGAAGAATAATAATATCAGTTGATTCTCTGCCAATGCACGTGAACAGAGAGTGGTAGAGCTTTTAAAAAATAAAATAAAAGGCAGGTACAGAGCCGTTGTCAGAGAAGCCAACTGGTCTGCTGACCACAGGGAAGAACATGGTACACAACTGAGCCAATTGCTGTATCTGGGACTACTAAAATATTTCTATTGCAATGTGATTCTTAAAAGTAGCTGACAAAGTTGCCACTAATGCTAGTGCTGTAGCCAGCAGCCATCTCCTAGACCATACTATTGGAAAGTTCCTTTGTTAATGCTTTTACCACAAACTTAACCTCTTTTTTTTTTTTTTTTTTTTAACATCTCCTTGCTATTATCCCTGATTTATTTTTTTTAATTGTACCTAATTTTTTGATCACCCCAGTGCTTTGAAAATATCGCATTCCAAGAAAATAATGAAATTGGTATTTTAAAAAAAGCAAGAAGCACATTTTTGTGTTGTTTCTATAACAAGTTATAAAGAGTTCAAAATACATGGACCAGAGTCCATGCTTTTTTGTTCACAGGAACAGCTGGATATGTAATGATGCTGAGTGTATCGGGCGTACACATCCTTGCGTGCTCCAGAGAGCAGACTCTCCTGGAGTTTCCTGCTCACACTCTGTCAGCAGATTGTCTCTGCAGCCAGTGACTCTGGTCCTGAGGCTGTGCTCACCAGGCTGTGTAGACCTGTACACTGACTTTTCCAAGAAAAACAATGTAACAAGACCTACCTTTGTAATATTACGTACAGTCAGAAGAAGAACTTGGGTAGGACTTGGGAAGTAAACAGCAAAACCATAAGGAACCCAGCAAAGCCATACAAAACTATCTGCCTTTTATTAACACAACAGAAAGAAAAGAGCACCACTGTAATATCTTTGCAAGCCCTCTTTTAGTTATATTACACTGCTAGCTGCTTGTACTGTCAGACAGAATGAAATCTTGGAAAAGCCAAAAGAAGGTCCTGGATAAGAGTCAGTATTGTAGGTACTGAAATTCATTAAAGCTTTACCAACCTGCAGTTTTCTTAAAAGGGTTTTTATTAATTCCTTGCAAATGGTATATCAAAATTTAGTGATGCTGTTTAAAGTATGGACACTCATTCAGAAATTAATGGTTTCTTGAGCAAGGCTCACAAAGATTCTTTTCCTTTCTCTAGGCATTGGCTAGCATAAGTCATGTTGCCCATGTTACAGTAACTACTAAGACAGCTGATGCAAAATGTGCATACAGGTATGCTACTTATTATGTAACGTTATGTAAACAGATGTATTTCTCTTTTCAATGTTCTTAGTAACATGCCTCTACCTGAGAGGTGATACAAAAGAGGGCAATCTATTCAGAGCAAGGGGGGAAACAGGGAATTCTGGGTATCCATAGCAGTGGCAAAAAAGGCTCCAAAAAAGAGAAAACATAGTTTGAGTGATTTTTTTTTTTTTTTTTTTAATTCCAGACTGTAAAGGTAAGCTTTACCTAAAGCAATATATTTTAAGAGTGGGGAAAAAAAAGTCTAAAAGGAATTCTACCTCAGCAACCAGTAAACTTTTGTCTTTTGCTCGATTTCTGGAAAAAAATGATGTGTGTGCACAGGCAGTGTGTCTTGCAAATTTCATGGGTCCTGAACACAGGATCTTACATCTTAGTTTGGGTTTGTATGCTAGGTGCCTAATCCTATTCAAAAAAGATTTTGAATATTCTCCTGAAAACTAAACCTCTCAACATAAGCAAAAATCTGTGCCTTAACTTCTCAACTGTATGTAAGAAAAAGACGGAAAAAAGATGAGCTTTGCATCTTGAGTTGCAAAAGGTTGTGTCACTGTGATCTTCTTGCATTAAGTATGTAGGGGGCAAAAAAAAAAGTATGCTCTTTAAAATTATGCATCTGTACAACTCACTAAAAGAATTACATGGGTCAAAAATCTTCTATGCTCAAAATGTTATGGGCCAAAAGGAAACAGATTTTATATGTACAGACAAGAATTTCTCGTTGGTATAATTGAAATGTTAAGTCTAATGAAAAAATTATTTTCAGGTCTGGACAGGTCTAGCTGTTAATGAAAAAGAAAATACAAGAATACTACTGTTACAGGAAAAGTGTCAATAATAGTGATACAGTTAAATACACATTTCCTGTTATCTATGCCTTTTCCTCTGCTGTTACTCTCACCTGCCTACTGCCCCTCTGGGTACTCCTGTCAGTGATGCCAGTTTTCATCAAGCAGAAGCAGGGGAGTTGCAGCCAATTGTCAGTGTCCCAAGTTCTTTGCTGGGAGGAGTGTGATGATGATGGGATTTCTTCACCTTCCCCCTTTTTTTGTTTTTTGTTTTTTGTTTTTTGTTCTCCCCCCCCCCCCCCCCCCCACCAATCTAGATTTCTGATAGCCTCTTATTTTTATTTTCTGATTAGAGCTACTTACAGTGATGGAAAAATTAAAGCCCCTCCGAAACCTTGTGCTGGAAACCAAGGGACTCAGATCATGGTATGTTTGTGTTCCTGCTCTCTCTTATCCCCCTCCTGCTCTCTGATTATTATGCTTATAGCACTTGTTGTAAGTGTTCTGTTGCAAGGTATGTGACAGTCTCACCTTATAGAATATTTTCCAAATGACATTGTTACATTTTTTTTTTTCTTTCTTTCTTTTTTTACCCCCAAAGAGAGCAAGGTAAACTTCAGAAGATTCTCTCTCTTTCTCGTGGGGATAGTGCAGTGATATACTATCAGAAATATTTCATAATACATGTGGACTGTTGAAGCCTTAATGGACAGTTAGGATTATAAGAACTAAGAAGCTCAGAGTATGGAGGACTGGTGTCTGTTATACGAGCCACAGTGGGAAGATGAGGGCTGGCATAGGAAACTGCTGTTTAGTTTTCAGTGGCATCATACGTCTACCAAGCTTTCCACGTGGGTGGGAATGAGGATTGCTGTTAGGATTGTGAAGAATAAGCAGGTCAGAACGGGGAGGAGTGGGGCAAGTTGCACAGTCTGGAGTGTGGAAAGTTGAGGTCTAGGATAGGCATATCTTCTGTTGGACTTTCAGTGAGATTATATGCCTGCAGATCTTAGCATGTGATCAGAATTAGATGAAGGGTTTGGATGATGAAAAGCAGGGAACTCAGAATGGGAAGGAGTGTGCGTGTTGCGTAGTCCAGAGTAGAAAGTAGAAGCCTGGCCTTGGAGCGTACACATACACGCACCAAGCTTAGCACGTGAGTCAACCTTAGATCAAGGTTTAGGGTAATGTAGCTTAAAAAAGAAGCTGAACTTTATATTTCTGCCTTTCTGTTTTTATCAGAGAAAATAATTTGCATATTATGTAACTATTTAAATAAATAATGAAAATGAAAAATTTAAGATTTTGTTTTAATGAAGTTAACAGCCTTGATTGCAGCATAATTATCTATATTTTAGCTATATTTATTATCTATGTTTTAATAAAACACAGTGTAATCAGGAAATCTGTTGTCATCTACAATGGAAGGAATATAATTTTTAATTTTTGAAAAGTGGGTACTTGAAGAGGTTTTTTTGTTGTTGAGAAAAATACAATACTGAGGTACCAAAATATCTGAAAAACGTATATGTCTCTAGAGCTGCATTTTGTGAAGTGAACCTAAGCAGGTTAGGAATAAATCAAACGTGGATGTTTCATAAATAAAAATGCTCTCAGAACAATTTTTTCAGTACTTATTAAGAAGATGGGTTTAGATGAATTACACAGTGACAGAAGACTTAAAAATTGAATTTTTAATTATGATCTTTTTCTCTGCAGGTTGAAGATCTTTTTTATAATGTAAATACAAGGAGGAAGGCTTTAAAAAATCCAAGTGAAGAGTATGCAAAAATACTGGAAGTTGTTAGCAGGTAGACTGAAACAAAAGGCTCTTTTTTTTTTTTTTTTTTTCTAATGCCAAGCAGAGCATTGGAGTTCTGGGAGGGACTGGCACCTGTGTGGATTTCTGTTTGTTTGTTTTTAAAGTATTTGTTAGTGTATGGTATCGGATAACAGTCTGATTAGATAAAGAAAATCTAGAAGAGAAACAGTGTAGTCAGTCTGTTGCTATTATTAGCAAGAATTCCAGCAAATCAACGTCTTGTGATAGACTTGAATGAGTGAACTCTCAATGAACTTGGGCTGAAAAGGATCCAAAAACCATGCAAAAACATTGAGATTTAGCTGAATATGAATAAGCTGAATGACAATTTTACCTTCTCCCCCACAAAAGTCAGTTCAGCTGTGAGATGTAGCATTCCCTTATGGGTCACTGATTCGGTCGTCTTTGGCATGTGAAGAGACTTGCAAGCAGGATCTACACAACTTAACCAAAAAATCTTTACACTTTCAGTAAACAAAAAAGATAGCAAAGAGTAATGACACTATGGTATGTATTAGCATACTCTCCCAGTAAGATACTGAAGAGTCTTTACTAGCCAGGCAGGCACAGTCAAGAGGTGAAGCGTTGGCTTCTACTGCTCGTGGCTGGCTCATCTGCAGTCTTGCTGAGTGGCTGTCTACCAGCTCGCTGGGTTTTTTTGGTTTTTTTTCCCCCAATTAGGATTTTCCTTTTTTTTTTATGTTGATTTTCTTCTCTTGAATTCTGAGCTACTAACTGTCCACACTGCAACAATCTAACCTCTGCCTGCATTTTCACCTTTCTCATCTTGCATACTACTTTGTGTTCTTTCTCATAACCCAGCAATTTCTCTGGAAGCCTGGGCCAAGGTTGAGCGGCTGTGCTGTATCAAAACTAGGCCTTGGATTGCAGACAGCTGACCCCGAGGGGGAGGGGAGCTCAGAGGGTGGCAAGCCAGCCATTTTTCAGATCCTTCCCCATAGAAGTTGAGAGTTGAATCTGTTTTACTGAAGAGGTTTTCCTGTTCTTGTTAAGCCTGTGAAATGAAATTGAACTAACTAGATCTATATGGGTTGGATTAGGTTTTGGGTTTTTTTTCTGAGAAATAACCTAAGCTGATCCTTGAACTTTATATTATTTCAGCTTAGTTATAAATAGGGAACTTAACAATTTTTTTGAAAGCTATTTAATCTACAAAAGCTCAATGCAAATAAATTATATTACTGTGTAACAGTAAATGAAATTGCCCATGTTACTGGTTGCTTTTGAGCATTCAAGGGAAGTAACCTATTCTTTCACGTATGGCACTCTTCTTTTTGCCTCTGTTTCAGGTATGCCATCCATAATTCAGGCATCAGCTTTTCAGTTAAAAAGGTATGTACAGTGTTTCTAACTTCATCATATTTATATGAAAGCAACAGAAAAGTTCTGTGTTGTAATGCATCTTTTGCAATGGGACTAGTTTATAGAGCCTTCCCTTGTACTGAAATGTTGAAGTTTACTTTGCAGTTTGGATGCAAAACACATTAATTAAAAGTGAGCAAGATAAAAGGTGATTGTCAGGAGTTTGGAGTTTTCTATGTTGCAAGTGTTTTATTTTGTTTTAGTTTTATGAGCTGTTTCAGCCTCTTCTGAAAGTCTGATTACTAATAACTATATGTAAGAAGGTGGGGCAGAGTACCTTCGGTCTGTGGCATTCTTGATATTTATTTACTGAAGTGCTTATGTTCCTCACTTTCAAAGATGGGTTATTAGCCCAATGGACCATGCACCTGATGTGGTCTATCAGTTACTGTATTTCTATGCTGTTTACCATCTACTGTTTTTCTGAACACAAACAAATAAATAATAAGACAAAATTTCAAAAAGAAGTTGTACATTTTTGTTAGAAATGCATATTGTTGTGTTCAACATATTTCTGAAAATTTCAGCCAGAACTGTGATACTCATTTCTGCTCTCTTTAGCAAGGTGATACTATGTCAGATGTTAGAACCTTATCAAATGCCTCAACAGTGGATAATATCAGGTCCATCTTTGGAAATGCTGTTAGCAGGTACGTTGACCATCAATTTTCATTTTGACATGATGTGTTCCGCTAACCTTCCTATTCCTTCTTCTATTAAAGAACACAGACTGTGCTAACTTTATATGTGTTCACTTTAAAATGAATTACAGAAAAGAGGAAATGTTGCAATAATAGAGAGCTCTCTCTTTCCTTGTAGAATGTGTGGCTATTCTTTTTTTTCTTTAATCAAAGGAAAGGGGGGAGTTGTAATGTAAATATCTGATCTTTCCTTTAATGCACTGAAAGGGAACCATCTGCTTGTAGTTTTCCATGTGCTAATTTAGAAAGAGAACACAGGTCTAGCTTGCTCTGCAAGTTCCTAGCCTCTTCCTACACCATGAAAATTTTACCTCTTCTTACTACAATCTACTATTTAATAAATTTCAAAGTCTTCTAGAATTAACTTTTCTGAAGTTTTAGTTTTTAATATTTTGACAAAAACTATGTTAGCTGAAGCTGAATAAACCAGCAAGAACAGCTGAAGACAAACATGCATAACCCATCCTATTTCAAAAACTTTATCTGCAGTTTTAGGAAGAATTCTCTTTAGAATGTATTCAGCTGTGAAGAATTCATAGAACAGCCTTATCGAATGAATTTCTCTGAGGTCTCCCATGAATACTTAAGTGCCAGTTTGATTCAGTTACTAAAATCACAGTTCACATGTGAGGAATTTAACTTTGAATACATGAAAACCCCTTTAGAAAATGCAGCAAAGTAAAAAGGCTGTTCAGCAATAAGGTCTGCAATATTCATATTTTTTTTTACACATTTGATTTTGTCTGCAATTAATGCTTGTTTGATGCAGCTTTTCATTCGCACAGTCCTGAATAAATTGTCCATCTCAATTAAAACTTTTTTTAAATCAAATGTAACCTTTAGTCTACCCAATTTCAGATGCTGTTAAATCTAGCTTATTATTTCCACTTAAAAAATGAACACAACTAAAAATTGAAGTCAGAATATATGGAGATTGAATTTGAAATAAGTAGCCCATAAGCCTTTTCTATATTAATTTTAAAAGCTGGCATAATACCTTGCTAGCTAATTGTACTCACAAATTACCAGAGTCTGGTCAGATTTCCCTAACTAATACATCACAAAAATCATGCAAACTATGAAGATTTTTATTGTTAGAATCTGTACACGTGGGAATAAAAAAAGTGTTTTGTTTTTGTTTTTTTTTTCATATGACTTCTTAATAGCCCACATATAAATGTTAAACTGGTAAAAGTGGACACAACAGTTCAAGAAAAAGGTGACCTTCCCTGGGCTGCTGGCAGTTTTGAAGTGTCCTTGTCTGCCACTGTCAGTGACTTAAATTGACAGTTCTAATGTAGTGGATAATGTGATATATTCAGGTATTAAAAAGATATTTTGGATGGTTTTGTAGACTCTAATCATACTCTATTACTGTTTTACGTTTGCTTAGGGAGAGATAAGCAAGAAAAAGTGCAATTGGTGTTTTATTATTTTTGTGTTTTAAATAATTTCTTATTAATGCATACAAATATCTTAAGGGAGGGTGTCAAGAGGATGGAGCCAGACTCTTTTCAGTGGTGCCCAGCAACAGGACAAGAGGCAACAGGCACAAACTGAAACACAGGAAGTTCCCTCTGAACATGAGGAAAAACTTCTTCCCTGTGAGGGTGACAGAGCACTGGAACAGGTTGCCCAGAGAGGTTGTGGAGTCTCCTTCTCTGGAGATATTCAAAACCCACCTGGACGCAATCCTGTGCAAGGTGCTCTAGGTGACCCTGCTTGAGCAGGGGGGTTGGACTAGGTGATCTCCAGAGGTCCCTTCCAACCTCAACCATTCTGTGATTCTGTAATTTTATGGATCGGCAAAGAACATATAAACTCTAAAACAATTCTAGTGCTTTCTTTAACTGAAACATAAATGAAATACATAATAGTGTATTCCTACTTGTGAGTAGCATGACTGAAATTTATATTGACAAAAGAATTCTTTTTTTGTTTGTTTATTTCTGTAAAACTGTCAATAGAGAACTGATAGAAGTGGGCTGCGAAGATGCAAGCTTGGCCTTTAAAATGAAAGGTTACATAACAAATGCAAACTACTCTGTGAAGAAATGTATATTTTTACTCTTCATAAACCGTAAGTTAAAAAAAAAAAAAAGGCATATTGTAGAGCTGTATGTTGTTTGCATAATAATCAGAACAACAAAATCCATTTCTCTCTAAAGAACTATGAAAACTTTCCAAGTATGAACTTTCTTGAAAACTATTGAGGGGTAAATATTACAGTTCACTATAGATCTAAAAAAGAGTTTTTCTATTTGCAATGTGGGTCATATTTCATATTCTAAAATACTGGAGAGCAGCTGAGATTGGGCCTAAAGAAATTCAAACCTATGGAGCGTCAAGGTTATGGTTGCAGCAACACTGGCATGCAATGCAGCAAACCATGACTGTACCAAATAATGAAAAGGTAGTTTGGTTATTCCAGTTTTAGCACACTTAAAAAATGCTGATAAATGTTAAAAAAAAAAATAAATAAAACAACATTTCCTATTCCTGGTTTTATTTTAAGATGTCTAGGGGAAAAAAGGGGTACAACTGATGCCTTTTGAAGATGCAGTGCATGAAGATTTTGGCCTAAATGAGTTGTTAGGCATTGTGCAGTACATTTCAGTGGTGCGGTCTGAATGTAGCATTTTGTTCTTTGTTTCAGATCGACTGGTAGAGTCGACCGCTTTGCGGAAAGCCATAGAAACTGTCTATGCTGCTTATTTGCCAAAAAGTACACATCCATTCCTATATTTAAGGTAAAGCAATAGAAAAGTGGCCTTTTAACACTACCGTCAGGGATACCAACGGCTTTTTAAACCTATTCACTCCAGCTACACCCTACAAGATAGTATTAAGCATCACATTGAAGTAGTTTATTGCCAAATAGGAGATAATTCACTATGTATTTTTAATATTAGGAAGATCATCGCATTAAAAAATCTTAAGAAGGAAGGCCTGATTTTCAGAAGTAGTGAGCACCTATAATTTCGACTTAGATCCTTTGAAGTTATGGATTAGGAAAATTAGTTGCACTAGGAATAAAGCAGAGCATTTAAGACCAGTCAGGTCTTTTATTCCAAACTCCATCAATGTTTTTCCTTGCTAGGATTTATATTGTGTTCTAGAGGAGCAAAACATAATCATTTCTATTTTTACTTATTACTGTTCTTGGTATGCTAGTGCAACAAAGAGATGAATTGTTATCATACTGCTTACAGAAAGTAAATATTAAAAAAATTTAGAATAATAGCTAAAACTGAACAGTAACTAACTGTCATTGGACAATATAAAATAGAATGGAAGAACTGTAATTACTCTGTAATTACTAAGCAATTAAATTTTGCCATTTACCCATGAAAAACTTACTGATATTTAGTGCTTTCAAACAATAACTGCAGCATTCAGCTGGATTCCTGCTTGCTATTACTGCTAAATGACAGGACCTCAGAGCTCATTAACTCATGACACACTGTAAATAAAAGTTACTTCTAAAAACTGTTTTGTAGTAGTACAATGGAGAGCTTGATTTAAGCTTACCTATGTTAACTGATTTTGATGAGTTTGGAATCAAATTCTTCAATGATGCACACACCCGCACACACAGCAAATCCGACTGCAGATTTCAGGACTATTTTGGCTTCATTGCATGGAGTCATGGGGCCAGGTCTGATGAATCTTGCATTGAACTGATTAGTGCCCTCTCTGCTATGCATGGGAAATTTTAGGTTAGCTTCTTTTAAAATGTTTTGCAGCCTGGAAATAGCTCCTCAGAATGTAGATGTGAATGTGCATCCTACAAAACATGAAGTCCATTTCCTTCATGAGGATAGTATTCTAGAGCGTGTGCAGCAACATGTAGAGAGCAAGTTATTGGGCTCTAATTCATCAAGGATGTACTTCACCCAGGTGAGAACACGTTTCAAGTGACCAGAACGCTTCACTGTATTAATAGTGATCATGTTTACTCTGTTAAATAGTAAAATTTAGGCAGTAATTGATAACTATCAATATTATACTGGTAGCTTCAAATCTTTGCTCTGTACTCAAATTGCTTTAATATACCAGCGTTGACGATGAGGCAGTAAACTTACTGGGGGAAAAAAAAGTGAATGAAAATAATTTATATACCTTTCTGCCAAATATATTTTCGGTCTTTTTGATGATTCACGTTTGGTAAATTGTTTTTATTCTGCTCTGTTTCTGTGTGGAAGACCTGTTACTGGTGGAGTTGTTTTTTATATGTATTTGACAGCACCTTGTATTTAATCTAACTGGAAAAAAATAAGGGAAAAAAATCCATAACCTCTGTGTATAGTATAGTATAAGAATTATAACCACAAACTTTTAAAAACAAATTTCCTTGTGATTGTTGACATTAAAGATTTTGTCTTTGAGACAAGGCAATGTTCACTAATGATTTCCTTAACTGCTAAGGCGATGACATTTGTGCTATGCAGATAGCGAGTACAAAGCTGGTGGCCTGTGTGAGTGGTTGATGTGGTGTCTGTGCGGTTTGAATGTTCCCCACCTTTGAGCAGTGAGATGCTGTGAGAAGATGGCTAGTCTTTGATTTGTGCTGAATCTCTGCTCTTCTCTCTCTTCCATATCTGAATGAAGACATTGCTTCTGGGGGCTGATTGTTCTTCCAGTGAGGTTGTAAAATCAGCAGCAAACTCTGCTGCGATTACCAAAGGAACCAGTGATAAAGTTTACGCGCACCAGATGGTCCGCACTGATTCCAGAGAGCAAAAGCTGGATGCCTTTCTTCAGCCGGTGAACAACCCACTAAGCACAGGCCCCACAGAAGTGACAGCAGAGGACAGTGTGGGACTTCCTGAGGGCGCAGTCAGGCCGCAGGATGCTGAAATGGAAGATGTCAGTGATGTAGCTGAAATCACTGATGCTCAGAGGGTCACAGTGTTGGCTGGGGGCCTGAGTGAGAGTAGAGACTTGTCTCCTGAAACAGTGCTTCCTCGGTAAGTCTCATCTTTGCTGAATATGGGCTATTACCTATTCATTTCACAGCATTGCCATCAAAGAAATTAAATTTCATTTGTGAACCATACATTACATAACTTGTGGTAAGTTCTGTAACTGGAATGGGAGATTCTGCGCATGTTGGAAGGCAGGAAACTGAATGATGACATTAACTTTAGTTTAGGGAGGTCATATTAGTCTATTTGTATTCAGAAGTCCCCCTTTTGTGGGGGAATAGAAAATATATCACTGAATTTTTCAGACAATACCCTAGTAAAGATAAAAGCACTATAATCTTTTTTTTTTTTTTTTTTTTTTTTTTTTTTTTTTTTTTTTAGCTCTTGAAGAGAAATGTTATGAGAGGCCAAAGTCATTTGAGAGAATCTGATTTCTTTTTTTTCCTAGTATTGCAGGAAAAAAAGCCCCTTAGAAATAACAGAATTTTGTGATGTGTACTTTTGAGCCTGACTGGCTTGATGCTTAAGCAATAGACACGTCTGATGCAGTCAGTATAAAAAAAAAAGTTTTTAATTCCCTTATGAACTACCATTTTCTAACAAATTGTGCCTGAGAAGTACAATGACACAGTCTTTCCTTCTGAGAAGCTTTGGGAAGCTTTCTGCTTTTCCTTTGTTGATGTAGAACCTGTGAATTGACCATCCCATCTGCTGAGTGTGTGATAAGGGAGTAGAACATACTTCCTTTTTGTTTCCATATTGCAGAAAGAGACCATGCGAAGACACTGACGTAGAAATGGAGAAAGATGATAATAGAAAGGAAATGACTGCTGCCTGCACCCCTAGAAGAAGAATTATCAACTTGACCAGTGTATTGACTCTCCAGGAGGAAATTAGTAACCAGGTGCATGCAGGTAAGCAATTGTCTTGCTCCCCAAGATTACTGTTACCCTGCCAGTTAAACATGTTTGCTTGGACTGCTGAGGAGAAAAAAAAAAAAAAACAAAAAAAACCCACATTAAAAAGGTGGCCACACTAGCCCGCTGCTGTAAGTGAGCTTTTAACAAAAAAGTGTGTTAAACATTAAGGGCCAAACTCTGAACAGGCAGCTACTAAGTGGTATGAGCTATACTGGACTGGTTTTAAACTTCAGTACACTCTGTTAGTAAACAGATGTTTTATATATTCTAAATAGTTTGCACATAACTTGCATTGTAACTAATAATCCCTTAAAATCATAGCTTCAAAAGCTGAGTTATTTTGTAACTTTCAAACTGAAATGTCAGTTATGATATGTTCACGACAAAAATTTTGCTTAGTTGCGTGATTCTGAAATAGATTTATAAGGAAAACTTAGTAAAGGATTAGGCTTGATGATTGGGTTTTCTTTTACTACTTTTACTCATCATTTTTGTTTGGATCTGTCTTACTTTTATGAAAGGAGTTCACAAGTGACTGGTGAAATATTCTTTGTTCTGGTAAGAGTTACTTTGGAGAAAGGTGAAAGGTTTGCAATTCTTACTTGGGTTGTTTTCTCTTAGCTTTTTCAGTTGACGTAAGAGTCATATTGAGTCACATAATCTAGTATTTTCAGTTAGTCTAAATGTTGGGAATCATTTTTTGTTTTTGTTTTTTTCTTTTTCTTGAATTATTTTGATTTTATGGTAGATAGAATGGGGGAACCTCCGCAGTTAAAATGGCTAGACTAACAGGGCTCTATAATAATTAACTTTAAAAAAGGAGAAAAAAAGAAAACCTAAAAATCTTGATAGCACAGTGGTAATTGATATGTGCTCCTGAAAAAGTCTCACAGTAGGCTCATAATTCTGCACTCATGATTACTTATCTGACTACCACTGTTTAAATACTGAAATCACACAGTATCACTGTGATATAAAATCTCCAAAAATATCCTAAAGTAGCTGGTGGAATCTGTGCAGCTGTTTGAGATTTTGTCTTATCATCACATGTGTGAGAAATACACAGATATGACCTTTGTAAGAAAGAAATACACTTTAACCATACTGTATTTCTTTGGAAAAGGTAACACTGAAATTTGGGGAGCATTAGTGCTTTGTACATGCTGTGATTGCAATGCCAAACCCCTCTAACAAGACACTTCAGAGGACTGAAACTAGTTACATCTTTTGTGGACTGGCTAAAATGGACTCTTAATATGGAATCTCATTTCTCAAATTGATTTTTTTTTTTTTTTTTTTAAATAAATGAGAAGGCCAGAAATTTTTTTTGGGAAAGCAAAAAAATTATGAACCTAATTTGCCACATTTCCTAAATGTAGTCTGACTGTTGTTATATTTTGTTGAAAGGTTGTTTACATCTGCAGTTTTAAGTATGTCTGTACTCTTACTAATCTCTTGCCAGAAACTGCTCTAGAAAGTCAATGCTATTCAAGTCAGATACAGAGATTTTTATAAATTTGCTTTTGTAGTTGAACTATTATATAACCTTTCTCATTTAGGCCTGAATATATACAACTATATGGATATGCATACAAATTATTAAGATTTTGAAACATATATTGATAGCTGGTAGTACAGGCCTATTTTAGAAGCAGGGGTATAATAGTGCCTGAACGGTAGTCTGAGACTTTCACATTTAAAAGACACATGACAAACCAGCCAACCAACCAAATCAATCTGGCCAGGGTTGATGCTGGAGTTGGGGATATGGAATTTTTTTTTTATTTTTATTTATTTTTTTATTGTTTCAGGTCTTCAGGAGATGCTACATGATCACTCATTTGTTGGCTGTGTCAGTCCTCAGTGGGCTCTGGCACAATATCAGACAAAACTCTACCTTCTCAATACAACAAAACTCAGGTAAAGAAGCTAGTTGACTTGCTGGCAGTTGAAATAGCTGCTCACCACCAAACTAATTAGAAGGGAGAAGGAAATGACAGAAAAACAACAACACTTTCTTGTCACCTATGCAAAAAATCATGAGGCTAAGAATTAAGCAATCGGTTCAGAAAGTGGAAACAGGTCTGGCATGCTTGTGAAAAGTTGCAGAGCATCAGCATCATCAAAATGTCAGCTACTCTACTGTGTGCTCAAAAACTGGTGTAACAAAGAAATTTTATGTGCTTCATGATTGTCTCCAGCAGTAATTTGTCTATGGCAGATGGTGCAAACGTGAGCAAGCAGAGGTTTCAGAAATGTCCATGGTGTATCCACTTGGGTTTATGCAATCTGCAGGACATAATGACAACACAGTTTGTATTTTTGTAGGCGCAGTCTTCAAAACTGTGCCAGTTACAAAGTTTTAGATAGATGAGTATCAATTTCCAAGCTCCAATGCATTTCTTGCAATGCAGCAAAGGAGTAAAGAGGTTTAAACACAGCATACCTGGGAATAAATTGACAGTGGCAGCATGCTAGAGTATGTAATGCTTCTGCACCGATATGGGTCAGAAACCAAGAAACAGATTTAATTGTATACATGTAGCTACAAGTTTAGGGTGTGCATGAGAATCTTTAACTGTTTAGTTAAAGTAAGGTCTTTGTTAATATGAATGGACATCTCTGATGCTCCCAAGATGACCCTTACTTTTCCCTTTTTAAATACATACCTTGAAGTGGTCATGCCCATATAACTAACTTTTGTACTTTAATTTAGCCAAGAACTCTTCTACCAGATACTTATTTATGACTTTGCAAACTTTGGCGTCTTAAGGTTGTCTGTGAGTATCAAGCCTGTTTTTTTTTTTTTTCAGACTTATTTATAGGGTTTTGTTTGTTTGTTTTGGGGGTTTTTTGGTTTTTTTTTTTTTTTTTTTTTTGGTCAACTGCAAGATTGACATTTCCTTTAGGCTAGTATAATGTAGCAAATGCTGTTAGCAATTTTGTAGCTACTGCTGTGAGTTTTGATGCTGGCCCCGTGTTGTTAGTGTCATTTCCGGCTATTCACCAAGTTTTGTTATTCCTTATTGTACTGGAACAAATAATTTTAATACATAACCTGTCTTTAACAGAAATATACTTTAAAATTCTACTGCTTATCTTGTAAATATCAAGCACTTTGCAGAATCATAGCCTCTACAGAATCCTATCAGTAAGAAATTAGTGTGTATGTATGTATGTATATATATATATATTTATTTATTTTTTTTAAAGGACTGGTTAGGATACACAGAACTGTTCACTCTGCAGGCCAGAAAGTGTATATTACAATTAGATTATATTTGAAAGAAGAAATAGATTTTAAAGGGTGGGAGGAGCTTTGTGATTATTAACAACAATTTTGCCTTCTCCACTTTTAGGAGCCAGCTCCTTTATTTGAGCTTGCAATGCTTGCTTTAGAAGACCCTGAAAGTGGCTGGACAGAAGAAGATGGTCCAAAGGAAGGGCTAGCTGAGTACATTGTTGAATTTCTGAAAAAGAAGACTGAAATGCTGAAAGATTATTTTTCTCTTGAAATTGATGAGGTGACTGCTATTACCTCTGACAGTAAATTACATTAGATGTTGATAATAGATAACTGCAGTAGTTTGCTTGCTTCAGAAATAATCCTGAGCCGGTGAAATACCATCAGTAAGAACCAACTCCAGTAAAAGATTTAGGTCGGTGTTCCCTTTCATTCAAAATGCTCAGGGCTCACGCTGCTTTTGGAAGGTGGCTACACAGAAGTTTATATTTAAATAGTCATTGAATAAATACTTTAGTCACTGCTCCAGTAAGTAGAATCCAGATCTTCTATCCAAGGTGTGTGGCTTAACCAATTCTCCAGCCCTGGCAGGGCTATCCATACCCTTGCTGTTACTTTTTTTTTTTTTTTTTTAAATGCATCCCTTATTTTATACAAAACAGAACAGCTTCAACAAGTGTTTTATTTCACAAAAATCTCATTTGTCTCAAATGTTCTTCTAGGAAGTGGGAGCTGAGTGTTTAGTGTCTTGAGGTAGAGAAGAACCCTGAATTCAGGGCTCCCTGACCTGGGTGGTCTAAATCCAGGCCTCTGAGTTTAAAAACAACAAATCACAGAACAAACAAAAAACCCCAAACCTCTCCCTGTGATGTCTGCCCAGAATCAGACTATGGAAATTTGTAATTTCAGATACCATTAAGGATCACTAAGTTTGGATAAATATCCAAAAAAAATCAATTTTATAATAGATAACAGGTTTGCAGCATCTACTGTAAGAAAGAATGCTTTTTTTTTTCCCCTCCTTCTTACTGAAGCAGCAGTATTGCATTACAGGAAGGAAACCTTACGGGATTACCACTTCTGATAGACAACTATGTTCCCCCACTGGAAGGACTACCTATGTTTATCCTTCGCTTGGCCACAGAGGTATGTTTTCTTAATAAAAAAGGAGTTTGTTTATTCACAAGTACCTTTTCCATTTAGGAAAGAATGAAGTGATTCAAATTAACTTCTAATAAGTTGTGTAGGGAAGCCTGGAAGTGGTTTAAATGTACTGTCATGTACTTAACCCTTTGCTGTGGTTACTTATCAGTTACACTTTTGCCTCTAAAGCCATGAGTGCTAACCAAATGAGAACACATTCACTTTTACTTGAAAGCCTTTATTTCTACCCATCTTATTTCTGTGCCTTTACATTACCAGCACAAAAATGGCCAAAACACTATTAAGAATTTTTCATATAAAAATTTTTATCAAGTCTCTTAACTGCTGCCCAGATTTTATTAAGTGGCTTTTCTTTATTGTAACAGGTAAACTGGGATGAAGAAAAGGAATGTTTTGAAAGCCTCAGTAAAGAATTAGCCATGTTCTACTCCATTAGAAAGCAATATATAATACATGAAGCCAACCTGACAAACTCTCAGGTACAAGAATATGTAACTAGTCATACAAACAATTAAGAACCTTTTTTTTTAAACTACAGACCATTATAGAACCATATAGTTCCAACTGTACTTTCAGCAAAGTGAATCAAGTAGCAGGGCAGCAAGATTCTGAAAGAATATGTGGCTTAGATTATCTGAAGAATTGTATACATTGAGAGAACCTTGTAATAATGTGTATTGTAGTGCATGCAGTAGTGTATGCAGTACTACAATAGGCCATGGCCTCTTAAGAGTTTGGGATATGTTTTTAACCTGCTGAGCTAGGATACATTTCTACAGAATAAAGATGCAAATATACTTAAAGACATAGTCTGGTTATGGCAGGTATCTGAGTATCTGCTTAACCATTCAGTCACGTTAGCTAATTCTGCAAGTGATACCACTAAAACAGTTTCCAGAGCTTTAACTTGACTGTATAAAATAAACCTTTTCTGTAATACTAGAAGAACTTGTATAATCTCTGTAGACTCTCAAAGTTTAAGAACTGCTCTTGTTTAGTAAAAGATAATGAGTTGTTTGTCCTTCCCCCCCCCCCTTATTTCAGAATGAAGATTCTGATTCTAGTTCAACAACATGGAAGTGGACTGTGGAACACATAGTTTACAAAGCTTTTAGGACTCATCTTTTGCCTCCTAAGCACCTCACAGAAGATGGCAGCATTCTGCAGCTTGCTAACCTGCCTGACCTGTATAAAGTTTTTGAGAGATGTTGAACAGGTAGCTAGACAGACTTGTGCACATGTAAAAAGCATTCATTTTATATTCTATTTATTTAATAAAGGATAAAACCAGAATCTCAACTGGAAAAAAAAAAGGGATTTAATATCATACTAACTTGATAGCAGACAAGTGGTATATTTTCCTTCTATTGATTAAGAATAAAAAATTTTTTAGCTGTCTAAACACAGTGTAGTTCCTAGACTGAACACAAAGATTTTATTTTTCAGCTTAAATATGAAACTGCCATTGCAAGAAATGAATCAGGTTAAGTGATCTTGAAAAGAGATAGGACTTTAGGGTTAATTGAAATTTTATTGCTTTAACTCAGCTTGCCATTTGAAAGCAACAATATGGGTTACTTATTTGTACTGTTTTTTTAAGAATGACTGTTGTACAACAGTATCTGCAGTACCTGTATGACAGTGTGTGAACATACATGCAAGGCACTTAAATAACTTTCTATTACAGGGCTAGTGACTGTGGTATTTCAGACCCTCTGCCCTGCATTTCAAAATCATCCCTTTCAAGCAAGGATTCCAAAAATAAAAACAGGACTCCTATGAAAGATAACAAGTGACTATACATACACAAGATAATGCATTTCAAAGAACTGTCACAGATGACAACTGACTGCTGGCTCCAGGGTCAGAGGAAGACAGTCTTGCCAGGAAGAAAAAATGCTTAAGCTTTAACTTGACCCCTGACCTTTCCTGAGGCTGTACAAGAGTCCTGGAATATCACAGATATTGTCACATGGCAGCTCTCAGAGAAAACATCATTCAGGAGCATGTTCCAGCCTCACCTGGGTGGCTAACAGGAAGTAAACTAGAAGCAGACATGCTCCACACTATATGCCTTATAGGAAGAGGCATTAGCAGAAGTTTTGTTCACATGAACTCTCTCAACCTCCAGAGTATCCCTTATCCTCAAAACAATGACTCAAACCCCTCATGGTTTCTTCTGAACAAGTACACAAAGTGAACATGCAGAGTTTAACAGAATAGAAAATTATCTATGTGATCACCAACCTATGATTCTTTTCTATTTAATAAGTAGGCCTAGACCCTGCAGATGCTTCTCAGCAAGGAAAACTTTTTTTTTCCCCTAAGAGGCATCTGGTATACAAACAGAACATGAAAGAGCTTTAATTTTGCATGGTAAAGATGACTTTTCCTTTAGAAAGCAGCTCTGATACAAGCTGAAGCACTAAGGCTTTGGCTTGCAAAGAGTCTGCAACCTGCCTTGCTTTGAGAAGAACACCTGAAGGGAGATTTGCAACAGGAAAACATCTGATACCAAAGGATTGATTCCTCTTAAATCAAGTTTAGGGCTCTTACTGGCCTGAAGCAAAGTCTAACACTGGGTAGCCCCACTTCAAATGGTTCAGAATTGTAATTCAGCAGGTCTCCCACTTATGATGTACCAGCTTGAAAAGGAGAGAAGTTCTTAATAGCATTTAGTGTCCACAGAAAGTGGGCTATAGCCAAAAATGACTATAGTAAAGAGAACAAAAAGATACTTCTTCAGAATATGAAGATCAGAATTCAGTGTTCTCTGAAGACTTTGTTCCATCTTGCTAGTAACTCAGTATTTTAAAAGAAAACAAAACACCTTTTCTGGTCAGTAAAGTGTCCATTTAATAAACTCCTTAGCCACATTTCCCACCCCCTTCCTCCCACCCTAAAATTTCAATTCACACTTAAGCAGCAGATGACATACAATTTGATAGTGTACAACACAAGTTTTTAAATCTGTACTCTTATACTAAGAGTTATCAGGGGCTAGTATTCAACAAAATTACCTAGAACTCAGATGTGCCCATGCAAAAAAGCAGATATTTATGTACAGTCCCTATTATTTTCTTATAAATTTAAATATTTTACAAAAAATGCATTTTCAAAATGTATAAAGTTTAGTGAATATCCCATATGTATCTTAAAATAAAATATTATCTGATTTCAAAGGTTATTTCAACAATCTAGCATCATTGAAGTCTAAATTGCACCGTATAAAAGGCACTTGTGCTGTGTGATGTCTTGAGCAAATATAGTTGTTAGTTTATAATACAGTATTACAGTGTCTTTCTGAATTCATGCAGTTGTCTCCAAGCATCAAGCATCATTAAAGCAGCCAAAAGAGATTGTGAGTAAACTTGATTCCACAGTTGTGAAAACATTTTCTATTGCTAAGTCAATCATACAGCATTGTGCTCCAGCTCTGACTCTAGAATCAAATGCTATGGAAAAATTGCTGTCATTCACATGGGAATTCAAACTACATTTCATTCTCTCATAAGTTACAAAAAAGTATGCCATTTAATTACGAAACTAAAATACCATTGAACAGCTCAGTGTTCAAATAGTTTGTGCCAATGAAAGTCTGTATTTAAAAACAAGCTAGGGGCTAGTTATTCAAGGAACAGTGCACAGCATTTTTTATTTTCACTTCACTGCTGAGATAAAAGCGCAGTCCTATTTGCCTTCATCTTCTCCAGCCTTTTCATTAAGTGGCTATTGGTCATCTCCATCTCTTCGATCTTATCCAGTGCTGTTCTTAACTATAAAATGAAAGCAAAAGTTATAATCACTTTAAGCTTAATTGGACTTTCTGCTGTTCTTAAGCTGTGATAGAGGAAATCAAATCAGGAATATAACACAAGTATTATACTCTTTATAAAAGTGCCACATAATTTGAGATAAGACACTTGAGCCATATGTTTACCGCAGTCAAATGAATTTGTTAAAAAAAATTGGGAAGCAATTTAAACATGAGTGATGTGTACTTACTCCAAAACAGCTAGGTGCCTGCAGCTTCCTATTACATGCTATTAAAGGCAAAGACCTCTCTACCATCGTTACTCATCAATGGATATATATTCTAGTGGGTAGCAAGCATCATGCCAGTCATGCAGCAGCTCCTAAGCAAGCATAATTGGCAGCACAGTTAAGTGCAACTTCTTTCCAGTTCCCTATGAAGTGCATATGCTGCAAACTCCCCAAGCTGACACTTGACATAGGGAGGATGGGCTTCCCAGTAATTTTTATGAAAGCATTAGATCAAAATAATACAAGTAATCACATTTAGAAGGAAATATAACTTTAGATCCTTCCTTTCAAGGAAATACTGTGTTGAATTGTAATCAGTAGTACTTCATGTGCTATAGTTGTCTTCTGAAGGCAACACTGATGCACTCAGAGGCCTTTTCAAAACACTTCAAAGCTGTAACAACAATACAGAAAGGGAGAGCTTGGAAACAAAAGACAACTGCTCAAGACTGAGAGCTGCATGCAACTCTGAAAACTTACCTCTCGCTGAAGCTTCCTCTTTTCAGCTTTGAGCTCATCTTCCACTTTTTCTGCGTTTTCTGCTGCATTTTTATATCTTGCAACCTGTCCCTCAAGTCGTCCAACCTGCAAACCCAAATAAGACAAAAGGAACAATTACTATTCTGTAACCACCCTGAGCTCACCTGCCACCAGCTGTTCTTCCCTTTCCTAAAGGACACTGTACCACAAGGCATCCTCTGAATTATCCACAGAACCTTCCTCAGGAAAGAGGAGATTAAAATGTGTTAGCAGCAGCCATGATTGCAAAGAGGGGGTTTAAAAGAACTAGTAAGTGTTCAAACAGCAGCATAAATCAAGGGAAGGAACTTGCAGTGTCCTTCACTGCCTGGTGAGGATGGTAGGAAACAGTGCAGAATGAAACAGAGTACAGGAAAGAGCACAGAAGACAGAGAGAGTTAAGACAACTAAGCAGAGAGGAGCTGAACAGAAAACCAAGAACTGGGGAAAACATGTGATTAAAAACAAAAGGTGGAAAGTTGAAAAGTGGAGACTGTGAGAAAAGGTCCGAAGCAGAAAGGAGACATCAACTGTATCTGGATATGATGCAAGATGTCTTGAGTTCAGGCACAGTTCTGCAGTACAGAGGGGGCTCAAGACAAAGCATGGCTGGGATTTGCTGGCATCAGGCCCACATGCTGGGTCGTTTTGTGTCTGTCTCCCTGCCCCCACAAATCCATAGGTCAGGTTAGTACTCCATTGCTGTGCAAGACAGAAATAAAACCAACTGTGTAGCTCTGATTCAAATGATAATCTTTTAAGTCTTTTTTTTATTTTTATTTTTTATTTTTTTAAGTGATCTACAGAGTTGCTGAACTATAATCCCATTTGTCCCAAGGGTTGATTTGCAGGAAAAAGGAAATGAATACCACTGTAGTGCTGTTCTGTGTAAACTACAAAACAAACAGTAAATCAAATTATGAAATATGTTTTCATGTATTTGTTGAGAAAAGTCTTGTAAAATTCTGCAAAGCAAGTGTCATTTGCTATGATACAGATAAATCTGAAGAAACATATACTTACATTTTGTTCCAAGGTGGTTATGTCTTGTTCAGCTTTTGAAAGCTTAAATTTGTATTCACTAATTTGTCTGTTGGCATCTCCTAGACAAAAATTGATGTGAGTACATTACTCAATGCAACACTCTCAACAGGCAGTTTTCATTTAAATTCAAATCCATTAAAATTATTATTTTAATCAGAAGCCTATATTCAGGACTATTAAGAGGTAAGCATTCTTTCTGAAGTCTTCTTTGAGAGAAAGAAAAGAAAATAGTATTCCTGTTATATAGAGAACACTCAATTACCATTATTGTAAGAGACTGCATTAAATTGCAGATGCATAAATCCACATACACACGTTTTGAAACACACACATTTAGATCAGTAAACTCTTTGCAAAAAAGAATCGACACAGAAACATCACAGTAAGCAACACATTGCAAATTGGGTCAAATATCAATAGAAAGAAAACCAGTGGTGTTTAGTGTAGACATCTGGAAAAGCATATGAATGATAAGGAGCACAAGCCCTGAACCTGCTTGACAAGGAAACTCTGAGGAAGCTTTATAATTATTTTCATGTTACTGTTCAGTGCTGACATTGCCAGTGCTCTGTTTGAGCTAAGTGCAACAAGCTTATTAAATGACAATCTGTCAGATGAGTAACGCTTTCAGCTGAAGAAATAGCTTGCTCAGAGTGGAAAGTAGCTTAGTGCTTGTATGAAGCAACACTGAATGTTGTGTTAAATTTTAATAATTTTGGAGGATTTGTTTCAGAGAATAGTAAACTCTTAGATTAAATTTGTGTATTCAACAAAATTAAAAAAAACAGGTAGAAAATATTCAAACAGTATTCAGCTGAAATTCTATCATCTAAAAAATGAAAAAATTTAAAGTATTTTCAATTAAGTATTTTCAATTTTTGAGTATTGGCACCCATGCTAGGCAAAAGTTGCCAACTAAAAAATAACTTCCCAGAACATTATTCAAAGGAACAGTTGAAAGGAATAGTTGTGTTTTTTTTCTGAAGTTATTCTACAGTGAGAAATTTCCTGAAAGGAGACTCACCAACAAATCTAGCTGCTCAACAATCATTCATTCATAAAACTACTATTGCACAACTATATAGGAAAGATAGTATGAAGAGTCTGTGTTTCCTCTCCCCACAAGAAAAATACCTGTGAATAGTAACCAGGTACCTACTTTGCATTTCAAATAGCTGCAAGTCAGAACCATTTTCTAAGCCTGTTATATCAGGATTTGTGCCATCACTTTTAGAATATTTCTGTCGTTCTTCTTCCAGCTGCATCTTGAGTTTTCTAACCTGAAACAGAAGTGTTCTCTTGTGAAAAATCAACTTCCAGAAGTTCAGTTGTCATATACCTAAACTTTCAACGGGCCAAAATGGTAAAGCAGTCATGAGACGCCTCTGGCTGAGAGGGTTCGGTAGCTGGGAGGCTGATGGCTGCAGCCCTACTGTCCCCGCTGCCGGGCAAGGCCTTTCAGCCTGGCAACGTGCTGCCCAAACCCACCGCCTGGGTCAGCACTGCAGGGGCCTCAGTGCAACGCAGGGGGCACCCCGTAACCATAGGACAAAAGAAAAGAAATAAAAACTTTAAGTACGTGTACTAAACTGTTTTTTCTGTGACAGCAATTTTTTTTCTGCGGCAGCAAAAAAAGCAGAGGCAGGAGCAAGTGAGATTTCAGCTAACCAGGTTCTGAAATGGGGGTTCTTTACCAACCCAGATCAGTGTCACATTGGTAAGGACACTTATGGAGCTGGTAATTCCTGGTAGTCAGCCAGGCTGGAAGTTGAACATTTTGCTTTATTTTACATTAACGCTTAAATATTTAAGTGCCTTGATACTTAATGTTTATTGTTAGCATATTAGTATTTGCTGGGAGACACACTGTTAAAAAAAGAGGACACATTTGCATATCCTTTTACAGAATTTTTGAAAAGAATAGCTTGTTTTTGTTTTGTTTTTTACCTGAGACAATAACTCCTCCTTTTCTCCAGCCAGTTTTCGTAGCCGGACATCTAAAACCAAAGAACCCAATTAAAAAATCAGAGAAATCTGTAAGTGAAAATGTATTTCTCATAACTTTGTTAATTTTAAAAGTAATATGCTCTTCAAACTTAAAATTAATAGCAGGAGGAGAATAAAATACCTTGATATCTTAACTAATAATAATATATCAGCCTTTAGTTAATAGCAGAAAAAGGAAAAATACTTAATTCACTATTTATTAGTATAATAATTTTAGAAGCAAGATCTCTGAGTTCAGTAAGTCTTCACTAACAACTGAGGGTCAACTGAGGATTATTTTTGGATAATAAAACACAGTTTTGTTCAAATATCGAAACCAGCCATTTCCAATACAGTTTTTTTTGTTGTTTTTTTTTTTATGGTTGTATACACTTCTCTCTATGCTTTATTCTTAAAGACTGCTATCTCTTCAGGGAAGGCACTAAGCTTTCCCATATGTTTGCAGAAACTTTTATTATTTGCGTTCTCAAACCACAAAAAAGCACTTGGGAAAGGGCCCAAAGCAATGTTTAATTTCTCAAATCATCCAGAAGACCAATAATGGCTACAAAAATCCCCTCTCAGACAACTCGGTGCTGAGATTAGAGCAGCTCACTCGGAAATTATTACAGTACTTTGAGGTTAACAAAGCATAAAGACAACATTTGTACTTCATTATGATGGAATCACATCAGAAACATTCATTAAGTCTAATCTCTATTTAAAACAAAAATATTAAACTATTATATGTTATGTGCAAATATACGCAGGTTTATAGGGATGTTTCCTTGCATGTTAACTAATACAATTTTGGAGGGAATTGACTATATGCATGACAATTTGTTCAACCTAAGGATAAAAAACAAGTTAAAATAAAGGCCCCCCTCCAAATCCCATTTCTTTGTTATCCATGTCACTGTTTTAAAGTACTGTAAGTCTTTCTAAAAAACACAATGAAAAGTTCAAGGACGGTCAAAGAATATACAAGATGCTGTTTTCTGCAGCAGAACTTCTTTCACTGATTATACATACTTTTAAGGGAATGTTTTCTCATGAAACACAATGGAAAACATATTAATCAAAAAAACCTCTTAAATCCTACACTTTTAGGCTACTCTTACATATTTTCCCAACATTAATAAAGAGACTTAATCAGCTACAAACATCCTGGCATATCCCATTACATTTAGTCAAAAGAAATATATGTCTGTTTACTCAGTGTTAAAAAAAAATAAAAATCAAAATCTTCATAGTAGTGTAGCAAGTATTTCAGAAGCATCACAGGTGTCTTTTCGTGGCTGTAAACCACAACTTAGTATGAACAGAAGGCAAACAAAAACTTCATAAACTCTTTTAACATTAAATTATTTTAGGATATTTTTACCTAGTGGTCCTTCTCCAGCAGATTCTAAGACTTGAGCAGCTTCCTGTGATACAACTGTTATTGCACCAACCACTGATTCATGGTTTACATCACCATTTGGTGTGCCGTCTGGAATTATAACTAATCCATGTTTCTAAAAACACAAAAGAAACTGTATTCATACAAGAACAGCACTAAAATACAACTGGACAGAAGAGTTTTTAAAAGGCTTTTCAAGTTAATAGAAACAGTTACACCAAAATGCTCCATTTAGCCTACCCTAAGGTCAGGTTTTGAGGCTGTGCAAGAGTAGTAACAATTCTTCCTCTTTTATATTGACTTTGATTTCATCCCCCACGCCTGGATTTCTGTTACTTTAAGTAGCTACTACTGACATACCTCTCCTCTCTTCATTGTTTCCTTCAGGTCAGCCAACTCCTCTCTGAGCTCATCTCGCTCATTCTTAATGCAGTCAAAGTAATCTTTCTGTCTTTCTAGGGCCTGGGTTCAGGCAGATAGCAAGAAAAAGAATGGCACAGAGAAAAAGCATATAACAGATAGCAGAGATCTTCTACAAATAAATACAAAGAGCTAAATAAAAGTAAAAAAAATCAGAAGGGGTATTTAATCTATTAATACATATAAATATACAACTAATAGCTACCTTTTACAAGGAGTCACCTATCTAGCCTCATTGCTACATACTTCTCGTAACAATTTTTACTGGGTCTTAGTAGATTCTACAGCAAATATCCATTTAGTAGATTTTTTTTTGGTAGATTCTGATCAACTAAACTGAACACTAAAAGAGTAAATAATTATTCTTATTTCTGGCCACAGAGTGGCTACATTAAATTTTGCTGGATCTCAATTGGCAAAGATCCTGAAACATCACATCCATTGAACTGATTTCTCTGACTTTTACAGGACACAAAATAGGAATCATACCTCATAAAAGAGCCTGGATATATAAGCCTGTCATCCACTTATAAAAAAATAGTTTATTTACTATTTTAAGTGTTATAGCCACTCTGCAGTAAAAATAACTACTTTCAGAGAAAAAAGCACCAAACACTAGCAGCACTATTTTAGCACAAGAAAAGATCTCAGCTAAAAGCACAAAATGGACAGATGGGTTTGCACACCTATACTGCAGCTGTGCTACCTGGGAGTTAATCAGACATTTTTACCTGATTAGGTAGCATCCCAGTATTTCAGTCAAATTTCATATTGCATGCATTAAAAATAATCCTGACTATACAGCAACTGCAAAAATATACACACATATTTTGCCAAAAAAGTTATCTAACTAAACATGCACCATGTATGAATGTTTAGGAATAGACTGATAACAAGAAAGAAATGAAGGTGAATAACTTTGTATTGTAATTGCTCCACATAATTGCAATATGCTGAATTTTAATAATTGTCTAAAATGTACATACTAGAGCAATACTTTAATGCATTATTCTGTTAATTTCAACAGAGATTAAAAAATGTGCAGTTGCACATTTCAACACGTGATTGTAATTCAACATGTGAGAAAGCATTAGCTGTCACCTCATAGTTAAAGAATGCATAAGATGTCCTTTTATTTCCTAACACACATTAGCTCCCTAGAACTATGTTATAAGCAGTGTGAAGCACCTTAGTCATTACATCATTTTGTGTTCCACTTAAGGACACAACTTTGTTATTTTTGAAGGATAGTGGGAAACAAAAAAAGTAACCTCACCCACTTGAGACTGAACCCAGAGACCCAGAACTACACTGTAGATGCAGATCCTATATATGCTTGGCAGGGCCCTGTGGTGTTGCTGACCTTCCCACAACATACTTTCTATCCTCCCCTGCACACAAGTGTTGGAAATGAGAAAATTTTGATAGAGGAAAGAAATGAAACTAATATAACCACATGTATCTACCTAGGCAGAGATTAATAGTAATTATTCAACATTGAAAAACTTTTGCAACACTGATAGTTTTTGTATTCTTGGGGGTTGTTATATATGACATGGATTTTGCAGTAAGTGTACTTGCAAGAGCAACTGCAAGAATTGCAAGAGAAACTCTTTTATTGGGAAAAATATATATATATCAGGACAACTAAGCTCTGCAAGCATGCTTAAAATCAGCACCAGCCTGGTTCAAATCTGATCATTTGGCAGAAAGCAGGTTTGTCTGGAGCACTAGTTACTAAATATTCAAAAAAACCCCTTTGTCTCAAAATCTACATCAAATTCAGTTATGCTATTTTCACGTTAGCCAAGCAGGTATAATTTGGAGCAATTAAAGAGCAAAACAGTTGCAATTTCAAGAATCCTCTAGCCTGAAAGTTACAGTCCAAGGTCCTGGAACTGACCCATCTCATTTTAGGCTGAATCCCACTGAAAACTTCAAATCACCTTGTGGAAATACGACAATATAAAAAGTGTAAAGTCGAAATTCATACTGTTTGGCTTGCCTCCCTTCCCTCCCTTCCCCCTCAATTTTGAGTTAGCATCAGCCTTGCATAGAATATTTTAAAACAAGGTTACAATTTTAGTTATCTACTCCTTTGTGAAGCTTCTGAGAGGCTTCTGAAGCTGGAACAGAGTAAAAATTAGCAAGACTACTAAGGACTGGGGAGAAAGACACAAAAACTGCAAGCTAAGAAAAAGATGAAAATGTTTTTAGTTAAGAGAGAGAGAAGAAAGACAGCAAGCATTATTCCATTTTAAGAGCCAAGAGATTTCAACTTGGAGATGGTTAAAAAAATAAAAGCTAGAAAAGATCCAGTTATGACATTTACAAGTGCACATAGATTAGAAAGAGAATTTTGGCTTCCAACTTAGTCACTGTCCACAGACACTGAAGAAAAAATATATATTTTTGTCAATCTGGCTAGTAGCTAGTTCTTTGTACATTAGATGTCTGATGGACTTTGTACTAGACATGGTGAAGTATTTGAAAGAGAAAAAAAAAAGACCACTTAGACTGGCACAGTGCCGTCCACAAAGGTGATGAGTAAGTGTGGAAGAAAAATGGTAAGTAAATTAAAGATAAATAGCCTTCCAAAAGAATATTCAGGGAAAGGAACTTAAAAAAAATTGAAATATTATTTATTATAGAAGAAAGGATTGAAATGTGTATTGAAGGAGAACAGAAACATGAAATAATTAGACTGAAGTAGGACAGTATCACAGGGCACTTTTTGCAGGACCACCAGTTAATGATAGGAAGAAACCTTCCTCTTATTCTAATTTTTCAAAGTGACTTGAACTCCAGGGAATAGAGCAATTTTCAGAGAAATCTGTGTATGTCAAAATCCTGGCATAGAATTCATTTAGAGAGAAATGACCCTAGAGTTACTAAAAGACAGACGCTCTTCCTTTCTAAAGACTTTTCTGCTAACTCCGTTACCACCAGGCAATTTACTTGTGGCCCAGAACAGCCCCAATTTCAGGGCAGTGAGATTACCGCCCAGGGTCAGCCCGACTCTGAAACAGTTGTGTCACTTTTGCGCTGCCCAGAACCAAAGCTGACAAGCCCTGGCTGAGCTAAGCCAGCCACAGAGCTGCCAGTGCAGCTCCTCTGGTACCACTGTTCCTCCTCCACAAGGAGTCCAACAGCCGCTCCTGAAAAGGTCTGTCACAGCCAGCGTGTCAATTCTACCTACCAACTCCAGCCAGGTCTAAGATGCCTCCTGCAGAGTCACCTAAGACACATGCACTTTGCTCTTCAGTGCTCCAGGGCTAGGGAGGTCTTGGTAACGGCCTTAGCACAAAATGAGGGTGCCGTGCCAGGTTGGTTCAGCTAACCAGCCCTCCAAGGATCAGGAGCGTCGTATAGAAATGCCCAAGTGACTGCAAGAGTCAGTTCAAACCTGGTTGTGCTTTTCAGCACTAGGCAAGCCAAATGCAAGCAGGCTCTACAAGTAACTACCAAGGCTTCTCCGCAATGTGAGCCTTAGCGCCTGCAGCCTTCCAGGTTTTCCATTAGTTGGCATATTTTGTCTCTTTCTCTTATTCCAGAGAGTGGAAAGGTGACCATGTAAAAAAATTTTCAAAATTATATTTGTCTGTATGAAGATTAAAAGCTTTAACAATCATTTCAATTATATATAAAATGATATTAACACTCTATATATGGATCCAGACAATTTTTATGTTTGTTAGGATTAAGGAAGCAATGACTTTTTAAAGTCCCTATTACCGGTAAAAATTTTCTTTAAAAAAATAGTAAGATCTGTATGGATAACAGCTTTTTATGTTATAGATTTAATTAGTACTATTCACCATTATGCAAGTAAAGATAAAGCGGAGCTCATTTCTTTCTTTTTCCTTCTCTAAAGGGGAGAAGATTGCAAATGTTTTAAATGTTTAAAATGGAAGTGGCCTTCCTTTCTTTGGTGTACACAGTATTCCTTGGAGAGAAAAAAGAAGTACCAGTCTACTTCTAAATTGAAAAAATACCTTCCCTCCGCCCCCCATATTCATTTCATACCCCTATTTTTTTATCTTTCCAATTAATTGTCTCCTGGAGATCAAACACCTCTTTGGTTATGCAGTCTATATTCTGCTGCATTCGTTGATTCTCCTGTAGCAAATAGGATGAAGAAAGAATAAAAGAGGAAAAAGAAAGACAAGTAAAGAAATGGGAAAAAATGTCTGAACAGATAAAGGAAAGTAAATAGTAAAAGTCAACTGAAGAGTTTATGAGCATGACATTAAAGAAAAGGGATGTGACCCAGTGTAACATGGAATTTTCCCTTCAAATTCATGCAGAACTGTAATTAATTTTATTTAATCACTTAATGTCGATAAGAGAATTTAGCTACAGCTAGAACTATTTTTCATTAGTAACAGGTCCCATCGCAAACTGGGAATAACATCCTTTCTTTAGAAAAATAATTACCTTGTGGTAATTTCCATATACCATCAAACAGTGTATGGAAGTGATTCCCCCACCCCCGACTTCCCCAAGATTCTGCTATTTAGAAAGCAAACAATCTTGTTCATGGAATAAGGACTGAAGTAGACCACAAGCATATATACATATAAACGGCTTTCACATTCATCCGCCTACATTACTGAAGTACATTAGAAAGTTCATTTCCACAGAATCAACAATCTTTAATTTTATAATATAGTGTTAATGCAAGGAACTTAAATAACTGATTTCTAGTCAGTAGTTGCTTTCCTTAAATTTGTCTACCAGCAATGTCAAAAATATAAACAAACATCTTCTAGTGATCAAATAAAACCAAAGCTATCTTTTAGCCAATAAATATAAAAACATAAATATTTGCAAGATAATGGCTGAATAAAACGTAGGAGAAGAAAATAGGTTAGTTTTGACATTTTGACATTTTGTTGAGACACTAAACTGGTGCAACCAGACCAGCTGGCTGTTTGATATGCCCCAAAACAAAACAAACACATACACAAAAAAACCCCACTGCACGCCCCACAGACTGACTATTGCTGAGGAGTATATTGCTTGTATGATGTACTCTATCTAGCATGCCTTCAAAAGCATTGCAACTCCAAGCAACAGTAGCACAAATTATCAGCAGTTCATACACAACTTAGAATAGTCAAGTTGCAATATTCTGCATTATTTAGCAAAGAAATTCAGAAGAATAGCAAACACACTGGACACATTAATAAGAACATATGAATTAATGCAGAATTTTCATTGTCAGCTCATACTGAAGTTTTATTAAAGACAGTAATAACATAAGATCTTACTTATACTGTACTTTTATATCCAGGGAATTACCAAGTATTTTAGAAGCTGAGGATATTAAAAAACAAACCCTGCAAAAAGCACTTTTATTAGCACTATTTTCAAAAGTGTATCAACTATTTTTTTTTACACTTGTTTTGACAGTTTTATTAATGCATTCTACAAAACAGAAAATCTTCTTGCAAGTAAAAAGAAGTTTGCATCAAGCATCCAGAAAGTGAAATATGCCTAATGACTGCTTTCAGATATTATATTAATACATGTCAAAAAATAGGACCATGTTTATCTGAGTAAAATTGCATTTTGCCCTTTGCCCTGTAAACATAGTTAAAATTCTTTCTTATGTTCACACAATTATGCATGAAGATGACATGAGGATTTTTAGGGGTAGAGAATTTTTTGCCCTCCCAAAAAGTGAATTTAATTTTACTTCTGGGAGTGGAAAAGGATGTCTTCGTCAATAACCAGTCTCCTAAATGGCTTCAGCTAGATTATGTGCTAGTGCTAACATTTGGAAAAGTTACCCAAATAAATCTGGGTACATTTGAAGGGGCTACATGACTTTGAATATTCAACACACATGCTGTGTGCTACCAAAGCAAACACTCCAGACAAATCTATATCAATTTTCTTGACAACAAAGTCAAAGAGAATCCAGAGCAAGTGACGGAGCTCAGAGCTTCAACCAGAACATGAAGTTTTTTGCTTGTCAGCACATCAATCTGCTGCACAATGCTGCTGCTTAAACTGATCTTACTCCTTTTCTGCTAGTAAACCACACCAACTGGAGTTCATGCACCTGATAATTTTCTCAGTAACAACAGCAGCTCTGGGACTTTTCAAAAAAAATTTTTTTTTTTCTTTTAGTTCACTGCGCTACTGCCTGAATAGCACAAGAACTTGGTGGGGAAAAGAAATCAACCAATAATATGCAATATTATACAGCTTTTGAAAATCATGTAGTAGAATCTTTGGCCCATATCAAAGATATTGATATGCTGAATTTCTACTGAAATGAAAAGGTAGTGGGGAAAATGAAGTACTATCTGAGCTATGACTTATAGTACTAGAAGTAAAATCAATGGGAAGTGGACATCAGAATACTGTTGAGAGTATAAACCTTTGTGGATTATTTTAAAATTAAGATTGAGATTAGCTCTGGGATTCTCAGTCACATTGATTTATTTCTAGAAGGGAAGGAGAGAGAAAAAAACAAATCAAACCAAAAAAAAAAACAAACACCAGCAACATGGTTATGACTAGTAAAATGCTAACCAGTGTTGCTGCATTTGTGCTTGACTGCAAAGCAAATAAACATTAACTATTGCAAACTTCAGTTGCTGATGCTCACAAAAATTTGGATTAACTCAAATGCAAAAATTTGGGGAAAGACAAAGAAGAATACTTGGTACTATCAATGCATCAGAACTTCCGGTCAGGCCTAAAGAGATTTTGGGCATATAGGCATTAGTTCTGTCCTCACAAAGAGGGAAAAAAAAAGGGAACACTGATGATAGAACCAGGGTTCTTGCAGGAATTAAGGACTGTACAGTATGTAATACACTTTTGAAAATCTTGCAGTGCCATTTTTAACTTCATAAATTGAGAGATTAATAGCTTAAATTCTTCTCACTAAAGTAAGAAAAATTCTTTCTTAAAAAGTCCAAGCTGATATTGAAGTTCATTTTGTTTATAGGAAGACTGTACCTACGCAAACCTTACACCATTTTTGTTTGCACAAGTTCTACCATACACTATCTCATATGAACATACCTCTATCAATTCATCTCTCTGCCGAAGGCCCTCTTTAAGTTCATCCAGCTTATGCTGTAGAACACTGCACGTGTGTTTCTGTCTTTCCAATTCCTATATTAAATAAATGTCAAAAGTCACAATTTATTTGGGGTTTGACACACATCTCCAATAAAAAAAGCAAGGTATCGCTTAACATAACATTACCTAAGAAATTACTGCAAAAATTTAAGAAATTCAGACTATCTAATGGCTAAAATTCACACATTCTGTGTCTGAGTAAGTTCTCTAGATACTTACTACATGGAAGATTTTATTTAGCAACATTTATAGCGGAAGAAGGGAAAAGATGTCATAAAGGTTTAAGCACAAAATTAATGAGAGAAAAGCTCAGCCTCTCTCTTCCTTTCAGGTTAGAATATGGAATTTAAACTATGCTTTTGCATATTAAATTATCTAAATAATGTTGGAAAAAGCTGCCAAATTGATTTTTCATTTCTGAGAAAGTGTAAATGACAGAATAAATCCTATTTAATTAATCAGAAAGTTACATCTTTAGAGTTTTGTATTATTTAAATAGCTTCTCAGTCTGTTTAAAAAAAAAAAAAAATCCAGTACTCACAAGATCTTTAGCCACTAAGATAGATACACTTTTCTAACAATACAAAGGTTTTGAACTGTTTCTAAGTAATACGGGCTTCTATAGTCTATCTCTATAATTAGAAAAAAAAAAATTCTCAAAAAACAGTACCTTTGACTTCTCTTCATTCTCCCTGTAGAACTCTGCTATCTGTTCTTCTTTCTCTTCAATGACATCCTTTAAAATATCCACTTGGTAAACTAAGTTGTTTTTCTCATTATCTAGTTGAGCATTGGAAACCATAGCTTTCTTGTACTTCTCTTCAACTTCAGCTATAGAATCCTACGGAGAGCAGAAAGGCTCACATTAGTCTAACTTTTTGATGAATCACTATAAAGTTATCATACCATCATAACATTGAAGAGTGTTATCTGTTATACAGTAAAATGCTGCAACCACCCTTGTTTCTGAACTATTATTCATGTCTTTTCTTTAGAGAAATAAAGTCACAGTCAGTTTCCATTATTCAGGTTATGCTATACCCAGCAGTGAAAAGTTATTATAGCAAACGTATGAAAATTACAAAATAATATTCCACCTGCATTTTCTACTCTGCCATCGTCATAACTTTATTAACTCACAGCAACAGAAAAGTAATATCAGAGTTTTACTGCATTTTCAATGCATGCATGAGAAAACACTTCAGAATGCAGCAACAAATTTGACATGAAGAGAACTCAGACAAGTAAACAAATGACAAGAGATGACAGAAATATCTCTAAGAGTAGTTTTAACACAATTCTCATTACTTAAGTATAGTTCTATACCTCAGGTTTGAAGTTTTAAGGTAGTCACATCCTTTTTTCAATAATTATTATGAGCTCTGTTTAGGTAGACTTTTTGTCTTTCTATTTCGTTGTAAGATAATGCTTTCTACATATTCATCCCCCATTCCCACCCCAAATACAAATCTTCAAATGGCAGAATTTCTTTAAAAAAAAAAACAAAAAACCAAAAGTATTAGCATTATAAGAAATAAAAATACACATCAAGATTAACCTACTCGATTTCTCTACCTGCAGGTACAATATGCCTTGCTAATCCCACTTACCCAGTTCTGTCATCTCTTGCATTTACCAAAATGATTTTATCCTATTTTTTCCAGAACTGTAGCAAATGTCAACTATTCAAATATTGGAGCAACTATTACTCCATGCACTTTTAAATATGCAATGACTGCAATATGCACTATTTTCAAAATACAAAAATTAAGTTTTACAGAGTCCTCATTATAGAGCTGAAAAAGATTAAACCACCTCCTTTCCAAAGTAGGTCTGCATCCTATTACCAATCCCCTAGTAGTTTATATAATCTGTTTTTTGAAGTCACAGGTAGCATAACTTCCATGTTTAATCATATGCATCATCATGATACCAGGAGCACTAGGCACACGAAGGGCACTAGGCTTGTTTTTTTCCTGAAAACAGAACAATAGAACTAAGATTTTGGGGGATAGGGTGGTGACAATCTAAGTTTCCTATGGAAAAAAAAGTCTAACTCTTCTCCAACCCAAAACCCTATTCCACTTTATAATACATATCTATGTTGAATAAGCTGTCCTTGTAGTACAAATTTTCTCTTTCATAATTTTATCATAAATATTCGTACCTCCCTATTCCATTCCTTGAATTCTGTAATTTTGTGCTGGAGAAATACTGTGTTCTAGAAACCCCAGAAAACCCAAACCCTTTCTTAAAGACATGTCCAGACAGCACACAGACCAAAAGAGACATAAAACATAAGAACTAAAAAGATAAGAAAGGTGCCATTATGATCTGGAAAGCAGTAAATAAAAAATAACAAAAAAGATTCAGAAAGATGTAAGAAAGCAATGAGAAAATAAAGATCACATGTAAGCGTATTCAAGTAATTCTTAAAAGTTTTAAGTTAAAACCACAGAAAACATTGCTTCTGCTAGTAAGCACAACAAATCTCGTAACGATTGGTAAAACATGGAATGTCAGAGAGAGTTAATCTTTGTAAGACTTTCAAAGGACAGTTGAATGGAGGTGGAAAAAAGGAAAATGTAACAATTAAAATGAATTCTATACTCCTTTTATGGGAATATACAAGATTTAACAAAAACGCAACTAGAAAAAAATGCCAGTGTAGTTGTTGATTGGTGTGTATGCACAGCGCATAGAGCAATTTAGGTTGGAAAAGATCTTTGGATGCCATCTGGTCCAACCCCCTACTCAAAGCAGGGCCCACTGAGATCAGGCTGCTCACAGCTCTGCCCAGCTAATTGTGTGCATCTCCAGGGATACAGACTGCACAACCTCCCTGGGAATCCTGTGCCAGTGTTTGCCTACCCTCCTTTAAAAAGTTTTTTTCTCAAGATCCAACTGGAATTTCTTTTTCTGCAACTTGTGTCTGTTGCCTCTTGCCTGTCACTGTGCACCTGAAAGAGCCCTGACCCAGTTTTTCCTCTATACTCTCCCATCAGGTAACTGAAAACGGCAATAAGACCTCCCCGCCTTTGTTTTCTCTACTCAAGACTGAACAAACCCAGTTTTCTCAGCCTCTCGCTGTATGCCATATGCTCCAGGACCCTAGTCACCTACAAGCACTGTGAGAAAAAGAAAATCTGACTATCAGAGGAACATATCTAACAGACTCAAAACAGAGAGACTTGATCAAAGCTTAAAAGAGTCGATTAAAATTTAATTAATTGACAAGTTAACAGGGAAAAATCTGAAGTTACAAAAGGGGAATAAATTAGTTTTGAGACAGAAGAGTGAGAATTGCTTCTGAAAAAGAAGCCAAGCTTTGTCTAAGTGGCTCAGACCAGTTAAGAAAACTGGGACATCGCTAAGCCTTCTTTGGAACAGTTCCTTCTTTCTGAGGGGAAGACTTGCACGTGTTCCCTATGCTGCAAGAACTCCAACTAGTTTCAGTAACCTTTCAATTAAGTGAGAAATAATAAGGATTGAGAGAGAGTTCCCTAAACTGAACAAGAGAAAAATTTTGATGAAAGAAAAAGGATTTCTTTCTAGCTGATTCATGGGAAGATGGATGGAGTCAGCAAAACCGAAGCATCAAGAGATATTAAAAGATTTGAACAACTGACAGTCAGAATTATCCATACTACAGTTTATTTTGCTGACACCAAGCAGTTTTGAAGCCAGGTAAGAAACACTCTTAGCACTATGAGGATGAGCAACCACAGAGATATGCAAGTAGCACGACTACAGATCACTGTTACTCAATCACTGAGAAAACACGTACAAGAAGGATAGTGCAGCAGGTATCCTAGTAACTCTTAACATATGCAACACAAAACTGCTAAAGCTGCGGTTGAGAAAAGGGCAATACCTTACCAATTAGACAGAAGGGCTCCCCAAAGAATCTCCATGGAAGGCAAATTAACTTACAATCACATTATTTAGTATTATTAATAATAACTTAAAACAATAGTATAAACCAATTCAATTCTGCCAGCCAAGTATACATCAAGATCTTACTGTCTACTGCATACCTGTGCTCTTTGGAAACTGTAATTGATTACAAATCAATAGTGATGCACTAGTAATGATTCAGAACATCAGCCATGAGATGCTGGCGAACATGCACAAACGTTAGAGTTTGAGCTATTTTGAAATTATGATGCAATCTCATCTTTTAATTCAAAGTTAGTACAATCATATCTATTTCTAAAAATCTTGCAATCTTCCCTCAAACCTGTTAAGGAAAACTTTAAAAGCACTAAGGAATTCAGCAGTATTAGGAAAAAAACAGCTTTGTGACAATTCTGCTCTTTGAAATCCATTTAATATACATATAGTAATATGATAAAAAAAAAAAAAAGTACTTCATCTGAGCTTCTGACTATCAGATTCAAAGAAGGTTACTTATTCTCTGGAGAGGAAACAATTTTTGCTGCAGTGAACAGCTGAAATTATGTATTTTCTCTTTACTATACCATTTAATATGTTATTTAATCAAAGAAATTCAAGGAAGCTGTTAAATAAATCACTGTTATACCATTTAGTGGCAAGTAGTATTCATTAAATTCATTCTCTATAGAGATATACAAAAAATATGATTGGACCTCTTTACTTTTACACAGAACTATTCATAGCTTGATAACAGGAAAGAGCAGAATAACTATTCTGAAAAAGATATTGTAAGCCACATCATTTGCCATATCCAGTTTCCCTTCAACACAGAAGAGAAGATAATCGTAATTTAGATTAACTATAAATTGCTAATTGAGTAGAAACTTCCAAAAGAAAAGCCCATCAATTTAAGTAAGCCAAAACATAGACAAAAATCTCATTAACCTATTACTGAAAACACCAGTCTCACTTAGAAAAACTAAAAGATAATCAGAATGCAAACCATGAACAAAAGATTCTCTCTTGATAGCAGTCTACAAATGATCCACAAAAACTTTATCTTTTCCTGCAGGCAATATGCCTGCTCAGATTCATGTGAGTGCACCTTTCAAAAGTATCACTTTGGTTTTATTTTTATAAAATTCAGTATTTTCTGGAGCTGGAAGACTAACTCTTAATTTCTTAGTTAAGGTCTTCATCATGACTGTATCCTATTTCTCTTCCCCATTCCTCTTCCCCATTCAATATCTAATTACCTTGAATTTCCATTAAATTGCTAAGACTGAAAAACACTGAAAATATAGATTGAACCTCTCATTATCTTACCAGAAAACACCTGGCTAAAAGAAAGTTTAATACTATTTCAACATAAGCCAAATAATTAACATTTGATTCTAAATGTACAGTAAGACAGTATATCTTAAAAATTTACCCACACAACAAATTTAATGATGCGCTCTATGCATTAAATGTTAGGTACATGCTTTAAAGAAATTAAAAAATTAGTTAGTAAAGCCTTACATAGTTAGTGGAACCAGTGACATCTCCATTACCCACAAAACCCCATACAAAATGCATGCTTGGGAGAAGCCCTGATACCTTTAGTTCTTTAAGTCCCTGCATGTATCTCCCTTCTACATCATGTATCTGGTCCTTAAGATCATAGATATCCTGCAGGACATAGGAATGAACCATTGTATAAGCAGTACAGGGAAATAATTTATAGCTGAATGAGCATTAAAAAGGTTGCCATGCATTTCTGTCAAATGCCAAAGCCTGCAGTAACTCACAGAAATTATATTTAATTCACAATGCTTAACTAGAATAAAATTAAGATTTTGTTTATGTCACTGAATCCAAGCCATGAGAATTAAAATTTTTCTGAGATAGCAAGAAACTATTTAAAATTCGATATAAACAAATTCTTTTTTTATATAAGCTAAGCTGTCAGCACCATAAATATTTATGAACACAACCAATACAATTAACATGACAAAAAAATATATATACATATATATCTTTCCTCAGATTGAAAATTACATTTCATAACTTTTTCTTTATATTAAAAGAGAGAGAGAGAGAGAGAGAGAGAGAGAGAGAGAGAGAGAGAGAGAAGTTTGATATCAAAGAGAACTCCTCCTAATCACAAATACAATTTTAAACTAGCTCCAAAGTCTCCAATAATGCAGTTTACCCGTAGTTCACTTAGGGAGGCATCAGGATCCACCAAACTGCTCGTGTCTCCACTTCCTCTCCTAGATGAGTTGCCACTCAGAGGAGTTGCACTTATTGAATTGCGAGATGATGGCTTAAAAAGTGGAAGACATTGTATCAGGAACCATACTGTGATTTCTTAAGTGGTAACTTCTTATCTCTGATTATTTGACCTTATTCTTTATAAATTCCTTCACAGTCACGGAACACTTTTTTCTCTCTCTTGGTTTTACCATTTCTTAATACTAGGTTATAGACAGTATTTTGCATTGATTACTTTCCAGCATTTATGTCATTTCTTGGTGAAATGGCGGTTTGTTTGCTGTCATCTGCTTTATTTATGAGAAGCTTACAGAACAGCACAGAGAAAACCTAGGTGGCTTGTCATAACATTTCAGAACAGAACACTCAAAATAAAATTGAAGACTGTCATAAGGGGGCTGTTAGTGCTGGAAAAATATAAAAGTTCAAAACATTTCTAAAAGTTCTAATTTCTGCAATACTGGATTCAGAAGAATGTCTCCAATAGTACCCATTATCTGAATTTTTACAGCCCTATTCTCTTAAAATTCAACCTTTTCTGCTGAATATTTCCTTACATACAAAATGACTTCTATAAGAAATGTTCTTGTTAAAAGTAAATAAAAATAAAATTATTGTCTTGGTAAATAAAAGGTGCAAAACCCATTAATTTTTGGTTGATAAAAATGTATGTCTAAGAGTATCACTTAACAAGATATATCAAATAACTAAATTAAATTCTACTAAAAACATGTAGCATTTCAACTTTTAGAATATTTCAAAGCTTGTGAATTAATGGTGAACATTGACTTTCAATAATATTTAAATTAAAAGTTCTTACCCTTGAATAAATTTCCAAATGTGTTTTTTCACTCTTTTCTTCCAGCTGAAAGAGAAAAGGGAAAGTAATCACAAGATATCCCTTCTGTGATGAAGGACTATTGAAGCACCATCTTCTGTCCAAAGACACTGAGAAATATTTAAGAACAAAAAAAGAAATGAAAGAAAAAAAAAAACAAGAAGTTAAAGGTCAAAATACCAGGGGAGAAAATCAGCCTGGAACAGTAGTTTTTACTTTAATTGCAAAATAAGTGAATGCATATAATAAAAACTCAGAAACTTTAAAGAAAGTTTTGGCAAAAGTCAATGCCAAAATTAAAGTACTGCACAACAAAACAAGTTTCAGCATTTTAAATTTCAACAGCGTAGTGACTGCAACACTTCATGGCATAACAGATGGAAAGCTTTATGCAAGTGCAGTTTACATCACTAGTGACATCAGCGTGAATGTCAGTTATTAGAAAACATGTTCATTACTCCAAACTCTTCGGTAAAACCAGCAAATACATCAGGACAAAAACAACTCAGGTGAACATGACTGAAATGTATTAACTAAAAGCAACCTATTAAATAATTTCAATTCATATTTTAAGCATTGAAGCCTGAGCAAAAGAACAAACTTAAATATACCCCCTAACTTCTTAGCTAGGAAGCTCTGATATTCCAAACTTTCATTATAGTTTTCCTTATTTTCAACATTTCTGTGAATCAAAATAGGTGATATAAAATGACAACCATAACATGCTGACATATTTTCTAAAGCTAGCATGATTTATCAGCATGATACCTCTAATATCTCACTTCTCTAAAAACACTTGTTTTTCTCCCAGTCCAGGGAGAAGTGATTTGGAAGTGTGCTCCAATCACAGTAGAAACAAAGCTCACTTCATGAGATCTTTCTTTCTCCTTCTATTACGTTTTCTACAGAAACAACATTATTTTTCAATTACAACTCTGCGTCATCTCCAATGATGTCTTGAAATTGTAAATTGCAAATATTTGTCACCACTGTGATGACAAAATGATGTGAAGAATCCAATTGATATGAAGTATCCATAAGGAATAACTTAAAACAAATCCACACAAATTTAGAACCTAAATAACAACTACAACAACAAGAAAAGCAACTGAGAAAACCATGTCATTGCCAATCTCTGTCTCCACACTTTCTCTTAGCAGAGAATTATTTGCAGGAAAGTAGCTTTACTGGAGGGTGTCCGTGTGTGTGTGTGGGGGGGGGGGGAAGCTAAAATTTAAACTAGAGAAATGATTGCTCTCTCTTACACTTGGAGCATGCACAGACAGTAAATATCCTGCATCATTATAACAATATATGTTATGCAGCACTAAGAGTACTAAACCACCTAAATGCAGAATCACAGAAACAGTGCCTTTAAGGGCACTCAGGAAGTCATCTAGTTTGGTCTCCCCACCCAAAGCAGGACCACGGCCAACATGAGTTTGGGTTAGCTGTGGCTTTATCTAGCTGATTTTCTTGAGGGGGAAACAAACAAACAAACCAACTCCCCCACACTGATATATTTTTTTTATATATATATATATATATATATATATATATATATATACATACACACATACATACACACACATACATACATACACACACACACACACACACTGATATATATACATCAGTAAGCTTTCCTGAGCACCTTATTCTCTCATGGGGGAGAAGAAGAGACAGGGAAGTTTTCCACCTGTGCAAAATTAGTACAGAAAAGGAGTCACTGCAGCATGTATCGAGTGTTATTGAAATACTGCAGATAGTTCTTTCCACGGGTTACTGAAAGCACAGGAGCAGAGGAAGACCGCCTGACCAGAACTTGGTGTTGAGATACTTAAAAAAAAAAAAAAAAAAAAAAAAAAAAGATTACAGATTCAATACTACTTGTCAGTACCAGGATCTTTGAATGCATGTGGAAGACCAAAAGAAATAATGCAGCAATACATAAATTTTCTCTCCACCATGTAATTTCTTCCTTTTCTCCCCATCCCTCGCATAAAACAGCCTGAGAAAGATCTTAAGACTTTTTACTCTCAATGAAGATTTCACATTCAAGAAACAAACATCTCTTAAAAGCAGGTCTCTTGGTGACCATTCAAAGAATGCTTTATGACAGACTACACAGCTTTCTAATTCTGCAGATTTAAGGGTCTAAGACTATTTCTCACCTCTCCTTACTTCAAAGGCAAGCATAAGAACAGGAATTTTCCTGTCTTTTCCACTAAAAAAAAGCCCAAATTTTGACTACAAGTAACAAAGATATTTCTAGCACTATCTGCAGCAATAAAGAGAAGGCAGCTAGGTTTGTTGTAGACAGTGATCAGACTAAAGGAATGCACAGGAGAACTGTAACTGTAATTTTCCCATAACATTTGATTAACCTGGGATTCAGTGCAAGAGCATAGCCAAAAATGAATGCTCCAATAACAGATCATGACAAAAAACACGTCTTGGCTGGAAGAACACTAAAATGTACTACAGAGCACACCTCCAAGAATATAATTTTGTCACTAAAATAAATTAGTATTCCAAAAATGCACAAAAAACCCTATAGGATGCTAATTTTATATATTAATTTTCCAACACAAAAAAGATATTTTTACATTTCAGAGATGCTTAAGTCCATCACACAATAAAAATGTGAAGTGTTTATCACATGCTTCTAGCAACAGGCAAAATTCCTTTAAAATAAAAGCAGCATGCAAAGACAAAATTGAAAGGAGTCCCTGAAATTCAAGGGCTTCTAATTCTGAACTTCCTTGCACATGAATGTTGTAGCCTGATCCCATTCTGACTAAATGTTAGTGAGGTATCTTTTACACAAATGGGACCATTTACATGTAAAACAGTTGAAACAGTTGAAATTCAAGGACTCCTGACATTTATATAAAAACGGCATTCGGCTTGCAATAAACCCCAACCCCTCAACTCAAAGCCATCTGCCATTAAATAACTCCCAGTTCTTTTACAGTATTTACTCTCTTAAATATGAAAAGAAAAATCCACAATGCATTAGTTTGCTGCATTCACCACACGGTAGCATCAAGCATTACACTCACACTATTCAAACCTTGGACATCATCTGCATCAGAAACAACGCTTCCCCTGCAGTTGGAACGACTGAAATAGTCAGCAGCAGTTTCACTTTGATCAGAAAAATCAGAGGGCTTCCAAAGACAGATAGGGAGAAGGGTGAAAGAAGTTGGAAGTGACATCACAGCATTAACAAAAGTCTATTTACGAAAGTATACTAAATTGTAACTTGAATTTCAACTATTGCAATTCATTGTTGTATTTCTAACATTTTAACAACAGCTACAAAATATTAATTTTTTTGATTTTTGATATTTTAAATGTGTCTACATGAATACCACCTGAGCCACACTGATACAAATATTTTGGCCAGTATGTATATATGTAATTTTTAAACACTTTCTTCACATGTATATTAGTCTTATAGTTTAAGGTATCTAAAAACTATATAAGAGCAATAAGCATTTATTGATTTCCTTCTCTCACTTGGTGTAATACAAAAAAAAGTACAGTCATAGGTACAAAAGGATTTGGTACTAATATTGTGCCAAACACAGGTTATAAAAATTATACACATATATTTTAAAAATAAGGGTTGTAGATTGTAATACCAGATGGTATAATCAGAGCAAGTTGATAAATAAGAGTTATTACTTTTCTCTACAAATCTTGTCTCTTCTTCTGATCACTACAAGCACAATACTACTAATTGCAAACACAATCTGGGCTTCCTGTTATTCAAAATTTCAAGAAGCTTTACAATCGAAGATAAGCTTTCTCCCCAAAGCTATATGTCAGACAGGCACTTAAAAAAAAAAAAAAATGAGGAAAATATACTAATACTACACAGCACTTCTTGTGAACAAGGCACGATATATCTAACTGCATTACAATCGCCACAGGAAGTCAAGTGAAATATTTAACTAAGCAAATGTTATTCAGGTTAAACAATAGTATTTAATGAGATACGTATATTTGTCAAATAAAACTAATGCTAATATTCCATCCCAAAAGGCAGAAGTTTGTGAACATTATAAGTACTTTTAAAACTAAATGTATGAAAGAAAATCTTTAAATGAATATCAGAGTTTGAAAATTTGTCTTCATCCTCTTCTCACAATTTTTAAGAAATAATTCTGAACTTCCTTGTACTTGATATACACGATTGATGTAGCCTGATCTCATTCTGACTAAAAGATAGTGAGATATCTTTTACACAGATGTGACCATTAACATATAAAATAATTCCCCGATGAACACCTATGTCTCAAGTTAAACATGCTTAGGACAACAGTCTGTGCTTTTGTCACTGCTATTTTTCTGACAGATAAAACAGAAAATGACTTCAACACTCCAGATCTTTTGGCTACAGTTACATCTACATTTTAAATAGTATCTCATTAAAAAAAAAAAAAAGATAATTTTTCAGAATCAGAAGTCTGGCTCAACTTTCTTATTTCATTTGCATTTCAGAAACTATAAAGATGCTACAGAATTCTGCCTATATAAACAGGCACTTAAACCAAGCAGAAAAACAAGCAAATCAAGCCAAGGGCTGCAAATGCAGTCTATGACAACAGTGCACTCTTTTCTTCATTTGCAAAAGATCATCTTTGCTGTTGAATAGTATGCAATACACTAAACAAAACAATTAGCCATCTTAAAAAAATTGAAGTTTTTTCTCATTCCTTAAAATACAAGCATGCAACCCAGCACACCGTACTATCCCTCAACCCTTATATGGCATGATTACCAGATGCAGTACTCTCTATTTGATCATCTGTGCACTACAAGGTTTTAAAAATATACTTTTATTTTAAAATAACAATAATTTAATATAAATTATATGTTATATAAATTAATAATTTATATTATATAAATATAATTAAAGTTGTTAAGACTGAAATCTAAGGCTTGCCTATTTTGCATAAATAATTTACATAGTGTGAATAATGATATCCATTCTGTATGGAAAAAAGTAAAGAAATGCTTATAATTAAAACATTCTAAAAGAGACAACAAAATGAATGATACACACTTGAAAACAGACATTCAGACATAATTTTTCTGAACAGAAGCAAGGGTCTTAAAAAGAAACAGTTATGCTGAAAGGCTGAAGCATTAAATATGGGTTACATTTAAAAACCCTCATAAAAACAAAAAAAATGGCTACACAACTAATAAATATTATTAAGGGCCTAATAAACTTATTCTCTGCATATCAAGCATAATGGAGTGCACAGTAATAATCACAACTTACTTTGGCTTGTGAATCAAGGTCAGTGTTCAAAATTTAATGTTGACCAACGAAAAAAGAGTTGCTCCTCAGCTTACACAAAAGTTACCTCAAGAGTTTAATCTTTTTTCCAAAGTATAGACTTGCTTCATTGCAATTGATTGCACAAGTGAAAACCCCTTTAAAATCATCATAAGAAAACCTAAGAACTACCACAATGCTTAGGTTGCATTCTCTATTTCAGTATCCCCTCTCTCAGAGGGCAGCCAGCAGTGTAATCTCTAAAACTAGCATCAGAAGCAGCGGCATCTATGGACTGATCCTCCCTTTCTAAACTCTTCCAGAGTCTAGAAATTATCAGCTTGACCTTACAAACCAGGGGAAGCATCAGATGCATATGTCCTCCAGGAGTTTATCTAATCCCAACTTAACCAAAGATACTTGGGGATTCCCGAATAAATTCTAGAATGACATTATATGCTGAATGAACCGCCCACCCCCGCTTTGGTTTGTTCTAAACCTGTGACCTGGTAATTTCACTGTATAGTCATTTATGTCATTGTACAGTCTCCCTCTTTGGATATTTTTTTCCCCTCAAGTTCAAGAGTCTTATCTACTCTCCTAGGAAGGTAGCCAGTTTATACATCTGATAATACTTACAGTTCCTCCTCCTATGCCATTTCTACTTCTAATACATCTTTCTCAATGGGTTTATCGGAACAGATAGTTTTTAAAATTGAGGCGCACCATGGACTTGTACAGTTTTTCAACAGTATTTTCTAGTCTGTTCTCAAGTTCTCTATTTTCCATTTTGACTTCCAGTGAGTACTCAGCTGACACTTTCCATGAGCTACCCACAATGACAGCAAAAACAATAATGTTCACTTTCTATGGTCTGTGTAAGCGATGAAAAGGATTTTTAGTTTGATAATACCCTTTTCAGACTTATTTCATTCAACATATTTAATATTTTGAGCTCTGTTAAACATTCATTAGTGTACCTTGGCATTAATGGCATCACATAATGACGGGCGAGTGAAGAGTTAACAGGACTGAAGTTTGTCAATTGATACGCAGAAGAACTGATAGCACAAGAGCTGACGTGCACAAAGCTGCTGAACAGAGGAGTTAACAGGACTAAAGTCGTCTACCAACCGATATGCGCAAGGACTGATATGCGCAAGGCTGCGGAATGATTAACAAGACTGGAGAAGTGAAGTCTGCCACCTGGAATCTGCACGGACCCCGGGGAGGGGAGAAGCAATACGGAGGTGTTGTGGTCTTGCCTCGCTAGCAGGGTCCCCCCGAGCAGACAAACAGACAGTCCTGTGATTGTGAAACTCGCAAAAGTCAGCAAAAGCAGTGTTTGCCCAGAGCCCCAGCCGTATAAAAAGAGGCTTGGCAGCTAGGAGAGTTTGAGCAGGGACGGGAACGTGCCCTGACCATCCTCTCCGGCTGGACCGTGAGTATTCCCCCCCCTCCCCTTTTCCTGGGACGCTGGGTTAAGGTAACTCCTCGAGGTTGAGAGCCCTCTCACTAGGAGAGTGAACAAGAAAGCTTTCAAGTAGGGATAAGCAGTCCTTCCCATTAATAATGCAGTAATCGACGGTTTCAGGTTATCCTTTCTAAATTAGTAACTGATGGTTTTGTGTTATCCTTCCTAAATTAGTAATCGCATTATTTTAATGGATGTTACTAATCCAAGAACTTGTGTGAGGAAACAAACATCTTTTTTATTATTATTATATTACTGTCTCAGTCGTTGCTATCGAACCTTCATAGCATGACAGCGTGACACATAAACAAACTGATATCTGAAAAAAATATTGCGCTGAAACAATATGTGTGCGTATATCAATATATACACACATATATATATAGTTTAAGAAATGAATCTTAATCTTAAGAGAAACCAAGGAGATAAATAGTAATACTTTCATAGTTGAAGAGATTTGAGATGGATATTAATTCCTCTTAGGTTTTGGAACTTCATAAAGCAACAACAACAAAATTCCCTTTTTTTAGGCCCTCAAAAATTCACTCTGAGGTACACTGTAGCTGAAAAACATTCAATCTCTGGACAATCCTGTTTTTATTTGTTTTGTCTCTATAATATTGTTAAGAATATGTGAAAAATGAAAACAGGACTGAATATCTCAATTTAACCCATACCACAACACTGACCCGTTTTTGTGCGTAGCATCACAAATGATGAGGGGCAGAAACAGAGTGAAACTATTTTAACTCACTTTGCAGGACAAAAATACATCTTCGGAATGACAGTTTTAAACAATACAGATCTGGGAACAAATTTCTCCCATTTTTGAATACCGATCACTGGAGAAATGAGCCAGCTACTTCTTACTGCATGATGTAACAAAGTTTGCATTAGTCCTCTTCCTGAAAAGAAAGACTTTTCCACACGTGGCAACTCTTTCGCTTGCCTGCCCCAACTATGATGTGAGGTGGTAACCCCAACAATGTACTATACTCAGTTTTAGATATTTCCGATTATAGAGTACAAAAATTTTAAAGTGGTATTTAGCAAAATATAAAAGCAATATGGAATTTGCTATTCTTACTGCTAAAGCTTTAACAAATCTCTGACAAATTACTTTTCTGAGGCACAACTGAAAAATCTCATCTATGTGATGGTCAGTAAAGCGATCCACAGTGCGAAGACTCGTAACTATTGTGTGTTAGTATCAAAGCACTCAGTAAAACATGCAAGAGGAACGCTCACCACAGGACTACTTTGAATTGAGCTTGCTCTTGAAGAATAACAACTGTATTCAGATGGCTAAAGAAAAGTGATGAAGGAAATTTTCATATATGTTAATCTCCATAAAACAAAGATTTTGAAAGAAATGACCAAAAGCGTATTCCACTTACAGTGCGAGAACTATATGAGCTATATAATCCATCACCACTCAAAGATGCCTGAGAAACAGAGGGAATGGAACACTTTTTATATTTAGCCTTGGAAATAACTGTGTCACAGTCTTATGTACTGTAAGGTACTCAGCAATGAAAGCTCTCTTAGTATCTTATCCTGTCAATGCATTTGCCCCTTAACACTATGCTTTTTGAAAGGATGAAGAACAATTTTTAAAAATTTTCCAGCAGCATTTCCCTCCCCTTATAGGGAATTCTACTCCCAAACATAAATATATTATTTTTCAAGGAAAATCTTAGAATAATAATTTTTAAAAATCTTGACTATTTTCACAAGAAAATTAAATATTTAAAGCATGAATTGTTTTTCCACTATTCCACTATTTAACTCACCCTGGGAACTGAAGCTATATTGTACCCTTATCAGTTTTACTTTTTTCTCAATCATGCAGATTTTCCTAAAGGAGTGCAAGGCTGAAATATAATTATGCAGAGGGTAATAAAAATAGCTCTGGACAACACAATTTTTAAAAACAATTTTCCAGTCTCATTTTGCATTTTCCTCCTTATAAAGAGATCTCCAATAGAAATAGAGATTTATATATAATAGCAGTTACTATGCACTTATTCTCATCACTCATCTTCTTACATTTTCTCCAGAACATGCACAAAGTTAAAAAAGTAAATAATCTCTGCTTGGAATCTGAGTGTAAAATGAGACGTAAAATATTTGACTTTTTACTTATGTAGCTTTAGCATTTCTCAAACGGCAGTCTAATTTGGACTAGAATTATTGTAGCTGCACTAGGCATCCATGTCACTTTTTAACAGAAGACAACTGGATTCTTTATAGAGCTTAGTCATTCTTAAAGCACTGCTAGCTACTTGATAACCTGTAAAGATTTAGATTAGGTTTTTATCCTTATAGTTTTGTATGATTACTGATCTTAAATAATGCATGTTATTTGAATGAATTTAAAGTGTACTTACCACAAATTTCTGTAATCTCAAGACAGCGATTTACCCATTCAAATTTTTGCTTACACCGAAACTTAACTAGATTTTTTAATACTATCCTTACAAATTTTCTTTAATATGCCTGGCTTAACATGTTCTAACCCCACTGTTCTTTAACGCAATTGACATATTCATAAACTTTATGCTTGTCCACAAAAAGATCAGCAAAATAGCAATTACCAAAATATTTTAAGAGGAAATCTAGCAACATTAAAAGCATTAAATTGAAGGCCTCCCCAAAATGAGACACACAAGCTTTAGCTTTATTTAAAAATATGGAAAGAATGCAAATATAATATGCTCAATCCACACGGCCATACAACACAAATTTAAGGCAACCATGCAAATGGTGCTTACGAACCAAACTGGTACTTCTTATCAAGCCAGTATTTACAGAAGGAGACACCTATAAAGAGAAGTGTAATTTTAAATATATGAGGGCAATTAAAACATCTGATGTTAAGCAAAACATTCTTTCACATTGTACTAACCCTGTAACTCCTAGTAGTTGCCACTGGATCACTGCATAGAGAAGACGACTGTAGTGTGAAGAACAGAAAAAGTCAAATGCTTTTTCCGTGTACAGTGAATGTATCTATTTTTCTACATTCAGCAGAGAAGCTCTAAAGATTAAAATACTAAGTAAGAGTATGATAAAAAGTTAAATAGCTGTCAAAAGATAGGTCAGTTTTCTCTATTTAACCTGACCACGACAGTTTCTGAAATTACTGTAGGTGCTACCCATCTCATCATAGAGCATCAGTTTATCATTTATATTATTATAGAAGGAAGTAGTATATTGGCGCTAAACTTTTAACAGCCTTGTTTTATTTTTAAGTTAGCTGTTTAACAACAGGACTTTTTAAAAGCAAGTGTCACAGCAGCTATTTTTTTATATATTATATATATATATTTACAGTAATGCAAGACATTTTAAATTTAAATCCCCATGTATGCAGAAAACAATAATTTACATGTTATACACTAGTTTTATGAAAGGAAACAATTAAAAGCAAGAATGTTATAGAAGGGAGGAGAGAGAAGTTTGCTTTATGAAGCATGAGGAAGCAGAAAAGTGTGTGTGCGTGCGTGCGCGTGTAAGAGGAGACAGACCCGAGTATGGTAGGAAGAAATTGGTTTACTGCATCTAAGGCTGCTATAACTTCTTTGATCATGGTAAATTCCACTCTGTGGAAAACAGGAAAAAAAAAACACAGAAAACAGAAGTTGCATCTAAAGATCTCAGAAATAAAAGTTTTATCATGATATTGCTCAAACATTCCCAAGCTTATAACTTGCACAGAAAGTTGTAAAAATTTTCCTTAGGGCAGACTCAAAGTCCACTTAGCTTTCTGAAGCAAACAAAGCATAAAAAAAATAATAAGTACTCCAAGTATCAACACTTTCTGTAATTTTCATATCTTATCCAACCAAACTAAATAGTGTTTTTTTTTCCTCTGTAATAAATAAGAAAACGCTGAAAAGCATATATAAACCATGGAAGTGAGGCACGAAATATATGAAAAATATATTTGACAAAACTCGCTAATGATTAGTACAATTATTTCTTTGACCTTTCTTCCAATAGATAGCATCTTCACTCAGAACTTGGGGGGAGAGCAGAGGACAAATTCATAAGAATTTAACAGGGGATGAAGATTTGTGTGATCAGCATTAGTCTGTGCCCTACCACTGTTCTCTGCACCATGCACAAATGCTGAAAGCTTAGCAATTATATTTCTGGCTTATTTCTATTGTTTTTAGACACACCCCACATACCTTAGCATACATATGCATAGGTGAGAAAAAATTTGATGTACACATAAACAAAAAACCCCTAGATGAGTATGTGTCCAAAGTAGTGCTTCATATCCCAATAGGTCACAGGAGGCACAAAGATTTACATCACGTTTATTTAAATAGAGGGGGAGGGAACAGGAAGGAATATTTGGTTGCAATAGCATCCCCAAAACACACAGACAAATACTGTAATATAAATAAAAGTAAATATAAAAATTTCAGCCTTGTCTCAACAGAAACGTTCACTCCTGTTCTAACTCCCCCAACCCCTGAAGCAACTAACTCAGTGTCAAAACCTTTTCAAAAATTAAATCCCCCAAAATTAGTTTCCTGGCACTACATTCATTTATGTTATACAGTAAACTTTCTAGAAGAGTTTTCTGAAGATCACAGTAGTCCAAATGAATTTCTCAACATTTTATTGGGGTAAGTTCAAAGTTTATGGTAAATTCAATCTGCTTTACTCTATTCCACATCTACATTTAAAATATCTCTAACTGATAGGGGACAAAGTAATAAAACATGTACCTCCATCCTGACTGAACAAACTTTAATCCACAGAACTACCACTTTTAAATAATTCTAAAGCCTCCTACAGGACTCCACTAGCATCAGATTTAAATTCAGCTGAGTTCCATTCATACAATTCCACTGACATGAATGCAGTTTCAAACACTCAATTTCAGATCAGAATTTGGTCAATACTAGAGGTTTCTTTTTTTCCTGAAAATTATGTAGGCATGTGTAAGCAAGCTAATAAATTTATACATTAGTAGACAACTCCACACAGTTAGTATATTTGTAATAAATATTGCTTTTGATAACTAACCAAGAAATCTTTATGGAAATAAGCAGTTTTCTTCTTTGTACTATGAGATTCACTGTAAGCATGACTCTAAGAATAAAAATTTTAAAAATTAATACTACTCTATAACAGCACCTTCAATCTTAAAACAAAAAGTTGTCATAATGACTTGAGATATTTATCACCTACAATGGAAAAGCCATAGAAAATTCTAATTACATGATTAGGATAATAGGCCATACTCTATCACTGGGTAAGAAAAGAAGCATTAAGTGAAATTATGATTATCCTTATCTTGGATTAAACCAGTATTCACACTTTTCAAAAAAAATTAAATTCTATATAAACTAAAAGTGTTTACATTACATTACAGATTAAGTATTATATTATGTTGCCTATCCACAGCTATTTCAGATAACACCGCTGTTTAAACAAATTCAGCATTTTAAGTTGCTTTATATCCCTTTTAGGGGTAGCTGGTGCTCGTCTCTGCTTGAAGAGATGCGTATAAATCTTACTTGGCATAATTCCAATGAGAATATGACACACAAATAAGATTCCTTCTTATCATTATTAAGTAATAGTAAAGTTATATAAACAATCTGCATTTTCTCTAGAATGAAATATTTCTCCATTGTAATAACATAAATTTCTATATGGAAATAGAGAACACAAATACATGCACACACACATATAAACAGTTTTTGAAAACTGCATGTCTTTGCCAAGTATCATCTGTATATGTCACACTTGACTATACTTAAAGTTTTGAAATAACAGATAAATAATAAAAAATGATATGTAAAATAGCTATCTGTAATGTGTGGCTTCATTAGATTTTTTTCCCCAGAGAAAGTTTATACATGCATTCTATGGAAAGTGTTAGGATGGTGTTATTCTAGATCTGAAACTCTGATGGTACAAATCTTTTTCTTCTTTTTTTTTAAACACTCAATTTTGGGAAGTAGCAAGCTAGTGTCATTACACCTTAAAAAACACACACAAAAGCAGTTTTAACTCATACAAAGACATGCAAAGTGTTAACATAGAGAGACTGAATATCTTGTAGATCTATCCTTAGCACTGTCATACTGAGGTAAAAGATAACAAAATTAAAATACCAAAGTTCAAAAAAGAAGATAAAAATGCTATTCTTTTTAAAGAATGAATTAAAAACTTAAAGGGGAATTAAAATAAAACATATTCTACTAACTATGAAAGACATCATACATGACAGTATGCCATTTATCCTGTACAAAGGGCATTTTCAGGCTGGAACATTTATTTAAAATCTTCATTTTTATCATTTTTCCAGCAATATTCCAATTTCTGAAAAGTGAGATAATTTTAGACAGCAGTAGGTTATGTGTAATATTTTCCTGTTGTTTTGGTAACAGAATTTTAAATAATTAAGCAAAATCTGGTATGGTAAGTTGTACTGAACCGAGGTAATATTTGTTAGGTTACGTGATAAAAGGCTCATCTCCTCTCACAAAGGAGCACAGAGGATCATCAAGCACCACCATTGCCCAGGTGTGAAAGCCATCACTACGAGTACCCAGAAAGGCTCTCCAGAGCACCTTGCAACCTGAGGGTGGTTACTGCCTACAGACCCTTGCCTGGCCATGCCCTGCACCTGACCAGCAGTCTGTTGTGTCTTCTTATTAAACTCTATTTCTAACTATTTTCCTGGGTGAGGAGGCTCTCTAATCTGTGTGCATGTGTGTGCGTGGAGGTCCAGGGCCAGTTACTGAATAGACTGAGTATCTAAGGCCAGTTACTGGAGGGATACACCTTACATATATGTACATATTTCCCACTAGCAGACCTTCATCCCGTCCAGCCAGCAAGAGAACAGGATGAGGCTGTTTGTGTTCTTTGCGCGAGTGCCGAGTGTTTCTGTCCACACTGATCTGTGTGGCCAGTTGTGTGTATATGTGTATACATTTTGCACACGTGTGTGTGTGCATGCCTGTTGGGAATGAACGCTCAGCCTCACTACTGGCTGAATCAGGGAACACGGAGCTGTGGCACTACCGATGATGCTCAGTATCATTCTAAGCTTCTTAAAAAGGAAAAAAAAACACAGAAATTGAAGGATTAATGACAGTTTGAGAACATGACATCAACATTGCATCCTACGCTAACAGCACATTAGAGCTATACCTGATATCATTTTCAAGACGAGAACTACTGTGAGGACTACAAGACAAGTAATTACCTCTTGTCTGTTCATGTCTGAATTTTCCTCCTAAAAATCAGATTAACATCTAAAATTCCCTGTTTGTACATTTTATATTGGTTTATAAACCAATATAGACCAGATTTAATTAATATAACTTATTTCATATCATTTTCATGATATTTCATGTTATTTTTATTATGTCAATATAGCAAATATTTCATATTAGCATATATTAAATACTACTCTGACATTATTATTAAGTCACATAATTTATAACCTATGGAGCCTTCTTCTGTTGCTAAAAGCATTTCCACCCAGGACCGACACGGCTCTGGCCCAGTTTTAACCAACTTAGCCAAGCTTTTTTAAAATAGTTTTTATCTGTAAGCATGATGTAACTGTGGATGAACAGAGCAACCATTCTTTCAGAGAATGAAGCGAGATCAAACTCAGATAACTGTTATCATCACACCACTTAACTTATACCTTTACCTAACTATAAATCATTAACAGTTTACTAACAAATACTTTTCATGTCAATATTTATTGATAAATTGCCTAAATTAGGAATTAGAAATACTACAGAATACACAGAAAAATAAATTTCTGAAATGAAGTGAAATTTCTTTTTGTATTTCTACCTTTACTGTAGGTTAGCATAATGTAACTAACATAGCAGTATAATTTGGAGAAAAAAAAGGTTTCTTGACAGAACTTTCAGCAGCACCTTTGTACCTGACACAACGATGCACAACCTTCGCCATCTCATTCTACTTCCCCTTTGGGGACAGTAGAAGAGACAGATCAGAGGGACTACTTACTCCCTTCAAACTTCTACTTGAGGTTATCTCCCAGCTACAAGTTTTATTTGAGCCCTCAAATTTGCTATCAAAGAGAAAGTGCTACATTATTATAACAACCATTGCAACAGTCCAACAGATACTGTTTTTCATAAAGAAACACACTTTCACCAAACTACTGTCTTTGGTGAGTAGACACAGAAAACATTATAACGTGAACACATCAAAGCATGCTTGTTCCAGGCTACACACCGCAAGGTCTCTCCTTCTGGAAGCACTTGTTCTGCTCCTGTGTGATCCACTGACATCCAAAGAACTCTTAAGAATGAAATCATGAAGATTATATCAATACAGAAGATTTAAAATAATGCTCTAAAGGCAGATACAGGTAACTGCTAATCTTCGCTTGAAAAGGCACAAAACAACTGATCCAGTTGTAATGAAATTTTGGGTAAGTGCCAGAAAATTGAGCCCAGTTTTATCAACTATGTGTTCAAGCCACATTCTTTAGTCAAGGATGAATTCTTACTCTCTCTTGGCTTAATTTGTATGTTAAGGGAACCAAGATAAGAGCGCATATGAGCAAAAAAATACCAGTTCACAAGTCTATAAATGATGCCACACAGCATAGACTACATTATTTTTCTGTAAACCAATTACTGTCTGCAAAGTAGTCAGCATTAGATAATTCAAAAGATTTACTTGGTGAGAATACCTGTGTGACAAATTGCAAAAGCATTTACTTAACAACAGAGTTTGCAAGATGTTACACAAAATTCACCTTATCAAAGATTACATTTAACAAACCTCTTAGTAAGTACAATCAGTTTTTTTTTTTTTTTTTAAAGCCACACAGAGAAGCAGCTTATTCCACCCTCCAAATCAGAAAATCCCTTTGATTTTAGAATTGCTCCCTCTCTTGGTCCATATATCAATGGAAGCCTGTTCCCAGGCAGATCTATGGAAAACAGGAAAATAATTCCTACCCTGCAATAAAACCACATATGACATAAAAAGAATAGAGAAAAGCCAGTACAGTAAGTATTTCTATTAGCAGAGTTTGGGATACCTTGCACCATTCAGATAAGGCTTTACAGTTAATGAATAATATGTTCCCACAGTCTTCTCAAAGAAATAAAACCCTGCATCCATACCATATTTTTTGCATCTTAAGCTACTTCCTTCTGTTTCTTCCACAAACATTACAGAAACATGATAGTACTTAAATTGTAAGAAAAGACACAACACTGCAGAAAATCACTAGCATCAATTTGGAATGAAAGCCCAAGTTACAAAATAGCATTACTCATCTTCAGTAAGAGGCATTGATCATAGGATGACTCTGAGTCATGAGTAATAATATTTACTTTATATAATAAAATTTGCTGTTTTGCAGAATTTCTAAGACAGATAAGGAAATGGGGAAAGGGAGATTTTTTTCATATTAGAACATTATTACCTAAAATAGACTAGCAGCTTCACATCTGACCATGAGATTTGATTTGTAGCAGTAACCACAACACAACTGACAACTTCTGTAGGCATCTTACGGCAGATATAATATACTACCATTTCAAGACAAGGTGATTAATTCTCACTGCCTGAAGATATTCAAAGCCTAAGCAAGTACAATTATTCAACTTTTTTTAAAGAAAACTTTAAATAAATCATAAAATATTAAACTGGAATAACACTAAAAGATGACACTTAAAATATGTCATTAAATACAAGTCATTCCAAATAATCCATTACTGAATGACATATATTTCCAAGCAGTTTCCAAACATCTACTCATTTCTTTTCAGCCACAAGCATATACTAAAAATACTTATATGTAGAAAAGAAAAAAGCCCAATATGTGTAATACATGTATGTATAATACAAACTCATAAAGAATTAAAGCATGATGACTGAGATTGCTTTTGAACACAAAAATTGAAATATATGAAAATACATAAATTACCTTGTTAATACTGATGGAAATAAAATGTCAGGATGAACTTTAATATTACGTGCAACTTAAAATACTGACCCTAAGACTGCTAATACTTGGAGAAGTTAAAGCATCATCTGCTACCTGGCAAAATTAAACCAAAACCCAGATGAAATGTATTTTTTAAAAGACATGATGGAATGGGAAAAATACACAGTTTGAACACAAACCAAATATGAACGTCGACTGGACCAGTGAGAATACCTGGCCGTCTCTGAATCTTCCTGAGAAAGAAGAAATGCAGAGTTATTTCATGAAAAAAAGAAAACGACTAAGTAAAAGCAAGTGAAGGTGAGCAACATGCTGTTAGCATTTTTAATGCCATGTGCTATTTGGAGTAATACACTGCAGCAAGTGAATTCATCCACATCAGAAGAACTGTGGTTTTATCTAATTTTTAATAAGTATACCTTCATGAGAAGAAAATAAAGTTGATTTAATACAATTAAATAGTGATCGCCAGACAATCTTTTTTTTCATTACTGTATTAAGTGCAGAAAGAACAGGTTTTTTTAAATTAGAAGTTAAAGCCAAAATTCAAGAAACAAAATGAAAAGCCTTACAAAATTACAAATAGATTAGTATAAAGTTTACTGTAAAATTAGTAAAATTAGATTGTGAATATTTTTAAAAGGTATTTTAGCCCAAATACAGATGTTTCCAGTCCACTCTTTCATTCTCAGTTTCCCCATACACATTTCCCCTATTTGTTGCCCTATTTTAAAAACAAGCTTCTTAAGCAAATTGATCAATTGTGAGTTCTATATATAGCTCAGATCTACAATGACAGTGAAAACAGTACCCCAGCTTCATAAAATTTGGGGACAGACAGGTAGTTGAGACTCCTTAATATCCTCTCTGTTCACCTGAAGGAGTGGGGAAAGTTCATTTTGCTTCAAACAAGGAAATTTGTGAGAAGAAGAAAGATAAAAATACAAGTAACTAATTTAAAACTAAGGGAAAAAATGCTTTACATGCCAAAGCTTCTCATATTTTTAGTTACAATAGATAAGCATGTTAAGGAATAGTTTAATTTTAAATTATCCCATTTTAAAGTCAGAACAGACTCTAAAACTAGAAATCCTTCCTAAAATGACTGACTCACTATAGTTTACAATATGTCAAACATTCTGAAGATTGTAAGCAGTGTATCTTCAGAGTTAAAAGCTCAGCCTCCAGATCAGAGTCATGAAACCTGAAGCCTATGGCTGGCTTTCATACTGCTTATGGTCACATGGTTGTTTTCTATATTATCACTAGACATATTAAGTTGTTTAATATTATATGTGACTATTCAAAAGACCTAGTTAATACTCTGCAAGAAAAATATTTCCCATCTTTGTACTACCACAAAGAGATCAATTTCATAATATTTTAATCTCTCTCACCTATTTTGAGGTTTAAAATGATGATTTATGCTATATAGCTTTCCAACACATTGTAGTCAGACCACTGCTGATTCTAAACATGCTTTGTGCCTGAAGTCTAAATGGACAAATATCTAATTTGTTACTAATTTTTGCATCTTGCATGCAGACAATTTGTGAACAGTTGCCTACAGACTCATAGTATTTGCTGCTTAATGAGGATTACTCTTAATTGTGTGTATAACCACTGGTCTTTCCCCCAACACTGTAATAATATATTCCTATCATGCAGAACTTCAGATTCTGATATAATTTGCTGTAAATGGTTACCCTAGGTAAGTCACCTACAAGCCTCTTCCTGACATACAATCAGAAAATAGCAAGCCAGTATTAAGTGTTCATTATTTTCAAAGGATAAATAAAGTATTACAGTATGTATTGCAAATAGATAGCTACTGCTAGCACTATCAAACCCAATTTCTATGAAGTTAAATTTGAAATATGCGCTTTATCTAAGACAGAGGTTACATTTCCTGATCTAAAAAAGGGAATCCACATTTGCCCAGAAACTTCCTGTAGCAGAAGAGGCTCTTACAAGCCGAAGAAGGGGTTGACATTCAAGTGGGATGGCATTAATTTTGAAGTGAGATTGCTCATGAACATGTGTATTCTGCAGTTTGGAAACCCTTGCTCTTCAGCAAAGAAAGCATTCAAAAGTGAGCTGCACCAAAAGATATCAGAAAGCCTATGAATAGTTTTGTAAGAGGGAAATGAAAACTACTATGCATACAAATGCCAGGTGGGCAAAGAGACAATATCAAGTCTGCATAACTTTCTGCAAATAAAATTTCTAACAACAGTTCTAGGATTTCTCAAAAGTGCTGATTAACTGTAATAGTAGTTTTAACCATTTGAAATTATATCAAATTTTGGCATGTCTTACTTAAATCTCAATTCAAACACTCATACACTGAAAACTTTCTTAAAAAAAAAAAAAAAAAAAAAAAAGATTCCTCCACAGAAACACAAACATTTCCCTTTTAACTCTCAGAACAGATGTCTGACCAAATAAATGCAAACTGAACAGTAGTTTTATTAGATTGTAATGCAGCCATCTCTATGCCTTCCTACTTAGAGGATTTAATCTAAATAAACAGCCAAACATTCTATCATTAATTGAAAGCTAGGGGCAAGGAGTAAAAGAATGCAAGAGTAAGCTTGTGCATGTCATCTAGATTTTCTTTAAAAGGGGCAGAAGATCAGACCTTTTTTTTTTTTTTTCAATCATTTAAAAATAAGTTTTGTAATTCACAGAAGTGACTTAATCACCAGTGAAAAATTAGCGTTTGTCACCTCAAAGAAAAACAAAATATAAATGAAAATCTGCCAATACTAATGTAAAAAAAAAAGAAGAAATTAACTAAAATAAAAACATTTACCATTAAAAAGATATGTTTACCTAGACTGAAACTAAAGTAGTTTCACTCTAAATATAATTTATGACTTTAGGCCAACACATGGTGGAAAGTGTCTCATTGCAAGGAAAGCATCTCATTTCAGTGTTTGTCTTTTGCTTCTGTAAAGCATCCTGCATATCCACATCCATATATAATTATTTACTTTCAGTGATAAAAACAGTTTGAAATGGCACAATGCAAACCATTAGTAAATTATTTTCTCCAAATTCTATGTTAGTTCTCTGAGTGGCAAAAACATGCACAACAGGTGGTTTCAGCCTACCATCCATTTCTGGATATGAGCCCATTTTCTATCATATGAACGCTGAGAAAACTATAGAATGTAAAAACAAAAACAAACCATTTACAACAAAGATTAGGAATCCCGTCTTGTATAGCAACTAAGTAAAAAACTTGAAATAATCTAGAGTTAATTCCCATAAAATCTTCTACAGAACAATACCTGTAGCATTTAGAAGACTAAAGATTTGGAATAATGAGAGTCATGTAAAATGAGGCAATACACTTTTTTTTTTTTTTTAAATCAGTTGTACTCCTTGTTATCACACCAAAACAGCAAGCATCTATCAGCATTTACATCAATTTCAATGCAACTACAATAAAGAAATAATAATTTCCAATTCTTTTGCATGGTAAGGTAAAATCTGAGTTAACTGCAATGACCATTATATAATCAAAGACTGCCAGAAACCTAGTTTTTAGTTTTCTTGCTCCAAAAAGGAAATGTGAGTTTTCTTACGAGATGTGTGGTGTAATACACAATTGTGTGTGTAAATATTATTGCAATGCTATTAAACTGTTTTAAATGAACATCCTGACAATAGATATTTATTCATTGTGAACATTTCTGGTATGATCTATAACGAAAGAAACTGACCGAAAAATGCATACTCAAAGTCACATATCCAAATTACTCAATTACTAAGTATTAGTAATTATAAAAAATTAATAATTATACTAAATTATAAATAAAAAATAAAGAAAAATAATTATCTCTACCTTTTTGTAGTTGTTTACCCTATACATTAGGCAGTGTACATTTTAGGTACAGTCATGTTCATGATTGCTGTCAGTTATCCATATTTATATGAATCTTTTGCACAGCAACAACAGGCAAAGAAACCACTTTTGCATAAGTCATTGTTCTTAAAATATGGGGGGGGGGGAAATCATCAGCTAATTTTGGATTTGATTTACTAGATCCATTTCTAACAACAATTAACTGTTTTTGATTCATGTGTTAGATGTTGAAAACTGTTCTCTATGTAAAATTATTTGTGCATGCCTCATTTCTGGACATTACCACTATGTTCTCCTCTGCTCACTTAAAATCATATATGTAGCAGTAAGAAAGAACATCAGCCCTTTAAATATTTAAAGGTAGACATTTAGATTCATCTTTGTCCAATTTTGCTCGTTAGCACCGAATTTATGGCATTTGTTAAAACATTCAAACACCTGATTCTGCCTGTAAAGCTAGAGTTTTTAAAATCACATTAAAAATGGTTTATTTTTCATGTTAAAGCAAGAATACTAACAGCCTATTTCATGTAGCGGATCTTTTGATTATATGATCTTCTTTATTAATGATGTTCAAAATGAATGTTCACATTAATATTTTGTGAAGCACTACCACAGGTAAATAGGAAGCAAGTTATCCTTTTAGATATATAACCTATGGGGAAGGAAGAGTTTCAGGAGGAAGAGAGAGAAGGTAACAGCTGTTTGATGCCGAAAACCCCCCCAGCATATAGCTGAATTACATTGAAAGACAAAATCCGATGCAAGTATAGAAATAAAATGCAATACATTAAGAATTTTAGTAATTCGTGACAATTTACACTACCTCTTTTTGCTGTCGCTCCAATTCTCTCATACGTATATCTCTTGCTTCTGCTCGAGCTGCCCGTTTGGCTGCAAGCCTGGCTTCTGCCTATAAGCAAATTGAAAATAATGAAAGTTTAAAATACATTTTTGTGCAATGGTTTGAGTATTCAATTTAATAATCTCTTCATAGAAATGCATTAAAATTCTAACAACATAATAAATAAGTACTCAAGAAATCAGAGTTCTTGGAACAAAACTTCAGAAAGGGTATATACCTAAGTCTTTACAGATATCATTACTAGTCAAAAGAATAACAAGTTGTTAATAAAAGAACTGAGCTAAGAAATACTATCATGACTAAAAATCTTATATTCATGTCAATCCTGTTGACTTTAACCTGGGTTCCTCACCTTTCCCTTCAGGGCCTTATACTCCCAGCTCCTTACTCAAGACAACTCCTACACTTGGAATCTGCTGTCTGTGCATATGCATACTATTAAACAAGACATGTAAGCAACTGCAGGATCTTGGGCCAAAGAAAGATGTTAAAACAACAAACAAACAAAAAAGAATCAAAATGTAAAGATTTTAAACCACTGCTGCTCATGTTACATTAAAAGGCTCTGGTCTCATTTGGAATGATTTTAAAAAGCCAATACCAATTAGAGGTCGAATTACCTCAGTATGCTAGTGGGATTACTAGCAATCATAAAATAAAATCAATTATTGGACAAAACAGTATAGAGAAAGACAAATATAGGGTTACAGTTCCACAACAAGCAACTAAATTGCTCACCACCAAAGGGGAGTTCCCTACCTTTCCACTCGGAGCCTTATACTCTCAACTACTTACTCAGACACAACTTCAGCACTTGGAATCTGCTGTGAGCCAATTTAACTCACTACCATAAGTGGAAACAACAAAGAAAAACAAATAAGTAGTTTTCTGCTGTGTTAGTGAACTGAATTGGCTTGTGGAAGAACCTTACGCACACCAGATCCAGCAAACACAAAGGGCAGGATGAGCAGTTTTGAGATCTCCCCCTCTCCAGTGGCAGTAACCCACAAAGCTGGCACAAATACCACTGTATATTTTTTCCCCTTCCTACTCAGTCTCAGCCAAAAGAGATGCGTTGTCTTTCAGATTGTAAATGCTACTTTAAATTTAATCAGTTAATTAAGTACATGAGATGATTTGCTTTTGACATAAAGCTAGAAGCTGAGGAAAATACAAGCTCAATTGTTTCATGTTTGGATAATAAGTTGCTGATAATTTTCTCTTAAATTCTTGAAATATTAAATCACTGAAATCAGGTTTGTCACAAAAAAATTCTGGTTTGTCTATCTAGTGTTAATTAAAAACTTCTGAGAAACACCAGCAACCAAAAATTCAAAACTCCTGCCAAAGCATTTAATTGTACAGAACTTTTTAAAATAAGAATAGCCATGGGATTTTGGATTTTTTCTGCTTTTGCCATTGTCACTGCATAGGTTTATATAAAACATAAGAAACTTATAAAACGCATATGACAACCAGAAATAACTCACTATCTTTATTATGATTTGGGGAAGAGGAAGGAGTATTTAACTCAGAATTTAAATTATAGTTAAGCTACAGGTACAAAAATATCCATCAAATAACAATAAAGAATGCAAACACATAACAACCTGGTTACTTAAAAATAGTTTGTCTTAACTTCAAATGACTCTCACCAAGACTGCTTTACATATTTTGTACACTCAAAAATATGATTCCAAGTCAGTACCAGAACTACTGACTGCCACTACTCAATCATTTTTCAGATCAGCATAAAGCTACTGCTCTTCCTACTTATTGACATCATACAAGAAAAGCAAGGGAATTCCTAAGCAACAGGAAGTCTTTTCTCACTCCCAGCCCTACTCTGCAGTTGTCTGTGATCATAGCTTCCGTGGCATACAAACTTTCACACCGACAGGCAGCACAGAAAGAGAACGGACTCAATCAGCTGATGCATCTGTTTTCAGTTCTGTCTACAGATCACCAGACATACGCAGACAACCTTTAGACTCTGGCAAGACTTAACTGTACTGTTAAAGAAAGAAAGTTCATTCATTTACTGACTCGCGCTAAAAATCAATTCCCATTTTACCATTCATTCCTATTCCTACAGCCAGAGACCGAACTTTCACATTCACCATGTTCCTACAGTAAAGGGGAAACTCCATCTCCAACAATTCACTAAACCCTTGATAAAATTGAGAAAAATTGCTCAAAGAGTTTTGTTGTAAAGATTACACCTGAAATTAAAGAAAAAGAACATTTTCAGAGAATAGCTTTAGCAAAATCTTTAATGATTCAGTATTACATTAATCTGAGCAACCAGATTCATCTGAAAAGTAGGAAATTTCAAAAAGGCAAAGTTGGCAAATTAGATGAAAGCATAGTTCAGATTTTCTTCACCACAATTTAGGGCAAGAGATGAATCACACTGAAATTTGAAAGGCCACCACAATGAATAATTCCCTACTCTCATTTGAATTATTAGAGAGAGCAGTCCTCATGTTGTTAATAGAGTACTCATGCAAATCCTGATAACTATGTAATTGAAATTCAAAGGTAAAATAAATACAGGGATAACCTTTATTCCAAAGGACACTACTTCCCTCCTGGATGCTACTATTCACCCTGTTGTGTTATTGAAGAAAGCTCATGGAAGCTGTCATGAAACAAATTTCACTAATAAACTTCTCACAGACAAAATCCTTCAGCTATGCTGAAATCAAGTCAGTAGGTATCTGTTAAGGGAAATGCAGGGCTGCAGCAGTTTTGCATAGGGAATTGCCTTGAAAACAAGAAGCTATTTCAGACTATGAAAGTGGCAGAAAAAAGAAAACTAGACTAATTTTGTAGGAAAAAAAAAGCAAAAGGACAGGCAGTCACATTCTAACGCTTTCCTAAGTGAACCAGCAATTGAATTGAAGAGCATTCTAAATACATCACTATTCCTTGCTCACAAGAGCTTGGGACTCGAAGCAAAGGTTGTTTTCTAGAGCCTGCTTTAAACAAATTCCAGTTTTAGAAATCTATGGACTGGCCACTACAGTTTTGATATCAGAGTTTCAGCACTCATTATTCTATGTACAATCTCTAGAACAAACATGCAGTTATGATAAAACAACACTACAGTACCACCTAATTGTAGTACAGCTTGTTTAAAAGTGAGATGACATATCAAGTTCCTATTTTCTGAAGTAAAAATTATATTCTGGACTGTCCAAAATCTAGGAGTTTTGAAAAGTTTTATTTGAAAAGCTTCTAAAGGGAATTTCCAACTGCTATAAAGAAATGAGATAACTGAGATTTCTTAGACACTGCAAGTAAGAGACATGGTCTCCAAACTTGTTAAATCCACACCAGTATACTTACACCAATGGCTGGAAGGGAAAAGAATCCCTTGGTTATATATTCAGCAGAGCAAAGAGGAGCCATAAGGTAAAGAGTAACATGGACTGAAGATGAGATCCTTGTAACAAAAGAGATTGAATAGAAAGAAAAGCAGCACAAAGAAGAAGCCCTCAAAACTTTATTAGGATAGAAAAGGATCATTCTGTAATTCTGGGTTTTTTGTACACAAATGCACACTCATTATTCCTTATTTTTTACCTTCATCCTAAGGACAAGTGTGATTTTAAACCAAGTGTTCTATCTGCATTTCTTTGGATATCAGCTCTGCTCTGTGTAACAGAACAAAAACACCCATTCACTGCCAAGTTCTGGAATTCTTCATTTCAAAACAGATATTAAAACTTATTAAAATAAAAGTAGCATTTCAATGCATCTGCACAGGCAACATTTCACTCCAAAAGAATATACCTATTATGGCTATTTTCAAGCAGTCAAGCTAGCTAGAAGCAGTAATCAGTTCTAAGTTATTTTATTGCATATGTTTATTAAAAATCTGGGTAGCAATAGAACATTCTCTTTCCATTACAGATGGCACGGTCTGTCAGTTTCCTTATTTTCCACCTAAAAACAATTACTAACAGCTATTTGCAATGATTTAGAAAATTGTCTCCGTTTACTGCATTTTTCTTCTTTCTTCCTTCGTATTTTTATATATGCTCTGCCAAAATCTTTGGCAAGTCTTTCACACCATTTTATCTCAGCTTCCAGGGATAGTATTTAGTTCTTCAGTTAAATCCATGATGTTTTTGGAAAGAAAGAAAAGAGAAAGGGAAAAAGATCAGATATGGATTTGAATGTCTTTATATGATTAGAGTCTGGAGTCTTCCCTTTTTGAGGTGTTTTTTCATAGTGTCTTCACAGTCCTTCACCAAGATATCAAAGGATATGCATAAAAAATAATTAGAAAAACCTTAGTAGTAATAGAATTAACGTGTAGGAGCTTTCCCCCCCAGCCAGTGCTGAGTAAGAATAAGCAGAACTGCATAGTGTTGACAGACATTTTTCTCCTTCCCCTTGCTTGCAAGAAAGAATTTCAGTATGAAACGATAGTAGCTTGTTTTTAAATTTCATACTATAGAGACAGAGGTTCCTTAATTAGCTCAGATTCGGAACAAAAGCTTCATAAGGATAAAAAAATAGGCTATAATAAAAATATCATTCCCTTACAAAAAATACTTTTTAATTAAGCACAGTTAAAAATTACATTGCCATCATGGGTAACATTATATACAACTCCTAACAAGCCTACATTTTCCAGTATACATGAGGCTCCAGCAAGGGAGGGTCTCTCTTCCACAAGACGGCAGTTGTGAGCAAGTCAGCTACCTCTGCCTAGTTACCATGTTCCGTTTCTGTCATCAGGACATTTCACTGAAAACCCTGGACTCTGTACCAGCTCTGGCAAAGAATAAGGATGAGTATTCTCAAAAGGTTCATCTTATTTCCTGATACACTATTACACACTGCAGTATAATGCTTATTTCAGCAGCTCTTAATAAGTAAACACAGTCCTTGCTTTATTTCTCTTTACTGCTGCTCTTTTCTTCTGCATTTGCTCTTCTCATACTACTTTTCCCTCCTCACCTCCTGTCTCCGGGACCTGAGGCAGCACCATTACTCATGTGCCAAACATGTTTCTTAAACCTCCTCAGATATATGTTTCTTCTATACTAATTTCTGATGTCCCTACTCTTTCTCTGATCACCCACAACAATTTTTTTTCTAGAAAAAAATAGTAAACAAAATCTTACAGTTTGCATGACTTAAAGGTATAGGATTCTTTATTTCTGATATCTGTGGCCAACTCCCACAGTAAGCAAAAGATACAAAAGAACTCTCTACATAACAGTGCTTGAAGGTTACAAGGAGGGGAAAAGAAACTACCAGAGGAAAAGTTCTCTGATGCAGTGGAAAGAGTGAAAACTAAAGCTGTCTGACAAGGAGGAAGTAGTTTGACCAAGCCCTTCAGATCCCATGATAATGACCTGGTCTTTCAGCAACTATTTTCAAACAATAAGACAGATTATGTTCAAGCAGTGCAGAACTACACAGAAACAGCTTTATTGGATCAGTACCAAAGAATTCTTCACCTGAAATTTCCTAGAGGGCGGATGGCTGGGATGGTACCGAAAAGAGGATATCGCTGGTTTGATACATCCCGCAGAATTAAGAAATCTCAATTTTGTCAAATTAGAGTGGTGAGGAAGAACGATATTAGTGCTTTCTGAAATATGAATTTTTGGAGAAAAATAAATCCTGAACTTCATATGCTACACTAAAAGCCTTCACCAGTGTTACAGACAAACTCCCTCCAAATCCCAGTACCATTCTGTGACTGCTCTGAACCCCAGAATACTTCCATGATGTCCCCCTTCCCCTCCCCCCCCGCCCCAAGATCATTCTCAAGTGCTAACCTTTTGTTTCAGTATTTTCTGGTTAGCATTTCTTGATGCCTAGCACAACTTTGTGGAACATTTCCCTCACAAGGCATCCGACTTGCAGATTAGAAGACTGAATTCAACTGTTGCAAGTAACATCTGCTAAAAAGGTAATTTCAGAAGAATATCCTTTGACATTAAAAAGACAAACAAGCCATGTTGCTGAAATAATGGACTCAGAACAGTAGATAGCTTGATCTCAGTGCTAACAAAAATTGAGATGGTTTACTTATTGTATATATTCATGCACTGAGAATTGGCATGCCATATGCCAGTATAGTAAAACAGAAACATTTCCCCAGTCTCAAATGATAAGGCATAGGTATGGCACAGTGAAGCCAGCTGTGATTAAAGACAGAACTTAGATTTATTAACTGGTTTCTGCTGTTATACACTAAGAAATGCATTTTGTTCCTTTGAAGTAACAAAAGTATTTTCTTTAGAACAAGTTGGCTGTGAATTACAGCAACCAATGCAATGACAATAGCTGCTATCCAATGCAGGATCAGAAGGCCAGCTTGACCTACACAGACCAAGGGGTTAACAATGACAGTAGTATGTATTGTCATAAGAAACATTCATAATGACATAACTTCTCACACAATTTTTAAAAGTCGAATAGCAAGTAGAACTAAGACTCTTAAACTGAAACCTGGAGATGGGAACACAAAAGAAAAGATCATATGATGCTATATGTAACCCGGAGAATGAAAATGTACAGGTAAGAAATCATTTTATTTTAAAATATGTTAAATTTCCTTCTCCCTAAAAAGCCATGAAAGTTGATCATAAAAATGCAGAAAAATGGCGGAACATTAGAAAGGAAAAAAGTAGTCATTCTGATAATAATTAAAAAAGAAATCAGAAGAACATTTAGGACAACTTAATTCAAACAGGTCTTAAAAATTATTAATAGACATGAAACAGTGTTAAAGACACTATGAAATGCCTATCTCTAAATGAAGCAGCAGAAAAATTATAGCGATCTCCAGCAGATTTAGATTAATCAGGCATACTGTTCAGCATTATATAAGTTTTTCAACAGGTTGTTTTCCAGTTCATTTTTGATAGAAAAGGAGGGAAGACTTCACATCATATTTATCCCTGGAATAGATGTATACAACTCAGTTCATCCCTGTGAGATAACACCTCCGGCTGTGAAACTTAACATTAGCTTAAATCAGCATTAAGGGGAAAAAAATCCCTTCTTTTTTGTTTAATTTACACTCATGCTCAATTTCAATTGAGGTGGGATGGGGGCATAAGAGAACATAAAACCCTACAAATAGCAATAATTCTAAGATAATAATTATTACACCTCTTCATTGCAACTACTTTTTTCTAGGCTGACTAGGTTGCAAGTTGATGTTACTTTACTGGGACCGTTCAGAGCACAGTTGAAAGAAGTTTAAAGACATTCCTTCTCCTCCTTTGAATATTCTTCCCCCAAACTGAGAGATGGAGCTTGAGGAAAGAGACAGCACATGGCCCAAAGCCCCACAAAGAAGGCAGCTGGTGCTGTGAGAACTTCCATTAGATTTGGTGTCAACATAACCTTTTAGAAAGTTATCAAATACATGAAAATGACTTTTTGCTGACCAAGCATTTCCTTTATTTACACTCAGTAATAACTACTGTTAAAAACAGTAGCTGTGTTTTCAAAGACCTATAACCTATTTTGTCTCACGATGTGTTATTTTCTTTATATATATTTATATGTGTATATATAAAAAACATATATACACACAGACATAAATTATATATATATAAGAACCTACTTTTTGTATTTATTTATGTCAACCAGGGTGAGCAGCTTTGTAGATAACATAGTTCAAAACTTCTCTATGCCCTTCCATACAATCAGTACTAAGGCTTTTGTTTAACAGTCAACAATGTTTCTTCTCAGAAAAGCTCAAGTCCGAATAAAGGCCTGTAGGACTCTAAATTCCAGCTGTCTCCTTCCTATATGTGGTGGGACAAAATTCCACTTCTTTATCAACTTCTTGTTAATAGCATTTTTGGTTGGTTACCTCAGCTCTCTATTTTTGAGCTGGTGACGCTGCTAAGTTAGTCCTGGTACAGCATATATGTTATTTTGACAGATCTATGACTTTTAACATTTGAAATAGAATATGTTTGTTACCACTTAATCATTTTAATAATGACTACTACACATTCAACACTAAGAGATAGCACTGGTCATCTTCAGCACATCACATTTATCCCATTGCATTATGTAGAGTTCTTTTTTAGTTTTAGACTAAGATAGCAATTGGATTTCTCATTCATCTTGAGCTGACAGTTATTTAAAGCATATAGCTACTTGTAGAAATATCTTCTGAGGTTTAAATGTGGTCCTGTAAAATTACATTAAATCATACAAGACGCATCATTATAAAATGACATTTACTGAAATACTGTAGTGGTTGAAAATGTTTCTATTTTGTATTAATTATCATATTTTGGTTAATTACACTTGATATTTTTAATGTACAGCTCAATACATTTAAATTTTTCTGGATACTGAGTTAACCAAGTTTGCTTTTATCCACATTTTGAAATTGAAGACAATTTTAAATTAACAAACCTCTCTGGCAATGTTACTTAAAGCTTCATCTTCCGCAGAAAATCTGTCTTTCACTGGAGTTCTTTTCCTTCCTGATCCAGGAGTCCCCATTTTTATTCTCTAGGTTCTGTATTTGCAAGAATGGACAGGAAAAAGCTCAGTTTTCAGATCTGAAATGAAAAAAAAGAAAGAAAAGTATTAAATTTCCCCATTCTTTACCTATATAATACTCAAGAAACCTACATGCCATTGGCACAAATTTCTCCAGCAGTTGTATTTCTGGGAAAATTCTATCACAAAATCTTGTGGAAGCTTTATAAAATACCCTTGCCCTCTACAAGGCGCACATGCACAGTTAATTTTTCCCTTTTAAGAATTCTGTTGAATAAAACCTATCAGTTTTGAACCTACAGCTTCAAAGTGTTTGGCTGTGCACAGCTGTCAACTGCTGCTAACTGAAGACATGCAAGTACCCTGTCACTTTTCACAGCTCCTAAAAATAAGCATCTGTTTAATTTTATAGACTTTGGAGAAGCTATAGGTAACAATGCTTCAAGAATTAAAATTACACATTCCTCTCCAAAACAGAAAGATTCACAGAGTCTTTTCAAAGCAACCAAGCAGCTAGAAGAGGCTTATATACATTTTAATGTAGCTTTAAAATCCAGTGAGAAGTACATGTGCCACCTACTATAGTAAAGACATTTCTGGACAAACAAACAATTCTTTTGCCTAACTAGATTCCTAATTTGGAAAATGAAGAGAGAAACATACAAAATCATATACCCACTGTGAAACATAAAACACCCTGTAGTCTTCTTCCAAACACCTTTGCCATCAGTTGCAAATATACCAAAATCATCACCAAACCAAAATGCAACTTGTTTTTACACATACAGCCACAGGCAGCAAAACATTACTCATTTAAAAATTAATAATAATAATTTCTTCAAAGATCCTAAAGAAACCCTACTTCCAGACATCCAGGTCCTTCCAAATGCCAGATCAGAATTTGGTTGCAATTCAGCTATTTGATATGAAAGAGGTAAGTGTCCCACACAGAGCTTGGGAAAATACCTTTTTTAGAACAAGGATTTCCTTCCATGCAGATAGAAATGGCCTAACATGGAACTGTATCGGCAATCCTCTTTTGGAAAAAAAAAAAAAAAAAGTTGCAAGAACTATCTTTCATACTGGATCCAACCAGCAGACACTCAGGAATTCCTTTCAATTTGATTGAAAAGAAAAAAAAGAATGGGACGAGGATATTTTTTGTGCAAGTGCATTTCTTAATTTATTTTTATACAACAATCACAAAGTCAAAACATATGGGGCACTTCCTGGAACTCAAAGATATCAAGTAGCACCACAGTTCTCTGTTTTAGCTTCTACACTTTTTTTTCCCCCCCATAACTTCATGCCTCTATTCTTCTCTTCCTTGGAGGAGGTCTTTTTCTCTGCTTCAACTTCTGCATGTATTTTACGGTTTTCTATGTGCTTAGAGGAGCGAATCATACTATTTGTTGATGTGAGAAAAGAAAACAAAGACTTAAAATTAGCAGTCCCCTTTTTTAACATATCTGCATAGGACACATACCACTATTACGCAGTATAATCTTATTTATTTCCAGCTGCTGTTCTGAGACCAATACAAAACATATGAAATGCTGCAGGTGCACAACAGCTCCATTATGTAAAAACCCTAAAGGAGAGTTTGCAGTGTTTGTGGAAGAATACTTAGGAACAAAAATACAGCATTTGAAGGGGCCAGAGAAAGTGCAGTTCTATAGCCCAGTGATGAACACACTTCTGATAGGGAGGAGGGGGAACAAGCACCTCCATTCATTCCTCCATAGGCTTATTCATTTTGCAGTGCAGAGTTTTAGATAAAATAAAGGCATTTGGGCCAATATACAGGACTTGCCTCCCAGAGAGGGTCTATACCATCTGCCAGTGGCTCATGCTTTAGTTTATTTGTGCCTCCTTCACAGTATGATTTTTTTGGTTTTGGCTTTGATTGGGAGGTTAAATAGCAGCACACTTTCAACAAGAAATACAAGATTCCAGCCTCATTCTTATCCTAGAGGTTGGGATGGTTCTTGGAAGTAGGAAAGCAGAGGTTGAACTCATAGTAAAGGGAGACTCTGAACTAAGGTCTTCTGGGACAAGTACTGCTGCTGTTAGTCTATTCAGTAAGAGTCTATCTTTTCGGTCTGAAAAACAAGCAAGCAAGCAAGCTCATACTTTGTACTCAGATGAACTTGCATGTTTTTACCTGGAAAGCAGTTTTGATGTCTCAGAGGCTGAAATTCAAGCTGAGAACTACAGACTGCTGCCCACATTTGGAAGAAAGCTCTCCAAAAACCTGCACTGCTTTTAAGTAGTTCTTATCAGCTGGCTTCAAATAAAGAGGGAAGTAGAGCACTAAACAGAAGTTGTATCAATGCATAAAGTAATACTCCCTTACTATAAAAGGGTTTTAGAAGGTAATATTTTACCAAAGTCAAGAAATAATTTTATGATAAATCAGTTCATGTAATACAACTCAAATCTATCCACTAAAAAAGACCATCGAGCCTGAAATTAATTTCTTTTAATTTGCGCATTTAAAGTTGCATTTCTTAATTAAATATTTAGCACATAAGTAAAATCTGCCGAATAACTGCATATAACATAGACTTGAACTGCATCTGTGGATGTCTTTCAAACAACATGGCACTTCTAATAGACAACTAACTGGTTTGTGAATTCAGTAAGATTCTCTTAGCTGCCAGACCGATTTAGGAAACGGATTGTAATAACTTATATAGCTATTTTTAGTATAGCCACTTTCAGAGTGACAATAATTACTTAATGTATACACAAATCATAGTGGATTAAAAAAAATGCAAATACTTTTAATGAGCAAAAAGCTCTTCATCTGAGTCTCACAGTAGCACAACTGTACAGAAATCATTGTGCAGTAAGGCAAGCAAGTGTGGCAAGCAAGCAAGAAAAGGAAGCAGTGACAGACTATCTGAAGAAATATAGAGATATTGCCTTTGCATACAAGGATGAATTAGTAAAGCCAAAGCTCAGCTGGAGTCAAAACCAAAGGCTGCAAAGTACAGGACAGACTTCTATAAGGACATTGGCAGCAAAAGCAAGACCAAGAAAACTGTGGGGCCATTGCCCAGTGAGGCAGTGAACATGTGTGGAGCCCTTGCAGGGCCCACCCTTGTCAAAATAGCCTGTATAACAACACCTGTGAAGATAGGAATGTGAGTATGTGTGAATCAAATGTGTAAAGTTGTCTGAGATGATGTTTGCTCCAAACTGATCATGTTAAAGAGGAAGAGGGCAATCAGCTAGATTAAATAATAACTAGGGAATTTCAAAAAGACTTCTGCAACAATGGAATAAGCTTGAAAAGAAGTATAAAAGAAGCACAAAAATCTGCACCAGCGGGGAAAGTCCCTTTAGTAGAAACACCAACAGTCAAAGCATGGTTTGATACTGCTAGGTATCTAGGTACTGCTAGGTTTGATATTGAAGTTGCCCTGCTAGCATCACAACCTCTGCCTAGGCCAGACAGTGTAGCCTCCCTGTTGGAGGCTGCAAGTTGCCTGCACTCCAGCTAGTGGGCTGCCAGTGCACAGTGCAACAAGCAAGGAGAACCCATACCTTGCATGTGAGCTTGTGGGGTGCCTTCTCACCAGCATGTGCACTAGCAGATTCTAGGGAGCAGCATGGGTACACATAAATCTGGAGCACCCACATCTCCAACAGGAAGCATGTTTAAGTAGGGGACCCTGCACCCCAGAAGAGAGAGTAGTTAAACACTGGAAAAGGGGCCCAGAGAGGCTGTGAAATCTCCAGCATTGAAGAAATATCCAGAAGATACTCAAAACTTGACTGGGCAAGGCCCTCAACAACCTGCTCTGACTGACCACACTTTGAGCAACCGGTTGGACACAGTGACCTCCAGAAGTCCCTTTCAACATAAACAATTCTATGATTCTATAATTACTATTGACAGCTTTGAAAGTAAACTTCAACACAAGCAATCTTTAGCAAGATGTTTTAGTATTCCTTCAAGGGTTTTGTCAAGTTTCTTCTGTTCCAAAGAATTTTTATCTAGTTGACATATCTCAGAATATTTCATGTCTCATTATACGATTCCATAGTAAAGAGCTCCAGTTCTATTATGAACTTACAAGTCTAATGCTAAAGCTGTGATGATGTTACATCTCAGAAAAGTTTAAGGTGACCAATATTTCGGATGCATGCAGGAATATTCCTTAGGTGCTTCACTTCTGTAACTTGTAAATTACAGGAAAAAATATTTTGCTGCATGAGATAAGAATTTAATATAGGTCATAACCACAGAGAATTTATAGAAAAATAACTTGAGAACCCCAAAACAAACAAAACCACACAAAGAACAGTTTGTTACACCAGTCTACCTAAACGATAAAAGATGATAAAGAGAAATTACATTATTGTCTGCTGCATTTACAGTTCAGAATTTCCAAGTCATGTCTATTACATGTTTAGTTCTTACTGTAGGCTGGGTTACACGCTGTATTACAGATAACTGATGAAGCGGCATTGAACTTTCAAACCTAATATATTTAGATTTTAAGAAAGGTGACGAGGGAGGTGACATGCTGTCAAAGGATCACTCGAAGTGTCAAGTAAGCACCACTTTTTTTTCCTCTCTTCCAAAAGAGCCCATATGTTTGGTTGTCTCAAAATATTATCATTTCCATTCCATTTACTCTTTATCCCAAAATTCCCAGCAGTTTTAGCTACCAGAAAAGCCCCTGTGTTTGAAACCTTATGATTCTCCCACACCAACCTTTAACAGCCCTTTAATTCTTTACAAAAAGACAGTTTACATTAAGATATTAAGAGAGAATGCTTTATGCTACAACAGCACATCTTTTTACATGTTTTTTTAAAAAAACTTCAAAATAGATACTAATAGCACAATAACTACATAGATACTGGCAGCACGGTTGAAAAGTAGCTTATACACGAAGTCTTCAACATTAGAATGTTTTATTAGGAGCATATGTAGTCAGGATGCAGTGGATTTTTCTATTCTACCACTAGCAAGTTCTTGTTATCAGGTGACCCTAGATGATGCCAGGTATAGCATAAGAGGGGGCAAAACAAATCACCTTTGCTTGACTTGACTTCTGCTGTATTTAATTCCCCAAATTAAAATCCCTGAAGTTCCCAAACAAACAAAAAAAACCTGTGAGGAAGTTCCCCAGGTTCCCTCTCTCATTTGTCTTCACTTCAGGTATGTATAAATTTCATCACTTCCTTAAACATTGCTGTCTACTCTTTCTCCTATTACCTTCTAACTCTAGACTTGCGGTGTAAAGGTTCTCTTTGTTTCTCTGCCTAGAATTGTGATGTGTCTTACATAAAAAAGCAGCTACACTACACTTTAAGGCTATATCACTCACCACCTTCAGTGGCACCACCTGTTCTGATGCCTGGGTCTCTGCCAGTATACTTGGCATCACATACATGCAAGGCATTCAGATACTACAGTGTGAACAGGCTATAAATAAACAGACTGAAACTTGGCTTTCCTCTTTTAAATAACACTGCAAGATAATTAAAATTCACCTGTGTAGAAACAATCTCTGTATATTTGATCTAACAATAAAAAGCAGCAGTCCTGCTCTATAATCACTGGTTTTTAGAACCAGGGTCATAGCTTCCTAATACTGGAATACAAGCTAGCAGCCTCTACATTTGGAGTCCAAAGCCACTGACACAGAAGCTTGTATTTTTAAAAAAGTCAATTCTTTTAATCCTGAGAAGGAGCTGCACCTTTTATCCATAATAACCCAAAAACTTCTTACATGACTTTGGTTGTCCACTTGCAAAGTTAATTTTTGGAGCTGCCACACATCTTTAAACATCTGTAAGTGAATCAAATGGACCACAGAAGAGGTTCTACAGAATCCTGCTAACTGCTCCTGATGCTGGAATATGCTAACTATCCCTGAAATATGATGAGACAGATAACCTATAATGACCAACTTCCCAGTAGTATTTATCAGCTGAATTCACAACTAGGGTATATAAAAAACTAGGTTTGATACAGAAATTTATCAGTCTTAACAAACTAGACACAGCACTAAGCTTTTGTAATTATTGAGTAATTCTTTGATTTCATAAGAGCAAAAAGGAAATGAAGTCAATGGGAGACAGGAACTCAAATCTGAATACAGAAGAAGGCTAGAATTTCTTGAAATCAAACAGTGTAAAAACCTAAAAGAAAAAATTTGAACAAAGATTACTTGGATGAATAATTAGAAAGACATTAATAATACAGAGGATGAATATAAAGAGTGGGAGGAAAAGAAACACTCAAGAGCAACAAAATAATCTCATTTGCTGATCAAAATGAATCACTACTTATTTGTTTTTATTTATGGTAGTTCCACAAATGTTCAAAATACCAAAAGAATGTATTTGTGAAATATACTAAAGAGAGCAAAAGCTTTTTCAGACACCTAACTAAAAACAAAGAGCTAAGAAGCAGGACTACTATGCAATGATGATAGTAGTTGAAATTAAAGGATTTAAAATGATTTCATAAATTCACTGAATGCTTGCCCTTCACTTCAACAAATCAGTGCTACCAGCAATGGTGTAAATGCAGGGTAGACAGTGAGAGTGAAGGTATGGAAGCTACTATACGCAGAATTAAAGCAGAATTCTAAAACTTAATATGCTCAGGAGTACAGTGGAAAGCTCCCATCCCAGAAATTTTAAAGAACTGTTTCATGAAACTGCAGCTCTAGCAACAAGGATGTATTAACAAGTCAGAGGTGTTATTATTATTATTACTGCAAAACAGCAGAAGTAGCATTTACATTTAGGGAGGAGAAGGAATCATACTGGAAACTACAATCTTCTTAGCTTTTGCCTTTAGTGCTGTGTGAGAACAAGCCCAAGGAGACAGGGAAATCAATGGATATAGAATAAAAATACAACATGACTTTACTTAAGTTGTGCAAGACTAACATAATAGTCTTCCCCAGTAACTAACATACAAGGGCATGTTCTTTGGAATTAGTATTTCAATTGAAAGACAGGCCTCAAAACACTTGAGAAAGAAAAGGAACTGCATGTACTAACTAATCAGAGGGCAACTGACCCACTGAAAAGCAGGGGTGGTAGAAACTAACAGCTATTTATACAATAGTTTAGAGAACTCATTTAATATTTTCATTCTCAATACCCTTGTTCAGAAAAGATTTAATTCACAGTAGAATCAGTGCAAAAAAGAGCTGCTAATATGAGTAAAAGAGCCTAACATTGAAGGGAAAAAACAAAGACTGAGAAAGTGATATAATTACTGTCTGCTGAAAGATTATGGTGCTTATTACCACTGTGATGGAAGTAAAGCTATTCCAGTTAATGAATGATGTTTCCATTAAAAAAAGTTATTTGTCTCAAATTCTGTCTGTTGGCACAAAGTTTCTACTCTCTTCAAGAAAAAGAAAAGTTACCCTCTGGATAGTTGAAAGTTAGTCTGCTACAAGCTGAGAATTGCAGTCGACCCCACAATGCAATACGTTCACAGTTTACTTGCCTTTCTAAAATATGAGAAATAAAACTTTTTCTGAGTTCATGGTGTTTAAAAAGAGAATGACAATTCCTTAGAAGAAGTTGAAATCCCTTAATTCTTCCACATTATGGAGCTATAGAGGAACAAAAGCTCACCATAAGATAATCAAAAAGCCGTTATGCAGTGTGTAAAAGTGTTGCCTGATGGAGCTATAAACTGCAACTATGCCTGGCTAGCATTGATATACTCAAAACAATGCAATAGAGTATTCGTACCAACGTATCCTTACAGTTCTGCAAGGTCACCAAGCATCTCAGACCCACCAAGCTATCTTTGGTGACCTTCTTCTGTCCTCCCAAACTACCAAAATTCTGAGACATCACCACGCAGATCAAACTGGCTCACTTCAAGCAGTGGCACTTATTTTACTACGAGATACGAACATGAACTACGAGTTCTTTGTCAGTCAGTTGCCAACAGCTGCACTTGCAGATACCATTACTTCACAAGATGATAAAGTGTTAGGTACAGGATATTATCACCAGTAACGAGAAATATCTGCAAAGCTCTCACAATGGTCAATCACCAAGGGATATCTCAGGGCACAACATGAAGCATATGTAGGTTTCAGAGAAGTGGTATAACACATTTGGACTTTTCTATAATCAGTGCTACCACAGATGCTGAAGTTCCAGAAACAGACTAAGAAATCAAACGTGATTTTAAAATAGGAGGAAATGACAGCATTAATAATGAGCACCAGGAAAAAATGTTGGGAATGCATAATAAAAAACAAAGTCAGAAGAATCTTGTGTGTTTATTCTAAAATGGAGCAAACAGCACTTTTACGCTGTCAGCTTTTTCAAAATGAGTATCCTTGTGTCATTTTGCAAAAGAAAGATCATTAAAACTAAAAAAACATACTGCTACTATATTGAGGCTCCATTTTTTTAATGAATTAAACAAACAAAGAGCCCCATGGTAACAGCCCACATTCAGTAATAAGTTGCAACTATTTAAGATATTTTTCCATTAACAGTTTCCTATCTAGAACACACCTACATTTTTTTTTTACTATTGCTACAGTTCAGTGCAATGAAGAAAAGCTACAGCACCAAGCAGGGCAATTTCTTCTGGGTACCTCTTATGGCTTTTTCCACCTGCTGCTTCTTCATCAGCTGACATAACTCTTGCTGACTAACCCTCTACTCAGATAGCAGCCAGTAGGCTTAGAAATATTTGTTCCCACTTGGCCCCTTGGGGAGGTGCCCCTTCACCTCTCCTCTTGTAGCAGCTCTAACTATACATGACTATACAATAAAATAAAAAACAAAAAACTTTATCATCTTCAAAAGTAGACAGCATTATTTACATAACATATTTTGCAAGATGCATAAAATACTTTGTAGGACACATAAGGTCACACAGACAAACTGCCCATCCATTGTGTACACTTACATGTTATCTAGTTTCCGGATATTCAAGATAATAAATCTGATCATTTTCCTCAGAAAGCATCTCTAATCACTAGCACGTACTAGTGAACTGTACAGCCCTGTAAGTATCACCACACTGCTTCACATCAGGATTTTACAAATACAAATACAGCCAACACCACAGTAAGTATCAAACTTCTTCAGTATTGGTTTCTCATCCTCTGTTGGCATTATATACTGGAGGTATGTATATGTTATACCATTCTAGAGTCTGGGGTTTTTTTTCTATTTGATATAGGTACACTACAATTTTCACACTAACTATATGAAAGTCTAGCTTGTTTTCTATATAAAAATGTAACATGTACTACACAAAGCTCTATGACTTGGATTCCAATTTAAACTGCGCTTTCTAAAATTTGCATATGTTAAAATACTATGTCATCTGTATAACAAGAGTCATAATGAAAATGAGCTCCTTCCCTTGGAGTCGTTTCATAAAAGGTACTGACGTTTAAGGGCAACAAGCTTACACCTCACACGTTTCACAAAACTTTCCTCTATTCACAAGTTCCCAGGTAGAGACAGCTCAGTTCAGGTGAAACTGACTTCACACTCTAAGGTAAACATTTCTAAGCTCAAGCAACAAAAACAAACATTAGGTACAGCATGCCATGTATGTCAAACAGTATTTCATGTTGCTAGAGCACCTTTCATCTATTCTTACATCATCACTAAGCAATTACATTAACTAAGAAAGCAGACACGTATTAAAAAGATATTTATTTCTGGACCCCAAAGGTCATATATTTAAATAGCTGCCAGCCAAGACACAAATGAAAGCTTAAAGAACTCACCAGACAAGCATTGATTTGATCTTACAGGAAAAATACAAAAAAATTAAGATCTCCAAAGATGCTGGAAGCTAAAATTGTCACTTTGAAGGAATAAAACTGATCATACACCTTCTTCCTCATTTCATACCCAAGACAGTTAGAGGTCTCTACAGAATGAGGGAGTCACTAAAGAGATGATACAGATTCATTGTAATACATTTTTGTTATTGGTGAAAGTATCATGTTAGGACCCAAACTGGCAACCCTTAAACTTATGGGGCAGATCACAGCCCATGGCTATATTTTCAGGCTCCTTCCAAACTCAGGAAGGCGCCGATCTCTCTTAAGGTCAGATAACATCACAACATTTTCTTTACAATCATAACAGCAGAGCATATTAAGAAAAAACAAAAACAAAAAAAAAGAGTGTGATTTGAAACCAGAAAAGCCCAGCTAAGAAGAAGCAGAAAGCCTGACTGGACTGAACCCTCCCATAACCGTCTACCGAGGGAGTACACCCTGCCGCTTTGGGAAATACTGAGGATGCAGTAATACGCTTTGAGGAAATACGAAAGAGAAAGGCACTGAAATACGAGCAGCTGTGATTTTGGGACACCTTCCTTTCTCTCCTTCCCTCTCCCTCATTCCGCCTTTTCCACTCAGCCTCGAGGAGAGTATCCACAGCGGGGAAGGGCGCGTGGGTGGGTGTGAATGACACCTTCCCGCAGGCCTGCGGACCAGGGAAAACAGATCGAGCCCGGAGTGTGGGAACTGCACGCCGGAAGGGGTCGGACGGCCGTGCCTTTCCCTGCTACATGCACACCAAGTCTGACACTGGCCAGAGAGAAGGGGGCGCACATCACAGCCTGGAGCTGTTGCCTTTATTGTTTCCCTTTCCCTTCGCCTACCTGACAAGCGAGTCCCGGCCGAAGCGCCGTGTCCTCCCCACTTCTCCAACCCGAAGAACCAGGTTCCCACCCTACTTCCCCGCCCCGTCCGGGTTTGTACGTAGGTGACACCCTCCCCAACCCCCCCCGGCCCTCACCCTCTTCGTGCGGGAGCCCCAAGGAGCCTTACCTGCGGGCCAGCCTGCTGCAGCACCGGGACGCCTAACAGGGAAGAGCGGTTGCTTCGCTCTCCCCTCTACCCCCTTCCTCGGGTGCTGAGGGGCTCGTGGGTCCCGGAATCGCCTCGGGCTCCTTCCTTTCCTCACTCCCCACCCCCGAGATCCGAGGGGCAGGAACAGGAGCTGCCGAGGGCGCGCACCGTCCGCGGGCCTCGGCAAAGCGGCCGCTTTCTCACTTCACCCTGCCCGGCGAGGGAGCCGCAGGAACCTGAGCTTTAGGCAAAGACAAGCCGCCCTGCCCCAGGCCGCCCTTCTCTCCCCGCCCCGCTCTCGTGCCTCCTCCCCCTCAATGCCGGGCGGTTACAGCCACATCGCGAGCCCGGGAGGAAACGGCGGTTAACTTCAAACCGCTCCCAGGGTTCCGCGGGGGAGGGGAGGGCGCCAGGCGGCCTTTACGGGAGGGGCGCGCGACCCGCGCTGCCGCCGAGGCCGCCCGGCGCGCGTGCACCGCGCCCCACGCCCCGAGCCCCCTGCCGCGGGCGGGCGAGCGGGCGGGCGGGGCGCACTGCGCAAGCGCAACGTTGGCTGGCCGCGAGGAAGGGGCGGCCCGGCGGGCAGGCAGGCGCATGCGCAGGGGCGGGCGGTGGCCGCGGGGCGGTGTCGCGCCGGGGGGGGGGGCAGAGCTGAGTCACGGCTGGGGCAGGCAGAGGTAGGTCCGCGGTTCCCTTTTTTTTTTTTTTTTGGTGTGTTTCTAGAATTAACTCCGGCTTGTTTTAGCAAAGGATGTTCCCCGGGGAGCAATACACTGAGATCCTGAGGAGCCTCGACTGCCCCGGCAAAGCTGACGCGCGAACAGCGAGACTCGGCCGCGGCCGGTGCCCCGAAAACGGTCCCGATTTCCCCGCCCGCGCCGTTGGGTCACGCTGCCGCGCTTTGTGTGCGGCACGCTAGTTTTACGTGGATGGGTGCCAGGCGGGATTTATGGGTAAAAATCCTGTGTAAGCATTTACACCTTCTCTTACAATGTCCCAAACGCTACTGGATTTCTGTGCTACTAAATTCTACGTATAAACAAGTTTTTGAGGATTTAAGATAACGTACAGAAAAGGATTACACTGTTAAATATATTCTGATCTATGCACAAAGCACATTCTGCAGATTCATGAGAGTATTAATGAGAATCTGCTGTAATAGAGTTTGGATCAGACCTGTAGTCATTTACTTCTCAACACGTCTATTGTTAGGTGTAGGGTGACTATAAGAGCTTAGCTAGAGATGATCAGCTATCTGAAAGAAATGGCATTTCACATGTTAGAAACCATATGGAAGTGAAAAAGCATGATTAAAATGACAGACCTAGTAGTAGGAATCAAGAATACTCCCAAGAGCCCTTGGCAGAGGTCAAATCTTGTTTTACTAAAATTAGCTCAAGTAGATAAACCTAAAGCAAAGAAGAAGAACATGCAAGTGAATTAAATCTGTTATAGTAGACATAAAACACCTTCCTTGACTTTCAGTAATATTTTAAAAATTGCTTTTTGAGAAACTCTGAACTGCCTCAGCCTGCTTCCTCACTTGATCTTGCAGCATAGCCACACCATGCTTATTTTAACATCACATTAATTTTTGCAGTAATAGATGATGATCTCATTGCAGGAAGAAGTTGCAGAGAGAAAAGGTTCTCTTGGAACATCAGTAGTAAAGACAAGAACAAAGTACTGTCTTAAGAACTACGTTTTTACTTGAGGCTTATTCTTACAGAAAGACTCACCTGCTTTTTTTCTGGGGTTTATGCAGAGAGTCCTCTTAAAAAAAAAGTCTCAGGCCATTTTGGTTTAGCTGGTAGGAGAAATATTTCATTATTTGTTGAGAGCTTATGAGACTGGTGTGAGGGGTTTGTGTGGAATCCTCTGAAATGTGGGATCTCCCTGGTCTGTCTGGGATGATTCTCTGTCAGTATATTGCTGTATAAAGGGGAAAAATGTGTTCAATGTTTGTACATTTTTCTCTGATGAAGTGCTTGGGATTTGCATACGTTTGGTCTTTTGATATCACAGGCAGCACATTTTTCTTTAATGATGCAGCAAAAAGCATGTCTCTTTGAGAGCAGACATGCATTTTTGTGGCTTGAAAGAGCAATTGTTTACTTTTCTGAAAAGCAGTGCACAGTACAGTGTATACACAGTGCAGTTACCACAGGGAGTGGTACAAGATGTCACAGTAGCATTTCACAGTTCAGCATCATTAATGAGAGTAGTTAAACAGTCAAGTTATATACGTTTTCATTATAGATCTTTAATTAGAAACCAGAAAATGAAAGTTACACTTGAACTTTTGCTGTGAAATGGCTGCAGTTACAGTATAAAGAATGATTTATGAACCTTGACTAAATTCTTATTGAAGCTACTGTAAAGTAAATGAAGTACTACTGGAACTGCCTTTGGATATATTTTTCTCTTCACTACTGTCATATGACACGGTAGGTTAGTATAAATTCCTCTTCATAATTTAACCTGCTGATTTACTCTCTCCCTTTTCTCTAGAAGACCACCTCTAAAACTGTTTCCCTCAGCTGAGGCATACAGTGGGTGAAATCTTAATTCTGCTTAGAGTGGTGATCACTTAAGAAAGTGTATCCAGGACGCATCTGTAGTTCAGTTGTTTGGAATATTCTAACAGTGACAGGTGTCAGCTTGCTTCAATAATTTGTATACAGTTTTAAAGAGATTTTCCCACTGAAACAACTTTGATTAGAGAGAATTCACAAAAAAATGTATTTTCCTGAGTTATGTTTGCTATTTGTGAAGTTTTGATTATATTCTTTTTGTCCCTCTTGTTGGTGTTTCTTACCTTCCCATGAAGCTTTAGTTTCTTTTTTATCAAATTATAGCTTTTGGCTAAGAATTCAATTGTGATGGCACACATGTAGGATTATAGTCTAATTTAATCCCTGATGTAATTCCATGTATTTTCCCTTCTGTGTCCTCCCTAATCCTATCTCTCTTTCTCTTTCTTCTTCTTATGCAGAGGGTAGCTTCCAACTACTTGTTTAACTGGTAGATTGGTTCACTGATGGAGACAGATTGGCTTCATGTATCATTTTAAGAAGTTCTCCCCACCTCCATCCACTTACTTCTCTCCTTCCCCATTTTGTCTCTTTCCTTCCCTGTAGTTTCCATCTTCTCAGTAGAGATACCATCACTCAACAGTTGGTTTGGCACAGCTGAACACACACTTTTTTCCATCAGTAGCAGATCCTCCTTAGGAGATTCCCTGCACTGTTAGTACTGTTAGTAACTGCTTGTTCCCTGCTCCCCACAAAAAGGGTGTTAAAACACTCCACTGCGACAAGTGGAAAATTAACTTTGTGGGCTATGCTGTAACAAAGGGCAAAAACCTTTGTAAGGTAGAGAGCAATAATTTTTATTTTTTTAACTTTTCAAATCAGTTATTGGGTGTATTTACAGGAGGCTTCTGCCAGGCCCTTTTAGGCTTTTTTTTTTTTAACTGTTTAATTTCTCCTGAACACATGCTGCTTTCATCAGATGCACAGCCACTAGCACATTAAATAAATGTTTTTCAGTCTCAGCATTTATATGATTAAAAAAAAGAAAGAAAGAAGAGGAAAACATGCATTGCCTTCCCTCATGCAGTGACCTATTGCATGTGATCTTATATGGACCTTTTTTTAAACTTGGAAATTATTAGGATACAAGCTTATCTTCTTAAGGTCTGGGGTAACGTAACAATCAGACAGTTTTTACCATGAGTAAAATTTAAAAATTATATAAACAGGTACCAACCAGTTTATAATTTGGTTACTAGACTAGTAAAATATATTTTTAGCTACTGGAAAATATATTCATTTCACTAACAGATGTAGCAAAAGAATTAGTAATTCCGTGGCAGACGAAAATACTTTAAAAAAATTCACTACCAGCTCTGTTGAAGCACTTGGCATTATTCAAAGTAGTGCTGATTTTCAGTTACATTCAAAGCAAGAGGCAAAAGATTGGATAACTTGAATGAATTGATAGGAAACAATTTTATTCTTTAAGAGAATATTTGAAATAGTTGTAAGGCAGAATGCATGCAGACTGTGTGCTGAACATAATCATGAAATTCTTTCTTACTTCAATCTTATGTAGAACTCATTGGTGTCCTGAGGGACTATTATCAGGCTTCCTCTGTAAGGTTTTTGCATATATAAAAAACATATTTATCAAATAGAGGGAAAAACATGTATCCTAAATTCCCGTGTGTATGTCGTGAGGATATGCAGACTTCACAACTGTTCTTGTAGGGGCTAATGTAATCTAGACGGTTTCTGGAAGAGCTAAGTAACTGCTTAACCAGTGAGCTTCATTCAGCCTTTCCTTTTACCTTATTTACCCTTAGTAGTGCAAAAATGTGTGATGCAGGTAGGAATTACACATATAGGATGCATTTTGATGAGTATTTGCACCCCCAAATCTTAGTGCTCTCCAGCTATAGAACTGCATGAGTTCTGACTTAGACCCTTTCCATCCTCTGCGGGGAAGGGGTTAGACTGTCTGCTTAGTAACCATGGGTAGGGCTAAATGAAAATTTTGTGTTCCAGTGTTTTCCAGAAATCTAGAGTTCCAACTAAACAAAAGATTTTGTAGAAAATATCTGTTTTCTCCACAGATTTGTTAATTGACCAAATAATTGAAAAGAGAACACTCTCCACTTTCTAGATGTTTACTTGCATTGTTTTGGTCACTAAAATTTTTCTGCAGTCTTTTAGAAATCAGATAATGACTGGAATATTGTGTTTTATGCATATAGTTATAGGAAGATTTATATAAATGCTGTGGGTTAGTATCCTCTTTTACTCAGTAAAACTTTAAACATTAGAGCTCTCCGGACAGTATCCAAAGATCAGCTTGTTAAATAAGAAATAAGGGGAAGACACTGACATTGTTTTGATCAATCCCATTTAGATGATAAATTACAAATATCCTAACAGTGTTTGTGGACTGAGTTTGTGAGAATTTTTTTTTTTTAATGAAGTGAAGCTTTATTCTGAAAAATTAATTTAAAAAATAAAGTTTTAATTTTAAATGTTTTTATATTATATATAGCAGTATATTTAATTTTCATATAGAGCTTTTCATTATTATTCCACTGTAAAAACAACTGGAGATCTAAGTATCATCATCCTTACAGACTCGATAGACATATTTCTAAATACACTTATGTTCTGTTTGATACATACAGAAATACTGACAGTTACCTATCCTAAATATTATTCTTCAAAACTCAGTGGTATCTGAAATCATAACCTGTTCTTTGTGTGTTACATATCCACAAAAAGAGATTGTGTTAATGCTAGTTAATTTTACTGATGATACACAAGCCACACATAGGAAATCACCTCACTCTTACATAGTTGCCTTGAATCTGCAAAACTAAAGAGAAGGTCTAAATTAAGCGTAAGTGACTAAACACATGGATCTTTTAGTATGTACTCATGTTTTTCTTAGTCATTTTTCTGACCACTGTTACATTTTTTTATGTAGAAGTGTCATTGACATGCCAAGTTTAAACGTGACTTTTCAATATTTAGGTTTTATAATGTATTAAAATCTAATGGGCATTTATTAGAAGTCTCCTATGCCTGATAACTGTACAACCTGAATTATCTTGACATATTACAGTGTTTTCACTAGGTTAATTATTAACATAACTAAGACATGTCTACTATGTTTTTTGTCTCCTTAAGAAAATATAATAATTAAAATACTAATTTATTTTTGCTTCTTACCTGAAGCAACCACTTCATTACAGTTCTCTTCAAAATCCCAAGTGCACAGATTCCCCATATAGCAAAAGTGGCCTTCGCTTGGATATATCACCTCATTTTCTCCAGCAGCAAAGCTGACCCTCTGCCTAATGCATTTAAAAAACAACCAAATGGAATAACCGAAACCCGACTGAAGAGATGTGCGTCTTTTCCAGTAGTATCGAGCCTGTATGCTGCATGCTACTGCTTGCTGCTTCAGTGCACCTCTGTTTCTGTTGGCGCATGTCTGACACTAATTTGCCTAATTCCTTGAAGGCAAGGTGGATGCTTCCTTCATGCAAGTACTGTTAAACTGAAGGAGCAAGAGGACAATGAAATTTGAATTTTTAATTTGTTAGGCTCTGAACTGCACTTTTCTTTAGGGTTTGTCAAATTTCTATATTGCTTGCGAAAGCCAATCAATGGTATTTTTTTTATCTTCCTTGTCACTTCCTTCACTATCACTTTTGGCCCAGTTTTCCCAGATCCTGAGCAGACACTACCACTTCAGTCAATGGAAGCTAGGAATGCTCAGCACTCCTGAAAGAAACAGCCCATTAGAATTAATCAAATTGGGTTTAATAACTCCATTTACCACCAATGAAATGCAGCATGTGTAAAAGTTTCTGCAAGACTGGTAGTTAAGTAATATTTGCCTATAAGCCACGCGCACCCAAAATCTAGAGCAAAACCAGCTTTGCCAAATCATGATTAAAGCTTACAATAGCTCAAATGCTCGAAATTTTAGGAACACCATACTATACAAATGGGAAAAAAGGTAAGTTCCTGTTTCTTAAGATTTCAGAGAAATGCTGCATAAGAGAATTCAAACACTAGAAAACAATGAGGAAGAAGAAAAGTGTGAAAAATTCATAGAAATGTTCCTATTTCATTTAAACACAGTTTTGCTTAAACCATGCCTTGCTTGTCTGTAAAGTTTAACCTGTTGACATTTCTCTTTCATTTAATCATTTACTTTATACGGTATTGTAAAATAGTATATCCCTTTTCAATTGCTCTTATGATAATACACAGATCTTTTATGCTGCTATAGAGGGGAAACTACTAGAACGCTACAAAAGTCATAACACTAGAAAACTAGCTGAAGAACTAAAAAGTGGATATATAATTTGAAAATATTTAAATTAATTTATTAAAGTTCATAATGTACCCTTAATTGTGCATTGCATATAGAGCTTTTAATACTTGGATTTTGTAGCAAATTTAATTCCACGTTTAACTCTGTGTTTTAACTCTAAAGTGCTCAACTTTTGTGACCTAGAGTGAAAAGCAAGTTTGTATGTTTCTGTATGTGGAGTGCAGTTCTACTCTAAAAAAACCTTTAACATTGCAGAATTCTGTATTTGTTACATAAACAAGAAAAGATATTTGAAAAAGCTAAGGTTTTGTTTTGCTTTTCCAGAGATTATTAACAAAATCATGCAAATAATCATCATTGTTCGGGGGAGTCCTCAGTTATACCCGTGCAACTCGTGAGCCTTCTTGAGTTGTATTAGCAAAAGTAAAACTCACTGAAACTGAGTAAACAAAACTATAGGTAATGCAAGACAAAGGAGCTGTCTAATTTTGTTTCTAGGCTGATGACCAAATGTAAAAAACAGTATAAAAGCAAGCAGATGTGACACCAAATATATACAGTGCAATTCTATTTCCAGGCATGATTTAACTCTGAAGAATGACATAATAGCCTTGGTCAACACTTCTGTAGCATTCAAAAGGAGATCCAATAACGTTGGAGATTAATTCATATCTGAATATCTTGTACTCTTATTAACTATTCTGAGCAACTCAGCTAAAAAAAAAAAGAGAGCGCGCACACGCTGGAGTCTGTTTTCTTGTGCAAACTTGTTTATTAGCATACAGCTAGAGAGCCAGTTGGCTACTTATGCAGCCTCAGCTTGGCTTGCCACAGGTGTCACCAAGGGCATCACTTTTAAAAGATGAGATTACACAGTTGTAATGAGGGCACTGTTTGGCAGGGAGAACCTTTATTACAGGAAGTGAGGCATGAAAGAGAAATAACGCTGCTTGATGACAGGAGCCGAGATTGGGTTTTGTGGGCCTGGCAGTTTGGGAAAAGAACGCAACCAAATCCCCCCCAAAGTCTCCCTTCCCCCCCAAACTCTCTGCAGGATAACAAAAAGCACATGTGGTATCATAACAGTAAATACGGATTTTTTTCCTGGCTGTTTTTACTTTAATTTTTCAGAGAAAAACTGTTCTTTGAATCAGATCTTCAGCTTTTATGCAACAACTGAGTTTTACTACTTTTTATAAACACCAGATTCTTTAATTACTTAAGGCTAAAAATAAATATTTTAGGCTTTACTTATGAAAACAAATTGTTAATCCACGAATTTAAGTATTTTTCAAATCATCAGCAGAAATCCTGACTTTTATTTATATTCATATATATGTATGTATGTGTGTATAAAATAGAAACTCAAATGCTAATAAATTTAGTATTAAAACCAGGCTAAAAGGAATCCCAAACAGGCTGTCATGTCCAATGAAGAGCAATTGCATAAAGAACTATTTCATGCTGTTAGGTTACTCCCTCACTGCAGACGTCCCAGTGTACTACCAACTATCCCTCTCTGCTTTACTTATTTAAAAAATTCTGAGAAGAAATTTGAATAGTCACCAGACCAGTGTAAGTATGATGTATGCTGACTTTTCAAGCTTTGCCTGTTTCCTGAGGGAAATACCAAGGCTCTCAATTCCTGGTAGCGAAGACAGCTAGGTTCATTTTTAGAACAACCAATTCTGCATCTGTGTTCACTGACTTTTATATGGTTATTACACTGGTATACCAAGTATTTGTATCCTTAATGCTAGGCAGTTACTGCTACTCTTATTTCTCAATACTGTGCTGTTATCTCCATAGTGATTTTCTAATTCTTTTTCTCTAGAAACATCACTCTCTTCTGTATTTGCATTATGAGGGTTGGTTTTGAGTCCTATGTTTAGAATTCTATTGATAGTTTATATTTTCAGTATTTATACTTCTCCTTATTTGTAAGTATGTCAACAAACAAAAATATACTTAAGAGGTTAAAGAGCAACAGAGCCCAGTCTGTAGCATGATGTTAAAAAGCAAATAGTTCTTACTTTTTATTTAAAAATTAGCAGTATTTTCTGTGACTAATGTACCTGATACATTTCTTATTCTTAAAGAAAGTGTTTCATTTCATTAAGCAAGCCATTAAAGTGTATTCAGTATTTGCATTCTTCTCTTTCCCCAGCTAAAAATTCTTCTTTCTGGAAACACTGGATGGAAAGCTCTGTTTTCTATGCTTTCAGTATTTCTGAAAATTTTACACCTATCTTTGAGCAGCCTCAGCCTTTGAGCAGTCTTAGCGTTAGGCTAAATTAACAGAACAACAAAATTCTTCCACTTCAGCATGAACGAAATGAGTTTCACTAACTAGAACTATTTTTTATTAATAGAGTTCATTTTATAGGAGTTACCATTCCTTGTATGTAGTGGTGATCTTCTCAAGTAAACATAAGGCGATGTTCTCTCCCCTCATTGTTTCCTTTGCACCATATAACAGAGCTTTTGTCCTGATCCTTTCTGCTTGTGTCTTGTTAGGGTCTCTCTGCATGAATGATAAAACTGGATTTATTTGTATGTAAATCAGTTTAAAAAGTAAAAACTGCAATCCTTTACCTTAAAATTCAGAAGTTTTATTCATGTTTGGACCAAGAGCAATTTGAAAGCTGGTCGTGTACATGTCTCTCTGCTCCAGATTGTGTTTGCAGTCCACCACCTGCCTCTGTTTTTTGCTCTGAGCCTTGTGTTGAGCAACTGCTTTGTTTACCTGTATGATCTCTGTTTTTCCAGTTTTGGTTTTGGAGACTAGGTATTATTCCGATGCAGCAATTCCCCTTTGATCTGCAGAGAAGTACCAGCTTGATTCTGAAGTTTTTCAGGATGCTTATATAAGAGAAATTGTTTCCAAAACTGCTCGACAGCTTCATGGTTGTTTTGCAGAGTGTGAGGTGATAGCAACAGAGAATATTTTATATATATCTGCACTGTGCGCTCTAGATTGCCAACACTGCAGAGCCTAAAGCAGCCTCCTTCACAGTGATGTGTTATTTCATAATAGTCCACAGTTGCCTTTCTGTACCTGACCTTCCAGTGTGGCTCATGCTTGAGCCCATGCGAAGTAGACTACTCCAGAAGACCCCAAGCCATTGCTCGTGGGCAGTGTATTACCCAATGAGACTTTCTAGCATTGTTCATAGCTGTAAGAAAATAAAAGGTTGTAACTGAGGATGGCAAGAACAAAATCTGATGTTGCCTGCAATTCGTTACATGCTTAGTATTGTCCCTAATGGACTAGAAAAAGTTTGGACCACTAGACTGTAAAGAATTAAGTATCTGGAAAAGTATTTTTGAATAAAATTAATGAATGTATGAACCTCCATATTGCATTCAGTTAGATTAAATTTAGGTAATGAAAGCAATTTTTAGTTCAGCAAGGAAGAGAAAAAATACTGCATGAAACATTTTCAGTGCAAACCATTAGATGATTTAGCATATGCTTTGAACAAAAATTATATAATAGCATGGCAATAGTTAATGCATTATGACAGCAAGTGAAGGGTTATCTTTATTACAGTATCTGAATGAAGCCAAAAGGAAGTTATGCCTTCCTTCTAAGTGTTTGTGGGCATATTTATAGTATTCTTATGGAATTTCAACTGGTTGCAACGCTTTTTTCTGACCATAGTGGGCTTTTTGCTTTTCTCAATGTCTTAATGAATAATTAAATTATATCCTTAGAGCAAAATTCTAACTGCAGAATTATCTTGGCACTTTGGATCATGCCAATTTATATTGAAGAATGAGCTGAACAGATGTGTCGAGAGCTTCATGATGTGGAAATAACATTTCATGCTATCTTGGGTAGTTAAAGGGAAAATACAAATACATGACACGTTACATGTGGAAATCAAAGACTAAATAACACATCTCTGTTGTAGCCATTATCAATGGGAGACAAAATTACACCTCAGCATTTCAGTGAACTCTGCGTATTCCAACCCAAGTATCCACAGCAGTCCCCCTGCCTGAGTGCAAGGTCTGGGCCTTAATCTCAGGTAAAAAATTAAGTGTAGCACTTCTGTGAATAAGTATTATTACATGTGGTTAATATAAAAGATTCACAGAGTTTAAAATCATACTGTAAACCCTTTATTAAGCAGTGACTTGCATCATAATTCTGATTCATTTCACTTGCATTACGTATACAAATTACTGCTAATCAGAATAAGCACGTCATGATCTGGCTCCTGGTTTCATAAGAAGGACCTGGCCATGTTGGTAATAGAAATCAAATTGCTTGAAATGCTTTAATTTACCCAGAGTAAGAACATGATGCAGTTGTTTTGCTTTTTTAATGCCAAGTTAGTTTGCTTTCTGTTGTAGTCCCAAGTTGAAACTTGTAAAATTGCTAATACCTTACTACAGCTGAACTTTCAGATCATGACCTCTAACTGACCCAAAGACCCTGAATGTGATTTAATACTGATGCAGTCCTCATCAGCTCATCTCTTTCATAAGTGAAAAATCGCATCCCCCACAGTGTTACTCCAAATGAAGTTTCAAGTGCTGGAGGACAAGTTGAGGTCAACTGACAATGAGCCGAGTTTGTCTTGATGTAATAGTTTAAGATCATATTGCGTGATATCTTGTATAATCATTTACATCTATGCAGGTTTACATCTATGCAGATGTAGAGAGTCAGATGATGTCATCAAATCAGAAGTGGAGCATTTTACACTTAAATTGCAGGTTGAAAGTGATTATGCAGAATGGAATAGAGAATCTGTGGTTATATTTATGAAGCTGTTAGTATTAGAGTTTAGTAAAGGAAGAATGTTCTAATTCAGGAGAATTTTAAATTCTATTTTGCTGTATTTGTTTTTTCTAATCTCTCATTTTGTGCATTTGAAAGCAGAATAATCTTTTATCTTTAGAGTCTGTATATAGGGGACCATTAAAATAATTTAGAATACAAAATATTTTACTCTTCTAATTTTAAATATTGGCAGATAGTCACTTTATTTGGGCCAACAAATGATGTTATCTGAATCATTTGTGCATTTAAGATGGAAAATGTAGTCTGATGCAATACATTTCTTCACGTTCTCAGCTGTAAGCCACAAGTCAGATAAGCAGATTTAATTATAATTTCAGATTCTTATATCAGAGTGTACAATGATATAGATGTGCAATCAAAACCACTTTAAGCTCCAAAGTAGAAAACAGACATTGTGCTATTGAATATAGACAATAGCACTGTCTAATAATTGAGCATTTCTTACTGAATGATTCATGTTTATGTAGCATGAAGTGTAGTCTGTAAACATCAATGCCCGTACATGTGACTAAGCCAGGATTTACAGTATACGCTTATTTCTATTGCAAGCTCAAATAAAACCTCAGACCCAAGCATCTCCAAAATTTGGGAATAATGGAAACTAGCTGCAAAACTCTGCAGTCATCTCTAGTCATCCTTGAAAACATGTTCAGAAAATAATAAAAACTCCTCAACTGCCTAGTGTTTTTCATTGCAAAAAGTTAGAGAGCTTGCAGAGGCTTTGCCCTCTTGCATGCAACTCACTCTTTTTTTGGATCCCATTTGAGCCTGTAATCCATCTTAGCCAACATAGGCTCACAAAAAAGACCCACCAAAAAAAGTTTTCAGATGTTCAGTTTCCTAATTCACCCAAGGTGTGACTACATTGGCTCTAGCTTTGACAGGAGGAGGAGCGGCAACATGTAGCCTAGAGCAAGGCAGGATGGCACCTTTCAGAGCAGATCAGCCAAAGCAGTCATGAAACTGCAGTGTGAAACACTGCATGACACAGTGCAAAGAGAACAATAATTACATGGAATTGAGAGGCTGGGAAGCTGAAGGAAACAGTGCTTTATTTCTCCAGATGTATTTGCTATAAATTTAACCATATTATTGCAACCCTCACACTGTCCCTTCAGATAAACAAAACAAAACAGGTGGTTTGCAGGTACACATGATAGTAAAGATTTAAAACACATTTTAAACAAGTTAGAGGTACAGAAAAGTACAGATGGCTTGAAGCAAATTACCAGATGAGATACTCGTGTGAAGACTTGTCACTATTTTGTGCTGATAGTTTTTTTGAAGCAGGTTTTTCCTCTCTACACATAACATTGTAATCCTTCAATTACAGGCATCAGAGTTTGTTTTGGATTGTTGGAAAACTGGTATTTTGCCATTTACAAGACAAGCGGTCCATTTTAATAGATACACTCATTGATAAGGAATAGTTTATATTAATAATGAAACATAATTATGCCGTGAGCTGCACCTCATATTTATTAAACCAAACCCAATGTCTCTGGCCTGTTTTGGAATAAGCAAGCAAAAACTTCATGTGCATGAGATAGGAGTGTAGAATCAAAGTGAAAAAATAAGGTAAGCAAAGTTTAAGACAGAAGGAAAATGACCATGATTAGAATTTAATTTGAAGTAGTGCATGTTGACGGATGAAGATTCAAAATTGTGTAGTTACTTGGGGCATTCTGATCAGCTTGGCAAAAGCTTCCATTTAAATAATAGTTTTCTGAAGAAGTGCTTCATGATCAAGAATCTGCACTGGCAATATTTCTTTGCTAGCAGGGCTGGGGATAATAAAGAGGTGGCATGCCAGTGGCTGTCATCCTTACATGCAGATGAACTCCTACAGACTATGAAACAGTATGAACGTACAGTTAGGGAAGGGATCTTTCTTCATTATGTGTGTATGTAATTAAGTAAGGATGTCTTCTAGACTACAGGGATACAAATATTTTTAATTACAGATCTGAAAACAGTATCAAACTGTCCATGTTCCAATCCCCTATCTACCACTGAGTTGCTGTGCATTACTATACAAATCATTTGAGTGTCTGGAACTCATTTTACTTCCCTGTAAAATCACCTGAGTTTATTTTACTGGCATATCATCAGACCTACCTAGCTTTTGTTTCTAAAGCACTTCAAGAAAACTAGATATTATGTATTTAAATCAATACAGAATAATAATTCTGCTCCTATGGTAGTTCAGTAGAGGTGATGAAGTATTCATTATTTTCAACTGAAAGGTAAGTAACTCTTCTTTATTCAGAAGTGCCCTATGGGCCTGTCATTGAGAAGTAGGTCAGACATAAAAGGAATTTCAGGCCTAAAGCCCTTGAGTCTCTCCAACCAGATATTCTACCTTCCTCAGTGGGTGGCAGAGCTTGTAGTAAATCCTTGGAGCCAGAAAGATTTAAGGAGGATAGGAAGCCCTTCCCTCCAAAAAATTTAAAATTAAAAGTAGGAGGGAATTTACACTATGATAATACTCAAGCAACAGTATCACAGGATCAGGATATCAGCTTGAATGTTGACAAATTCCTAATCTGAAATTGGTTGAGTGTGCTTAGCTCTGTTACAGTCATAACCTTCACAAGTCCTGAATTCAAGTACTAATTGATAGATCTAGCTACATAAAACTATTGTCTTTGTGCTTTTACATGTATTGGCTTTGTGTAATCACAGAACAAGGTTATTCTTCTTCAAAGATGCGTATTTGTTCTCTTTTGCAATAGTAGAGCCTACAAACTGTGATGCAGGGAAGTAGTATAGTTATCCTTAAATCACTGGTTTCTGTATTCTGCATCAATCAGTTTGATATACTTGATACTGCAGAACGAAAGTGAATGTTTTCCTTAATGACCTAGCAAATTCTGCAATATTGTAATTGGGAAAAATACTTTCTGATTCTCCCTGAAATAGTTGCTTACCTTGATAGTTGCAAGTGCTATTCAATTCATCTCTTGAAAAATCTGTCATACGATGACTCAGTGACTTTCTACAGCAGTGAATTCTGCTTGGCGTAGCATCTCTATTGATGTGGTTTTAGATGTTCAGCACTTTACCTAAAGGGATCACACAAATTAAATTAGGGGGTTTTTTTTAGTTCCAACTGTATAGGCTCACTGTCTCTAGATCTTTGCATGTATACTTAGCCCTGCTGAAGAGAAATGATCAGGTCAAATCATTACTTCTTAATGACAGTACTTAAGGGGAAAATATGATAATAGAATCAGAAAAATCTCAGCCGGGAGATAATCGAATTTTATGAATGCATAGCTCTGTATTCTTAAAAAGTATTTATCTAAGCAGTCATTCCTTTGACCCTTGTATCAGTAGTTGGGCAAGCAAAGAGGAAAACTAACCATGTGTTTGCCAGGAACTGGATAGTGTCACTGTTCTAGTTTAAAACATCAACAGAATAGAGAGGCAAAACAGTTTGCCCAGGGTCAGTGAGCAGTAATGGGAGAACCAGGAATACAACCCACTTCTCCTGGAAACCAGCCCGCTACTCTGACCATAAAGAAACTCTGCCTTCATGAGCAAATTCTTTTCTCTTTTTAGACATGAGTTTCCTACACATATTATATATTGTAATTAAAAGGCAAGTATGAAGTTACTCAAGTGACTGTCTATTACTAGCTAATTTAAAACCAAACTCATGACTAGCATCACTGTTGATATAAAGGATCTGCTGTTTTATAGCATCACTGGCTCCCTTTTTGTGGCATCCAGAGCTTTTAAAGGAAATGCAACAATTAAAGTGAATTAGAAGAGGCAGTTAAGGGAAAGGTTTCTACACACCAGCCAAAGCAGAAAGAGAATGCCACTGAACAAGGTAGAAAAAAAATGATGAGCTCTTCTTAACTTTTTGTTTTAGGACACTAAGATTCTTGCAGGATCAAATCCAGTCCCTTGCATTTAAATACCTCTGTGTCTTATACTCCCACTCACAAAAAGATCCAGTTCTTATATGAATGTATATTTTTGCCATCATTACTTCTTTTAGACTGTTCCAATGCAAGTTCCAAAATCTTGTACCCCTAATTGTTGACTTCTATTTAATTTCAAGCTTAATTTTATTCCTGGACAGTTTATACTCATCTGCTCTTACACCAACTTCATCTTTGAGCTTAAATAGCTCTTCTTCCTCAATGCACTTAACCCCTTGATGTGTTTATAGGGAACAATTCTATCTCTTCTTGCTTTCAGTTTCCTAACCTAATGGCCACTCTTTTTACCTCTCCTAAAACAGGCTGTGCATTTCCTGGCCATCAGAACATCCCTTCTTTGCAGCGGAATTATAATCAGTATTGCAGACAAGTTCTTACAAGGCCTTTGCAGGCATTGACACCTCACTCCATACAGCGTAGAGTTGCACATGGCCTTATGGCCATTCAGTTGAATGATCATAAATAATTTTTCTCCCCTGCTGTTTCAACTAGTGAGTCTGTTTACTGCAGTAGTTCTTAGTAGTCTTAAATGCCTGAGCTTGCACTTTGTACTTTTGGAAAGAGAGGTGTGTGGCATGAAACATAATCTCAGAACAACTTTCCCAGTAGAGCAGAGAGCTTCCATTCCCTCCCAAAGTATAGAGCAGCAATGCCTGTGAGCTTTTTCTTGCTGTGAAGTGAGTTAAGTCCTCATTTTGAACAACAACTGTAGCCTTTAGGCTGCCTTTCAGCTTTCTTAGACACTGCCCTTGCTCTGTTCATAGCTTTGAGCACTTTGAACACTTCCACGAATCCACCTCTTCCTTAAGCCACTCACTATCGTTATTCAAATAGCTATTAATGAAGCCTTTTTGCTCATTTTTTCCTTCACTGTGAACAGACCAATAACTGAGCACCATAGGTGAACATATAAATACACAGATAAATAGAAAATACACTCTTTCCACATCAACCATCAAATCAGCCACATGGTAAAGAAATGTAATACTTGATATCCAGCAAGTTACTTGCAGCAGCATGTACTTTATACACAAAAGGGCCCTGAATTACAATTGATACAGAAGCTTTAATTTTTTGCAATTCCACAGCCTGAATGTTTTTAAACTCTCATCCCATCATGGGTATAGTTTTGCATTTATAATACTGACAGTGACTCTAGAGAGGCATAGTCATAATCTTCTAGAACAGTGTCATCTGGTGGTAGTTGAAAGTTACAACATTTAGATACAAAAGTAAAAATGGCAGTAAAATCAGGCTAGACAAATGCTCTGATTATTTATTCATTAAGTCCAGCTTTCATATTAATACTTGCAGGGTTCTATTCACAGTCATATAGTTAAAGGATTTATCTTGCACGACTACTTTTCCATTTCTTGTTCTGTAGGCTGCATATACAATGAGTTGTCACTGTTTTCATTGCACTATCAGATAACATGCTGTCATCTGTAACCTTTGTGCTGAAGTAAAGATCAAAATACTTCCTAACTGATTGAAACTATTACCGATATACATATGTATTGTGCCTTGTATGACTGCTTTAATAGTAACATTAGTATTTTTGATTTTAGAAGTAGGAGTAAAAACTGTAATTATTACAAAATACAGCATCCCATAAGGTGTCTGCAACAGCGGTGTGTATTTTAAGCTCTGGACAGTAACTCCTGTTATTTGATTAGTGCTGCCTTGTGGTTAAGTTGGTCTACTATTACTAGTTCCTATTCATTTATTTTCCAAAGTAATTGCCTCAATGCTAAATATTATCCAGTAGGAATAATAGAAGTATTTCATATTAGACATTATTTTGACAACACTCTGATAATGATGTAAAGAAAAATTCAAGCATTGCTGATGGCAAACCTCCTTTCGAAACAAAATATGAACCAACATTAAAAAGTTATCATAAATGCTATATATGTTATATGGCTTTCTTTTATGTCTTTTCATATTTGCAATGGATGACTGGATGGAAAGAACAAGCTATTAGCAAATTCATACATTTTTCACAAAGAAATTGGAGTTGTGGGTTTGGAAAAGAGTACTGAAAGCCATATTCATAATTTATACCCAAGGCTTTCCTATGACTTCCAGAAAGCTACTATAACTTAAAGATAGGATTTTTTAAAGCGGACTAGACTGGCTGGAGGCCATATGTATTAATACGTAAACCATTATTAGTGACTAAGATAGTAGTAATTCTTTCAAGTTCAGCTAACAAGCAGCCCTGATACTGGAGTGGGATTACTTCAGTTTAAAGTTAAGCAAATTGCTCAACAAAGACCATACATTCCTGAGCAATCTGAAATAAGAACTCTGGCATCATAAACCTATCTAGCTTCTGGCTGCCTCTGTCTCTCTTGCAACAGCTCCTGTACATGTGGGACTCAGCACACCAAGCAGAAAATTATTTGCTCTTTGTCAGGTTAGTTTTCTGCAGACTCAACACACTGAAATGGCCGAGAGAAAGGTCTGACAAGCACTGTAGCTGGCACAATGCAAGGAATGAGACTGTAGGGATGTGTGGACCACTGTCACCAACAATTAGAGCAGTTTAGACTGCTATGAAAACACAGTTTTTCACATTAATGCTCTATTCCCATTCCCATGGAGGTATATTAACAACTGCCACAGATTTAAGTGGGGACAGAACTTTCTCCTTAATTACCTACCATAACCAGTACCTGCTAGCAGAAGTGTATTTATCCTTCACAGAAAATGCAATAATGTCAAATAATTGTCTTGTTTGGCATATGATGTAGCTAAGGAAGATAAAAAATGAGGGACAAATCTTCACTTTCAGTTACTACTTTCTCACTTCACACAGAAGTCTAATAAAATCAGATGAACTCTCTGGAAATAAAGTACTATTCAGTTAAATAAGGCATTCTGACACCCAAAAGGGAGGGAAGAAAAACTGAATATGGTTCCAGACAATTCCCCCAGGACTATGGAGTTTGGAGTAAATGGTTTGTATATTGCAAAATAACTTGCCCAGGAACTACAGAATTTAAAGCCTTTTTAGAAGACTTATGATTGTGTCTTGCAAAGTTAGCATAACTATCTTCAGAATTTGTATACTGTTGCTTAATGTGGGATATCACTTTATATTATCTAAGCAACACTAGACACATAGCAGCGCATCACAGAACACTTTTGTACCAACTCAAAAGTACAAAAATTCACGTTGTCCTTGATTTTTATAGAAATGCCACCAACTTATATATGATTAAATGATACGTACAAGTATTACTTCACCTCTTCCTCAAACTCAGTTTAAGCAGCTTTGGAGAACAGGAGGTGATTATGCCCACTGGAATTTAAACAACAAAACACCTTGCTGTTGTGAAAAATCCTCTGTAAAATGACTGCCATATGATTACCATGTTGGTTTAGTAGTGAACAGAGTTCCAGTTAATCATCTTACATTTTCTATAGTAACTAGGATTTTTAGTATAGGAGAAAACAATTTATCTTTTATTATGGTTTCTAGTCTCATTTTCTGCACCACAGCCTTCAGTCCTATGAGAAACATGCAAGAGAACACACAAACTACCTCAAGCTTTAGATTTTCCAAAGAAATAATATGGCACTCTCTCTTTTGTGATGGATACATATTATGAAGGAATGAACAAACCTATAAATGTGAGGAAAAAACATTAAGAGAAAAAAACTGACAAAAGTAAAGAAAGGCAGTGGCAGCAGTAGTAGAATACACAGTGAGAGAAACAGAGAAAAGAAGACTTTACTTACCACATTGATATCTTGACAGATAATCCACCAGGATAATGCTCTGCAAGAGAAGAGGCAGCTGCAAGCTCTGCTTTTTCATCTGATAGCTGTAGGAGCCACTTTCCTTTCAATATACATCTAACCATCAAACTCAGATTTACATTTAGTGACTTAGATTTTAAATTAGAGTGTAATTACAGATGCTGGAGAAGAGAATGTGTGTGCTCATGATAGAGCACACAGATATGAGAGAATCACAGATTTATTAGTAGACTCAAGGATGCAGTTTTTAGAGGGTTTCCCAGAGCATTCCTCAGGCAATGCCTCTCTCGCTTGCTAGCCTTAGAGCTGTACATGGGATATTTAGAGAGGACTGAAGTAGAGAATTGATGTTTATGAGCTGCAGTAAACTGAATTGTCCACCTTTTCTCATTTCCTTGTGGACTGCTATTCAGGCGTTTTTGCCCTCTTAGTCCTGGGGACTCTTTCCTATACTTCTGTTTCCAAGCCCACCTATAGAAAATATAAAAATCTTCAAAATGCATACCTGACTATTATGGCTTGTAGGTTCAGACGAGCTTCTGGAAAGGTGGTTCAAATCAACAGATAGTCATTCCTCACAAGAAATCAGTAGACTGCACAAAACACTGCTGCCATCCAACGTTTTCATAGTAGTCCTAATGACTACTACCGAGAGAAAGATCACTACCAGCCTCCTAGCTTATCTGCAGCTAAACAAACCATTGAAAATTACCTTTTTTTATACATGTAGCAAAAATTAAGAAAAATTTACTGCAGTTTGTTTGCTGCAAGGTTTCTTACTTATTCAGTCAGTGTACAGCAAACTATCCATTTCTAATACAGTCTTTCCACCTTTACTTGGATAAATAACATACCTCAGATTTATACATAGAATAGTAGTCACAGGTTTTCAGGACAAAATGAAAACAACATGACTTTATTATAAGCAGGCCGGTTTTCAGTAAAACACAAAAGCAACTTTTGAGCATGGTTTAGTCACAAACTTTCACAAGCCAGAATTGGCACATTGTAAAAGTGCATGAAACTACCACTAATCACCACAGATTGACAGCGTCATGCAAGGGCTTATACACTCCTATTACAAACATTCTGGCAAGTCAGCTCGCTGCATTACTTTACCATACCCCTCAAGATGAAAAGGATTGCTTTGAAATGATTTATCCACCCATTCGGAGAACAGCCATTATGGAAGAAAAAAAAAAATAGCAGAGAGCTGAATCATCTTCCACTTCCTTAATGTTGTACATTAAATTAGCCACATCTTTTCCTGGTATGTTTTTGGCTACACAAACGAGCAAATTAACCATAATAATGCAGTACAGCATGCAGGTTTGGGTAGGCTTTTTTCCCTTTCTGACTTTATGATGCCCGGGAGCTTTAGTAAGCTGCATAGCCGTGATGATGGGCACGCTGCCCATGGTCAGTTACAGCAGCCCAACAGCCTGGAGGGGGTTAGTCCTGTACCCCTCCCCCATACAGAGTTAAGTAGTCAGAAAACTACTTTCAGACCTCGACCATCAACAAAATAATATTACCGCTTATTTTTGTTATTGGCTCTTTCTGCTAAGGAGATTGTGAAGTTATTGCTTTAGTTGTACTGATACTGGACACACTAAGAAGCTACTGGATGCTACAGTGGTTTAAGTGCCATGCTGATGATGTGGTTTAAAGGTAACACATTACATTAAATGGTTTCTGTGGCCCCTTAAACTGTGAACAGTAGTGGAAAGGAAATTAACCCAGTACGGACACGGCTTTTCTTATTATCAACAATCTGTTTTTTCACCTTTCTGACGGACAAACGTAGCTGACTCTCCCACCGGGGGGCGGAGGCGGGAATTAACGTTTGGTGGCTGAGAAATGAGATCAAACAGACTAATAACGCGATTCGCTGAAATCCGGTGCCTGCCGCATTACAGGAAACGCAGGAGAGGCGACGCCGGAGCCGCCGGGACCTGCCCTTCAGGGCGCCCACCCACGGCCGCCCCCGGGAAGGGCAGTCAGCCGGGGGGCAGCGGGTGTCGGCGGTTGGTGCCGCCGCCAGGCGCTGGCGGCGGGCTATGTGTATGTATCACCGGGGCAGACCGCGGCGCCGGCGCAGGCTGAGGCCGCCGCCAACCGTCGCAGGCGGGGACCCGCGGAGCGGACTGCTGGCGGGGCGGGGCGCCTCCTCGCTGCCCGGGCGGCGCGGCGCGGCCCTGAGCCGCCTCGGCGGCCGCCACGGGGAAGGCATATGGAAGCGGCGCCGCCTCGCAGCGGGCCCCAGGCGCGGCCTCCGCCCCGTGGGGCGGGACACCGCCGGCGCCTGCCCCGGGGGGCGCGACGGGCAATTCCTGCGGGAAGTTTGTGCCTCGCTGCGCGCCGTACCGTCCCGTGCGCTCCCGTCCACGTTGGCTGCGCAGGCGCAGTAGCCGCGGCATTCACCTGCTCAGAGGTGGGGGGGACCCAGGAAGGAGACTCGGTGGTGGCGGCGGCTCCTCGGGGCCGGGGGCGGGTGGGGGTGGCGGGATAAGCGGCGCGGAGCCGCCGCGGCGCCCCTCGCCCGCCGGGAGCAGAGCGGGAGGCGCTGCCTAACCAGCGGAGGGGGAAGAAGAGACAGCGGAGCGTAGGCGCAGGGCGGTAGCACCCTCCTCCGCTCCCCGCCGCCACCCTCCCCGGTCCCCCCGCCGCCACCATGTTCAAGAAGCTGAAGCAGAAGATCAGCGAGGAGCAGGCGCTGCCGCGGCCCGCGGGGGGGCGTGCGGCCCCCCACCCGCCGCAGGTACCGCGCTGCGCTGCGCCGGCCCCGCCCCCTTCCGCCCGGCGGCGCGCGGGGGGCGAGGGGCGGGGGAGGCGCCCGCGAGGCGGCGCGCGCGCCGTGCTGCCGTTGGGGGGCGCCTGGCTCGGGTGGCGCAGCCCGTGGCCGAGGGGGCCGGCGACGGCGACGGCTCCCTGTGGTCCTGCCCCCACCGGGACGCTAACGGGACCTGTGCTGGGGGCCCCTGCCCCCCTCCCCCGCCCTCCGGGCTGGGTGGAGGGCACGGCGCCGCGGCTTGCTTTCGGCATGGGGTGTTCTGGCCGTAACGAATGCGAACCTCGTTACTGAGCCGCCTCGTGTCTCTGGAGACTCGAGAACTCCCCCCCCCCCCTTGGGCTACTCCACAAAGGCTGTCTTTTGGGGAATTAAAAAAAAACACCTCTTGCTTAAACGTCAAACAATAGAACAGAAATTGCTTTCTTTTTTTTAGCAGTTAAAAGGAATAACATTTTAATATGCACTGGATAACTATCCAGCATCGAGATCGCTGGTTATCTTTGATCCACCACCCCATATAGCTTATTCCACTACAAGCTACCTCTAGAGGAACTAAGTTTCATGATGCCAAAAATAACCGAGTAACAGAGTGGGTTACTTCTCTTTGATTTCTTTTTGGTCCCCGATGAAATTTTATAAATGAAGTTGCTGATAGCTCTTTGAAAGTTACATAGACCCTCATGAAGTCAAACTTGCAACTTCAGAGATTTATTTTCCTTGTCATCTTAATGTTTGTTCTTTCAACTCCTGCAAGACCCTCCTGTTACTATAATTTAGAGGACCGTTTTGCTTATTTTGACCTTATGCTTCCTTTATGTGTAGAAAAGCAGAGACCATAGTATAAAACTGAGATCAAGACTTTTTTTAGTGATAATTTAATTGGCCATTTTTCTCCTGTATGTATTTACACAAAATACAATTACTGTTGGCTTCTAGCAAACTGCTGTTCTTCAATGACAGTATTACACATGTAGATATGCTGAGGTTACAGAACACATCTCTGAGAGTGACAGTGGCCAAAAAAAATGTTGTGATTACTTGATTCAGTGTGTTGAAGCAGAATAAACTTGCTGTATCAGTTTAAATTTGGTAGAAGAACTTGACAAGTTAACTTTGTATTGACACACCAGGTGTTGAATCAGATATTGTCTGCCTGCATGTGTCTGGCTTCTTGCTGGGTTAAGCATCTTTTGCCTTTCTGAAACCAGTGTAAAAGCATAAAACTGGCATAAACTCTGTATCCTGTGAATGACAGGCTGTAGGCAGATAATCTGGCTAATTTGACAGGTAGATGATTGGTTGCCTGGGTGTGATCCGGATGTAATATGAACCAGTGGGTGATGTGGCACTGCATGGTCCTAGTATTAGACCGTAGTTTCAAAATTGCTGATATTCAGCTACTTAACTAATAATTTAAAAATTGCTCATCTATCAAACTGGGGCAATATCTTTGGCACAGGAGTGGAACTTTTATAAAGTTTTATGTAGCTTATTGATTTTTTTCTTTAAATCATTTCATAGCTATCAAATCTGAGTCTTTTCTAGTGTGTATATAGTTAAGAAAGTACATTTTTGTCAGTGGCAGCTTAGAGCAACAAATTGAATGGGTGAGCTTTGTATATGGTGAGCTTTTAGTGCAGTGTAAAGAGATGTATCTGCAAAGTATAATATTATTGATACACTGCAGCTAAATCATGGTATCTTGCACATAGTATTGTAACTCAGTCCAGGACATTCAGTGCATTTGTCAAAGGATCAACACTTACTAAAAATCAGCCTTGTGGATAAACTTAGGCCTTAGTAAGTGTTATTGCCACACATACCCAACAGCAAATATACTACAGACTTCATTTGGCTGTTAAAAACATCATTTGCTGATCTTAAGAAACCTAATGCAAGAGCTTATGATAAATGATATTTTCATCCATTCCACTATACTGTTGACAGAGTAGATCAGATCAACTCAACATTTGTCATGAGTTGAAAGGTAGAAACAGAAAATGATAACATTTTTATTTTATTTAAAATAGTTATCTTGCAGTGTTGCTTATTCTTAAATTGATCTCAAATATCAGTACTTGAAAAATAGAGTTAAGCTTGATCTTAAAAGTAAGAGCTTGATCTGCTCATTCTTCATATGTCACATAAAAACAGATAGTGTAAATAAGGAAGGACAGAGAAGGTATTGAGGCCTGTAAAATGCACTGGATTCTTGCAGGGAGTATGGAATATACTTTTGACCCTTGCATTTTAGTAATTTAAATGCTTACATAAGCTGCATTCAGTTTACTGGGTACTCTGTGTTCATTATATAGACTATCAGTCACTTTTTATCAAGACATTTTCAAACAAAAATGAAAATATACAACGCTGCTTATAATTTTATGATACTTTTGTTTATATTCACTTTTGCTCTTTTCGTTCTTATACCCTGTTGTAGAGAGTCTTTCCCTGAACTATCTGTGCTGTTTATTCTTTCTTGTATAGTTTTTTTAATCTATCCTGATTTTTTTTCCCCACTGCTTCACTTACCGTACCCTCTCTGCTTTATTCATGTCCTCTCCCCTGGGGCATAGAACTTGTTATTAGTACTCTGGCTTAGGGTTGTCTGAGACTAAATCTACCAACCTGCAACTGATTAAATCCAGAAGTAATATTTCTCCAAGTGTAATACTGAGGTGAACACTTCTGCTGAGTCCCTTTGCAGGCCTCCCTTTTCACAGCTAGAATTGTTGGCTAATTAATGCCAGCTCTCTGATTCTGAACACATGCTTTCTTCTCCATGTGCTGAAGAACATGTCTGTCTTGAACTGCTGACAGGGAGAAGAAACTCCTTTGGCTGCTCCAGGAGTCTGTTTCCTCTCGTCAGTTCTACCCATCCTCAATTTCAGAATCTTCTTGTTCATTGCCTAGGGCCAGCGACTACCTCTGCAGAGAGTAGCATCTCTGAAACGACTGTAAATTGGCAAGAAGTCCAAATGCAGCAGTGAAAACTGTGTAGAACCATTGGGGCAAAATCAAGAGATGCCTAGATACCCCGTCTAAAGAGTAGGAAACTGATGATAAATGTTTGAAAAGCTTTTCCTTTCTGGATGGTGGGGTCTAGAAGCTATTTTCTTTAAATGACTGGAATTAGCTTAGGGAGTGGGAAGAGAACTAAGAGCAGGATATTGGCATGAACAGATCTTACAAATACCTTTGGAGCAAAATTTTTTCAGCAGTGTATACAGCTGCCATAGTGAGTGGTCATTTGGTACCAAATAAGGTGTTTGACTTTCTAGGAGTTTTTTTTCTGAGATGAGAAAACTCTGGCCATTAGGTTGGGCCTGTAGATGTGACTGATTTTGGAATAATCTATTGTATTTTATATGATATTGGACTTTAATTTCTAGCCAAATGCTGAGAAATGTACCCATAGGTTTAGGATATATAACAAAGTGTAATTCTCCAAACTCCTGATTTGGGGGGGTTGGGTGGTGTGGGTGTGTTTAGTGGGTATTTTTGTTTGTTTTTTAACTTTTTTTTTTTAAAGAAGAGCATCTAACTCTGTGTTTTGGGCTTGTGAGAAATGGATTTTGTGATGCAGAATGCAAATGCAGGATTTATATATGGCAATATAAATGATGTCACTACACTGAAATGCCAAAGGGCTTGCAGTAGGGGGTTTTTTGGCAACAGGATTTGGTCATTCTGACTGTATTGTAGAATATACCTAATGAGAGGTCTTGCTAACTAGTTTCTCTATATGTGAAACTAGCTGGTATTTTAATGTTCATTAAATTTATACTGACACATCATGTTTGAATATGAAGTATGAGACTGGTAAACCAAACTTAGGTTGGGTTGGCTTGTTGCGACCTCACTCAGCCTAAAGTTGTGAAATAGCTTTGAAGAGATGTTCAGTGCTAACAGGACCAACAAGTTCATATTGACTTCATAAAATGTGTCACTTTCTTCTACTGTCCTTCTTTGTTTAGATTCTCTGATTCAGATTTTCTTTGTTTAGATTATTTTTAATAAATAAGTTTTAAAAGTTTTGCAAACTGACAGGTGTGAATCTACTTTCATTCAATCATTTTGATAAGGAGTAGCATCTGATCCATTTAAGAAATTAACATAAGAAATAGTCAAAAGGAAAAAAGCTTGTAAAGGACAATTTATTAAAAATAAATAACTACTATGATGCTAAAATAGTAGGAAGCTTGAGTTTCAAATGTGTTCTAAGAGGACCATGATCATAAATTATTAAAATAACTTAATTTTGTTGCATGCAGTCATGGCTGATTCATGACTTTTTCTGCTGGAGATTTTGTGTTGAGGTAAAACTTGTCACGGACACCTAGAGGGACCTGAAGTGTTTTCTTTAAAACGAAAATCTACACAGCACTTTATTTTAACAATAACTATAATATTTCATTAAATTATGATATGGAAGAATTAGTTCTGGACTTAACTTGCTGATATATGTGATCTCTGTGTAGACCCCTTCCAAAACCTCTCCACCAACTGGCAACAGAAGCAGAACATCTTCATTTACAGATCAGAGTGATGAAGGCACTTTAACACCAGACAAAGAGGTCAGTTGAGAACTGTTTCTCCTATATTTTTTAACTTTAACTTTCACAAATCTAACTATGTGTACTTGATTAGCCTTTTTTAATCTTCAATCTCACTATTTCCTGTCCATTTATACTTTTGAATAGTCTAATTTTTAGGTTAAATCACAGCATATTTAATATTACCAAAACAGGCCTTTAAGCTGTAGTGACCAACTACTAGATTAGGAAGTTCTTTTATGTCCTTCTCCAGGGTTTAAAAATCATACCCCCTCAACTAAATGCAGTAAGGTAGAGAGAGAGAAGTTACTTTCAGAGGGTATTATTTGTTCTTCTTGCCTTTTGTCGTTGAAAAGTTGGAGATCCTACTAATGCTAGAGGTAGCTTGGTGGAGACTGGCCTAATGGCCTAAGCCCTTGTGAATGTTTCTAACTATACCGGTAGTAATTATCAAATTAAAAAAACAAAACAACAACAACAAAAAAACACAAACAAACGGAGCCTAAAGTATCAAGTATACAATGTTATTAAGGTCACTTTCTATCAGGACGATGGATGACCATGACTTGCATGTTACAGCAAACAGGGTCAATATTCCACAGTCATCTTTAGTCAGCTTGAGTACTAAGGCTTTGCTGAAATGATTTTTTTGTTTTTAATCAAAATGGACTTAGTGCAATGTATGAAAATGGCAGATGGAGTGAAGCAGGGAGCTGTGTCAGAGGAAGTCTTGTTCCTAGCTATAAAAAAAAATGTATTCTCTGGGTTTTGTTGAGTAAAAGGTCCTTCTTGCAGCGGGCTGATCTACTTACATTTTTAATATCTCATTTTCTTCAGGAGATGATCAGTTATATCTGAAATTTCTCTTACGTTGTAATGGACACTACTAGTGATTACAGTGTGGCTGTTTGTTCCTGCACTGATTTTACAAACAAAAGGAAGACTATCTCATGGTTTGGTTTTATGCTTTGGAAATATGCTTTGCAGTGTTGAGTCTTCTAATAAATGCTTTTTTCCTTACTGTTGTGTTTACAGAATGACTTCCCTCAGTCCCTGGGGGGAGGTTTTCTGTTAACTGATGCTCATAATGTTAGCAAGCAGTGTCACCCTTAATAAATTATTAAGTATATCAGCAAGGAGAGTTTGCTGTGTTTTCAGGAAAAACAGCCTGCGTTTCTACTCTTAATGCAGAGCATAGAAGTGACATATTGCCTCGTGAGAACTGCCTCACAATGCAGTCTAGAAGGAAGGAGTTGGTGATGAGAACCCATGGCACCAGTGACCAGTGCAAAAATAGAGATTCCTCTTTAATATACGTCAGTAGTAGAATGTGGCAAAGGTTAGAGGAATGATTTGGCCAAGGTTTTCAGGCTCTTGAAGCAACATGAGCTTAGTAGTACATGAAACAGTGGAGCTGTGAGACGCTGAATGATGTTTCTGTGTGACTGATTCACTGTTTTATTTGTTGTTGACTTGACACTACCTACACAGAAGAAAGAAATCTTCCCCTCTTTGCAATGAGAAATAGTAAGAGGAAAGATTAAGTGATGACACTTGTCATCCCTGTTACTCCACAAATAGCAATTACTTTTCTGCTCAGATGGTGCAACTCACACGTTGAGTCAAACTCGGAAGGCTTTTTCTTAACTGACATTTAGTTTTGAGGGTGGCTGCTTTTATTTCAGATCTGAAGAGGGCTTGTGTATCTGAAAGCTTATTGTCTTTTCCAGTTACATCATTTGGTTTAATAAAAGATAGTATGTCTCTTCACAGTCCTTTCCTCAGTTTTGTCACTGGACCATCACGGGTGCAGGAGGACTATTCTGATAATGTATTATTTAAAAAATAAATATGTTTGCAAATCCTGTTGAACTCTACTGATACGTTACCTGTATGTTTAAATGCTGCTTACATTCTTCTTCATTTCTGTGGATTTTGTCTTTCAGTGCTTCACTTGACTTACATTGCCCCAATCTGTTTTTTCTAGTATATTTTTCCAGACAAACAGGAGAAGCAAAGGATTCCCCACAGGACGTGCCAAGTTATGTTGGAAGAATGTTATCATGCTCTTAAATACAGTGGCCACACTTGAAACGATCAGAGGGGGAGAGAAGGAGAAATAAGATTAAGAATGGAAATAGTACTAAAGTAATCTCAGATTTACAGCTATTCCTGGGCTTAGGGAGCTGCTAGAAGAATTTTACTTGTGAAATACATTCTGTAATTAAAAACTGAGAAAGCAGTTTGCTAAGGAATGAAAACCTCCACTTTTTAGTAAAGGCTATTGTTATATCAAATGGAAAGTTTTACTAAAATAAAGATAAATTAAAATGATCAAGACATGAAAGCTTCTCCAAATATTCTTTGTAAATTTTAACAGAATGGTTAAAAGCAAATCATCCTTGAAATTTACTTGTTTGGATTGGATTTTTCATAAAATTCAGTTCAGTGACAGTAATTACTATGCTTAAAAACCAGTCATATATACATATATATTTTTTTCTTTTTCCAGAGACACTATCTCTGAAAATGTATACTCTGCTTGTATGGAAGGGTTATGTCTTTTTTGGGGCATTTCTTTCAAGTGGCGTTCTTGTCTGTTCAGACAAATATTTTAATGTACAGTTTTCAGTGGAAATGGCATTATAGCAAACTAAATTTGGACAACATTTAATACACTTAAAAATTTTGTTTTTAAAGAGCATCATATCCAGAACATTTTCTCAGTACATGAATTGTTGCTAACCTTTTGGTACTGAAAGCTAAACAAAATAGTGACAACTATGTGGTGCTTCATAGTTCTTGTGTATGTTCTCTCTCTTCCCTCCGTCCTCCTTCTGTTACATTTTATTATGTCTCTAATAGATTGTTTTCAGATTCCCAGTGCTGTAAGATCTAAGTTGCAAGCTCTGCATGAGAACGCTTTGTTTTAAACTGAATATTTTTAGAATAAAAAAGTTTCAGTGAAGGAAAATCTTAATTTTTTTTAATCAGACTAATGTCGTAATCTTATATTGAACAATATGCAGGCCGACTTCTTATGTGTTCCGTAATGATAAGATTTCTTTTTTAAAAACTGAGAAAGTTTTGAAATTTTGAAAAACTTGTAGCTTCATTCATGAAACACTTGCATAAGCTTGTCTTTTCTCTGCCCGCTCTCTTCTTCAGCTTCTATTTTGGTGGAGCTGTGGGCCTCCAAAGAGGCAATGTTATAGAGAAGCTCATAATTTCTTCTTGGGGAAAGCAGAGGGTCTGTCTAGTTGTATATTCTGTTTTTGACAGTCAATAACATGTGACTGGAGTGGGAGGTAAAAGTATATACTGAAACTTCCCCAAACCTTCCAGGAGTTTGCAGTTCAGATGTTTCCTGAGTCAGTCTTGGTGTCATTGTTTGAAACAGCCCCCGATGATTAAAACTTGCTTGCTTCCTACTACTTCCGGTCCTTTCAAGGAAAGGACAGTGTTTGGATTTCAGATTTTTAATCTGTTACTGCATTGACTCCTGAATACAGTTCTAAATAAAATAAATCAGTCATATTCAACAAAGTTTCTAGAAATTCAAGATTTTCTTTCTGTTCTATATTATATTTACAAGACTTGCTTGTCTGTAGAAGATGACAAACCTAGTTCTGAGCCACTGACTGAAAGTAAGGAGCTGATGGCTTGCTATAGATGACCTGTCAGTCATGCAAGTACAAATGTCACTCATCCTCGCAAACGTTACAGAAGTGACAGCAGAGCACAATATATATATAGCTGTTTGTCACGCTGTCATGCTATGAAGGTTCGATAGCAACGACTGAGACAGTAATATAATAATAAAAAAGATGTTTATTTCCTCACACAAGTTCTTGGATTAGTAACATCCATTAAAATAATGCGATTGCTAATTTAGGAAGGATAACACAAAACCATCAGTTACTAATTTAGAAAGGATAACCTGAAACCGTCGATTACTGCGTTATTAATGGGAAGGACTGCTTATCCCTACTTGAAAGCTTTCTTGTTCACTCTCCTAGCGAGAGGGCTCTCAACCTCGAGGAGTTACCTTAACCCAGCGTCCCAGGAAAAGGGGAGGGGGGGGATACTCACGGTCCAGCCGGAGAGGATGATCAGGGCACGTTCCCGTCCCTGCTCAAACTCTCCTAGCTCCCAAGTCTCTTTTTATACGGCTGGGGCTCTGGGCAAACACTGCTTTTGCTGACTTTTAGCAAGTTTCGCAATCACAGGACTGTCTGTTTGTCTGCTTGGGAGGACCCTGCTAGCGAGGCAAGACCACAACACCTCCGTATTGCTTCTTCCCTCCCCGGGGTCCGTGCAGATTCCAGGTGGCAGACCTCTTCAGTCTTGTTAATGCTGCCATTCCGCAGCCTTGCGCATATCAGTCCTTGCGCATATCGGTTGGTAGACGACTTTAGTCCTGTTAACTCCTCTGTTCAGCAGCTTTGTGCACATCAGCTCTTGTGCTATCAGTTCTTCTGCGTATCAATTGACAAACTTCAGTCCTGTTAACTCTTCACTCGCCCGTCACTGTTCTTAGAGCTAAAGATAAGCTAGCGATGTACTCTTCAGTCTTACTTTAGTGCTACATAATTCCTGTGGTTTTTTTTAAATGAAACATTTTTCTGGGGTGGGCTAATTAAGCAGGACAAATAAAATGGGAAATAGAAATAAGCTGAGAGATTCTTCTTTCAGTACCTTTGCTAATGCTGCATCTTTCATTGATTCATGCACTTTGAAGTACTTCTAAATAGATAAGGGTATGCAAGGGTGGTTGTGTTTCAAATATGTTAGTATTTTTTTTTCCTTTTTAACATGCCAATTTAAAACTAAGTTTGGGAGGCTGTATATCCTAGCTTTTATCTAAAACCTGGATTTCATAAATCTTGATAATATACAGGCATGTTTTAGATTGCTCATCAGAATGAAAAGCAAATCAGAAAAGCCTTATGTTTCATCTAGGTATTTCCTTTTTCTGAAAATTATAATGCAGCACTCACAGATTCTGTGTTATTTTTTAATTGCAGAGAGAAATCTTGAATCTTTAGTTCTTCCTTCATTTTTTCTTATTCCCTGAGCATAGCAGGGATATGTACTTTAAAAAAAAATTATGCTGCATATTGCACAAACCTTACATACCTACATAAGGTCAGCGAATTACTGAATTAAATGCAACTTTTTTTTTCTGTCATTTCCTAATTTTGACAAACACACCACGTTTTTTACTGTGTGGAATGAATTTCTTGTCAATAAGAGTTGAAGCTCTAAACCTTTGACCTGGTAGCTGACATCCCCAGGTCCTTGAACTGTGAGCAACTGATGAGGGAATACTGGCTTTTCTCTTAGACAAGCTTACAGTCTAATACCTTTCCCTCTGTCTTACTGTGTACACAGCATAGCAAAGCTGTCCATGTCAATTATAGAAGCTTTTAGGTGTTAAAATACTACAAACGCACGAGGACCATGATACACTCAGCTAACAACATGGGTTTAGTTAAATGTTTGCACATTCTGTATGTTTCAAGCATGCTTCAGCCTAGTTGGATTCCCAGCTTTTCTAGCTGTGTTGATCCCACTATCAGGTATAGCACTAATGTGATTTTAGTGATATGTGAGACAGTATAGCACCAGATATGTTTAGTTTGTCTGAAGTTACTAAGGTAATTCAGAGTAATCTTAAGGCCAAATCCTGAAGCGTTAGAATCCTTTGGGGAAATACTCGTATCTGTTTGATTTTGGCAAACTAGCTATTTTTTTTCCTTGCCTATTTTCCAGTCATAGGTGAATCATTTTTATTTTGGAGACTTCTACCAAAGAAAGAAAAAAAAAGTTAATTTGCAAGCTAGTATCAAAGCCATACTGAAGAGTTAATTTAAAAAATGCAGCTAAAAACAGGTATTTATATTGGAAAGTGTTAGGTAGTGTAATTATAGTCTCATTAGAAGCTAATATAGCTGTTAAAATGTAGCAGGTAATGAGCTGCTGAAGAACCAAAATGCTGTGAGCAAGTATTTAAATATTTTTGTTTGTGGGCACCCAGCAGCTGAGAATGGAGGATGAGCTTACTAATAAGATGCAACCAGTTCCAATTGTGCTAAGAAAATACCATTCCTGGACCATGACTGAGCATGTTCTGCCTTTGATAGCTGTATGATGCATGAAGCTCTTCTCATGGCTACTGGGGAGGAAATATCTTGCAATTTCATATCGATTACCACTTTGCATCAAAGAGTACTGTTGTCTTCTGCCCTCCTTTATTCATGCGTTTGGCTCCTTCCCTTTTGTGCTTGCCTTGTCTTTTTTTGCTGTAGACTCAAGCAACTGCAGAACGAAGCTGAGATGATTTAGTGACATTCTTGCCTCAGGGTTTTGAATAGCATCTGTGAAACTCAACAGTATTGTTAATTGTATTCTACTGTTTGTGTAACTATTAGTTGTGATACAGACCCTGGAGTTATATGTCTGCGAACTTGGGCAGTACTGCATCGATTTATATTCATAAGCTTTTTTCTTTATTTTTCTTAAAACTATAACAACTAGTAATGTGGACTAGAATATTTTAAGCTGTGCAGAAGCTGGTGCCTTGGATCTCCTGATCTTGCTAAAGAAGATTTATATATACTCCCTTACAAACTGCTTACCAAGTAGTATGAGTAGATCTTAAAAATTAGCTCCTTCCTTTGTTTAAACCTCTTTGTCTTCTTACCCATAAGGTGTTTTTCAATTAACCATTTAAGACTTTTACTGTGTAACCCTCCTGTTAGATCTCGGTTGCACTGACACAGTCATGAACTGGAGAGGATGATTGAAAACGTAACACTTCACAGATGCTGAACATCCTGACAGTCTAAAGTTTTTATTTTAGATGAAGAATAACTTACTAGAGATGAAATAGGAATTCTTTTTAATGCAAGTTGCTTGATGTACTATTTAATGGAATTTGGATGAAGTGAAATAATGCTGTGGTGAAATTTCACTACTTAATATTTTGAGAAGCAAACATGAGCATACTGTTACTATGAAGTGATAATTTGAACCATCTGTGATTCCTGAAATTCTTGACAGTCACATCTTTAAAATAAACTGACTCAACCAAGCTGAAGATAATATATGTTACATCTTGAAAAGCCTCATAACCCTTTGGTTAATAGTATTTGCTGTAATCCATTCACAAGTTGTTTCATCATCTTAACTGATCTTGTCTAAACATACAGACTAATTTTTGTCTTAAAGATTTCATCAACATTTTACTTGTGGTTGAGAATTTACTTACTTCTAATTCATGAGGCCATCAGGCTTGATTGCAATACTGCTGTTGTATGTTTGTATGCTTGTATACATATAGTGTTTGCTGCTTCTCTTTCTAGCACATTTTAGAGGTATATATGCAAGATGCAAAGCATGGCCAGGTTATAAGCTTCTACAGCCACCATCACTTACAAAGACTTCCTGGAGGAAAAGTTTCATTAACACTTTTCTTGTCAGCTTCTTTATTTTTTTTTCTTGTCTAAAAGCTCAGATGAGGAAAGAAATTACTTGGGATTTTGTATAGCTGAATAAATCTGCAGAGGGAGCTTTAACACAACTTTTGTGAAAAGTTTAGGTGTAATTCCTACCCACTTCAGAGTGGGGGTTGAGTTTCATGTTACTCTTCCTTGGTCTGATTGTGGGTTAACGCTGGAAGGGGCAGCCCTACTTTCAGCCAGCAGGAGCTCTGCCTCTCTAATATCTGACCACATGATTGTGTCAGTTTATTGATCTGATAGAGGAGCTGATGATGTGATGGGTTGGGAAAGGGGGCTGGTGAACAATCTGACCAAACTCAGCATGTGGTTGTAATCACAGTGGAGGCAATGGGCAAGTGAGGCCAGGCCTATGGGATGGATACTGGGAGCAGGAGGAATGGGACCATCCCTTTCAGTAGCAGCTTGTGTTTGTAGGAGGTTAAATGTGAGAGGAAGTTTCACTAGAGCTTCTTGGACCTAGCTAGTTCTTGACAAATCATCAAGTAAGCTGTTGGAGCGTTTGTTCTGCCAGCGCTGGGAATGCCAAGGGCAGGACAGCAGAAATTCATAATGGAAGTCATCATTAGTCACCAGTGGTTTGAGAAGTAAAACTTCAGCATAAATTTTAGAATTAATACTGTGCAGATGCCTTGTCCATGAAAACAGTTCACAATTTGGGGGGGGTGGGGGTGGGGCTGGCAGTGAACCAAAACTTCTTTCTCTTTGTAGCTTTAGACGATCTTCTGATAAAACTAGCAAGATTCTCCTGCAATGGACTTGTGTGTTAGGAGTACGTACATGGTATAGTGAATCAAATAGGAGACAATAAAAGCACAATGTTTAGGTTTGTATTTTCCTTTGTTTTCTGCAGGATCAGTAATTTAGGTTTTAGCTGCCCAGGTTTTTAGGTAGTTCTTTTTCTCCTTCAGTGTATAATTACATTAAAGTCTTTTCCATATCTGAAAGGGAGGCAGTGTGATGTTCGGAGATGGTGTATAGCTGTCACTGAATGTTATGCACTTAATGTATTTTCTGAAAGTGCTTAGTAGACACAAATTATAAATCATGTAGCATTTCAGATCTTTTTATACATCAAAATACTTTTCTTCTTTCAACTGTATAGTTCAGCTACTGGAGCACTGGAGTGAATGTAACACTTAGGAAAACTCAAACCTTAATTTGTTTTGCATTAGAATTGATTCCTTAAAAAAAAAAATGTAGTAACTTGGAAAAAAAAATTGTTCTGAAGTAATGGGAAAGAAAAGCCATATCATGTTTTGGTTCATTCAGCAAAGAGCACAATTCTGAAATCTCAGTCTTTAAGAAAGTTGAATGTGGGACTTTTGTGTATAAGTAAAATTATGAAAGAGTACTATTTTGAAACCTGTTACAGCATCCTAACAACATTAAATTACATTACCTTGCATATATATATCCCATTTGAATTCTGATTCAAATTTGTTTTTCTTTTCATGTTTTTAATTTCTAGGAATTAAAGTCTCTTTTCCTAAAGTGATTTGATAAAATGATTAGTTCAACTTGGGGTGGTGTTATAAAATAATAATCTGTTAGTAATTGAAAAATTTTGTAAGGAATAAATTTCTTATTTTGTATGAAGTTAGAATTCTAGTGTTTAAGAACATCAGAAGAGGAAGATAAATATCCCAAAGCATACACTTTATATTGCTTATTGTGTAATTGAAATACTGATAGAATTTTTAGAATAACAAGTTTTTCCATGCATAACTTTTGGGAGCTATGAAGGCTCTCTGGTATGTGAAAATAAGTCATCTACAGATGTTCAAAAAAAATCAGTGTCAGTGCCTGAAACACTTGCTTATCCTGGACTAATCTAGGATACATATTTTTTAAATTACATGTTTTGTTTCCTCCAAATGATCAAAAACTACATTTTAGCTGTTCAGAAATGAATGATCTAATGCATATTTTCTGGTTATGTCTTGGCTTTATCAGTGTTTGTGGTTTCATAAACTGCTGTATCTTTTTACAGGCTTTTTAATTGTGTGGAGAAATTGAGTAAAGCTGTGGTTTCTTTACCTTACTACTTGTTTGATTTTCGTTTTCCTACTTTTTGCATTGAATGACAGCTGTTAGCCGGGATGATAGCAGAACCCGCTTTTCTCTCTGAGTATACTATCTTTGCTTTGGATCCCACCAAACAACCCAAGCCACAGAGTGACAGTGTGGTGAGTCCTCCAACCCCTCTTAGCGACGCTTTTAGCAGGGGGAGGAGAGTACTGTACTAGAAGGCAAATCTAGTGTTGCTTGTGGCTTATTCTCACAGAGGCATCTTAACTACCCTGTTGCTAACCCTGCACTAAATCTCGTGGAGGTAGTACCTGATAGCTCCTGGCTGGTGTGCAGTATGATGTGAATTTATCGTAACATTAAAAAAAAATTAACACACTTTCTGTTATACAGGAAACCGTACTCTGCCCAACTTGCAAATAGATGTTGCACGAGTTTGTAAGTTTGTTGCTTAGAATTTATTAATACTGTTGAAAGTCTTCATTTTTATGTATGTCTGTATGTATTTCAAGATAAATGAATATGATAAACACTGAGACTGTTTCTTTATCTAAAAATTACGTGCTTTTTGCTGCGTACAGTGAAAGCCTCACAATGGTGTTTACCAGTAATGGTAGCAGAAAATTTTTCTTATGTAGACACTGAAATTTGCCTACTTCTAGGCGGCTGTTATCATGAGGGTAAATATTCCTTGTTCAAAATTATTTGATTTTGTATTAAATATATATTTCTTTGCCTGGGAACGTTGTTTGCACAAAATACAACTGGAGAAGAGCCCAAGGGGAAAGGAGAAGGAGCAGGCACAACAAGGAGGGCTGGCTGCCGATTCGAGTCAGCTCCGCACCGTGTGTGCGTGCAAAGCCGTATGCTTTCAGCGGTTCCCGCCGAACTGGGATGGATCCTTCACGTGCCTCGAAGGTGTAGCATTCCTGAGCGCATTGTGATTGGAAACACAGTGGTTTATTTAGAGTCTCAGGTCATCCTCGTACTTCATTATTGCTTTGCTTTTCCAAGTTGGCGCATGCTTTCTTGCTATCCCACAGAGGCTGAAAATGACAGGTCACTGAAAGCTGTTAAGAGGATGAAAGAGAGATAAGGAAGCAGACATAGCACAACACACCATGGTGTACTGGGCTTGTCTCTGTCAAGCTAAGCAAGACTGGACTGGAACAGTGCTTAAAAAAGTGGTCTGAGGAAATCTTCAAATGTGCCAAAGAATGAAGTGTATCTAGTATGCATTTACCTTTGAGCACAGGTTCAGTTCTAGCTCAGTCACGATGCTCTCAAGATTGGTCGTTCTGATGAGGAGGAAAGCGGACCTTCAGATTGCGTTGAAAGGGGTAGTTGTGAAACACAGGCTTTTATCGCTTTCTCAGTAGTTAAATGGTGTTCCAGGTCCAGTGATTACTACTTAGTTTCACTTCAGATGTAATTAAGTTTTTCCTGCACTTACAGCTGTGAACAATTGCATGCTGTTTTTCACTATACTGCAGAATATCTCTTATACAGTTGAATTTTGAAAAGTCTATTTCTGTGAATGTTCAAATCTTGCCTTTACATTCTCTTAGTTCACACTTTAGTGACTGGAAACACTGACTTGCATATTTATATATAGGATTGCATACACAGCAAATGATTATAATGTCATAGAATTATATAGGAGTTATAAGAGTTATAGTTAATTTGTTACTGATGTGTATTAATAAGATGGAACCTGTGAAACTTTTTTTCCTCTGAACTGCGCTCTTGTGCTAAGAATGGGAGGGGAGAGGGGAGGGAGAAAACAGTGATCATAAAAGTTTAGGAGGAGGGATGATTATGTTACTTAGGAAACGTAGCTAAACTAAAGATGAAGGAGGCTGAATGTTTAATCAACACATAAACACATATGAATAAATTTACTTAGTATTTTAGCTGTGTGTGTGCAAGGGATGTATAATCCAAGGGAGTAGGTACCATAGAGAACTGGCTGGAATTGTGGTTTTTTTTGGTATAGATGAAGTTAGTAAAAACTCTTCACTAACTAAGCTGTTTGGGTTTTGTTACATGAAGAAACACAGTTCAAATATTCTTAGATGGAGAGTTTTTTTGTAACGAATGTTAAAAGAAAAGGAAGAAAATGCATGCTAAACTGTTCTTCCACAATTTACTCACAGTCTTGAAATACCTGGGAGGGAGGGAGGAAGAAAGAGCAGTAAAATATATTTAAAAGGAGACATTTAAACTTCCACTTTTTAGGCACATGAATGTATTTATACCTTTGAGAAATATGTGATAAGATATATTAGTTCCTATTTCAGGAATAGGGAAGTAAGAAAGCACAAGTGTCACTAAAGTGCCTTAATATATTCCAGTTAAAACTGAGCTCTAGTTTATGCATCTTAATAACAAAAAGCATCCTTTTTTATTAAAGATTGTAGATATAGCTCTGTTCTGATATATTTATCATGTACATTTTATGGATTAGCAGAAGAAAGACTTAGGTTGGTTTCCAGAAAGCATGACATAACTGTACTGATTTTAAAAGTTTCAAAATGCCAGCCAATGCTCTGTGATTCTGGTTTCACTAAAGTCCAACATCTCTTAGGGCTTATGGAAGGCTAGGGCTTTAAAGCTCTTCAAAGCCTTATAAATTCATACTTACACATAGCAACTTCCATTCATGCTCCCCTTTCACTTTATGGACACTAGAATATGACCCTTTGCCCTAGGAACACAGTGAATTAAAGTTACAGGAACTAGATAACATGCGATGATCCAGTTTTCATATAAAAGATTACCAGTTTATTTTTTTTTATGGTTTATGCCAATAGCAAATATAATCCAGTGTATAGGTTCTAGCATGTTTTACTACTTCAGTTTGACCTGGTTTAAACACAAGAAAACTAGCTGGGTTTATACCAATTAGGGAGCATCTGAACACATGACAGGAAAAAGTGGGATAGACAGACTAGGGACAGAAATGTCTGAACTATATAACACTAGTAAAAGTAATACTTCATTGTTTTCTGAGTTTTTTTGTTTGGGAGTGCAGAGGAATGTGTGTGTCAAGTTTTGCACAGCATGTATCTTCCAAAAGTCTAATTTCTTACTGTGCTTGTTTTGAGTTCTAAAGAACCTGTTACTAGTGCTTTTTTCCAGATAGTTTTTTTTTTCCTTCCAAGTGCACTTAAATAAAAGAAGATATTGTGATTTCACTGTTTTTTATGCGGGCTATAAGCAACGCTGGTCCTCAGTTAGACTTTTCCTGCTATCATTTTGTCTTTTTTGGTGGTTCTTTGATTTGTGAATAAATAATCATGACGAATAATCTGACTGAAGGTGTCAGCACTTGCAGATGTCTCATATTGTACTAATCCGTGCACATAGAGCTGCTTTGTAGTTCTGTATATTGCCGTCTGGTTTTGAATTTAACAAACTAGCTCGTTTGCATGAAATAAATCTTAATAAAAAATTAAAAGAAAATACTAAAAACACAGACAAGCAAAAAAGCACAGATGCTGTTTGTAGAGATCAATGAAGCTGTCCTTACAGTCTCTTCTTGCTAATGTTTGTTTTTCCTCCTGTAGAACTTACCTAAACAGCCAGTTACCCCATCTACAGAAAACAATGGAAGTGAATCAGCCTCCCCGCAGGTACGTGTGTGTGTATCTCACTGCCATGTTGTCTCTGTATTAATTTAGCTTTACGTGTGTGTAATACCGTTAGCTGGTATTAAGTGCTGTTAGTGATATGTGGAGCTTTTTTTGTAGGGGCCGATTAGCAGGATCTGCTGGCATGGTGGAGGTGGCTAGCCCTGTGCTGAAGTGCCACTGATACCTCGTGCTGGCTACGTCCATGAGATAAAGAAGGCTAACCTTGCTTTCACAAAGTAGAGGGCATATTGCATGGCTAGAAAGTTAATTTCCAGCTGAAGGAAAAAAATGGATAGGTTTGAAAGAATTTGTCATCAGTGATAAATAAACGTGGAGGTCATTAATACATGTTTCAGAACTAGTTTAAGTTGCAGGACTGATAATAGCAACTATTCCTGGCATGCGCCTAGTGTTGCAACATTTGATTATATTGGTAATATCATGTAGTAGTGCTTTAAAGTCACTTCTGTGATACCTGTAGTATACAGTACCATAGTAAAGAAACTTCTGTTTTAGAACAAGTACTTTAATTGCATAAATCAATAACTGCATTTTTTGCGAAAATAGTAAAGCCATTTAAAATACAAAGAGAAAAGGACCATTTGAAATAGGATGCTAGAACTAGGCATTGAACAAGGACTTTTACAATAAATTTGTTCTCACAGTCATAGGAAAATATTTTTGTATCTTTGAGATAAATACAATTTTCTGTTTAATACATCAGGAAGTGAGTCACTTTTTTTTTTTAATTTGGGTCAACACTACATGCAGCTAGTAGTTTTCTTTTTTAGCTGTGTATTCTTTGCTTTTTAATGGAGCTACATGGAAATATATTATTTAAAAAGTATAAGTCAGAGCTGTAGTTTATTAAATTCAGTTGCTGTCTGAAATTTTCCAACATCTGGTAGTTGCAAGCGTGTTTTTTTTGAACAGAAAGATGATTCATCTAATGGAGTGGTAGCTATGTGGTGTCATGCGTATGCTGCCATGTTATGTGACCGTGGTTCTTTTGCCCAGGTTGGGTCTCTGTTTCCTTGGCTTTAGTTCATCTGTCTGCCTGATTTCTTAAAATACAGTGCAAAAGTAATAAATTCCTTTGTTTTTTTGCAGTCGAGCGACACTCAGTCTTTCGCCCAGAGACTTCAGCTCCGGATTCCTTCAATGGAGTCTTTGTTTCGAAGCCCGGTAAAAGAGTCCCTGTTCCGCTCTTCTTCTAAAGAGTCCCTGGTACGAACTTCTTCAAGGGATTCATTGAATCAGCTGGACTTTGACGCAGTTGGTCCCACCTTTGATCCACTTTCTGACCTTGAAAGCGAAACGGAAGAGTCTCTGGGCAGTATGGACAGCCTCAGCAAAGAGCAGTTGTTGCAGCGGTTGCGCAGGCTGGAATGCAGTTTGGGCAACTACAGAGGAAAATACTCGGAGGTAGGCAATACTGACTTAACTGAATGGAGAAAAGCAATTGAGGCCAACAGATGTTGCGGTAGTGGATAATCTTTTTGTTTTCCTATCTATTAGAACAAATGGATCAACATAGAGCTAACAGGAAAGTTTAATTGTTGTAAGTCTAGGTAATGTTGGCCTAGATTTCTGCTGATAAAGTATAGAAATATTTTTCTTCTCTTTGTAAATAATCCCATGTTGTCAGCAATGTAATTAATTAATTAACAGTTACTTTGTGAGAGCAGTTTCCTCGGCCTGTGAAGCTTACCGCTGAAATCCTGTCCCAAGTGGTAGAGTTCAGTACAGGATTGAGCATGACTTGTAGTCACATGGCAGTAACTTCTACTTCGCTTCTGAAACCTGTTCTTGAAGTCTTCCATTTGTCTTGTCTTGCATTTAATTCGGGAGTGCAGTTGCCCATCTTTCATCATATTGTAGCTAGTGTCATCGTTCGTGTAATAGACTTTTTTAAAAAGTCTGTGTAAACAGTGTTCCTTAAGTGAAGGTTCTTCAATGTTGTATTTTTTTTTTAATACAGTCTGAGAAAGTCTTAATTTTTTCTCACAGAAACTGATTGAGAGTTTCTTTAATTCTTTAGATGTGGTTTGAAAAAACTGGCTTGTTGGAGCTTGGGAGAAAGATACAATAAGAATTTAAGATTGAAAATTTTTTCTCTGAAAGTAGAATACAAAGTTGACAGCTCAATAATACAGTGAGCAAAGGAAAACATTCATAGTTTTTGTTTCCTTTTAAGTGCAAAATAAGTATGACTTTGACATTAGGAGCAGCTTTGAATTCTGAAAAATTTGTTTCTAAATCATGTTTTGAAATATCTTTTGATTTAGAAGTTTTGGAGTTCGGGTTTGTTTTCTTTCAATTTTCCAGCAATTTGAAAAGGGTATATTCTTGTTCCAAGTTGCAATTATGCCAGTTCAGCTTTGGACAGCTTAGGCAATTGTGATCATATTTTTAATTAAACTAAATTGTGCAGTTACTCATGAAGTCCTTTTGTCAGGTTACAATGAGAAATATTGTTCGCTTTCCGTCTGTCTTTGTCTGCTGGGTATATGCAAAGCACATGAAATGAGAACATTCAGTATTATACTAACCCTTTTTGCTAGAGTTGTAAGCGTATTTTTTAATGCATTCTCATTTTAAAATTAACTTTAAGCTCTCTGGGGCATGTACCCTTATGAATCTACACACATTTTGGCTAGCTGTCTGGAATATAACCTTCTGATATAATCATTTTTTGACCTGTATTGAAGCATGGTTGTTCTTAGAGGTGTTTCCAGTAAAGGGAAAACTGTTAGTCTGAATGCTGAGTAACCTAATTGTTTTGGCATGTAGGCTTTAATTATTTTTTCTAACACACTGGAAGTATTTTTATAAATGGAAAAGCAAATATTACACAAGAGAATTGCTTATGTATGTTTCTATCAGAAGAGCTTGCTCAAGTGAAGAGTTTGAAAATACAGACACCAATATAACTAAACAAATTATTTTGACAGCTATAAGTGGATGCATTATCATCATTATACTTGATTTCTGTATTTTAGCTAGTGTCTGCTTATCAAGTTATCCAGCGAGAGAAAAAAAAGCTACAGGTAAGCATTCATTCATTCTCTGTTATCCAAATGTTTTTCTGAATCCTAAAATGCATGGTGAATATACAGATTTAATTTTCAATATATATTTTGTGTATATATTTATATAATGTGTGTGTATAATATAAATATAGTGTGTGTGTGTGCATGTGTATGTATTTATATGTATAAACAAAACAAACCAAAAAAACAGAAGACTCTTTAGCTGGGTCTAATATTCGTCTGTCCCAATAACTACTGCTTTTGTATTGCATCCACTGAATTCAGGTGATAGTGCAGTGCCACAGTTGGCAATTTGTGATAGCACTTATATATCCAGTTTGACTTGAAAGAGAGATGCAAATCATAAATTCTTGTGCTAAAAAAGTTCTTTGTGAACTTATTTATACTTTATTTTTAAAGTTGTATTTAATACACATATATATAAACATGTTTATTCTTCCTTTTTCAGGGCATTCTGAGTCAAAGCCAGGATAAAGCACTCCGCAGAATTGGAGAATTGAGAGAGGTAACTCCATTTATTTGTTGAATACCTTACACCACACATAGAATGAGGATTTTCTCTGTTTAACTTTTGATTTTTTTTGTTCGCTTTGTAGAATACTTTCCATAGCACAGCAGAGGGGTTTTTTTGCCAATTTTTGTCATTTGTTTATATCAGGTTGTTTCTCTTGCATATTTCTCGTTCAGCAGCTGCTGTCATAATCTAAGACAGAGCAGTTCATAGTATCGACTGAACTGCTTTTTTGTTCATTGTAGTGTAGGTAGAACTATATGTGGTTCTTGCAGGGATGTTGACTCCAGCAGTGGATGTGGATGTGTGATTTGTTTCTCTTTTAGTACTGTGAAATACTAATATTAGGCAAATACAAATAATAAGCACTTTTAGAAAAGATTTTACCATGGCTATCAAGTTCACTTTTTTTTTTTAGGGTAAAAGTAATTTTTCAAATAAACATTACAGTTTAGATGAGAATGAGTAAATTGTTTTAATGCATTTGCATAATAGTTTGATTTCAATCATGAAATCAGGTAAGTTGTGTTATGCTTATTCCTCTCCTGCGGTTACAATGAAGTTGAAAGGAGACGCTCTAATATATTTGGCCTGGGGCACCACTGCCGGGGCTCGCTCGCTCACCCACCTGCAGGGCACCGCTGCTCCTGTGCTTCCCCCCAGAGAGCCCGTGATATACAAAAAGGTTGCCCTCAAATGGCAGAGCGGTGGTCTTCACCCACGTGGGGTTTGATTCAGGTACGCCGGCTCCTAATTTTATGCCACGGGGTGGCGTGTTGGTTCAGATCCCAGCTGTTTCCTTCTCTGCCGGCTGAGAGCAGTTCGGAGCGCTGCTCTGCCCTGGGTGCTTTGCGTGGGCTGTAACTATGTCTTCAGCTAAACTAGCTGCCCACAGCCCCATGGAAGGGGAAAATGCATGGTATTAGTGTCAGAAGCAGCTTGCCCGTATGTTTTTCCAGCTAAGAGAGTCAAATATGAGAAACGTTCTTTAAGTCTAGAGCTGCATGCTCTAGCAGATGTAGTTTTCCACTCATTGGTATTTGGTAAAATTTGGAAGACGTATATATCCCAGAATTAAAACATTGTGGTAAGAAAAAAGGGTTGCCTTATGTACCCTTCCCCCCCATCCCCTTCTTCTTTAATAGCTTTTTGATATATATAATTACTGCTGTAACTCAAACTCATAACAGCATCTCCTGTTTGAAAATTCCTTTTACCATTAAGTAAAGACAAACATAGGAGATGATCTGAATTTCTGTTACAGTCAGTTTATGTCATAAAGAAAGACAGTTGAATATATTTTAGTATAAAAAATAAAGTTCTTTATAATAAATCCTGTAGATTTATAAGACTCTTATAAATTGAAGACCAAAATTTTTTTCTACTAATTAAAAACCTCAAAAAATAATTCCTTGTTCCTTTCAAAGCCCAAATATTATACTATTAAGTAAAACAGACTTAAAATGAAAAATAATTTACAAATAAAACTGAGAGGTTTTCATTGTGGAAGCTAAGGTGATTGAAAAGTGACCACTCACTGATTATTTCTTATCACAAGTTAATTTAGAAAACCCTTTTATTTGTCATACACTGTTTTTCCTATAAATGTTTTGAGTAAGTCCTCTCTTGTAAGAGAACTGTGTAAGCATGAACAGTTTTCCCTGGGGATCAGTTGACAAGGTGAAGTAGTCCCTAGAAATGACCGTTTCCTTTGCTTCCCTCTGTTTTCTCCCATTAAGAGCAATTCTTGAGCAACAGTCCGTGGTATTCTGCTTCTCAGACAAGGATCAGAACGGACTTTCAGATCCAAAGAGGAATATTTCAGTGTTTGTTTCAGCAAATCTCTTTGGCACTTGTTCTTGCCCTGAGCTTTTCTGCTTTGTCTTGAAGGTGTTGCTTCGAAAGCTCAGAAGCACAAGGAAGAAGCGCGATCAGCAGCTACTGAGAGCTGGGGCAATGCAGGGTTATAAAGCGAGTGTAGTTACTTGGGCCAAGAGAGAAATGGCTTTCTCAGGAGTTGCCTTGCAGTGGCATCTGGTCCCTGCGTGGCTGGGCACAGCAGCTCGCACTGCTGCTGTTCTTTGCAGGCGGCTGCCGTGCTCAGGGCTGATGTCAGGCAGGGCAGGTTCAGGTACAGCAGCTGGCGTTCCTCCATGAAGGTATAAGCAGTAAGACAGCACAAAAGTGAGATTCAGAGTTGAACGAGAGCAAAGCAGGAAGCAACCAGTGTCTCGTGTTTTGTCTCCTCTTTGCTCGCTCATCGTTTCTTTTGCTTTCTGTCATCTTTGCTGGGCTCACAGAACCCATGTTTACAGGTGGTGTTCGCCTTTATACAGGTGTCTTTGCAGAATAGCGGTCATGGAAGTATTAGCTGGAAAGATATATACAGATGAAGTAAATAAAAAATTTAAGATACAAATTCAGGAAATGACTTACAGTGGATGCATATGAAATGCATATGGTTTTGATTCAGTAAGTTGAATGTGAATTAATTTTATGAAATATATATATTGTTCTAATAGAACTGATTATTTAAAGAAAAAAAAACTTTAAAAGCATAGGAAATAAACAAAAGAAACCGCCCTAAAACAGTATTTTGTAAGATTACATAGCTATTGCTAACAATTTTAGGCTACATCTGCATCTTTCTAAGGGTGTTCAGCCAAATTAATGCCTTATCCCAGTCCACTAAGTAGGCAATGAGTAAAACCACATAGTTAAAGTTGTTTGACATCCTCTGTCCTTCTCATTTGACCTCACCTCCAAGAGGGAAAGACTACTTACTGTTGTCATAAACTGCATTCGTCATATTAGAATACTAGCATGTTGAATGAACGTAAGAGAAACTTACATCTCTGCTGCTTGTGTTGATTTAATCTGGGAGTTAAATGAATAATCTAGTTTCCAAAAGTGCAGTCTTCATCTCCCAAGGGAACTCTGTGTGTCTATAACTGTTTTCAGGAACAGGCCTGAAGTGATCCCTGCACAACCTTATTTTTGGGGAGGAAGAGTCCTTGATATTTTTATATGAAATTTAGACTTTTGCTGTTTTATTTCTGGTGTTAAAGTGATTCCTTATACTGTTGTGTGGAATGTTGTATAGTAAAAGCAATGTCCATTTTATGCAAGTATTCTGGGGCCACATTAAACTGCAGTGAGTTTTTTTATTATTATTTCGTAACACTTAAGTTTTCTAAATTTACTTTTTAGTTCTCATTTGAGGGAAATTTATTTATGATTCTCAGGAGCTCCAGATGGATCAACAAGCTAAGAAACATCTCCAGGAGGAATTTGATGCTTCCTTAGAAGAAAAGGATCAGCTTATTAGTGTCCTGCAAACTCAGGTAAGATATCTTACCCGAGAGATGTTCTTTAAAACTGCTCTTTCTAATAATTAGGAATTTATTGATAAGTTACGATTATTGAGAAATTAAGTGTATCTTTGTGGTAGTGAATACCTTTGTAAGATCTCACTCTTGTTAAATATACATTTTTTTTTTATTTGCAGCTGAATAGCTTTGTAATGTCTTTGTTATCAGGTACATAACATCTGTTTGAGCTAAAATTGCTTTGACAAAGTGTATGGGTTTGGCTTAATTGGTGCTTGTTTCTGCACTCATGATACTATTTTTATGTTAATTGAAAATGTAATTCTGATTTAAAAAAAAATGCTAGAATACTCGAGGAGATTTTTTCCTTTCTCTTCTTACTGATATCAATTTTATTAATTATCTCTAGTTTTGAAGATGAAAACATGATCTGCTTACAATCCTTGTGTTTGTAACAAAAAGAACATTTTGTTTAGGTATCGTTGCTGAAACAGAGGTTACAGAATGGCCAAATAGGTATTGAATTACCTGATCCAAATATCCAGTCTGAATCACAAGTTCAAAGTCCGACAAAAGAAATCAGTGCAGAAAGTATTATGGAACCAGGAAGCAATGGTAGGTATTGAGGCTTTTTCAAGAGATCTTGAATTGTAACTAAGTACAAGTAACTAAGACTCAAGCTGTTATAGCAATGATGTATTTTTCTAGAAGAAGACAATTTTTTCTGAAAACAGTGAGGTAGCTAAAAGTACAGGACAGCTCTTTAAGATGCTAAGTTTCCATAAGAGTTCAAATGTGGTACATCTTGCCTTCCTAAGACCTGTTAATAAGAACAATATTATTGTAAGTATTGCTGTTGCCAGTAGGGGGTTTTGCTGTCTCTGCTTAATATTATTAGGAGGTTCTGTCCCCAAGTAAGCCAGGAACTGTACCTTGACTTTTAGAGAGGTGACCAGTTGCCAGTGTGTTTCCTTTTTAGTTTTCCCAGGAAAAAATAAATACCATTATCAATTTAGAGATTCAAGCTACTGAATAATCCCTTAAGTGTTCCTCTAATCAGGAGATTGAATTGTGGTGCTCCCAGTATTGTTTAGATCTGATTACTAAGCAAGAGGTATTGCTGGTGTGTTATGGAAGCGTCATTCGTTGGTATCCTTTATGAAAGACAGGGTTCAGACTGAGGTGAACATGCATCTTGAAATGATCTTTGTTCAGCATCTGGCATGATATGAATTTTCAGTGTTTGGATAAGATATATGTTTAGGTCAAAGATTTGTCTTAGCGTGATGTCTTTAACAGTGCTTAGGAAAAAAATAAGAAATAGTATCAAGTTCCCAGGAATCAGAGTTCTAGATGTTTGCTATGCTAGAGTCTGCATCTGGACTATAGCATGCAAGAACTATGGTCATGAACTTAACCTCTGTGAATTTGTCTAATCCTGTTTTCATGACAGGTACTCTTACGGACTCCAGAGCATCAGGGTAAAACACACAGTAAAATATTACCCATATGCTAGTCATACAGAGCAGAGTGTAGCTCAGAGAGGCAATAAACTTGGCCTTTACCCTGCAATATGCAGTACTGCCAACTTGGATACTTTTGAATTATGTCATGCCCAGCCCTGGGAATACAGGAATCTGCTTGGTGCTTGAGAGACGTGATTTGTTTTGCTTTGCATTTTTTCCTGCTTGTGAATATTTTGTTAGTGGCAGCAGATGGGTTCATAAATCAGTATAACTTTCCAATTGCATAGAAAACTTTGTTGAATAATAGTTTGCTTTGCAGTTTGTATAATAATTGGGGTTTTGTAAGTTCTCTAACCTTTCAACAGTGCTTTTGTAATCAAAGTCCTTGTAGTCTTGAGCCTTAGGCTTTGTTTTCTGCCAGCTTCTGGTTTATCAGGCCTTTCAAGTTAGTTCTATGGATATTGTTTTTTAAATGAACATTTTAAAATATGAAATAATTTTTTAAATATTTGTGCTCAGTGAAGTCCCAAGGATTTTTGAAAAGCTGTCTGGAAAAAAGATTTTTTTTCTGATGAATTGGTTCATGGATGACTCGTGCTAACATGTTCAGCTTGGCACTTGCTGCAGCTAATGAATTAAACTACATTTTTTGGGCGATAAAGAACTGACGGAGAAAAATGGAAATTTATTTGGGGTGCAAGATTGTATTTGCTATTCTGTGTATGTATGTGCTTGTTTCTGGTTGAATCTGGAATGTGATTCTAGTAGTCAGTGGAAGTTTTGTGGACTTAAGGAGACTTCTTTAGAGGACTTTGAGTCACCCACATTCACATGGAGGGTATGACGGAGGATCTGCGTTTAGAAAAAGCTATGCATGTGGTAATGTTGGTATGTTGTCCGTAGAGGGTAATGAAGATTCTGTTAAAACACTGGAAGCTCTTAATCAGAGGGTGAAGCGCCAAGAGAACCTGCTGCAACGTTGTAAAGAGATGATTCGGTCGCACAAAGAGCGCTCTGCCCAGCTGACCAGCGAGAAAGAGGCGCTTCAAGAGCAGTTAGAAGAGAGACTTCAGGAACTAGAGAAAATGAAGGTATGGAAAACACCCTAACTTTTTAATGGGTAGCTACTAATACAGTGTAAGAATTCTGATATTTGCAGAATTTATTAATAGGATCCTTACACAATGTACAGACTGTCACAAGACACGGTGCTGCTCTTTGTTGGAGTTAAAGGTGTAAAAGCCATCTGGAATAAACTGATTGAGCAAGTACACAAAAAGTTGTAAAGAAGGGTAGGAAACCTTACTGTATGAATAACCTTCAAAATGGATATCAGAAATAAAGGAGATACAGGAAGTTGGGGGGCGGCAGGTAGGAAAAGGCCATCCTGGCACAGAAGACAGGAAGTAAAGAGTAAATAAGAAACCTGAAAAATGGAGCAGAGCTAAACCTTTAAGGCAGATAGTGAAAGAGGCATCAGTTATGTAAATAAATAGAAGACACAGAAGGACAGGAAAGTGAAGAATAGAGTGTAGTGAAGATAGGATAAAGATTAAAGAAAATGTAGGTGCAGTGCCAAAGCTAAATTAATATTTATCTCAGTTTTCTTTTCAAGGCCATTAATGGTGAGTGTGGAATAAAAGTAAGGTAGCTGACAGTACTGGAAATATGAAAGTGCATGAAAAATGTAGCTGTACTCATCTGTAGTTCTGGGGGTAAGATTCTCTTCTCTGTCTTGATCTCTGAGCACTAGCCTAGTTCAGAAGAGCTCAGGAAGACACAAGTATTTTAAGAATTTTTTCCACCCCAAGAACACTGATGAGCAGTTGCAATGTTGCATTGCTGAGATCCCCTTGTAAGCCAAGATACAGGTAGTAGAGGAGATGCCTTAGGCAGGATTATTGCCCATTTTACTGTAGCAGCACTGAGATCCATGAGGGAACCTGTGGAGGCTGTTATCATGCCTCCAGATGCCTGAATTATGATGGAAGCTATAAGACAGCCTAGCACTGGGACATTTAAAAGTAACTGCAAGCCGCCCACTTTGATTTCGCTGGGCTTTATTCTGTGCTCTACATTTGAGGCATAGTGCAGAATCTCATTCTTAGCCTGTTTCATGTTTGTAATGTAATGACAGTTATGTTGATCTGTGCCAATCTAGGAACGATTCTTTATAAGATTCAAACCCAGCCTGCTTATCAGAGGAGGTGTTTCCTTACAGATGGCAGCACTTTAAACTCTTGTGGTTGGGTCTCTTTTAGGAGCTTCACATGGCTGAGAAGACTAAATTGATTACGCAGTTGCGTGATGCGAAGAATTTGATTGAGCAGCTAGAACAAGATAAGGTAAACAGGAAGGAATTTTTTTTTTAACTGTGTAGTTTCGGAAGAAGGTTGGTAAAAGCTCAAAATATCTGACTTCCTGATGCTAGAAACCATCTTAGTCATCTAGTTTGGCTTGGTTACATTTCAAATTTAACAACCAAATCATTTAAGGTACCTGACCATTTTATTGTATGGATACTTTAGTATATTTGTCTGTTAGTTCATAATCAATACTGTAAGAATATGTTATTTAGGACATGATTTTAGAAGGCCTAGTGATTCCTGGACTAGCAAAATTGCTGGATACACGGTTGTCTTGATACAGGATAAAAAAAATCTGATGAAGATAAGATATAACGTAAAATAATTAAAAAGTGACCAGTGAAGTAGAAGCGGCTGTAGTTTCTTAGGAATATGAGGAGTGTCTCATAATTTTTGTTCCTTACAGGTTTTTCTATCACATTCTTGGTACTTGGAGTACCTTCTGGTGGTGTAATAAGCAACATGACTAATGCCCATCATACATGCATGTTCTCTAAGGAGAAGTGTACACACTGGAATGCTTTTAGTTTTGGTTTGTTTACAGAACTTGTATTTTAAACAGAAGTACCTGTACCAGTAAGAGAAAGTTTTTGATTGTTCTTAGTTCCTGGTAGAGTTCTTCTTGCCACTAGATAAATTTTGGCTACTCTTCAAAAAAATCCCTGTTCTTATCTTCTGTTTATTAACTTTTTCTGTTTTCTAACATAGGAAAGTACCATGATCTCTGCTATTGTAGTAATAGACTAAAGTTTATTCCTGCGAAGGATGGTATCCTGGCTTGAAATTGTTTTCGATGTGTGTTTTATTTATTTGTTAGCATTTTACCATAAGGACCTTTTCCATAGGGTATGGTAATTGCAGAGACAAAGCGACAAATGCATGAAACTTTGGAAATGAAGGAGGAGGAGATTGCCCAGCTGCATACTCGGATCAAACAAATGACTACAAAAGGCGAGGAATTAAAAGAACAGAAAGAAAAATCTGAAAAAGCTGGTAAGAAATTCTGGAGATTATTAGCTTTCACATTTGAACATGAAAAAGCTTCAGCATGGTCTTTTTGCACTGTTTCATCAGTTGTTGTTTGGAATGGATGTTAAAACATGCTTCTTTTTCCTAATGTTCTGCATATCACTCTTGCTAACATCATTACTGACTTCATTTCTGGTCAGCAGAGGTTGGGGAAATTTTTCACTGTTTTGTGCAATACTTTTCAGATACCAATTCAACAGGAGCTGAAGAAGGAAACTGCTAAAGGGCAGCTGTACCTTCCTGTTTATAGGATTAAAGATTGCTATGGTTTATGCTTGTATCATTTCAGGAAGAAAACTCAAGAGATGACTTTTTATAAATTGTCATCACAATATCATGTATTTTAGATAGAGGGCATAGCAATAAGTATATGAGAGCTTGTGAAGAAGTAGAAACAGGAGGATGTGTTACTTCTATAATAAGCATTTTCTTTCAATAATTGTAACGGAAGTATTTCTGATTTCTTTGTAGCCAAACAGCAGTGATGATTTCATTGTTTCAGGCTTGGAACTGAGTGGTTATGTAATTACACATTGTAGATGGCTCTTGTTAGAAATTAGAGAACATATTAATCGTGTGCTTGTGGTTCTCCTTTGGCTTGAAACTAAGTTAAAGGACAGAACTTTTTTTTTTTTTTTTTTAACATAGTTATAGTGCAAAACGGTTTTCACTATCAAAGTTCTTAGAGAAGAATTTTGTTTGCTCTCATAACATGCATTGTGCATATTATGTCTCTAAAAAGTGATGAGAAGTTCAAGCCATACGTTTCATAGCAGCTCAATTAAATCTATGTAAATTTAGGTCAGAACTTTGAATTTTAAAGATTAATTTATCTGGATAGAACATATGCTGTAATACAGTAAAGCAGGTTGAACACCCCAAATCAGCAAAGGAAACATAAAAATACACAAAGCAGTAAGTGGTCTGCTAGAAGACCTTTGAAAAACTTATGAAAACAACAAACGTTTTCCTCAGTTGCCCTTTTCCCCCACCCTTTCAGACTGCATGTCTATTTTTAGCTTTGGAAACCCAGATTTCGGAATCAATCTTTTGCTAAAGTTAGATTTTGTTCATTTTTTTTCCAGAGGCTAAAAAGCTTTTTTTTATATAATATTTTCTTTTTAAAAATTTTCTCAAGAATGTTTTAAGGCTTCTGTAGTTATAAAGTAATTATCATAGCTGTCTGAAACACAGAATTTGTTGAAGCAGTAGAAACCTCTAATTATGGACTAGTATTTGCACACTTTAGTACAGTAATTTCCTCATGTTTGCATAGCCAGAATCTGAAAATGGGTTAGCAGTGATGCTCTGGAGAAATTAACTGTTGTAGTGACAGGTAATCTTACTTGGGAGTAATGTATTGAGCATACTGCACTTTGCAAAGGGGAGATTTGTGTGTTGAGTATGTTCTCTCTTTTTATTATTAAGGACTTTGGGTAATTTTATGGTGCATCAGCATCTACTTTACCTTTGAGTGCATTTATTCTTGTGCTCTGTTAAGCATGCAGATAAAAATTTTGAAAAACATTGAAAAATTAGTTAATACTACTTTTAAGAGACAAATTTATAAGATCACCTTTATTAGTTTTTCCTATTATTTCCTTGGCCGTATGCCCACTGGAAAATTGTCATGTACAACTGAAATGTAGCTTGAAACAACTGAACTAAATTGTTCTGACGTTTGAGAAAACCACCAGTAATACTGGGATAGCCTGAAATTACTTCTGGGTCACAGCCTCTGGTTTTTACCAGCTTTAAGAATCAGACAGTTTTATGTGTTTGAGGTCAGTGTCTTTAAAATGCTGTTTCTTCGCTAGTTAATGTGAGAGCTTTTTCACCACATTATTGTTAATTTGGTGAATGTCTTTAATTCTAGACTTATATTTTTGCTGTATTATAATTCAGTGAAGAGTTGACTCTATAGAATAGTTTATTTGTAGAAATGTTGATTTCATTTAAATTATGCCAAAGATAAAGATAATATATTTAGTGTTTACTTTGTCATAGTGCTGTATCGTAGGTTAAAAAGTAGTGTATTTTGTTGCTGCTTCATATTTTTAACTTGCCTAGAATTACACGTCTGGCTTTTTTGGGGGGTGAAATGCGCCCATTGACTTAATACAAGTAAAAATTGTAACAATTTAGTGTTAATGTATTTTTGTGTAGTAAAATAGTGAAAAGATATGTATGGTTACTTTGTACATGTTGCATAAACTGTAACTTAGTCTCCCAAGTTGATGATGTCGCAGTTCAGTTTTTTGCAGTTAAAGGTACATTATATTGAAATCTCACAAAGCATCTTGTTTTTGTGCATCCACACATGCCAATAAGTGAATCATGGTGCCTTTCCCAAGCCTTGTATGAACAGGACTGGGGTAAGGGCTCGTCTTTCTTACATCACGCATTGAGTGCTTGGACCGGACTCTAAAAGTAAATTCTGTGCTTCTCAGGCAATGGCAGTTCTTTTACTTGAAGTAACTGCAACTGATTTTTTTATTTTAATGCTTTGCAGTGTATGTATACTATTTACATTTCACTTCAACAGAACTAGTTGTAATATTTGTAAATTTATTGTTAAAATGAAGTTTGTTACCCCAAATGCTTGGCATAAGTCCCATCTGACTTCTGAGGATATAGATTGCTGATGTATTTATATGCTGTAGAGTAAAACAGGAAAAGCCTTTAGAAAGCAAATTCATGTGGCTTTATGTTGCCATCCTTTGTAGGTGGCATTTCTATTGCGAGCTTAATTTATGCTTTGCAACTTTCTGCAGAGAACAAAGTCTCAAAGTCTTGACTGCGCATTTAAAAAACTCTGCCTAGATGCACAAAGCAACCATAGGAAACGAATTCAAACCTTTATTTCTCAAACCGCTTTTTGACAAGATGCCTGCTCTCTGCCTTCAGCACGAAAATACAGGAAGCCCTCATTTGCTGTCCCTGGTTAGTGCGCTCTTCGCCATTTTCAGCGGTAGATGTCACCGGGGTTGCAGGTGCCCGTGCCTACAGCCCTGGTGAGGATGACTGCGAAGTCTTTGCAGCGTGGCCTGGCCTTACCCAGGGCAGCGGAGGCCTCCGAGAGCTGCCACTGATTTCGTACTTTCTAGCACAAGTTTTATAAAATCCACTTTGCTGCTTCAACTCTGGCGCTCAGGCTCCGTATGCTTAATTTATCTGCGGGAAGGTTTCCCATTTGCCTGGTTTGCTCAGGTGGATGGGATTTTGCAAGACCCCCCTGAGGTTTTGTGAGAGTGCTTGTTACCGCTTCTGTTTTGCTGGTGTGTGTTCAGGAGATTTCACTTAATCAGTACTTTAAGTTAAGAGCTCTTTTCTCAACAGTAGGGATGCTAGTGGGGGAAGGATGCAGACAGCAGCTTGACTCTTTGGATTCAGAATAGACGTATTTAAATAAAATGCAGACTTTTATTCCGGCCTTCCATCCACAGTAGAATTAAAAGCTTCCACGGACACAAAATTTAGTCCATGTTCTGCCTATTTGAAAGGATGGTATTTTAACCCTCTGCTGGTTTGAAACTTGCTTGTGTCATGCCACACTGGAACTGTTTTGAATAAAAACGTTGTGCCTTGCTTAAGTGCCTGAGATGCATATAATTTAACTTTCAGAGAACTGAGTGTGTTTCTGTGCAGTGCTGCTGCTTCGTGCTGCCATCCCATTCCCCCCTGCCCCACCGCCGCTGCCTTGCCATTGTCCGCGCCAGCTTCTGCCTCGCTTTTGGACAAGCATCCCGCTTGCAGCGGTGGGGCTGCAGCTGCTGGCCTGCACGCTGCCCGGCTCACGCAGCCCCGTGGACAGCCCCCGTGCGAGCCCCAGTCTCCTGCTCGCCTCCGCGCGCCACTGCAAGTGCCTCGTCTTTCCTTTCTCAGCAGTAGCACGTTGCTGAAACAGAAATGAAGTGTATGTTGCTCCAGAGAAGATCCAGGAAATGATATGCATGTGGAAACGTGGAATACACTTAAAATCTTTTATTTGCAGGTTTTAGTTTTGAATCTATATTTGGTAAAAGCTTTTTTTTTTTTTTGGTGGGAGGGTGTTTTTTTTAAAGTCATTTATGATGCTGTAATACCGAAGGCCGTTTTGGCTGGCTGCACGTGCTTTCGTTAGGGCTGAGGGGGGGGATCAGGGAAGTTGGGCTGCGTCCGTAATGGATTTGCACTGGGGTGGGTGGGGGGAGCGCGACGGGGCAGCCTGGGGTCCCCCCGCTCCGACGGGGCCAGCGCCTCACGGCGGCCCCTGCAGAACGGTGCTCAGAAACACCGTGGCCACCTCTTGTAAGGGGCTGTAAGCCTTCCTGCATGCTCGCGTTATGTTTTAGACTGTTTTTCTGTTTGCGATAGTCTCTAGAGTTCTTAACCTTTTAGAAAGAGTTTGGGATTTTATTATTTAAGGAGGATAGGAACTGCAAAACTAGATACAGTGATGTGCTTCAATACTGTCTGGGTCAAAAACCACCCTGTTTTGTCCTGAAACTATCACTGGCAGGGGTCAGAGAAAGGCTGCCTTAGAAAACAGCCCAGAAAGGTCAGAATTTGGGCAACTGCAATTTTAGGGAATTAAGTTACTTGAAAAAGTAATATTTGCAGCCTTGGCTCAAAAGCGTAGATTGTAGTTAAAAGCTTCAGTTTCAAATGTTATCAGAAGGTTTGGAATGGAAATTATTTTTGCTTTTCAAACCCATGCCTGAACATTATTAAAAATGGCAAACTGTTTATATTTATTCCCCTCAAAACCCCCCAAGGATTATAAGAATTACTGTGAATGCCTACTAAGTGATGGTGGGTCAGGGAAGCTAGAGATGGGGGTATCTAGCTTGATTTCCTTTCTGCGATAGGATTAAGTGGAAGAAAAGCTAACATTGAAAACCTACATTAAAAAATACTGTGTTGTCACTGCTCCTAGAATAGTATCCAGCTAGTCCAAAGTATAGCTGAAGTATAGTTTTATTTTTCTGTGTCCTGATAAATCAGAGACTTTTGATGTTTGCACTATGATTTTGAATTTTACAGTTGTGTTTCCCAGATTTTTTTTTTTTTCTGTGAAAAATTAACGATCCAGTAGACTGTTTTGAGACTGGATTTTCTTTTGATGGGAAGCAGAGGCTTTCCATGTTCATGATGTATTTAGGAAAAGGGACTTCCTGATTAGTGATCAAATTCTAGGCATGTGTAAATCTATGTAGATTCTGCTATCAGTTTCCGTGAGAAACTTGGATGCTGTTACTGAGTAATAATAATACAGCTCCCAACACAAATTAATTTTCTTGCTTTCTTCATCTAAATGATCATCTATGAAAGGAAGAAAATATGTTAGAACACGTTGGCCTATGGTAAGAAGCAGTTGTGGCATTATTGCTGCCGCTTCATAGGTTAAAATGTGTTTCGGCAGACTTGTCCATCTTGTGCAAATATAAATAACTATTTTATTCCTCCATCCTGAGTGTTCCTTTGAAATGTACTATGGATATTCAGCCTTGTTGAGAGCAAGCATTAAGGGTTTTTTCTTAGGTTTTACTTGCAAAGTTTAGAAGCACCAGGACAGTCTTCATAACGCAAGAACACTTTTTCCATGTCTCTCTGAATTGTTTCGATAGTAGTTTGTATTAAAAGTAAATAGTGAAGTGATGAAATCAGCAAAAGCTATCAGTATGGAGTCCACCAACCACACAGTTCTAAAGAAGCTTCTCAAGGTTGTACTCTTTGAATGGAGCAACCTGTAAATAAAATGCCCTGGTATCATGCATCAGGAAGAACTCTTTCATGATTCAGTAAAAGCTGACTTGCATTGCAGTCAGTCTTGGTTTTTGCTTACTCTAGCTAATTTTAGTGGAAGAAGAATTTGTGAACTGCCTTCTCATCATGCAGCTTTTGTCTGTTCTTCAAGCACATAAAGCCAGAAGAGGCGCCATAGTTTTATTTATATGGTTTGTATATTTTATTGTTAATTTAGGGGAAGAAATAGGAGCTACAGAATGTATTGGATTCTGAAAGTAACCAAAGGATTTGCAGCTGCTTGTGAGATCTCTTGCCTTTCTAGATAATAAACCCAAGTGAATTCTTGATGGATTCCTAGGTTCATTCTGCTGTTAGGTGTGTAATTTACAGTTATTGGGAAATTCTGTACTTGTATCAACAAGCATAGCTATTTCTTGACTGTCATATATCTTTTTTTTTTCTTTGCAGCTTTTGAAGAGCTTGAGAAGGCTCTGAGTATTGCCCAAAAGACAGAGGAAGCCCGGAAAAAATTGCAGGCAGAAATGGATGAAAAAATCAAAGCAGTAGAAAAGGCAAGTGAGGAAGAGAGGGTAAATCTTCAACAGGAGTTAACCAGAGTAAAACAAGAGGTGGTTGAAATGATGAAGGTAAAAGTTGAAACTAACTCTGTTTTATTGGTTTTAATCTAATCGTTCAGTTACGACTAAAACTATAGTTGTACAATACATCAGTATATCAGAACTTTTTTTAAAAAATCTTGCTGTTTAAAAGGTTCTAGAAAATACAATTTGCTTAAAGCTGAAGATAACAGAAAATTCTCCAGATGGATGTTTTTTTCTCTAAACATTTAAAATCAGTACAGTACATTAAATACATTTAATGTTAAAATGAACAATTTTATTCTTAGTTTTACAGTGTTTAATAAAATTATTTACTAAAAGTAAAGAGAGACTTTAAAGGCAGTCAGTATGCAGGACTGTCAGCATTTGAACTTCTGATTTGTGAAACTTTTAAGAATAGAAGGGAAAGCTACAGACAGAAGTTCCTGTTCCAGTTTATTATTACATTTAAATTGTGATGTGAAACTGAAAACACTGAATTCAACTTTGTAGAAGAGTTTTTAGAAAATATGATATTTCTTCCGGTGAAAGAGTTGAGAAAGAAAAGTAACTTCAGACTTGTAAATAACATCTGATAGGGCTTAATATTAAGCCTATTGAGTAATTGTTACTCATTCAAAGGAAGCAAAAGGATAGTCCTGGTGTCCCTCACTGTTGCACTGCTTTTCTTATAAAGAAATAACCCAAAGTGTTTTCTTACTATTTAGTATTTTGAGAGTCAGGTTTTTTCTGACTTTGATTCCCAGAAGTCTTCAGAAGAGTGTGTTGCTGAACTAGAAAAATTCCATAAAAAAGAAATGGCTACCAAAGATCAGGAACTAAATGAGAGATTACAGGCCCAAGAAGAGGAGTTCCAGGAGCAGATGAAGGCAGCTCTTGTAAGCATCCCTAAAATGTGTAGAAAGTCACTTCTGTAAGTGTGAGGTGGGACTAGAAACTTCTCTATGATATGGTAATTTCAAGTCTCTTTCTCACCCCATTCCACAGTGGGAGTCCTTCTGCACCCAAAGATATGGGTGCCCTCCATAAGTCAAGATGCTCAGAGGCTTCAGCAGCACGAAAGGAAAGCGGCTGCAATGGTTTAGACTGAATAGTGATAACTAATCACTGTAATTGTCCACTGACAGCTGTGTGGTGTGGGAAATTTTTTTTTAAACTCCCTTTGTTAAACTTTGGTTTTTGAGTTTCTTCCTCAGGATCACTGGAGATTGGCTGCAGCAACTAGAAAAAAAGGAGATAAATGGGGTTGTTACCAAAAAATGTTGATCCTATTGACTATTGTTGTGTGTTAACTTGTGTGGTCAGGGTTACCTGTTCATATTTTTTGACCTCAGGGAAGAATTTTCTTCTTGATCAGGCTGGCAAGGACCATTAGGGTTCTTTGTACTTCTCTGTAACCTGTAGTGTGCTTTAGATCATCAGGCAATTTTACCTAACAAATACTGTATATTCTTTTGGGCTTAAGACCTCTGTGATGGTTGGTGACTAGGACTGTGTGACCCTGATAGTCCCGTCCTCATCATATTCTTCTGCCTATTTTTAAGGTTATTTTTAATTATAGGGAATAGAAGCTTAAGAATACATTGTCAGTAGAATCAAGTGAGGACAGATCTTTATTCCTCTGAGGTGTTGCTTTCAATTAATAGTGGTAATCCAAGCCAAAATGAAATGCTGAAGTAGCATTATATTGGTCATATAAAGAAAAGCAGAAGACTTATGGTTGCCACGAAAAGAAAAATGACAATAATTTGTCATAATTTTATTTTCACAAACGTAATACAAACTGTGTGTGTGTATGTGGAGAAAATACAGATGATTAGTGTATACCTCCTGTTAACTGCTTTGTAAATATCCCATTATACTGCTTTAGAAGGTGCGATAACTGTAGTTTGATGTTTTATTCATAATTTTTGGTACAGGAAAAAAGTCAAAGTGAGTGTTTAAAAACCCTGCAAGAACAAGAGCAACAGGAAGCCCTAGCCTTAGAAGAATTAGAGCTGCAGAAAAAAGCAATACAGTCAGAGTATGACAAGAAACTTCAGGAAATGCATCAAGAAGTAGAGACTTCTAGAACTGTGAGTAAAGCTTCTGAAAGGGTAAACGTTTTTTAAGAACTCCTTTCAGTATATATTTAACTGTGGCAGGTTTACAAATACTGTGGATTTATTGTGATTGGATTCGTTTTGAAAGAAGTCTTGCAATGATTTTTGCAGTGACAGAAATTAAAGTACTGCCGTAGTATGCTGCAGCCCCTAGGTTTTTACATGATTAGATGGCAAAATATAGAAATATATTTGATTTGTACATGGTGTAGGATATAAGTTTGTATTCATATGCTCAGTTTTATAAAGTAAGACTTTAATCTTTTAACTTCTGGATACTGCTACCATACAAACACTTATAAGAATACTTGAGTAAGTAAAAAATTTGCTTAATTTTTGAAGGATCTTTTGCTTTGTCACAGGTAAGATTTTATTATCTGCTAATGGAAGCATGTATGTTACTCAGCCACTTCCAAATATTAAGTTGGAAGTTTTGCCTTTAGAAGAGTTTTAACATTACAGCAGCAATTCTGTGTGAGGTGCAATTGAGGTAAATTTGTAGATACGTATAAAGCCCCATAATTGTTTGTACAAAATTTCATGTGAATTATTTTGTTTTAATTAGTTTAATTCTTTCCAGGTTTTTATTGTATCTGTTTTCAATGCAGTGAAATATAAAACTTTTATTAATTAATTAGCTCAAGGAAGCAACATTAAGAACTGACTAGTTAAATGAAAAGCATATGTAAAAAGTTGATATTCATTGTAAGTAATAGAATAAATGACTTAATTGTATTTGTGATTTTTAACACAAATTTATTTTTTTAAATTAGATCAGTTCTTTACATTTTGAGTATTCATACTTCTTTATTTAAAACTTTATTTTCTAACAGAGGATTCTTGAATTGGAAAGCTCTCTTGCAAAGTATTCACAAGATGAGAGAAAACGATCAGAGGAATTAAGCACTCTGATGGAGTCTGAAAAAAACCAGCACACTAAGGAAATCAATGATGTGGTTGAAAAACACAAAGAAGAATTAGAAAATGTGAAACAGCAGCAGGAAAAGCTTTGGACAGAAAAACTTCAAATCCTAAAGCAACAACAAGTAACTGAGATAGAAAAAATGAGAGAGAAACAAGAACAAGAAATAGATGCAATACAGAAAGAGAAAGAAAGAGTTTTCCGTGCACATATAGAAGAGATGAATGAAAAAACATTAGAAAAACTTGATGTGAAACAAACAGAGCTAGAAGCACTGTCTTCTGAGCTATCAGAAGCGCTAAAAATACGCAATGATTTAGAACAAGAGCTCTCAGAACTGAAAAGTAAAGTAGGTGAAACAAAGCAAGAATTGGAGGCAAAGTTAGAAGAACAGAGGAACCAGCACAAGGAAGAAATTGAAATGATGTTAAAAGAGCATGCAATTTCTATTCAAGGAGTTGAGAAGGTACTCAGAGAAGAACTGAACCAACTCAAACAATCGTTGGAGGAAAAAGAAAGACATTTGGAGGAAGTAAAAGCACATGAACAGAAACTGAAGGAATCTGTGGAAAGATCTGAAAGTGAACTTGTCCAAGTGTCTGCAAAGCTAGAGGAGCTCTCTAAGTCCCATCAGAATACTTCTAGTGAGCAGGCAAAGAATTATGAAGAGGAATTAGCAAAGCTGCAGCAAAAACTGACAAGTCTGGAAGGTGAAAAATTGCAACTTAATGAGCAGATAGTAAGAACTGAATCCCAGCTGAATGAAGTTAAGAATGAGTTAGAATCATACATCTCTCAGGTAAGTGACCTGAAGCAGCATCTGCAAGAGCAGAGCAATGAAAATACACAAAAAGTAAACTCTTTAACACAACAGTATGAATCTCAAATGAAGGATCTAGAAAAAGAAGCTAATCAGACAAAGAGGAGTCTGTCTGAGAAGGAAGATGAAATTGAACACATGAAAAAGTTACAGAATGAACAAGTGGAAGAGCTTAAACGGAACTTGTCAGCCAAAGAGGAGAGAATTAGTGCTTTACAAGGAGAATATGAAAATAAACTGAAACGTCAAGAAAACAAGATGGAAAAAGTTAAGCAGCGAGCAAAAGAGATGCAGGAGACTTTCAAAAAGAAACTTACTGAGCAGGAAGCTAGACTAAAAAAAGAACTTGAAAACAAGCAGTTGGAGTTCAGTCAGAAAGAGAGCGAGTTCAATGCTAAAATGTTGGAAATGGCACATGCGAGCTCAGCTGGAATCAGTGATGCTGTGTCGAAACTGGAATCTAATCAGAAAGAGCAGTTAGAAAGTCTTGCTAAGGCTTATAGGAGGGAGTTAGAAGAAATCACCCAGATTTGGGAAAAGAAACTCAATCAGCAGGTTGAAGAGCTCCGGGAAAAATATGAAATGGAACTGCAGGAGAAAGAGCAGGAAGTTGGGGACCTGAAGCAGAACCTCAAAAAACTGGAAGGTAATCTTAGTCAGTCCAGGAAAGACCACTCAGTACTTCAGGAACAGCTTAGCAATCAGAAAGCAGTAGAAGAAAAGGACAAAGCTAAAATTACTGAGCTTACAGATACACTGAAAACACTTGAGGAGAAAATCCAAACTATGCAATCTTCTCAGTATAAAGATCATGAAAATTATGAGAAAAAACTAGAGGCGATTCAGCTGAAAGAAACAGAGTTTAAGAGGTTGTCAGGAGAACTTGTAGCACAGTTAGATGCTTATTGGAAGAATGCTGAAGCTCTATTACAAACAAAAAGCAATGAATTAATTGAAAAATGTAATGAAAAAATTGGCAGAGTAACATGCAAAATTGCAGATTGTGAACACCGAACCACAAAAATTAAAGAAACAGTATTAATTAAAAAGAGTAGGATTCTCGAACTAGAAGCTCAACTTAGAGAAGTAACAGAGCAGCATTCTGCTGTAAGTAGTTCTTTACAAAAGTCAGTGCAACAGCTGCAAGAGAAAGACAATTTAATTATGTCCATGAGAGTTGACATTGAAGGACTTGTAACAGAAGAGGAACAATTGCAAAAAGAAGGAGGGCATCAGCAGCAAGCAGCATCAGAAAAAGAAACTTGCATAACACAGCTGAGGAAAGAGTTATCAGAAAACATCAATGCTGTCACCTCAATGAAAGAAGAACTCCAGGAAAAAGAATCTGAAATTTCTGCTCTCAACAAAACGGTTAATGATCTTAATGTTAGACTTGAAAACATGGTAAGTTTAACCGAGAAAGAAGCAGCTATGTCTCTGTTACACGAACAGCATCAAGAGGATCGGATGCAGTTGTTGAACCAGGTGCAGGAGTTATCGTCCAGAGTTGAGACACTGAGTCAAGAAAAAGCATCAGCTCTTGAGCAAGCGGACCATTGGATGACCAAGCTGTCAGAGTGGAAGAAGAAAGCCCAAACAAGGTTTACACAAAATCACGATACTATTAAAGATTTGCAGAGCAAACTTGAACTAAACAATACCCAAGCCAGTAAAAAAGATGACGAGCTGAATAAACTGAAAGAGGAGCTGGCTAAACAAAGCAAGAATCTGGAGAGTTTAAAAAGTGCATTGGAACAAAAGCAGAACCAGAGGGAAAAGCAAGAGAGTGAGTTGACTGCAGAGTTAAAAATCCAAGCAGCAAGAATTGCTGAACTAGAAGAACACGTTGCTCAGAAAACTTCAGAAAACAGTTCCTTGATGGAGGAACTTAAAAAGCATAGTGAACAAAAAGTCACAGAACAAAAGGAGATAGCCTGGCAACTTCAGGAGGCAGAGAAGGTGGCTTTTGAAAAGGACAATAGGTTTAAGGAGGCTGAAGAAAAAGTGCTTAATCTTGAAAAGAAAATGGGTTCACTGGAGGCTGAATTTGAAGCAAAGGAAAGGGAATTTGAACAAATTAAATCAGCAGCACTTAAAAGCAAAGAGGAAGAACTGAAAAGACAAGAAGAGAGACTGAATGCAGAAAACAGCACAAAGTTAGCAGATCTGAAAAAGAAGGCAGAGCAAAAGATTGGTTCTATTAAAAAGCAATTGATGTCTCAAATGGAAGAAAAGGAACAGCAACTTAAGCAAGATAGAGAAAATCAGTTAAGAGACTTGGAACAAAAAGTGCAGGAAAGAGAAGCCAAAATTGAGTCCTTGGAAGAAAAAATTAAGTCAACAAGAGATTCCACAGAATTACAGGAAGAAATGCTGCAAAAAGTAGAGAGTGTAAAAGCTGCTATAGAGCAAGAAAAGAATAAAATGCTTGAGAGTGTCCAACAGACATACGAAGAGAAAATACATGCCTTTGAGAAGGACTTATCCAAAAAAGATGAATTGTTGCAGAAGTATGAAAAGGAGCAAAGAGAGAGTAATGACTTTCATCTAGAACTGCAAAACAAACAGGAAGAACTCTTCAAAAAATTGGGAAGTGTTGAAAAGAGACTTCAAGAGGAACAATGTATGACTGAAAGCCTCAGGAAAGAACTTGAGGAGCAAACTAAAAAATACTCGGTGTTAGTGGATGAGCATGGTCGTTGTGATGGTGAGTTAGCAAGCAATAGGGAGGAATTAAAAGCTAAAGAACAAAAACATCTTGATATGGAGAATATGATTGGAGATTTCCAGAAAAGATTGCAGGAAAAGGAGACAGTCAGTCAATCTTTAGAAGAGAAGATAAGAGAGTTGAAAAATAATCTAGTGAAGGAAAAGGAATTGCACAAGACTGAGATGGAAGATACAAGTTTGAGATATGAAGAAAAACTGAAAAGTTTACAGCAGCAGTTGGATGAAAGAAATGACTGCCTGAAAGCTTTTGAGGAAAGTGCTGAAGAAAAGACTAAATCTGATTTGGAGCTGCAGAAATTACTGGGTGATATGCAGACCCAGCAGAAGGACTTGCAAACTAAACTGGAAGAGACTGAAAGGGAGAAACAGAAACTGCGCAAAGATGTGAATAATCTTCAAAAAGACTTGCGTGCTCTGCGAAAAGAGCATCAGCAGGAACTCGACATAGTTAAGAAGGAGTCCTTAGAAGAAATGGAGGAGAAAATCAGGTAAATTTTCTTCCTTGTATTGTTAACGTGGCTTTGCTTTATTTTTAGCCACTTAAATCTGAAGATGAATCCTCTTTTTAAAACTCAGTTTGTACCAATGAAATAACAACGAGTATTTTTCTGTGATTTTTTAAATAGCTTTGCTTAAAAAAAAAAGTCAAGAAAAGAACAATTTGAAACTAGGATTTCATTCATGAACATGTAAAACAGTATTTGAGTCGTAAGTTAAAATTTATTTTTTTTTTGCCAAAATATTATATGTTGCTCTTGATTTGTGTTGTAGTGATGGTGATTTTCTGTATTGCCAGAATATTAAATACAGTTTTATTTTCCTCAAACAGGAAATGCAATTTGTTAGAAGTTAGTATCAAGTTTGTTAAGTTAATTTTATGTCCCTGCCCTCTAAGGTATCTCAGTATCCATTGAAAATTCAGATCCTGAACTGAAAGGAAGGAGAAAAAAAAAAAAAGACAAGTGCTATCAAGAATTTCTCACATGTAGTGCAAAAAATGTGGTATGCTGTTCAGAGCTCTAACAGTTTCTTGAGCAAGGAATTCTCTGAAAACTCCACATTTATTCTTTACTTCCAGTTCTTCATCTTCATTGTTTTAAAAAAAAAAAGGGGGGGGGATTTTTTTTTGTTTTTAATGAAACCCCTATGTCTTCCAGGTGAATTTGGTGGAAGGGAGGAGGGAGGCAGGGGGGTGGGTGTGTGGACAAAAAACCCAACAGGATTCACATAATATTACTTCCTTGAAAGCCAGCCCATTCTAAAACAGTTTTGGAGAAATTCCCAGATCTCCTACCTTGCTAAACTGTTCTCACACTGTCTTTAAACATTTTTATTTTCTCAGTGTGTTTTTTGCTATTTTGTACAGAAGTGAACAAGAAGACATTGAATTAAAGCACAACTCCACCTTAAAGCAGTTAATGAGAGAGTTCAATACTCAGCTGGCTCAAAAAGACAGGGAGTTGGAAACTGCTGTAAAAGAGACGATCAGTAAGTGAAATACTAATGTAATTATGGTCAATAAAGGTTAAAAAATGGCCAGAAAGTCTTCAAATGTTTTGGGCAAGGAGTTTCACCTGGGAGTCTGGTAAAAAGTACATTTAGTTTTATGATTTAATGCTACTTAGAGAACTCGGGGAAAGATCTTCTTTTGCCTAGGAAATAACATCTAAATTTTATTTGTAACACAGTTAGAAAGCACATCTGTATTTGTTCTTCCTTTCCCCATAGACTTGATCTTTGATCTGGCACTGTGTATGTCTGCATCTGTCGTGGTAGGAGTTACTGATGATAGCCATAATAGCCATAGTTACTATCGTTTTGTCATCTGTACACAAAAATAGGAGGAGAACATGTTTTTAGGGGTGAAGTCTAAGCCCGTTGGTAAGTTTTCATTTTAATGCTACTTGGGATTGAGCAACTCAGACCTGCAACACTTCAATCCATTGTCAAATGTATGGCACTGAAGGACACCTTTGAGAGAAAATTATATCCAACTAGGAATCAGATTTGCATTTTCTTAGCTGTATCTTGCAGACTTTGTTCACTGACACCACTAAAGGTACCAGCTGGATATGATGTCTGATTAATATATGGTTATAGCTAGAGCACAGCATGTTTCAGCTTCTTTTCTTTGTCCACCTTTTGCCATGAAACTCTAAGTTGGAGGTTGGAGCGAGCAGGAAATGTCTTTTGGTGCCACAGTTAATGGAGGTGCCCCTACAAAGAGGAATTTCTGAAAATTTGCAGCTGTTTCAGATCCCTTCTGTATAGAGTAAGAGATAAGGGCACAACTAATGTTCAGCAATTGATTCTAACTTTCAGAAATAAGTTCAGACACCAGGCAAGAAAAATTAATGCTAATACCAAACTGCAAACGGCAAACTTTATATACATTGGAGTCGTGACAAAAATGTCACTGATATTGCCTGTGAAAAATGAGTTGCATAAGACTTTTTTTTATAGATGCCTTCCACAGTTGTCTTTAAGCTTTTTTAATACAGTTCTGACATATAATTTATCAAAATAAAATGCATTTTTTTTATATCACCTGACTTGGTTTTTTTTGATAGGTAAAGCCCAGGAGGTAGAAACTGAATTGATAGAAAGCCATCACATAGAGACGACACAGTTGCATAAAAAAATTGCAGAAAAAGATGATGATCTAAAAAGAACTGTGAAAAAATATGAAGAAATCCTCGAGGTATCTTTCTGAAAAGTGATAAGACTATGTACATTTTGATTTATTTCTTTCCTTTGTTTCATTGTAAATTTGGACAGAAAACTATAATTCTTGCCAGTAAAGATCTTTTTGAAACCTACTGCTTGCATTATACTTTATATGTGTGGTGAGCTAGCCATCCCTTTGAGGTACTTGGAGTTAAGATGTTTGCCTCTGTTTTGTGAAATCATTTCCAGATTGAACTGAGGAAAGTAAGCAAGTTAAACAAATTAAAGCTTTACTAGATTTAGTTTGTTGTTGGGTTTTTTTTGGTTTCTTTTAAGGATATAAATGCTTTGGTTGTGAGTTGACCTCACCCTCTTCTCTGATATTCTGTCCAGATTGGGACCGTAGCCCTTAAAGTGAGGCTCTGTTTTATGCAGGAGGCAGTCTGTCTGCATGGTTTTTATGCTAGTAAAGCTTGCATTTTTATCTGTAAGTGAACAGTCTGTCTGCGTGATATCTGCAAATACACATAATCTTGCTCCAGTAACATGGCAACCAGAAGTTGGCAGCCAACTTCAGTCTAAGGATACTTTACCCTCCAAGGATGACTACTGTCTTAGCCAAGTAGGAATTTAGATGGGGCAAGGACATGTTTGGCTACAAAAGATTAAATAATTTTCAATGGTAGATGATACAGTAAGCTGGGGTGCAAGCTTTAATTTTGCCAAGTTTTAGTCCTCTTTGTGTAAGTAATTTAATAAAAAATGGGTGTTGCTTGAATAGAATCAGTAGTAATAAATGGAAATGAACTTTTAGTTTATGCTCAGTTGCCAGTCCAAAGAGCTATGTACTGAGCATGTCTGAGTGCTCTATGCTATTAAAAAAAGCACAAGCCTGAAGGCAGATTGATATTTTGTGCTCTGATTTTTGTACCTCAAGCAGCTTAGATGGAGATGCCAGGTTTTCAAATTTAGAATCCCCTTTCTTTTGTTTCCTAATTTAGAAAGGTTACACAGTATAAAACAGTAAAGTTAATTGCTTGTGCCATAGATCTAAATTCCAAATTTCTGGAGTATTTATACTTTTCCCACATGTTGTCTGGATGTGCAGTGTGCTGCCATTCAAGCCCATACTGTAAAGGTCCAGTAGGGCTCTGATTTAAAGTCATTTGCCTATAATTTCTGTCTGTTTCTGATGCATTCTGAACATCTGACCACGTCTGAAACATATGTGCTGTAATGAACGTGTAACCTTGCAGGTTTGGGCTAATTTTGTTCTTGTTTGCCTCTCACTGATGATGGCAGTGATCATTCCTGGGGGTTAGAATAAGTTCTGTTTCTGTTAGCTGTGGTTTGATAAGTTAAATTCCAGACCACGTGGTTTTTTGGGGGGTAATGGTGTGCATGTGAGTGTTCCTGTTATTTTGGCAAAAACAGTTCACAGAATCTGTTTACTTGTTTCCTGAAAAAGTATTGCAAGAATCTAATAGTTAAATATTTATGTTAATTGAGTGTGTGTCATATCCATTGAGATCTCTCCTAGAAATAGGAGCACACGCATCAGCAGATATGTGAGATTTTTCAATAGAACCTAAAGTTATCAGTTATTACCCCCCCTATTACCTGGCTTGACTTACAATAGGTTTGAGAAATTTCACATCAAGATATTTATGCAGAGACTGTGAGGTTTCTCTCTGCCATAAATGGTGGGAAGACTAAGCAAAGATAATGATGGTTGCAACAATGAATTTTGCTCATTTAACTTTATAGCTCTTCATTGCATTTTACACATGGTTAATGTTGCTAAAGATTGGTCGAACTTGATGTGAGTATACATCCTTAAAGACTAGCAGGAATAACTCAGTCTGTTAAACTTAATATGATTTATTTGTGAAGTACTCTCCTGGTACTTCTCTTGCTTTGTCAGGTGTTTGCTTATCTTTCATAAACACTTCGATCACGTAGGATTTCATTAAAGTCTCCCTAATTAAAGGACTTCTAAATCAGCATAGTCTGCAATTTGAGGCCTGCGATTTTTCTCCAGCTAAACTATCATTAAATATCATTAAAGAGAAATTGAATGCTGTATTCCAGTTAGCTTAACTTAAGCCTATGTGTGAGCTGAAAATGAAATATCTAGTTTCAGCTGTGTAATCTTTCATTTGTCATAATGCCTCCCATGTGGATACAGGATAGGCTTTATGGTTAAGAATTGGGAAATTATAGCTTTATTGAAGTCTTAATCTATAATTGTAATTAAAACAGAATAGAATGTGTTTTATAGATTTTCAAAATTTGGCAGATGCTTTACAGAACAGTAGATTATTGGAAATACAGTCTGTAGTGTGTTGGATCATATATGATTTCTAATCTTTTCAAACTTTAAATTATCTCTGTTCGGGGAATTTATATAAAGAATGTCTCACAGGTCCCTTTTACAGAAGTGTCATTCATCATTTTGAGTTGAATTTCTTTCCTGCCTTTCAGCTCCCTTCTATGACTAAGAATGATGTGCATGCAATTTTGCATTATTTCGGTGGACAGTAGTCTGGAAGATATAAGAATTCAGATTCTCAATGTAAAAAAAGAGGAAAATAGAAGCAACTGAATGTGCCAGGTTTTGATATTTTTTAACCAGAGGAGTATATCCACCTATAAGAGAAATCTTAGACAAGTTTGGCTGTTGATGTGTTTTTAAGGACATAGGAAAAATCATGTGAATGAAGAAGAAATAACTAATTTTGGGAGGGGGGTCATGACATTTGAGATTGAGCAGGGTTTTTTATTGAAGGTGGATATTCTCAAAACTTCTAGGCCATAAAACTTCCTCAGCGCAGTGACTTCCCATTCACTAGTTTTGGGTTTGTCTGTTTGGAGAGGTGTGTGTTTATTCTCAAGCAGGGTACAAGGAACATATTAAAAAGTGGCCTCACAGGGAAATAATTCTTACTTTCTCATGAAATATACTAATTTTTTTAGCCTGGACCAGTCTTGTTCTCCATTTACTTTTTCAATGAATATTCTGTATAACTATAGTCTGTTCTCCTGAGATTTTGCATGGAACAAAATTTTGTTCAGCTGTTCTGTTATTGTTAAGAGTTGATAAGTTGTAAAAATTTGATCTGTACTGATAAATTGTACTGATTTGATTACACTTGAATGCTGTTTTAGTGCTAGTGAAAGGTATTTCTTTGTCACAATTTTCAAAAAGCTAACTGTAATCCTAACTAATCTTAATTGTTCAAGGTCTGCAAAATCTTGTTAAGCTCCTGTGGTTGTTTCTCACCGTTTTTCATAGTACTGTAGTATATAACTAGCCTTTATACTAAGTTTCAAACATCCTGCTCTATGTGTATGACATAACTTCTGCTTTCTGTCTGCTGTAGTTAGACGTTAAGTGGTTAGATGATTAGTTGTGTAAGTAATTTTTTTTTATTATTATTTTGCATTTTGAAGGCTCGTGAAGAAGAAATGACAGCAAAAGTTCACGAGTTGCAGGCACAGCTAGAAGAATTGCAAAAGGAGTACAAACAAAGGATGGCAGAAGTGGAGCATCAAAACAGTGAAGTGAGCTGGCATTAACACTTATTAACATTCAGTGTGAATTGCTTATAAAACTCTGTTGTTTCCAGTTAACTGTATTTTTTTTATATTCTGGTCTTCCCTTCCCCATACAATTTGTGTTCTGTTAGATGTTAACTTTGAAAGTGAACTTTTTTTATAATCTGCAGTATTTGATAATATCTTTTTTTAATGGTTTGTTTACAAAGTCCAGTTGTGTTTTGAGGAGAGGTTGCCTTATACTTTTTTTTAAACATTTATTTCACTGGAAGCACTTTTGAAGGAAAGGAAATCAAGTTGGGTCATTCTTAATGTGGTTTTGAATTGAAATTCCAGTGAACACTGAAATAGTCCCGTACCCTGAATACCTAAAGTATGGACAGATTCATTTATTTCTTAATTGAAAGAAGAGTCAGTGCACACTTTTGTCTTTCTGAGAATATGTTTTAGTTGAGGAATTCTTCTTTGAATGATAAAAATACTACTAATTATTACTACACTGAGAAAATAAAAAATATATGAGGTGTTGAGTAATTGATGAGATCATTCATATTAACCTCATTTTAAGAGTTTTCATTTTAATAATATGCCTCAGTGGGAGACATAAGACTTTTTAATTGACACTACAGATACTGTATAAACTACATCATTTTCTTTAGTTTTGATGGGAGATAGTACATCTCCTAATGTTTGTCCCTTTTCCCTTGCACTTACTTGTAACATGTTTTTTGTTACTCTTTTTAATTATTCCATGACATAAAAGTTTTTTCATAACCAGAAAAGCAGAAATAATTGTATCAGACTGCCTCATACTCTTAATCAACCCTTGCCCACCTACTAATGATAATCTTATATAATCTTATTATCTGGGAGAAGATTCTTTAAGAGAAGGAATCTTAACATCCTAAAACATTATTCTGAAAAGTATAAAGAGTACTTTATCTTTAGGATTTCTTGATTAACTGTATTTCATCTATTGACTAAATATATGCAATCATTTATCATCATATTATACATTCAGCTTCAGGATTACATTTTCACTTATAGGACATGAAAGTTGTACCAAAGCTACATATCAGCAATGGGATTTCACATTTCTCAATTCTTCCCTGAAGTGCATCACACAGGAGTTGCAATAGCAGCACAAGCTGTAAAATATTTGGATATTGCAATTATTACATCTCTATGTAAAGATGACTCTGCTTACAATTTATAAGCAAGAAAAAGGTAATTTTGTCCATCTTTGAAATCTTGTCCACAGTTCTCCACTCCTTGGAGTTTCCATGGCAGGCTTTGGAGAAACTCAAAGGAGTTGTTCCGTCTGTGGCAGGTATAAACCAATTGAGAAAGCTCCATTGCTGGTAAATAGCTTTGTTTTAAATGATATATGCTGTGCCATTTGGAGGGGGAAAAAACAATTTCTGTGATAGTGTATGTATGTTTAAGTGTATGTACTTAAATACAGTTAAAGCATCCAGGTTCAAAGTATTTGCAAAATAAGAAGGGGATTTTTCTGATAAATGTAAAGGAGTTAGAGCTCTAATTTTAGTGGAGCTTAGGCATCAACCTTTCTTGAGATATTTTGAGAATTCCATCTAAACTCAAGTTCAGCAAATGTTTTACAAGCTTTCTTTTGCACAGTCCTACTTTAACTGAATGTGAATTTCATACTGCATGCTCAGAGGTTATTTGCAATGGTAACTTCATCTCAAAATGACATAACCAGCCTATTAGTCAAATTATGCTATTGAACATATTTTCTCAAGTGTGAAACAAATATTTAGACTGCCTTCCCTTCCATAAGTAAATGGGCTTCCAATTCTTGTTTTATCAGTATTTCAGGATTCGAATCTCCTTCTTTAACTCAGTCCATTCTGGAGTGAGAAGGTAGTTTTCTTTTTCTCCCCTTAGAAATAAAGCAGAAAGAACAAGTCTCTATTTCCTTCACTGACTTAATTTTTCCATTGTCCCTCCTCTATATGTTTGTAGGAAACTTAATTTTGCTATTACCTGATGCAATAGCATACTTTTGTAACATTATAGACCTACATAAGAAAACTGGACAGGGCCTTTGGACCTTGTCCACATACCTGCATCAAAGCACAAGTGTACAAATCCATACCTCAATTTTACATGTGCATTTATGGCATCTTACATTTGCTGTGATATGTTTTGTCTCACCTTATTCTTTTGATTTTGTTGCTTTATAACATTTTTTCTCTTTTGTTATTTTTCCTTCAGTGCTAGTTCAATGACCTTCAGCTGAGTGGAGGCAACTTTTTATTGGCAATTGATATTTGTTGTCTAAAGTTTGAATCTTCTGAATCACAGAAAGTTCTCTTGGAAAACCTGTGTTGCTTAGTTGTTGGTCTTAAGCCAAACTTAATGTATAATGTATCTAATTTTGAAATGATGGATGGCTATGCATTTCTACAATATTTGTCTGACTGTGATAAATAGTTGGCAAATACTAACACCCTTAAGCATTAGTCTTGGGATTTCAAAACACCAGAAATTGTCTCTCTTGATAAGAAAATAAATGCCTGGTCAGGTGATTAAATACTCTGCAAAAGCAAGAATTGTGCTTTTAGGTTTGAGATCCATAGGGGAACGGTTTTCACCGTGATTCTATTTGCAGAGTGTAGGAAAATCCACAGGTTTTATGAGCCTACAGAGATGGCAATAGCTTTCCTTTTCAACACATCTCCAAAAAGACTCAGGAAAAATCAGAGGTAGTATGTACCATTCCGTACTCTCTGACTGAAGCTTTAGGTTACCTTAAAGAAATTTCACACACAAATTAATTGATACTGAAATGATTTTATAACCTTGATTTATACACATGACTACTAAAGCATTATTTTCCTTAGAGTCTGAACACTGAAAAGATGAGAAATTCCAGCTTGTTGTTTCTGTGCTCATAAGCATTGCTATCTTTGTAAGATGTAACAGTCATGAAGCTATTAACATAGTTCAGATAAGTGTTCACATTTCCAAATGCAACTTTAACGAGTAAAGAAAGAGATGCAATTTTGTCAATAATATTAATAGCAGTTAGGGATTTTTGGCATGTACTGTGTACTCATTCAATTACCTTTCATCTGCAACGTACATTTTGTAGAGATTTGTAAATATGAGGTTCTTCAAGTTAAAATTTATGATAATCATCTGGCAGAATCAATGAGAGAATTGAATTGTAAGCTTGTTGTACTGTTTGTTGATACAAATAAGTGTTAGACTTATTTTCAAAAGCATTTGTATGATGTGATCATTTTAATTTTTATTATCCTCAGTTAACACACTATATCTGAATTAGGTGACTAATACATTTTTTTGTTTTTTACCCTTGTCCAGTGTGTGATATATTCGCTATTTTTTAATATCTGCATTTTCATCTAATTTTTTTTCTTGTTGCTCTTCTAGGTAACAATAACAGAACTTCAGGTAAGTTTTTTAATTTTTATTGATTTAGCTCTCTAGATAATTCTGTTTCACGTACATACTGCTTGTAAGTGTATTAATTAAAAAGAGAAAGAAGTTTATTGAAAAGGTACCTATGATATATCTTCAGCGGTTTATTGATGATTTCCATATGTGGCTGTTCTTTCAGGCACAGCTTGCGCAGAAGACAACACTTGTCAATGATTCAAAGTTGAAAGAGCAGGAGTTCAAAGAGCAGGTAGGGGTGCTGTTTGGACAAGATGAAACAATATTCTTTTTTGAGATTTTGTATTTGCAATATTAGATGTTTTGTTCTTTGAGTAGTGGTGTAGCACATCTCATCCACGCAGGTGCTATGGAAATAAAATGCATGTAACATAGTGTGGGATCATACTGGCTCTTAGATCTGGGCCTTTTCAATGTACTCCTCTATCCCCAGAGTACAAAAATATCAAACGTTTGTGACACGTTAACAAAAACATTTGCGTAATGAAAAATGTAACAATGCACTTCATGAAATTATGGTTCTCCTCTTTTTTCTAAACTAAATCTCTTTTGAAGTAAAGTACAATTTTGAGGTTTTTTTCGATTATATATATATGTGTGTGTGTATGTATAACTTGTTTAGGTATATAAATATGTATATATGTATAATATTTGCTATTATATCTATTATATATTGCATCTACATACACACTTCCTCTTAAGTAGTTGACAGGGGACACAGTAATTGACAAGGGACAGCTTTTAATGACACAATTTTTAATTTTTTTCTTTTAAAAATGTATTTTGCTTTCAAAGAAGATTGTAATGTTTAGCCGAAAACTAATGCTAATAGTAATGCTAATGCTAAGGATAACTAATAACATTATGCTTAAGTAATGTTCACAAGCAGTTAAAATTATCTTTTTGACTGCTGGCTGTTTAGATTCATGTACTAGAAGATCGGCTGAAAAATTATGAGAAGAACATGTATGTCACAGCAGTTGGAACACCATACAGAGGCAAGTACATACTTTTTCATCACAGATTAGGTTTTCTTGAAAGTTGTGGTTTGGTTTAGACAATTTATTAAAATGTGAAACTTTTTAAAATGCTCATGTAATTTTTTTTTATGACATCTTACCTCTGTTTTGTCTTGTTTGACATAATAGAGCTGGTGTGTGATTTCAGAAGAGCCACTCTGTTTTGTTTGTTTGGGGTTATTTTGATGCTTGTTTTTAAGTCTTACAAGTAGAAGAGCTCTATATCAGAGTTCTTAAGCTTTGTATGCCCACGGAGGGAGTGATGCAGTGTCAGCAGAAAAGGGGCAGGGAGAAATAATCTGCTTATCTTGGCTAATTAAATATGCATTTTATGACTTGTTAAAATTCTTAAAAATTCAAATGCTAGATTTTACAGATCTTTCTTGTGTAGCATATCTTGGCTTCTACTATCCTGGTGACTAAAATTCCTTTGCAAGATCTTCTCCTCTGAGATCTTGATCACAGGAATATTACTTTTCTTGGTTAACAAGTGCTCTATTCATATCTGTTAAGAATACTCTTGTAAAAAATCACTTTTGTACTGTATGACTTCAACCATGTCATTTATATTTTTATTATTATTTTTAACCTCTCCCCACTGTCCACCTCTTTTGTCATGCTACCTATTTTTTTCTTACTTTAAAGGCCTAATTCTCCAAGTTGCTATCTAATTTAGTTTCCTGTCAGTCCGTGAGGCTGACCTTGTGTTAAATCATGCATATTTCTCTTTTCTTCTGTTTTGTGCTTGGTAAGAGTATGCAATGCTACTTCTTTAATCTCCATAGGCATTCCTCCCTAAACTTATCCTACACTGTTACTTGTGTAATACTTGATGATTATAGTCACAGTTTTGTATACTGCTACCTATCACATTCACCAATATTGCTTTGTTTTACCTGTACTTTTTGGGGAGTTTGTATCTTTTGTATCTCTTGTCTTAAGCTTAGTTTTTGTTTTACAGTATGTACTATGGTTCAGGTTCCTTGACAACCCTGTAGACACAGATCAAAAATTTTTAATTGGAAAAAGTATTAACACTTGAAAATATATTTCATTTGTCTTCCATCTGCCTTCCCCTGTTTTATGGCTTTTGTTCTTCCACCTTTTTACAATAAGGCATTTTACAGACAAGTAAATTTAGAAGTTGAGGCCAGTAAAGACTATGTAGGTTTGTTTGATTGTCTTAGATTCAGAATCCGCATTATATCAGTTCATCTTTTTTGCATTTACTCTGAGATTTAAAGTTAAATAAACACATGCAATTTCTGGATTCAGATGCCCTGACACAAAACTGGAATTAACTCATAGTCAAGAAAAATAGCAGCATCTGAGCAAATGTGTTTTAAGTATATCTGTTGTGAGCAAAGAAGAAAAGATCTAAGAATTTTCATTTAACAACAAATATAAAATAATATATTTTAAGTACTTTCTACATAAATGTGCTGATGCGTTATATGTTCAGCTACATGAATTGCTCTCAGTAAGTTTTAGGCATCGGCATAATTATGCAAACCACTACGGTGCTTCTTAGTTGATTACATTTTATTCCAGTCACTTTCTGGCTAAGAGTAACTTTGATTCATATGAATGACTCTCAATATAAATATACTCTTATTTTTGTTGGCACAGATGGAAACCTTTGCCATACTGATGTTTCCCTCTTTGGAGAGCCTACTGAGTTTGAATACTTGAGGAAAGTGCTGTTTGAATATATGATGGGTCGTGAGACAAAGGTATGGAAAGTTATGTACAGTACCATGTGGTTCAGGTTAGAATAAAATTTAGCTCCCTCACTGTATAGATTTGAAGCACCATATGCTTGCGATTCATTACACACTATTACTGCCACAGGCTTTCAGTTTTTGTTCAAAGAGGCATGGTCCACACCTTAAAAACTTTGTCAGCGTGCTGAGATTAAGTGCTGGGGGAAAGGACAGAGAGAAGACTGGGGAGGGGGTATCACATCTCTCACCATCATGCCCACGGAGACAAAAAAACCTATAGGTAGGTATGGTTTTACTAGCTGGGGGAGAAAAAATGGTCCTGTTGTCAGTCAGGCTTAATGTACTTTGGAAACTGGTATGCACTACATTAGCAAGAGTACTCTTGTGATGTCATTTTGACACAAACACAAGTAACAGTCGTATTGAATAATAGTTTGTTAATAGCTCTGAAGATGCTGAAATATCTCTTGAATTGTCTTTTTAGAAGATTTTATAGGCTCGCAAATCTGTATACCTTCTTTAGATGGTATTAATTTACTCTTAAGAACAGTGAAAACCTGGACACTAAGCTTCTTGTTCTGTGCTGACAAGCTTGTGAAATCATTCCTAAGTTGGAATTTTACTAGCTTGTAGCAGTACTGATGCTTAGAGATTGACCAGGTTTAAAAGAGGTATGTCATAACACAAACATTTTTCTTGGATGATAAATGCTATGTGGATTAATATGTATATATATTTTTCCTCCCTGGAGTTCTTCCATTCCTTGTTGTACCACCTTCAACTAGGACTGCTATTGAGCAGAGAGGTTTTATGCAGGGTTATAAGTTAATTAGCTCTATTTTCGTTGTTCTCTGTACAGAATAAAATTTGGTCTATGCAAGACTTTTTGTCCCTATTGGATTCCTCTTTCTTCCCCTTTTTATCTGTTTTCTTTCTTTGTATTAATTTCTCTATATTAAAAATATAAATCCCATACTGAAAAAAACCCAATCACTAATTCTCTTCTGTTCGCAAACCTGTGGCTCATTCTACAGCTCTCCTAGTTTAATAGCATATGAAGGAAATCATTAAAGAAAAACGTGCACATTACTGAATTTAAGCTTTTGAACTGTGAGGGACATGAAAAGAGAAAATGTTAAAAAAACATTCTCTAATAACTTGGAAGTGGACATTTCAACTTCAAACAACCCTTGAAACGGCAGCAGACGACTAGTGCAGCTACCTGGTACAAATAGCAAATCTGCATTTGAGGAAGCCTATTTTGAAGCCTCTCTTGTTGCTCATTAAGGCTATTTCCTACTGATGTTCAAAATACTACTATACTATACTCAAAACTTTGGAATATAAAACTGAGGGGTTTTTTTTTTCTTTTTCAGCAGTGATATACTAAAACTGCAATTAATTTCTGCAATAACAAACAACAAACTTCCATGAATGTTATGACTGCTACATCAGTGTCAAAATAAACTTGATTTCAGGTCAGGCTCTTCTGTCTTTTATTGAGTTGCTTGATTAAAAATTATATATATTTTCCCTAGAGAATATGCTGTATTTAACCAGAAGATTCTGTTTCAAAATTTGTTGCACGCTGGCTGTTAAAAGCACATGAATACTGGAAATAAAAAAAAAAAAAAAAAATTGGACCAAAGAAAAGATAGACATTAGTTCCTACAATAACTTAAGAAGGCATGGTTTTAATATAATTGAACAGGGTGGTATATTTAATTCAAGTAAACAACCAGAAGATACATTTTTTCTAATACACTTCAGTTTTTAACTTTGGGAAATTAGATTTAGATAGGTGATGAAGAATTGCAGAGTTCTTAAAATAGAGTCTAATTGCATTCCTCTTTGCTATGTGTTCATATCAGTTTGGTTATCTTTTAGTAATGTTCAGTTGCGGGTAGATGTTCTAATGTATTGCAAGAAGGAAAGAATTTCTGGTATAGTCCAATCCTAAATTATTAGCTAATCAAGATTGTAGCTGTAACGGAGCTCGTTCTTTTGCTAATGGAAAACTAAAATGGAATGAAAGCTAACATTTCTGCTAACTTAAATATCTCTTCACTTTTGCTTCAAAAAGTGCTTTCAAGCTAGTGTCTTCTCTCACAGTGATTATGTCATATAATCTAAAACTTATGAGCTGTCTTGAAAACTGAGTGGAGAATTGTGAGCAATGATGCTGTGATTGATAAAATCTTTTAATATTCAATCTAAATGTGTTCATAAACAATTTATATACTTGTTTGGTTTTGCCAACACAGTCCTTCAGTTAAAGGACCTTTACTGGGTGTACCACCTTGGTACAGACATACCCTTCTCTCAGCTTTTGTTTTGCTAGACCAGACAAGGCAAATTCAATTCCTCAGCTCATCCTGGTGGCCTTTCTCTGTGCAGGGTCTACTTTCAGAGCACAAGTAGATATACTGCATCTCAGCTGTGGCTTAGTAGTGATGTTAAAGATCTTTATTCACATTATTTCCTCTTTACTGCAAGAAGTTGAACCGAAGCTGCACAAACTGTCCTGGATAGTTTGCATTTTACACAGCCTGGTAAACAGTCCTGGAATCCTATTCAGTAGACACATTAATGAATGCATCAGTTCTGTGATGGTACTGGAGACCTAAGAGAAATGTTGAGGGTTGACAGTGGTTCAGTAATCTAAGAGTCAGGAGTTAGAGTTGATAATGTATAACCTGTATGCTCACATTCTTTCAAAGCTAAAAGTAAAATGTTTGACCAAGATGTGCACATCTCTTTGCTGGGGGATTTTACTGTTCTTCTCACAAATCCATCTTTATTTGTTGCCTCTTCCTTGCAGAATGTATGAAATTAGATTGCCAGCTTTTTCTAAGTGTGCACCTTATTCAAAATATCTGAACTTGGAGATATGTAGCATATACCATTAGATACAATAAAATAATGTTTTTACAGCCATGTGAATAGTTGAACTTGACCAACTGTACTGCACACTAAAACACTAAGTCTTGCAGAAATCCTAGAGGACTGCTTTGGCAGATGCTTCTGCTTGCAACTTTATTATGCTGTTTGGAGTGTATTCTATGGGTCAGAAAGATAATCAGTCTGAGTTGTATATCTATTATAAATGTGCATCTTTATAGTATGTCAGTTAAACAAGTACATTTGTAAATACTATAATGGCAGTGTATTCTGTCAGACTTACTTCAGACATTGTTGCTCTCCAGCATATATGTCTGAGATAGATAGTAAATTTATGCAGATGTTTTTCTAGCACCTGGACGTGCTTTAGTGCATTGTAGAAAAACAAGGGCAATTTCTGTTAAGCTTTTTGTGGTTTGGGGGAGTTCTGCTTTTGACTAACAGCCTTCAAATTACAGAGGGACTTTAGGAACTGATTGATATCTTTCTAAAAGTATTATTTACAGTGATGACATACCTGAATACATCAGCCTCATTGAAAGAACTGGGAGTGCAAACTATCATCTCCTTTAGTTGTACTACTATGTTTGTAAAAGCTCAGGCTTTTTATATAGATACAGAAATATATATATATATACACATACACACAGACACACATATCTGTATATACTCACACACTTAGAATTATTAAGTTTTTATAGTAGAGTAGATTATTAGAGGAATAAGGTAAACCTTTTGCCTATGTTAAACATACAATCTTAAATTCAACAGTCCTTATAACCTTGTTTCAGGACTATGCAACTGTGAATAGGGTTGAATAAGTCTACTTCAAAATATCCCTAGTGACCACAAAAACTTGGAGAATTTCAAGTCATTGCTAGTGATAAATTCCAAAATGCACATTTTCAGGAAAGAAGGCTTTTAGATAGCCTCTATTTAAATTGGCATCTATATTTTCGTGCAGTATTTGCAGTGTGTGTACATTTTCCTTAACATTTGCATACCATTGTGTCCTGAAGAAAGTTGTTAGGAGAGGGCTTTCTTGGTAGCTCTCTTCTAAGGAGTCTGAATAGATTCCAAGTCCATTGCTAATTTCTCTTGCCAAAATCCTCAACACAACTATTTGGGGCTAAACGATTAGAAAGCAAAGTGTGGAGTTAGTTTGCGTCACTGAACGCATTCCTTTTTGTATCTGCATTAGAGGGACTGCAGTAGAGGGGCTTCTTAATTATGGAACTATTAATATGTTAAATTTAAAGTGATGCCTTTTTAATAGGAAAGGTTCAACAAGATTTGGTTTATTTTCTTTTACTTTTTTATCCCTAGTTAAGTTACGCACAGAAAAATTTGTAAAAAATTAGGGCATTACCTCTCGCTTTCAGCTGTGGATGTTTTTGTCCTGAAGCTGCTTTGTTGCTGTGGTTTCCCCTCTTCACTTCACATGTGAGACTGGTAATAAGCAGTGGACTTTCAGGGCAGCAATCTTATCTCATGCATATTCTTTAGGAGCAGCAGTTACTGCTTTTGTAGCAATCACCTTCTGCTGCACAGCAGCTCTCGCTTTGACCTTTCTTCTTAAATCACCTGACTACTGTTCTGTGGCTTTGGAACTTCTTCCCACTCATCTGTTTTTAAAATGGAAATAATTGTTGCCTGTTGTGGACTGATGTTTAATAATAATGTTTTAAACTTCTGACATCTTCCATCTTTCATCATGTCTAAATGTTTTGCTGTTTAAATATGAGTTACCATCTACCTGCTAAAAATGTTTTCACAACTGAAGTTCCATATCTAACATTTGGATCTGCTTTCTCAATGTTTGATTTTTTTGTGTTTCTTTACACAATATTTGGATGATGTGAATATAGTTGAAGCCAGAAGGACTCTTTCAGGTTGTATGCACCTGAAATGTCTTTTTTTAGAAAGACCCCATTAAGATCAAATGTTTTAGCAGCAGTATTAGCAACAGTATACTGTCTTATTAAAGGACATTTAAGTATTTGAGCTTAGATACCATAGAGCTTACATCATTTTACGGTAGCTGCAGTTTGCGATAATGTGAGATGAAGGCTCTTTATGGTTTCCATATAACTCACATAACACAGCTATCATGTAAATAGGATTTGAAACTAATGGAAATATCTTACTCCTTTCACTGTGATTTCCACTGACATTACTAAAATAGTATGCAGTATTCTTAAAGTGCATTTTAAAATATTAAAAAGTATTTTAGTGCATGCAAAATTGCTTATAGATAACCTGTTTTTCTTTAGACAATGGCCAAGGTTATAACGACAGTACTGAAGTTCCCAGCTGATCAAACTCAGAAGATATTAGAACGAGAAGATGCTCGACCATTGGTATGTTGTATAAGTAAACTTAGTTTATGCAAAAGATTAGGTTGCGATAATAAGAAATTGGAAACTTTCTTTAAATCTCCCTTTCCCCATTTTCTCCTTCAAGGAAGCTCCTTTTCTCCCTCCTTCCCCCTCCTTCAAGAGAATATCAAATTCCAGGAGTAGGTTTGAGTTTATAGTAAAAATTAGAGGAAAAAAAAACCCAAGCATATTTTCTTAACTTATATTTCTTATCACTGGTTTAGCCGTGTGTGTGGTAGCTATGGGTACAACAGAAAAAAGCAAGCCCAGGCATTGCTACCATTTTGCAGCTGAATTTTCTAATTAAAACTGTCATCTGACATAAAATTCATATTTTAAAGTTCAGATGTTTTTGTAGAAGTGTACCAGTTTTTCTGACAAATGTGTCAGAAGAGATTTTTCAGATCTGGGAAAAAAAATTTCTGGAAAAAACAAGAGCCATTTTGTTTGCAGACTGGAAAACTGATTAGCTCCCTCACCTGGGATATATGCAACTGAAGTGGGATGTATAGTGAGTATCCTAACAAGCTGGTTATTTTTAGACTCCTTCTTATTTTTTGTACAGAAAAACCTTAAAAATGTCAGGTTCACTCTGGGTCAGAACAGGTTAAAAAAGAATCTTGAACACTTACCTTTTTCCAGTATTGTCTTGCCTTCAGTAGTGCTGAGTGTAGCACTCAACAATATTATAGAGATCTTTTACCTTGCCCAACTGTGGGGAGGCAATAAAGTCATGAAGATTAGTCTGCACAGATATATAAATTAGATGGTAAAATTGGTAGAACACTGAATAGAAAATGATATTTTAATTGACCCTAAATAATTAAAGATTGCCCAGCTCTCCCAGATTTTGTAAGGGATAGAATGGAACTGTACCAGCATCATTACGGCTACTTTGGGGTATATGTGAGTGGGGTTTTTTTGTTTTGTTTTTTTGTTTTTTTCCTTCCAACTTAAAAAGCTTGCTAGCAGGTGACAATTGCTTAGTATTTACAAGGAGGATGAATTGGAGTTTGAGAAACAAACCACAAAGAAAGAGAAAGATGCATAAGTACTTTTAGTATTGCTATTTTGTGAGTACTGTAACCATTTTTTGTTAAGATAAAAGCTGTAGCAACTTTCTGTACATTATATCTGAAATCAACATTGTGATCCATCTTTCTGTGGACCAGTTTAGTAAAATTAGGAATTAAAGTGAGAGGAAGAGTTTCAGTCTATTTATCTCAATGGCCTTTTGGCCATTTCAGACTCTTTCAGGCCTTTTGACTCTTTCAGAAACAGAATAAAAGAAAATTTTAAGCATTTTTACATTTCAGTTGAAGCAGTTATATTAAAGTACTGTTGGTCCCTTGAAACAAATTTAAAAACATTCTACTGTTTCATCTGCTTGAAATAGCAAACATAAGGAAAGTGTTTGACATTTCAACACTTTCTTACACACTTTGTATGTAAGTTTGAAGTGTTTTGCAATCTTAAATATTTAATATACTTTTTAAATGATACATATAAATAATGACATAAATGTCGATAATAGTGCAACTTCAGTAAATCGCGTGACATTGCATCCCAAATGTGATTTTTTTTTTTTTTTTTGGTCTCAGTTGTTTAAACAAAAAGCATCCTTCTGGCCAAAAGTGACGTTAGAGAGACAGACCTTATTTTGCAATCCCTTCAGCTTTTTGATATCTGAAACCTGGTCTTCCTAAAACAGATATTCACAATCTCTGTTACTAAAGAAAACTTTATCTTGAAATCAGCCAACCAAATTTTGATCCTCGGGATTCAGTTTTGGAGAGAGCATACAGTGAAATTATTTTGCTGGCTGCAAGTGCTTTGATGGTTAAGGATATCGTAATTCAGAGAGCTTTGTACCCTGCTCAAAAACTTCTTGGGTTTCACCTAGCAGTCCTTCCTTGGCTCAGGTTGAGCCTAACAATTTTTCTCTTTTCCAAGATCACATAAGAGGTGAAATTGGATATATAATGGAAACTTACATGTTAGGACATGTTATGCAAATTACTATTGGAGGATATAGTCATTTTTTTCTTCACTTTCAACATTGTTCGGTTTGTTTACTGAAGCACAAATTGGTATTTCCAGTTAGTCTTTTGTAATTCAACTTAGGTGACTAAAAACAGTCTGTGGGGGGGTCTTTATAAACATATTACCTTGTCAAGAGCTTTTTTAACTGACATTTATTAACATGATCATAGGGTTTCCTCCCACCTAACAATAACAAAATGATGCTGGTATTTCAAAATAGCCAACATTTAGATCTCAGGAGCAATAAGGTGCCTAACTGCAACTAAATGTGCATTTTTAACATAAATGTTTCTGCATGTTAGTCTATAGCCAAAATGTCTATAACTGATTTTAATGTGTGAATTGTCAATTTACTTTGCTATTGAAAAAGGATAAATGTACGTAGTACTAAGTAGAGGGTATTTGCCAGTAATTATTTATCCTTTTAGCATCTGGGGCTTTCTTTATTAAACAGTGGGCATATGTTTAAGAGGTTTCCTTTGAAAACTTTTAACAAATTCCTAGATCAATAAACATATGTCAGATCAATGTATCACCTTCACAAAGCAAATTTTTAGTGTGTAATTATTGTGATCTAACTGCAGCAATTTCAGCTGCAAGCAGTAGATGTCCACAGAGTTCTTATCTATGCTATTAACACAGTAGTCCAATAAGCTGTTTTCTTCCTGGCTTTGTAGTTTGCCTCACCTCGCAGTGGTATCTTCTGAGTATGCCATCAGTCTGTGCTTAGTTAGCATGTGGGTGAGTGAAGCCTAATACATACTTGTTTTATTTGAAGATCAAACCTGTAGCATGAGATTAATCATTCTACTGTTACTTTTTTCTTGCCTTATTTTGTTCATTAACTTTCAAACATTTTTGTTCTATATGATGAACACTGTTAAACTTTTAATCATAAATTGCTTTACAAAACTAAGTTGGAAAATGTTGATTCAAAATCAATCTTTTTGAGATACAAGCATTACTTGAAATATTCATTGAGGGCAATAGAAATCTCAGTTGTAGAAAAAGGAAGCAAAATCAGATTTTTAAATCAAAGAATATGTAATATTAACGTTTATTGTACTTGGCCTTGTTTTGTTTTCTGATTTTTTTTTTTTTTTTTCCCCACCTTCTGAGCTTCTTATTTGAATAGGTAAATAGGTAAGTCAGATTTCTGGAAGATGCTTACTCACTGTACTGCTTGAAATGAATTATTACATCTTATAAATACCACAATATATTTTTTTAAGAATATTGATGAAATATTGCCTACAGAGGATTTAGGCTGTGATTACCTTTAAACTTCATTACATTAAACTTCATTACTCCATTTTCTGAATCAGACCCTTGGCCTGGTATCAAGAAAAGATAGAGCAGATAGATTAAGGAAAACAATTTTGGGAGCTTTATGCTCTCAATTTTTTGCATTATTTTGGGGATTTTATTAAGTTATTTTCATTATGAATCTGCAGCACTAACTGTAGTGTTACACAGAACAAGCAACTGATTTGGCCTAAAGATAAAGGTTGTATCAGGCCAGTCAAGCTAAACAAGCAACACAAAAGCCATAGCGGTCGAGAGAGGAGCAGGATATCGAAGTATGCAGGTAAAACTTTCTGCATTGCCTGATGTGATTATCAGCTGAGTAGTGCTAGTGATGTATGATATCTAATAAGCTCTTCAGATGAATTCTATAGGATATACTCAGCCTAATTTTCCTTTTCCTCCTTTGCAACTGAAAAGCTTTGCAGAGTTGCAGGCGATTGATTCAGTGCATCTGAAGCAATCGCCATCCGTCGGCTGAAATACAGGGGCTGGTTTTGTGCGCATCCTTGGCCTGCACCACCTCGATAGCAATGTGGATTAAACTTAAGCTGCTTCCATCACCAGTTATCTTGAGGCAATTGACAGGCAATCTTCCTTTCTTGCAGTCATGTGAATAGAGCCTTCAATATAAAATATACTTGTATCAAAGGAGGGAAGAAAATATCTATTCATTTTAGCTAACGTTCAAGATTTCTCCTTTTGTTTTTATTTTGTGTTCTTTTAAATCTTTCTTTTTGAATAAGATAGCAAATGAACTTTATTGTACTTAAAGTGCAGTAATATTTGGACTCTTTGCTCCTAGCCTTGATCACTTCTTAACAAAATCAAATGCTTTTTCTAGCTCTTCGTTGAAAATAAATGAATTGTTAGTATTGAGAGGACAAAGCTATTTACAACACTATTGCAGAAAGCATATTTGAAACTTAAATTCTTGTCATGTTGTCTGTAATGCTGATGTAAAAGGTTCATATATTCTCAGCCCTTTTTGAAGGATAGCATAGAAGGGCTTGATTTTTGACCTTGGTGTCAGCAATTGCCTGTAGTAGCTTCATAACTTAAACTACTATGTATGGAAACTGTTCAGATCTCATTATTAGATTGTAGATTCTTAGTTTATCACAAATATTCTTGAGGTTTATGTCAGTGGACAGCCAACAAATGGAATAATAGTCTTCCATGTATAAACCTTAGAAATTAAGGCAATGCTAACTTGATTGCGAAAGTGATAAATACTTTTCCTGGTGGAGGAGGGTTTTTGCTAGCCCTGAAGTTTGACTTTATTTCAGTTTTAATCATGAATCTTATGAGAGGGCTTATTAAGGCATGATACTGTGGTATAATATTTATTTCCAGTGAGATTCCTCTAATTGTTTTGTTACTGGTTAGTATTTTTTTTTTAATCCCATCCCAGTTCCTCAACTGTTTTGAAAATACTGGAATGGAATTGCTTGCTCAAAATCAATGAATAATTTGTTCATTTGACTTACCTGAAATTGTTCCATCTCCTATTGCTACCAGTAAACAAATATATTTAATTATTTTAATATTAGGTGTTTATAAGTTACTCCCTTCACAATGTAACATTCATTTATTTGCTTTAACTTTTTATTCTTCTAGTCATGGCTACGACCATCTTGAAGAAATAGTGATGATAATGTCTTATGACAGAGCTGCTTAGAAATATGTCCGTATCTCTGTTGTTGTTCCTTGAGAATGGACAAGAAGAAAAGCTATTATTCAAGGTCACAAATGGAGCAGCAAGAAGCAAAACTCAGCACCACCTTTGGACCATGAATATAGTTAACAATTGCCTTGACAAGAAACGCTAATCAGGGGTTATCTGGTGATGAGCCTTTTTTCTCTTCTATTGAATATTGTCTTCTATTTTGTGTTAAAGGTTATTTTTTTAAAGGAGAGAAAAGACTTCATCCTGGGAAGGAATTGCCCACTACTGTGTCTCTATACAGGTTTCACTGAGTGTTTTTTAAGAGTTGAACTAAATGGTTTGTCTCTTCTATTTATTTCTTTATTTTTGAATGAATTGTGCAATACATTTTGGATGGGTAGCAGTTGGGGTGATTTTCCTGATGAACTAGGCACTCTGGTTTGACTGCTCTCTCCCTATTTTATCTTCTGATTGTTTGCTAAAGGTCACTTCTATATGCTTTTGCCTACAATAAATCCAAATTGCAGTACCTCATTTGTTTACTCTTAGCTTTTGTACTTATATTTTCTGGAGAAAAAATACATTACCGTAAATTGTAAATAGTTAATACATAACTGTATCATATGCTGATCTGTGACTGTTGACAGCACTAATCTGACAGAAGCTGAGATAAAATAAAGTTTATTTACTGTATAATTTTGAAACTTTTCATGGTATGATTTTTCTTTTGGAATGACCACCAGTTTTGTTCTTACTCTTGTGCAAGAACATCCCTCTCTGAGACATTTCTTGTTTGAAAACCCTGTTACATGAAGAGTTATTCAAGTACATTGGGCAAAACTTTCAGATTTTCACAAGATCGCAACCTGTATGACAGATGCATGGTGAACTAAACCGACACAAGAACGTAGCGAGTGAGGAAGCTTGCTTTGTTATGGTTTTGGAATTCTGTTTTTTTTCTTTTCTTTTAAATAATGCCTCTCTAACCACTTTGTATATAATTTGTGATCCTCTGAACCCCTATCCAAGTATGGATAAATTTAACTTGTTCTGCCATTACTTTGATACGTGTCGTATGTATAATTGTGACCTGTACTGTTTATGCTAGTTTGACTGCCAAGATCATTCAAGGTGCTTGATCCTTCATGGATGTAGTTTCTAGCAAATATTTATAGGAGCAACAGATCCACTAAATAGCTCATCAAATAGCTCACCTCTGAGCATAAATAGGTCTTTCAAATAGCCATGCCTGGAAGATAGTGTTAGGAAATGGTCGTTAGCTGCAGGTCCTCCTGCCCACAGAAGCAGGTTGGACTGGTGTGGCATGGCCTTAACAATAAATTTGGTTTGTTGTCCCGCTCCAGCTGTGGTGACCAAGCTCAACAGCTACCCCTGAGCAGCCCCAACCCCATGATTTGCACACCTTATAACCCTTTTCCTGTTTCTTGACCCTCCTTTTCACTACCCTTGCACCTAGTCTCCTCCCAAATAAACTAGCCACCCCATTTTAAGCATTACTTTTTACCAATTGGTCCCAGGTTTGCTTTGTCCATACCCAAATTTAGTATTTCTGATACCATTACTGGGGTAATCTGCCTTATACAACATTACTGTTGTGGTTACCTTGGCACTGGTGGCCTCTCAAGACTCGCCAAAAAGTCCCCAGTGTTTGCCTCCAGTTATCTGTGAAGTCTGGCTGTTTCTCACACAACTCCCCCATGGCCACTGTGAGATCCAGCCATCCCTTATGGCACTGTTACTTTTGACAGTGTCTCATGTTGTTACTTGCCACATCCAGCATCTCCTCATGTCATGTCCAGTAGTTTTCCATGTCCTGCTCAGTTAGCTTCACCTCAGGCCAGGGTGCAGTGAGCAGCCTAGTGTTTGCCTGGGACTCTTAAAAAAAATAGTTACAGGCCAGTGATGTGTACGAAGTTTGATACGGTTTTTGCAAATGCACTGGAATTCACCTTTCTTGTCATCTGCAAGAAAGGAGATGAAGAAGCTGAATTTATCTTTACAGTTTCATATTCTAATGAAACTGGGAGAAGTGGGAGGATTTCTGCGGTCCAATATCTCTTGTGGCCACCAACTGCCTAGAGAATGTGTCTGGTTTTAAGCTGTTGAACAGAGTCTAAAGGGACTGTATGGCTTGCTTTCGATATTTAAGGACCCAGAGTTTCATTTTTATTTTCTACTGCTTTGTCCCTGTCAAAAACTGATTTTTCAGGCTGATTTATTGTTCATAGCACTTTTTTTTTTTTGAGCTTTTCCCTTTTATCAAACATAAGAAGTATGAAGTTAAAATTGTATGTTTTTGTGACAGTTTCAGTATAAAAGCCTCTCTTTGCTTTCCGCTCCTGTTGCGTATGGGACCCTCAGCCTCCAGAGTATTGCCTGATGTGCACCAGCAGCCTTGAACAGACTTCAGATCAGTAAGTTGGGATCTGAAAAAGGCATGTTTCTCTCTTTCCTGGCTGAGGATTTGTGGAGTTTTGCTATTGCTATCCTTACAGCAATCTAAAATGTGTATTTTGAGTTTTAGGTTTCCATATAAGGTATACATCTTCTTATGCTTCAGGAAATTAAATGCAGCAATCTGTTTCTCTCATAGTGAAGTTTATAATCACTTGTATTTTTCAGTTCTTGTCCTTGCAAATTGGACATTTCTCAGGATCCTTAATAGTTTTTTGGTTTTGTGCTTTTCCCATTCCGTGAAGGATACTAGTTATGGGCTGTACTTTGTCAAGTGTGACTTAAGTGCAGTGGACCAAACTGAAGTAGTCTATATAATATTCATACAACATCAGCTGGAGCAAATAAATTCCCTTTCCCCACTAAGTGACTAATTAAAGAATGCAATGGGGATTATAGTTATCCTTTTTTTTTTTTAACTAAAAACATAAACCAAGTTCACTTCTATAAATAACTCATAAGTAATCACATAACTGTTTCTTAACATAATGGGAGAGATGTGTTAAGTAAGAGCTTAGTCAGACTGCAGTTTTAACTGCTTCTAGATTTTTTTAGGGACTATGCAAATAAGGCATTATTTTAGCACTTAAATAAAGGAAATGAGTTAGGGTAAAAGCATGAAAGAGTCCCATTTTGAGTAGCGTTTTTTTGTTTCTTGGAATGTCATAAAATACCAATAGTAGTGCCAATACAACTATAAACTAATATGCTCCAGCCCACAAATACTTGTGCTTATAAAATATCCTTGTTTAGACACACATAGCTAAAAGCCAAAGACTGTATCAAAGTTTTGGCTGCCTTTTTAACAGAGGTTATAGGATCCCAAGCTTGTTCAAACTGAAATGTTAGAACATGATGTTGCAAGAGAATTCATGTGGATATTATGTTTTATGTTGAACTTTCCTCCAGTTAAACATGCATTCAGTGTCCATCATATATTTACAATTTTATGGACCTGTACACATGTGCATAGATACACAAAAATGTATAGTAAATCTATTTATAAAGATAAGACTTAAAACATTTACCAAGCATCCTCTAGTGTCCTAAAGATTAAACACTGTTAATTAAGGTGAAACACATCTGTGTTTTTTTTATTATTATTATTTCTGTACTATTTCAGTGCCTGGGCTGATGTGTATTGGCAACATTCTATTTCAGATTTCTTATTAAAAATTATTGATAAATCCACCCAAATTCCAGCTCTGTCATTTTTAGCCCCTCTTTCTATGGGCTATATTAAAACTTATTTTCTTTCCTAAATAGTACTCAGTTTTTGGTTTGCTGTTCTAAGATGACTATTCCAAATTGTGCGGAAACAAGACTGAATGCCAAGATTGGTTTCATTCTGTAATTCAGACTTTTTGCATGCATTGTTACTGTCCATCCACAGCTGTGCAACGGAAAGTATTTTCTCCTCTTTGGGATTTGTTAAATTGAGAAACTTGCTTTTGATTTGCTTTTTCCAAGAAATGCCAGCTCTTTCGCTGGATTATGGATTCGTTATAGAGTCAAGATAAGCAGAAGGCGGCTGCCTCTGCCCCAGCACGTGGGATAACCACTTCCCAGCTCTGAGAAGCTCTGAGCTGTCCCTCGGCTCTGATCCTCCAGGGCACTGCTAGCTTGGGGTTGTGGAGCTCTCTGTGGTTGTGGATATTCATAATATTGCAAATTAGAGATGTTAGAACAGGAGTAAGCATACGTTGCATATTATTTTACGTTGTATCTCTGATCTAGGGGTTGTCACCTTTAATTTTCTCTTCTCTTGCAGGCTGTCATTTGCACTTGTCCTAGTCTTTCTCTATAAACACTGAGTTAGTTTCTTTATGTATTAAAATCATTTTAAAGGCGCACTGGCTCAAAACAAGCACGTCTCTAGAGATTTCTTTCACTGTAAAACAGTGACAGCCATTATTTCCTACAGTTGCCACTTAATACCGTGTGACATTTCAGAGAAGCTGTAATTAAGCCAATGGTAAATACGTGCTAACTTAGGGCTGTGCTAGCACAGCACTGTGCAGCAATGGAGGATGTTGGAGGAGTTGGGAAAAGTGTGGTGCAGGGCCCTGCTAATGATACACGACTTCCTCCTCTTGGTTGCAGCTTCTAAAGCAGCAACCAGATCACATCCTCATCTGGTGGCCATTGGGCAAATGAATACAGCAGTTGTTCGCTTTCTAGTTAGGCAGGTCCCTGCAACAAAAGCCACTGCGATTCGGCAAGGGGGTTTTCCGAGTGGAGACCAAATCCTGGGTGGCCACGGGGGCTGAGTGGGTTCAGGATGTGGAGGGCACCTCTGGAGGCTGATGTTGAAGCACATCAACAGGCCTACGCTAGAGAGGCCTTTGCTTGCTGAGCCGTGTCAGCCCGTCTTGGTGGCTAGACAGCTTGAATCTCTAGTGCTTTCAGTAAGCATTTAACTTCACTGAAAGGAAAAAGGATGAATAGCGGAGTGTATGCTGTAATCTTTGCCACTGTTTATATTTTGGAAACTTTATTAGTCCAAGAAAGTATTTAGCCTTGTTATTTAGATCTATGATTCCTACTTGTTACTGAGCTGATGTCTGCAAGAAAAATAGCTTTTGCATTTGGAGGCACTCTGCGTCACCCAGTTTTATAGGAGTAAGGGAAGGACTTAGACGTTTTCTAACTTGGATCAGGCAGTGTATCTTTTGCAAATTAATCAAAATGATCAAACAGCATGTAAAATTTAGAACAGTCATCTCTCTGTGCAGCCAAAATGACATAGGTTCTGCGGTTCCCTAACTGCAAACTTGTTGCTCAAAGGAGCCTTGCCAATCTTTCTCACTCAAGCCACAGTCTCCTGAGAAACTGCTGAAATTGAAAATTAAGAAATCTGTTTTTGAATGAGGAAGAGAGAGGATAAATAGTTACAGAGTCATTTGGGTTGTAAGATTCATCATGGCGGATGAGATGGTAAGTGCTAAAAATATTACCGTTTCTGCATAGAAGTTTTGAGTTTGCCGTGTCTCTGGCCAACACGCTGTTTGTTCTAGCAGCCCATCACCATTGGGAAGAGGGTAAAAGTACTCGATAGTGAGCTGGCCTAAGCTACCTAGAAGTAGACCTCCCCACTGTCCATAAGCTTTTATGCCCCCAAACATGAGAATTACTGGAATGGCATATCCTGGTTAATTTAGCTGTGGCTATTCTGGTCCATACACACATCTGCCTATCTTCATGAGTACTACCAAAGCTTGTCCTTACTGATGCAACAGATCGTTCTGGAAATGAGTTGTAGGATTGAAAATAACTGGCCCTTCTTTATCCCTTAACAAAATGGGCAGTACTTCTCTACTCTATGCCTAGAAATGGAAAAGTCCATAAATTTGGAGAGCATTTATAGGCTGAAATAAGTAAATTGCAAAATACACAAGAACAATCCAATAGTTCTTATTAGTGAATGTTATTGTGATGGGTATCTAGGGTTTATAGAGTACTTTGCCCTTAAAACAACGGCAATTATTTCGCTTCCTCACAGGCTAGGCTGGGAACAGAGTTAAGTGGCCCTTTTAGAAAGGTGATAAAATGAGAGACTGGCTATGAAAGCAGAGGGTCTTCCTTTACTGTAATGAAAATAATAAATAGGCTGTGCTATCTTCAGAGAGCAAATGGTTCATTTTCTGGCACTGGAATCTAGAATTGGCTTCTCCTAAAAGTAACTGTCCTCATCTTGAAGCTCTGCAGCCACAGAGAGCATTATCTGAATGTTATTTAAAGAACAGCACGCCTAAGCCTTGAAATTCCAATGCGTGTTAGTCAGTGAATTAAAATCTCATCCAACTGGGAACTAAGCATTGGACATGGGTAGCTTAGTTTAGTGTGAGGGTTTTTTCCCCCACTTCAGCGTCAGGTAGCGCGTTTAGGACATTATGGCTCTGCAGGACATTAGACTCCTCAACCTGAAGGATGAAGGACAAGCTGTGTGTGTTTTATGCAGGGCCTGCCACAGTGCGACCCCTTTCCTAAGATGAACCTGCAGGCTCCTGTGGCAATAGAAATGTTATTATAAATACAGGGTGAGCAGGAGAGGTCCATGTTGTCTGCATGTATGTGTAAGCTTTTTTTTTTTTTTTTAAACATTGCTTGTTTAGTCGTCCAGTGATCGAGGAAGAGGAAAGAGTACCGGCAGCCATGGCCAGCGTAAATAGGGTGTTACAAAAACACCTGGGGTTGGTAGTACCTGCTGTGTTTGGACTGCTTTTAGGCATAGTTGGATACAAGTGCCTTACTTGCTTGTAGTGGTATGAAACTTTAAGGAAAAAAGAAAAAAAATGCTTCATGATTAGAGACAGCCTTTTTGCTTGGAGAGCTAGGGCTGAGCTTGCACCTCATGGATGGGCCTGTGGGGACCTTGATAAACCATCTGGCTGAGCCACATGTCTTTGGCACAGCCAGCGGCTTCCTTTAGGCAAGAGTTCCTCTTCTATGTACTGTTTATCTACAACTATTCATTAAACGTTTTCTTGTCTTCACTGAGCCCTTCCAGGGCTTATGCATCAGTGTCCCCTTGGAGCAACCCGCTGCTGGCAGAAGGTGAGGGTGGCTTTGCTGCGAGCCAAAAACCAGAATGGGCCTGCTGGTTATTTTACAGCTTTTGGGGAAACTGAGTATAAGAGGCAAATGCATGAAGTCATTGACTTATTTTTAGATGGAGAATAAGTGTGTGTATTTTGAGGAAGGATGCTGACTATAGGGAAGCTGGAATTAGAGTTTACTTTAGATAAGCTTTAATACTGACTAAAAATAGAAGTCAGTTTATGTATTGGTATGGACATCCTTCAGCAGGATCCTGATGGTTTTCAGAAAGCCCTCTGTGGTTGCAGTAATGGCATCTCACAGTGAGGGAATCAAATAAATGTGGTGGAGAAGAGGAGGTAAAAATAACTCCAGTTTGTGCCCTTTTGACAAGGTGACAATTAAACTGTGCTTATTTCTCATGTCACTGCTGCTATCAACTAATTGTGAGCATAGTTTGTTTAATGTATCACTCTGGGGTGCCTGGATTCATCTATCACGTGTCAGGTAAAGCAAGGTAATTAGACATCTCACATGATTTCACGTGTGCTGTGACCGGCCCAGCCAGGCTGGTCCCAGTCATTTCAGTGATGGTGCTGGGGATGGGAAATGGCTTACCCTAAGCTGACACACACAGTCCTGTTAAATGCTCACAAAGAAGGCAGGGAAGGCTGACAAACTGAATTTTTCTAATCAGAGATTAGTCTAAGTTTCAACAATTTCTCTTTTATGGAGAAGCCTGTACGAAAACCCCGGACTCACAGCTTTAGCATGGCAGTCGCTTCCTCTGTTTTGGAAGACATCCTGAGCCTTTTCTAACACTGGAAGCCCCAGCTGGCCAGTCCTCATTAACTGAACGGCGGGGGGCTAGGATCCTACAGCTTTGTTTTAAAATAATGATGCTAAAAGTAATTCACTAGAAACCAGCAGGTACTTTGCATTGCACTTCTATTTTTTAATTTTGCCAGTATACTCCTTTCAATGTCAAAATTTTTGTTTGCAATTAACTTTCCAGGCATGATGTAAAAATCCAGTTCTCTGTCTGAAACTTGTGTTGTTAAATATCCACAAAAGACCAAGGTTCTAGAACCACAAAACTGTGACATCTTCTCCAAATTTGTCTTATTTTCTTGCACTGCTGATCTATGAGATGACAAGGTTTTATTATCAAATTCCTCCCAGAACTTCTTTTACACCTGGGGCCAGTCATTGGGGAGTGTGATAATACCACTCATAAACAAGAGGGGATAGCAAATTCCTTACCTTAATTCCATCAGTTTAAATTGAATTATACCTGCAAATAAATTGTCCTAGAGTTTTTCTTTTTTCTTTTTAATCACCGGCATCAGCACAATGTTCTTGCTATCAGGATGCTTGAATTCAGTGCCTTTCACATTACTAAGCTAGATAACTATGCCTCTTTTGGCACATCTCACGCTGATAAATCCTATGGAGTCCCACAGTTTACTTTTCTGAACTACTGTGTATGTGTAGCACACACCAAATTAAGCCATAGCATAGCAAACGATTTAGGAATAACTGGGTCACAGCAGGGTCTTGTATATCACAAATTATTTGGTTAAAGGCCCAAGCTTTGACTACCCATGCACACAACTGCAAAAAGTGTCATTTTTTTCAGGGGGAGAGTTGGTTTGGATCTCTTGAACATGATAAATAGGTTATTGTTCATCTGAACTTTTCACACAAGTATTGTATGATAGTTAACATGTGAAATAATAAACACTGAATGGCAAGCTAATGGAAAGCAGATGTGCCAAGAATTCCAAGCAAAATGCCTGAAAGCTGTGGTGTAAATTGGACCTTTCGACAAGTGGCCTAAACTCGTGTGACCACCAGGGTCTCAGAGTAGTGGATTTAGAAGTGGAGGTTAACTGGGAAAATACAGACTACACTTTGATTTATAAATCAGTGAGATTTAGCATCTTATGGAAAAATGGTGGATCACAGGATCCACCATGTGGCCAGTATTTCACAACATGGTGGTATTGTGTACGTGCTCCCTCCCTTGCGATTTTTGTTTTGATGCAGTGAAATGAGATAAACAAGTTAAAATCTACTCCTGCTTAAGCTAGGAAAAAATCTGCAGAATACGGATCCATTAGGGCTTCTGGGAATTCTTCCCTGAATTTCAGTGGGGCATATTCAGGCTGCCAACAAGGATCCCTATCTCTAAGTTTTAAAAATAAAAATAGAATGAAGTTGAGAATCTTCAGTCTCTTTCAATTACAAACCTTACACCTTTGTCTTAAGCTGTAATTTTGTAAAAAAACCCAAAAACCTATGACATACAAATGTAATGGCATGCGAGCTGATGTATTTTAAAAGTCCAGTTAATTCCAATTAGAGTAAGATTTACAACTCCCCTTCTGAAAGTACGATAGGTCCTGGTTTGTAATCCTGCATTAGTTTTGTAGGTCTCATTATCATTGCGAGGCTGTTGAGCACAGTAACAGCTCTGCTAGTAGGGAGGGTCTGGAAAGCAGCGGGGCTATAAGCTTCCATGATAACGTTGCAGAAATATGGACTGATTCAGGGTTAGGGCTGTAACGTGGCTTACCCGCCTCTGGCTCAGCGCTGAACAAAAGGCACGGGTTGAAAGCAGTGGGATTATTGCACTGCGGGTAATGCTTGCAGAATTTTGCTTATAGTTTATCCTTTTTACCACAAAGTTGGAGCATGCTGGTTTTCCTTGTGAGCTTGCCCTTTGTCCTTGGGATCTTTTGGGAGAAGGGGGACAGCTGTCGGTGGTTTGCAACGCAGATACCAGCTGGGGACAGGGTGAAGGTGTTTAAGAAAACTGTGATAAGAATCCATTGTGTCTGTGTATCTCAGATGCCCAAACTCTTGTCGGCCTGAGGTTGATGTAGAAACTGCAACTTTTGTGGCAGGCCTAATCGTCTCCTGGTGCTGAACAAAGACTGGTAATCAGTAGCAGGATTTGGTTTATCATTTCTCTTTGATGTATGTCTCCAGGTAGCCTGGTACTTTTCCCAGAAAACCCAGGGTTGGCAGTAAACAATAAAAGAGTTCTTCTGTGACAAGTCACAATTTCAGCATTCACCTCCTTCATTTATAATCCTCAGGAGGTTATTAGGAAGATTACAGAGAAAAGATATAGTTTGGGGCAGTGCCTTTTGGAAGCTGATGATGCTTTTTTCTCCAACTCATCTGACACATTCAATAGTCTCATCTAGTGCGTGTTTAAAACTCAGACATGGGTGAGAGTTAGCTAAGTAGCCCACAACATCGTTAGACAAGACTGGGATAATGCCAGCAAGTAAATTTGATTAAGAGCATATCAGCCTCCTTAAGTAAGGCGATATTAATGAGTTGTGTTTTAGGGCTATCGTTATATTTCTGGTTGCATTTAGGTGATCATTTAGGAGGTATTGAAAAAGGCTAACTTTGGTGTCGTGAAGTTAGTATTTCTGGAGTTCCTCTGTAGTCAGAGGTGAGAGATGGGTTTTGTTGCTTGATCATTTCTGAAAGCAAAATGAAAGCAGTTCAGATGCTCTGAGCTGGCTCCTGGTGGAGCTTCTCTTCTCCTTAGCAATCGCTCTCGTACCTTGATAGCCTGTCTCCTTCAGCACAACGATCATCACGGGCATCCATCAGCGGAGACAAAGGAACTGGAATTTCTCCATCATTTCCCTTAAGAAAGGCCCCCATGTTGGTGGGGCAGCTACTTGAGAATTCCCTCTTTTTACCCTTGGGTCTGAATTGGCCCAAAGCTGTTGACCCTTAGTGCACTGCATAAAGCACATTGACTAGTTATTGAAGAAAGCTGAACTGTAGTGAAGGCTGGGTCTTGGGGTAGCTACCCGAGTTGCGCTGCATGTGCTTTTGGAATATATTGCCACATGGTTTATTTTTGGATTTATGGATTTTTATCCATAAGTCCACACATAGCCACTCTAAAATACATACATCAAAAGAAATAGTAAGTACATAGAGGATTTAATTACAATATATTGCCAAATAAAAATGTGTCTCCTCCGGTTATGGTAAAAGCTTTCTGATCCATTGATCCCTGGGCTGTGGTAATGAGGTTCAATCAACTCTGAGTGCCCGGGCACATGATATTACTGATGTCAGTGTGAAATAAAAGTGCTGTGACAGTTCTACTAGTGAAACCAATGCTAGTAAACAAAAAGCAATTAAAAATAAGCCTGTATGTGTGTGCTTGATTCTACAGCATGTGTATGTGTGTGTACACACACTATTTTTAAATACATAGTATATGAATATGTATAACATAGTTGTAATTCTATCCATATGCAAACAAACATCTGATTGCTGTTGGAAAATATGAGCTACAAACTTGACCGGTACTTGCTGTTAGCAGCGCATCCCTAAGTTAGCCTGAGTCCCAATCCATCCCAAGCACATGCTTAGCTTTAGGTCTGCCATTCAGTTCCCTTTAAGTCAATAAAGCATAAGCACACACCCATATTTAAGGATGTACTTAATGAAGCACATATAGCTGAATAAAAAGAGATGGCTGAGTAGAGATCTATGACATGAGTATGAAAATGCAGAGATCTGGATCTACTAAAGAAAGGAAAAAACCTTTATTAAGGGGGAAAAAAATACCTGACGGATTTTTTTTTTATTATTTGGCTCAGATAAATTCCTTCAGTTACTGGTGTATGGTGTATGTTAAATGTTTTAGAAATATGTTTCATATTATATGATGCATATTCATTTGGGCATGAACTGGCTATAAATCAGCTTGAAATATACCCCAACATTGAAAGGCAGGGCAAGTGTTTACTGCATAGTTTTCAAGGGGATAGAAGAATAGTGTCATTAAATAGACTGGATTGTTTCTAAAACAGTACAGTTTAAGAAAAGAAAACTTAAATACTTCAAAGGCACAAGTGATTTTTGCATATGAGGCTCTGAAAATCCTGGACTTTCACACTACTTTTTCTAGCTATTATTATGAGAGGAAGATTTTTGATTGAATTATTGGCTCCTATATCCTCTGAAGATTTGTACTGAGTCCTTCTTCAACCCAGAAAACTCTGGTAGAGCTCTACAAGGAAGGCAAGAAACAGTGGTTGAAGAGTTAACAACAGCAAATAAAAAAAAAGTAAGAGAATGATTTTCTTTCTCTCCTGTTAACTGAAGCAAGAGCACTAGTTACAGCCAAATGGAAGAACAGAACATTAGGATATAAATGTATACATAATGTTAAAGAGATCAGTGTAAGCACCTCATTAAACTTTCCAGGGGGAACTTAACCTGAACCTGTTACCTATCAAAAGTAATTTTTCTTGCATTTTTTGGTGTAAATATTGAGGGAGACATCTCCTTAACTTAATGGGAATAATGTATGAAGATATTGTTTGTACTATGACAATTGCAGTCTAGTTTTGCCAGTAAATCTAGATGCTGAAAATAATTTACTGTTTGACAGGATGAAACTTTATGAGCTTAAATGTAGAGAGCTCCTCTGAGTATAACTGCAGTTATTTAGGAAACACAGAGCTCTGTCCCTGTCTATCCAGCAATTTCCTACCTCATTCACCAGTAGACATGTGAATATAGGGAATTCCTTCTTTATCAAGTATATTTGATATTTACCACATATATACATATATATGAATTTTTTATATATATAAAAATTATATATATATATGAAATTAATGTATTTTTTTGATCTTTCTTAGTTACCCCTTTTATGTGTTTATGTTAATCATGAGGCAAAATCCTACTCTTTGGCAGCTCCAGCAGTACTAAGGGAAGGAGGAAAAGTCTCCATTTTCTTTACAGTGTAATGAAAAGTGGCTGTACCCTTCTCTATGGTTCAACTGGGGAGGCAGCCAGGATGAACCTTTCTCACAAAGTCCCACAAGAAGAGCAACTGAAAAGGATGCTATTTCTCTGATATGCAAGAGAAGCTACAGAAATTACTTGTAATCTGGAAAATATCTCTTCCATTGAAAGACAAAAGGAGTTCAGCTGCCTTAGCTCATCTCAAAGGAGTTAGAAGGTGGATTAGATCACACACCTCTGTGAGAAGTAACCAATAAGAAACTGTACTTCTCAAAAAGTAATATAAGGTAAGAACATCAGTTTTGCTTTCATGGTTTATGGTAACATCATAATATTATCATTAAGACCTGATTTACAACTGTAATTACCGATTTCCTTGTACTGAGCACTAGCCAAAGAAATATGGGGAATGCACGTGAAGAATCGGCCAGTCTCACACCCGTAGTGGGAAAGCGTTAATGTGAGTTGGCTTTAAACACCCCCGGCCTTCCCCGTCACCAAGCTGGCGCACAGCGTCTCTCCAGCCCCAGCTCAACACCGACTGCAGGGAGCTGGGGCAAATTACAGCCTGGTGACCCCCGGCAAGAAACCCCACGCAATCATAATGTGAAGTAATGGATATCTGGAGGAAGTCAGGGAAAACATGAAGTTACCTGTGGATGGAGACTGATTGACAATAGACAGTAAAACCTCAACCGCGATAATACCATGGGAACACCACTACAGTATGCTGACATAACTGCTAATCATTGCAAGGAAAAGCAAGCGATAAGCACGCCAGAAAGCAGTGTCCTAAAATTAAGTGAAGTATTGGTCAAAATAAGGAAAATGAGTACATTCGAGCACATATTGAGTTCCATGTATACAGTTTAGGAATAAAATTATAAAAACTCCTGTGAGAAGTAGCTTCTTGGGAGGTGAAATCTCCAGGAGGGGAACTATCCGTTAATACGCAGTCTTGATGAACCGGGTCTATACACGACTGATTTTATAAATAATGCAGACACTGGGCATTTGTCTTCTTTCTCTTTGCTTAGTCAGAACATTATTGTGTTGTTTCTTCCTTACCTCTACAACTGGTTATTAATTAAAAAGTATTGTCATGGGTGGCTTTTCACTGAAGGTCCTCAATTTACAGTAACTTCTCCAATTCGAAATACAATCTGGAGCCTGAGCTCTGCCAAAATACAGCATGTTAAATTCCAGTAGAGTGCTTAATGAATATAGATGAGTGTAAACTACAAATTACTGGTGTTATACAGGTATACAGTCTCCCTAGCGCAAACATCAAGATTTAAGCAGAGACAACTGGTATACAGAAATGCAGATATAGCTAATCCTAGTTTGCATAGTTCCTTAACAAAGGGTTAGCATATGATTTAATTTATTAGTCCTTTTTCTTAGTCTTTATTTCTACCATCATAATCATTTAAAGGTGTATTATTATTATTATACTTGGAGTTGCAGTTGGATGCTTTTTCCAGCGCATGCCAGAATTTTATCAGATAAAACTAAAAGCTCTGGACATGCAGTTTCTGTTTTTGCTCTGACTGACAAAATTTCCATTGGACTAAATGTTGTGAGATGACTTGAGTATTTGGATGCACATTTAAAAAAAAAAAAAAAAAAAGGCTGGAATTACAGTGTTCCAGACCTTTCTCTGGATAGTCTTCCTTGCCAAGAACAGAGAGCTAAAATTTTTTATGGACTGGCACACTTCCGTATTGTATCACTTCTAGTTGAAATAAATCCTCCTGAGAGCACTCTGCAATGTGAGAGACAAGTGTTTCATTCACCTAATCCAGCCACTTTGCATCCCTCTTCCCTGTGGAGAGGAATGAACCCATTATTCTCTCCAGCGTGTCAGCGCACGTTTCCTTTAATTGTATTGGAGAGCTGTCTAGCATCATTCAGCACTTTGGATAATTAATTGAAAAGCCCCATCCCTTTCTTGCTTCAAAATATGGAGAATTTGGCTTGGTATTGCTAATAGGATTGCATGTCATGGGTGGAATTTGCTTAATCACTGCCTATTGACTTTCTGCCTAAACCAGATTACGTTTATCCGTATTGATTACACAGTCATAAAACTCCTGTGAAAATCTGTTCATTAAATGTTTTAAATATTATGGCTAATATGAGGCAAATGGCCTGTTGTTTTCATTTGGTGCTCTAATGAGTAAATCAATTCTTTCAATTTTATTGTACACTAAAGGTTGAAATTATTGATAAGTGATTTTTCCTTTTTATTTGATATTAAGCAGTCTGCCACTTAGAGTTAATACTGGAAAACATTCACTGTTTACATCTGTATAACTCCGGACACATACATGTGTGTATGCCTATATACACCTGGAAGTAGAACTGTGTGTAGATATGAACATAATGTGTAGAATTGTCAGAAGTGTAACAGATGAACGAGGCTAGTTCTAGTGTGGGCTAGGCTAGTGTTGCCTGGCTCAACCTATTTTTGAAGCAAATCTCTCACGTGATACTGGCAGTGTTGTTGGAGTTGTAGTAAGCTAGAGACAAGGTTTGTGGAAGGAGGACATACCTTTCATTAGTCCAACTCATCTTTTAAAGATGACATGCTGCCCAGTCATTGCACAGTCACTCACAACAACTTTACCTCCAATAACTGATGACTCAGAGAAACCCAACCTTTTCACAAGCCACTTGAACAAGAGCTTTAAATAACTAAACCACCAAGCTTTACATAGCAAAAATAAATTACGTTATTGTCTGGAAACTTCCATTGCTCCATTGATTTTTTTTCACCACAAAATCTATAATTATTACTTCTCTATTAAACTTGTCTCTGGAATATACTAACATCCACTTTCCAGCATTGTGGTCAACGTGAGAAATGACAGTTTCCAAACTGCAACATATGCATATATATATATAAAATCAAATGTGACTACAAAACCGATCAACCAAGTGTGGTACTACGAGAACACCAGTAATCGCCATCCTAAACACCGAGACGGCGGTCATAGGCAGCCAGATCCCTAGGCACTATGGCACTTGCTCTGAGGATGATGCTCAAGTGTAGTGCTTACCAACAGTCTGGAGATGGCTTTTACCTGACAGGGATGCTCCCCTGGAGAAACAGATTACATTTCTGAAAAAGCCAAGTCGATGCTGTGAAATAAGTTAGCACAGAAATTCGCTCCTCAGTGAACATGGTTCCTGCTGGCCACTCTCGGCACAGAACCTTTACAGAAAATTAAAACTTCATTAAACTTCAGCTGAGACCTTCTTACACTGAAAGAGGATCCTACCTTCAGCACAGTTTTCCCAGCTTTCAGATAGCCCTCAAATCCTGCACTCTTCATTAGAGTTCACAGTCAACATCAGAAGAAAAGACACTGTGAACCATCAGGTGCCAAATGGAGCCCAAATAGGCCTTAGCAACAAATACTGGTCTTGTCAATGCATTTCCCATTTCTTGCCAGAAGAAGCAATTCCTACCCTATCAAAATTCCTGGACCCGATACTTTGGCGTTTCCCAAAATCTAACACATTTCTCCCAGTGCACCTTCTCCTGGATGAGAGGAGTGCGTGAAATTCAATAGCCAAAACAGGTGCTAACAACAAGCAATGCAACTCCCCGTTATTTCTGAGGGAACATTTCTTCTCTGACCTCCCAGTCTTGATCCTCAAGGGGGATCTAAAAAACACTTTAACAAGGATCCTGAACTAGAATGTATAACTTTACTGAATAATAAAAACCTGGGCTGTGTGAGTTTTATAGCGCACAACTTCCTCCCCCCGCCTCCGTTGCATGTGTGACCTTTCTCTCACCCGTGCGAGAGGCATACCGTCTTCCCTTCGCCCTCGCTCACCTTCTATTGCATAGAGGTCTGATTATTTTTGCTCTCAGATAGTCTGACTATTAAAATACTTCTGACTGTTAAAATACTGGAGCAGCTGTTTCCAGCTTGCATCCAGCCATGCTGCTTGCCGCTGCTTTCCCAGGCCTGCGGAGCTCGTGTCAGAAAACGCGGGGCACTTTATTTTTTTTTCCCCCCGAAGTAAAAAAGAAATCCTGTTTCCATCTCATCCTGTCCCCCGGGATGTGCCCGGGATGTGCTGAGCGCCCCCGGGGCTGCAGCCTCCCCCCAGCACTCGCGGCATCGCCCCGGGCCGCCGCCGCTGCCGAGGCGGCGCCGCCCGCGGCCGCCAGGGGGCGCCGCAGCGCCGGCTCCTCCGGGCGGAGCGCGCAGTGCCCGCGCGGCGCGGCGCGGGGCGCAGCCGAGCCGGGCCGGGCCGGGCCGGGCCGAGCCGCGCGGGGCTGCGCACAGCCGCGCCGCGCCGCGCCACGGGGCGGGCACAAAAGTGTGGAGCCGCGCCGCCTGCGAGGAGGAGTAGCGCCGGCTCGGCGGGCCGCGGACGGCGGCGGCGGCTCCTGCTCCCCCCACGTCAGGCTCGCAGGATGCCGCGCAGCTGGGCGCGGGTGCTGGGGGCGCTGCTGGCGGTGGCCCTGGCGCGCTGCTACAACGTGGACGTGGCCCGGCCCGTGGTGTACCAGGGCCCCAACGGCTCCTTCTTCGGGTACTCGGTGCTGCAGCACTTCCACGACAGCACGCGGTGGTGAGTGGCGCGGTGTCCCCTTCCCGCGGGGGCAGCGCGGAGCGGCGCGGGGAGGGCGCGCGGGGCTTCGGGGGCGCGCGCCGCGTGCCCCGCAGCCCCTTGCAGGCGTGGGAGGTGGAAAGGGGAGAGGCGTCCCCGGGGCTGCGCGGGTGGGTGTCCTACACGGGTGCGCACGCCCCAACGCGGGCCCACCAGGAAGGGGCTGAGGGTGCCTGCGGGGCGGCTCCCACGCGTGTCCACGCAGGTGCGCGCGGGTTTCCCTCGAGCCCCGGCGCCCCCGTGTCGCCGCCGCCGGCCGCGGTGGCCGTCCCGGCTCGGCAGCCCGCAACTGCCGGGGTCGCGCTGCGTTTTGGCTGGGTCCTTTGTGCAGCCCGCGCCGTTGCGGGGAAAAAAAAATAGCAGCTCGTCTCCCTGAAATATGGTAGGTCATGCCGTGTGAAATGAGCAGATTTTTAGTAGCAGTAACCTCCGGCGGGAGCAGTATATTTAGCATTGACAGTGCTGATTTGTGGAAAGAGGAGGTCTCTGCGCTCCAGTGTTGCAATGGAGAAAATACCTTTGGTGACTGCAGAGCCGCTTCCAAACCAGGCGGCATCGGTCTCCTGCGTGCGCGCCCTCGGGGAGAGCGGGACTCCTGCACTCCCTCTGCGGGAGTCTTTTTTATTATTGAATAATGAACGATGATATAAAGTTTTTGTACGTCTCAAAAAATTGTGCAAACTGGCAAGCTTGTTGTTTTTCCTGTTGACTGAAAAGAGCCTTGGAACATACTCTGTCTCTCTCTTGTCTGGGTCAGAGGCTCTCTGTTAGAATTAAAAACTGATTTCTCTTAATTGGACCTAGCTGATGTCATCTGGTGCACTTTTAATGTGAGTAGGAGCCACTACTGCCAATAAATGTCCACAAAGCTTGTCTTTCTCTTTTACACTTAGGTATGGCCCGATTACTCAGCTGTTGATGTTGGAACTATAGTGCTCTGTGATATAAATAAATGTATTCATGCTGGCGTCCAGTTCTTTAAAATGAGTTTCTTTCACACCCTTTAATTCACAAGTAGTTGTATGCTTTGCCTTTCTGCATAGCGGCTTTCATGGACCATTCATTATTAAGGACTTATCAGAAGGCATCACAGAGGAAAAAAGCTCAAAAAAGAAAAGCTCTCAGTTGGAAGCAATGCTTAACTTGTTGCAGAAACCAACAAAGGATAAAAAGGCTGGAAGTGACTTGTATCCCCACAAATTACTGGGGTTTCACAATTGTGTGAATGAAGTGCCGATCTAGTGGGATATGATGAGATGAAAATGATATAATTTGTTGCTCTTCTTTGTGTGGCTGGTTATATTCGATAACATGGAATTATCTTTAGATAGTGCCTGTCAGTGTAATTTTTGGACAGACATCCCACTTTGGGAAGCTATGCAAGGGATGAATGTTGGGTGCCCATCTGAAGGCAGAAGTCTGATCCTCAGATGTATTTCCCTCCAGCTTTATGAAAGTGAAGGTTCTTCACAATGATTCAGCTGTGCAATATTGCACCTGGCAATAAAAAGTATCCAAAATCACAAACTGCTTAAAAAAAAAAAAAAAAAAAAAAGTTAGCTCTTAGAATGGGGTTAGCAGCCCCTGAGCAGCATCGTCACTGGGTTAGGCTGCCAAAAGTCTTGAGGGTGGGATTGTCACCGCAGACTGCAAAACTTCTCTTTCCATTGTGGAACGAGGAGAACTTGTTTTCACAGAGACTTCAAAGTCCTGTGCCCAACAAAGGTGACAACAAGGACATTCTGCTTGACTTTGGTTTACTGTGTGTAACTGTGCTCTTAATATAGGCATATGTTCTAAAGGTTGAGGGACAGCAATGAATTTCTTCATTCTTAAAAGTGTATGCAGTCTTCCAGTTTTCTGAAGATGTCATCTCTGGGTACTGGATGGGCATATTCCAAGTACAGTTTTATTTATTTGAATATTACTACATAAGGTCAGTTTTAAGTGTTTAAAATATATTTTCTTTTCTGGAAGGCTTAAAAATCTGGCCGGTTTTTCTTGACATTCAGACCACCAAAGGATTGAACCCTTGTAAGTACCTTTAGCTGTGTCCACTTCCTTTGACTGGGACATAAAGACTTGCAGTATTATATACTACTATTTTAAAACCGTCTTCAAGCTGTACAGAATATTTGCAGCTGAAGAACAGGTTTAGTGCCCTCCAGGATGAGGAGGAGATGGGCATGGCTGCAAGGGAAGTAACTGGGACAACAGACCCTGTGCCCTGCCGGAACACCCAGAAGAAGCGGCGGGTGATTGTTGTGGGGGACTCCCTGCTGCAGGGGATGGAGGCACCTATCTGCCAACCTGACCTCGTGTCTAGAGAGGTTTGTGGCCTGCCAGGGGCTCGTGTGAGAGATGTCATGGAAAGACTGCCAAGGTTTGTCCATGCTTCAGACTATTACCCACTGCTGCTCTTCCATGTGGGCGCAAATGACACCAAGGGCAAACTGGAGACCATCAAGCAGGACTTCAGAGCTCTGGGGATGATGGTCAAGGGTCTGGGAGCCCAGGTCATCTTCTCCTCAGTCCTGCCAGTGAGGGGGATGGATGAGAGGAGGAGGAGAAGGACTTTCCAAGTTAATGACTGGCTGCGCCGCGGGTGTTGGCAACAGGGTTTTGGTTTCTACGACCATGGGACCCTGTTTGAAGATCGACAACTGATGGCGAGAGATGGGATCCACCTCACGAGGCGGGGCACGCGGGTCTTTGCCAACAGGTTGGCCAACCTGGTAAGGAGGGCTTTAAACTAGGAAGGACGGGGGAAGGGGAGAGTTATAGTGCCAGGGTAGTTGGCAAAAGACTGCACAAGTCGGGATGCCTCCAGCGGGTGAATGCAGCCAGGGAAGTGCGCATGGGATGTGGCTATGGAGGATCCTCTGGTATCCCTCCTGGGAAACCTGCATGCTTGATCACCTCTCTGAAATGCCTGTACACCAATGCACGCAGCTTGGGGAACAAACAGGAAGAACTAGAGATCTGTGTGCGGTCGCAGGGCCATGATCTCATTGCCATTACAGAGACATGGTGGGATAGCTCGCATGACTGGAGTGCCGTCATGGATGGCTACGTGCTTTTTAGGAAAGACAGGCCAGGAAAGCGAGGTGGTGGAGTTGCTCTTTATGTGAGAGAGCAACTGGAATGTATTGAGCTGTGCTTAGGGGTGGATGAAGAGCGAGTCGAGAGCTTATGGGTAAGGATTAAAGGGCAGGCTAGCATGGGTGACACTGTTGTGGGTGTTTACTACAGGCCACCTGATCAGGAAGGGGAAGTCGATGAGGCCTTCTACAGACAGCTGGAAGTAGCCTCACGATCCCAGGCCCTGGTTCTCATGGGGGACTTCAACCACCCTGATATCTGCTGGAAAGACAACACAGCTAGGCTCAAACAGTCCCGGAGGTTCCTGCAGAGCATTGGTGACAACATCTTAACACAGGTGGTGGAGGAGCCAACAAGGAGAGGTGTGCTGCTGGACCTCATACTAACAAACAAACAAGGACTGGCCGAAGATGTGAAGGTTGAGGGCAGCCTTGGCTGCAGTGACCATGAGATGGTGGAGTTCAGGATCCTGCGACGAGGCAGCAGGGCAAGAAGTAGGATCGCAACCCTGGACTTCAGGAGAGCAAACTTTGGCCTCTTCAGGGACCTACTTGGAGGAATCCCATGGGTTAGGGCCCTAGAAGGAAGGGGGGTTCAAGAGAGCTGGTTAATAATCAAGGATCACTTCCTCCAGGCTCAAGAGCGGTGCATCCCTATGAGTAGGAAGTCAAGCAAAGGAGGTAGGAGACCTGCATGGATGAGCAAGGAGCTCCTGGCAAAACTCAACCAGAAGAAGGAAGTATACAGAAAGTGGAAAAGGGGACAGGCCACTTGGGAGAATTATAGAAACATTGTCAGAGTATGCAGGGATGTGATGAGGAAGGCTAAGGCCCATTTGGAATTAAATCTGGCAAGAGATGTCAAGGACAGCAAGAAGGGCTTCTTCAAATACATCTGTAGCAAGAGGAAGACTAGGGAAAATGTGGGCCCTTTGCTGAATGGGGTGGGTGCCCTGGTGACGAAGGATGCAGAGAAGGCAGAGTTACTGAATGCCTTCTTTGCTTCAGTCTTTACTGCTCAGGCCAGCCCTCAGGAACCCCAGATCCTGGAGGCAAGAGAGAAAGTCTGGAGAGAGGAAGACTTTCCCTTGGTGGAGGAGGAGTGGGTTAGAGATCATTTAGGCAAACCTGACACCCACAAATCCATGGGCCCTGATGGGATGCACCCACGAGTGCTGAGGGAGCTGGCGGACGTTATTGCTAAGCCACTCTCCATCATCTTTGAAAGGTCATGGAGAACAGGAGAGGTGCCTGAGGACTGGAAGAAAGCCAATGTCACTCCAGTCTTCAAAAAGGGCAAGAAGGAGGACCCAGGAAACTACAGGCCAGTCAGCCTCACTGCCATCCCTGGAAAGGTGATGGAGCAGCTCATCGTGGAGGCCATCTCCAAGCATGTGGAGGACAAGAAGGTGATCAGGAGTAGTCAGCATGGCTTCACCAAGGGGAAATCATGCCTAACCAATCTGATAGCCTTCTCTGATGGAATGACTGGCTGGGCAGATGAGGGAAGAGCAGTGGATGTTGTCTGCCTTGACTTCAGCAAGGCTTTTGACACTGTCTCCCATAACATCCTCATAGACAAGCTCAGGAAGTGCGGGCTAGATGAGTGGACAGTGAGGTGGACTGAGAAGTGGCTGAATGGCAGAGCTCAGAGGGTTGTGATCAGCGGCGCAGAGTCTAGTTGGAGGCCTGTAGCTAGCGGTGTCCCCCAGGGGTCCAGTCTTGTTCAACTTCTTCATCAATGACCTGGATGAAGGGACAGAGTGCACCCTCAGCAAGTTTGCTGACGATACAAAACTGGGAGGAGTGGCTGATACGCCAGAGGGCTGTGCTGCCATTCAGAGAGACCTGGACAGGCTGGAGAGGTGGGCAGAGAGGAACCTCATGAAGTTCAACAAAGGCAAGTGCAGGGTCCTGCACCTAGGGAGGAATAACCCCCTGCACCAGGACAGGTTGGGGGTTGACCTGCTGGAAAGCAGCTCTGCAGAGAAGGACCTGGGAGTGCTGGCGGACACCAAGTTAAGCATGAGGCAGCAATGTGCCCTTGTGGCCAAGAAGGCCAACGGTATCCTGGGGTGCATCAGGAAGAGTGTTGCCAGCAGGTCGAGGGAGGTGATTCTCCCCCTCTCCTCAGCCCTGGTGAGGCCCCATCTGGAGTACTGCGTCCAGTTCTGGGCTCCCCAGTACAAGAGGGATGTGGCACTACTGGAGCAAGTCCAGCGAAGGGCTACAAAGATGATTAGGGGACTGGAGCATCTCTCTTATGAGGAAAGACTGAGAGAGCTGGGCCTGTTCAGCTTGGAGAAGAGAAGGCTGAGAGGAGATCTTACCAATGTGTACAAGTATCTAAAGGGAAGGTGTCAAGAGGATGGAGCCAGACTCTTTTCAGTGGTGCCCAGCAACAGGACAAGAGGCAACGGGCACAAACTGAAACACAGGAAGTTCCCTCTGAACATGAGGAAAAGCTTCTTCCCTGTGAGGGTGACAGGGCACTGGAACAGGTTGCCCAGAGAGGCTGTGGAGTCTCCTTCTCTGGAGATATTCAAAACCTGCCTGGATGCAATCCTGTGCAATGTGCTCTAGGTGACCCTGCTTGAGCAGGGAGGTTGGACTAGATGATCTCCAGAGGTCCCTTCCAACCTCAGCGATTCTGTGATTCTGTAATATTATTTCTTCTTACAGATATCACTTTGGGGCATAAAAGTCTCTTCACTTTCCAGCTTAAAGTGATTACAGGTTACTCAAATATAAAATACAGTTCTTTTTTTTTTATTATTTTTATTTTTTTTAAATGCATGAGTGTAGAGAGGAAATAGTTAGTAAAAGTGATGACAGTTTTTGGATTTGTCAGTTTTCTTGTGTGAAGCTGTTGTGTGCAAAGGTATATAGCTATTCCCCTGACTGGCTGGTAGATTTACCAGATGATGCTTTTTATCTTTCAAAATAGGAAATTCTGGTGGAGGAGTGAAATCTATTATATATGCAATAAAAATATGTTTTTTATCTTTTCATGTCGTTGTAGCAAATAGCTCCTGTTAATAGCACAGGATTATTGTTTGTTTTCTGCATCGTTTTTGTTCTTAGCTTCATAGCTTCTCTTTACCCAGAGAGGAGTGAAGATTTCAGTTTCTCACGTCTGTTTGGCTTATGCACTACTCTGGGAAGATTTCTAAGTTAACTTTGTACCACTGTGTTTTGGGCATATGTGGCTTGTTTGGTGAGCCGTGCTACGTGAACCTGTGCAAATGTGATAGGTAATATCCAAGGCTGAAAGGGCTATTGTCTCTCTAAAATTATTTAATCTGTTAATATGCTCTCAAGCATGGGAGATTGTTTTTGCGATAGTTCTGGGTTTCTTACTCTTTATTGCCCAAGGGCCCAATATTCATTCACCTACCTAAAGTACTTCTGATCATGAGAGCATCTTAGCGAAGTGTGTTCTCAGCCTTCTCAGTAGGCTTTTAACATGCTAATATATATACGTCATCGCTTTACATTAAAATGATATCTGGAATGGGCAGCTCTTGAACTTCAATGTTTCAGTCATTCATTTTCCAACACCCCAAAAGCACCTGTCTGTATTATCTGCAATAAGCCTGCAGGTTTTCAGTAAACTAATCCAGGGTTTGATGACTCTTGAAGATTTATATGAGCCAGATACTCTTGCAGGAGGAAAGAAGGGCAGAGATTTCGTTTGAAATGTTGTCTCAGACAAATATGAATAATCAGGCTGCTACATGGCCCTAGACAGAAATTATAGTGGAATAGGGTATTCAGCCTCCACCACAGTAGTGGAATAAGTTAGTGCCTTCAACCTGAAATAGTTAATTGCAATAATGCTTCCTTTTAGGAGTTGCTTTTACATGATTTTAGTCTCGAGAAAAGTTTGTCATCTGCAGATGTGCTGAGGGTGTTGTTTTTCTAACATCGTTTCTTGTTTTCCTTCCTTAAGCGGATTTGGTGAGTGTAAATCTTGAAAGATTTGCCCAGCTCCCTGAATTTACCATTTTCAGCAGAGTAAGGAACCAGGTGGTTGCTTGCATTTGGACCACAGACAAGCAGAAGTGCTTCTGTTCTCTGGATATGATTTAGATGCTTGGGGCAAAGACCCCAAAAAGCAACCAAGAATGTTGCCTTCCCTGCTTTCCTTAAGAGACAGTTTGATAAGAAAGAAACAAAAGTCAAATTTGCCTTAATAAAAATGTTAATAATGTAATACCTCTGATTTTTTTTTTTTTCCAATATGATGTTATTTTCTCTCTCCCTTCTCTCCTCTCTTTCCCCCCCAAAAAACCAAACCAACAACCAATGCTCATAACTTTATCCTTTCTGGCAGCACAAAAGAGTATTGGAGTCAGTTTAGTTCCATGGCATCCTGCTGTAATTGCTACAATAGGGAATGAGTCTGGTTTTGGATTGTTGCTTCAAAGCTTGTGTCCTGCTCTTCACCCTGCTGTGCTGCCTCTGAAACCCAAAGAGAGTTTTGCATCTCGCGCTGATGGCTGCGTGTAGCATTAGCACATGATGCCCTTGTGTGCAGGCAGAAAGGGAGAGTCAGGAGAAGACAAGCCTGGCATTAGGTTAGTGATGCCGGGTTAGGTTAATAATGCTGTGCGCGTTAGTGATACAGGGGGTGCTGTGGGGGGCGGTTTGGGAAGGCAGGGAGCCTGTGTTTGGTGTTGCTGCTCACAAGTTGTCCCTCCACTTCCTGAATAACAGCTCTGTGCTCTGCACATAATGGACAAACCACAGGGATTTTCATTTCAAGGACTTGGCAAGTGGCGTAGACCTTCCTGACGGGAGGAACCATGATGGGGATATGCTGGTGCACCCTCCTCCTGGTGCTGCTTTTGAAGTCTGCTGTGGCATGCGAGGCTATTTAAAGGCTTTTTTCCCCCGCTGCTACTTAACATTACAGGGAGGTGAGGTACCTGCATTCCCCGCTCCTTGAGCTGTGACTGCCTAGTTGCTGCTGGCATGCTGTAGGCTGATGTGAGTGTGCTTGGCACCTCTCCATGCCATCAGTCAGCTTGACACATCTTTGTTCCCTGATCTTCCCGCTGAATATAGCACTTAATTTCCATGTCTGCTGGTTCTGAGGGTCAGTCATGAGCGAAGTGATAGTTCCTGCTCTGCAGGAAGTAATTGTAAGGAGGAGTGGATTTTCCTGTAGCCAAAAAGGCTTCTTGCTGCCCATTAATACTGGCTGCTGTGGCATGTTCTTCTGCAATGTGACGTATTTCTGGCTGCGTAAGTACATAATTCCTCCAGACAGATGAGGGCATTTGTCCTTGATAACGTGAGTATGAACAAAATATGAGAAGGTTAAATAGCTTCTCTGCCTGCTGGTCCTAGTGCTAGTTTGGACCCCAGTTCACAGAGCCAGTGAGATGCAGGTGGTTCTTACAGATTGCTGTGCGTGTCAAGCAATAGTGACCATAAGTGGCCCCAAACCTACTGCTGTTGGTTCCCTTCTGCGGAAAGTAATCCCTTTCTCTCAATGGGGTTTCCTGCTCACGGCATCTCTGTGCAGCTACTCACAGACATCCTTGGAGTTTCCTACAGGGAATTACGGCTGTGGTTAGAGCCTGCACTGGTGGATAATTTCTGCAGAGAGCACTGACTGCATCGTAACCCTTCTGGTGAAAGGCTGGAAACCCACTGGGGCTCGCCTGCTGACAGTCCAGGCAGTCTTAAAGCAGCGCTGAAAAGCCCGACCACAATATTAGGCTGTTTAAACTAGAGCTGGTTAAATTAGTTGTAATGCGCTGGAAGGTTGCCTGATAATAGCAAGAGATCAGGGTTGTTTCTCTGTGGGCTGTTTACGTATTTACTGTGTTTAGACCAGGCAGGAATCCACAGCAGTGAAATGCAAGAAGACTGCATGAGACTCTAAGTCTTTGTTTTGATATGTATTTATGTTTTGGTACAGTACCAGAGAAAAACACCTCTGGTTGCAGCATTGTTGTTCCATAGAAATCGCAGAAGACTTCAAGAGTCTTTTAATTGGTGGGGAAGAAACAAAACCGGCATTTGTCTTATTCGACATGAGTTCCAAAATGTTACGATACAAATGAATTTTCTATCCAGGTCCGCTGAAAAGTCTCATGACGGATAAATAGGTGAGTTTTTTCCAATAGTTTAAGCAGATGCTTACAGCAACTAATGAAAGAGTAAGGGAATTTTTATTGATGAAGGTAATATTCCAGTTTCAAATCTCTGAATAAAACCAAAACAAGTCATAAGTGGCAAATAGCAACTGGACCAACTGAAAAGCATGTGAGCCTACAGAAAACCTCCAGTCTCACTGAAGGCGACTCTTTCAGGTCATGGGCAAGCATGGGTCGCACCAAACAGGATAGGAGATCCGCAAGGCCTGCACCCACTGGGGAATAAGTGCAAAAGAGTGAGTGAATGACACAAGATAAATTAACGTGTGATGTAGGTGAACCATCAATTTGACTGTCCAGGAATTCAGAACAATCCAAAATTGATTCGCTGTTGGCATATGTCAGCAGTTGCCCTTACTGGCTGCTTTGTTGTGCTCTATCCACATAGGGAAATGAAGACAACCCTTTTGTTTTTAAAAAATGCAGGCACTCAAGACAGTTTGGGTAGTTTAATCTGTGCTTCTAGCCTACTCAAATCATTCTCATTCAGCTTTTTAAAGAGAGCTAAGGAGTCTCTGCAATTTACGCTTCTTAATCGCCATTTTGCATTCTGCAGCCCAAGGTATTCTTTGTGCTAATTGCTGAATCAAATTTACTTTTCTTAGGTTGGAGTAAAGCATCATTTAAACCAGAGGTGAATGTGGCTTACGTTATCTTATTGTTATAACAGGTCATAGAAACAGTTTCTTGCCATTTGCAATTTGAACCAGTAACTCTTTAAGCTAGTAATATCCCCTCTTATTTATTTTTGTTAGACCTCATGAATGTCAATAAGTGAATGACATGCATTCATCGCCTGTGTAGATTAAATGATTGGCACTTGATTTTCTGCCTGTTGACCGTCTGTTGGGATTTCCATTTGGAGCTATTATTTCAGGCTCCTTTGTGCTCCCTCCCCAATGTGTGCAGGCTTTGTAGGTTTCAGCAACTTAAGTAATTCAGACATTAATTCTTCTCACTTGTGAAAACATGACGTGTGTCATGAAGTGCAGCCCCATCAAACTTCTACAAACGTTAGACCTTAGCTCGTGAAACTCGGGAGAAAATAGCCACTTAATGTAGGGGTTTCTCTTTTTTTATAAGTGTATTTCTGAATGCTCAAACACAGTTTTGTCACATCCTGTATCCAAGGAAGCCTATATGATAGCAGCAGTGCAAGCCTATTGCGTGGGCTGCTCTTTGGAATAGAGTAGGCTCCTGCTGGAAGCTCTCCCAGGTGGCTCGGGCTGATCCCAGGCGTGTGCACACGTTGTGATGTAGCTCTCTTCCTCCCTATATTTACCATGATGATGGGTAGCAGTTGAGAAAAGAACTTTAAATTAGAGGCTGGCAAGAAGGATGAGCAGGAGTCCTTTAAAGCCAGGAATACTTCCATTTTGGGGCTTGTGTTGGGTGTTCTATCTGTGCTGTGGGTGAGCTATGTATGCAGACCAGTTATGCACTGGTAGCTTTTTATTCCTTTAATGGCTAAACTGAGAACAGTGTCCTCTTGGTCAGCCCTTGCCTCCCCAGTAACAGGCTTGACCCACACACATGAGGCTCGTTGTTTTAGAGATGATAGTCTTTAATTCCAGCCCTGGACTTACCTGAATGAGAGTTTATATACAAAAGCCAGTGCTCTGCCTCACAGTGCAAAAGTATCGGCAGAGCTGATACTAGACTGCTCGGCACCCCAAGCTGCCTTCCTCCTGCTTAGCCTCCCTCTTCACCCTCATGTGCCTAGATACAGATTTACAACCAGTTGAGAAGATGACTGTCCCTTTCCTGGGGAGACAACACAAGGGCTCCCCAAATACTTGTGCTTCCCCCATAAACCTCCTCAGCTGCTAGACTGCTAAACAGTTAGCTGGACCGTAACACAAGTGATAGAAGTGCTCATCATCTTTCAAGGATACATCTAGGAAACCTATGGTCGGAACTGTGTATTGGTGTTTCCTAGAGGCGCTAGCTCTCACATGCAAAATAAATAGCACAAGTTTAGTCTTTGCTGCCTTAATGATAAATGGTTGGTAGCGGTACATATTGGAAGAGATTTGTTCCTGGTTTTCTGAAGCAATAATTACCTAAAATGTTCTGAGCAGGGGGTGCCTCTTAAACGAGCTTATTAATCTTTGGCTGTCTGGAAAGCCTGGAGGTTCAGATTGCATCCCCTCGTGGGTGTGCATATTGGCTCTTGTGGATTTTGGGGTTGATAGGGATGTAGTTAGAACCAAGGAAAAATGGATGCAGCTGCTCTTGTCTGTCTATATACTTTCCTAAATGGCTTTTGGGGGGAAAGGAATTGCTTTAAATGTGTTATGCTCCTAATGGAAATTTAACTTGTTAAAGAATTCGTGGATTCACTGCAGAAAAATGCCTTTATTGTGTGTGGTGTTTTGAGTTTGTGAATCAATGTCATCGTTTTACAAGGTCATTGGAAAAAGTCGTTTTTCTGAGGAAGCTCTGGCAATGTGAACCTTGCTGTTGTTTATTTTTTCTTTTCTCCTGAAATTAATCACTTGTTACTTTGCTTTTGGTTTCCAGGGTCTTGGTTGGTGCTCCCAAGGCAGAATCTAAATACAGCACCTCTGTTCAGTCCCCGGGAGCAGTGTTTAAATGTCGAGTCCATACCAATCCTGACAGAAGATGCACAGAACTGGATATGGGTCGAGGTGGGTAGTTATGATGCTTTTTTAAAAAGAAAAAGAGAATCTTGACAAATATCTGGAGTTCTGCCCCAAAGGCCAATGACCAGAGAGCCCCCTGTCAGCTCCAAAGAGCACAGGTCTGGGCCCCAAGTCACCGAGAGAGATCCATCAGCCTCTCCTGGCAGATTTGGCGCACTGATAGCGAAGGTGCCTTTTTTCTCAGCATTAAGGAATTGTCCCATTTGGTGATGGGAGACAGTGCTGTCCCAAAGGCCATACTTGCTCTCTCCATTGGTTAAGCGGACAAAGGTGATTTTTTTTTTTTTTTTTTAATTTTATGTATTTATTTTTTACTCCAAGCCATTGTCTTTTCTCTACCTGCTTCAGTGTGACTTTTCAGCTTGTCTGTGGGTATGTGACTGGTCTGGAGCGCTGCTGCCCGTTTCAGGCAGTCCCAAAATGAAGGTGTGTGGGATGGCCCCAGATGGTGTGGTGACGGGTGCATGGTGTACTGTGTTATTAGCAACATAGCAGTCTGTGGGTTCCCTCGTAATGCAGTAAATGATTCCTTTTGTTTACCTCTAAAGGAATTAAACGTTTCTCAGAGAGCAATGCTTGTATGTTATTGCATGTAATCAGGATTCCCTTTGGCTGCTCTGACGTATGGTCTGAACCAGGGAAAGATAGGGTGCCTATTCCTAAATTAAGGCTCTGATTGAAAACCTTGTGCTGGATTCTGATGGAGAAATCTGAAGTCATTAAATCTTTCATTTCTCTTGGTGACATGATTCAAATTAATGCTTTCTCTGCCTGTAGAAAAGGTATGTTAGTATTGTTTCACTAATCTTTTCAAAATAGAAGTCAAATAGAAATTCACTTTTATGAAGTGTGCTTGTATTAAAGCTGTACTTTTGGCTAATTTTGATTTGTCCTCCTACTACCAAAATGTTAATGATCTTTTGTGAATTCATGAATACTGCCTTACAGAATTAAAGATTTGGGTCCCACTTTTTTTTAAATGCCCACAATCTCATTTTCAAGAATAACTTTACTTTGTGTTCTGCAGGCAATTCCACATCTCTCCCATTGACTTCAATTGGATTGACTATCCAAGTAAAGCTGCGGACACACTGTAATAGCTGCTGACTTTACACCCAGTTTGGGACAGGGGTCTGTCTTCCACTGTATATTGCATGATGTCTAGTAAGAATGAGAGGTTCACCCTGAATAATGCACACAAGAACTAATAATGATGATGAAAGAGGGAAAAGGAAAGCACTGTCAGGCAGATGTTTGATCAGTGCTCTCTTTTTTTTCCTGTAGGGATTCTCTGTAGATATTTAAAACTCATGTCTCCTTGCCTTCGCTGCCTTTCCCCTCTCTCTATAGGCAATTCCCGGGGCATGCTGTGTGGGAAGACCTGTAAGGAGGACAGGGATGATGAATGGATGGGCGTGAGCTTAGCCAGACAGCCTAAGGCTGGTGGAAGTGTGCTGGTAAGTCCACTCTTTTCTTTGATCTCATTAAAATCGTTGCTGCTGTCTGACTTTAATGCTAAACACGTCAGGATTAATGTGTTCGGTAGTGACTGACAGAGTCCAGCTTTACGGGCAGCTAATTCTGTAGTCCCTTCCTTGAAGCGGAAGGAAAATGAGCCCCAGCCAGAAAGCTTTATTTATAGGTGTGACTGCTTTGAAGTCTTCCCTCTGACTTGTGTCACCTAAGGGCTTCCTCCTAAATCTGAGGGATTAAATCTTTGAACAGAATAAATAGAACTTTGTCTCTCAGGTGTCTGCTAGTTTATTCCTTTTGCAGTTGGTCTGTGTTTATGTAGGGAATGTGTATGCATTCATTCTCCAGGAGCGTATGTACTGGGCATCAGAACTTACCAGGAAAAATATAAGATGAGTGTTTGCAGCACTATTTTGTCTTTGTGTATAGGAAATTTTATATTAATGAGGCAGAGGAGTTGAGAGTGGAGATAACTTAGTTGTGTGTGGGCGGCCTTGTTGTCTTTGAAATGATTACCGTGCAAATAGAGAGGTCAAGGAGAGCAGATGGGATGCTTAGGATGTGGAATTTATCTTTGCAAAACAACATTTCCTATGCTGGAAAAAGATCATAAAGAAAGCTGGGCAAATACCTTTTAAAAATATGTGGGTATATTACAATCAATAACTGTGTCTGTGTTTACATCCGCTATTGGCTTCTGACTGTCTACCAAATGAGTCTGCAGGAATGTTGCCCGAAATAAAAAATTTGCAACAAAAAATACTGTGCATCGTATATGTGGCAAGCAAATTTTAAGCTTCTATTGGAGTAACCCTAACAACAATCTAATCCTAAACACATCCACTTAGGAGTTGGAAACTTACCCTGTCTTTCCAGTGGGATACAGAATATCCGTGGTACATGGAACAAACTATTCATAAATGTGCTAGCGGCAAAAAAATCTAGTACAATAATTTCTGTGCTTAACCACCTATGTCAGTCAAGTGGAGAAAGCTGCCTTGTACAAAGGCAGTCGTCTCAATATGTATTTAGCCTCCAGTTATGCCATAACTTGCTGCGCACCAACTTCATCATGGGGGAATAGGTGTTTTTTTACAGCTTTCTGTGATAGGTAGGGATGTACTATGGTACTTTATCTGATTTGGTGTACAGCTTGCAAATGCTTTAGAGGCTGATTGATTCTGGATATTTTAAGTATGTGTCCAGCAGTAGGGAAGGGGGGAACACAGAGGGGCATAAGTTAAAAAACAGCACTCCCCTCTCCCCCCTCAAACAGTATAAACACGTGCAGCAGAACACAAAATTAAGGCATTCATACTAGAAGAGCAGAGTATGCAGTTCATGTTTTCAAGGGATATCCCAATCTGTATTTGAGCGCAGGAGAATCCTATATAAGAGTTGAGGAATAATGTGCGTTGCTCTGTCTTGAGATAGTGTTTTCGTGATCATCCTCACAATTTTCTGGTTATTTGTTTGAATTGGGCAAATGCTTGTCTCATTCTGAGAAGCTAGTGCATGCACGTTTTTTGGGCAACACTGACATTTTTGTCAATGTGATAGTTATCCTGAGAATAATGGCTCTGTGTATTTGGTTCAAGGGGGAAGGGGCTGCATCTGGAGCTGATGTCTAGGGAGATGACACCTAAACAAAAGCAAAGAAAGGGAAGAAAAGCTAGTGAAAAAGCCAGGCAACTACTAAGGTTAAGGCTGGCTGCTCAGTGGCTGAGGGAAGGCTACAAGGGTGAGAGATGAGGCCAGATTGAGAGGGCTTAGTTTGAGAAGGGACTTTCATAGTCGTTTTTAGGGGAAGGAAGACCCAAGTGAAGGTATAGAAGAATTTGAGGGCATGGCTGGGATTGGTGAGCAAGTTTGGAATGAAGTGGTAAGGAACAGGTGGAAAATGTCAGGAAGGAGTCTTTTTAAAGTGGCTTTTCTGCTGTGCTGAAGGAGGAGCAGGCTGTTTAACCCCCATGTCTCGTTGATCAGTAGGAAGACAATGTTTTAAGGTTAGCTGCCTGGACAGCTTTCATCAAGCACAATTCAAGCCTTCATCCCAAGGGCTTCCACACTGTATGCATGGCAGGATGCTACTTCTGCCCTCCTAAACAGGAAGGTCTTTCCCACTGCTGCCGTCTCCTCATTCGCCCCTCCTGCCATGGTGGGCAGGTTTCCGCTCTCTGCCGAAGGGACCCTCCATGGGGAGGGTGGTGCCTTGCAGGTTAAAAGCAAAGTGTAGCCCAAGGAAAGTGCACAGCTGGTTGGTATGCTTATTTTGCTGCAGCTTAACTTGGTGAAACATCTCCACAAGTTCCACTAATTTAAGGCAATCCTAAGCCAGCCCTCTCGCAAGCTTTTGCTGCCTCCACCAAGTAGATTGCGTCCAGATGTTTGGGGATGTTTGTGTCTAATTCTCATTGAAATCAGTGAGATAGTTATCACTGAAGCGCTCAGTCTTATACTATTAATTAAACATCTTTCTACATCTGTGTGTGGACAGAGTCTGAAATAAGGAATACAGATTCTTCCAGCAAACACGGGTGGAAAATACCCTGCTGTTTCAGGGCAGTATTGCTCTCTGTTTTGAAGAGCATGCCTCTGAAATACCTTTTAAATGGAAAAGGTGCATGATTTCCCTGTGAACAGATGGTTTTTATTTCATGCAGTCTTCTAATTTTAAAGATTAAGATTTCTTGATAATGCAGCTCTTTGTAAAGTGTTAAGAGGAATTCTCATTCTGAGAAAACACATTGTCTGCGTGTGTGTTCAGAGCCATAACTGCTGATTAACTTTTTAATGAAATTGCTAGCTAACTCTTGCTAATCTGGCTTTTATGTCTTTGGTCAATATTGCAGACTAGCCATCAAAAATAAAAGCAGCATTTTAAGCACCTTTTGCTCTACAGATGTATTAATACTTCTAATACAATAAAATTGCCATTGCCACCATATAAAGTTGCTTTGCAAAGGATGCACTGCATTTTTTACATCTATAATGCAAAATAAACTTTATTACTTACGTTTGCACTTGCCAATGACAGTAAAAAGCCTGTTTATTCATAACTATGCAAATAACAGGACTTCAGCATTCATTTAGGGCTCTCCCACCTTGTCTGCAGTTTGAAGAGCAAGAGGAGCTTTGCCACTGAAGTTGGTGCAGCATATCATCTTGTCTTCAGCCAGCCCTGGTTCTGCTGGGAGAAGTCGTCTCCAGTAGCTTAGAGCGTGTGCAGTCCCTTTCATCAGGCATCACGGCACTATTTACTGTGTCACTTCCTAGGGATTCCTTTAAGTCAGTGATATCTTTGTGTTTAATAGCCCTGGATTTTTTTTTATTTTTTATTTTATGAATATGCCCAGTCACTTTTTTTAAACCCCTATGTACTACTCGTACTCATGATGTCCCATGTTAGGGAAGTTAGAGTCCCCCAGTTTAATGGTAGACGGCATGAGGAAGTTGTTCCTTTTGCTTTGAACCTGTCTAGTGGCTGAAATTTCTCTCTCGTCAGCCTTCTCAGTTGTCAGATAAAAATACTAACTTTGGTGAAAAGGGGCAAAAGGGAGGTTAAGAATGTGCCAGTAGTTAGTGGGGCTTAGCTGATGGTTGGTAATATGGGTTGTGTTCAAGTCCATATGGTGCCAGCATGTTACTGAACCAGAGTTTTATGTTTGTGTGAAGAACATGAGAACTAAATAGAAAAGCATCTAATAATAATGAAGATTAGAACAAATGAACAACTAAGATTAGCTAAAAAGGCGGGGCAGATTTACAGTTTAATGGTCTCCTGTTCAAGAGTATGCCATCAGTCAATATTTGCATTAATTTAAGTGCTACAATAATACAGCTGAGCTTGCCAGTTCTTTCCAAACTGAAATGACAAAATTCATTCTTTCAGTTCTTGTTAGGAGGGGAACTAGGGGCAGCGCATTATGACTTGGAGATAAGTCACATCCTTTAATCTTGCTCTTCCTCAGTACCTGCCACCTCTGTCATTACAGCTTGTTTTTTTCAAGTGTTGCCATTTTTCATTTCAAGTAGCCAACTTACTGGCACATTTAATCATAAACCGTGGGGGAGGAAAAAAAACAAAAACTGGGAAACTGGGAAAATGTCAAATCCTGCAGCTGTGGTATGGGGGAGTCCAAGGGAGCTGCTGCTGAGAAAGCTGAGGTGGAGCACATCTCCTGGAGCTACGGTTAGGAGCTGGTGGCAGACGTGGCAATCGGGGGGAATTGTGTGTGCCTGAATACACGACGTGCCGAAGGGACAGAAAAGTGATCGTTTGCCAAAAAGGATGGAAATGAACAGATCAGGGAAGTGTTCCTAGAATGACTCAGGTGAACTCATAGGCTCTGGTTGGTCTCGAGCATGCGCTTGGTGCGGCAGCAGCTTTTCTTTCCTTTTGTGTCTTTCTTGGCCTCCGCACTTCACCTCCGCTCATCCCCAAGCTCAGCCTCCTGCTCGTGATGAAATGCTGCTGCTCTCCCTGATTTTCAGTCATTTGTGTTCCTTTGGAAGAGATTAGGAGGTTAATTTATGTGAGTCCCTGGCAGTTTTCGAGAGAGAAAAATGTCGGGGAATTTACAATATCACAATCCTTTATTTATCCTTCCATAATTAAAAAAAAAAACTTTTGGTCTGTTTCCGTTTCAGTTTACATCCAGAATTGAGGTTGAATTGAGTGTTGCTTTAATGCTATGTGTCTGTATGGTACTATCTTTAACAAGGCTGTGCCTGTGTATATTTGTGCCCACAGAACAGATCCTTCATGAGAGAGATTATTTCCTGACCACTCTGAAAATAAAGGTTTCGTGTGCTGTTTTTTGTTGCTGTTGACTTTTGAATGAGGAGTACATGGGGATTAAAATCATAACTGGGCTTGCTTAAAAAAGCAAGTAATTGAGTCCCCAAAGCTGCTCTTACAAGACTCCTAAGGTACATTTGGCTGTCAAGCAGAGTGCCATTATAAGCATCCTTCATGTAATGTGTGGCACTTGGTGACACAGGATGCAGTGTAGAGCTTTCCAGAGCCCCCAGAGTCCTTCATTATCCCTGTGTGATAGCTATCTTCAGGAAATGCATGCTTCTGGTTGAGTACCGGAGTCTGATATTTATTGCTCTTCTAACTTCCAAGTGCAGTGCTGTTAACTGCGGAGCAGGCTTGTGCGTAACTGGTTTTGCTCCATTTCAATAAAAAAATGAGGGAGTAGTATTACCCTTTATGTCTTTCGGGGGTTAAGTGTACAGGAAGGAGCCTGTGCTGGTGGCTGGATTGAATTCTGGGTTTCCCACCAGTTGATACATTTCCCAGGTCCTTTATCCGGTAGGTGACTCAGCTGCACCCAGTTTGTGGAGTTTTTACCCATGTTAGGATGCTTGCAGAGGCAACATGCTCAGCCCTGGGGTGGCGAGGCTGAAAAGTGGGGTTGGGCAAAGGGGAGGAAGGGAGAGGACGCCTCCTCTGGAGGGGATAGTGTTAAATGGAGGGATCACAGAGATGGCAGTCCCTGGCCCCTCTGAACTAGCAGGTCTGATGCAAGGCCTCTGGGAAGAGCTGACGGTATGTGAAGGAGATTATTTGTAGCAGAGAGCCGGCTCCGTGTGCTCGGGACCGAGCCTTGGATGATAAAAACTGACACATCTACACTGACTTCAGTGACTTGCCCCAGCTGGAGATATGGCCCAGCATGTGTTCAAGTTCAAAGCCCTTGCTGTTTTGCATTTCACTTCCTTTTATTCTGAGTAACCCTCCGGGCATAAGGCTATTTGTGGTTTGTCTGGCAGCAATGCAGTGTTAATTTTTGGAGCAAATGGCTTCTGGGGAAGTGTGAATCAGGCTCAGTGCTGTTTGCCTGCATGACTGTGTGGCAGTTGTAGCGAGTGCTGTATCCTGGTGAGACTGTTTTAGCTCTGGTTTTGAAAGTTTATCTCATTTTTCACTATGAAGGAGAACACATCCTGTTCTTTGCACCTCAGCTGTACCTTGACTCTGTTGCCACTCTTGTTGCTGCAAAATCTCTGGCATCTTCACTTAAATTCATTATCAGTAAGCCAGTCCCAGCTTTCCTGTCACTGGGAAAAAAACACCTCTCCCAGGATACAAGCCTTTGACTGATGCATCCTCTCGTGGGGTAACCTTCTAGTATGGCCTTAGTAACCCTCTGAGTCCTAGCATCCCTTCTGGTCTCCTTGCACGTATTCTCAATGCCTTTTTTCCTGTTTTTCCCCTTTTTCTGGCTTGGGGAGTGTGTGTTTCTATCCAATGCACCTCTGTTTAGAAAAGCTTCACTGGCCATGAGGATTCATACACAGTGAGGAAGATCTTGGAGTCTGGAGCACGGGCTCTGTCTTGCTCTGAGACCTGCTGATGTGTGTGACTAGGAAAACATATGAAGACGGAGATCTGAGCTGCCGGGTCAGGTGATGTCACGAACTGCAGAAAATGGCAGTAAGAAGATAACTTTACTGAGAAAAAGCAGGGTGTAAGGGGAGGATAAGAGGGAATGGAGGGGAAAAGGTAATACTGAGAGGTCCTGCTCCTGCACTTTGCATGCCCTGCCTTGCTTGGAGGGCTGTCCTGTTACTCTAGGCCAGTAATGCCTGTGGTATGATCTGTTTAGGCCTGTGCACATCGCTGGAAAAACATCTACTATGAGACAGAGTACATCCTCCCGCATGGCTTCTGCAACATCATCCCACCCAACCTGCAGCCCGCTGGCCGGAGGCTCTTGCCCTGCTATGAAGGTAAGGTGTGGGTCTCGCCTCCAGGAATGTCCTCTTTTGTAATGGTTGGTGTGTTTTCCCTTTGTTTCCAAAAACCGGCTGCTGTAACCCTCGCTGCTGATACTTTTCTCTTTTTCTTTCTGTGCCTTGAGGCACAGCTGGGAAGGAGGTTGGTCTTTGGATAAAGTTGGAAGAAAAGTGCTGTGATTGAACGGATCCTGTGAATTATTGTGCATGGCCACGCTTAGCTAACAGAAGAAAAATACATTTTTGAACAGTGTTTTCAGGTAAAAGTTCTCTTTCTCCCTTATATGACTATCAGTAGAGGTTGGTGTGAGCTCAGACCATTGGTCATGGCCTCATGCTTAGCTGCACCACAGAGTAAACATGCTGAATTGTGTTGTAGCTGGGCACCAATTTGTCCATCTTATGGAAATATTTTTTTCTTGCGTTGTGATTTAGGAGAGGAGTACTAGAGGGAAAAAGTGTTGCTTAACACCTTACTTTTTCAAGAGACTTGTATGGCATATGAGTGTAACCGCTGTCGCGTTTCAGATATTGTAAGGTGTCTGATCCCTTTTTGGACCTGTGAAGGTCTGGGTTTACATGGGCGAAGAAAGACACAGAGGGACACACAGAGAGCAAGCTCTGAACAATGGGTGACTGTATCTGTTGTTTCTACTCTAAATCCCAAGTGTCGACATTTTAATTTTCCAGCTCTCTGGTGCATATGTGATTTTTGTATCAGATTTCCTTTCCCAAAGGCTTCAGAAGACAGCTTCTCCTCAGCCAACAGCAATTAACTAATCCAGAGACATAAGTATGTCTATGTAAGTAGGAAGAAGATAGAGTGTCTCTAAGATTTCTCAGCCCTCAGCGAAACGCTCAGGAAAACACCTTCTTGGGTTTCTTCTGTCTGTCTCGGGCATCGTCTTTCCCTGCTCAGCTATCGGAGCCTGAGAAAGCGTAGGAGTTTGGAGGCCAAGACACAGCGCGGTTTGATGTGGGCAAAGCCTTCCCCCCCACCCCGAAGTTGGCAGTGGCTGGTGGCAGCCTTGCTGCTGACATTAGTACGTGGGAGGGGGATAACGCGGTAGATGTCCCTGTGACTTCCTCCACTGCTGAAGAGCAGACATGTCCCAGCTGAGAGGCCTGGGAAATCAGGTCTGCCATGGAGCTGGGTGAGACCTGCTGGAGGGTAGGCTCTGCTCCCAGCTCTCTGCTTCTTTTGGTGTGGTTTCTCACCTCATCTGGGGTTTTGCTCCGGAACCTGTGATTGTTTTGACCCGGTGCAGCCAAGGAAAAGCTCAGAGCAAACTGGGATGAGCTCTGGGTTGCAGTGACAGTCTGAAAAAGCAGTTTTTAACCTTAAACCTTTCATGGACGCAGCTGTCACAGGTTTCACTACAAAACTGTGGACCTCTGTCTTAAATATATGTGTCTGCCTGAAGACAGGAGACACTTGTGTGTTGAGCATTTCCCAGCCCTGAAATTATTCATTATTTGAAATCTGAGGGGTTTTGAGTCTTTCTTGAAGCAGCATTCCAGCTGATCTGCAACAAAATACAAGTAAACCGTGTAGCTAGCCTTCCTATTCTGAAACCATCCTATTTTATTTGTTCTTTTTTCCTGTCAGCAAAATCAGGCTAAGGCTTCGCGCTTAAGTAATGCAATGCAAATCATCTGATACTAGCTTTAATGACCACCACATATGTGCAGAGTCACTTCCAGGGCTTCCTGCGCGCCTTTGTCGTCACTCTTGTGTTTTCTTAAAAACTGCCAGTCTGAAATCATTGCAGAGAGGTGGTTTCTGGAAGAGACAAACCACTTGTATTTTTCTGTGCGTCATGTCTTCGGAGTAAAACTGTTGCTAATCGGACGGGATATTTGCCAGGAATTGCTAGAAAATAGAAATGTGTGGGCCTAGTAGACGCAAAGCAGCCGGTGGAAAATTGGCAGGGCTGGTGCAGTACAATGTTGGCTTAATTTCACTGTATGCTAGAATGAAAGTTGGAGGTTTGGGATTGATTCCTCCCCTTCCCCCCCCCCCCCACTGTCAGGCATCAAGCCACGAAGTATCACCAGGGATGACTTCATTCGTTTACTTCTGAAACTTTCAGGTTTCAATAAAACAAGCCTAATCTTCAAAGCGAGGGATAGCTGGGATCCAGGCAGAAAGATTCCTTGTTGGGAATTGAGTGCAATCCTCTCATTTTGCAGCAACCTTTAACTTTTTTTGTCTTCTCCTCTAGAAAGTAAAGGAAAAATTCTCCTCCATTTAACAAAACGTGGGTAAAGAGAAACAGTCTGAAGGGAAGAATCTGGAAGTTTGATAGCAATAATCAATACAATAATGTAACTGAAGCATCTTCTAAGCTAAGAGCCTCGTGGACAGCCATTGGGAGCCTGCCAGATTTGTGGTTGCAAGCCCCGCTTCTCCGAGCATGCCTTGGCACCCTCGTGCCCTCCCATTTTAGCTTCCTCTGTGACTGTCTGTATGGGACAGGGTGCAGACAGTGGCGTGGCCGTTTCCTGAAGCTGTGCAGTGATATTCCTGCAGCGAAGCTGGTGAGCCCCGCGAGAGGCTGATGTGGCTGCGTGGTCTGCAGCCAGGGCTGGCTCTTGCCTGGCTGGCTGAGAGCAACAAGCCCCTTGAACCATGTGTGTGTGCGCGTGCGCACATGAGGAGGGATTATTAGCTTGTATAACAAACACCGGGTGCCAAAATGGAGAGGAATCTGACCTTGGGATAGACGTACTTAATGCATACGGTATGTTTTTCTCCACGTAAAGCAGGCTTAATAATTAAAGATGAAAGAGGAAATGGAAATTTCCTGACTGGGTGGTAGCGGTGCAGCAACGTGGTAGTCTCAATCCATCTTGTTCTTGTCCAGTTTCCCTGAAACAGCTGACAGAAGTCTGGAAGCTATTGAGAGCTAATGAGAACAGCAGCAAGCCTAATAGTTAAATGCAATCTTTCTGAGTAGGAACTAATTTGGTTTATGAGAGCTGGATGTCCTTTGAGGTATAGTTGAGGTATGGACTTCCAAGCTGTGCTTTCACTTGTTTAATTTTTTGTTGTTGTTGGTTTTTAATGGCCTGCAAGAACAGGAAGCTGCCTATTCACTGCCCCGATGCATTCGATAGGCAAAGAGGAAGGGTGGCTGCTCGTAGTGTAAGAGGTAGCCCAGCTCTACGGGGAGAGATGGGGTGGTTTCCTAATCCTCTGTGGTAGGAGCTGGGGACAGAGGTGGGGAGTGCTGATGGGCACTTTGGTTAGTAAATGAGGGGACCAGAGCATGCTTTCATGCCTTCCCTCCGGAGGGATATGCGAGTTTGCCCACAGGGTCCAGACCCCATGTGGTTTTCAGGGAGCCATCAAGACTTCTCTACTTTGTGGTGTAAACCCTATACCACAGCGCTCAGTCAGAAAGATTACTACTGCTTCCTCCCAGCATAGTGAAACACTGCAAGATAGGAAAGAAGAGGTCACAATTAAAAAGGATGTTTTTGGCTCCCAGTGCAAATGATGGTTTATTGCAGCCATCCATTTTGCTTCCATCTGTGAAGATGGTAGATAAAACATTTTAAAGGGTTTTATTGCATTGTGGAGCTTATGCTATGTTTTGGTCCTGGAGCTGGCTTAGACACTCTTCTCTGTTGTGTCAGAAGAGGTTGCAGAGTGCTGCCTTCTGAATCATTACGCATGTCACAGCTTATCCTTTTTGTTTATTATCTGATTACTTCTTCCTCAGCTTTCGTAGCCTAAGGTCACCCTGGCTACAAAACACTGCTATCTTTTCTTGCTTGCTTGCTGTATGTATTTATTCATGGCATATTTTCAGAGTCATGAAGGCACTCGACTGTCAGCCCCATGTTACTTCTCTGTGCTATCAGCTGTTGCCTAGGCAGTTAGTTTAGTGGGTTGTGGCCTGCGTAAGCAGGGGTGCGCAGCAGTGTGCGGATGGATGGGAAGGAAAGACAAAGATTCATAAAATCAAAGGATCTGTTTGCAACAGCAGTTATATCGCCTGGAGCTACCTGGAAACTACTAAACCCACTTTGTGCAATATCTGAGCCTCGTGTAAATGTTGATATTCAGGTGTGTAAAAGCTGTGATCTGACTTAGTTACTGCATAGTCCCCTGCTGATCTTTTCACTATATGGATGGATGGATGGACAGAGGTCTAGCATGAGTGATGGAGGTCACTGCTATGTCCTGGAGAAGCCACCTCCTCTAACAGTGGCCAGAGGAGTCGGAGGCCTCCAGGAGGCTCCATGGGACAGTGGCGTTGGGACGCGCGCTCTGCCGGCAGTGTGAAGAGGAGCGGTGGTTTTGTGCCACTGTAGTGGGTCCATTTATTTTTCTATAAGCTTTAATTTTCTCTGAGCAGTATTATCAGGTATGTATTCAAGTCAATGTCTTAATGTCTCCTTTCAGTTCACAAAAGCAGTGGCAATAGGCAAACTCAGAATTCACTTGAAACGTTGCAATCCCTTCTGTCTGCAGTTACAACCAGAGCGTAACCAGTTATTTATTTAAATGAAATGTAGGGCCATTAGTTTGGGCAGATAGTACCAGCAATGTAAGTGGCTTAGGAACACTAAAGATCACGAAAAGCCGTGAACTATGTCTATTAAAGGATAAGCCTCAGTGGAGTTACCAAGTCAGTTTATTGCACCATCATTTAAACCACCAAATCTTTCCCATTCCTTACACATTGCAGTTAGTAATCATTCAGCTTGTTTAAAGAAGAATTGGTTTTTCATTGCCTGACAATGAAAACAATAACGTGTATGTTTCTATTCTTTTTCTAATAAGTATATTGCAGATGAAGATCAACTGTGTTGTGCTCCTTTGATGTTGGGGCTTTTGTTTCAAGTTACCCCTAGATCTGAATTCGTTGTTTTTTGTTTTTTTGTTTTTTCTTAAAGTAGGCAACATATTATAATAAGAAACAAAGCCATGAATTTGATTAAATTTTTTTGACTTGATTGGAGAAATGGTTTAATTTTTGTGCACGTATTCTAGTATCTTCTGAAAAACCTGTAAGAAAATCAATACTCTCTTTATCCCAAGAAACAAAGTAATTCTGTATGTTCCTTAAACGCATGACTGCATAAAATGTGGAATCATCTACCAACCCCGAATAACCACATTGTTCTGTTGCTAAAAGGGTTATAATTTCTTCTGTCATCGTCCTGTGGTTTTATATTCACTTGGTTTTTATTTGCAAGTAAATTCAAGGGACAGCTTGTGTGAGCTGGATCATTTAAATCTATGAACCCGTGTGGGTTCTGCCTTTCAGCTGCCTTCAGTTCTGCCGGGTGGTGATTTGGAGGGCGTTCAGGCCTCAGCAAAGTATATGCCAAAACTGATTTGTGGGGCCATATCTGAGGTCTTTATTTGTGCTATAGAGGGCTTGATGTAAGGGCCAACTGGGTACATGGGGTGCTGGGCAGATAAAAAAAACTCAGTAAAATAGTTAAGCCGTGATGATTTGTGAAGAAGTGTTGGAAAGTCTTTTTATAAAAGAAGAAAAAGAGAAATTTGAAAATCCAAAGTAAGAAGTAAGTTTAATTTGCATCTTGTCCTGTGTTCAGGCATTCAATATGGTTATTTCATTATTTGCCAGACTTATATCTTTCACTGCATAAATTTAAATATTCTACGGCAGTTTTCCTCCTTTATTTTAAGATGAATTGTACTGGGTGTGTTTTGAAGGATACTTAAAGAAACCACGAGCCAAGTCTAATACAGTTTTTATAGTGAAATATAACATTTTATTCATAAATCTGTCAAAATGTCAGCAGGGCTCACATGCGGCAGTCAGTCAGGGACTTGCCACAGCAAGGCATACAGCCTTGCTCTCAGAACAAATACATATGTAAATAAATAAATATAAATACATAAATATATGTGTGTGTGAGTGTATATATATATATATGTATATATGTGTATACACACACACACACACACACACACATACACACATACATCTCCTATATATATATATATATATATATATATATATATATACAGGATATATATATATCCTTTTGGCTGGTATTGCCCATGAAGGGCTAATCTTGTTTGGAAGAGGCTGTGCCCTGGCGCCAGCTGGGAGCGAGCGCTGGAGGCGCTGCTCTGGTGCCCGACTGCGTCGGTGGCGACCTTGGCCATCGCCCCATAAGCGGCCAGTGGGTTTTTTTTGCTGTCGAGCAGCGGGTTTGGTGGTGCGGGCTGAGGGTCGGCCTGATCCCTCTTAGCCCTCTGTAAACAGAGTATTAAGTGAGCTCAGGCACTGAGATACTTTCCGCCTGTAGAGCCGGTCCCCCTTGGCAAGGCTCAAGGCATGCTGCTGCTGCAGGGGCGGCTGCCCTGCTCGTTTGCTCATTTGGGGTTGTGAGAGGGGCAGGAAGAAGAAAAAAAACCCTAAACTTTTAAAATGGAGTTTAGAAAGACAGTCACTATCCCTAAAGCTGTGAGCCTCTGGCGTCGCAAAAACTTCCTGCCAGGTTTGTTAGATCTAACGCAGGGCGGATACGTCCTGGCTTCTGGGGCCACGGCGGCTCCATGCATTTCATTTCTGAATGTGACCCATGTAAGCACCTGGGAATTACCATGGAGCAGGTACAAAGTCAGGAAAAGGAAAGGTTTTATTCATACTCGAGTACATCATGTAGAAGAAAAATCTGTTCCTTGGTTGGGAGTGATCGCATCTGAATTGGACGGATGAGGACCTTGCTGTCTTTCATCCTATTTAAGGATGAAAATCTCCCCGTAGCAAAAGTAGGGCCCTTGGGACATACATGGCATTATTTTTCAGGAAATGCCACAGGGAGAAACCTCATCTCCTGCTCCCTGAGTAGAAAGGGTTCATGTCTATACACAAAGTCTTTTTCCAGGCAAGGAGTGCCCAACTCCATTAGGGACTACACATGCAAAGCCAGCATTTCAGAGCCCCAGCACTTTCTTTATAGCCATGAGATAACATGGTCGACAGTGTTGGCTTTATTTTTTTTAATTAATTATTTTTTTTTTTTTTTTTTTGGTGGACTTGCTATCATGCATTCTCACACTGAAATCCGAGTGGTGCATCTGGCCCATCTGGCCTGTTGGGGAGTCCTGGCAAAGCCGATGCGAGTGCCGGTGGCCAGCGGTATTAGGCATGTGCTGTGCTTCGAGGATCGAGTCCCTGCTCTCTGCATAGTCTGTCCCATTAAACCTCTTTCTCTCTGCAGCTGCTGTGACTTCAGCAAATTAGTGAAATTGTAAGCATCTTTAAGATGTTAGGAAGAGACTTGTTGGCTAACTGATTAGATGCTTAGCTTTTACTAGTATAAATGCTCAAAAAAGATTACTTTAAAATTGAATCTTTTCAGTGTGTTGTGTGTGTGTGTATATATATATATTTATATAAAAAAAATTCTATGAGGAGGCAACAGTCTAATTCCTTTTGGTCATCAAGATAGTAAAATACAGCTCATGAGGAATGTACTTGGTTCCAAAGAGGGGATGTGCTCAGTAATTTCATGAAAATCTGTTATCATTTAGCAATGAGTTAATGATGATTAAAAAAAAAAAAAAAAAAAAAGCTACGAGGCTGTAAGGTGAGTGCTTTTGGAGGCTGAATTACATTTTTTTTTTCCTGGTGCTCCCTTTGTCCTTTGGTGCATACTGTAATATTCAGGAATTGGCAATATATTAAGTTGTGCACTCATTAGTGTGGTAAATCTTTGAACATAATGCTGAGGGGAAAAAACTCTGCAAAGACTCTGATCCAGCTGTATGTTTCAGATGCTCCTAAAATCAAAATGTTTGGATTAGGGCTGAGTGGAAAATGTTTTTCCCATCTCTTAAGAACTTGTGTATTTCTTCTTTTTGGAAAAGCTCCCCCTCTGGCCCCGCAAAGGGGTAAAGTAGACATTGCTCACGCTTTACGGGAGAAACAAAAACTGTGGGGACAGGGACTGGGGCAACATCTCCCGTGAACGGTGCGCTCTGAGCATGTAGCTGAGAAGAACAGCAGACCCAGGCATCCCCCAAACTAGATGAAACTGCAGACCCTCCTCCTCCCCCCTTTGGGTGGGGGTCCCAAAGGCAATTCTTCATCAGAAATGCTGTGACAACCCTGTATGGCTGTGACACCGCTTGCCCAGTGGCTCCGCTGCTGGAGGTCCCCCTCCGGGAAGGGGGTGCCACGCAGCTTGCCACCTGGAGCAGAGCTAAGCGACTTGCCCAAGGCCGTGCAGCGAGTTGGTGGCAGAGCTGGCAATAAAAACCCAGGAGCCCTGCGTTCTGGTCTCCTTTTGCAATCTTTAGGCTAAGCGTGTAGCAAAGCAGACAGCTCCTGTGGGAGCAAATCTCTTTAAGCTTGCAGTGGTAATTTAGCTGGTAGCACCCTTGTTAGCATTGCAGCGAGACAAAACGTTTGGTTTCAGGCTCAGTTTTGTTGCCTGTTTTCCACAGTGCTGCCAGGCTAAGCACTCAGGGGAAGTCTGCAGTCATGCTGTGCTGCTGGAGGGACCTGTGGCTGCTCCTGCTGCTGCTGCTCCTCTGCAGCAAAGCCAGGTCAACCGTCACCGCTGGCAGCGTCCCTGCGCTGTGGCAGCGAGGGCTGCATTTCTGAGGTTCGCTGGATTCCTAACGTTTTCCTCCCTTGGCTGCAGTTTGGGCGCCTTGCGGCTCGGTGCATGGCCTCCCCATGGGACAGAGTGAGCGGAGCCCCGAACGGTGAGCCATGTGCAGCTGGTGCGGCCTGAAGTGACTGTGGCTTGTTTTCTTCCCTTCTTCTCCCATCCAGAGTACAAGAAGAAATATGGGGAGGAGCACGGCTCATGCCAGGCTGGAATTGCGGGCTTCTTCACCGAGGTGAGCAGAGCCGCGTGTGGCTCAGGGATCGGATTTGTGAATGGGCTTTCCTGCCTTTTCTTTTTTCTTTCCCCCCATCATGTGCATCAGGGAAGGGAACCAGAAAATATGACTTCAGCAGCTGGCTATGCACTTAGCACATTTCCTTTGTACTGTCCTAACTTTAATAACCACAGTGAGCACCCACCCATCTCTTATATTTTCTGCCTCCCACAGTTCTGGGTGGGGATTTGCGTGTTGCACAGTTCATATGAAGTGATTCACAGGGAGACAGATTTATTTTTTAAGGGCTGTGGAAAAAAATGAATGAATGAACTCTGAAAACTGTCCTCAAGGAGTGTTTTATAGTATCGCATATAGCCCAGATGCATTATCACATATATCCCAAAACTTGTGTAGAGGTTTTTCTGTGTCCAAGTTTAATTCTTATCTTCTGTGAGGGATGATGTGCTCCCTGAATTATTTTGTGTGTATCAATATATTAAAAAAAAAAAAAAAGTTAAAAAACATTTCAGTCCTTCTACTTCAGATCTTGCCATGTTTTAGTTGTATCAAAGGTGAATTTATTCTCTTATGTTGGTGTTGGTATTTATTTTTAATGTTTCAGGGAAAAAAGCTCTTTCAGCATCAAATTCTTGGTTGCTATCATGTCAAGTATGTGCTCGCTTCTAACTATAGCTGCATTGATCTACAAAGTTTATTGTCTGGGTTGATATAAAGAGAATAAAGGTCCTCTCTGAGATGGAATAAGGTGATTTCCAAGTAAATGAAGATGTTGGCGGTGTTGCCATGGTGGTACTGTGTGGTGACTGTGTGTTCGTCAGCCGCAGCTGTTTCTTGGCCTGCCTGCCCTCTTGGACCCGTTTCTGTTCCCATGCCTTCAATCCTCCTCCGCTAGCCCAGTTCAAACGATATCTCTGAACTTTCGGTGCCTCAACCTGATGTGATGGCAGCTCCAGCACTTCCTGACTGAGCAGGAAATGCAGATAAATGGCTTTTTGGGTCAAACAGGCAAGCCCCCACTGTATTTTCAGTCCTGCTGATGCCACTGTTTCTGCCGGTAAGCGATCCCGTGACCTCAGGGGTACAGCCGCTCCCGAGGAAAAAAGACTGCTGCCAAGGACATCCTGCTCTTTCACCGGGCGTTGCAGTCCTGTCCCAGGGGCTGGTTATGAAATCCCTTCATGTAACGCTCTCCGGAGCAGGACCCTTGGCCCGGGAGGTGTTGTGGCCATGGGGCCGCTTTCCCACCAGCACTAAACCTGCCCGGGACCTTCCTGTAAACAGAGAGGTGATGCAAACCTGCTGTCCTCAGGGCCATGGGCAAGAAGGAAGGTGGTTTTATACCTCAGGCTTTGTAGTTTGGTTGCATAAAGCGATGTTTTATGTTAAAACTGATGCAGCCTATGATGCAATATGCTGCTCTGCCCTGCCTGAGCCAAGAAGTGACTTGTGCTGGGGTTGTTGCATTACGCTTGTTGGTGATGTGCTAAGGGGGATTCCTGCAGTTTCCTTGGGATTCGAGCAAAGTCTGTCTCAATTTAGGAAGCTAAGTTAAGAGGGTTTGCTTCCCTGAGCTTGAAGCTTATTGTTTCAGGTTGCAAACCACTAGAATTGTGCAAATGACTGAAGTTTTGGTTTAGCTGCCAGGGCAAAATAGTAGTGACAGAACCAGTATAATTAACTGATTTTTTTCCCAGACAAATTTTAAACAATATGGATTTCTTACTGAAGTCTTTTAAAAATTCTGTTTAATGCAAAATGTTCCAGTTGTTTCAAAATGACATCATTTAATTAAAAAAAAAAAAAGAGAGGAAAAAAAAAAGACAACCTTAGGAGGAAATGCAGGTTCCCACTAGCTCCAGGGCTAGAGAACTTACCTAGGTTTATTGCTATCCAGGCTTAACTCAGTCCTCTGCCAGGGGTATGTAAACCCACATCTGCCACTTTCCGGAAGGAAGGCTCCCCCGCAAAAATAGGAGATGCTTTTGGGCAACGTGTTCTCAATCCGTCTTATTTGTTGTTCTGGTGAACAAACAAATATTTTGCAGAGCAAGGGCTTGACCCTGGGTGCTCCACTGGGCTGAGAGTCATTACTGCATTACTGCCGCCAAATGTGCCTTCTGCTTGAAGGTGACGAAACGCAACCCCAGGTTGTTTTGAATGTTCAATCCTTCGTGGTGCCCTGATTTGTCAGTTCCCTGGGGGACAACACCTGCATCTTTGTCTCCTCCCCTGAAATTCTTTTCTGTATAAAATTGCTTGTAAGCCCCCCCCCAATTTTTTTTTTTTGAGTGATGTTATCATTCATTGAAAAAGCTAGTTGTCTCCCTCCTCTGTAAACAACAGATCACTGCTGACCAAAACATGGTAAGACAGACACCTTGGGGGTTTCAAATGGGCATGGGCCTTAACCATGTCAGGCACACTGCTGTTTGATGCTAATGCTTGGCCCTAGGGAGGGAAAAGAGTGTGTACCGTGCTGCTAGCAGCGAGGGAGAGGGTAGTCTTCTGCAGGCAGAACACAATTGGTTGGAATTAAAAAATGCACATTAAATGCTGCGGGTCAGTGCACTGGCTCTCAAATTTTTGGACTAAGAACGCTGGTTTTATACATAAGAACATCCCAGAGCTGGGTTTACATGTTTGCCTAAATTTCCATGTTTGAAAAACAGAACAGAGCAAAATGATTTTCTTATAAATTTGGAATTGGGAAAAGAAAACGGAAGAGTTCCCCCTCTCTTTGTTGTGCTCTCCTGAATAACCAGCAAAACATGGACACTTTTACTTTTTATGGCCTGGTACTCAATAAGGTGATTTCCATTGTAGGCATTGTCAGGAGAAAAAGAACGCTTTTTTACCAGTATTATTAAGTGTGCTCTCCTTCAGCGGGAAGGAGCTCTGACTGTTGCATACACTGCTGTCCTTGTGGCATGAGAAATACAGACGAGGGGAAAAACTAGCCTTTTAGAACAATATGACATCTCTTATAGGTATTTGGGGCAGATTACGAGTTGCATTCAGGAGCGGCCAGGAAAGGTCGCCTTGGAGGATATTGAAATGGAAGCATGTTTTCAGTCAGTTAATTTACTTCAGAGATGGCTGGCTCTTATGATGGGCTGATATAACCTCCTGCTCCCTCTCTCGCTTGAGCAGCACAGCTAAATCATCAAATGTTCCTCTGAGCTTTTTCAGCTGTGCTTGGAGTTCAGCCAGCAATTTCAGTGTGCAGGATTTAACTTGGAGCTCACCTTATTTTTCTCTCCCCACCTTTTCCATCATGACTACCGTTTAAAATTTCTGTGATATCTTTGCTGCGTCTTCTCTGCCCTTGCTCATGACTTCCCCTGCTCATGAGAACGATGGGAATTTTTTTTTTTGTCTGGGCGTTGATTTTTTTTTTTTTTTTAATTCAAAAATGTTGCTTTGTGCAAGCTTTTGGCTTTGAATGTTGGATTTCAGTGATCTCAGCTCAAACATTAAATATGTTAATTAAAATAAATCAAATTTTGGCTGATTCCAGTCTCTTAAAATCCTAAATCGGTCTGGGTGTCTATAATCAAACATAGCCAGGTTTGCTCTGACTGGTGTATATTATTAATTTTGAGGATAGAACAAGGCAAAATGTTCCATCCTCAAAATACACAGACTGCAGTCTGAGTACAGGGCAGATATTTAGCTTTGTAATCATAAAATAAAAATCTTTCCAAATATGTAGCCCCATCCTTCCCAGCATTGGCTGGTGTAGTGTGTTGCTGGAGTTGAGGCATGGTCTGTAGCTGAGGGGATCTGGGCAGGCTGGTGCTTCCATCACATGGTGGAGGTCTTTGCTTCTGCCTGGGGCTGCTAGGAAAATGCAGCAGTTGGAGAGATGTTTTGGGGAGGACCATATTAGCAGGGGTGAGTGTGATAGCTAATGAGGATGTGGAAGGTCTCTCCTCTTATTGAGGTGGCAGAATGGTTAAGCAAAAGCGGGTCTGTAAAAAGCGAGACCTTATATCTTCAGGGTGTGTAGTGACCTCTGTGTTTGGGAAGAGAAATGCCATCTGTGTGCACACAGAATGATGATTTTTATAGATGGACTTAAGTGTTTTAAGTTAATATCCTCTCCCCTTTCCCATTGCTCCATGAGGCATGAATTCCTTCTTGGTTCTGATTTTCATCCTTCCCACTCCCTTTTGTTTTTCCTGTTGTAGGAGTTGGTCATCATGGGGGCACCAGGATCTTATTACTGGACAGGAACTGTCAAAGTACTGAATCTCACTGACAACATGTATTACAAGCTGAACGATGACGCCGTGATAGCCAGGCGATACACGTACCTTGGTAAGCTGCTCTCTGGTGCTTGCTGTGAGAATGGGATCAACTCAACAGCGTAGTTCAAGACTTGGACACCATAAAGCTGACGCTGATGGTTTTTGATGGTGTAGTGTTTTTCATGAAAAGCATGAAAGGAAGAATGATTGGATTAAAGGGTTACCTACCTGGAAACATGTATAGGTAAAGAGGCAGCCAGAATATTCCCTTAAACTTTTTTTTTTTTTTTTAAAAAACTTGCCATAATTTTTTTGAATAATACAGAAAATGCGTTTGGATGGAGAAGCAACATGGCTGATGGTGGGCCTCCTGCATTACTGGTTTTGCCCCGTGGTGGACACGTGTCACTGTTTAGGCTATGTGCCTGATTACATCTGTCTGTAAAATGGGCACAATGCAATTACATGACAGTATATTGCAGAGATTAATTTATTTGAACAAAAATAGCACCATGACTTATAACAGAAGGAGACTGTGAAAAGATTAGCTACAAGTCTGAAATTATCTTTAATGTTAGGACAGTAGGTTTTACTTGTTCTAAAATCAGGTAATGTCACAAATGGAATTAATTTAAAGGCTTCCTAATCCCTAGTGCCTAAGACTGTTGAGACAGAGAAGATATTTCAAATGGATAGTAGTTTGATATTATTTGACTGAAGACTCACAGTGACATCTTCCCCCCCCCCTTAACCTTTAGTTAAAAAAAACACTTAGAAGGTGCTGTTTGAAGATGGTTAAATGAGGAGTGTATATATACATTTAAGGACATATATAGGTTTTACCACTGATAGACCTGAATTATAGTGTTTAACATGTAGACAAGAGACCCATAATTCAAAATGGAAGAGCAAGTTAAATGTAAGACAGCCTTAGAAGGAAAGTACTCTCTTCTACTTTAGTTATTATATATCATTTTAACGTAACAAATAAGACCAAATCTTTGATCTTCTTTCAAATACACTCTTTCTTTCTTTGATCTGTCCTCCCATTTTTCTTCTTGCCTAAACAAAAATCTTCTTAAGCCATTAACTTCTCTGACCTCTTTGTCTACTGTTCCCTGCTTTCCCCCAACTGAAAAGGCACTTAATTTTCCAAGCCTTTTTGGGCAGTGATTTTAACGGAAGGTGAACTCTTTCTAGCTGATGTGAGTCACTCTCTGTGGCACTTCTCTGCAATGATGTGGTCTCTTTATTCTATTTGTGTATGCCTGTGAGTACGTGTTTTTATTTTATTGCTTCCCTTTCCTTTTTACATCTGGATTCGTGGTTACCTAACTGTTCCCCTTATCTGTTTTGCCTCTACCTGCTCCTTGCCAAACTCCACCCACACCTTTACTCTTTTGGCTTTTGGAAGAGTGCTGGAGAGCTTGCTGTGATTTCCTGGGGTGATGTGCTTGAGCTGAATGTTGGTGCGTCCTGGACAACACAGTTGTATAATGTTAATTCTTCAAAGCATGAGAGGAACTGTGAAACCTGATGAGTACGGTCCAGATGGCTGACCTGTTCCTCAGGCTCTTCCCTTTTGTGACTTATTTTATTTATTTATTTATTTTCTCTCTCCTCTCCCATCCCACCCCATCTCCTGCTCAGGATATGCAGTGACAGCAGGTCATTTCTCTCAGCCGACTACCACAGACGTTGTAGGAGGAGCTCCCCAGGACGGAGGCATCGGAAAGGTGTGGCTTTTTGGTCAAACAATAACATGGTCAGATGCAACTGGGAAAAAAATAGTATTGATTCAGTTCCCACAAGTTTGAGAAACCAAGAGATTTTTGCCTACAGAGTAATTTTGGAGCACTGTGCAGGGAAGAGGTGAGGTAGTTTGATGAAGTCATCAAATTTCTCCACCTATCCCTTCTGGTGCCTCACCTCCCTCCTCCTTCCCTTTCCTCTCTCTCCCACCCAATCCTAAAAATAGTTATTTTAAAAAGACACTGTTGATGTTTCTTTAATGCCACTTCTGCTTAGGATTTTTAACACATTATTTTAAGCCTCACTTAAGCCTTGCCTGGAAATGAGAACTTGGGAGAGAGAATTTGTCTTCTGCTTGTTTTCGTCATACACTTTACAATGCTTTGTGTATGGACCATTTCATTATTCCCCTTAGGGTAGCACCTGAAATAGCATGAAATGCCATTTACTAGTTGATTTGGTATCTCTTTTAATACTTCATAATATGTTGATGCTTCTTGCTACTGAGAAGACAAGTGCAAGGGAAAGACCTAGTTTCCTCATCCCAGGTGCTCTGTTGTGGCTACTCCAAGGCACTGTCCTTCCAGCTTGCTTCCTCTGTGCAACAGATTTCAGTTCTAAGGAGGGGGAAAAAACATCTACTAAAACAAGAGAGCCATGAGAAAGCAGCTGGCTCTGTAAGTTAAAGGCTGTTGTTCTACCTGCCGAAGTTGCTGTTATTCTCCCTCTGTGACGGATGTGGGTAGCAGGAACAAATGCCAAAGGGGGCTGTGAGGGATGTTGGGAGGCAGGACGTGACGCTGAACAGTCCTGCTGTGCTTTCCCCACTCGCTAATAAGCTAATCCTGACTGCTTCCCTGATAGAAAATGATTAACGCTGTCACACCCACTTTATTGAGGGGAAATTCAAGACACTTAACACGACTGAGTGATTTTTCCAAAGTCACGAGGAGTGTCATTAGTGAAGCTGGATTCAGAGTCCCAACACCTGGCAGTGCACATCCACTGCTGAGCGTGCTTCTGCAAAACTGGGAGCCCTTTATATCTAAAGCAATTGTCCGCTGTTAAATATGTGCTGTGTTCTCAGATAAAGATTGCTTTGAACTCTCTGCATCACCACTTATTAATAACTCACCACATACCTGACTACATCAAGTACTTGGCTCCGCTGCTTGGTCTTGGAAGTAAGGGATCCTCAGTCCCGCCAACTGCGCGGACACCTGCTCGGAAGGAGCCTGGGATTTCGCACGCCGAGTGAGCCAGGGTTTCTGCAGAAGCGAGTCCCTCTTTACAAGCCACGTGTTTTTAGGTTTTGGATTGTGATACAAGATCTGTTACTGAAACTCTATCAATATTTTTATCCCTGTGAGTTCCCGGTTAAACAGTTTCTCCTATGGAAACAAGCAACAAGTGGACTATGTTTGGATAGTTCACTACTTTACAACTTACCTCCCATCACTGTTTATGTCCATACTGGGTAATGTAGAGTCCTTACAATAAGTGTCTCTTTGCTTTTGTTTAGCTTAAGAAATTTTTGGGGTTTCATCCAAGTTTTCAAACTTTCTCACCACTTTAATGACAAAGCTAGCTGTTCTTCAATATACCCACTGTGACTCATTTGCTATGTTGTATCTATCAGTCTTATATGAATCTTGTAAACCATAGTAAATAAAAGGGAAGCCATCTGCAAGTAAACCTCTGGCTCAAAACTGCAGTTTATGAATGAGTAACTGCAAACAATAGTGAAGTTAATTTATGTGGCAGGCAGCCCAGAGGTAAAGATCAGTCACATTTGGGGTGAGCTTTCATATAATTACATTGGGAGGTCCTAAACCTCTCTAAAGAGAACCATTTTTTATGCTGATACAACTGGTGGGAGCAAAATTTGCAGTGCTGCTGTTTCTCATTCTAATTTACAGATTGTTTCAGACAGAAACAGCGCAAATGCATTTACTGGCCTCCTAGCAAAGGTCAGAGCAGAAATTCCTAAAGCATCCTGATGTTTGCCGTGCAGCATGTGCGGGCTGCGTCTTTGAGAAGGGAAGGTTGGCCAAGGGCTCTGGGGCAGCGTTATGCCTATTATGCCAGTGATCGTGATGCAGATATACCCAGAAAGCACTGATGCTGTGTCATTATGTGTTTTGTAGTTAGTATTGGTAAGTATTGGTTAACTTTTTTCTTTTCTCACTTTTCAGGTTTATATTTTTAGAACGGACAGACAGTCGGGCTCTTTAATAAAGATTTTTCAGGCTTCAGGAAAAAAGGTGAGTTTTTTTAGTGAGCGCATTTTCATTCTGTGGGGAGGAGAGAAGGGGAAATCTTGGAGCATCACTTTTAATCCACTGCTTCATGACTTGTCAAGCTAATTCTAAACCTGTTGTACAGACCAGCCGTAGTTGGCTGGTTACACAGACTCCCACTCCGTTTTTTCTCTGCTCTGGGGTGATACTAGAGTTAAGCTGTTTTGTTGAGGAGCAGCTTCATTGCCTTTAGAGGGAATGATTTTTCCCCTCTTCCTGTCATGAATCAGTCCTGCATGTTGCACTTAGGAATGGTGCCTTAGAGCTGGTTTAAAAAAAAAAAAAAATCACAAAATTTAGTGGATTCTGGTGAATTCCAGCTCCCCTGTGAAGAGTTGTTTGAGTGGGAAATGGCCTGTGTGGCCACTTAGGATTTCCCCCTCTCCCTGGAAAACAAAATGGACAGTAGGTCTAGCTGTAGATAACAACAAAAGATGATTTATTTGGGAATAGCACTCTGAGGAGAAGATAGTCCCTTCCTGACACAGAAGGCCGAGGAGAAATTGTCTGTGTTCTCCTGGAGCGAGAGGAAATCCAGAAGAGAAAAGTTGCTGTGGGGTCTGGCTCTGGCTCTAGCAAGAGCTGGCACCCTCCCAAGGATCTAAAGCGTCTGCCTGTATCGTCGTGTTGGGGCTGTTAGCAAGTTCCCCCCCACCCAAAAGAGAGTTGCACTCTTTCAACACTCTTGAGAAGTTGGGGTAGATGAAAGTTGCAAGGACACGTAGCTGGATGCTGTGACTTGTGTTTTAGGGTCTCTCCACAATTTATCTTGCTCTGCAGTAGCAGAATCGCAGACCTTTTGAAAGGAAAAGACTTCCCAGCTCAGCCAGGGCATCTCCTGTGTTCGATTGCTTCCTGTTCATTTTTTTCCCCATTGACTTTTAAATGGCCCTGAGGATGTGCTCTGGGAGAATGATTCCTCAACCTAATAAACAGAACTATCAGGAAGTTTCCAGGTTTCAGCCAAAGACTTTCCCTTTTAAATTTAATTGCGCTATTCTTATTTCTGACTTAATTACTTAAGTGTTTACATCCTTTGTATACTTCTAGATTGTCACCTCCTTCTTCCCCAGTAGTGTCTGTCTTCTACAGATTCTGTAAAATCCAAACTAGAATTTATTTTGAGAGAAGCTCATCCTAAATCACCCTTTCTCTGTTTTATGGTTGAAATATAACCAGACGTGCTCAGCAGTGAGCATTGCTTGGAAATGAGCTCTCACAAAACCCCATGTGAAAGTTCATTGCTGTGACATTCTTGCTACAGAGGCATTAAAAGCAGCAGTTTCTTCCGTCTCTTTTTCTTGAGAGGGACTGAACAAGGATATCAAATGCAGGGGGGAAAAAAAATGCAATGCCATGTTCCAAATGTTAAGTGCACAAACTTCAGGTTCTCACAGTACCGTGAGCTCATCCATACTGCAGATGTATGATGTTGCAGTTAGGTAAATAACAGTCTTTCCCTGAAAACTGCCTGAATTCGTAGTGATATGTTTTTAAGAACTTTCACTCCTTACCCATGAGAATTTTATTTTAAAACACTAGTGGATTAAAAAGAATAAACAAATAAAAAATCCACAAGGGGACTTAAGCTACAAAATAATTAGAATCAAATGGTATTTGAGGTCTGACCTTAAACCCACACAGACACAAAAATCTGAATTATAAACTGAAACTCTATCTTTAACTTACCCCACTATATATATTTAGCAACTTTTAAATCTTACAGACAGTGAAGAACAGAGACGCTTCTGCCCATCTCCTAGCAGTCCCCATAGCCCTGGCTCATGCATCCTAACCTATCAAATGGGTAATGCTGTGTGAACAGAGACCAGAAATGAGAAATGTAAAAATATGCAACAAATGTGTGATTCATTCACACAACCTAAATAATTATTTTGTACCCTCAGTTTTTTTCCTGCTATCTAAACAGCTTTCAATCTCAAATATGAAGGGGTATCTCTTAAATTTTTCTTTAGCAATTGCTTTTAATTTGAGACTATGGTTAATAACTGCTCTCAAAATGTGGTGGGTGAAGAAGAATTATGCCTTTTTTTCTTTTAGAGTTTGTGTTGTGGTACCTTAACAGAAGTGGATGAAATAAGACTAGAATATCATTCTTGTTTTTGGTCATCTTTTTGTGTTTAAATGTGTTTTTGATGTGGATGCCAGTTAGGAGATGGTTCCTATTTAATGTTAACCAGTATCAAAACACATTTAATTATTTAATGAAATTAATTTTATTAATTTGTTAAATTTAAGCAATTTTTTTTTTTATCAAGCAGTAATAACTAAAGGTTGGATGTGGCTTAGCTTTTTCTGTATCAACTAAAGAATTTGTATTGAATTGAAAAGTCATCTTTTGTGCCAACTCACCTGACTGTATGTGAGAGGAGGTCAGGGAAGGGCTAAGGTCAGCCCATGACTAATACTTCCGTTTGAAGGTTACAGAGATACAGATATAGAGTGCGAGCACGTGCAAGGGGAAGAATATTCCACAGATGAGGGATGATTTTTAGATACCTCTTTTCTGGGAATATCTTAGAAAAAAAAAAAAGGGAGGGGCAGGGTATCCATGAACGTCTGAGCTACCTGACCCCGGGTCCCTTTGGAAGTCCTCCACTGGGCATGAATAATCATTAGATGAGGCTGAGAGTCTTGATTTGGGAAACTCATTTCAATCCTTCCTGGTTTGAAGCATTTGATAAGTGAAAGCTGCTCTAAGGAAGCTCTTTAAATGTCTCACTTCAGCGTGTCCCAGGGTGTAAGTGTTATTCTCCGTATAAACCATCCAAGCTAATGCACTGTTACAGTAAAGTGTTTAATTCTTGCCAGAAATATCCCCTAGGATTTCTCTGTAGGGCCGCTTTTGAGTGATAAAGCAGCAAGTCATCGTTTGAAATTACAAAAAAAAAGAAAAAAAAAAAAAAGAGCGAGCCTAAATGATTTCCTCCTGTGTGTGGGCAGATACTGAACGCTTTGTTGTGACTCGGCTTGGTTGCAGATGGGCTCTTACTTTGGCTCCTCCTTATGTGCAGTTGATCTGAACTCGGACGGACTTTCAGACCTGCTGGTCGGAGCACCTATGTTTTCCGAGATCAGGGACGAGGGGCAAGTCGCAGTCTATATCAACAGAGGCAATGTGAGTATGTACAGGAGATGAACTTGGAAGGCATGAGGACGTGGGTCCAGGTGGACTAACGCTCATGTTGCCCCAGCACTCCCTGGTGAAACTTGATGTCTCAAGTAGTGGCATTCTGGGTGTCTCTAGCAAAACATGAGGTCATGGAAAACTTGTCTGCTATCATGTTTTCCCAGACACCAGCCCACATTCATCACAGAGCTGTGAATCTTTCGAGGAGGTCTGGGAAAGTTTCTGGTTTTATGTTGAAACTTGGCGGTATTTGTGGCTTTATGTGGTTTGGATGCCAAAACCTAGTAAAGTCAGCGGCTTTGACTTGAGTTTTGCTTTGTGTTTTGGGTGGTTATTGGAAACTACAAATCGGAAAAAAAGCTGTGGAGATTTGGGAGCTCTTGTGAAGAGAAACCAAAGGTTAAATCTGTGCTATCTATACATTATGCCTTATATGAAAGCCTTTGATTCTTACCAGCTGAAACTGTTGGATTTCACGTGACCCAACAGCCATCTTGGAAAAGTCTGAACTTTCTTGCATCAGTAAAACAACATCATTATTATAGTGTATTTATAGGCAAACATGATTGTTTACTTTTATTTAATATTTGGGTCCAAAACCTGCTGTCTCAATGGGATTGTTGTTATAGGCTCTAATGAAATTGGTTTATCTCATCAGTATTTTGAGAACTTTTATGTAAGTGGTTTATTTCTGCATTCACCCAGAAGTCCTATAGACAGCATTTCAGAGACTTCAGAATTGCTTTTGGTGTAATTTTATCATCAATTATCAATACTACTTTAAACGAGTCTTATCTTTTTAGCTAGATCCACAGGTTATCCAGCATTTCATAGTGCAGTGTTGCTGTTAGGCTATCAAAATGGGGTCCAGAATGCCAGAGAGATAATAACCAACATTGCCTGCTTATGGTGTGAATGTACCTGAATTATTTGTTTTTACTGTGTAAAACAGTCAAGAAGCTAACAGGAATTTCTTTTACTCCTGCAGTAAGAGTTACATGCAGGAAGACTGGCAGGATTGTGGCCTTTCTTTTGGACACAGTTCTTTAAACCACAATTTTATTCTGCAAGCACTAGTACTTAAGAGGTCATTGCAATGGATCAGAGAAAAATGCATTATAATACAAGCCTGCATCATGACACTTGGTTTAATATGCTTACATTTTCCCCCTTCCTATGAGGACTGCAAAGAAATGAGTTGCACATACAAGCCTGCCTGATTCCTCTCTGTTGTGTTTCAATTTCATTATGTGGGATTTTCTTGAAGTCAGCAACTCCCTGCAGCCAAGAAAAAGATTTTATTACATGTTTCACAGGGCAGTTTACTCTTGTTCGCATAGGAAGCAAAAACAAAACAAAACCCTTGAGGTGGGTACAAAGTTGGGTTGCGTAACTAAATTTTGTTTTCTTGTGGAAATGTTGCTTCCCCCTTGAGGGAAGCCTGCAAGAAACTAAAGCTTATGTATCTGATCAGAAAGTGGGTGGGCAAGAAATACCAGATCCATATAAGGCTTCTCATGGCATATGAGTACAAAGCTACTTGTATTTTGAACTTTTCCCTGTCTCTTTATTTCATTAAATCTCTCTTCTTATTCTTCATTTCAGAAAACTTTTTTGGGGGGTTTGCTTTAATCTTTCTGTCCAGTGCTTAAAAAGTTTCAAATTGCCCAAATGTTCTCTGTTTAGGGGAAAATTCTCCTAAATTCACTGGGGTTTAGCAGAATAAGCCCTTACTGAGGGTTTCATTTGTCAGATGTAGTCTGCCAGTAAAGCAAGCCCTGGGCTGTTACACTTAGGGATCTGGAAACCTTCATCAGCTCACCAAGTCCCTGGTGACTATAAGCATTTTAGGTGCATCATCTGATCATTTGTGTCCTTTTTTTTTTTTAAAAAAAAATACCCGAAACTAAAAGACAAAAGAGTTTTCTTTTTAAAAATAAAAAAAAGTATCAGCCTAAACTTAATGCCACCAATCCTTAAAAAAGGCTGTTCAGTTAAAGCTGAGCACTGTCGAATGTCATGTGTTAGTAATGCTGAGAAATAGGCATCACTAAGGGCTTTTTAGAAAAGAGAGAATAAATTCTTGTTTCAGTGGATTCTTGTACCTTTCTTTCCTTTAGTACTAAATCCCCCAAAGTCGCTCTCTACTAAAATTATCACTCTCAGGCAGTTTGTCTGTTTACCCGTTTGCCTAGAGTTGGGAGCCTTCAGATCCTTGGCTCACTGACCTCGCCTCTTGTGGAGGTTTCTGTTTAGCCTGGCTGCTTGCATTGGAAATGCCACTTGTGCCTGTTGAGTGTGCCCTGAGAGACCCAAACCACCGTTGGAGTTGATTACGTTGTTTTTTTGTTTTTTTGTTTTTTTTTTTTAACCCTTTTGACTTACAATACACAAGTAATTTGTGTTCACTGGGACTTCAGTGGTAGGGCAAAAGTCAGGCTGCAGCTCTGCCCCAGGTGTTTCCTGAAATATATATATATATATATGTTGTGAGTGTGTGCATGGGGGGTTCCCATGAAGAGGCCTCATGTACTTCAGGGCTCACTGTGTTTTTTCTGAGCCTGTTTTATTTCCTGTTTGCTAGGGAGTCCTGGAAGAGCAGCTGGTTCTGGCTGGTGACAGTGCCTACAACGCGCACTTTGGGGAGAGCATGGCCTCCCTTGGCGATATCGATGATGACGGGTTCCCAGGTTGGTGCGTTTTCCTTGTGGCGCATCTCTCTAACAGGCTTGGGCTTAAAGCAGAACTTGTTGACAGGGCCGGCAGCGCTGCTGGTCTCCTCTGTGCTGGCAGCTCTGGGTCACTGTTGGCCGGTCCCGTGTGACATTGTTCCTGTGGACCCGGCCAACAGCTGGACTTCGGCCAAGGAGAGCCACGCTTACGTGTGGTTTGTCTGCTAGAGCCTTTTGTAGCTGATTGTGCCTGGTGTGTGTTTAATTGACTTCCATACAAGTTGTACCTGACTTTCTCGTTAATTCTGGTTTGCTTCCTTGCTGTTACATTTTCTTCTCTTTTTGTATGGTTCATGAAAGGCTTTAAATTCCCACTGCCCAAACAGAAGAGAAATGTATGTCTGGCCTTTTCTTCTTTCCTGCTTCCTTATGTCTTCAAGCCTTTCCAGCTTTATTGGCACAATTATGCTTCTTATCATAAAGCATAATTAAGAAGTAGCCTCTTACTACTCCTGTTGCATACTCTATTAATAATCTCTCTCCTTTGCTTTATTATACCCCTAATCCTTTCACGGGCCATTTGGCTTGAGGCCCCGTGCTGTGATAACAACAGGTGAGAGGGAAGTGTTGACACTGGCACCTTTTCTGCCCCCATTTCTGGCAGCGCAGATTAAGGACTTTGGAACGAGGGCTGATTTACTTTGTGCATGTGCCTCGATTTATTTCTTCCAAGGCACTCAGGGTGCAGTTTTACATCATGCCTAATCCAATGTCACTGCAGGTTGCCATCACAAGTGATGGGAGAGTTCTTCCTCTGAGGTGGTGCATGCATACTGGTTGCTTCTTGTGGGTCAGATCTGGTGATCAAGAGGCTGCAGAGTGAATTGGACCTGTCTGTGGGTGTGAAGCCACCAGGAAGAATTTACTTTTAGCAGCTGTGTAATCACTAGATCCAACAAGGAGAGGAGAATGGGAGATGGGATTGTTCTTTCTGCAGTGGTTTGCAGTTAGATTGGATCAAACGTAATTTGAAATGGCATCCTCAGTAGCCTTTTTTTCTACCTTCCTATCCATTTAATGTAGCCAACTTATTTTGGAACCCAGGGTTTTCAAGCGCACTTATCATTGTGCTACAGTAAATCTGTTTTGCCAATGGTATCTTGATTGACAAAGCAGACGTTCCCCTGGGATGAGGATTTTGATACAAAAGAGTTTAAAATAGTCCTTTTGAGCATGACTGTTGGTTAATGAACACACATTTTCATAACAAAATCACATGTTTCTGATTAGGCGCACACACACAGCCGCATGCATGTACAAATTCATATACACTTGCATATTTTTTTAATTTATTTTAGCGTGAGCTCTTCATTAAATCAAACAAGTTTTTCTAGCCAGGCTGACATGAGCAACGTGCTGATCATCATCATCATGGTGAGCTGTCTTCCTATGGATAGCTGGCATGTAAAATTGAGGAAAAGTGGAGTAGTGGAACGGATTGTGAAATGTTTGTAATCTCTACTGTTTTACAGATGTTGCCATTGGGGCACCTAAAGAGGACAACTACATAGGAGCAGTGTATATTTATCATGGAGATGCCAATGGTATTGTCCCTCAGTACTCTATGGTACGTGATGCTGTGTTTTGTGATACACCTGTGTGAAATCACTCGCCTGGGGCCTGCAGAAGTAAACCAAATTTAGGGGTAAAACACAACGATGGGATTTTTCTGAACCTTGTCTTCCACTGTAAGTGGCATTTCCAAAGTGAATCCCTTTATAGGTAGCCTCGTGCAATTCAAAGACCACATCCTTTTCTCAGTCACAGTTCGCAGACGGCTTCTCCCAAAGCTTGCCCATATCCACACTAGGAGGTCAAATTATGTTAGTTAAGAGATATTTTTCCCCATCTTTTGTTACAGTTAACAGCTGTGGCTTCCTCCTTGGTGCAAGTGGAGTCTTGGGGCTTGAATGCCAGCTCTTGGAGACAGTAGTGCTGCAGAGGATGAAGGAAAACCGGTGGAGGGTACAAATTGCGGAAAGACTAGCAGATAATTAGGAGGCTGCCCTTTCTTCCCACAGAAGCAGGGATAGTGAGAAGGAAGGGGCGCTAAGTTTCTCTTCTGTTCCCTGCAGAAACCTCTTTACCCAGCTTTGTTGGACCTCTCCTTCCAATATAATAATATATCACATTGCAGTGTTGGGCTACCATTTCCTGACCGTTATTATGAAATAAAAACTAGGCTGGTATATGCTAGAGAGTCTTGTGCAGAGCCCTTGATATGATGCAGTGAAATTTAGCCACAGTAGCCAGGCGATAGAGAAGACAAATTCATACTCATGCTGCCCAGCGTGTGTCCCCTAGTCTCTGTCTAGCACATTTCTTTTCTTCAGAGCCTGATTCCTCCCTCCTTCCCTCCATGTGTTTGAAGTTTGCACTGTTTTGTTTTGTTGCTGGGTGGGATCCTTTGCAATAAATCAGTTTAAGCAGAATTAAAGAGTTTAGTGGTTATATTGGAGACTCTTGTAACAGACCACAGAAGATTAGTCCTTCTTCTTCTTACCATGTCTATGCCATGAACTACTTTTTAGAAAAGGCAGTTAAATGCCTCTTCTACTTCTAAAATGCACTGATTAGCGGTATTTGGAAAACTCTGTCCTTTTCTTGCTGAGAGCCACTGGTCAGGAGTGTTTTCTCTGGCTTTTTAAAACCTTGGGGATTTCCAGCTCCTGCTGAAAAGGATCAGATTTTTTTTTTCTTTCCATTTCATGGAGAGAATTTACCATTTTATAAAGAGGCCAGATTAGCAGCATGGCAAGCGAAACGTCCCGCTTGCTCTCTCTACCTCCCCTGGGAGCGAGGCCAGCAGACACAGCGCGTGGGACCTATGGGACAGAGCGCAGGTCGAGAGGGTGGCAGGATACCCTGGTCATTCAATCTTGACGTCATTCCCATCCTTACCTTGTGTCCTGAAGCACCTAGGGGTGGCACCGCTTATGGGCAGCGCTTTGATGCTTTTTCCTAGTATCTGCTGCAGGGCAGTGAGCATGCCACCGATTCATTTCCCACAGACAACACTGTGCAACAACTTCAGCTCTTTACCTGCTTGCCCTGAATTTGAACCTAGAGGTGAAAGACTTTTTGTATCTTATTACTATACCCCTCAGCCATCTTAATGCCCTGGATTTCCTTTTTTAAATAAGCTGAGAGGTACAGGCCTGCAAGGTATATGTTTTCACTAATTTTTATACATACATATTTAGCTTTTCCCCCTTTATTCATTTAAATAGCTGATGAGTGTTGTTGCTGCACATCCCCAGAGCAGCTTTAGTAGTGGCTGTGAGCAGAAGCAGCTTAATTGGCTTGCAACATTAAGTAAGTGCGAAATAAATACCGTCTGACTAGGCTTTGTGGCCTGCTGTTTTCAGTCATGGCACTTAAAAGCAGAACAGCGTTATACCTCTGCCTCTTAGACCGTAATAGCCTGCAGATGTCTGCTGGGACGTTTGTAGGTAAGATTTACCACCCTAACTGGGACTCCCCCCCAAAAAATGTATTTGCATTCCCTGATGCAAATGTGAAGTGGGGAGGAAGTTACTTCCGGTTGTCTTAATCTTATCTGCCCTTGCATAGAAAAATGGAGTTCTGTACACTGCAGAGCACTGATTTCCCTTTAAACTGGCTGTCAAGACTGCAGGATATCTTTCTTCCACTCAACTGGTCTTTTCTTTTTTTTTTTTTTTTTTTAATTTCTAAATTTCCTGTCTGACTTTTTGTCAAATATTAATGACTTTTAATGGTTGGGCCAAGAAAAGCTGGTAACATGTCACAGACTGTGAAGCACCACCGACAGGCTAGGGATTATTTACTGGAGTAGGTTTCTTTTTGTCTTTAAACATCTTCCCTCAGATCCTAGTTTGAATTCAGGTCTTGCAGTGGTGGGATGACATAATGAGTAAGAGCTGGGAGACATCAGATTGCTGTAGAAAATGAGATTTTGATATATTAATTTGCTTCAGACAAAAGCATTTACAATTCAAACCATCTAGAGAAAGTTTTTGTGTTAGTAATTAAAAAAAAAAGCTATGTTAGAAGCTAATTAATCTCTGGGTTGGGGAGACAGAAATGAGATACAGCTTCCACACTGACACAAAATACTTTATAATTGCTGATGAAAAACAGAATTTCCATGTGGAGATGAAAATAATCATTTTGACTTTGAGTATGTTGGCAAACTTTGTGAAAAGAAGTTTTCACGCAGGATTTTCTGTTCCATTTAATCACTAATTTTCTTAAGATGTAGGATAAAACCTCTATTTACCTAAATGGAGGCAATGCAAAAAAAAAAAAAAAGAAAAAAAACTCAAGAGCACACTTAAATTTCCATTTTTCTTTTTCCTGTAAGAAGTCTACATAATGTGCTTTTTATTTTGCTTGGGTCCTCATATGAGTTGTAATGTGGGTGTGTTTGTTAATCTAAGTCAGCTCTGGCCGCCTTCTGGTCCGGGGCAGAAGCTCTGCATGCCGGGAGCAGCGTTCCCGCACGGGACTGTGTGGGCAAAGTGTGGGACTGCAGAGGTGCAGGGCTCCCAGCACACCGAAAGGAGCCCCAGTGACTTGAAAATCAGGCTCAAAAGTTTTATCAGAGGCTTCTTTGTGTAACCAACTAATTCGCCTTGCCTATTTTCTGTTGCAGAAGCTGTCTGGGCAGACGATAAGCCCGACACTGCGGATGTTTGGCCAGTCCATATCGGGGGGAGTCGATATGGACGGTAATGGTTATCCAGGTGCGTTTGCTGTTCTGATAACAACAGGGAAACGGAGCAGCAGACTCAGAAAACAGCAGACCACGTCGCTGATTAAGGTTCCCTCGGTTACAGGAGGCTGTGTGTGTGGTCTGCCCTTTTCTCTCTGTTATCCAAAGCTCCCAATAAGAATTTGAGCTGGTTCTTTGATTCGGGTGCTGGGGCAATCATAGCAAAAGATTGAGGTAGACAACAGAGAATACTAGTATCCTGCCAAGGTAGTAAGTTGCTTGGAAGCTGCTCAGTCTTAATGATAAACTTAAAAAAACAAAAACAAACAATAATATAGTAGTAATAATAAAGAAGATAATGAGGTAGAAGTGGGCTAACTTCACAAACGCAATCCTGCACTCAAAAATACTTTTGACATATTAATGTTTTAAGGGATCAACTGATTTCAGTCAGAAAAATCTGAAATTACTCTGTAATATACCAACTGGTATGAGAGAACTGAATTCTGTGCCTGTCAGACTCCATTGTAACTGTTTAAACATTACAAAAATTTCAGATATGACTGTTGGAGCCTTCTTGTCAGACAATGTGGTACTTCTAAGGTGAGATCGATGTCTTTTTCCTCCACTGTTGTTTTCCCTTTGTGTCTGTTTTCTCTTTATATGGTATGTGGTCTAAGCCTTCCACCACTAAAATTTTCTCCCTGGTTTATTGTGGTCAGAACAAACAAGCTGGATTACTTTTTAAGCAGAATGTTAGGGATGAACAGTTTCAGAGAACATATAATCTAATTTAAACAGCATAGTAAGGGTTGACAATATCAAGACTATGAAGAAAATAAAGGTTTAGAGCCAAAAGGAGATATGTATTGCATCTCAGTGCCCCCTTTAAAAAGGTTATTGTTTACAAAAAGCTTTTTGAATTCATGAGAAGATTTTTTGTTTGTTTGTTTGTTTTTACTGGTTCTTACGTTTACATAAAGTAAACAAATTATGATTTAAGGGAATGAAGCTGAGCAAAAAGCCAGCTGTATACGATGCCAGAACGTAATTCTACAAGTTATGGAATGCATAATGAAATAAGAGCCTTCAAGGAAATGAAATATGGAGGTGTTTTCAATACACCCAGGATCTGGGCTACTGTTTCCAATGTGTAAGTGATGTGCAATTGCTTGTTTCATGTCTGATGGAGAGAGGTGTGATGGCTTGGTAGATCAAATTACAAAGGTTAGGGTAGGTTTGGGACTGATGCTCACAGCCCTGGGGAAGAGAATAGGAAGTTTTAATTTTGCTGGTAGCTCCATTGTTGCACTTGTTAATATTTAATGGTAAAATCCTGTCAATAGCTAGATGTCACTAGGGACTTCTGCATCTTAATGGAAGTTATAGGGATGTAGCGAGACTGGCGAGACAAATGCTTAAGTTGCAGAACAAATGTGCCAACCTGTATTCTGTTAAGGGCAGGGAAAACTTTTTTTTTTTTAAATGGAAAAAGAGAGAAAGAAATGCTCTTGATGATCATCGTGGCAGGTGGTCAAGCCTTGCAAAGACATTTCTCTCCCATTGCCATGCAAGCAGCTGTGCTCCGGGTGAGACTCGCAGCCCTGCTTCTCAGGAGCAGCTCAAAACCCCTCCGACGGTTTCTCCTGCATTGTTATTACTTGCAGGGCGGAAAAAAGGGGACTCTGAAAGGTTTCTTGTGATGTTTAAAATAATGTATATCACAACAGCAGGGTAACCTGAATCCACGTGTTCATTCACTGCTTGTTTCTGTGGAGATTGGTGCTTTGTGGACCGACTTTATGGCCAGCCTGATTAATTGCAGCTACTGCCAGTTAGGGAGTGTGTTGCTCTTGCTGTTTAGATTCAGATTAGGATAAAGAAAGCAGCTTCCCCCCCCCCTTTTTTTTTTCCCCCCCTCACCCCTTCAGAAATTTTTGTGAAGTCCTTTGGCCAAAACCAGCAAGTGTTTTGCCAAGTGATGTTAAAGGCTTTTGTGGAAGCCGCCGTGACTTGGGGCGGATGGTAGTTGCAATATTGCTCACGTGTGTGTATAGCTGTTTGACAAATGCATTGTTTTTTTCCAGTGAATAACCAAGAATGTTAACCTTAAGGAAAAATCAGACAGTGCATCATAGCTGGAGAAATATTTTTTTTTTCTATATCAATTATAGCATTTATTCTTTCATGTCTCCCCAAGAATTTGGAAAGAGGTTTCTTCCACAGTGTGAAATGATCCTAGGAAGCTCATTCTTTTTCCTGCTTTTTCCTTTTTCTTCCCCCTTTTTTACCCCTTTACTGTATATATTTCTAGGGGTGGCATTTGTCTTCATCCTTCATCTTGAAAGGCTAACTTGCACTGTTGTTTTAGGCTGCGGTAAGAGAGACTGAGCAGCTGTCTCGGAGACTGCTGTTAATCTTATTCCAGTTGATACGAATTAGTTGTAACCACAATCCCCGCTCTCTTCTTCCCCATCTTCCCCCACCTCCAAATTAAGTGGCGTTTGGAGAGTGAGTCCTGAAGTGGTTTGCTTACACAGTCTGGCTCTGGGTGGCTGCTGGAGCTACTTTAGAAACGAATCTGCTGGTCGCTGCACATTTTTTACTATTCAAGTTGGTTTTGAAAGAGCGTGTTCACCCCGAACACGTACGGAATTGAGGCCATGAAGAATAATAACACTTGGTGAATTCTTGGGCTGGGATCCTGTGCTAGCACGGCTCAGGCAGCCTGGATTTCCCAGCTGCGTCTCTCAGGCTCTCTGCACTCGGGTGTCACGTGGTGGGAGACCTGCTGCAGCCCTGCTGGCCCTCTGCTTTTATTTGCCGGGCACCGGGTAACTCTCAAAACGGGGTTCTGCAAAGGCAAAAGAGTATTCAACTCAGCGTCAGGAGGGAATTAACCAAGTGTTCCCTCTTCTAGAAAACATGACCGTGGTGTCTGTTGTCCCTCTTACACTGCAAGAAAAATTACATGTGAATTCATCTCTTACCCCTATGCACCCTCCTTGACTGTCAGTTCACAAATTCAGCTGTTTCTGTGGTAATATCAAGGTCTCTGCTTACCCTTCCCTAACCATTCAGGCCCCTTAGCTAGCAATCGCACTGGCATGAGGTTGTTGTCTTTCTTTGCTAAAGTGCTGTTTTTATTATCCTCTCCAGTCATCAGACTTTGTGCATCTTTTGCTGGAGACGATTATTTATTATCAGTTTTACCAGATACCTGCCTGCAGTCTAAATATCTGACCATTGTTTAGTAACTTCAAGCTAATACTGAATTTTTTTTTTTTTTTTTCTTCAATCATACACTACTTGTCCTTGCTGGTTAGGTAAAGTGCTTAATTGTCTTAAAGTTCATATGCTTTCTTTTATTTTTAATGCCTGCTTGAAACTGTGCAGTTTACTGAATTATTTTTATTTCCCTTTGACTGAGAAACTTCCCCCTGATTTGTCACTAAATTCCACTTCTTTCTCAATCTCCAGATCTAGGCCTGTCATTACCATGGACATTTCTATCTTCCTGCCAGCATCCATCAACATCACAGCTCCTCAGTGCCATGACGGCTTGCAGCCGGTGAACTGCCTCAATGTCACAGCATGCTTTCACTTCAGTGGCAAGCATGTTCCTGGAGAAATAGGTAATGTACCTTCACCAACCCAGGGCGTGGGCATACCAACAAGTATGGTTTTAAAATTGCCTAGCAAATGACAGCGTACATAGGACATTCCACCCATCCTCCTCCAAGAGCTTTCTTTTCCCTAGGTTGCAGGGCCTACAGTATTTGGATTTTAAGTGAGACAATTAAGGAGGAAACAGGCTTCTTGCTTACTCTGTCTGAGTGGGAAGAGAGGAAGGACTAGAAGCTGCTTGTTGGGATTGCTCTCACTGTTGCCTATATAGCTCAAAGAAATGGAGCTGCTCAAATTTGAGTTTCCTCTTGATTCTAATTGATAGGTGCAACTGTGACTTCGGGTTCTGGTTTTGCACTTTTTCCTTCCTGTAAACTCTGAGGAACTCTCAGCAGACAAGTGTCTACTTTGGTAAAGTGTCTTTTTGTACTGCTTGCTACTCAGTCAGTTAGAAAACTCTTAGCTCTAGGTGCTCCAGGACTGTTGATTCCTTTCTGAAAATCGGTTTAGTCTACTGAATTTCTAGGTTTTCTTATGTTCCTGGGGGCACTGTTTAAAATGTTTCCTTTGCTTTAATTTCATATCTCTTGACCTGTGGCTAAGAAATGAGCTGCCTTTTTCTCATTTTAAATATAATTTCCTCCATTTTTGGAAAAGACCTTGCTTCATCATGACTTGTAAGAGCTGGCTGAATTGCCTTGCTTTGTCATGCAGACTGAACCCTTGGTGATCAATGTTGTGGTGAAAGCAGATGTGCATCTTCTTTGGCAAGTAACATCCATCTCATTGCAGAGAATTTTTTTACTATTAAGTAGATGATTATAAAACTTCCAACCATTGTCCTTTTATACAATGCCTTTAGGAAAGCAATTTATATTGAAAACATTGCAGCCAGAATTATCTAACTGTGTAAAAACCCTTGGGGGTATGATTTGGATACGGTATCTCAAATAAGGTTTCAGTTTCAGTTTGTACTCTAACAGTCAATCCATTTTAATTATGTCCTAGTTGCAGAGTATCAATAAACAAAGCATGGAACAGTTCATGGAAATACTGCAACTGCTCTTCTCTTGCATGGTTAAATGTGGAAAAAGTAGAGTATTCCTCTAAATACATCACTGTCCAGTTGGGGCACTGAAAGGAGTAAGGAGGTGTTAATTTGCTGTGTCAAAGTTTTGTGACAGTGGCTTTGAGGTTGCCTCAGCTTCAGATGCCTGGGAACAATTTGATAGACAGTGAGAACATAGTGCTTTTTTGAAAATGCAGCTCCCTTAAGACTGCTCAGTTTGGATGCTCAGAACTGCTGGTTACTGGTGAAAATCTGGGCCATTGCCATTACTTTTGGCCAGCTGAAGTTGGTCACCTACTACAAAATACTTAGAAAATAACTGAACATGCAGGCAGTGTTCTTCTATGGCAAATGTGTGTCTAAAATGTTTATTTGAATATGTGATTATTTATTTCATTAACTGACATGTAAAGGAAAGCTGTCTTCATCTTGCAGTGCCTGACATTTATATATAAAACCTTTCTGCCGCCCCAGTGCTAGCTGCATACTGTTGGTCATGTAACAGCTATCAGACGATCTGTGTTTATTGATATTACTTGATGCTGCCAGTGGCAGTATGATTCCCATCCTTCTTGTGGACACTTTTTGCAGACTACCATCTTCAGAAGTCTCAATTTATAGCTGAAACGGTTGTGTCTGAACAAACAAGTGAAGCATGTGCTTCACGCTGGTTGGCAGTTGTTGTTGGACCCTTCGCTCTGTCTCAGTGCATATTAGAGAGCTGAGTTTCTAGTTGTACGTCCACTAACAGAGGCAACCTCAGTTGTGGTACCTTTTGGATGTGTGAGAAATAAGGCGTTTTAGTTTTAACTTTTTAACCTCAGGGTCTCGCTCAGGCTGCCCCTCCCTTACTTGAGGGGCTGCCATTATGTCTCCTCTGGGGTCTGTGTATTTGCAGAATGGTTCATGGCACGCTCTCCTTCTGCAACAGCTGCTTTTGCTTGCAGCACTTGCAAGGTGAGAAGGAACGGAAGCAGCTTTCCTGAGTAAGGCAAATATGTATGTATTACATACTTTGTTCTTTAAAAAAAATAAAAATAAAAAATCTTGAACTGGCAGGAAATGCTTAATCCTTCCCCTTGAGCTTCCTCTACAGTAGGAAATGGGTTGAATTTAGGTCTTATTTAGCTGCTGGCGTGCAGCATGTTTCCACAGCAGGTGGTGAGCTTGCAGGATAGACTCGCAATATTGATGAAGACATGACAACAAGGACTCTAGCCCATACTGGAAATAATGGTCAAAGCTTCCTCAGGGCCCTGTGTACATACTGTGGCTGAAACATGGACCACATCCCGCTCTGCTGCTATTCACTGCTGTGGCTCTCCTCTGTTGTGGACTGGACTAAGCATGTGTGTGCTGCAGCATCACCACAGTTTCGTTGTCCAGTAGTGTCTGATGCTTCATCTACCCCTGCCTACATTTAATGACGTGACGCCTTTAGCTTGGTAAGCATCAGGCTGAGCTACAGCTCAGGAGGAGCAGGGGTGAGAAGAAGGCCTCTCCTGGCCTGGGTGAGGCCCTTCTCTGTTCAATTTGTGCAGTTCTGGGTGACTAGAGCAAGAAAACGGAGGCTGCTGGTATCTCCCATGTATTAAGGACTATTACTGCATTCATCCCCACAGGAGAATGGAAATAAACTTGTGTCCACAATCTGGATAATTTCCTTTACAAAGAAAAGAAAATTTAAATGCCAGTGTAACAATTAGATGAATTGTAGTGGTTGTGAAAAGAAAGGGTTTTGGTTAGAGCTAGGCAGATGCATTAGAAACCTCTTCAAAGACCTTCCTCTGTACTCTTCGCTTTGGATGTGTATCATTTGTGCAGTGATCCATTGCTAGGGAACTCTGGATATCCCAAATTTTGTTGCCTGGAAGACTAACGCTTGATTTGGTATGGAATAACAGGTGGGTTGGAATTTTACTTGGGATATGTTTCTAGGACATACCTGACTTCTCCAAAACCTGACGAAAATGGACACTCCATTTCTTGCCTGTATCATGCCAGAGTTTGATGTGGGAGTGTTATTCCCGTCTCTCCTCATTCTTCCAGTCTCTTTGCTCGTAGGCCTGAATCAGTACTGCAGTCTGAATGCCGCAGAAACCGTGTTGCTGCAGGGATATGTTCTCCAGCATGTACCCAAGCAGCAGGGATGGCTTCCTATTGAGAAGCTAGGGGAAAACACTGTGAGAAAGGATTTGAAACAAAGTTTAAAGTAAGGGAAAAGAAAGCTGTTGGAGGAGGATGGGTGGAATGTCCTACGTACACTGTCATTTGCTAGGGCAATTTTAAAAATATTTTTGGTACTTAAGAATTTTCTTTGTAAGCAAAGTTCACGAATCATTTTATTCTCATGATTACTGTTAGAGAAGGCAAAGAGGTACCTTCCTCTGCTGGTGGCTTTTCCATATTGTTTAATAAGGAAATAATCTGTTTTCTCCCTGTTTTTTTTCCCCCCGCCCCAGAATCAGTGCTATAGCTACTAGTTTAACAAGCACTTACAGCTGTGTTCATTCCTGCTGAGTGCTTTGCCATGTGCTTCGGGTGCGCCGTAGCATCCTGGAGCGGGCCAGGAAAGGACTCGCTGCGGGGCTCGGGGTGCGTAACCCCGCCGTTAGCCCGGTCTGCTGCGGTATATATTTCGGCTCACGGGATACAGCGGTTCTGTTTCGCGTTTTCCTCACTCCTGTCCATGCCATGGCTGCCTTCAGCCCTGGGCAGCAGATGTGCCACTTGGGAAAGAAAATGCAGTATAAAATGCCTGCTGCCATCGACGCAGCAAGTGCATTGCTGGGGCGGTCAGGCACTGGCTGGAGTATCTTGCCTGCTCTGCCAGCTCATGCTCCTCTTGCAGAAAGGACAAAAACATCCCCAGACGGAGCTTTTAACGCTAGTTCTGGGAAAGGAATAGTCATTTAAAAAAACCCCAAAGCCCTTCATCTAAGCACATCGAATCCGTGGCGGAGTTTTGTTTTGATGATGTGAAAGTGGGTGGGCAGATCCCAATAAACATGTTTTCTAACCACATGTGTTTAAAGCTGCCTCGCACATCCTGGAGGCATTGCCTGCGAGAGTTAATTCGGTAGCGAAGCTCCTAGGGAGAGCCGAAACCAGCAGCGGGGCGAGGTTCGGCTGCTTGCCTGCCCACCCTGGCTGCTTTTTGGAAGCAATGAAGGAGAGGCAGGGGGGATTTAAAAAGAAAGAAAAAAAGAAAAGAAAAGAAAAAAACCCCTTACTCATGATATTTCAGTTTTTCCACTGATGTGACATCACTGGGTATAACATAGAAACAAGTTGTCAAAATAAAGCTTGGTGGGGGGGCGGGAGAGACGGGAACTGGACTGCGTGATGGAAAACATCCGCTGCCGGCTCAGGGAAGACGGTAGCTGGGATTTCTTCGCTTCGAGTCCTGGTGCGGGGCTCGCGGTCTCTGTGCCCTCCTGCAGCCAGGGCTCCCGTAGCATTAAGGAGACGCTGCCTTTCCTTGGGGGGCCTTAAAGGCGTCAGCGTGATGGCTGCCGAGCTGAGGCGGCTGAGTGCCGGGCGGGCTGTGCTGCGCCGGGTCCCTCCGGGGCCGGGGCTCATCTCTTCCTTTGAAGAGGGCTGCAGGTCTCGGCAGGGTGTTTTTTTACCCTCCCTGCCTACGCAGGGCCTGGGTTTGCTAGCAGATTTTCCTCTCTCTGGTCTCAGGATGCAGAGGCAGCTCTCGGCACGCGTGTGTGCATGTGAGGTCTTGACAGCGAAAAGGAGACAGTTGGGGATGGGTGTGGGAGCTGAGCACTCAAAACAAAAGAATTGTTTTAGAAGAGCCCGCTGGGATCTTAAAAACGGGCTAGACCCAACGTTATGTTTTAGGTGGTGCTGCTTGGTAGCATGGAGCAAACACCGCTACAGTGAGGATTTTAGGTGCTGAGCTGGCCAGAGGATGAAACCCTTTCAGGGCGTTATCTTGCTGACCAAGTTACTCTGCCAAAATACAAGCAAAAAAAAAAAAAAAAAAAAGTCCCTGCAGAGCCCTGTGATGGTCTTTAGGCCAAATCCTCAGTTGAGGTATTTGAGGTGTGTCTGTATGGCTGCTTTGTGTGAATTTGTGAATGTGTGTTTAATCAAAAAGCGCCGTATAGCAATCACAGTGAGGTCTGTCTGAGGTGAATTAAGGATGTTCACAGAAACTTGTGCACCAGATTTTGCAAGTGGCTGAATAGATTCTTTAAAGTAGCAGACCTTCAGTGAATAAATGATTGGAGGTGATACTGTTGACAACAGGATAATATTAGATCAGAATTTTTATCAGTACCCCCCCCCCAAAAAAAAAAAAAAGTGCTGAAATTTGGTATAAAAGACCTTGGTGCAAGACTATGCTAAGCTTACATCGATTGACTGTAAAACTCTAGCTTAAAGAGAATTGTCTACATTTATGGGGAGTATTTTATCTGGCATAAATCACTTTGGACTTAAATATAAATAAAAAAGCAGTAATTGCTGAGCATGCTATGTGTGTAATAGCCAGTACCAGCTGTGCAAATCCATGTGTGTCATGTGCAAGCTTATAAACTAATGAAGCCATTTATAAGTGGGCCATCTCATGGTACTCCCGTTATTGCTTTAATATCAGCTGAAATTAATACAGGCCATACCTGTACGAGTGAAAGGACCCCACAGCCTGTGTTTCGCTTTCCTGTAGATGGTAGCAAAATGAGTGTTCACACTTCTGTTGCACTTTCACAGCTTCTCTTGCTCGTGTTGCGTTTATCAAGAGAAAATGTATAATCAGCTTGGATTACTCAATCAGTAAGCAACTACTTAACATAACAAACGAGCTTTCTTTTGGACACAAATGCAAGCAGTCACAAATCAACTGATCTTGTTAAGCTACTGATTCTGTAGCACAGCCAGAAAAGAGGATTTACAGAGAGAGCTTGTTAGGCTCTGGGTATGTCTTCTATAAACTTCCAGGGATGCAATATCTAAAAGTGGGGTTATTGAGTGTGAGGCTTTGACCATAGTTAAGGCCTAAATGCTAGGAAGATTGCAAATCAACAAAAATAATTGTCAGGAAATGCCACATTCTGGTTGACATTTGCATAGTTTATGTTGTTTTAGAAGGAACACAAAGCTGAGTTTTGTTGTTGTTCACATTTTGTTTTTACCTTTCCTGCCAGGAAAATAGTTAAAGCATCTCTTGTTTTTTTGTTTTGTGTTACTTATTTATTTATTTAGTGTGCGTGTCTAGTGTGCCTGTTTCTACCCATAACTTCCTCCAGGAAGGGCTGGGGACCATAGCGACACAAAACTTGGGAGTATGTCAGTGATTAGGTTTGGTTGTGCGCAGTCACAGGAAACTCTGTGATTGATTGAAGTCCTGCAAGGGCTGACCCTTCAAGCGCACATGCCTCGGGGGTAATGTGCTCCTTTGGTAGGTCCCTAGAAGATAACTATTGTTAACTGGCATCCTTTGTTTTCTTCTTCTTCCTTTTCAAATCAGGTTTGAATTACAACTTGACTGCTGATGTGGCAAAGAAGGAAAAGAGCCAACAACCCAGAGTTTACTTTGTGACTTCTGGAGAGTCAGTGGGGCAGATCACAGAGAAGTTACAACTGTCGTATATGCAGGAAAAGTGCGAGCATTACCTAGCATACGTCAAGGTCAGTTCATTCCTGTCCTTATTTACCATTGGCCTCATTGCAATTTCTCCCACCCCTTTTTCTTTTTTTAAATATTCAGCCAATTAAAATGATGGTGTTTGACCTCAGATGCCCTTGGTTTTCCTGACAGGTAGAAGAAATTTTTTGGGTGGAGGCTCAGAACTTCTTTGCTCTGCATGACTTAAGTGTGTGCACCTTTGGCCTCTGAGATGTTATCAGGAATATGTATTTTATTTACTTTTGATCTGGTGCACTTGTGTGGGATTTCTTTCTTTTCTTTTTTTTTGGTTTGGTTGGTTGTTACACGTGTTATACTCAAAATAAGGATGCAAAGATTTATTTTGGCAGGAGCAGCAGGCTCAGCAATTTGATATATCTAGTTCTGTGTAAGGTGTTTTCCTCTGTCTACACAAGGGGCTGGCGATATAATCTGAATGGAAATGAGAGGATAACTCTGTGTCTGGTCTGAAACGACTGAGCTCTCAGGTTTGAAGAGCACTCCGAATTTCATTTGGCCTTGAAAACAGCAATGGGATAAACTTAGTTTCGTCTGTGTCATGGACCTAAGAATATAGGGAGCACTCCCCAGACATGCTGGGATGTAGAGAGGGACTGTGGAAGAGAAACTGTTCATCCTTTTGACAAACTTTTTTTCCCAGCAACCTGCTGGGATCCTGATTATCTTTGTCTGGCAGCTGTTGCTGAGGGAATGTCACCCAAGTATGCTTCTGTTTGCAAAGTAAATAAACTAGTTTTCCTTCAGCTATGAAATGTATAGAATGGGCTTGAAAATTATATAGAAAGAAGATTTAAAACCACATATGTCCTTTATTAGCTTTAATCTGTACCACAAACTTAGGGAGCAGTATGAGGCAGTATGGTTGTGTGGGTGAGCTGCATATCCTCCTTAGTCTAGGATTTACAGGATTCCTGTAAATGAGACAGACCTAAATACACTGGATTTCACTTGGCATTGTCTTGTTTTTGAGAATCCAGCAGGTCAGGAAATCCCAAAGTGCATAAACCTTTTCAGGAAACATTTTTGTACCTAAAAGTCCTGAGAACGGGAGGTAAAATTCATCCATTGATTTATATCAACATTTTTGTGCATGGCTGTTGAGATGAAATAAAATAAAGAGACCACCAAGGAGACAATGATGTCCTATTAGGTTGCATGTATGTCTGAGAAGAGACTAGGTATCTTCTGTGTTTTTTGCTTCTGGAACAACTTTTGCTTTCTGCTGTCGAAAGCTCATTAAAGAAAATGTAGACATATGAGATTACTGTTACTTAGAAGATCTGGAGTTTACTAATTCTGGTCTTTCTCAAATGAGCACATCTAGTCAGGCTTTCATGTATTGAGTTCAACTGAAAAGAAGTGTGTCCTTTTCTATCCTAACCCAATAATGATTTCTTTCACACCAGCCCTGTTGTAGTTCTTGGGTGCTATACAGAATTCATTAAAGAGAAATATATACCCAGGAAACAATTTCATTTATTGTAGCATTGATAGCTGATACTGGAAGCGCAAAGGTAAGAACTATTTTTCTGGAAAATTCCTGTAAAATTTGACTTTTATAGGCAAGAGAAACATTTAAACACATTTAAATATATGAAAAACTTCAAGCAAAACAGCTGGTCAAAAAACAAGGCTACTGACTTTTTATATGATGTAAGTAGCTATTTTTTCCCAGTTGGAAGAACAGCAGGAAGTGTCATTCGTCTGTGTAAGGGAGAGTGCAAAGCAGTGGAGAAAGATAATCCCCGTGCTCTCACGGGAGAGGTGATATGGTCTGCGACGCTACTTGATATTCAGAAACATCAAAGAAAGCCCTGCAGGCTCTGGAGGAGTGGAAATGGAGTCATGATCTTTTGCTGCTGTCAATCCTTAAGTAACAGATAGTAAAAAATTCCTTCCCTGCCATGCTGCCCCCCCCCAACCTCCAAACCAGAAAGCTCCTTGATTGCATAGTTTTGTGATGGAATGGGTGATAAAATATCTGAGCTTTAAGTACTTCTTATCAAGTATTTCACTTAGGCTTTCCTCCTTCCTTTTCTTTACCATATGCCTGGTGAAGTGGCCTCCCTGGCAAGTTGGGTTGTTGGCGATTGCGTCCGTAATCTGTTCACTTTATTACTGTTTGTTTCAATTTCTGGTGGCAAGTCAACTGACACGGTAATGTGAAGATGTCAGTTTTGGAGTGCCCGTGATTGAGATGGAGAAGCTATTCGGGCTTGCGCATAACCCTGTGGGCTAGCCTGGCAGTCCCTGCCAGGTAGACAAGGTGTCCCATCCAAATGGCAAGCAGCAGAGCTCTGTATCGGTGGGACTGTTGAAATAAAAGCCTGTGCCAAGCCTTACGGGATGGCACTGTCTTACCAACATCTAGCTATAGAGTGGTGGAAGAGTAAAACAGAGTGGGAAAAGTAGTGGAAAAACTAGGCCTATACAAGCATGCTGTGATTTCTTTTGACAGGATTTATCCCAAGACACCCCAGTGAACACTAAAAGAGGTGTAGGCTGTAAATGAACTGACAGGGATAATCGTTAAATTATTTTATAATTAGTAAGTCTGTGCTTTGAGCATGAATCCTATTTTATTTGTGGTCCCTTAGCAGGGCAGGAGCTATTGTTCTCATTTCTGCTATTGAATTAGAGTGTTAAAATCTCTGACTTTACTCATAATTGTGTGACTGAGATAAATGAATCTCAAAGTTTGTAGGATGTGGTTGAGAGTGGAAAATGAAATGGAAATGCTTTGGGACTGCAAAATGTTTTGAGTCTGATTCTGAAATGGGTCGGGAGGAACTGGAAGAAGCAGGGAGGAGAGATGTCATTCCCCCCCCGGAACCTATTTTCTGATTTCTAGTTAAGAAACTTGAACGTTTTAGTACGTATCATTAGTGATTTCTATTATAGTGCCTCAGGTGCCATCTACAAAAGCTATATTTGATTTAATTTAAACAACCTGTGGAGGTTTGATTTTTATATATGTCCAGTAGAGAACTGGCAGCTGGTGCCAGTGTCCACTAATTGTGACATTCATGAGTATTGCAGGTTTTCTCATGTTAGTGCTTAACTGATGCCCTGCCGTTTCTTGGGAGGCCTCTGCTGCTGGACAGTTCCTCCTCCGCCCCTGCACTGGGCGACTGCGCTAGCAGTGTAGGCCCTCTGCTTGAACTATGGTCAAACCGGTAACAGAAGGCGCATTGCGTTACTTTGTGACCTCCCATCAGTGTTGCCAGAGGAAAATGGAAAAAAAGGTTTAAATCTGATCAACTGATTTGTAAAAGCATTTATTTTTTTCAGTAGAAGGAACAGCAAACAAACATGAGAAGTGGGAACCTGACGCTAAATGAGGGCAAAGAAGAAGATGCAGAAGGTTGCAGAAATAGAGAAGAGGAGGAAAGTGAATGGGCTTGGAGGCTTTAAAATTGTATGCTTCAGCTGAATATCTGGGCCTGCAGCTGAAATGAATAGTTTTCTCTTAGGTCTTTTAACACATGGCACTGGACTGATGACACTTGGAACACTTTTAAGCTTTGTATTTGCTACATGCTACCATCAGGACATAAGCTCTGAGGAAAATTTCGTTACCCATTTGCAGTAGCTGCCTTGGTTGATTACCGCTTTTGGATGTTCCTCTAGTATTTAGGACAGATTTGTCAGTAGTTAGGACAAGAGCATTTGACACAGATAGCAAATCATGTAGTGGCTGCAGATTTATATGGGATAAAATCTTGTCTTCTACAATTTATCACAAAGTTACAATATAATGATGATGGTGAAAGCTCCTCATATGATTGCTGTATTTAAGAAAAAGAAAAAAAATCACCCCCTGGTTTCTTAGTGCATTGAGCCCAGCACCAGCTGGGCTATTGTTGCTACCAATCATTGCTGTCCTTTTTCAAAATGATGGTTTTAATAGCTTCAAATGCCATCAGCAGTCGTGGTACACAATTAAACCAGACACAGCACTTATGTTTTCCAGCGATCTTTATCTCGGAGAGTGTCTGGTTGTGTTGAGTGGTCTCACGTTGCTTATCGAGTTAACTCTTGCTGGCTCTGGCCATGGCTCTGGGGAGGATGGAGCTGAGAAGGGGAGGACGTGGAGGGTGGTGTATAACGGCACACAGGCAAGGGGGTCGTGCTGCGCATGTACAGCCAGGGATACAACAAAGTGCAGAAATCACACCACTATGTGTTTTTGTTCACTGCTGAATTCTGTAGACAAAGATTCACCTTTTTGCATCTCTGGCCTTTGCCTTGGATCACTGTTACCTCTGGTCTCCACAGAGACTCCAGGCTACCGATCTCTCATGGTTCAGTCTCCAGTGCTCATTGACTTTAGTCATTGTTTATGGTTGTTATCATCTCTCTCTCTCTCTCTCTCTCTCTCTCTGTAGCTGTTTGATCTTATTGAAGGGAGATGTATATATTAAAAACGGTCTTTTATTCTTAATGCACAGTGGTCTGGCTCTTTCTTGGAGTCCTGATAGCAAAGCAGTTAGACCGTCTCACCGTCACAAGTGACGCAGAGATGGTATCACTGTGATCGTGTGCCAGAAATGCTTTCTTCTGAAATGTGTCTGTGTGTGAATTAACATCTCTGTGTTAAGGTGGAAATGAGCACTAGATTTGGCTGGTGGTGCTACAGAACGGAGACACAGCCAGAGCAGCTCAGCCAGGAGCTTAGTTTGAAGGTTTGTCCATCACTGTCAGCACAAAGCCATTGTAGCTGTGACCTTCTGGAGGAGGTTTTTATGGGCAGAGCTTGTTGCTGAAGTGCTGAGCTTAGGCTTGGTTGCTTCAGACTGAGCCTGGTTGCTCCTGTTTGATGCGAAGCCTGTGTGAGACATAGGCACTAAGCGATGGGTCATATTGCCTGTGTAGATAGTAACTGCTGTTTTGCAAGGAAGGAGGTGATAGCTGGTCCTTCATGGAGTGAAACTCCACTTGGGAGTGAACCAGCTGGCCCTGCTTGCTTCTCTCTCCTCCTCCCCCTTGAACCAAAGCAGAGTGAATGCATCATGGGAAACCAGTGTGCGTGAGGGAGAAGAGAGAAACTGGAGCAAGCCAGGGGATAATATTTGAAGTAGAGACTGAAAAATGAAAAATTAGTCATGAATATCTAGAATTTCACAAGACAGACTGCTGGGCAGACAAAGAGAGCAATAACCTGTTGCTGCCTTCAGCAGGAAGTGTATAATCTATATAAGTAAGATGAAAGCTGCTGTGTAGCTTTGCCAGGAATGATAACTACAGTGAGATTCAGAGCTCAATACCAGTAGCAGAGCTGATATCTTTGGGTTGTTCGTGTGTGTTTGTTTTTTTCTTTTCCTTCTTTTCTTCCTTTTGCTGAGCTGACTGGAGAAACTATCAGGCTGAGCCAGACAGTCACAGCATATGTTCAGTCTCAAAGGGCTGTGGGATAGGTGGGGCGATCTTTAGACAGAGAGGTTTATTTACAGAAGTATAACTTCATGGACAAGTCTGTCTTCCAAAACTGCACAAAACATGCTCATAATCTATTAACACAGGCTAATTAGCCTGCATTCCCTTCAGCAGGACTGAGTGGGTTGAGAACAGCAAAGCTGTTCGCAAAATAAATGCAGTGTTTTGTGTCATCTCACTCTGATATAAAGCGATCAGCCCTCTCCTTTTTTTGCTGGCCAGCACTGTGTAGAGCTGATGTCTCACCTTGAAAAATAAACCAGGGAAAGGAGAAGCTGCTTCTTTACTGAGAAACTCATATGGGAGAGGAAACAACAGTTCTTAGCTGCAGAGCTTTGGGTTCCTTTTCATTGTGTCTTAAATGCAGGGATTTAGATGTACTGGAAAGAGAGTGTTAGAAGTTGGTGGGAAGACTGACTTATTTGAGCTGAGCATGAAATGTGTCAAGATTTACGTATTATCAATGACCATGTAGGTCTTCTGCCTTTTGCAAAATTTTGCAAGGTTCACCAAGAGAAGGCCAAGACTATCTTTAAAGCGTGAACTCAGAGTCAAAACTGTCCTGCACAATGTGGCCAAAATATAGCAGCCAAACATGCTTAGCACCTTTTCAGAGGGGACCCTTGCTACAAGTGGCTAAATGCTGTAAGATACATAGGCTGTTGAAATGTGTGTGCTAAGGCTGGTAGCACTGCTGTGCAGGACAGCAAATCATGAAAGATACTGTGCTATTAACTTTTGGGGGGCTTTGCTGTCCTCAGCAGTGTAGCTTTAAGGCCGTTTGGTAGCCCGAAGAGTCCTGTGTCCCTGAAGCTAGTGGGACACAGGTACAAAACTCCCCCCAAACTCTCTCATTTCAAATTTTGGCCCTCAGCAGCAAGGTAACTAATTTTACTTATTAATTCCCCTTTTTCTTTGACCTTTTGTATGAAAAAGGCCCAGGCAGAAACTTAGTTGATCTGGTAGACCTGCTGTATGACAAAGTGCCTAGTTAATCTCATTTATAAAACTGATTTAGAGAGATTTTATGCTTGTGAAATGAAAAAAAAAAATCCTCTTGAGAAGGCTCAGTCAGTAGATTTCATGCACAGTGGCTGCTGAAATTCTGCTTTGCCCGCCTTGTATTTCTTTTTACCTGCTGTGTTTTCAACTGCAGTGTTCGCTGCTAAACCCTAAAGGGATCCAAATATTTAATCTTGAGCCCCTTGATATACTTGTCCCTTTGATATGTTCTGGAGTGGGAAAGAAATGTGAGGGTTTTTTTCTAGTAGAGTGCCTCAAGAATAGGCATTTCTTAAACTTTAACTGAGTTGAGAATTACTTTTGTTGCATGTAAAGTCTACATGAAGGATGGCATTTAATAGCACTTCTTAAACATACAGTAGCAGCCATATATCTAATTTTATTTCCTGCCCACTGATACATCTTGTTTGATACTGCAGTCCCTCAGAAATAGATTTCATTTGCAGATTAAACCTCTTGGAGGCCCAGGAGGGGCAGATTTAGCCCTGGACAGAGGATGAGAGAAGATACCAGCACTCACGGTTTGGAGAGGTCGCACCTGGGGCTTTGGTCTTAGAGAATTCATTGCATTTCCCAGTGATGGCACTGTGAGGAAATGAATGGCCAAACAGAGATAAGAGGTGCTGCACTTTGTGCTCGAAAAAGTCATTTCAAAAGGCAGGTAATGATGGAAAGGAATTTTTTGCTTTTTTGGGCACTCCTGGTTAACCAAAGAGGTTGTTTTTTCAGGTGGAGATAAGCTACAAAGAAGACAACACTACTGTTTTAGAAACTTTCTAAGCTTGTTTTTTTTGTACAGTGTGATATAAGCTGAACATATGATGGCACATTGTGCTGTAAAAGTTTATTAGTACTTCTTTGGGACAAATTTACACTTGGGGGGGGAATACACTTAATCCCAAATGCCAGACTCTTGCTACACAAAATTACAACAGGGAATAGCTTGTTTGTCTTAGTGGTTTTCCTGTTTATAACACATGGAAGAATATCAGCCTGTGTGGTTATCACGGATACACACATGTGCAGGGTTAGCTTATCCTGTCCAAAGTGGGGAGTGCCTAAAATTATCACCCTTTCATTTTGTTACCCTTAGGAAGGAGCGAGTAAAGCGCTTCATCAGGAAACATTAGTGACAACATCCAACAAAAAACTCCTCTCCAGGCTAAAAAGAAAGCAATTAATTTTGAAGGCTGCGGCTTCTGGGTGTGTTCCAAAGCTATAACCTCTTAATAGTCAGAGTAGACTTAGGTATCCTGGGAGATTTGTGCAGATATTGCCTTTGGTTTGCTTTGGATGGCAAACGGGTAATGCTAATCCAGTGTTGTAATTCATATTGAAAGTACCTGGCAAATGTGTTTGAAGACACGCATGGGTCATATGTTGCAGTTTTGGAGCTTTTGTGGCAGAAAGTGCCTTCTCTCCCTTTCTTCCCTGCCATATACCTTCAGTTACGGGACAGCATTCATCCTGAACTCCCAAGGTTCAAAACCGGTTGAGGAAAAGCCCTTTCCTGGGCTGTAACCCTCACCTCACCCCGGCCCACCCTGCGCTACACAAAGGCTAATTACAGCCAGCGTGGTTGTGCTAGTGATGAAAAGTTGTATCCTCGATTGTTGTGAAATGTAAATATTGTTTCTGCTTGTAGAGCTCCGTGACCTCTCCTCAGGAGTCCCACTTGTTTTAGGGAACTTTTAGTATTCTGTACCTGGAACCCGCAAGCCACCTACATTAGCAGCTGCACTCCCCTGAAAATTTGAAATCGGTGCTTACCTGCATGTTGGATAGAACTATTTTCCACTTGCCCATGGAGTATTTTGAATCAGGCTAATGTATCTTTTTTTGACTTGATGGTGTATGTTTCCACTTGTTTCCCAACCTTATATACAAGATATTCTTATGAATTGGATACATTAGGCATATTAGCTCACACTTCTCCAGTGCGGTGTGTTGCGCTTCTAGAATGACCTTTTCTTCCATCAAATGTGTGGCCACTGTGCTTGTTTTCACTAAAACTTTTATTTTGGGAAAAGCTTTCAAAAGGGTGCTTATTTTCGAAGAAGATCCTATCCTCAAAGCTGGCTCATAATGTTAAATTCCTTTTTTAGTAGTAGAATCTGATCAGATTGTACCAAGAACATGAGGTAGCAACTTTAGTGTTTCACAGAAAATATAACCAGAACATCTTCTCACTGGCCTTTTTTGTTGAGGTATTGACCACTTATCCTGTCGAAGTTATATCTGCTAGTGTTCGTGATTTCTTTTGTACGCAAGAGCAGGTACCTGTAAATAACTTTAAAGTCCTCTATGAAATTACTTTTGAAAGTTTATCTTTGCCTTGAAAACCTGAAAAATACTTAATAATGAACAGATATTTTGTGTGCTCTGCATGTAGTATCATATTAGACTGTTTTATTGCCATCTTGTTCTTCTAGCTGCTTTGTGTGTGTTTTTTGTTTTTTGTTGTTTTTGTTGTTGTTTTTTGATCTTCACTTATTTGTATGTTTTACTCTGATATGTGAACATGCCCAGTACAATAAGGTTCTGGTCCTGGCAGGGTCTGGGTGCTTCCGTAATAGCAAATAATAAAAAATTCGAGAATCCTGTAAGAGCTTGCATTGCATTTTTGTCCTGCGTCTAACATTAAATCCTAGACTGAAATGTAAAGGGTTAGCTCTAAACCTGAGGGAATCTAATCTGAGTACATTAAATTTACTCTTTCCTTCTTTTGGTACATGCAGTGCATAACTTAAGACTTCCTTAGATGCAAAATAAATTAAAAAAGTAATTGGTTAAACTTGCCATGATTTAGAAATTTTTGTCCTATAAGCAATCACACAGCTTCTCATTTGGCAAAGCTGAGTGTAGGGGAATTGACATTAATGTAACTTTGGTGAGAAGAAGAGGGTGTAAAAGTAGAAACCACTAACAAAGATTTAAGTTACAGCAGGGTATGTCTTATTTGAACTTATATCTTGTTTCACATATTTTTGGCCTACTAGGATATAGAAAGCACTAAGTCAGACATACCATTAGCCATGGAAAAGTGGCTTCAGTGGAGCCCAAGTGTATGGGGACAATGGTCTGATGGAATGACTTTTAAAATCCTTTCCGTGTAAGAGTTTAAGCTCTGTCACTTTGCATGCAAGTTTGGCTCATCCACTTGCTCTGTAAGCTCGAAAGGATGGGAAAATTGAAATGCCGGAAACTACATCTGGTTCTAAGGGGTAAAAAGGAAGATGAAATAGATGTAAAGCTTTATCCTCTTTCATTTCCCCCTTTTCACTGTGAGCAAGCAAGGGAGCATTGACACTTTGAGAACTGACTGGATATCTGAGATTTACTTTAAGATCTAGTGAAAGCTTTTAGGCAGCATTGAGGTTTTCAGTCCTTAAGATGGTAAGGAAATTCGTGGCAGCTGCTTCTGCAAGCACAGTAGGAGCAAAGGTGTTGGAATGACACAAGCTGGGCACTTTTGACTTTGTGCTTCAAGCTCCAAAGTGGGTACAAAAGCTTTGAGACCAGAACCAAAAATTATAAAGCAGAACACTTTTTTTTTTTTGTTATTGTTTTCTCATAAAGATCTTCTTTATTCAGAGAAAACGGGTGGTTTCATGTAGCTGTGGTAGTTAGAAACTAGTCCTTTCAAATCATTGAGCAGATCCCTGAGTGGTGCTAAATCGTCCTTGTGGTTATGTGCCATTGAAGGAGGTTGTTGCTTAATGCCATGGTAGAGTACAAAAGCCTGACAAATTCACAGGGTAACAAAGCCAGTTTTGTATGTGAAATATTCCCCCTGTGAAAGTAAGCGAGTCCCTAGTTCCCATCAGCGGTGGGAGACCCCCCCAGCGCAACTGGGAAATTTTCTTTGTTATAGCAGAAACGGCTGGTTGGGGAAAGGCTGCCATCCCTCCCCCCGGCAGCGCCCTGCGCTTGGGAGCGCTGCTCCCCTCTCGCCGTCTCTGCGGAGCGGCAGGCCTGTCCCTGCCGCTGGGATTTGCCCCACGTGGGCGCCTCCGTGACTCGGCGGTGCCTGTGGGGGCTCAACCTGGCGATGGTGCAGTTGCAGGAAGGCAGCTGGGGGGGAGGTTTCCATTTTCTTCTCTTATTCATGGGATTGGTTTCACGAAAACTGCCCCTGTCCACTCTCAGCTAGCAGCAGCAGAAATCACGAGCTTGCTTTGAGAGGCCCAAATCCTGGCACGTGGCCAGCTTCAGACACCCAGTCTGCGCCAAGATAGTGCAAGCTGTGCAACCCTGGCAATAGAAATCAGTGCCAAAAACTGTCATAGGCTTCGGCAAGGGACGAGGAGCTCACCTCACTCACAGAAGACATCAGACCGTTATCAGAACTTTCCTGAACCTACTAAATGTTTCTGGGGTGGTTAGTGGACAGGTGAATGTTTAAGCCAGTTCAGGCCGTGCTCATGTCTCTAGTATTTTCCTTCCTGCTAAATTTACTGGGCAGGTTGTGTGGTCGGTGTCTTTGCTTTGCTGATACATGTTTAGTCAATTGTGGCAAAAGACTTCCCTGAAATGGAGATCCTGCATGAAACTCGGCTGTGACACTGTAGCTGTTGCAAGCAATAAATATTATCCAAAGGGCTAGTTTTCATTTGTCCCTTTCAAGAACTTGGAGAAATGCCAGAATTTATTTTTAAACTTTATATAAGCAATTTAAATATTTGTGATGGCTCATTTTTCTTTCCTTACTATTTTGGGAACAGTCTTCATTTTGCCCTGTGTTGTTTCTGCTGATCTTTTTTGACATTAATTCTCTTCCCCTCCTCCCTGTAACAAAGTGATCTGACGTCCTGTGTCAACTGAGGGCTGGTGGGTTCAAAACAAGGATGCTTGCTTCAGGGAATGAGCACGTAATGTATTTACAGAGCTTCTGGTGTGCCCGTCCGCCTTTCCCATCAAGGCAGCTGTCTGAAAATCTAACATTTCTGACTGTATAATCTGTACATATCCTATTTTTGGTGTTAACACTACCTTGAAAGAACTAATCCTGAGTGTGGCTTGGAGAGCTGCATGGTGGGCAGCCAGCTTAACACTTATTTATGTGTTATTGCCATTAATCTCTTTTGAGCATTTACCATATGTGTGCCCTTAATTCTTTAGTGCAGTGGTTCTTGGATTATCAATCTTGAAAATGTCATAAAGGTAATAAAGGTAAAATGCTGTTTAATTCTGTAGCTCTCTTCCTGAAGCCTGTACGAGGGCCTGTGTAGTTTGGGAACCGCTGCTCCGGGGTATGCTGCAGGCACAGAAATGGCCACAATTCCTCTGTCAGACACTGGCTGTGCTGCTACCTGCTTCGCTTCCCATGGACTTATGGTCAACAGGATTATAAAATACAGCAATGCATCTGCCTTTAATAATAATGTCTCCTACGGCCTGTTTATTTCTTTAGTGGCCTGCTGCATCAGGCCAGGGGTTGGGATTGTGTCTGGATGAGGGACCACCTTCAGTACAGAACCTGCTATAAAGAAGCACAGTGCTCAGGGCTAAAAACGTGCAAGGAGACGGTTACCGTGACGAATGAGGAATTAGTAAAATTTGAATATCTATTTTTCTTATTTTCCATTTTTCTTTTTTCTTAAAACAGACACTCCAAAATAATCCAGAAATATATATATGAATTATAAATCTTCTGAGAAAGCAAAGTTTAGGCTGGGGTCCCATAAGAGAAGGTTTTTGTCTCTTACACAGGTTCTGGCTAACCTGTAGATGTTGGAGTGTTTCTGGAAATATGTGTTCTCATCCTTCTAGTTACTAGTTGGAATGAGGAAGAAAGGTCAGAAATAATAAGCAGTTTATTAAGAAAAAGAGAATATCTAAAGCTTGAAAAGACCCGTTCCAGGATTCATGTAAAGCTCTCTGTTCGTGTTTTGTTTTGGATTTAGCTGCTTTCTTTGTTATCTGAACAGTACGATATTCTGCTAGTGGCCGAGAGGCAGGAAATGAAACTAAGTAGGTATGAAAATGAAGCCGACAATATTGGTGACAGACTAGATTGTTATGTTTATTTTTTATGTCAATATGCAAGGACTATTTAAATGAGTTTAAAATATGATGATGTATTTCTTATTCATCTTCCTCTTCAGCTTTAATCTCCCCCCCCCCCCCCAGCTTCTCTCTATATTTAGGTTTAGAGGACTTTTTAGAGACCTATGTTATGTGTGAGGTAGAGGGTAACTTAATCAGCCAGATAAAATGCTTATGCTTTGCCTTGTATTTTGCCAAGGACTTGTTACAAAATCTGATAGGTTTGATATCGGGAAGTCTTTTCCATAGCTGAACTGATTTTGTTAGCAATGTTGTTTTTACTACCATGAAATCTCTTTTTCGTTCTGCTGAATGCATTCCTCTAGTGCCAGGTTGGATGATAGGTGCAGGCTGCGGGACAAGCATTATGTAGCAGTTTTCCCTTGCCAGCAGCTCAGCAGTATCAAAGACGGCGTGGTTTATGGTCCCTGGAGAGCATGGCATGTAAGTTGGCCTGGATTGTCGTGAAGCCTACTGCCAAATGTATCCCTCCATCCAGACAGCTTATTGCTCTGTGCTGGACCTACGTGCAACTTCAGGTTTTGGCAGAGGAATTTAGTGTACTGCCACTGCAAACAACTTCTCTTCTAAAATCATTTTGTCTGCTGACAACTGTAAAAAATCTTTGGAGCTACAGGTTACAAAGCTGCATATGAGTCTGCTAGATTACCTTAACCGATACCAAGTTGTTAATAACTGAACAGCGTTAAGCAAAGATATGATCAATTTTTGCTTTCTCATGTACCTTTTGCAATTTTGAACAGATAACATGTTCTTCAGCTTTGACCTCATCATTTGGTCTGTGTTCTGCCCTCAGAGACGTTCTTCATTTCGAAGTATTGCAAAAAGTAATTTTTGTTGATGCATGGTACTGAATCTGGGAGTGAAATAAAGACAGGACTACATGAAGCTGTGGGCTGCAAATGATTATCTTACATACACGGTAAACACATATGATACAAAGTCTTAACCCAGGAGATTTCTTCACAAGACAGATGGTTGGAACTAACTAAAAAAATACAAGTTTACTTCATTGACTTAGAAAAGGCCTTTGGGTCAAATAGTGTCTATACAAACAAATCTTTATTACTAATTTACTATTATTACCCTTAATTTACTAATATTTTATTAATATTCACAACTTTTCAGTATGTATTTTCAGATTATCCTCTACTCTATACAAATCCATGCATTTCTGAGTAATAAACTGGACTAAACTGTGGACATCTGACTAACAAAGCCTTCTGCCATTCCCCACTTCTCTTATTTTGGAACAGCCATCTTCATGTTAATGGAGATGGAACAATGCTCATTTTTGTGGTAATTATATTTACAAAAACTGTCCCTAATCAAAACAACATTTTTTGAAAGAGAAAACATGTTCAGAAGTATGCTTATAAGACATCTGCTTGAGGAGAAACAGTAAGGGTGTGTTATACTAGCATCTAAAAAAATCCTAATGAGACTTGAGCTTTGCTGTGCTAGGCATGAACAAACATAGATTTGAACATAGGTACTTCACCCTTCAGATGTGATAGTCTGTCACGACTGCTGGTACCCTCTTGTTGTGTCAGGATGTGAAGTGCGGTATGGTCACAGTTTGTGGTAATCCAAGAAAGGAGAAATAGCCGATGGGACTGAGAGATGGCTGCAGCTCATGTAGACGAAGTGCTATATTCTGTAGTTAGATTTATGGATGTAATTGCAAAGGGGAAGAGGGATAACTATCCATGACTTTTACCAGCTGAGCCATACCACACAGAAGCATTTACCGCCACATGCAAAAATAGCATACCAGGCCCTTCCCTATGGAGGCAATGGTGAGGAGAAGGTGAGCGTGACGCTTGAAATAAGCCCTGCCCTTTAGTTGGAGGGCAACTATGGAGTGCAGCGCGTGACCTGTTGTTGCAAGACAATACATGTGGATCTATTTTGTTTGACCTGTTAAGTCTGCACCTACAGCTGATTGAAACATTGTTACTATCTGCCTGAGTTTAATTTGTGATTAAAAAGTGTATTGATGTTTTAATGTTGCATTTGCAAATGGATGTTTTCAGTTGACAGTCTTCAGGTTTTAGCCGAAATACTGAAAACAGGTTCAGTTTTCCTTTTCTGTAGAAGAAAGTGGTATTTCCATGTAATCCCTTTCCCAGTAATGCAAAGGGGCTATGTGATGATGCTGAGCTCACTGCACTGCAGCTCAGTCGTCAATGCTTGTTATGCTGCAGCTCTGCAGGTCACTGGGGATGAAATAACATCCAACAGAGAGTCGTGTGATTCCACCCAAAGACAAGATAGCATGATTTAAGACATTTTTAAGGTGTTTGTCTGGCGCAAGATGCCAACAGTGATCTTCTGATAGAGGAAGTGACAGCAGTAGGGGCATAAATAAGGTTGATGAGCGTTGCTGGGTGATATTAATTTTGCCACACTTCCCATAGCTACTCACCTTTGGTTGGCCTTACAATCAGTGGTGAGCAACAAGCATTTTTAGGGCATGATTCACATGGCCCACTTTACACTTAGGCTGAGACAGGTCAGGCTACATTGACCAGACCTCCACTGACTCAAAAGAAAGCCAAGGACAACTTGTTGGAGGGAACATCTGCCTTCCAGATGTCTACATTTAGCCAAATGAATCCCACTGAATCCAGTCCAGTGTTGTCTGATATTACTTGCAATTTAAGAAGGAAAAATGCTCAGTTAGTAATGATGCACTGATCTGTTTCCAATATTCTATTTATTAAGTGAATCAGATTGAATTTTAGCCAACTTGAATAGAGAAGTGGTACAGTCAAAAACCCACAGTAATTTTTTTTTCATACTCCCTGCAGTCAAATAACTAGAAAAAATCAAGATTTTCAGCTGTAAATCTCAACATGAGACATAGACGGTCTAGTTGAGTGAAAAGGAATAAAAACTAGCACAACACAATTGCCACCATGCACTCCTGTCTTTGCTGTCTGCTAGTTGTATGCTAAAGAGATATAGGAGTCTTTTATATAAGCAGATCCTGAGAGTTTTCTTTGGCCTCAGTAAAATGTGATATGATGGTTATCCGTATTCAGCAAGTGTGTACTCTTTCATTACTGCTGGCTGTCCTACATGTCCCCACCTTGCTTTTAAAATGGTAACCGACGTACTGTGGGAGTCAGTCTTAGCCTTTCTATTGGTTCAGCAGTAGTTGGATCAGCGCCCTGGTGAACAACTCAACAGCTGTGAAAGATGTTAGCTAAATGGTTTTAAATAGTTTATAGTACTCTTGCTGAGGAGCTTAGTGGTAGCATTGTTATGGTCTACTGGCTTTTCATGTTTGAAATGACTATAAAGTTACCTTGCATTTGAAGCCGGTCATATGTTACACCTCATCTTTTGAAAATTGAGTGGGCGTAAGGGTAAAACCTGCTTTGTTGGAAATGGGATCTACATGAACACAATAGTACAGCTCATTTACGTTTCTCCTGTCATCACTTAAGGCTTGGAGAGCAGATCATGGAGTGTAGAAGGCAGATTTCGCGGCATGGGAATTTAAAGCAAAGGGCTTGCTGAGGTCTGTGTTTGGACTCTGCCAGGACCAAGTGCCAGAAGCTTTTGCTTCTTAATGGTGTCCACAGCTGTCTTCAACACTTTTGCAAACAAACCTGTAGGAGTGCAGGCACAATAAATTTGGGCATTATTTATGCTCTAAATACCCAGAGGTACTTCCCGCTTGGTATGGAGAGTATGTTTCTCCTACTCTTCTGTGAAAACCCTTTTCCCTCCCTGACAGAAACAAAACCTATTTTGTTGTGGAAGGTGAAGCTTAGTCAGAAGGTGAAAATGTGAACAATGTCTTTTGATTTTTTGATAAATGATATCTGATGTGGCTTTGAGAGCTAGTGAATAGGTTTATTCTTGTGTTCTTTTTGTTTTGTGGTTAGCCATATCTCAGAAAAGTTGTATTAAATTTTCTTGGGTTTCTCTCAGGTCCCTCAAGGAATAAGGTGTTGATAAAATGTTTGTTCTCATGTTCCAGTGTTAAACAATTGAGCTGAGATTTTGTGTTAAGACTTTTCTGACTCACTTGCTTTATCAGAGTTACTATTAAAATCTTTCAGATCTTTGACTATAGTCATAGGAAAATAGGGGAAAAACAGCTAGAACATGTGAATGAGCATTATTAAGTAAAGCCATGGGAAAATTCATCTCCTCCTTTGTTCTGTGGTGTGTGTGTGTGGTGGTTTGTTTGGTTTTTTTTAAAGTTCCAGGTAGAGCTAATTGTTTTGGGTTATTCTTACTGTCTGATAATTAACTGGGTTCACTACAAGATAAATAATAGAAGCCGCTTAATCCATCCCAAAAGAGTTTTCCATCTAATTTTAGATCTGCCATTAGAAAGAAAGAAAGAAAGAGATTGAAACAAAGACAGCAGCACCATCCCTCTGGAAGACTGAATTCTAACTAATTTCAGAGAGAGGTTGTTGGAGTGGAAGAAACTGTGAGGTGGTCTTTACTGTGGTGGGAAGTTACTGTCTGTAGAGAAGCATCCAGTAGAGGCTGGGAGGGTGCCTAGCTGATCTGATGTGTAGGTAAAAACAGTTTTCTATTCAAAAGAAGTATTAGTTTCTTGTGGAAAATTTGGCAGTCAGCTAGTTCCCCCCCCCCCCCCAAAATCTTCAATTTTCTGTGGAAAGCAAACATTTTCAGGAAAAAAAAAATACTGTTTTTCCCTGAAAAAGTACTTCAACAGTTTTACTTGCCCTGTTATTGAATCACTGCCATCCTCTTTGTTAAGGCAAAATGAGTACTGTTGAAACTGCTATGTGAGACCTAAATAATCTTGGTAACACATGTGAAGGCAAACGAACATGTAGGACTTGTCTCTTTATAGCCACTGTGTTGAGGCTGGTCCAGAGCATACCAAAGCCAGAGGAAAGAGCTGTACTAATCTGAAAGGGCTTTGAATGAAGGATGGGATTGCTGATGCCATGGGAAGGGGGGAAGGAGGAAGGCCAGGAGAGCTGTTGTTGTTGCTGTCAGTGGGTGAGAATAAGTGGTGGCAGTGCCTGTGGTCTGGGCAAGTCTGTCCCTACAGCAGCGGCCACCGTCCCATGCACCCTGGTCTGAGCTGCAGAGCAGCAGCCACCTGGATTTCTAGGCTTTCAGCAAAACGAGGAGGGTGCAGTCTGCTGCCTTGGTAGGTGGCATGTCTGCAGGTGCTTGGCACCAGCTCTGCCCCGGCTACGTGCAGCGGAGCGGATCCGCGCACATGCCATGCTGCTCTGCTCATGAGCACTGTCAGTTCCCTCTCTGCTTCCCGGTAAAGAGCAGAGGGGCCCTTAGCAGAGGGTCTCTTAGCAGAGGGAGCTGGGTCCCGAAGGGTCACGTGCTGCCTGTGAACTGGGCACCTTCCATCTCTGGGGAGCAAATGTGATGATGATGCTGAAAAGGTTGAGTTAACTTTGGCTGACTTCAGTCTGTCCTATTTTCTTCTTAACTTCTTAAACGCATGCTAAGGAAGTCATTGCAACACACTCTCCCTTTCTTTGCTTCCCCACAGTGTTCATCTTAAAAGCTTTAGCTTTAGAAGTGCAGAGGGGCAGAGACAGAGTTTCTCTAGTTCTGTGCCAGTTTCTCTCAAGCCCAGACTGTCACAATAAAAATAAATAAATTTTGGCCCATAAATCACTGCTTTCAGTGGAACATGATGGCACTTTCAATTTTTATTTGTGTAACCTTTTGGTGCCTATGGCAAAATGTAAAACTTGACTCCCTGCCTTTGGCTGCAGCTTCTGCTGAATTCATATCGTGTTTCCTGCCTCCAAAGAACACAAAGAAAACTTCAAAGGAAACAATTGGAGATGTGAGGAATGGGGCAGTGGGCAAGGAAAGTTGGGCAGTTTGCCTTCAACAAGGAAAGGGCATTTTAATCTGCAGTGCCTTCACTGCAGGGGTTAGATGCTGGCGATGGAGGGGGAAGCAGAGCTGGTGAGGGCATGTTGCCATTTCTCCCAGTAGCAGCTTGTGTCTGAGGAAAGCGTACCCTGTATTTATATGGTCACCACTGCATGCTTGACAGATCTCATTTGCCATCTCATGAATGGAAAAGTTAATCTCAGTAAGGTGGCTTATTTTTAGTTTGTCTACAAAAAAGTACAATGAAGGAGGGAGCAGAGTTGGCCTCACAGGATCCTGGATTAAAAAGTCTAATTTTATATGTATTGTAAAAGCTTTCAGAGTTTATTTTCACTCTTTTTCCTTTTTACAGTAAACCACTGCTGCTTTTAATATAAAAGCAATTCCTTCTCTTTTCTTAGCACTGAAACATTCTTTTGAGCTTTTCCTTTTAGAGGTTTGTTTCTCTGCCTCATTTTAACTGCTAATCATGATTTAGATGAAGGATCTTGATCCCTGGTTAGACTGCAAAGAGTAGATTTATTTCTTAAGGGACCCTCATTACTTCTTCCTGGGGCTCCGTGCCTGTTGGCACATTTCATGAAGGAGAGGACTTCAGGTCGTATTGACTGTTTCCTCTAAACCTGGAGGAAAAAAAATGGTTTTAGTTACTGATGGGGTGAACTTCAGGAGGATTTTCATTCCTGATGTTTGGCTAGAAAAACCTCTGAAAACCACCACTTCTTGTAAGCATCCCGGTAGTGTCCAGGAAATGCCAGACAGGCGTATGAAGTGGGACCTCACGGCCACCTTGCCTGGAGGTTTAACTCATGCCTTGGAGCTTTTTCCTGTTATGCTCACCAGCTCCTCTCGCAATAAGATGGGATAAAATAGTTGGTAGACCATGGCGTATTGCCATGTGAATGAATGGTGGGTTTTAACAGCTTCCTTAGGAAATATAAAGGAACAAGTGGAAACATCACCTTTTTAGAAACCTAAATAAAGCTTTATAGTGTAAGTAAGTGGCTGATGTTTTCATGCTGGTAAAATTTTGTAGCCCTCATCTGGTCTGTAAAAACAGGTATAGGTATAGAGCAAATTTCCTAATGCTGTTGCACAAAGCTGCCTCGGGCCATTGAGTGGGAATTGGAGGGGAGAAAGGAGTGTTCTCCTGCCCTTTCTCTCATGCCTGCTTGTGACTGTCATCTGTTTAAGTGAAGATTTGCCAGCTGTGCACAGGGCTGGTACTGAGGATGCTGTTTATGCCTGTACTCTCCTCTGCCGTCTCTGTACAGCTTCCACAATCCTCTGCAGGAGGCGTTCATGGTCAGTGAAGTCCTATGGGCGCAGAAAGCAGCGCCCAGAAAACACGATTGTTTATTTCTATGGCAGTACCCGTGGGAGGGGAAGCTGGGGAGCATGATGTAATTGATATTTAAAAAAAATAATAATAATCCAAATGTTCCGGCTCAGGGTGAAATCATGACAGGGGATTTTAATTGCTGTTTTAAACAAATTGCCTTCAGGCACTAGAGTGCCATTGCTGCAACATGGGTGACGGAAGTGGTGTGAGCCCTACTCTTGGCTACTTGTGCATGTAACTTTGCTGAAGCAAACGGAGCTGTCTGTGTGAGTAAAGCAAGGAAACTTAGTCCCATAACTTCTAACCAAGCTGTTCACATTTTCTTGTCAAGTTTTATAGCTGTGCAAGAAATATTGCCCCAGATTAGCATGACGTTATTTTAGGTATCAGAGTTGCATCACTCAGTGGGTGAAGGCAACCTTGACAGAGCAGGAAGCAAAGATGCAGACTCGCCCACCTGCAACAACAGCTCTCACAGTCACACAGCTGCTTTTCCGGGGTCCCTATGGCATAAGGCAGCGTGTAGAAAGGCAAAACTGTGCCAGCGAGTTTCTGATGGCCAGACTGCCCTTGTCCTGCTGCTGGAGGGGGGAGCGAGCAGATTGCTTTCATAGTTGTATGTAAAGCAACGTTGTGGGTTGCGTTGCCTGCGCCCAGCTAACTCTACCTACCAGTGTGGACTAGGGCCTATGGAAAGGATGTTGTAGGTAGTCTGGTTTCTCTGAGATGCCCAGATATACTGTTTGAGATTGTAGTTTTCCTCGTACGTGGTAGGAGAGAAGCTGTCAGTGTTGGATCTGTGCAGAGGTTAGATGCTGCTTTCCTCAGCCCCGGCTTCGTCTTTCTCTGCTTTCCATTGCTGGTCTGGTGTTTCCTCGCAGCTGCTGTTCTTGTTGCCCTCTTTCTCCATGAGGCAGCCAGACTGGATCTGGTCTTTCACATATTAATGTGAACTCCTTTCCCAGAGTACGTGGCTGCCATGTCTGGGACTGCCACCAGCCCCCCTGGACTGCAGCTGCGAAAATGCTCTTTTTTTTGACGGCTGAACTCACACTCTGTCCTATGATTTCCTTGGCATTCATTAACCATTTAATGCCATCAGGTATAGTACTACAGAAAATAGTTTTTCCCCGTTATCTGAGAGCACAGTGCTGATTGTCTTATCTAATACAGACATCAAGATAATCAGAATCAATTTTCCTTATCTCTAACATTTGTTTTACTTGGCTTTCTTGGATTCTTGGACTCAAATTTTGCAATAACATATGTAAAGCTATGTGAAGTCTTTCTGTTCTCTCATAGAGGATAATGAGTATTTAGCTAGCTGTCAGCTCAGACTTTACAAATTACATTAGTACTTTTCTTGAAAAGATAAACACAATACTGCTGTTCCACTATTTCCAAGTACTACCTTGTCTGTTTACCTTTGTTCTTCAATTAAATTTTAGGCTTTTTGGCACTTGGGGTTTCTTTTGGGTCTGTGTTTGGACAGCATCTCCTTGTCTTCTACCAGGACTGAGATTCTGTATACCGTGATAGTGAGGTTACCAAGGAAAAGGATTAGAATTTCTATTTTGGCATATTTGCAAAAAGTGAAGTGGTTGCTATTTTTCCTTCTTTAGTTTTTAAAATTCACCTAATTTTCCTAGGAGAATTTCCAAGAGCCTATGGTACTGAATTTGAAATGAGAAATGTGATATCAGAGAGAAAGTAGAACAATCTCCTTTTGTTCCACTGCACCCTTCACCTATGGCATTTTAGTTATAAAAATTATATAATATGCCATATTCCCACATAATGTTAATAGAGATAATTTTCAGTTGGTGCTCCAGACAAAGGTGAGAACTACTTCAAGATTTCTTATTTTTGCTAATACATGATGGAGAGAAATATCTCTACCTGTCCAAATGTGATGGATAGCTTCTTTATGAGAGAGGCAAAGTTGTGCTTAATGATCTAATCCTGTATATGTGTATGTCTGTGTATGCATATATGTATATATGTCCCCTGAGCCATCAGTGGCAAAGAAGGCAGTTTCTCTCTCATTCTTGATTTTCATCAGAGTTCATTTTATCAGGGTCAAGAGTATTCCGAGGATTTAATTATGCAACATGTTTTCCTGAGGATCCCATGGGCATACTGCACATACAATTACATGCTAGCGCACTCCAACACAATATAAACAGCATGACTCAGGACGCTCTGTCTGAAATAACTGAGAGCCCTGACCAGGCACCGTTTAAGCTAGTTCTACCCAAATATAATTTCTTCACCAAAAAAAAAAAAATTATTTCTTTTAAAGACAGAGCAGGTGCTTCCTTTTATGGGGCAGGTATCTTATTTTAGAATTTCAAACTGCAGCCATAGGCCCTTGCTCTTATGCTTAATGTTGGTTTTAGTCTTGCAGCTGTCAATTTAGATGCATTCTAAACAAACAAAAAAAGAGGCTTTTTTACATCAAAAGATAAACTGACCCATGAGGATGCTTTAACTACGCAGCACGAGTACAGTTGTAACTGCAGCTTCTTGTCTTTTAGAAATAGGCACTGGAAGAAGGATTCCTTCTAAAGAAACCGCATGAGGTGTTCTACTTGATTATGAAAGATTTCAGACCTACTGTAGCGTCTGCAGGTTGAAAAAAGGTTCAAACCTGAATGAAATTTCCAAGAGGAGAAGATGCATGGGAGATCTGAACGCAAAGAGATGTGAGGGGCAAGCACTGAGCAAGGTGCTTAAAAGCTGGATGTGCTTCTCGGTCAGGTCAGAGCAGCACTGGCATTAACTGTTCGCAGGAAACAGTAAAAGCATATGAAGTGACCTGTTGCTTGGCATGGCTCAAAGTGCCTCTTTTCAGCAGAATGGCCCCATTTCCAGGTGTCAGTGATGGGCTGGGATCCTTCTCCATGGAGATTTTTGGGGAGACCTGAGCTTTGCATTTGGTAGCAAGTCGAGTACCAGGAATAGCAAGCAGCCTGCCCTGTCCTTTTACAGGCTTATGCTACAATAAAAGAGCCCAAGTAGCATATATGGGGAATTAGCACTGAAGTCAAATGGGATTTCTGCATGAAAATCTGTAGACAAGGCTGTGTTTCTCCTGAGGACTTGTTCCAGGGTTGGTTTCTGTGTTACCAAGTCAAACTTATGTGAGTCTATCTACACTGGACTGTAATTTTTGTAATGTGCTAGTGAGGACATGTGAATGAATACTTTCTGTATTTTCATGTCTGTAACTCATGGGTTGTCTGTAAAAGAAATGGCTTTTATCTTTTTTCTTGGTTGTATGCATGTGCAGGTGGTAATGACGACTTCAGAGGCCTCCCCTTTCTAGAAACTACTCTCAGCCCTTAATTTTTCTTTTTCTGCTCAAAAAACCCCTTTAGTTTTCCTTGGCTTTTGAGTGGACTCTCTGAGGAGTTAGTCCATCTGTAGGCTTATTTTCAAGGAATGGAATTTTTAAAAGGCTTCAAAGGCATGGAGTGTACGCATAAGGATATGGTAATTGTGTTTGTACAGTTTCAGTGGGTCCCTGATGAGAAACAGCACAGGCAATGAGTCTGAAACCATCTTTGCAAATGGTGTTGCATCCATTAGCTTAAAATGCCTATTCACCATGGAAATTAATCTTGTCTTTTTGGGAATGCGAGCTTTAGGACATGTGGAACTACACAGTCTTGAGGGTTTGTTTGTTTGTTACCAAGTAAGGAATACAATGAAAACAGGAACTCTCCAGAATATATTAAATAATTCCTGCTTGTATCCCAAAGCTTGGTGGAAAAAAGACCTCCTGAATGGAAAATCCAGACTTGAATTCATTGCTTCATCTGACCCAGTGAAGCTGCTCTAATAACTTTTCTGGGCTACAGTTTGTTTACTATAGTTTTGTAAGTCTTGAGTCAGTATATTCATATCCAGTAGCCGGGTCGTTGTATGGACCTATTTTTCCCAGGATTTTCGGTGCTTTTCTTGACTGATGTGATTCACTGTCCTAAAAATTAATCCTTTTGTGGCAGAGACTGTGAATCTAAGAATTATTGGGAAGGTCTTAAGCTCTCTCATATGTAAACATACTTTACCAAGTAGTGTAGGAAACCTTGTAAGAGTTGCATAAAAATAGGTGTGAACCAAAACTTCCGCTATCATTGGCCTCTTGGGCAGGTTGGCTTCAGCTCTGTTCCAGAACCAGCACCATGGTGCCCTGTTCATTAGGGAAACTCAGCCAGCTCTTCAATTGCAAGTCTATATTGGCCAGTTTCTAGAATAAAATGTGGACTCGCTGAGAAATCCATTACAAAGAATAGAGAAAACTGGTTCATGTTAGGTAAAAGCACCTGTGCTTTTGCATGTGACGAAGTCCACTTAAAAAAAAAAAAAAATCTGTCGTGCATCATCATCCCTGCCTTGAAGAAAGATTATTTTGAACAAGGTTTGCTCATGAAGAATGAATATAGAGGATTTCTTCTATCTAGCTGAGCATGTTAACTAAAAAATAAAGAACTGATCTTACTACAGGTCTCTGACAGTTGCTTGTAAACAAAAGTAAAGCTTTCATATGAGTGGTAGAAACTATAAAATTGTTGTAATTATTGCAAATGAGCACATTGTGGTGCTGATCTTGTGTAACAAGGAGTTAATACTATACAGCTTTCCACTCAAAGGTATAGGTGTTACTTTAAGGGTGTTTTTTTTTTTTTTTAATGACTATTGCCTAACATTAAGCTGGGGATTCTCCCTGAACTGTCCATAGTGCTGCCCACCTCTTTTTTACAAATGGAACCCAACAATACATATTAAATTATTTCTCTAAAGTGCCTGTTACCTTAGCTTTCTCAAAATTAGATTTCATGTGCCATTTCACCTGCTATCTTTTTGATTTTCTATATGCTTCCGAATTTCATCACATTTTTTTTAATTTTGTCCAAACTTAATAATTTGGCATCACTTGCCACTTCACTGCTTGCTTATTTTTCCCAATCATTAAAAATTGTATTAAATGGTGGTCCTAACTCTTTGAATGCCAGACTGCGCTCTTAACCTCTTGGTCTGTCTCTTCTATTAATGGCTTAACATGATAAAAGTTCCCATATGAATCACCCAGGGAAAGCAAAAATGTTCGTATGAAAGGCAGTGCCTGAAGCTTGGACCTGAAGTCTATGGAAATAAAAGCTTTTAGAAAGAGTATGACGCCACCAGGAATTTGCCTTAAAAACAAAAACAAAAACAAAAGCAAAAAAACCCACAGTATTTGAGCCAATCAAAGGCAACAGAGAACTGTAGGTAAAGATGTAGGTTGTAATATATTTTCTTTTTACAAAGGAGTTACTTTTTTAAAAGTAAAATGGTGAAATACCAAATCTTTTTCTCCTCTCAGCCAGACTGCATGTTTTATAAATGACTTTGGAAGAGCTGAAACATGTTCTCTGAACATCTGCAGTGAGAAGTGTCTACCCGTCCCCATGGTTTGGGTGGGTTAGGTCTGAACTGGTCTGGTTTTTGCTCTGCTATGGTTCAGTGCTTGGTCTGTCTTGCAGCATAAAAATAGATGCCAAAGAGTTCAGTGGTCCCTCCGTGGGCCTCTGAGAGAAAGCCGGCAACTTTCCAAGCATCCCCAGTTTGACAAATGTAGTTCCCAGCACGCCCAGGCAGCTACCACTTCCAGTGAGGAAGAGGTCCTGGCTGGTCGTCTCCAGGGCGCATCCCGACTGTCTGAACCGAAGGCATCGCCTTATTAGCTGCTACCAAGAGCAGTCCCCGTCTCCTTTGTGAATCAGCCAGTGACTAGCCAGTGTATGACAAGCGCTCCTGACCACCCAGTTTGTTGTTTAAATAAGCTAGAGACTTTAAGAAAAAAAAGAAAAAAAACATGCAGGCCCTTGCGCCACCACCACCAAACTTGGCATGTCCTAGGGAGCTTTGTTTGGAGCTGTTGTCATTTTCCTAAGAGGAAATACGCTTGTATGTTTGAAGTCCTGGGCTGGGAGTGCAGCAATCTGAGTTCAATTGTCAGCTGAAAAGCTGTAATCGGTGTGAAGCTGAAATGGCTCTTACGGTTTTTCTTTTGGTTTCTTATCTTTATATGTCGCCCTGCTCTCGGCCGTGGCTTAGTGTGCCTGTTTGCTCTGCAGGCTTAGTCTCTAACTTGGTTGCAGTTCCTGTTGTGATCATCTGTACTATGTATTTGTATATTAGAAGAATACTAATTCTCTGAATCCAGCTCTGAATTCAGTGTGATTCTGCCAGACAAATTCATTTGCCTTTTTTTTTTTTCCTTCTTCTTTTCCCTGCGCTCCATTTCTTCCCCTGCATTTGGGCATTTTGGCAAACACAGATGTTACCAAATCTCGCTCCCATAGGCTGCTGTGGAGAGGGCTTGGGCGAAAGTGTGCAGACAGTTTACTCACAATTGCCAGCAGTGTTGTAAGAGACTGAGCACTCCCAGATCCGGGGCCAAGGCAATAGATCAGAGATGCTTTTAAGTTGGAGGCATTGATTGTTTGCTTTAAAATTCTTCTAGTCTTCCATGCGTTTGGTGGGTGTGCACACGTATCTGCCAGCTGGGATACATCAGCCTCATTCTGTAAATGCATTTTTAACAATACTTTTAATCATGTTCTCTATTTGGGACCTTCTGTTGCACTGTTCCACCCAAATCTATTTTAGTGCTGTGTCCAGCCTTGGCTTAAACCTTGTATGCTCGGTTACAAATATCTGTTGATGTTTTTCAACAAAAGCAGAATAAACACTTATTTGGCCAGTTGATAGCAAGAAATGCACTGAGTGCCTCAAGCTACAACACCTCAAGCTGTGACCTTGCTAGATTTCATAGGAAAAACAAGGTCTAGCAAGCTGGGAAACTGTGGGAAAACTTAAAGTGAAGGCCTAAAAGCTGTAGGAAAGTGGGTGTGGGGCTTTGAGTTTTGGCATTCCTTCTTCTGACTTAGGAGCCAGTTTCCTGGCATGATAATACTCTGTTGTAGGTGCTTTTATTTCAAATGTCACAAAAAAGCTTAAGGCTTAGATTATCCCCTCTGACTTAAGGCAGTTAACTGTGGAAAAGTGAGGGCATCATTACCGCAGCCTGCCTATGTTGCTAAAGGAGTGAGGCAGACATCTCCAGGAGGCAGGTGACTGCGGATCTTAGTGACCAGAGAGAGCATGCAAGAAAGAGAAAACACCAAAGCATCTTATTTATGGATCTCAATTGAAGGTGCTGAGCTTGGGCTATCTCAAACCTACTTTTCAGGAGGTATCAATCTTACAGGTGTTGGTGGAGCCAGTATTTCACTTGCACTTCCTCACCTCCAACTGCTGGCTCCAGCTTAGCCCCAGAGAACAACCGAGGGAGGGATGAAGTTTTGGTTAAAGGATTAGACTGGGATACAGCGCACCTCACAACTTTTTCCTTTGACCAACTCTCGGGAACCTGGGGGACGTGCTTTGTGAAAATCAGAGCTGGCTAACCAAGCATGGCAGGAGGCACCTGGCTGGAACCGAGTTTCTCATGTGTGCCAAAAGGCTACCTGGGTTCAAAAAGTGATTGCGTGAATCCATGGCATAAGACTCCAAAGAAAAACATAAAGATACAGCCCTGGACTCAGGAAAACTTCAACTACAGATTACTGGAAGCTGGGACAGTGTGTCAGGGAAGTATTACTATATGCTTGGCCTTTTCTTATACCTACTTCTGTGAGTATTTGCCATTGGCAATGCCTGGGAATAGGCACAGGTTTAGACAGTCATTTGGGCTTACCCTGTATTCTTACCCTATATTCTCACCATGTGAATATTTTAAGTTATTATAGTTGAAACTCCAGGGTCATAGGAGATTCTTAATCAAGATTTTAATGAATTTAACATATCTGCTCATACTTCAGCTGCAATCGAGTTGGCTGACCAGCCATTTTCCAGAAACCTGTTACATCAGTGTCTTTCATCCAAGGCTGAACTAGAAGTATTTTACTAAGGTAGGTAAAAAGATACAGAAAAGTTGTGCCTGTAAGCAAATTACAGGCAAGATAATCTGCCACGGAAAAGGCTCTTGCATCAAAAGGGGGAAGTTGTAGGTGAGCTAAGGGAAGAGACGGACACAGGGTGCTTTAACCTGAGGAAGGAACAGGAGAGTTTTAAAGTCCAGAGAAGCAGTTTTCAATGGGGTGTGAGACTAACATGGATGAGTTAAAGCCAAAGGACTGTTCTAGAGAATGTTTCCTCTTACTGTGGTTGTCCCTCCCAGTTTTTCCCAAATGTCTCATTTAAAAAAAGGAAGGGGCAAACACTTCTGAACAGTTTTTTTGCAAGTGTGTATTTGTTTCCAGAGACCACAAGGAAGGGAAGGGTTCTAAAGTGAGTGTATTGTTATTAAACAATCCTAGTTTTTAGCACTTTTTTCTTTTAAGAAATCAGCTTTTTGCTCTGTTTCCTGTTTCCATACACAGCTGGAAGTGCTCTTATTAACAAAATAGGAAGCAAATGTCTTGTTAGGTTGCAAGGGATGTAAAAGTAAAGCTGGCTTGAAACACCTTCTCCCTCTGCCTCCTCTTGTTTAACATTTTCTTTCTCATCCAAGTTATCATTGCAGAGGCCCTGGATGAGTATCTTGGCAATTAGGAAAAGAATGCAAAAATATGTAAGCTGTTCTCTGATTTTTAGTTTTAAAAATAGCAACTGTGTTTGTGTCTGGTCAACAGGTTCTCTGACAAACCAAATTCTTTACTTTTTGCTGGCTCTAAAAGCACTTATCTGGTTTCATAAAAAGGAGAAAATGCTCCCAGACAGAGTCTGAACTATCTTTGGGAGCCTTTTGTATTTTAGTATTTAGCATTTAAAAGAAGAGGGGAAAACCTGAACTCCAGAGGGAATGAGTAAGCTCAGGAAGATAGTATGATTTCAGATGATAGCATTAAGCCCTGGCATACAGTTTGTGTGACTGGTCAGGCAGCTGAGAAGCGCTCCAGAAAATCTGATTTTACATGGGATAGCAAAGAGCAGCTACAGCTGATGGCTATGTTCATCTAATTCTCAGAAGAGAAGAAAAAACAGTGACTGTTGGCAATGCTCAAACATCTCAGAACGTTTGGCTAAAATTATTAGTGTTCCTCTTTCCTGGTGTACACAGAACTACTGATGACAGTATCTCAGGGATTCAGACTGCTGCGATTGTTTTCATCTGTGGAGTCCCAAGAGCTTCTGTGTAGACTGTTTTGCCCATGTCACATGCAGGTCCTTCATCTGGAGTTTTGTAGATCTATCTGTGTAGAAGTCAAGGGAGGCATTTTCCCCCAACTCGGCAGCAAGTGTCACTGAAAGCAAATGAAGAAACTCTCTTGATTCTCCCTGCTCAGTTTGAAGAGCTGGTGTGAAAGACTGAAGGAGTGCAATGAATCTTCCAGAGATTATTTCAAAAAATACAGTGGCAGAGAGGAGAAAGATGATGATATCTGAATAGTTGTGTGCCTTGAAGTCATCATTGTTGTATGCTTCCACATCCCAGAAATTGCACTTTATTAAAAAAAAAAAAAAAAGGGGGGGGGAGTAGTGGGTGTCCAACCCAATGATGATACCTGCCATTTCTATACACTGCTTTGAATTTGAGTCCAAAGAACTGTGAACTGATTTTTCACAACAGTATATGGAGTATAGGGACTGAAACACAGATACTTCTGCCCTGAAAAGAGGCAGCTAACATTTCACAGGCTTGATTAGCAGTGGCTGGGAGCAGAAAGGAAGCCAGGGCAATGTGAAAAGCCAGATAGGCAGTCTGGGTGGAATTTGGACGGCCCATTAGAGCAGATTCAGGAGCAGAGGAGAGAAAGTGCCCTATGGTTTTAATGGAGATACTGGTTTTCTGATTCATTTGCAAAACAGTGCTTATAGTGGTATGTCATTTCCTCATCTCATGAGCATTGGCTAATTAGGGGCCACGTGAATGCTAAATGAGCTTTGGCTCAGCCGTACACTGGAAAAAGTGGATGGGAAAGGAGAAAGGGGAAAAGGGGGGGGGGAGATTGAGCTGAACAAAAGTGACTCTTTCAAAATATTTCCTAACAAAACCATCTTAGAAAAAGCTCCCTCAGGCATTTTCAAATGAAATATTTCATTTTTGGTGAAAGTGATTTTTTTTTTCCATTTCAGAAAGGATTTTTACAAAAATGTAATAGAAACAAAGAATTTGACTTCAAAAGCATTCACAAAACCACTGAAAGTAAGGGTAGGTGGTGGAGTGGTTTTAACAGTTGCTGCCTTTTCACTTATCAAGTGAGTAGGATATTCATCCTGCATATGAGGGCAATGTTAGATTCCCTTTCTGCCTGAGGGGAGGAGGAAACTAACTTGAGAAGGTAAAGCAGAATGTCTCAGTTAAGTCTTTTCATTTAAGTGCCCTCTGGAGAAGGTCTTCCTTAGGTGGCCCTTTCTTTGTGGGAGATGAATCGTGAATGTCATCTCCAACTGAAGTGGCAGTGGGGGATGTTGTATGACAAACTGACACAGTGAGTAACCGTGTTCATGTTTCCAGGACCAGCTGGTATTCACCCACAAGTTCTAAATGAATGCAAATGTGAAATAGCAAACTATCAATTGCAATTTGTAAACTACCACTTAAACTGCTTTTTGGTATCAGAATAATGGCAAATGAGATACAAATGTAACAGACTCCAAGGAAACTAAAGACTAGAGTCTTACTTCCTTACATAGCCTGATGGTAGAAAGTATAAAGAATAGAATTGTTAATGTGTGCAAATAGTATGACGGAATGCGAAAGAATCTCTATGGCTTTCTTAGGAGGATTATCATGCCTCACAAATCTGTTAAGAGTTCATTGAGCTCTAGTTCAGTGAGGGTAAGGCTCTGGTTATGGTGTAAATGAATTTCTAAAAAGTTTTTACATGCCCTTTCATTAGGGGACTCTGTAGGAAATTAAGCCTTTGAGAGGAAAAGTATTATTGGGAATTAGTAGCTGATTGAAGAATGGGAATAAATGGTCTGTTTTTGCATTTGAAGTTTATCAGTGGGGCCTCAGAGCATTGGGGTGTGCTTCATAAATGATCTGGATAAGAGATGAATGGTGAGGTGGCGAAGTTTGCAGATGACTCTGTAGTGTTCAGGGCAGTAAAAACAAAAGATGATCTTCCACTGTTACAGAAAGCTTTCACGGTCATTGGGCAATCAAAAGGCAGAGGAAATTCCTACTAAGATGCATTTAGGGCAAAAACCAGCACTAAATATATATGTGCAATTTTAGAGTTTAAACTGGTTATTACCATTCAATGTAGAAGTGTTGAAGTTGTTATGATTAGCCCTCTGAAAATGTCAGCTCAAGTGGCAGCCAAAAAGACAATTCTTGATCAGAATTTATTAGGAGAGAAGTAGAGAGCCAAACTGAAAGTTTGTGTTCAGGACATCTGTGGTGCATGCATATCTTGAGTATTGTCATCTTTTCTCCTCTCAAAAACGATACACTGAAGGTAGAATAGGTACAGAGAAATAAGGACAGAGAAGTCGCATGGTTTGAGAAAGTGACTGGGCAAATTTGAGGAAGAAAAGCCTTTAAGGCCTAATAACAAAAGGTTTGGGTAAACCGCAAAATACCTGAACTGGGGAGTATATAGCAGGTCTTTTCTCTGTTGTTATAGTCTCTCCCTCTATGTCCTGTGTCCTTGGCTGAAGCTGCATTTCTCACCTGCTGTGGGAGGACCCTCATTGCGAGACTCTGTGCTGTTTTGGGGTGGGCTTTGCAGTCCATTAATGCTGTTCCACTTCATATCAAGTATCGTAGTCACTGGGCAAAAAAGTAAGTCTTTTGACCAAAACCTGATAAGTAAATCATGGATTTTTGTGCTGTGTCCTGATTCAGGCTGAGAGTGGATATAAACTTGACTTGATCAAGTTGCTTCCTTCTTGTGTCAGAAATAGTGATACTTTGTGGGAGAGGAGGATAGGGAAGCAGTTTAAGATTACCCTGAGTAGTTTTGGCTGAAAAAAGTGTTCCTGTCAGATTTGAAACATGAGCAAGATGGGGACAACCATTTCACCTTTTTACTGTAGAGTTTGTGTACTCTTTGGCTCATCCCATCTTGAAGCAAACGGCCTGTGGTCACCATCAGCCCCACTCACAGGCAATGAGTGCTCAGGTATTTCATACAAGCAGAGCAGTATTGCAGGAAGGATTTAAGAAATTGTGCATCAGGACCGACTGATCCCCAGGAGGCTGGATACCACTGCAGCATTGCTTGTTTATAAACCTGACAGGGAGGAACAAAAAATTGGTGCAACCACTCATGAGTGTCCCCTGCAGTTTCTACACATGCAGGGTAATTGGCTACCATCTTGGTGACCAAGGAAAGAGATCCTACTTTGTAACAAAGACCTGCCTGGTTGCTGCTCAGAGGTTTTCTTACTTGTATGTTGACCTAATCTTTTCTTGTGATGCCTGTTATGGTCCTGGCAGAATGTGCTAAGGAACTCAGGTTCACCTTTGATCATTAAAAAAAAAAAAAAAAAAGTTCCTAAAAATCTCAATTAGACTTTCAAAATGAAGAAGTGTGCATGTGAAAGGGAAAAGGAAGGTGAGTATACAGGGAAAACTTAAGTCATATTTCAACGTTCTGTTAACATTACAGGCATGAAATATGATTGTTTATAGTATTTGGCAGGGGATTTCAGAGTAGATTCTTTGCTTTTATCTGCAGGGGGTAGGAAGTGCTCAGGCCCTTGCTTGAAGTAGTTATAAATATTAACTTTATAAAACCAGTGTTGAAACTTGACAGAAACCTGTAGAGCCAAACAGTGGAACTCATTGATACAAATATTTTTGGGAACTAGCAGAGCTGCCTACAGACGAAAGGAAGAAGAAGGAGCCTTAAGGCTTTGTTACTTATCTGGAGTATCGATTGCAAAGCAAACAGGATTTCCTGTGTTGGGTGCCGTTTTGGTCTTGTGCTTTGATTCATGCCTGTCTTGTTAACTTGCACTTCAACATCTGATTGTGGCAGGGAAAAATCATCTTAACATTGAATTAAACTCATGTATGTGTGTTTTCATTGCTGTGTAGCAAAAGACCTGCTGTTGTATTTGCTAATCTCTAGAGGTGTTGAATCCAGGAAAATACTAAGGGAGAGTGGGAAAGCGGCGTGGTGGATGATTGCTGGTTGGCAAATAGTCTTTCTATATATTTCATTTCTGTATCAACATGAACTGCAGAATATACTGTCAGGATGAAAGGAACCAGATACTTGCATCATTAGGAGATAACGTAATGACTGTGTTTTACTGAAAGGAACGAAGTTTTAGTGGCTTAACAAATCCTCTGGCAGCCTCTTCTTTTTCCATACCAAACACTTTTTACCCCGCCTTCAAACTGTGAGGAAGTCTTGCAGCTCGGCTTGTGAAAAGTAACACCGGTGAGCTGACATTATTTAGGAGAGGGGAGGCACACCAGTCGCTCTGGGGAGAGTGCAACAGATGTTCCTTCCTAAAAAGGACATTCTGTACTCTTTCTCCAGTGTTCTGGTGTCTCCAAAATACTGTATATCGAGTGCTGTAGCTTTTGCACAGGAGGCTTGCCATTAGGTATTTATAGTCACTCCTACACTAGATGACTCAGCCCCTCTTTTACACAAAAGAACACGGTTGATTAAAGTGTTCCAAAAATTGTCAAGTGGGAAAACTTTACAATGGAAATGGATCACACCCCAGGGGTTTCACAGCTGTCTATATTTTGATTCACTGATGAGGTCCTATGGTAATCTGGTTACTTGGGCTCTTTTCAGTGCAAACAAACAAACAAAAAAAGGAAAAAAAAGGGTTTTGAATACTCCCTCGTAACAAGCCTTGCTCTTTTTCTTTTTTTTTTTCTGTTTTTTTTTTTTTTAGGCCCTGATGTGATGTAAGGACACACTGGGTTGTTTTTAGGCTGCCACTGCTTAAGGTCTGCTGCTTCTGATGAAACGTCCACCGTAAAAGAAAGATGCTGTAAATGTAGCCAAGGAACAGTGCTGTGTTTAACTTAAGTTTTGCATTTATACTGATGTTACAGGAGGCGAGTCTTCTTGCTACCATCCCAGGAATGCACCTGCTGTGTTATGCGAGGTGTTTTGCTCCATTTGGTTTGATAACAGCATGTTTTTAGACAAAGTTCTGTTAATCTGGTGCTTAATTTGTCTAGCTACCAAGCAGGGTGATACTGAAAAGCTGCAGGGCAACTGCGCAAAAAGAGTGGTCACTGCTATATTGCTCCCCCTACGCTTCCTCTGACGTTTGGGATAGCACTTGCTGTCTGCAGTCCAAAGCAAATAACATCTAACTAATAATAATTTGATTTACTGGAAGTTGGAGATAATGTGGTGGCAGTGTCATCTTTGTGCCAGGAATGTACTAATGTCAAATTTTGGTTAAAAGACAAAGCTCAGGATAAGGGAGTGGTGGAACAAGCTTCTGGATTTACTCTAAAATGAAACCAGTGCTCTTTTCATCTGCTAATTCTGGAGTTAATCTATTTTATTTATTTTTTATTTTTTAACTGTCCTACAGGGACTGTGCAGTCCTATCGCAGCATTCGGTCATTGCACTTGGAATTGTACTCCTCCTTTCCTGAGACTAAGCCTCTTTTCACCAGAGCTTCAGTTCAAGCACAGGATTTAGAGCTCGCAAGATACTGTGTATTAGCCAACTAAAGCTGCTGTAACAAGACCCAAGTGTTACAGAATAGTACAGCCACTAGTACCCAGTCATGGCAACCAGAGTATATTATATGCAGTCACTTCCGTGTTTGATCAAAGTTCACAGAGTGTGCTCTAGCTCATTGTCTGCTTTTTCACATGACTTTCAGTTGCATGAGGACACATCTAACTACTTCTCCTGTACTTCTAACCTTTCAACTTGCTGCTTCTTTAGATGAAATAAACTGGAGGAGTCAGTGGGAACCAGATGACTTGTAGAATGGCAAATTTTTAAAATTTTATTTTTCATTCTGGTTTTGGACAGAAAAACGATGCTGATAACTAGTCAAATCACACTTTTTAAACATTGCCATTGACTAGATTCTGATGACACTAATTAGTGTCCAAGGGAGGAACCAGAGGACAAAAAGGTCAAAGATTAGTTTCTTGTGAAACCAGTAACTCTTGTTTCTTTCATCTGAAATGTTTTCTGTCTTTTTCCCCTCATATTAAAAAAAAAAATAAAAATCCCCAAGGCCTATAGATATGTGGTTTCCACTTGTGTTAGCAACAATGCTGCTGATCTGGTAAAAGTCCTGTGTGGTTTTTTTGTTTGTTTGTTTTTGTTTTGGTCTAATGGCCCACTGTGACTCTTTAGTTTTGCAATTCTAATAGTCTTATTTAGTAGCTATTCTTTTTCTTCTTGCTGCTTTTTATCTCTGATTTTTTTCCTGCACCCTATAGCAGCACTCAAAACTTGTGCCAAAGTTGCACCATCCATTATATAACTGAATCTGAAAGTAGCATCAGCAAACTCTTCCGCTTTTTGATTTCTTTTTAATATGAACAGCTGTGTCTTGGTCTGGGAAATCATGGAGGATGAAACCCTCCAGTGCAGCATGAGCTCTGAAGTGCATGGTCTCCTTCTGTGCCCTCTTACTTTGTCTCATTGCCCACCCTATATGCAGCTGCTGTGATAGCCAAATTTCAGATTTGCACAGTAAACAGCAACAGCTGTAAAACAGGAGCAAGTCCTAATTAACCTCCTCCCCTTCTCCCTAGGGTTGCTTTGAAATGGTGACACATTACAGAGGAAAAAAATACCTCCTATCCTATTCCCCACCTCATGCAACAGCCTGCACCAGGGTTTGGGTAAGGCAGCTGCAGTGGTGGCCATGTCATTGGTACACGTGGATTTGACTTCAGCCCAAGTGTAAGCCCTTGGTGAGAGCAAGACAATTTTTCTCATCGTGGGATGTTCCTTCCGACACGTGCGGTGCTGAGCACACAGTGGGGTGGGGGGTAATTCACTTGATTGCCATGTTTATGTTAGCGCCATTTATTCTGAGTGCAGTTTGCTTTTGTGATATGAATTAAATGATGTGCAAATTACCCTGGAGACAATTTAATATATCTGTGAGCCTCACAGGAAACAATAGCCTAATGCCTTGTTTTCAATGAGATGTTTTCCCTTTGTTAATAAACAGGATGACCGTAGGAATTTAGGCTGAAAAATATTTGTGCTTAGCATATGCATGGTGTTTTTCTTCTTCAGAGTGCCTTGCAGGCATTAGCTAATTAATCCCAACAAAGTTCCTTTAACGAAGGTGAATAGTATCGTCTGTATTTTACAGATGGAGAAGCAAGATAGCAAGACAAAGTAATTTGCTCAAAGCCACAAAGGAAATAAGTGTCAGAACATCAGGATTCACACTCTGTAACTTTGGCTCTGTTTCAGGTGAAGTCCAACAGGAGCAACAGGGTAGGTGAGCCCCATCCTGTGTTGTGCAGGCAGCCCCCGCAGTACCTCTAGTGGTCCTAGTGGCTCTAGGCCTCTCCTAGTGGTCATGAGGGCACATAGTCGTCTACCTTCCCCACATGCTCAGAGCCGTGAGGACACTTGCATGAAAAGCAGTTACATTTATTCGCCTGAAATATGTAACCTCCAGAACAGTACAGATCTCGAGGGAAGTAATTTTCCCCCCACTGCAATGGGGAAATGACCTTTTTTCTCAGGTTTGTTTTTTTTAGTCTTTTGTAGACTGCTGAAGAAATTGCAGTCTAGAGTTGAAAACAAAACTAGGTGAGGAAAGAAGACAGTGAAGCGTTTTGCACGGACTTGAAGGCTTCCTGTGACTGTGTTTCTCCTTGATGTAGGTTTGTCTCCAGTCAGTAGACTTTGGCTGATTTTGGTGGAGAAAGATGGCTCTGCTTCATACACATGATTCCTTTGATGTTTTGAAACCTGGCATTGTACCAATTTAGAATGAAAATGGCAAGTGTCAAAACTGTTGCTGAAAAGGGATGGTATGGTGATTGTCAGTGTATGTATATATATATATATCATCCTCTTCTTGGCATTTCTGCTTTTCAGCCATGAACCCAGCCAGCTCAGGGTCCCCAACCCGGAGGCAGTCTGCATAGCTGGCAATCACCTCTGCAGACCCCATGAAACTAGCCCTGCACTGGACATTTCTGAAGAACAGGGTGCTTCCCTACAAATATGTACAAATCTGAGTGTGGGACTGATTTTTACGGACAGTGGTTTTATAATCGATATGGGCAGAATGGCCCGTATTTATGTGGAGAAACAGGCTACTGCTGCATTAAATGGCACTGGGAAGTGCTGCTGGCCGCTGGGACCGGGTCACCGGCGGCGCCGCTTCATTAGCCGAGCGTCTGACATCGTTGTGGCCTGACTTGCTTTCCTGAATGATTCCTGGGCATGCTTTGGGAGCTGGCGCGGGCTGTACATTGCTGCCGCGCGTGAGGCCTCTTTGCCAGGGAGGTGAAGGGAATTGCAGTAAGATGGATGCGGCTGCTCCGTGCCAGCTGGCCTCAGCGCCAGCGAGCGCTCACGGGCTCGTCTAATCTGGCAGCAGAGATGTAGCCACACTGTCCAGATGTATTTACTTGTGGTCTTATCTGACTCCTTCTGATGGGCTCTGCTCAGCCTCCAGAGTTAGTGGGGATGAATTTGGCCTATTAAGGATTTTTAAAAGAATTAAAAGCTTCTCTTGATTTATTGATTTTTTTTTTTTTTTTAATAGCTCTTTCAGAGATCTAGGCTCATTTTGAGGTGACTTTTTTTTTTTTTTAATTAGGCATTAAGTTAAAACCAAGTCATTAGAGCATTTCAGCTTTGGAAGAGCAGCCATTTGGCCGGTGGGGTGTTGCACGCTGGTAATAGCATTAACAGACACTCTGCCATCTCCTTGGCTCTATCAAACTGCCCCCAAAACACACCATGGTTCCCTAACAGCAGCTACAGCTCTCCTCAGGGAGATTGGGGGCAACGGGTTTTTTTTCACCCAAGTCTCTGATAAGATGTGAAAGGCTGCGAATGTGTCCAGCTGGGGTTTAGTTCGTTCTTTATAACGCCGTAGGTGAGGCCTGTCTTTAAAGCAGCAATGTTTTATCAAGGGACTCGGTCTCAAGCCGTGTTTCCGTTCGGGGGGCTGCCCGGAGCTGGTCCAGATCATGTCTAAAAGCACTTTTTTTCCATTTGAGCAAGCCCAGGTTTCCCCAGGCTGTTGCACCCACCCCTTCTCCAGGCTCAGCGCTGTGCCTGCGGAGGGAGGCCCCGTTTCATCCTGGCGGAGCCTGGCTGATCCAGCCCCCTCGAGCAACCAGGGGAAAAAGAAACAGGTCTTCCCGTGCGTTGCAGTGGCAGTGCTGATGTCGGGGGAGTTGCACTGGGAATTAATTTAAACCTCCAGCTGGCAAAGTACTTCTCAGGGGATATTCAGGGAGTGGCCAGCACATAGAGCCTGCTGGAAATCAGGGGTTAAAGTGTAGATGCTATCCTTTATGCTTGGGCAGGAAATGAGTCTCTGGGAAGTCTTGGATCTGTGCATTTTTTAAGCTTTCATGCGCTTGCCAGGCTTTCAGGGTGGAAGAAGGCAGTGACTCATTGATATTTGTGGAGGGGAGTGACATAGGAGAGAGTTGAGAGAGTTAAGTGACAAAAGCGTGTTCATGCAGCACAGTGCATCGTGCTTTGGTAGGACGGATGTAACCAGGGAACATACGATCCTTTCAGGGAATAGGATGAGGATTTCTGCGTCCCCTCCAGCAACGGGCAGTGGTCAAGGCCGTGTCCCGGAATGTGTTTGGAGAATTAAAAAAAAAATAATGGAGAGATGTAAAGATATAAATCCCTTAGCCAGCTTCACAGGCAACTCTTTTCCACTCTCAAACATCCAGAAATCCCTCGAAATGCGAAACCGCGGCTACATAGTTTTCAGTAAGGCAGTTTAAAACTAGTTCATATATCTCTACGCAGCCATACTCTTGAGATGTAACACAGATCAGTAGATAGCAATCTCTTCCAAATCCTACTGATTTCCTTTTCTTCCGCTCTGAATGTTCCTGGCTTTGCAGAGGTCTGCATGTTTATGGAACTCTTCATTTTCTGATATAATAAAAACACTAAACATAAAAAAAATTTTTTTTTAAGTTGTCTATGCCCTGAATTTGCAAATAAACTATCTTTATTAAGGCAATGAAAAAATCAAGAAGTTTAAATCTCTTTTTCTATGATTTTCCTTTCCTGTTTTTTTTTTTTTTTTTTCCTCTTTGCATGAAATACAATGCTTCTGAAATGCATTTCTTGGAATAGTTTAAAAGACTGTGTTGTCTTTAGAGTATAGAGAACTGAACATTTATTATGAATATCATGCCAAGGAGGGAAATGTTTCTTCATTATTATGTTGCTCTTGAGGGTTTCATATTATCAGGTTTTAGGAAACTTGACAAGTTGCGGTTTGTACTTTGTCACAGGCCGTTTTCCGTAACACAAACAGTGATATGTAAGAGCGACATCTGACCCTGCCCGATTAAACCCTCAGTGCCCAAAACCAAAACAACCTTTCTGTGCAAACTATAGAGGAATCCAGAAGCTACCCCAAACCCAAGGCCTCCGTGTGTCCATCCAGTGACTTTGGAGTGAGTGTTTGTCGGTTGGATTGACCAGGGTTGGGTATTTGGGTGACTTTCTTTGGGATAACATTAGCTTTTAAACGCAAACTTTGGTGGCAAGGGTGATGACTTTCAAAAAATGAACCTGATGTCCCATCACAGTCAGTTTGGCACACACAGGAAACAAAACGTGCTTTTCTGGTGGCGCTGTGTAAGATTTATTGTGTGGCAATTGCCACTTTTGGGATAAGAACAATCAAATGTGTGAGGCAGAAACTCATGTGGCTCAAAATATTAGGAATTCCCTGGGAATAGATGAATAACTTATGGATTTGCATGGTAAATGGATTTGCATAAGGAATATAAAGAGGAAGTAAAAAAAAAAGGTATTTCTGGGGTATATTTTGTTTGCAAAGAAAGCTTTTTCTATTGACAACCAGTTTGGATAAAAACAGGCTTAGTTTGATATAGAACAAGCTGCTGTAATTAAAATAGGCATTTTCTCATCTCTCAGATATCTGGAAGGAGGAATTTCACACTAGCCTTCTAGCATGTAAACTTCAAATGACTGCTAGTAAGCAGTAATGCTTCTCCATATGAAATTTTGCTACCTCAGAGATTTCTCCCTCAACTCCTGTAATATACTTAAAATTATCAGTCAAAACATTTCTCTTTGGGTTATATTTTTTTCTGTGTTTATCGCAAATGGAAGCTGAGTGGAGTGATGCTCTCTGTAGTGAATGGTGGTTGCAAGTGAAAGGAAAACTGTAATGTAGGAAAGTTGAATGCATTATGCCTTAAAAAATACAGAAAATAGGAGGTATCTGGGGTTTCCAGGAAAGAACAAATTATACAGACACATTCATATGACCTTGAGAAAAGGAACTATGCAGAAGTGGAAAAGATAGCCTTTTATAAATTTATAATTAATACCCAAAGGTTTGTCTGAAGATCAGAAAAGTTCAGTCTTTCAAGCTTTGGATATTTCATAATACAACGTTAGAAAGCATATTTGTCTGTTTGTATACATATGGTTGATGGGAAGAAAATGGTTGTTTATAGGTTTGGGGGTTTGGGGGCATGTACATCTGCTTAGTTAAGAGCAATGAAAAAAAACACATCATCATCATAAACTGACACAATTCTTGTCTTTTCTCTCGAACTCTAGCTTTCAAAACGATCTATAGGTGTTTATAAAAAGGATGATAGCTGTGAAATATATGGCAAAGTATGCTCTTGTATGCATGTATTTCTCCTTTTTTTGATCCCACGCTCCTGGCCTATCTGTGAACTCCTCATAGAGTTTTATTTTAGCGTGATGTGATATATTGGACACTTGAAGAATGAGAAACTCAGTCTTGAGTAAGACAGTAGTGGTTATGAGAGTCTCGTTAGTGGATTTATCTAGGTTCCCCCCTCATTTCTGCCCTCCCCCCAATTGTGGTTGCTTGTTTTCTAAATATTTTTTTTGTTTGGGACAGTAATTTCTGTGGGAAATGGCCATGAATCGGTCCTCTCATTTTTATGTCCACGTTTTTCCCCAAATTTGGAATTAAATATTTCTAAATAAAATGAAAATTTTAAAATCTTGAAAGTCCTTTCAAATTTCTCATTACAGAGCCACAAAGAATTTTGAGTAAAATGTTGTCTCTGGAAGAACTCATTTTTTCTCCTTCACCTTGAATATAATGACTTTTGTCCTTCTATCATATGGGAAAGAGAGCAGGCTCCAGAGTCCTGCTTATCTATAATTACAGGCATAATCTGCAGTAACCATCTATCTCAAAGAAAAGTGGTTAAAAAGGAAAACAAGAAGCTCTGGGAAGCAAGGAATATAGACTTTATATTTAAATAGCTGACTGATAATTAAGTGGTTTGGAAGAGGTCAACCAGTTCTTTGCAGTAGTATTTTAAAGCTCAAGTGACCAGAAATAGCACTGTTTATTCTCTTGTAAATGTGAACAAAATGATAACTTCTCCTTTATTTCTTGTTTTAAAATGGATGCTTGGCTATGCTACAAAGTGATATATGGGTGAGTTTTCCAAGATTTATTTGTTGGCTAAAACAACAACTTCTCTCAAATATAGGAAAACTAAAACACATTCTTTTTTATTTGGAAAATTTTTATGGTTTGGAGGAAAAAAACCAAACAAACCCCAAATCTCTAACCATCTGCAGAAGACATGTGAAGAACAACTAAAGTGATGTATTCAAAAATGTGGTTAAGTAAGTACGATTACCTGCTTAATGCTTCCATATTATTGCCATTTTGCTGACTTGGAATCCTCAGAGTTAATAAGCCAAATCAATGCTATTCAAATTGAAAATAGTAACTGGTATTGCCATAAAGCTGAATTCTGTGCAAATAGTCAATCATACTTGTTTTTAGCTGCAAACAAAAATGTGAGACCCATTCTCCTCCCTTAACTGTCTGCTTCTGCTTGGGCTAAGCAGCCCTGTGATTGGTCTTAGATTGTGATGTGGGGACTGAAACACGTCTTTTTCAAAGTTGCAAAATAAAGATGTGGATAAAGTGTGTAAAGCATGCATTTTTGAACAGCTAGTGTATCCCCTCACCCAAAGAAGGACTGGAACTCAGTCAGCTTATCCTCAGGCATTTTCTTTGGGCTGTATTTATTGTTGTGCCACAACTTGACAATGAAATCTCAGAAATAAGTGTAAATTTAATAGCCAAACAAAGCACATACTGCTTTCCCTTCCAAAGATTTATTTTTTAGCTGGATTTCTACAGTGTGGTGGAGTCCTGGGAGGCTGGGTTGGTTGTGTGGGTTGTTAAGGCTGGATTTTTTCAATGGGGACATCCCCATGCCACTGTGGTTGGCCTGACTGACTTGAATGGAGATTTTGCATCTGCCTCTTCTCTTCTCCGTTAGCCTGCTACACTCTCCTGCTGAATCCCAGGTAAATTAATAGAGCTTACCTGTGGTCAGGAGGATATCAGCCCTATGGAGCCTGTTGTAGGATTGGGACTTGCTGGTTGTTTTTTTTTGTTTGTTTGTTTGCTTGCTTTAAAATTGCTTGTTTAGTTGTCCAGTGATCGAGGATTATTGATTATTTAACTGGGAAGAAGGAGGATTCAATTTGGATAATGTTGCACATGATTCACAAATATCCTCTAACTGGGTTGCAAAATACTGAGGAGCCTGGATCCCAGCAGAGAGTATTAGCTATGTAGCATTCATGCATCTTCCTGACCTCGCCCTCCACCACTCTGATTAAACAGTGGGAAAGGAAAGAAAGCTTCCCTCAGCTTTCCAAAACAATTGCAATACTTTTGGTTCCTCTTGCTTTAGCTTGGCTTGCAAAAATTATAGCCTTGGCTTGGTAGTAACTGCTATAATTATGGCTGCAAAAGGATTTCAATTATAGCACGCTGTTTTTCACACTATCATACCTTTTTGACAGATTGTCTTTTGGGGAATGAAATTTTCTGTTTGCGATGTCTCTGCGAGAAATAGAAGAAATGGGGCTTTCTTCACTTGCTCTTGGGTTTGGCCAGGTTGGAAAAAATACATACATGGGCCATTTCATTTTTTTTCTTCTTTTAACATCTACACAGACAGCTTGCATTTGACACAGTGTGTAGACGTAACATCTGAAGAAGAAACAGTCTTCCTCAAGGAGTATATTTTAAAAGTTTTAAAAAGATAACTGCTTACTAGTAAATCCATGGTAATAAAATAAAGGTCTAAAAGGTCTTTTCTTGAGTGCCTTCAAAGGAAAGGCTTTTACAATCAGAGCCTGAAAAATGTCCCCTTTCTATGACTGACTGTAGTTAGGGGCTTGCACCATATAATGAGGATGCCCCAGGGATAATATGGAAGAGAGAGGCTGTGTATGTCTTGCTCTGAAAGAAGCAGAGAACTGACATCCTGTTGGGATTTGGGAAGTATCTATGAAAGACAAAAAGATACCACAATAGAATGAAGTATTTCAGTCTTTAATAGCAGCTATGATAATCACCCAATCTGGTGGGGTGGGGGAAAAGGGGAACACTGTATATCATAAAATACATATTTTGAAAGGAAAAGTATTTTGAGAAGAAAACAAGAGTGGACATATCTATGTGGAATTCTTTATTAAAAAAAAAAAAACTACTTGGGAATAGTAGTCTTACAAGATTTTTTTTTAAAATATCTTTTCCATGTATTTATGGAGTGAGTTTGGGATTAGGAGGCTGGCCACAGTGATGGAGAACGAGTCAGGTTTCTGATTTAACCTTATGAGAAGGGAGTCTGGAAAACATTCAGTCCCGTATCGGTGCCCTGAGACGATGGGAGGGTGAAGGAGATCCAGAAGCCAGTCTTGCACCACCACATTTGAGTTTGTATTAGATTCAGCTGTCAAGTGTGAGAGTGCTGTCAGAACACACAATTCTCAGGTGAGCCGTCACTCCATTCCTCATTCCAGCCTGTTATCAAAATAGGGATTTACGTCTAGTATGGGACAAAGTCCACTCTGCTGGCAAGTGGTATGTTTCAGCTTAGCCAACTTAAACCTTAACGGCAATGAGAAAGTGAGGGCAGAGCGCTGACCGCGGCAGACGTGCGGGGAATGTGCTCCTCAAAAATCCCATGCCAAAATCAAATAGGGGCCCCCACGGTTAAATGCACCATCCTGATTTGTTTGAAGCCGAACCTGAGAGCCAAATACCCAACACTTCTTCAGTGGATCTAAGCAGGAAATAGAGACAGTATATGGTAATGCGCATGAGCTTTTATTAGGCCTCTGGTAGATTTTTAAGAGATGTGTGTGGGGTTTTTTGTTTTTTTTTTTTTAAACAAACAAAAAGAGTTCCCCTTGCCAGACTAAGAGATTATGAAGAGCCTGTAATTGGTTTTTGAAGAGACTGAGGTGTGTAAACTGACTCCCAGTAAGATCTGGAGTTATAAGGCTAACGAGAAGGAGTAAACATCCAGCTTTGACTGAAACATGAATCTGGAGATGCAAACCTGTCCTCCTTCAGTGGAGCTTGACAATTTTATGGCTCACAGTGCATCCTTAAGTGCTCAGAGCACAAAGGCTTCATGCAAAGATGCTGGATTCCTACAGGCGTTATCTGATGAGCACTGTTTACAGCTCGGAAAGCCTGGCAAAACTGTAATCTCAGTGCTTGTCACCTGGGTTGGAGTCTTCAGGTACTACCAGGGAAGGTTGCTGGTGCCGATTTGCTGTGTAATCGCAATAAAAGCAGACCAAGGCATTTCCTAGTAGTGGTTGTTAGAAGCAGGATCCCATTCATGTATTTGCTTTTTCCCACGGGTACTTGTGCATGAGGAGGAGGTGAAGAAGGATTCAAGAAGGCCTCTGGATGGGTGGAAAGCTATTCATTTCATTATTCACACAGCCAGAACTGGTTGCCAGGACAAGGGGGTGAGTTTTCTAAGCCTTCCTGCATTATCGAAAGAGTAAGAAGGGGAAACTTTCCTCCCTGGCTTTGAGTGAGGCTTTCCTCCCGCTTGTGGCCGTCCACTGCCCTTCCTATGAGCTGGCACTGATGCTTGTCAGGCCCCGTGGTGAACTGTTTAATTTCACTAACCTGGCAGATAATCATCCATTTTCTTTTTCTTTTTTTTTTTTTTTTTTTCTGCTCCTGGGCAAGTTTCTCACCAAAGAATCGGATGAGGCAGAGGGGGAGAGCAGGGACACCACTTGTGGGTGCAGCAGGTTGTAGGGCTCACTTGGCTGTCTTGTGAAACATCACCTAGAGGTGCTCAAAACGGTGTTTTGTAGGATAATGTGGGCACTGAGGCTGTAGCCTCGTTTCACACCGCTCCTTCCGTTATGCAGGATTGTGAACCTGGGAATGTGATCATTGCGGTGAACCGGCTCCGAGCAAACATTTTAGTGACGAAGCAGCTGAGCCTGCTTTGCAGCTGAAAGAGTGGTCCTGCCTGCTCCGAGGGCGGGGATGGACATGAGGGCTGACCCAATGTTGCAGCTGGGCGTTTCGTAGCATGAAAATACATCCGTTGTCACTGGAGAAGCCTAAGAGCAGCCAGGACTAAAGCTGGGTAGCAAGAAATCTAAGTCAGGCTTTTAGGAAGAGATGGGTGAGTTGCAGCACAATAAATAAACAGTTTATAGTGGTATTCCACACTACTTTTTAGGTTTGCTGTGAAAACCATTTCATTTTTCACACTGTATTTGTTTCATATATGCTCACTCGACCAATTCGTCTACAAAAACATAGCTTCTTCCATTCCACTGTTATATTTATTTGCTACTTGGCTATCCAGATACTTGTTTTAATAGAAAGAAGTGGTTTTAAGAAAGCAAGGGCATACTTTACACACACTTTATTTCAGAGCCCAGTCACCTAGTTTTGATTACTCTATTTCCTTCTCCTTCTTAAAAAAAAAAAGAAAAAAAAAAGGCTGAATATATGAATTTGTAGCAAGCAAATAGGTGAAAAGAAAGGAGAGTTAAAACAGTACCAAGAGTTTTTAAGAATAACTTCCAAAGCGAGAATGCATAGAGTCTCCCTTTTTTGGTTTAAAAGACATGCAGTGTATGTCTGAGTGTTTTATACATAAATGACTCCTGACAGCTCTATTTTAAATGGTTGTGAAGGTGTTCTTTAGGCTGACCAAAGACCAAGTGCTTTCATTAAACAAGAAGCACCACAGACGTTTTATAAAGCAAAAATGTCATTTGTCTGCCTTTCCCCCAACTGTCTCCATGTTTCTTTGCCTACCTTGGCGTCTCTCTCCTGTGTTACTACTCTTCAAGGCCTCCTTATACTTGCTTTCCTCCAGTGATGCTTAAAAGATTTTAGCTGAATTAAGAGCAAGATGCGGAAACGTTGGAAGGAGTGGTCTGTCTCCCTCTCTTTCTGTTCTTTTAAAAGAATTCATATATTCTTACCCTGAAAAGTATTTCAGGGTAGGGATATTATGTTGCCTTCTTAAATCCATTGGATATCGTGGCTACTTTTTTATTTGAATAATATGCCTGACAGAAAGAAAGATCTTGTTTAAAGGTCTAGATTATATACAAACATGAGCAGTGGTTGGGCCACATAGTCCAATGGTCTGATGATAGAGTCACAGCAGGACACAGAGGTGGCAGCAGGAAAACAGCAGAGACCATTGGGAGAGCAGAAGTTGACGTTAAGAAATGGCTGAAAGTGCTTGTGGGCAAGCTGTGCTGGAAAGGAGCTTGAGGATAGTTTCTTGCCTTATTTTATGACTGTGTTCAGAGAAATGGGACTTTGTATGTGAATAAACAGGAGCTCCTGACTCCATCTTCAGTCTCAGCTTCTAACAGACATGGAATGGAGAGATTATTTTAGGAATATTATTTGCAAGATATGCGTAGTCTTCACTGTCGATGACTAGGGTATTCTCCATTCCTATTGCATCCTTTTCAGATGGTCTGCATTTTTAGGCTGTCATGTGTTTGGGGATTTCTTTCTTAATGCACCATTTAGTCTCTGTGGGGATTGCCTAAAGTGATTCCTAAGTAATAATTTATATTCAGACCATACATTGTCTATCTTGATAGAAAGCCAATTTAACTTGTATGTAGGATTTTTTTTGGTGTGTTTAAGTAGCAGACTTTTAAAGCAAGCCCAGTGGGACTAAGCTTTAGGATCGAATGTGATTGATAATCAAGTAGAAGTCTTTCTGAATCTTTCAGATGTCATCTTTTTATATTAAATAGTTAGTATGTTACAGTGTGGGGTAAAACACCATGAAGAGAAGCAGAATATGTTAAAATTTTACTAAATGGAAAGAAAAACAGAGGCCTATTTTGAACCATTACATTCGTTTTAGCTTTTGCCATTGGCTCGAGACTGGGTGGCAACACATGATACTGCTCAGAACTTTTCAGTGCGCAGAAATGATCAGAGCGGTTGAGATGTTCAAGGGCAGATTTTTGAAAATAGGTGCTTGAACTGCATCTGTGTTCAGGTAAGAACAAAATAATAGTTACATGCATGGTCAGATGGAAGTGTGATAGCTTGATTTACATGCCAGGCTGCACATTTATGTACCCAGAGGTCGAAAGAGAATGCAAATATGCAGGTGCAATTTAGGCAGGGGTTTTTAGAGAAAGCTAGATTTGGCTAGTGGCTTGGTTCAATGTTTTAGTGTGATAGTACTCCTTTGAAAGTCGTAATCTGAGATGTCAACATGCAGACTCTTGGGTCCTAAGAATCGTTATTTGATGAGTTTAGTAAATGTCTACCCGTGAAGCTGGATGGCATAAAAATGTTTTTGTGATGACCCAGTGCTCTAAAAGTAGCTATTGGAGGTGAACAGACATGAAGGCTGTGTAAAATACCACTTTCAAAATGTAGAAGTTTTTGCTTTTGACATGTCACAAGTGTGGTTCAGGACTGCACAGCTGTAGTGGGACATTGGTGTTTACCTCTGAGGCAATGGTTTCTATCAGTTGGTGCCCTAATTTTAATTTCTTTCTTTGTTTTTTTCCAAAAGAAATAATTTCCAGCCTTTTGCATTGAGTAATCCAGATTCTGTTTGAAAATGACCGTTTTCCTCTTTTGGGGTTTCCAAGGAAGGGGATTAACAAACTTTTCTAACTACCATTTTTAATCCTGGGATAGCAGTTACCTCTCCTGGATAGCCAATTTTCATTTTAAATCTCATGTACTTTAGCCAAGAATGTATACTGGTAAACTTTCAATCTTTGTAATTTCATCTTTGCAGAGTAGATAACATTGCTGTGGTTGATGTAGTATACAGAGAATACCACAAATATCCCAATTAATTACTTCCTCAAGCATTAGGGTTTAACAGCACTGTGTGTATCTGTCTTGCTCAGTATTTAAAGTTTTAGTAAATTGTTTCATTCAGCTCCAATAAGCTGGGAAATTGCTGGCAGTGAACATCTGTCAGTTTAGGATCCTCAGAAGAATTTATAATATATTTTTATGTTGTTTTGGGTTTTTTGTTTATTTTTTTAAATGCCCTTTCCAAAGAAAAGATGTAGTTGTTAATTTGGTCAGCTCTAAAGGTAGACCTCTGAGATTATATGTGCTGCAGACCAGCAGTTAAAGGAGTGGAAAAGTCGATTGAGACTATTTCTACATAACGGAAAGGGTTTTCCTCTCAGAGGCCTTGGAAAAACTTGCTGGAGGTGGATACCTACTACCGTAATACGATCTTTATTTTTCCCTTTTTGTTTCCTTTTTCAAATGTCATATGCTGAGAGAAGCCTCCGCTTTACTGATGGACAGTGGTAAAAACAGGCTTTTGTGGAAAGAGAATTCCACCCACTTTAAATAAAAAAAAATAAAATAAAAAAATCTATGTTTTTAGCAGAATAGACAGAGCTAAGTAAGCCTCTTCTTTTCATGTGGTCACTTATGAGGTCTCATTTTGTTCTTTCTTGCCTGACTATGGTCTTTTTAAAAGGAATCACATCACCTGTGGGTGGTTGTAAATCGTTTCTGCCATCTAGGTTTAAACGCCTACTATGCTGCATGGGAGCTCTTTAAAAGACATTTTTCCATTCCTAGTAGAAAGCTTTATTTCTACTGAACTTGCACTATACCAGTAAATCCAGGGTATAAATTTGCCTTCAAACAGTTACCAGTATTGCGAGTCCTTTATAGTATGCCTTATGAAACTCAGACTTCTCTTAGTTGTGCTTTTTTCATGATTTTAGACTGCAGAGATTTCAAGCTATCACATATGAAATCAATCTGGACAGCTAGAAGCTGAGAGTTGTTCTGACATACCCATTTGCCTTTAGAGACCCAAACGAAGAGGTGCAGTGCAATTTCAGAGAGATTTTGCAACTCATGTTAGTTCCTGTATTGTCCTCTAAAATAATAAAGCATTTTTGAAATATTGCCTGGCTATTCCATGGGACCTGTGACTGGGGCACCAGTACTTGCGGTGCAGCAGCTGTACTTTTTCCCCTCGAATTTATGTGGGAGTTTTTTCCTCTGTGATAACAGCCTCTTCAGAATAAAGTTGAGGTGCATTAATGAAATAAATCCTAGTAATAATTTTGGCCCGTCATTTGATGATGGTAATAAAACTGTTCAAGCAGAAAAGGCAAAAGTGCTTAATTAAATACTTATGCATTTTGAAAGGAGGAAGAAAATGTGCTCATCTTGCATGAAGGTTATGCTGTGCTTTTAATACATTTGTAAATATGAAGGATGTCAAATAATGTTTACCAGAAATAAACACATTAAAATGGTCTGGAGACCTAAGAGTCCCACGGACTGGCTGAAGAGCTCTTTGGCTCCATATTGTTAACTTTTCCTAATTCTTGCAAAGCAAGGGAAATTCCAGCAAGCATTAAGGGTTCTAAAGTGTCAGTATACCAAAAGAGGATGGAAAAGCTGATCTGAACTACTATAGATTGACATCATTGTACAAGTGGTATAATGGAAATGCCAATATGTTGGGTGATTGCCCAGGAATTTTAAAGGAACAAATACAATGTTATAAAAAATATGAGTTAATAATGAAATCGTGAGATTGTTCAGTGAAGGTAACTGTGAGGATGTAATATGGGGTTGCAATTTTATGTAGCACTTTAGGTGCTCTTATAAAAGACAAAACGGAAAAGCATTGTACAATAACAATATATTAAAAGATTAATAATTGGACAGCAGGCTGATCTAAAAAGGAGTTGTCAGTGGAGGGTTAAGTGGGACTGCGTCTAGTGGCATTCTTCAGGGGTCAATAGAAAGCTCAAAATTAATCAATATAGTCATTAAGGATCTGAAAATAAATACCAAATGTAGTCTTCTACACTTTGCACATAACACAAAAATAGTTGGTTAAAAGGTAGGGTAGGGAACTTTATAAAAAGTGCTTTGGATCAGCTACTAAACTGAGCCACTCAAGCAAAATTTATTTCAATGCAGCTAAACGTGCGGTCATACATGCAGGAACGAAGAATGCGGGTCCCACCTGCGGAGGGGGAAGGGGTTCATCTCAGGGAAAGCAGGGCCTTTGAAGAGAATTAAAGGGTCATAGCAGACTAATAATTTAACATGACTTCCCGGCATGATGATTGGCAGAAAGGAGTAATGAGTTCTTTGGATATATAAACAGAGAGAACTACTGTTGGGTGATTCTTCTGTATAGACTGTTGCTGAGGCCAGCGCTAGACTTCTGTCCTCCCTTATGAGGTACCTTCTGTTTAGAAGATGTTGGAAGCAGCTGTAAAAAGTGCTCAAGAGTCAAAATGAAGGCCTTGCTTAGAAATCTGAAGTGGTCACGGCGTTTATTTTAGTGAAGGCCAAGAGGGGCCTAGGAGAAGTTTGCTCACAGTTAAGGGCTGTGTAATCTAGCAGAGAAAGGTGCAACAAAAAAGCTATGGCTAAAAGGTGATGCCACATGCACTTAAAGAAGCCAGACCCAGGACTTTTAAGTTCAAGAGTGATTACTACAGGACCAAACTATATGCATTTCTGGACAACATGCTATAATTAAACAAATGATTTCCTGTAGAGGTTTAACAAATGATATGTAATGTCTGGGATATACAAGTGGGCAGACTGAACGATGCAATTGCTTATTACTGCCTCTTGAGATCATTTATTTTTACAAAGAGGAGAATTTCAAGGAGCATCATTACTTCCTCAGTATTTGTCTGAGAGAGTCTCCTGTTGATAAAATAGGGACAAATTATAACAGAGCAATATCAGGTTTTGCTTGCTGGATTTTTTGAAGCTGTACCAAATCAGATAAATAGACAGGACAAAATTCCATAGCCAGCGGGGTAATAAAGAGCAGGAAACGGTTGGTGTCTGGGACTGCAGATAGGATTTCTGAATAAGTAATAGAGAAATTAAGATAAAGGTGAAAATATTGCAACCTGACAACACCAGTGGGTATATATTTAACATGTCCCCAGCATAATTTTGTGCATATAAAATACTACTGGTAAATGTCCAAGTGTAGGCAAAGCCATGCAAAGTGATTTGGGCTTGAGCAAGCTGTGTTGGGAGTTCAATGGACACTTCTGACCTGTAGCTGTTTCAAGAAGCCTCTTTTTGCGTGTGGAATTGAAACGTCCTGCACAGGTGTTTTTCTTCCGTTTTTTTTCAAATATGACCAAGTGTTTAGAGGCTGCTGTTGGTGAATTGCAGGATTTGGTGTGTGCCGCTTGTAGGGTCAGAAAGCTTGGCTGTCCTGGCCTGTGGCTTTGATTTTCCATCTCTCCTTCCCTTTTTCTCTTCCCCAGGTCTGGATTCCTCCGTTCTGATGCATTCGCAGCTATTTCCAAGCACCCCCTGGCCTCAGTGGTTGCTCTTTGTGCTGTCTGATATTTTTATTCCCCCCCCCCCCCCCCCGACGCTCTTACTGTTCTCTGCTCTGCTCTTACCTCAGCGCTGTGCCCCAGCCAATTTGGAAATGAGCAAACCCTGGAAAAATGTATTCCAAAAGTTTATGCAGTAAGAAAATTAAAGAAAGACTTCACCCCTTAAAATGAAGTGACCCCAACTTTGACCTAGTTTTATATCTACAGCAAATATCTTTATGGCTGTTGGTGCTGAGCACGGCTACAAAGCTGCTTCTGAGCCCAGCGCTGTAGCACATGCAGCCTCGAAAGCTGAATCACGTAAGCGCGGTAATACAGTGCTGCATGGTCCCAAACTGGAAGGCGGTAAAGAGCTTTTGAGGTGGAAACGGGCAGGTCCAAGCAGCACCTCTGCCGGCTGGCCATGACCGAAAGCTGCAGGCTGCTGGGGCTCTGCGTTGGCCAGCGTCACCGTTGTACTCAGCCCCTAGCACCAAACAGGCTCCAGATGGCTCATGCCTGCAACTTGTAAAGGTGCATTTCCCCCCGGTATTGGCTCTATTATTTTAATGGATTGCTGCTTGGGGAGAGAGATCGGCTTTGTATCCCGACCCTCTGCAGAGCGCGCAGCCAGCTCGGGGCGCCATGCAAATACCTGCGGTAGAGACATAGTGGTGGCTGTTCCTGTGACACCAAAGGAGAGCAGCTGTGGAAGAAGGGGAGAATGTAACACCATGCTCCGTGTGCTGTAATTTCTCATCTAGATTAATGAAAAGTTGCTTTCTACAGTGAAAAAGTAGAACTAGCGAATGAAACTGTCAAGCTCCCAACAGCATGAATTGCAATGAAATACAACGCAAGGTATTTCTGCTCCTTGGGCGCCGTTGGCTGCTACTGATGCACACTTTAAGGCATACTGTGGGCATTTCGCAGATGCAGTTGTTGAAAAGCTAGACAACATATTATCTATGGAATCATAAGAGTATTTCTGTTGTCTGATAAATATGACACTTCGGCCTCTCTTTTCTTTCTGGCACTTCATGTGTGGTGCTGTGACTCAGCCCGATGTGTAATACACAGCAAAATCAGCTCTCAGGGTGAGATTAGTTGGCTTTACCTCCATTAGGTAAAAAGAGAAGGCTTCAGCTCAAAAGAGTAAACTGGGCAGATCCAGCTAAAACTCTACCTAGTATTGTACAGCTGTAAAATAAGCAATGTCTAGTGCAGGTAAATTCAGCTGCTTGTGATTTTTTGTTATATTGTCTCTTCCTTTAAAAAAAAATAATAAAACACACACCTACTTCTGCTGATTTCTTCTTGATTATGCTCAGTTGGTTTATGTTATATTCTCATTCAGGCCTCCCTGCGGGTTTGTGTGTGTTCAGGTTGCCCTGATGAGCTGCGAGGGGCTACAGTTGAGTATGGGCTAACTCTACCCTTTCCTGGCTCTGCTGGAGTCTCTTCCCTTGCTCCGTAGTATATTCTAGCCATTCGTTTACATTCATCACATATTTTTCCAGTGTAGTCTTCCATGTAGGCTGTAAATTTCTGATGCCCCCAAAGTGTTACATCTCGTGAATGTGAGAGCTGTGGCTTTGAGGAAGTGCTTCTGCTAGGGTGAGAATTCCCGTCTTAGTGGGTAACATATAAAATAATTGAAAGTAACCAAATGCAGGCTGCAGATCTGTAAAGTGGCAATCTATGCATTTAATTGTATTCATTTAAAATGCTAAAATGGTGAAAGCAGTATTGCATTTTTAAATCATCATTTATTTCATTCCATGCATATGTACTTCCACCTTCAGAGTAAAGCTCTCAGCTTTGATCTGTTGGACTGTATTATTAGCACTTATTTGCAGAAACGTTTGCCTTGTTTATTTTTAAAACCATTGGAACTCAAAGGGAAAGTTTTGTTTTTCCTTGTTTCCCCTGAGAAACACTCATTCATCCTGCTCCCTTCCACATTTTTAAACAATTGCCCTTTGTCATCATACAGTATCCTCCCAGGCCAGGCATCTCCGCGACCCAGGCAGCCGTATCTGTTTACATGGTCGCTGAGCAGGAGAACATCAGAGGCTCTGTCTCTTTGCAGATGTTCAGTGAAACAAGGGGAAAAATCTGAAACGAATGGCAAGATTTCAAACTGGTCATCATTTCAGACCTAAATGTGCTAAAATAACCCCAAGGTTCCTGAAATATATTCCTATTCCTTTTTCTTTTTCTTTTAAGTTTAGTGTTGATTGTGAGCATGGTCTAGGAGCCTGTAGAGAGGAGGTTGCTGGGGGAGCAGCGTCCAGATAATCAGAGGGGAGCAGGCAAAGAGGAGGAAGGTGATGGGGGAGGAGATGACACCAAGGCAGGATGATGCTGAGGTGGTCATCAGTGTGCTGAGATTTAGCTGTGTGCAGGAGACCTGGAGCCTGACCAAATATCCTTGGCGTCATCTATAATGCATGTGCTATATAATGGGTGTTTCCTTCAGACTCTTCCCCGTGGTATTATTTGGTTAATAATATTAGTTCTTGGGAATTAATAATGGGATTAATTAGGTTAAGTGACAGAATAACGAATGGCAATTTGTCATCCTTAGAGATTCATTACTTCTAGTACAATATGGTTCCCTAACCCTTTTCAAATATCACAGCTCATATGTACATACTGAAGCCATAATGCAGGGGAATGAAGAGCTCAGAGTGCTGGTCCTAAATTCAGAATTCCACCCAGAGAACACAAGGAGTTTCCTTCATTTTTCACAATGTTCCTGTCATATGCTTTCATGCAGTTGGAGCATTGCATTTAATTACCTATCATTGATTTTCCTTTCTGGATGTATTACATGCTTAAATAGTCACACTTGTGAAAAACACATTGAAATACATTTGCTTCTTAGTCTCATTTAAAAGCATGAATTTATTAATGATGTCAAGATGCAGTGTGAAATTAAATATGTTCTTTCTTACTCGTGTTTACACATGCGTAAACACATATATGTGCGTTATTGGTGACTGGGCAAGTTGGTATCACTTTTACTTAACTGTGCTTACCTAATTGGCATGGAATGTTCTGATCATCACAGCTGGTTGAATGGGTCTTTTTTATTTTCCTTTTTTAGATGAGATACGCTATTTTTGTCAGAGTGAAAACGCTTAGAAAAATATGTAGATTTCTTTGAGAATTCCTGAGAGAAGACTTTCCCAGATGAAAATGAAAAATGTCAGGGGGTTTTATTTTTGAACAATTTAAGAATTCAGTTTGTAATTAAAAGATTATATTGGATTTGTTTTATTAAGGAAGCGGAAAGAGCAATGCTATGCAAAACAGTCTCCTGTAATGATATGCCCAAAATCCAGGTTTGAAATATAAAATGAAACATTTTAAATGGTTTGGAGACAATTCTGCTTTGGAATTTGTATTAATGCATACTAACTCCATGAGGGACAACAGTATGAGAATTACCCTAACCATGAAGACTATACAACCAAACTTCTGTAGCTGATTTCATACCATGTAAAAACTAAGGTTACAAACTTTGCATGGTCCTATCAGTGAAAAGGTCAGTCAGACACAAGTGTGCGTGTGTGTGTTTTTTTGTTTTTTTTTTCTTCAATGCTATACTATACCAATGGGTCATTTCCCTAGGATTCTGATAACACCATGTTATCCTCCTGGAAGTACTCTGTTCTGTCCTGATGCACACTGAGTTGATGAGTTACCGAAGTACCCCTGTAGTGAAGAAGTCTAACCATGTATGGGGCTGCATTAGCAAGAGCGTAGCCAGCTCATCAAGGGAAGCGATTATTCCCCTCTCTGTGCAGCCCTTGAGAGCATGTGCAGAGTGTTGTCTTATACTGAGGAGCCCAAAATTGGAGACAGACATTAACATGCTGGAGCAAGTCCAGTAGAGGGCCACCAGGATGGTCAGAGGCCTGAAGCTCATGGCATACCAGGAGAGGGTGAGGGAGCTGAGCTTTTTTAGCCTAAAGAAGAGAGAGCTCAGGGAGGTCTTATTACCATCTTCAGCTACTTCATAGCTGGTTATAGGGAAGACAGAGCTAGACTTTTCTCAGAGGAATGCAGAGGAAGGATAAGAAGCAATGCCCACAAGCTGCAGCAAGTGAAATTCCGATTAGATATAAGGAAAAAATCCTTCACAAGGAGGATATGCAAACTCTGGAGCAGGTTGGCCAGAGAAATTATGAAATCTGTCTTTGGAGATATTCAAAAGCAGACTGGACCAGGCCCTGAGCAACCTGATCTAACTTCAGATTGGTCATGCTTTGCAAAGGTAATTGACCGGATGACCAAAGTCCCTTCCAACCTAAATTAGTCCATGATTCTACAATTTTGGGTCTTCCTATTGCACTTTATTTCCCACTGCGGTGTATTTATTGTTAAACATTCTACAGCAAAAAAGTTACCAGGACTATTCATTTTTATTAGCTACCATTTTATTTTATTTCTTTATTTTTTTACTACCAACCCTGTTTCTTTTTCACCTCCACTGTCTTTAGGCATTGTCACTAGTAACTGTAATTTTACTAACTGTAAAATGTTCAGTAGCAGCTGGCATTTGGATTGGCACAAGACCATGGGACTCCATGCTGAGAAAGGGGGGGCTTGCATAAGTGAATTTGGCTCTAGGCTTGCAGTAGTATTTTATACTAACCAATCTTTTTACACATGAATGTCATGAATGGAAAATTGTTTTCTGATCTGCTAAATTCTTCAAATATAATTTTTCTTGCTCTTCCTCTGGTTCTAGACATTGAGTTTTCCATAAGTTCCAACTCTTGACTTACCTTTTTAAGCAGAGTGTAATATCATCCACGTAGGATGAAAGAAGAAAATTACATAAAAGGTGTACTTCAAAGGCAGGGAAAATACGTTTTTTTTTTTTTCTGAGCTGGTCTACTGGGTGTCTATGGTGTAAAGTGTGAATTCTGATATTAACCATACAAGCAGACTTCATGGTAGAGCATTGCTTAGGTTTTTAAATTCATGTGGCAAAACAGACAATTGTAACATGTTTTCCTTTTACCCATATTGATTTTAAATTCTGCTTTCAAGAGGGTTATACTAATAAACACTATCTTCTCCATTTAATAGTGGAAGAACAGATTTAGATTGTATCTTTCCAACACTCCTCCCTGCTGCCTATTATGAGAGCTATGTCTTCTCCTGTGATTGAAAGAAGCATTGATATTTTTGTGTGTAAATACCTCCAGATTTCTTAAGTAAACTGTTCTTATCTCAATAGTATGTCACTGCAAATAAATTACTCTTATGCACTCAACCTTTCTCTCTTGGATGCATTCAGGCAAGAAGGCTAAATAGTGTATTGCTTTCTCTGCAGGACTTCTAAGGACCATTTCTATCAGCTCTGCTCAACTGAGCTAAAATACTGTCAGTAAAATGTTGATGATAACCTTTCATCTCTCTGTCCTCTTTTATTGAGGATGATTCTGCTTGCTTTCAATACTGACAAAATGCTGCTTTTTTTTTTTTTTGTTTTGCTGTTTTATTTATGACATTGAGCTTAAGTAGAACATTTGCATTTGTTCCATACATGTGTTTCTAGTAAAGCTGAAGTGATGAAAGGCTTTTTGACACACGGGATCATAAGACCGTATTGTCAGGCATTCAGATCTAGTACCTTAAAATGAAGCATCAATCAACATATTTCTGTTTTGCTGCTATTGTGATATTTCATAGCCATCCAGATCTTCCGTCTTACTCCTTCACTCTCTCAGCTTTTAGGAGATGTTCAGCTACCTGATCACTTGAGAGATCAGGGTTAGAGATAAAGGAACATCTGGACATCTGCTTGGCAGTACAAACCCATGGTTTTCTCAAGCTGCAAATCTAGGGAATGCAGCAGGATAATCTCATTCAGTCCATAGATATTTGACCTACTGATAGTATGGTACCTCCAAATGACCTGCTAGATATGAGAGATGTGTTTTACGAGCACATGAGACAAAATGTGCACTAGGACTGAGATCCAAGAAGGGGTATGGATCCTGTCTCAATCCACATAAATCTGTGTTAGGTGCCTACACCCCTTACAAATTAATAGGCACCCCTGAAAAGGGAGCAGGCATTTAGAGCCAGCGACTTATTTGAAAGCTGATAGTCTGTGGGAAACACTGAAGACACAGAAGCACATCTTATTGTCCAGCCCTCCCTGGGGCTTCTGCATTGTCTGCACAGCTTTTGGGAGAAGCCTTTCAGTTACTTGTCCATTGCCTCTTGGGATGCTCTTGCAAAGGTGCTTTCACCCTTTCTTTCGAAAACAGAGAAGAAAAATCCATCTGGGGAGAGGACAGAAGGAGAGAGGGCTGCTTTCTCTTATGTAGCAGCTCAGCAGTTTACACGCTGCTGTGTAAGAGAAGCAGGTTGAGTTCAGGCAGAGATTTGTTCACGTGGTGCCTACAAGCACCCACTAACCGGGAGCCGGGACCTGGAGGCCTGTTCCGCACCTCCAGTTTGAGCCACCATCCAGGCGAGCAGCAAGGACTCCTGACCTCCTGGGGCTGTAGTTTCAGGAATCAGCTGGGAGGGCCAGTCCTGGACACCAGCCCCTGGCTCCAAGGACAGCTTGTGCGTTAGATTTTGCACTGAAGGTTTGTTGGATGACATGTGTGCACAGCTGGTTTTATCCCTAGATACATGTATACAGTCAAAGTGAGAGACCGAGCAATCAAAATGTGGTATATGAATGCTAACATTGCTGTGCTATTTTGACCAACACCCCAATACCACGATGGACATCTTGAATTTATAACATACCCTGTGTTATACCCTGTGGTCCAGGGGTCAAGGATCTTAGACTCCTTCTCCTCTAACAGCTGCATCCAGACAGACCTGTGTGTTTAGTTTATACATCAGATTTGGAGGGAAATTCTGTATACAGAGAGACAGGTTGTTGGATTAACTCAATTTCTGGGCCTGATGCATTTTAAGACATTATTTAAGGAAGTCTCTTTAAAGCTTGGTTTCAATAAAATCTCATATCAGCAGAATATAAAATGTGGTAACTCCAGCAGAAAAGACAAGTATATGATAGGGTTACATATGTGCAGGAAGAGTCTGGATCTAATTATTGTCTCAATTCAGCATTTAATTCCCTGCTGAAATATATCATGCTTTCAGAAAGAGATTAAAATAAATAAATATTGAAATTGTTACCCCGTTATGCCTTCTTGGATTCTCTTTTTTCACCTAAGTTTAGGTCTACATTTTACAAATACTCTTCCGCTCTCAGGCTTTTCTAATTGTGCGTATCTCAGTGCTGTCAGTACTGCAGTCATATGTTGCAGAGATCACTTATAGCCACCCTGGTACCCTACAAAGCTTCATGTCTGAGTGGTGTTTTCTTCAGAAAGGAATAACATGTTTTTAGATACTTGAGAATTTTCTTTAGTCTATTTTTTTTTAATCTAACCCCCTCCCCCCCCCCCATAAATTAAAGACTAAAAGTGAACTGTAAAAGAGGCAAAGGAATGGGTGATAAAAACATAGTTTAAAAAGTTAGGCCCAATAAAAGACCTAACAATCAAATTTATAGATAGAATGTGGGAAAAAAGGCTATTTGAAACCATACTGTCATCATGTATTTTTTAGTCTTGAGCTGTAAAATCAAGGGCTGAGCTAAGAAACTAATAAATTATGTTGCATTTGGATGGCATTTAGTGGCTTTTCTTCTCACTGATCATTGTTGAAGGATAATCAGTCATATATTAGTGCTAAGTCTTTGTAACCCTTGATAGGGAATATTTATGCTATTGATCACAATCTCTTGTGTGTCAACATGAGTAATACCTTTATCACCGGCAAGCTGATAGTGGGAAGCCTGGCAGAGGGTGGTGAGCAGGCTTACTTAAATGTTGAGCGAGACTGTACCCAGCTGGGGTTGGACTCGCAGCTCTTCCCTCGCTGCCCCGGCGTGTCCTTGCCAGCACGTGGGCTCCTGGGCGCCTGGTGTTTATTTAGCACAAGAGTCTGCCAGGACCTGTGTTTTTCTTTCCTGCAATGTCTTTCCCATTATCAGTATTTAAGAAGAGGGCCTGCTGACCTGATGGAAAGTTGTGCGCCAGATTAACGCATTTGAAAAGAGGCAAAGGAAGCACTCTGTTTCTTTCAGACAGTAACTCTAAATGATGCTGGAGTATGTGAGACCCTACAAATCCTTTGCTCTTATTTGCTGCTCTCAACTTTGGGATTTTTCAGAAGCCTTGTAATGTTTGAAGTCTAGCAACAAAGGGGATTTGCCTACTTGTTGAATTGCAGCTGTCACTAGATTTTAAAAGAAAACAGAAGCATGTATTATTGAAACATTAGGCCTTTGATTGCTTTCATATGCTATTAATTTCACAAAAAAATTCCCAGTAATCTTGCAAATGAGCTTTTGCCAACCAGAGTAGACTTTGAGTTCTGCCTCATCTCTGGAACAGAGTTTGCAGTTGGGTTTTTCCCCCTTTAAATGAAGTAATGCCTAATGAATAATATATAAAAATATAGCTCATGTGCGGAATGGAAACTAGATCTTTTCTAGAGATTTTGGCATAACCATGTTTTGTCTGCCCTTGCAGTGGGAGATATCAGTGCTGGAATTACAATGATCTGAAATGAATTGTTGCAAGTCCTAGAACGTCCCTATCAAAGTAAATGCAGGTTGGAGAAAGGCTCTCTTGCAGGCAGAGGTGGTTGTTCTGGTGCAGGGATTAATAGAAGGTTGAAAACAGTAATTTGGCCATAACACCAGGATTTGCCACTGAGGGATCAAAACTTGGACTTTTCTACAGTGAGTGTTGCAAGGAAAAGGGCATGTAAGCTAAGTTCCCACTTACTCATTTGCAGGTACAGGAATGAGATGATGCATTCATTGCTCTGAAATGGATGCAGATCTGTCTTCCAGTTTAAGTCAATCTGTCACAGTGGTACTTTTTACTGAATTGCATGGCACTTAAATCTTTTGTCCTGAATGACTCACAGTTTAGGGAGGGAGACTGAGATGATGGGAGAAGGTAATTTATTTTAAAGTCATGCACTGCAGTCTCATTGATTTATAAGCAATAATGTACCTTTATTAAAATCTACAGCTGATACTTGATTTGATAAAATGTGGAAGTGCTGGCCTTTGGCTTTGAAGGTCAGAGGAGGTGTAAGTCATTTTTGGTATCATTGAGCAAGGAATTGTTTATCTGTAGGCACTGAGTTTAGGACTTAAGGTGGTAGTGACCTGTGAGCTGATTAAAGTGTTATGCTGGATAAGCAATTAACATGATGGCTTTATACATTTTACTGCATTAATACATTATCTATTAAACTCAGATTGTCAAATTTATTTTGTGTGTATTTAAGCTTGTAAAAATGCCTATAGTCTATTATTAGTGCTTGTTTAAAACTTGAAATAAGTATGTTCAGACTAAAAGTTCCAAGCTGAGTGTTTTAAAAGCTAGGTTCTTGAATTCATTCTTAGTCATCAAACTAAACAAAGCTTAATTCTCAGAAGTACTCAAAAGCTGTACTGAGTTTGGTAAAAGCTGTGAAATTATACAGGGGTCGATGCCCTCAGGATCAAGCCAGTAGAGAAAAGGGCTGACAGAGCAGAGCAAATTCACAAAGGGAAAGAGGAGAGAAACTCCAGAAAGACATGGGTGAGGAGAAGAAGCAAGGGGCAGGCATAGAAGTAGTGCTGATAGTTGTATCTATTTCTTTGCTCAGTGATAATGAAAATGACTTCATATTCACGGATGTTTTGTTGCTCTACAAGGGTCACGTTTTATCCTTTATTCCTGCCGGACTCTTGCTGTAGATTGAAGGGATTATTTACATCTCAATTTATTTCTCAGCCCATTGGCCATAATTAAAGATGGAATTTGGCACTCTCCAGAGCCTGTGCTGGAGACTTTCACCTTGCACAAGAAAGTGGATTAGATGCGGTGATTGATTGGGCTCACGCACAGTCTCCTCACTGTGTTGTGGTGATGAGCCGAAAGAAAGCTAGTGATGTGCTCCTCTGGCAGCTGCTCACACCATGAGAGTTACCTTACTGCGAGAGTAAATCCCACCCCTCAAATAAAACCCTAGCCTGTTCCATCCAAACTTACCTGAGTTTGTGGTGTGGGCGTGCTCTTGGTAGCCCAAAGCGAAGTTTGGAGAAGGCAGTGGCCACCTGACAAGGCAGTGTGTCTTGCAATCTGTGCCTGTATTTATCTCATCACAATGCATCTGAGCCTATGCCTGGGAAAGGCACGGAAAGTGGTTTCTTAGCAGGGTCACGCTCTGCCTTAGGGAGGGAATTAGAAATAATGTTCAGAACCTTAGCTCCGATGTTTGACCAGTGCTCTGTGACTCCTTTTCAGGTTTTTAGGAGCTTTTGGTATTAAAGCCAAACAGAAATGCACTCGTAAATCTAGCAGAGGCTCACTAGCTTTTTTCTCTCCCACTAAGCCAGAAAACAAAAAGGAAGAAATTTATGGCCGTGCCCGGCTTCTACTACAGCATTTGAAAAATATGTATTTTTTTGAGATGATTGTTTCGGGAGAGGAAATGGTAAGCATGCTCTCTATTCGTTTAAGCTTTCAGGACCAGAGTGTCTTTTGAAACTCTTTAAGCACCTTATTGCTTTCTTAGATGCTCTGAAAAGCAAGACTGCTCTTTTAGGACTCTGGATTTCTTTGGCTTTGCATTGACCTTGTGCATGCTAGATACTAAGGAGGGTGCGCCCTGTAATACCCTTGAAAAACACCCAACTTGTTCATTCCAAAGCACCTTTTTCTTCAAATCAGAATGATGTCATGCAGCGTGCCTTGCAGGAAAAGATAAAAGGTCCAGACTAAGGAATACAGCAGGCTAAGGCTGTTTCCATTACAGAAAGCTACGCTGGTGGAAGGATAATTTACCGAGACTGAAGTGTACAGAGTTCCACAAAAGCCTTATCAGAAAAATTTCTTATGTCCAGAATGAAACCTGGTCAGAAGTAGGAAAAAAAAAATCATTTAGAGAAATTGCTTGTGAGAACAAGAAAACTGCATAGGATAGCTGATGGCTCGTGGGAAATCCAGCTTTCGGTCCCTGATCTAATTCAGGCGCAGTGAAAACTTGCAGCAGTTTACAGTGTCTTGTAGTCTGTGCATGTGTGTTGTTTATAATTACTACTCACTGAACCTTGTTACCCAGTTGTTTCTGTTGATAATATGAACCCCTTGGATGTTTCACTTGCTTGATGTCCTCCCAAATGTTTTTCGATTAATGGGGCCATGCTATCTGTGTGCTATGATTTGCCAGAAATACTTTTTCATTATGCAGAAGCATAGACAATTCTGCAGTATAGAAGTGTCAAGGTGAAAAAAGGTAGATATATGTAAAGGCTGCTTGTGGAACTTATTTCTTCTGTCAAAATCCACTTAATTAGGGACATATAATTGATGTAAAAAGCCACTAAAGTAGTCTCCTTGATTTGAAGGATTTTTGAGTGCTTTCCTCAAACCCGACTGCTATTGCAACCCTTGAGCTCCCTTTTAGGTATCAGAAACACTTAAATCTGTAGGCTGTATCATCAGTACATGACTGAGACACTAGAGGTAGTAGGTTTGGTAGATTGTACAAGAAAGAAGCTGGGTGAATTTCCAACCTAAAATAATCATTCTCCAAATTGCATTTGGGCAAATATTTTGTAATCTCATTATGTGCTTATATTCTAGAAAGTCTGTGATGTGCCTGTGAAACAGAACTGTCTTGTCTCTGTCTTACTGAAGAAAAGTCCCACAGAATGGCTTTTCTGTGTTTGTAGGGTTGTGAGCAGAAGGGATTGAACATGTGGCAAAATTAATAACTGGGTAGCATTCATACTTTCATCTTTAATTAAAACCAAGTGGGTATGTGAAATACATTTCCCCAGGGCTGTGGTGGGGGAATATCCACACATGTAATTAATCTAGCTGCTGGACGTCACAATTTCAGCACTAAAATAAAGCAGAAAGAGACACCAGTGAACAATATGGGCACACTCCAACATTCATTGAAGTCAGTGGGAAACTTGTCTTTTGACTTCAAAGGACATTGGACTGAACCTTGCAAGATCATATTAAAACACTTAGAAGTCATTAAGCACTTATTCTTGCCATACTGCAGTAACAGAGCTAGAAAAACTATAGGTGGATTTTAATTTAGTCGACTGCCTACACTTTTAATTGCTCAGTGTTTACACAGTTGGTTGCATACAATTGGATTAGGTGGTGATTTGCCTGATGATTTATTGTGTTTCTCTGTTGCTTTATGGTATAGGTTTTTATAGTCTTGTTTCTGCATATATGGAGTCTTCTCGCACGCTGATACAATCCTCATTTAAGTTATTACACATGATTTTCTTTCAGAGCCGAATTAATAGCTTCTGTGAGTTTTACTATTGTTATTTTGTAAGCTTGGTATGGTCCAACCCCTACCCCTTGGGGGGTGGGATTGTTGAAGGGCCTGAAGTCATTCAGCTTTCTTCCCTTGAGAGGATTAGCATCCTTTTTAGGCAGTGGGAATGGGGTCGTATAGCTGTCCAGCTTCTGTCCGTCACCACTGCTGCTGTCTCTGGAGTTGATTGGTATTTGTTACTGAGAACATGGTGGTACCAACTACTCCAGACAAGGCAGAATCTGAACTTCAGGTACATTAGGTTGCCACTGGATATAGGGAATTGGCAGAGTTTGATGACAGGATAAGGAAGTCAGGAGCTGGCTGGAGGCATGAGAGTAGAGGAGGGTTAAACATCATCTAACCTAGTCTCTGGTATTATTCACCAGTCTCACCTCATGATTTGTGAATTAGCCTTAGTCTGGTTTCAGGAGATGTCTGTGTCTAGTCAAAGGATTAGCAGGGAGCAAATGTTTGCCTTGAGACAGATCAAACAGGGTCATCAGAAGACCAGTTAGTACATAGCTCTTCCACATCTGGAAGATGCTATTTAAATTGTGTTACATCTAAATTACTTGTTGTGCTTGGCAGGCTGTGTTCAGAGAAGACTACTAAGAATAATTCAGGTTTCAAGTCAAAGTTGAGGAGTTGGCCCATTTGAAGATTTGTCATGGTTATTTAAGGTATTTATTTACCTCCTCAATTTCATTTGTGTTGAATTCACATGAAATGTTTTAAGAAGCTAAAATTTAAAGGCAATGTTTGCCTATGGAAAGGTAGAATGTTTGCTATGTCTGTTTTCTGGTAAATTGGATTTTGGAAGTCTAGACAGAGCAGAGCACAATCAACATTTTATACTTTCATAAAAAACAGGCCTCAGGCTTTATGTGTTGTGGCAAATGGTATGAGTGTTGTGGCTGGGGCCCAAACAACAAGAAGAGGCAATCAGTAATAAAGGTTCATCCCATTAAACGAATAACGTGGCACAATTTAATACATCTGGGAGATCTTTTACAATGAAGCCTAGAATATAGCAACTAAAGAAACTGAAACACTTGCTGTATTTCCTGGAAGCGTTACTGCTCTGACGGTAGGGAGAGTTACAAATTTTGGGTTCAGGCCCATGCTGAAAGATGACTTTTCTTCCCACTGTATATTTTTAGCCTTATTTTATAGCCACATCGGTACCTTTAGCCATTCATTCATTTCATTGATGCTGCAAAAAAAACCCCGGGCAACATGGAGTTTTCTTTGAGGTAACCTCAGTCTAAGTTTAGGATTTAGAAGCCCCACAGATGAAGATGATTTACTCTTTGCTTCCAAATTTTGCAGCACTAATGGTACTACACCCTAATTTATTTTATCTTTTAAGAAAATGTTTTGGTTTTATTGAAAAATATTTGGTTTTACAGCTGTCACAAATGTTCCAATGACTTTAGTGGAACCAGGAGGGGTCCCAGAAGAATACCTAATCTTTTGCTGCCTTTTTTTTTGATCTTTTGACTCATTTTAATATAATGTTCTTATTCCTGTTTGGCACCATGAAAAATGAGAGGAATAGAGAAGCCTGCTTCCTGTCTGCAGTGTTGTGATATAACTTCTTGCTGACCTTCTTATGTATGTAAAAATCTGCTTAAACAAGAATGTCACAGGTAAATTTTACGTTCATTTTCTTTTACAGAGAAGAGTCAAAGACGTGATATCTCCAATTGTATTTGAAGCTGCGTACAGCCTCAGAGAACATGTGATAGAAAGAGGGAAAGAGGAAAAGGAACTGCCTGCTCTCAAGCCCATTCTCCGCTGGAAGAAAGGAGAGAAGATAGCACAAAGGAACCAGGTCAGGTTTGCACTATGTTATTTCCCCTAGGAGGCCTGTGACTCTGTCCAATTCTGCACTGACAGCAGAAGTGGATGTATAAAGTGATTGCAAAGCTCAGAGGGAGGCTGGTAGGCAGCACAAGGTGTGGGCACGTGCTTGTTTCAAGCTGTTTGTGCCAGGCAGCGAGAGACTGAATGTGCTAAAGGGTGAGAAAAGAAAAGTCTTGGTTCCTCCCTTTCTGTAGGAGGTTCTCTGTGATGCTCTTGGAAGACTTATCCTGGAAAGAAAGTTGGGGACACAGCTTTGTTCGTCCTAGAGTCCTAGAGGGTTGGCTGCAGGAGGGGACACAGGAACTTGCCCCTCTGCATGCGGGAAAAGTGTCTAGGGGACAGAATTAAGAAAAACTTGCCCGGCCCACTGCCCTCTTTTCTGAGGGCTCCTCATGTCTTGTCATGTGGCAGAGGAAACCTGCTCCTGCTATTATTATTGATGGCCATGCTACAATAGGATTTTTTTGTTTCAGAGAAAGGAAAGCATAGGTGCAGCTATATACTAATGGGGTCCTATTTTGCTCCCAGGTAGTCCAAAAAAACCCCTTTTGTCATTGGTTTTGGTAAGAGCAAGAGAATTCCCTAGACTCCAAAATATTTGTTATTTAGAGGGTAGAGATCCTTCCTCCCCCCACCTTTTTCCTAAGAAAATGAAATGTATGTGATCCTGCTGCATGTCTGTCTTGACCTCACTAATATCATTTGAAAATGTTGTCTAGTTTTGGCAGGTTTCAACAGGAGTGATCAGGGCAGTGCTTTTGAAGGTATTATGTTCCTTTAGGGTTCATGAAAACAGGCAGTCATGTCGAGGGGAGAGACCCTGTTAGTGGCCATTTGAGGGAAAGACTCTAGTTTGAGCTTGGTCTTTGGAGATGCAGGACAATTTGCCGAAGAAGGAACCTGCAGCCCTTCCACCTCCTGTCGTGCTGCAGCAGAGCATCCAACCATAAGGCTCAAAGCTCTGTAGGGAAATCAGATTTCTTTGTTCTGTGGCTTGCCATAGCGCTTGTTCGTCAGAATCGCAGACTAATTTAGCTTGCAAGGGACTTTTGGAGACCCAGTTCCTTGCTCAAAGCAGAGCCAACTTTGGAGTTAGATCAAGTTGCTCAGGGTCATATCCAGTCAAGTTTGTTTTCCAAAACATGCTTATATGATCTGGCATTGCTTGTGAATATGAAACTTTTTTTTTTCTTAAACCCTGAAAAGCCTGTCTGGAGTTTCAGGGTTTTAACAGTGGATTGTGAGATATGGTTTTTAGCCTTGGGAAGTTTATCGTCAGCAATATATTAAGTGATGCTTTGATCATCATCTACTATATTTCTTTCTGCTGCTACTCATAAGGATATGTTATTCTGCTGAAGTCTGCAGGTCCTTGAATACTACTGGGAAAAAAAGCAGCTAAAAGAGATTGCTTAAAAAATCTCTTGTTTAAAGAGATTTGCCTTTTCAGATACCCAGGTGTTTTTAATTGTATTTGGCTATAATCCTTGTACTTAAAGAAATGAGTATTTATTGAAGTATGCCTTATTTTTATAAATGAATGAATGAAATTTGAATCTAATAATTACTTATTTTTATAAAGAGGGATTTGTGTGGGTATTAAGTTTCTAAATGTTATATGGTTGCAAACATGATGGGAATTCGTATGTTCACATCTTCGTATAGCGAATTTTGGAACCTGTACAGTGTGGTGAAAATCGGAATGTTATATGAACTGAACTGCTTGGGTGCTTTACCACTGAGTTTAAACTTAAAAGGTCCTATCTATCCCTGCAGGCATAGTCTCAGGTTAATATTAAAATACCTAAATGTTGAGATTATAAACAGAAACAAAAATATGTTGGGAATTTCCCTGACTTGTTTTCTTGTGTAATTTGAATGAGAGGGAGCCGGTTTAACAATCCCTTTCCATTTGCTTTCCAGATGTTGTTCACTTAGCTTTGTAAGAGAAGGATTTTGACGTGGGGTGTGACTGGAAGCATGCTTTCAGCCAAGGAAGTGGGCAGAGTTTCAGATTTAGTGTGGCAGTCATGGTGATAAAGCTCCGACGGAGTAGCCTTGAGGCATAGTGACAGAGTTCTCAAAGATCGATTTCATGGGAAAATCATTGCTTAGCATTCTCTTTTAGGCTTCTTGTCATGTTGCAAGTAGAAATTACTTTTAAAGACCAAGAGGCATAGTAGGAAGCAAAGTTTATGTAATAAAGGATTTACATTTTCAGAGAATCTAATGATTCTGGAAGGACCTTGCATTGTGGCAGTCCAATTCAAGACAGGTTTAGTGGGCTCTGTTTTCATAGATGAGTACTCGGCACTCTCTGAACATCAGGTCAGGTTAGCAATAAGGTGGATGCTTGTTAAGAGAAGCATAGATATCACATGTCCCTTTTGAAAACAGCAAGATGGGTGTGGGTGGATGGACAAACACATTAGTGCTAGTACTGAAGTCTTTAAATATAGCTAGTGATGTGTGGTTTTCAAAAATCCTAAATTCTATTGAACTAGTAAGAAGTAGCATTTTTAAATCTGAAATATTGCGTCTGTTGCTTCAAGACACCATTAAGATACTGTTATAGGTTGATGCTTTGCTAATAAGCTCAGGTGGCTGATTTTGGTGAGTGAATGCGTGAGAAGGATTTGGAAGTAGCGAATAGCTGAAGAACTGGGAGGGAGAGCTGACAGGGCAGGAGAGGAGATGACTTCCAGCTTTCAAAGTTCTACTTCAGGTCTGCTAGACCTACTTGAAAGCTGATAGATCTTGCAAACATGTGGGTTTTATAGTCATCTAGATATAATTTATTTAAACTAAAGTCATGGTAAAGCTGACGTGATCACTTCCACTGGGATGTAGCTTTAGTTGTCATGACCAGGTGTTCCTTACTTATGCACATGACTTCCCAAACAGAGTGTACAACTGTCCTGTATTCCTTTGTCCCCACTGTTGACAAACAAGGAGGTAGGAAAGCCACCTGGTGGCCTCTTGACAAGAGAGTTGGAGATAATCTTGAGCATACGAAGTTTTTTGTAGGACTTTGCTCCAATGTGTTAAGAAGTCAGCTTGAAAATAGTGTTTGTAGGCAACCGTCAGTGGGAAGGTGTATCCCTTCCTGATGACATAATCATGAAAAGGATTATGACAGTTATTCATCCCTTATATCAGTAATATTTTGTTTATGAGAGAACAGTCTGGTCCTGTACTAAATGCTTAGACCAGAACAGAGCTTGAGTAGTAAAGGAGTGCCTGGATGGGAGGTGTTCAAAATGCATTTATTTATTGATCATCCATTTTAAAAGAAGGTAACTTTTACTGTGAGGCACTACAAAATACTTGTATTAGAAGAAGTAAAACCGTGACTGTTTAGTGAAGGAGGCTGCTTCTGTTCCTAAATGAACTGTCCTTGAAACAATCAAAATATGAGAAATAATTTGAACTTCCTAACAGATCTGAGCAAATGGATCTTAACTGAAATTCCCTCTTGAAAAAATACACAATTGTGGAACTTTACATATTGCCCATTTTTGTCAGAAAAGCGGCTCTGATACTTCAAAAGGAAGTAATAGTGTAATTAAGCTGGCCTGAGGGACTATTTGGCCCAGGTTACAGTAACAATTGACTTATAACTGACTTATTTATTTTCTCAGTTCTTTTATGTGCTTACCAGAAACTATGGTTGCTATAGTTTAGTATAATTATTTGTGGGAACAAAAGCAAATACTTAAGGGTCATGTGTACAAGTGTATTGATACATGCCTCTGCAACTTGTACAATTGTTGGATGGAGACGTGGAGACTGGCTATATGGAGCAGATTACAGCTTTCCATGTTGCACGTGGCTAGCCAGCTCAGTCGTGTTCAAACAGAAAATCTCTGATGGGTCAAGATTGGGTGGGGAAACAAAGATTCTGCTTTTTCTGTGTGTCAGTATTACGAGTTTTAAAACTTCCCACCCTGAAGATGGCTTTCTATTAGCTTCCTTGTTGCCTCCCAAATCCAGTTGCTGCCTCTGTCCACTGGAAAAAACTAATAAATCTTCTTACTTTAGGGAAATTAATGTGTATTCAGAACTTTGTTTGGTTTAGTTCGTCACAAGTGGTTTGCACTATAACATTTATTTTTGTATACTCACTGTATAAATACATGTCAACCAAGAAAGAGAAAGATCTGCCAAATACAGTGGGGATTTGTTCTAGTAATATCCAGTAAATATAACTTAGAAGTCAAAACGTGGTATGCTAGAATTCTGTCTGTTTTAAATACTGTAATAAAATCACCTGCTGTTATGTGGATGGAGGCACCTTGTCGGTACAGGAAAATATCCTCAGAATTAATTGCGTCAGTGTCTTCAGGACTTCAGGAACAGTCTGTCATAAAACTGCTTTTAAGTTATAAGAAGAGTCAGACGTTTAGGACGTTGTGTTCCCAACTGTACCACTGACTCGCAGTGAGAGTTTAGGTACGATGCTGCACCCTGGGTGAGTGAGGCCAAGCTTTTCTAGGATAAAGTAAACTTCACCTTTCTAAAGCAAAGGACTTTTTGGGAAAATATTTGTGTTTGAAAAGGCAGTTAAGTATTTGCACATAAATACGTAAGCTTAGCTGACAGGTATGATAAAGTATAGGAGGATTTTCATGAAGCTGAATTATGAAGATCTTTAGTAATTTTGGTTTTCTGCACAAATAATGTCATTCTTTATTTTAAAACATTCCCCCCTCCCCCCCCCCCCCATACTGAGGACAAGGCAATGGACGGTTCTTGGCACAGTTTTAGGCTGGGCCAACTGTTGCAAACTCGGCCCAGGACCAAGAGTTAAGAGGTTTGAAGGGTCTTTCCCATTTTGCACATCCCCACCCTGTTTTAGAGGCCAGTTTAATTTACTAGTAGAGCTTTAGCCTTAGTGGCTTAGTATACCTGTAGGTAACTGGATATGTGGAAAGAGTAAAGCTTAATTAAGTGTCTTATACCCAGCCACACAGGAAATCTTGGGGAGAAAACAGGAATGAGTCTAATTGCTGCTGTTCCAGATGAAGCTTCTTGCCACTGGACTATCTTTCCTCCTTGGGCAGGCTCCCAAATTCTCTCCTACGTTTATTCTTGCAGAAATTCATTCTGCGCCACCCTTCCTGCTTAATTGCCACTATTTTCCCTCCGGTTGGGGTGGGATTGCTAGAAGGGATGAGATCCACTCCTCCCTCTGCCATCCCTTTGGTGGTGTCTGTCTTTGCTCTAGACACATTTGGTCAGAGTCAGCGTTGAACTGGCAGGGACCGGGTGCTGTTCATGCCAGGAAATCTGAAAAGGACCCACCCTGAGCGTGTACTGGATTAGGCTGTGTTGCATTTGCCTGCTCTTTTTTCTTGAATGGCAATAAAGAGAAATGATTTATAAGTCTGGAAGAGATTCAGAACTGAAATAGAACAGCAGGTGTCCAGATGTATTGTACCTCTGAAATGTTTATAATTAGCAAATTTGTTTAAGAAAGAATTAGTGGAAATCAGTGCCTCTGATGGTATGCTTGCTTTTTTTTTTTTTTGTGCTCATTCTTAAGCAATGACAGGCTTGGCCAGTAAGTTTCCAACTTTTTCATGTTCCTCTTTAATAGTAGAGGAAAAACAACATAACTGAGTATGTGTAAGATATGTTTAATCCCCAGGTTTAGATCTTATGGGCTTCCTAAAAAACCAGCTGATATCATGTGCTAATAAATATATTTGTATATGTGTGTGTGTTTTTGTATGTGTGTGTACATGTATATGTCTATACCTATGCATATGTATACACCTTTATGTGTAGGCTATGCACATATGCCAGGGTAAGGTGAGGCTAAAAGATCATCTTATATTATGTGGTAGAACTTGAATTATCTGATTTAGTTTAAAGGTTCATAAAATAAATAGGTAGAGAAAGGAGAGGTGATCACATGAGCATTTGCAAAATGAGCCCTCACTTAAAATGCTTTTGGGTAATTTCTACAGTTCAGAATAACAGCCCGCATTTCATTTCCAAGCTACTCTGTGGATGGAGAATTGCAAGGGTAAAAAAGGGGGAATTTTTAGTTACATACGGAGTTATAAGAGAAAATTGTAAGAAATTTAAAAAGCAGATCAGTCAAGTGACAGCCTTAGGAAACCAGGCTTCATTAGTTCAGTTCGTATTTTTACAGCAATTATATGAAGAATCAGTAGAGTTAAATTGGTATGTTTAACATTTTGAGAAAACATAGCATGAGAGTTCCCTGAAATAGTTCCCTCAGTTCAGAGTACCTCTGTGCCACAGAATCCTTGTCAGTCCAGAGCAGCATTCATAAATACAAAACCGCTGAAGTGCAGGTGGATTTCGGGAGAGGACTTTCATGTATCCTTGGGGTTCTGAATGAACTAAAGGGAGACATGAATTGCCTGTCCGCTTCTTTTAAAGTTTTTCTGTGTTTCCAGCTGACAAAATAGTTGCCATGTTTGTTTATCATTTGTCATTGTTATTATGCTCTTGTATCATAATTACATATTTGCATGATGAGTAACAAAGGCTTTGACTCCTATGTTAAAATGTTTAAGTATGAAAGCATCGTGGGTGAAAAAGATTCATCTTGCACAGTTACAGTTTTAGTAGTAGATATAAGGGGGTTTGAAGTGAGGAATATTCCTGAATATCATTAGAAATCTCTCCTGAGATTATATAATTGAATTATTTTGTAGTCATCCAAAATAAATGGAAGACCATTTAAGACAAGACAGGAAAATATACTGAGAGGTATGCTTCAGAAACCCATCCTGTAATGGTATTGGGAGATGGAAGAATTAACCCAAAAGATCCTTCCCATCTATTGTTCCATGTATTTATAAGGTCTGAAGTCTTGTAAAATGAGAACACTATTTGGATGATTTGAACTGTTAATGATTTAAAAAAGAAAAAATTGCCTCAGCCTGAAAAGTGAGTGAGTCAGACTAGAAATATAATAAAGCTCTGAAAGACTGGGGGCATATTTCTATTGCCCCCAACTGTAATTCTTCACCCCAGGAGAATATGAGGACAAAAGATTGCATTGTTAAATCCATTCACTGCTGTGAGGAATAACTGATACACATATGCTTATTAATTTCTGCTTGTTCTCAATGACTAACAGGTTTCATTCCTGATCTTTTCCACATAGCTGATTTCCTTTGGGAATTCCTGTTCCTGTTATATTTGAATGTTCTCTCTCCTTTCTATCTTGGTGCCCACCAGGTCCACTTTTTAGCACTTGCTGAAAGGTGCAAATAGCAGGCTACAGCTGAGCCAGAGGAGAAATGATTGCATTTGGCCTTAGATGACTTGACAAGTGGCCATGTGCTAGTCATGAGCCTTAGGCCCAGGGCTTTCCACTCAATAAAGTGGATTGATTTCCCTCTGGCCTTCTCCGCTTGGAGCAGTTCAGCTCTACATGGTTCACTCTTACTAGCTGAATAAAACAATTATTACTGCTCAGTTCCCGTTTTCTTATACTAATACACTATAAATAAGCATCTGTTTTCTCTGGGGGAAGATGTGCTCCCACGAAGTTTATGTGGAAGTGGGGGAACTTCCTAGCTCATCTCAGTCGCTTTCATCATTTCTGCATTGACATGGCTGTTTGGTTTAATAGTAGGATTCTCCTGAATGCTTATGGCTCCCATGATATTCCTTCCTTTGTCATGCATTTGTTCCGGCATTCACTGGAGATATTGCGTAAATAATGTGTTCTTATTTTAGCCAGCACATCTGATGAAATCCTGGAAAGTTTTTCAGAATATTAATTGCTTTTCTAGAGGGAATTTAAATCAGCCGTTTTGTACTTGGCTCAGCAGGATATTTGAGTGGAGTTTTTCCATCAGTAGTATAGTGAAACATAGGCTGATGTCTAGGTAGATTCAGTTACTATTTCTTTATCTGTGATCAATAGGTATTAGGTGTCTGTAGGTAATAGCTTTATTTTGCAGGCAACTTGAAATTTAAAGCCAAAATAAATAAATTAAAAAGGTCTAAAATCAGGCTTCTGTGTCTATGTTTAGGCACATTAATATATATGTGACTGATCTGTCAAACTGTAGAAGAGGAAATTTCTTCTAGAAAAGGCAGTGAGATTTGCTTACTGCTCCATGTTTTTGAAAGTTGGATCACATACTCTGGTCCCTTTAAGGAGCTGGGAACCTAACTTCATCAGATAATGTGGTAATAGCCACAACATCAAGGTCTAAACAGTGAAGAATTATTAGACAGACAAACCCCCTTATCCTACATCTTTTAAATAGACGTGCTTTTGTTCATGATTTAATTTCTAAGTCATCCTTGCACATACCATAGGGTATGGTGACAATTTACATGAAATCAGTGTAGAGGTTGGAATACTATACTCTTAATCCAAATTATTTTGAATAACCTGATTTATTCCACTGAAGTATATGGCAGAGTTTAGGAAGTTGAAGGAATGGATGCTCAGTTACAGAAGGCCAGCTCTGCTACCTTTCCCTTTTGAGATGCACTTCTAACTATTTGTGGACTGATGTGCTGTGTCAGGTCTGATCTAGGCTGAATCTAGTCTGGTCACCTTTTTTTTTTTTTTTTTTTTTTTTTTTTTAAACCCAAATCAGAAAAGGACATGTTTTGAAGAGTTCTTTCAGGAATCCAGTTTCTCTCCGTTCTCTTCATGCGTTGTCCTTCAGCTGTCTCTTTCCCTTTTTCTGTGACAGGATGGAAGCAACTCTTGCTGAAACACAATACTGGTAACCTCACAAGGGAGTCTTGATTGCATGTTTTGGCTAAGGCCTGAAATTTCTGTGTGCTTCCCTGAATTTTGGGGGGTTAAATATCTTGAAGTACTTTTTTTCTTTGTTTATTGGATTGGAAATACTGGATGATTTCCGTAATTTCTGTGGGCAGGAGTGCCATAAACACAGCCTTTTTCAGTTTTCTCTGTTTCTTGTCCTCTTCCCTACTCCCAGAAACATAGATGTGTTTAATTTTAGACAGCCATTGGAAGGAACTGAAGTGATTTAGGGAGTCAGGTTTGAAATACTGGATTGCTTCCTCTGAGCAGAGAGCTCTAACCATTAGGCTGAAATCAGGCTCTTTCTTGTGTATTTTCCTTCTAGCCTCATGCCTTTGTAGTCCAACGTCAGCAGGAAGCAATACGAGAATATCTTCACCCAGCAGCTCAGTGTTTAGGATGCCTTAGGATACAGGAACTATGGATGCGATCTCCTTCTTCTTCCTGAGGCAGAGGATTGTAGATGTACCCCTGGTCTGTACCACAAAATGTGGAATGCAACTCTGTGCCGTTCTTCAAGAGATGGTCTGGACACAAAGGCACTTGCTGTGAGGCCCTGAGCTGAGTGTCTGTCTAGATGCATCCTCCTTCCCAGCTGGCTCTAGTTCTCTTCTTGGTGTCTGTTGTGTACAGACATACCTATTCACTCTTTATAATTAGTGTCTTTTAAGTTAGGCTTTCTGAATTGCCCTCTAAAGGACTTTGGCAACATGCATCCATATCTACTGACTCTTTAGGATGCATCTGCCACCTTTATTGATTTCCCTAGAAGCATCTTCTTTTCTGCCCAGAAGAGCTGTCAGGCAGAGTTTGAGGAAATTGCATGTTTGTCCAGGATGTCTGGTGACCTGATAGGAAGTGCTATGGGGCAATTCCCAGGAGCTGCTGGGTCCTATGCAACAAAAGAGAATGTAGAGAAGAATCACAGATCCCCAGAACATTGAATTTACTCTGTGTTTTGCTGTAGATCTGGTGATGCCAGGATATCTGGCCAGCTTGCTGTGCACGGGCTGTCATTAGCTGTCATTAGTTCTCTGCTTCTAGTGTGAAAACAGCATGTCCTAAAAATGTTGGGATTATCATCTTTGTGCTAGTGAGCACACAAACTCTATTTCTCTCTCGGAAATGCCAGACAGAAGTATTGTGGCCTTGATGTAAGAAATGCAGCTGTGTTTCTCATTCAGGTCACTCAGGACGATTCTATTCTCCCTTCCTCCTCTGCATACCCCCCAAAAAACCCTTTGAATTTTTTCATGAATCTATTTCTTACGTAAAGAAGCTTTCTGACCATCTCGGAGAAGCATATTCAAAACTGTGAGGTACTTGGTACAATTTAAGCAGACTCCAGTAAGAATCAATGGATTTTGAACTTCTGTAAAACCACTATTCTGGACTGCTTCTCTTCACATTGGGATAACAGTAACTTCAAAAATTATGAAGTGTTTCAACAGCACGAATCAATTTGTTTTACCCAATTTCCCTTTATCCATGTCTGGTTAATACCTACAGCCCAGTGGTTTGAAAATTAGTTATTTTGTTCAAAACTTAGAATATATGAAGAACTCTATAAATACCTAAAAATGTTATTGTAAAGCCTAAGCCACTTCTAAGATCTCATAGAATTAACTTTAAATTAAAGATTATATTACAGTAGGGTCTATGCATATGCTGACAACGGAACTGTGCTCTAAACAACATGCAAATGTTGAGCTGGTAGTTTCTGGACCAAAGAGATCCCAGCCCAAATAGACCAAATAAGGGCATAGTAAGAAAATATATAAGCAATCTTCACAAATCATATGATGACTTACAGCGTGTTTACCCCCTAATTCTTTAGGAGGGATTTGGACATACAGGAATTAGTCAACCGGAAAGGCAGATGAAGCAACAGTTTGGGGGGATGGAGCGAGGAGAGGCCAACATAGTGGAAGAGAAAGTGAAGAAAGCAGATTGCTTTGGCTGTGAAAAGTCGCAGGGTTGAGGCTTTAGCAAGCGCACAAGCAAGGTGGGACGCAGTCATAGCAACATCTGTTCAGTCCAGGGAAATGGTGGGAAATAACAAAATAATCCAGAGATATGATCAGCCTGCAATGGAGTTGGCTGCTGAACCAGCTCCAGCAGTCTGAAGGCGTCCTGGCCGCTGAGAAGTTCTGGTGGGACTGGAAATCCTTTCTCCTCCAAACCTGAACAAGCTCCAGAGCCTGCACAGAAGCAGGGTTCACTCCTACACAATTCTGGATTGGGGACTCATCAGTATTTCTGCTATCTCAGTGCTGCACAGGAACTTGAGTTGCTCTGGCATAACAAAATATTCCTAATGTATTTCAAAGTAGCTTGTGTTGTATTGCATGATGTAGTGGAAGAGATATGTGCTCAGTAGTTTTAGGAAACGAGGTATTTGTTCATTCCTGCTGAACTATAGATTTAGAAACAAAATTCCAGGATTATTAGGTAGTTCCTTAAATGTATTTACAGGACTTGATTCTTTTAAAAGTGTAGGTCATATCTTTGATCACCCTGTTCACTTTGCCAAGATTTCTGCAATACAAACAGGGAAATTGTCAGGCAAGGATGTTTCTACAGTTTATTTTTCTTCTCCTCTGAAGGTCAGTCTTTCCTATATATAGCTACTCTAGTTCTTGAGGATTAATTCTGAGGACTTTGAGGCCATACCTCTGAAATGTCCCACATTTTGAGAGCGATTCCCATGCGAGGTCCTGTCTCAGGACTGGGTTGTCTCGTGATTATTGCCCTTTGGTGTAGTAATCTTTATTAAGGAAAAAGTGCAAGTTCAGCCTTTGCGTTTAAATCCTCAACAATTTCCCCTTCTGAAATTCTGAGAAAATGAAAGATAGGAAAGGAAAATGAACGGGCAGAGTAACTAGCCCCAGATGAACTGCCCACCTCCCGACTTTCTTGAGTCTTCTCATTGCAGCTTAGTGCAACTTACAGTATAGTTTGAAATCTGCTAGTCCCAACACTAACCAGCTTCATAAAGGTCCACATCTGTTTGGAAAGCTCAGACAGTATAGAAAATGTAAAGCTAGCTGTCTCCTTCAGTAAGAATCTCCTTAGCGAGGCAAGGACTAGAAATCTCTATGCCCTCTGGGCTTAAGACTGAAAGTCTTTCTCCAGGGCTGATACAGTTGGGCAGAGCTATTCAAACAGTTATTAACTCTGTATGTCTTTTTTTCCCCTGAGTCTCTGCAACTCTGTGTAGTCTGATCTTTGTCCACATCCTACACAGATTTGCTGGTTCTTTGCACTTACAATTGAAATATATTTACTTTGGAGATAGGAGTCATGGAGCCAAGCTTGTGGAAAGGAATATTCGTATTAAAGGAAGAGACTCATGGAGTGTCAGGTTTCCTAGGTGAACAGTTTTTGTAATCCTCACTTGAGGTATTTGTCCTCTGAATATTTCATAAGCTGAAAAGCATTACACGTTTGAGAGAATGCACCCTGAAGCCTAAAAAGTCTAGTCAGCTGACCAGAAAGGTACTGGCCCCTGTTCTCAATAGCGAGGGAAAAGTAACCATGACCTTGACAGAACTTGGGTTTGTTGAACACCATGAATATAGTGGTCACTGATGGCTGCCTCATTTAGCCATGATGAATTTCCATAGAGATTTGCTTAGGCTTATGTAGACGTCTCACATATTCCCTTTCTGTCAACATGCCATTCCCTTTGCTGCTTAAATGGTGCGCCCATGCCTAGTGGTATGTCTGCCTTTTACAAATCCTAGTTTTATCAGTCCATTTATTTTCAGAAATGGTGGTCTTTCCCAGAATTCACAAGATTGACAGCAGTTCCGTTGTTCTAGGGTATCGTTGGTGTGTCACAGTTGTTGTAGTTTTCTGTTGCTTATAGGATACCTGAAATGTTTCCTACCATATACAAAATCCAAAAAATGATTCAAATCTATCTTTACTGTAGGTCAGTGAATCTGTTTGGTTCATGATTTCTTCTGTTCCAGTTTTTAGGACTGAAAATAGTTTCATAAATAGTTTCTTATTTTCTGTTTTATTCTCATGCACATGTGTTGGGATCAGAAATAAGAGTGCCAGAAATACTGTGTGAGAAGTAATTCTTGTCAGATGAGAAGCAGGAATAGATTGAGGAAAATCTCCAGGAGAGTCTGGTTTTGGTGAACTTTCTTGTTCAATTATAACAGAATAAAGAGGGTTCTGATAAAGATGAGATTTGGCTGCCTTTGAATTTCCATAACATTCGCACCGTACATTTCCATGTCACAAATTTCATTGTTTTTTCATTTCGTCCAAACATGCTGCTTCTTTAAGAGAACTTTGATCTTATCCTTTTCATGCTAAAACAGTACTTTTCTCTGTTTTTCGCAGACTGTTTTTGAGAGGAACTGTCAATCTGATGACTGTGCTGCTGATTTGAAACTTCAGGGTAAATTATTGCTGTCTAGGTGAGTGGGTGAATTTTTTTTTCTCTTGTTCTTCTTTCCTGCTCATATGTTATTCATTTTATGTAAGAAGCACTGAAAATCCAAAATACAAATACAGAGCTTTTATATCCTGTTCCAGACTAGAATGATGATGACAACAATACCATCTTTAGTGCAGTAAGGTGTAGAGAATGTACATAAAATCAGAACACCCATGGTGGTAGGCACTGTGCACACACAAAGATACAAAGACAAAACTGGAGGAAAAACTAGCATAGTGGAGGGGAGCAGGGAAAGTAAAGAAATATGCTGAAGTCAGGTCCTGATCTGCTAGACTCTGCCATTTTTCAAAGACAATAAAATACCATTTATGGCATGGTAGGAGTAAAACTGTATGTGGCAAAGCATTTTCGTTCAGAAAAAATGTCACACAGAAAATTAAAATAAGCAACAACTCAGAATATGGTGAATTGATTAATCTTCTTTGAGGTTTGAATTATTTATTTTAATTTCTGAACTTGTGTGATTTTGCTCACTCTCTGGAAATATTGCCTTCCTTTGTCGGTTTCTTTCTGTTAATAACCTGGATATATATGTGTGTGTGTGTGTGTGTGTGTGTGTGATTTCACTTTCTTCTGGGATAATAAACCTCATTAAGTAGACAAGATATGTTCTGTCCCTTTTGACTGGTGATCCTAGGAAAACGCCTGTTCTTTGCCAGGATGTAGTTATTCAATTTCTGGGTAAATCAGGCTAAAGGTGAACTTCACACATCACTTCTGTTTCCTTTTTTTTCCAGCATGTTAAGCACATTTTTAGAAATGTAAGTGCTGATGCGAGTTGTTTAATTGTGTGTCAGGGGTTTTGCTATTTGATGCAGATCCTTTCTGTGAAACACTTTGCTTTCAGGTCAGGTAAGAGAGGGGAAGAAACTGCTCTACTTTAGAAAAACAAAAAAGAAAGAAGTAATAGTCAGCAGATACACACAGGTTTTATGTAAGTCTACAATGTGCTGTAGTTGTAGTTGTAGCTGAAACTGAACCTAAGTCAAATCTGAGAAGTTATGGACTTCTCCAGATACTCCCGAAGTCAACAGGAATGTTTCACTGCATTGGCTGGGATGGCATGGCAGGGATTAGGTCTCGGGTTGCAGAGTCCAAGCTTCAACTGTGATTACTCTGGATTTTTGACATTTTGCTAGAGGTTAGTGGTAAGCAAAGTGTATTAAAAATAGAACTGGAGACCTGTCTGTGCAGACTGGGAAAACAAATGAGGGATTTTGTCCTACAGATGAGGAATAATCAATAAAAAGTAAGGGACAGGTTCTAAAAACTGTTGTCAGTCAGTGCATAGTAATCGCAGCAGTAAGAGTTATATTGAGTGATTGGAGCATTAGACTATTTACTTTTAGAGCTGCTATTTATGTTATCATGGCAATTTAAAAGCCACAACTGTCAAAAAAGCTTGGTTATTCAAATACAGTACAACATTCCTATAGCAAAATGTTGAACAAAAGCTCTCAAGTCTTTTTTATTCAGTGACATTCTGAAGTCCTGTTTGAGATAAACAGGATGTCGTCAAATCAATCAAGTCTACAATGAATGGGTTTCCTTTAGGTAAAGGACTGTGTCAGCTTCAGTTACTAAGAAACATAACAGATTGAGTATCTCTAAAGAAAACAGAATGATTTTTCTGTCTATAAAAATACAAAAACATGCTAGGCATTCTGATTTTAGGGAAGTGCCTGTCTTGAATATGGTCATTTTTCCAGCCCCATATACCTCATGCTAAAGAATGCTGTCAGCATTTTTTCCCATTATTCCTGTTTATGTAAAAGCTGTGTACAAAGTATTCTTTTGTAGAAAAAGCATGAGCAGTAAATCTATTCCTATATGCACCCAGGAACTAAGCAACTAACTTTGTTATTAACAAGACTGTGGCAATGCTCTTGTCTCAATAATGGTGTTTGACTAAATCCGGTGGATTTATTGGTAGAAACTAAAATCAGGAATACAATTAGTGGGCACATGGATGCATTGGATATATTGGGGAAGGCTTTCCCCAGACATATGTGCTGTCTCTTGGATCTGCTGCAGTTCTTTGAAGATGTCACTGAGTATGTGGATGGGGTGATCCAGTTGATGCAATCTACTTGTGCTTCCAAAAGACTTCCATTAGGATTTCTCACCAAAGGCTCACAAAGAAAATAAGTTGTTCAGGGCTAAGACGAATAGTGCCTGAGCGCTACTTCATAATTGTAAGATAAAAAACAAAGGGTAGGAGTAAATGGACTGTTTTTCTGATGCAAAAACCTCCACAAATGTTTGTGCTAGGGCCAGTGGTATCCACCATATTTATAATTGATCAGGAAAATAATCTGCTAAAAATGAATAGCAAGGTGATAAAGCTTGCAAATGATACTAAGTTATTTAGAGTAACGGAAAGAACAGAGTAACGAAGCGATACAGTACTGGAAAGCAAAATGCAATTAAGAGTGTTCTTAATACAAGACATGGTTAGTGTGGATTCTACTTTTGGGGGTGTTGCAAATGCTGAGAGTTTACATGGGTTCAAAAAGCCTAATAGATAAAGTTAATGGAGGAGATATGTAATAGGAGTAAGTGTGAATGCTGAAGGCTGCAGAAATATGTGAGGAAAATAATACCATACACTTGCCTTGTTTTTCCATAGGCCTCTGCTTTAAAGATGGTTGGATACAGGACTGTGGACTAGATGAGCTGACTTAGTCTGGCTGTTTTTATGCACTTTTCGTTCATTTGTAGCATGTTAGGGCCAAAAGCTGTGCAGAGCACGATATATTGTAATGTATAGTTTTGTGCCTCACAATATAACATGCTTTTAAACATGTGCTGGTTAGAGAATCTGTGTGCATAGGAAGTTAGCTACTTCTCAGGTTACATTATCATCATGAGACTTGCTTGCTGAGGTCACATGTACAAGCTCAGGTACTGCGCAAGCTACTCTGATTTAGAGTTCCTGGGCAGTGCATTTGAATCGATAAGAATTATACAGTTAAAAGATTGCACCCGGCTTTGAAGATGCCAAAACAGTATACCAAGTGACTATTAGGAAAAACAGCCCTGTGTTGGCAAGAGCTAAACAGGTCTGCATGGATTGTGTGATTTTTGGGATCTTCCTTCTCTTCCCACTGCTTATTCATGTGCCCTCAAATGGGAAGCACTGCACTTTGATTAAAAAAAAAAAAAAAACAGAAAAAAACAAAAAGAGTCCTGGATGTTCATCCCTCAGACCAGGTAATGACATAATATGCAGCCGTTTATCCAAACCAGGGAAATCTGCAGGCATAAGCTGGAAACTTTGCTGTAGTTCTGACCAGCTGTGGTTGGTTTTGTCTCGTCCTTTCCTGTTGGCGAGGCTGTCGAGGTGCTGTCGCACGTGAAAACTGTGCTGCTGGGTGAGCTGAAACCCTCCTCTGTGAAACTGGTAGAGGGAAGGAGAGGAGGAGAGAGTAGGACTGCTTGAAAGTAGGAAATGATTAAAAAATGTGAAAACTTTCTGGCTGCTTCCGAAAGCTTTTGCGAAGATTAGCGGCGGGGAGGATATGTTGATGATTCACATTTTCTGCTTTTGTTAATACTTCTGTGACAGTGAAAGGTGTCCTTGGACACTTTGGCTGAAGGTCTGGGTTACATGCAGTACACTGGAGTAAGGAAGAGTCGCAATGCACTTATCCTGAATAGGAAAGGGCTTGTTTTTAGTTAACAGCGAATCTCTCTTAAGCCTCCCTTCAGGCTCATCTGCCTTTGTTAGCATGGGTTTGCATGTAAACCTGCTCATATTTGTTGTAGGGATGGAGCGTAGGTGCAAAGATGAAGGAACCAAGCTCTTCCTGATCGTGGCAGATGCCATGAGGGGCAGCAGTCATGGATTGTGGCTGGCAGGTTCAGATTGGAGACTGGGAAAACTTTTTCACTTAGGAGGTTAGTGCTGCACTGGACCCAGTTGCCAGAGAGACTGGACTCTCTGCTGTGCCAGCATCTCGGCTAGACGAAGTCCCAGCAGAGCTGATCTCCTGTTAGCCACAGTCCTGCTTTGAGGAGGAGGAAGATGGACTGTATGACCCCGTGAGAGATCGTTTGCAACCAGCTTTTCTGTGGGTCTCTGACTTTATCGAAGTGAATCCTCTCTGTAACCTGAGTAAAATCTCCTCACCAAAGAATCGCCTGTCACCAACACGCAGCCACTGGCTTAGGGCCGTCGTGGGTGTCTGCCAGCGCTGTGGCTGCAAACCTGCCTGTGGGACTCCTTGCTCTTCCCGATGCCACCTTTACCAGCAAGGACATGTACCATCAGCATGGGGGGGTAGCAATGATGGGAGCGGGGCCTGATGAAACAGATTGTGGGGAAGTAAACTTCACAGGGCAGGCCTAAAGACCGACCACGTAGAGCAGCTGAATGGTGGTGTGCTAGGGCTGCTGCAACAGGTCTTGCTAGTGCATGGCCTGGGTTTATTAGTGGGCATATGAGTGCTGTTCGCATACAAGTGCAGGTAGCAGCTTAGGAGCAGGGACAAAAAGGACTCATGGAGTGTGCTGGGGACTTAGTGAAGGGAGTGGTGGGAGAAACGGAAGGGGCAAAAGACAGGGAGTTCGTCTTTCCAGTCACGACTCTTTTCAAATCTGTTTTTCTTAATAACCACGTGAGGTTTTGGCACCACAGAGTACACAGACTACCTCATGGCCTCACCGTCAAAGAATCCTAATCATTAAACCTTGTGGCTGTCATCGGAGAGAGCAAAATCTGGCCCTATTTGTGCAGTAATGCCCCATTTAAAAAAAAAAAAAAAAAGTGACTTGAGAAAGAGGAGACTTAAAAAAAAGTATCTTAGCATAAAAAAGGTCTGTATGTGTTGCATGTGGGTAACTCTAATGGCACAATCTGAAACCATAAGAGATATGGGAATAAAATATTTTGCAATAGCATTTATTTTATAGCCACAGCCTTTGGGACAGCAATAGGTTTTGCTTGCCAGCAATACAGTACTGAAAAGCAAAATGCAATTAGGAGTGTTTTTTAGCTATTATTTTCAAATATGTTTTTTAATGTTAAAAATACCTTTATTACATATCATGCTTGACTTGAATGCCTCATTCTGTTTTCTCAGCACAGCAAATGCCTTTTCCATTAGGTTTATGTAGTAAATAGTACATTTTTATTGAGCCTCCCCATAGCTACTTGTTGAGAACCTGAAATGCATCTGTTCCCTCATGATGTGCTGGGTGAATATCTGAAGTATGTTTTGTGGAAGGTTAGACTTTTCTGGCCTTAATCTGCTCATCCACGCTTCTGTTACTTTCTGTGGGAGAAAAGCACTCTAGCTAAAAAAAAAAGCAGGGTAGACAGGAACACAAATCTTATCTGTGATATTAAACTAGCTTCGTGTTCTGGTCTGATACCTGTCCATCTGATGGACACTCAGGTATCTCTCTGCAAAGGCAATAGTAGTTATCAAGCCTTGTTTAGACTCTAGTGGGAACTGAATGAAAACCATAAAGGAGATGTTTGAGTAATAGTAAGGGCGTTTCAAAAAACAGTCTTTCTTTCAGCTATAATAAACCAACTAAAAGACCAGAGCAGAATGGGTGGTGGCTTCCTTAGGAGATGCAGCTAGAGAGGAAATCCTGTATGACTGTGTAAATATAGTGACAGCCTGTGTCCCACAATGAATCGAACAGCTTTGCGGAAAACAAATAGTGCAAGAAGAAAAATGATGTTGCAGCATGTCATGTAGCTGCTGTATTCCAGCACGAGTGAAGCGAGCTGTGTGCATGTTATGTAAATCAGTTTGTAAAGACAAGACTGTGAGCCTCCTTGGATAGAAAATGCTGTAATAAATATTACTATTCCTGAGAAGGTTCCAAGAGGAAGTCTGTGTTCCATATATTTGTGTGACATAAGCTTACCCTTCATCTGTGATTAGAAATAGGATTACTCACCCATTGGGCTACTTCTGCTTGTATGTTTGGTTGTTTGGAATATGTAACTTTTTATTGTTATTATATTGGTTTAGAGCATCCTTAACAGACACCTTTTATTACAGACTCAAATTGACCTTCTTCCCCTACAGACTGATTGGGGTTCCTTCCTGTATATATTGCTGCAAATTATTTATGTTGGAAATGTTGAATTATAAGCAAAAGTCAGAGAGAGTCAAAAGGGTGACAGGTGCATTTTGCAGACTTTCAAACTTTTGCAAATTGTTTTGCATTGAAGCCAAAGCTTTCAAAAGCTTACTGTGAAATGGAATTTTTGAGAAATGTCCCTTCTCCAATTGAAAGGTCAGGCTTGTGACTTGGGCCATCTCTGCTTCTGTCAGTTCCTCTGGAATTAGCCAGCAAATGGACAAAAACCCAGTCCGTCAAAAAATTCATCAAGTTTGAAATGTTTCCATTTTAATAAAGTAATTTATGGTGAAAAAGTATTGCCAGAAATCTTATGGTCAGTTCTGCAGAAGTTTTTTTTTCTCCCAAAGAAATTCCTTCTGTGACTTACTAAAGAATTAACAAGGTTTCTGCCAATCCTCCTTTTGCCTCTTTAATTTGTTTTGGCTTATGTACTCAACAGGCAGGTAAATGGTTAGATAATGGTCTTTTGGGATGTAATCTCAGAGGACCTAACCCCGGCCCCACAGAAAACACAGGGGAGAGCTTGCCTCTTCCCCCCACCTCAAGCTCACTGGGCTTTGGAGGAACTCCCAAGTTTACAAGCATATTATTTGTATTTGTGAAGAATGAATAATTTCACATGGGTGACTACCTGTGCAATTGATAGAGGCACGTGATTGCTTTGCAAATGCTACATATAGATGCAATAAAGAATATGCTGACAGACTCAGTAAAATTGGTGGTAGTACTCCCTCTGATTCAGTGGGCCCACGATCAGACATTAGGCACTTGGATTTGAAAAATAAATCTCAGCAGTTTCATTTTGACCTGTCAAATTATTACAGAACCTGAGCTGAAGGAATCCAGAAATCACAGATAAAAACATGTGTTATGACAGCTTTGTCCAATTTAGTTTTCACCAACACAAGCAATAATAGTGCAGAATGTTAGTTTAGTGTGGTAACAATGCAGATAGATAGGCAGTGTGCTCCAAAGGAAGGAGCAATAACGTAAAGTTTCGATCAGAAAGATCAAAACTTTTCTGAGTGTATTTCATGAGTATAGTAGTGTGTGCATTTCATGAATATAGTAGTGTTTTATCTTTTTTTTTTTTAAGTAAGGGTTTTCACTGATCATAGGCTTTGTAAACCTGTGGAGAAAAGCTGCAAACTTGTGCTTTAATGTGGGAAGCAAAGCTGTTTCATAAATTTGACCAGGCTCATGCCTCAGCACTTATCTCGCTTTGATCAAACAACAGGAATTTGTTTCCAGAGAGGCCTCATGTTTCATGGCCTGCCCGTTGTGGTTTTATGCCCCTGAAGTGCATCTTAAAAAAAACATTCGTGATGAGGAAAAACAATATCCTTTCATTTGGAGTTTAATTACATGCTCAGATAATATCTATTTTTTCCTTCCTCTTCATTCATAGCAGATGAAGAATTTGTTTTCACTCGTTTTGTCTTTTATATCTTTCATTGAACTTGCACCTCTTTCAAAAATGTTTTTGACACTGTTTACCCTAGCCTGGCTACTCTAAATAGCGGAGCTATTCAGATGGAGCTAGTTTTCTGCTTCATAAAAAAAGAACAAAAGAAAAATGAGCACACGCTATGGTTTAGCATATCTAGTGCTAGGAAGGTGCTCCTGGGCTTTCAGTTGGGACCATGTTTGTGTTAAGCTGTAGATACCAATGTGGATATTCCTGACTCCAGGGACACAGAGACAGAGCCCTGACTGATCCCATGGGAGTCATGTGCTGCTTGCGAGTCACTTGATCATACCCAATCCTGTCCTAAGTTCAGATCTTTTTAAGTACCAAAAGAGTTGTTTCCAGGGAGAGAAGAATGGGAAAACATTGGAAAAGTGCGTATGAGTAGATTCTTTTCTATGTTCTCAAGAAATCATGCCAGGTTTCACACTGTGATTTAAATGATTTCATAAATTATAGCATATTTTAATGCTATTTCAAGGTAATATGGTGCACTGCAAAAGATTAAATGAAAAGGCTTATTATTATACCACTTTTTGTATATTAGTACATTTGTAATTGTATTTGAAATTAAGTCTGGTCGGTGAATCCAGGAGGCAGAGTTCTGATTTCTAATTTATCTTTTACCTACAACCAGTTGCCAGTAGATTGAATGATGCGTTTGTGAGGCACGTGGAAAATTTTGTTGTAGCACATCCAGGATCTGATTTGCAGTTTCCTGAAAGGGCTACCCAGCAGCGCCAGCAATTAATCAGGATGTAGCACAAGTTGCAGTGGGAGCATCGTCTGAGGAACGAGTGAATGTTTTCCACTGTTGAGGGTGAATGGGGATGAAGGAATGGTTCTTTGGTTTCCATCTGACTAATTGCACACAGAGCTTCCTAAATCTCTCACAAAATAAATAAAGTCCAATTCGATAGCCATGGCCAGTCCTGTTCCTTTTGAACATATGGTGACTGAACCCATCCAGATGGTAATAGAGCCATCAGGTGATGAGTGGCAAGAAACCTCAATACTCTGCATGTAATGCAAGAATACAGATTTCCACTCCCTGTTTTTTTTAATAGCAGGCCACTCATTACCAATCAGGGGTATTGTACAAGCCAGTCTTGCCACTTCTGAAATATTGCTCTGCTTTGTAAAAGCCACTTGACCGTATCTACTGGAACAGGATTTTACTGTTTGCTTGGTTTTTTTAAACTCAAAACAAAAGCAGTGTGCTTTGGTATAATTTGAGTTTATTGTTGAACCATTATGTAGCCTTTCATTCTCTGTGAGCATCCCAACACCGGTGTTTTATGGACCTAAGAAATTGCAAGGCACCATATTGTTTCTTGCTCTAGCAACCAAAGTACATAGCTAAGAAAACCAAAGTTTAACCTCTGGCAGTGCTGTCATATGTTAGCTGCCTCAAGAAGCTGAAGTTCTTGATACTGGTCAGACTACAATGAAAAGCAGATGCACCATTATTTTGCATTTCCAAACTACATCTTGGTGGATACATACATACACGCATACATATATAAACACATGCTCTTTTGTTATGCAGCTGCGTGAACTTTTCTTTTTTTATTATATCTTGGCAATGACAAAATCTTTGTAGGTCAGCAGGTAAATCACTTTGCTGGTTCTGAGCGTGCTATATGGTTGAAACGGAGGAGAAGTGTTGCTGATACTTTAGTGAGTATATGTTGGTTATCATGTTTGACATTTAGACATAACTTTTTCATGATGTACAACACCTGCTACTCAAAAACAAATTTCCTGAAGTAAGAAACCTCTGCGGTTTCTACCTGTTCATCTCTGATGAACTGTCTTTTATTGACCTCTAAAAGTGACTGGTGTAGAGGTCACTGGTCTTTTTCTCCCTCTTCCATGCTCAGCTGAGTGTGCTTTTAAATTACATATTGTACCCCAGCATTCCCAAAATGGGACAAACAGTAAAACCTGTCTAATCAGATTTAAATAGGAAATCAGTTTCTGAAGGTATAATTTCTCTGGTAAAAATGTGGCTTATTTGGTGACTTTGTTAACGATCTAATTCCTAGAAACCTTCTGTTAACAAAGTGCTGCTGAATCCCTCCTCCAAATTCACTTCCTCTACCAGATCTGTGGACAATAATCTTCAATTGAAACTCTTCAAGTATTTTAACAAACAGGAAAAATAGGGTTTTTTTTCACATCAAGCTGGCGTATGTAACTTCCAACTATGTGCCTTGGACCATTTCTTTTTACCACTAGTAATTGGTTTTTGTTTGTGTTCCAGCCGTAGGACGCAGCCTTACAAGTATGTATGGGAATAACTTTGTCCCAGGAGCACGGTATCGTTGGTTGCAAGGACACTGCTCGTGGTTATAAAAGAGGCTAGCTTGTATGTGTGTCTGCAAGAGTGAGAGATTAGATTTTAGCTTCTGCAGATGCTGTGCCTGATCTTGCTTTCATGTGACAGTGTCATAAACCAGGGTAACTCCATTCAAATGAAAAGCTACTCCCTGGAGTAAACACTGTGAAAGCAGAGTCAGCTCCTTCTCCATTGATTCTTCAGTTCTGTTTATAAAGGGTTATGAGCATCTGGGTACAATTGAAATTGCTGCTAATAATAAAAGAAAGGCAACAGATTTCTGTAGGGTGATAGGATAAAGGGTATTTTTTTGTGGACATTGCCCCCTGCACAGTACTTTTAATTTAATTGTGAAAGTTTGAAGACGTAGGTGGCTGGGTGTTGCATGTATTGTATGGCTATGGGAGATAGATGTGGAGAAATTTAACTTGGGGAAGAGAGGGTAAGTCCCAGAGAAGTTTTGAAAATGTGGTAACTAGCTGTAACTTAATCTTGTAGCAGAATTCATTTCAATAGTACAATGAAGAGCAAAAGTGTTTTCCTAGAGTGTGTGTGTTTTTCTATTGTTTAGCATTCAAGGGCATTTGTTTTTTTTAAATTAAGATATAGGAAAGGAGTCAAAGTTAACCGTCTGTGCCATGTTCCTGAATTGCAATATAGATGGGAACTGGAGAACTGGAAACTGCAGCTCTGTTCCACAAGGGCACAAGCACGAGCAGTTCCGCTTCCTCCGCTCTTCCTGGGCACGGGGCTCGCTGCAGTGAGGACGTCTTTCATACAGAACAAGAACGTTCTGTCCTTTCCTATGGAGGAAGATTGGCATATTATTATTCCATATTCATTTGGAGTAGTATTGGCACAATGCCACTCCCCGACTGCACTCTGCTGACACAGGATCTCTCTGGGCTGCTCCCCAAGTTCTCCGTTCCCTTTTCCCCGCAGTGTCGTGTTACCTGCTACGTACAGGAGACTGAAAAGCAAGATTTTCAGCTAGAGAAATAGAGAAATGGTAGTCCTTCTTAGAGTTCATCAATTGTTTTAAAATTATTTTGAATGTTGTCCTGGATTTTCTGACAGTTCAGTGAACTTGGGTGCTTTGTGCCAAAGTAACATTTTTAGGGATATGCTGAGGTTTTGTGAGTGTTTTAATCGCAGAAATTCCTGACAAACTCTGCAGCCGGCCGTTCTCCCTTTGACTGTGTGTGAATGAAGGACATTCCTGTGGGCGCGTGTTGAAATCGGAGCAGAGGAATTCCTCCCTGCTGGTACCTATCACTGATGGGCATACCCTGCTGGGGGACGTGCCACCGCTGAGGGCATGAACCAGCTCTTCAACTACTGCGTTTTTCAGTGAAATCCAAATCTGCTCACCTTGCACTGAAAGCAGCAATGTCTGCCAGAGGGGTGGGGTGGGCAGCTGGAAGTGGTGATGGTTTTCGTCTGCTGATTCGGTCTCCACGTCTGTCTGGGCTCCAGCCTTCCTAGCTAGAAACCTTGGCTTTGTGTGCTGGGCCCAGAGCTGGTTTACCATAGCTGGCTTAATGCAGCTCAGCGAGGCTGCAGTAATCAGCTGTGTGAGGTCTCTTTGCTCCTTTGCTGGCTTATGCTTCAGTGCGAGAGGGGGATTGCAGCAGCCTGGAGTAAACCTTGGTAACTCACATGTTCGCCTGAGTCCTTGGTCTAGACTGGCTTTGAATTTTGCAGAGAGAAGTGACCTTGAAGGTACCTGCGACAGGGAAGTGGTGTAACCAAGCAGGATAAAATTCAATAGCTCTGCTCCCTCTGGGGTTGTTTAAAGTATTTACTTGGTTTGGATTTGTTCTTGGGGCTGCTACTTCTGAGTTTTCACTGAGACTTCAAAAGAATTCCCAGAAGGTCGGTTGAGGGTTTCAAATTTTTATTGGTTATAGTTTGCTTAAGTGTTTGCAAAGCTCCTCCCGAAGTTTGTCCTGACTCTAGAGGCTGTGGCAAAACCCCAACAAGAGGAAGGTTTACAGGGTTGCTGTTAAGAGTTTATGGAGACAAAATTGTTATTCAGGATCCCCCAACTGCCAAGACTAACTGCGGTGCTGGCTGGTGAAGGCAGTAGTCTGCTTTGGATCTGTCATGTTACCAATGTTGTTTACTCACTTAGGTCTTTCACTGATTTAAAAAAGAAGTGGGACCCCTATTTCTAAGCGGCATAACTTCATCTAACGAAGTTAGAGGACAGATTAGACTTCAGTCATTTGAAGCATTTTTACCCACATGCAGTTTAATTAACGCGTGCTGTAGCTTCCACTGTCCATTGGGCAGTAGTGGTGAATTTACCTATGTAGATGCAGGTTTGCAGTAAGGAGAGAAAGGCTTATTATATAGAAAGGAAAGCTGGTGACCCAGACTAATAGGATAAGTGCAAACTCTATCACATTCCTTCCCTGCACTGTGTATAATATGCACAGGCTAAAGGGAAATGCTAAATACTTTTACATTTTTTTAAAAATACTCTCTAGTACAGGAAACAGAGAAATATGTCCCCACATAGCTTTTGCAATGCAGATTGGCTCCCCTGACCCATATTAATAAAAGCACCAGCATCTTGGGGGGTGGGGAAAAGAACATTGCAGAACTTTGCTTTTTGCCTTTCCCAGCTAGTCTTTCTTCACTTGCTGACTGTAGTGTAATGATGTGGGTCAGGCATTAATACAGAACGTTAAAGCATGTTAGAGGGATGGTACTTGTTATATCCAGAAACTTTAGAATGCAGGTTTCCTTTTCTTAAACACTTCAGGGGAAAAAAGTGAAATATTTTCTTTTACATTTGATGTGTAGTACTACAGCCAGTAAATTTAAAACCATGGCAGAATTTCTAAATGTCATCTATATAGCATAAATTTGGAGTCTGATTTTCAGAATTGCTGATTACCTACAAATCTAGATCATGTGAATGGAAACTGCAGGTGTTTAGTACTTCTGAATGTCAAATTTCTTTTCCTTTCCATGCAGGAATTGATAACTTGACATATTGTATGTTCCTGTATGTATGTACATGCAAATGTGGTTACATATATATAATGTGTATGTGTCTACAGTCTACCCAGAACTTTTACCCAGTCCATTATTTATGCATACTACGTAATTTAATAAGATGATGATTTTCCTCTCTGATTTAGTGTTTATATCCTGATTTTTTTGATTTTGTGTTTTTATTTTTAGCCTATCTTCTGCGACATGAACAAGGTGATGAGGGCCCCGGGGAGGATATTGGCCATTTTACAGTTCTCATTCAGTGAATCGTAAACCGAAAGCCATTGCTTCGTTCTGTTTGCCCCATTGTTTGACATACCTTGCCCATATGAAGGGTGGCTTCATTTGCTTCTTGTTCTGGAGGGGGACAGCACTTCTTTAGTGGCAGATTTTGACTTAGCAGATGTGGGAGCGGGATGGCACCAGGTTGGCCGTGCAGCTCGTGCATGGCAGCAGGCTTTCCACATGCCGTGACCTCAGCTCTGGGGCAGCAAATGCTGACTGGGAACTCCCTTGCGAACGGAGAGCTTCCTAATCCTTTTCATATGCAAGGGAACCTGATCCGTTCCAGATGTACACAGATTTAATGACTCAGGAAAGTACTCCCTTAAAATGAGGCTTACAGCACAATCTTGTATAGCCTTTCGGAGGAAGATCTGAAGTCTTTTGTCAGCCCCCTATCAGTGAAGCTTTTCAGAGTTTAATAGCAAGTGGATTTTATGTTGGAGCTGTAATTGGGGGCAACTAGTGTTCTCTTAGAAAGCAGGTTTTCTTTCTCTGTTGAAGAAAATGTTGTTATAAACACCAACATTTTGGTGTGATACACTTTAACAAATAAGTGGTAGCTTTAGAAAGGAGTAACACTGACTAATGACAGTTATTTTAACATTATTTTTTCTGGGCTTATTTTTCAATAGGATTTCACTGTGAACACTTTTTATTATTCAGGAGGAAGAACAGCATTCTCAGAGAGTTTGAACTGGTGTTACATCTCAAAACACTACTGCTACAAATTCAGAGAGGGTTCTTTTCTCCTTTGCATATCACACTCTTAAGTATAAAGAAATTAGTGTAGAAGGGAAAGAGGTAGTGTCAAGGTTGATGTCAAATCATGGTAATCAGGAGACATTCATGTGTAGTGTGCATTGAGTTTAGTATCAGCCCTGCAAAAGATAAATATTTTGTAACTTTCCATCACTTATTAAAGTAGATCCTTCCAGATTTTGCTTATGGCTTTGATAGATGTTGGTTTAGTTTTTTAAGTGATTATAATAGATGATATTATAAACTTCATGAGAAGTATTCCACAGTAATAAATGGTTGGTTTTTGACTTCCCTGGTTCCAAATATGTGCTTTTGATTATTAGAAAATCCCAGCAGATTGTTTTGTGTATCTGGATAATTTCTCTGCATTTCAAGAGTAAATGTTGAAGTTGTGGCCAAAAGATTTAATACTTCCTAGTACTCTCATATAGTTGTCCCATTACTTTTGTATATAAAAAGCAACAGCTCAAATTATTTTGACTTCTCAAACTAGTTTTTCAGTGGATCCTGCCTTACAAACGCTTTTGCAAATGTTTATTTGCACTGATAGTTGACTGCAAGAATAAACCATAAGGTTTAGAAAGCAAAGTGTCCAATTAGAGGTAGGATTAGTTGGTGTCTGCAATTAATTGTAAGCATGAAAAAGCAGACACATTTCTTGCAGATTTATACCTGCCTTCTCAGAAGCTGTCACTGAAATGTAAGCCATAGTTTTGGGCTATAATAAAAGAGTAGAGATCATCATAAGTGAAATAAGTACAGGAAACATGTGCTATAAATATTGTCTACATTAAATGGAAAATACTGAAAAGTTACACTCACAATCCGTAAGCATCAGCTTTAGAGACTGAGTCTAGACTGTCTTACTCCAAACTTCATCTTAGAATCATCTGTATTGATTCATGATGAATTACTATTATTTTAATTCAACCATTCCCTTGGTATGCCACTTACTGAACATGACTCCATGGTGTTAGGTCCATCATAAACACCTAAGGAAAGATTAGTCACATTCAGTTGATGTTTATTATAATTTTCATATGTTTTTCCACTTACGCGGGTTTCTAGATTTTGTTTGAGCCTCTGTGCCTTTTGTCCTCTCCATAGCATAACTCCAAGAAGATTTTTGAAAGGTTACTAGAATGTTAAAGTAAGCTTGCATTATTGAGAGACAAAAGAGCATTTGTATTTAAATGTGGCATAACAATATTTTGCACTTGTTGCATTTCCCCTGTGCAGTTACTTTATAGTCTTCCACTATTTTACTCTCAATAAAATCATATAAACAGTAAGTAATGTGAAATGATTTCACATTAGGATTATAGGATTTCCTGACAGTCACAAAAGACAGTGCTAGAACCAGGGATTCAGGAGATGCTGGTTCCTTGTATGGCCCACTGCACTGTATGTTGGGCATATGGCACATCCCTGAGTTATTAACCTCCAAGCTCTTGCGCAGTTGAGTTATGACAGTCCTGTAGTAGGAATGAAGGAAGAAAGTGTGAAAGTCGCCAAGAGTTAAACTGCTGTAATTATTTTTGCCTACAGTGTTGATGACAGAACCACCTATCTGGCACTGGGAGCGGTGAGGAATATCTCACTTAACATTTCCATCTCTAACATCGGGGATGACGCCTACGACACCAATGTTTTCTTCAACTTTTCTGGGGAGCTCTTCTTCATCAAAATGTGGCAAAAGGTAAGAAAGGCAAATTCGCTGTGAGCAAGCCTCCTAATATTAAAGCAGCTTACTTGCAAGATGTAGGGATGCAGGGTGGCCTGGTCTGCATAGCTGAGACATTTGGGAATTATTTCTGGTTATATTGGGCTTGAATTTGTTGCAGACTCTTTACTGAGGTTGTTTCTTTTGTCAGCTTAATCTGTGTAAAGGATATCCTTTGTGTTTCTGTAGAAGGCACAGCACTCTTATTTGAGGTGTGCTAATGAAAAAGAAGGGCTGTTTGGTTGAGGCAGTTAAGAGAAAGAGGGAGACTGGTTGGAAACCGGTAGGATACTCAGTGGAGCTGAAGTACAAAGTCTGTCTCTAGTTTGAGTGGAGGGGGGTGCCAGGCTGCATTCACCAGTCCTGGTCACCTCCTGACCTGCGTTTCCAGGTTTTCTTTTTACAGAAACCAAAGTACAAGGCTGTTCTTTGGTCAAGGACTGGGTGGTGGCCAGGGTACATCTCTACATCCAGGAGCTCAGAAACACTTATGATTTGACCTGCATGGACTCAGTTGAAAATTTTGAGCTCACATTTAGATTGAAGTACTTGGCTATTTTCATTAGCATGAGTTTCACCTAGAGATATGGTGTTGAAATACAAACACTGAATCAAGCTTGTTACAAACTGATGGCCCCCAAAACCTTCTGAGTGAGAGCAACATGTGAAAGCAGTTGTGTAAAATGGGAACTGCACAATTGTAACAACATTTTGGCTATTTTTCTCCTAGTTTTTACAGTGATTCACCTCTCTGCTGGAGCTCTGCTACTCTCTGTAAGCCATGAGAGCAATATTGAAAACAGTAGCACGACTGTTGCAAAGTGGGATGAACTTAGTCCATTGAAACAGTGGCATTTTGCCATTATTTGTCATATTTTATAAAGAAGGATTATTATTCATTTCAGTTATTATAAATCTCTTTAACTCATTATAATAAACCAAAATATAATTTCTGATACATGTTAATTCTCATGGTGTTTGGTTTTGACTATTACATCTCACATGCAATAACAAACTTTGGAAAATTGTCTTTGTATTATAAACCTTATTTTCAGACATTATGTGCTGAAGTGTGCAGTTTATCAGGATAACAAAAAAAGGGAATAAAACAGAAATGCCTCATGCCAATGTGCAGCTTCTCCATAATGGAAGTTTTACATGAAGACTCTCAGGGCCTGGCCCAGTTCCCATTGAAGTCAGTGGGAGGGTTTCCATTGTTTTGCACTGGAAAAGAAACAGATCTTGATGTATGCTTTTAGCAGGTTTATTTCCCCCCCCCCACCCCGTGCTTACGTGTTGAATATTTTACATACACAGTTACCTGGAACACCAGTTGGTTTTGTTGTTCTTGGTGGCCAACACTGTCGGGGAACCAGCTGAAGATTATATTCTGTTTCCCCGTAGTATTTTACCTTAAGCCTGGGTCTCAAGCAGGCTTGAAACAGCTGTGCTGAATGCTGTCTAGAAAGAGCAGTTTCTGGAAGCAGATGATGTTGTAGGGTTATCTCACTACTCAGTGTCTCCTCTGCTAGTAGAAGCTAGCATTTCTTTTTAAATAAAAAACCGAACACACAATACACATCAAGCAAGCATGTAGGCTCCCTTCTTCACCTTGCAAACAGGGTCATGGTATAGTCTGTTATTATTCCTGCAGTTCCATTGTTCTGATACAGCTTTTTTCTGATAATTATTTTACCAATGGTTTTGAAAAACAGGAACAGGATTCTGTTGGGCTATTTTACTTTCTCTCAATCAGCTCTTGCTTCAGGATGAACTAATGTGCCTTTGGCCTCACTGTCTGTCCAGATGGGAAACTGAATTATAACCTCATAGCCTCAATTGCAGTGTTACATTTTCCCTAAGCTCTTTGAACAATGACTTTTTTGTAAAATATTACGGACTCCATGTTTCATAACCTACTCCCATCCCTTGACATCTATGCATAATACATACTGTGCATGTACTTTAAATAGATTTTGTTCCTGGTTGAACATTGCCCAGGCAAAAATCCAGAACATAAAGTCTGAGTAGAAATGACGACTCATAAGATTTGCCTTAGTGGAGCAATTTCGGAATCAAAAGAACTTCTTGTTGTGGGAAACTCTTTGCAGCAACTGCCTGTTAATGAATATCCCTTAAATGGAAGAGAGCAGTCTTTTCTGTGTGGTTACTTGATACTTTTTCTCTAAGGTTTCTCTAAGGTATCTTCTGAGAACAATGACTGCATGATGAGCTTTAATTATCTGTCTTTGTAGTCATTTCAAGATGCTGTGACTCTCCTGTTTGTTTTCCCTGCGTCTCCAGTGGAGTTTCTAGTAGATTGAGTACAATTTCTTTATCTAGATCGGTTACACTGAGATTCGAGAAAGCAAAAGTTTAATGCTGTTTTTTCAACAGTCAGCTTCTTAAACCAAGTAAAATAGGTGCATGAACAGTCGTTGAGACAAAATGCCACATAATATATTTGAAAAGAAAATGATGGCCTAGCTTAATAACGATTGCGGTAGCATTCAGTTAAATGCTTTAGTGGAGCTAGCCCTCGTTCCTTTGTGGAGACTGAGATTTCATGAGCTGTGATAGACAGAGTACCTGGCAGGGATTCGCTGCTTCTCAGGGAGGTGAAAAAGTGTTCATGGGCTGATATTTAAAAGGCTCCATTTATTCCGCTGTCTGATTTTCCTTTTGCTCTGCAGCCAGTCCTCCCCGGCTCCGTGGGTGGAAGCCCAAAGTTTTCTTTCCATTGCTTCTGACGGACAGTCCTTTAATTGAGAGGCACAATACACGGCATGCACTTTAAGGGACAGGCTTTTCATCCCTGCCTACTTTCCCTGTAGCATTTCTTACTCTGTCATCACTACTGCCGTGTAAAGGGGTTGCTGTCACAAAAGTGTCAGTACCCTTCACTGCTCAAAGGACCCTGCCACCGTTTTTGAATACTTGAAGATTAATCCAGGGAAATGAACATAAAACTATAAAATACCAAGTTTATTAACTAAAGAAATTCCTGAAGACTTAATATGTAATTGTGGGTTTCATCTGTAGTAGCTTAATGTACATATTCTTTGTTTCATTATGATTACATTCACTACTTTGTAGTTTTGCTGGTGACAATACCGGTTATTGGGGATGACACTTACATTATGAACTTCGCTTGTTCACTTAGAAAAAAAGATTTTTTTTTTTACCATGTTGACTAGGAAGCAGGGGAAGACCCTGCTTCTGTGTAGAGTAGAACTTTTTTTTTTTTAAAGTCTAAAAATTTATTATCCCATAATCTTAGTCTGACTTCAGGGAAGCGTTTTTTTTAAGAGCTTGAAAAATCCTCTTAACAGAGGGGAGGATATCATTTTCCCGAAGAGGAGAAGGCAGAGTGATGTTTGTGTGTTAAGGAGTCTGGAAAGGGAATTAAAAGCTATTCCTGTTAATTTCTACATCATTTTGAGTCTACTGAAATTGTATCACTGCCTACTGACTTCTGTCTAGCATGAGGAGAGGGACCTTTTGCTGAAAATGCTCATCAGCAATGGGTACTCTGCTCGCCGTTCATTAGCTGCTGTTGGGAGGAAAAAGGTATTTTCAGCACAGTTACCAAAAGAGCACTATAAGCTTGCTGGCAGTGGCGGTTAACATTTTTCTGAGATTCACAAGAATGCCGGTCAAACAGGCGCTGTTGAAAGAGGAAGTCCTGTTCTTCATCTGCTCCTGGCTGCAGGTCCAGCTCTTCTCCTGTCCTTCTGCAGTGTTAGTTTTCTGCGAGTTCAGTGAGATATGCTGGCTTACTGAGGGGTGAAACGGGTATGAGATAAGTGCAAAGAAAGCAATGGAAGTACATGATCAGGGAGCTGAGGTTGGGAGGAGGGCACAGGCAGGACCATATCTTTTGGCAACAGCTGTCTATTAAGTCAGCTCAGGTATAGCATAAATTTTGCAGTAATGGCATAAAAATAGCATGTAGCATAATAATGGTAAAAACAACAATAATAGCCCAATATCTATGGTGTTAATCTCTCACTGCTCTTAAAGTGTTCTGCAAGGGCTGGCTGGAATCTGAGAGCTAACCCCACTTCAGCGCTGGTTGCGGAGAGAGGAGATCAGGAAATCCCATTGCTGACAGTAATTTCCAGCCGTGGATTATTTCTTTATTTCAGACAGTCTCCCAACATCCAAGGCCAGCTGTAACACTCCTGCTGCTTCTCACAGCTTTTGCAAGCAACAGCTGAGGGAAGTTAACAGGGCTGGGCTGGGGCAGAGAAAAAATAGCAAGGTTATGGTTTCCTCCAATGCAGTCTCGTAATTCCTTAGTGAGCGTGTATCTGAAACTTTTGTGCTGATTATGAATATTCTAATTTTTTGAGTCATGTTGCTTACATTCTGGGTTTTTTCTGCTGATAAGTAATGTGATACCAGCTCTTTCTTGGCTAGCAGAGAGGTCATGCACTTTGGATGTGAACTCCTTCTTGCTCTGAACGTTTGCTGACTCTCTCTTGACTAAGAGAGCCCAGAAGAGGAGCACACACGCATGTAGAGTTTAATTTTTTCCAAACTGGAAATTCCTTTATGCTGGTTTCCCATACTGCTCATACTTTCTAAGAGTTTTAAGGCTGGTGGGAGCAGGATACTGATAAAACACAAAAGCCAGAGACACGTGCCCTCTTTTACATCCAGCTGTGCCAGTGCGAGGAATTGGTTATTCATTCCTGATTATTCATTATGGCTCTTTTTTTCCAGCTGTTATTGCCCCTTGGGATCCACTGGCAGAGAGGTTAGTGTGATCACTCTCAATTCATATCCAGCTGGTTAGCTGAAACCTTTTAAATTAGTGGTTTGAGTTAATCCAGCTGATTTTGCATGGAGAGAGCTGGAATTGCTCCTCTGAACCATTCTGCCAGAATGTCAGAGAGGAGTGGTGCCAAGTAGCATGGAAGCTGTGACCTCTTCCACTGACACAAGCACATCTGGAAGATTGCCCAAACAATATATCACTTAAGTGAGGGGATTTGAACCCTTTTTCCAGGAGAGTTTTTATAGCCAGGACTTGGGAATATCAGTAGTATGGCAGGACTGCCGCATGCTCCTTCTTCATTTTCGTGAATCAAATGCTTGACTTTTGCTCCAGAGTGCACCAAAACGCTTTTCATCCCTCGAGCAAAACTGTGTAAGTTCTTAATTGGAAAGAAAAAAAGACATGCTGTTCAACCTATCTGACTTCATTGTTCATTTTAATTTTCTTTTTCTGTGAATGCTCAATGAAAAACTCAACTTTTATCCTTCCTTAGGGATAAGTAAGGAGCAACTCTTTTTCAGGCCAGAGGCTGTTACAGCTATATAATATCCTCCTAGCAGGTAGGAATTGAAGTTTAAACTTTTGATCCCGACTTTACTCTCGGGATTCACTTATCACTCCCCCATTCAGGTAATGGACCTTGAAGATTGGGTTTAGTTGTGTAATTAGTACTGGTCGGAGTCTTATAAATTTACGTATGTTCTACTTTGATTTATCGTGTATATCTAATAAGGAATCTTCTTTATTTTTCTTAATGAATAAACTCAATGAATAGAATGCAGAATTTGGCATGCCTCTTAATTTGACTATTTACATATATGTAAAGAGTGGTTTTAGGGAATAGTCTGGGATGCTCTGTGTGACTTGGATTATTAATGGAGGTTTTGTTCATCTCTCTAGCCCTTGCTCTTCCCTTGGGGCTATGAGGAGAATGATTTTTTTAAAGAAAGAAGAAACGTGTGGATGAGTACATTTATGTGAAATGTGCTTTTTGTAGAGGCTGAAAGAGAGTCAGTGCTGTAGTGAGATACACTGACAGTGATTCCCGACCCATCTTCTGGTGGGGTTTCACCACAACTTCCACCTGGCCAGGACTTGCAGGCCCAGCTCCAAGGGGTGCAGAACGGCTTTTGGGGCCATGCGTGACACCAGGGCGTCTCGTTGCTGTCAACACGCAGCCCATAGCTCCACAGAGAGCTGCTTCCTCTTGTGTGCGATCGGGAACCACGCAGTGCTGGGAGCTACGGCACGATCGCATCAATGAGGGCCACGACACAGGGCTTTCAAAATCAGATTTGGCTGCCCCGGTTGCTGAGGTAGAGCCACACTATTATCTCTATAAACAGCATTGCTGAGAGCAAGGAAAATACTCTTCAGAGAGGGCAGGGTCAAGTATGCTACAAGCTCAATACACTTTATATTGGTTGTGTTCATTCAAAGGCTATGTTTTCTGTAAGGGAAAGATGGCCAGTGTCTTTCCTTTGTCCTAGTGTCTCTCTTCATTATCATCTCTTGCTTTTAAACTGAGTAGAGAGAGACTTACCAACATTTACAGTGACACAATTACGGGACAGTACATGTCTTCTGTCTTCTTAAGGATGAAGTTTTAAATTGTTCAAACTTAAACAACCCCTGCAAAGACTATTAAGTAACAGTTGATTTTTGCGGCTTTCTAGGACTTTCTTTATAGCATGAAGTTGTTGGGTTTGGGCTTTGTTTTTGTTGTAACTTGAAGCTTAAAGCTTGTCGACTTTTTGGTACAAAAGGTCAGTTCTGTCCTTGTAGGAGTTTCTTTTAGTCACTTTTAAGGAAGGCAGTTCAGGATGGTGCCAGAATATAAATGTCACCCTGAGGTGAAAATCTGATAGAATTGTAAGTGATTTATATATATTTTAAGTTGCCGAGTCCTGTGGCATGTTGTACAGCCCTGTGCCATGCGGCAGGAAGTGGTGGTAATTGTTCTCTTCCATCTAGTTGTTCAGATATCTCCTGTGATGCTAATAGGCTCTATAAATAAAATTGAATCCCTCTTCTTTAATTATTTTTTTTTAAACACAAGGCATGGTCTTACAGTCATACTTTAGGCATAGCCACTCTAAAGTCAACAGGAGTTTTGTCTGTAGAAAGACTTCAAAACCAGCTTCGCATTATTTCAGTTGCAGTCAAGAAGATCAGCAAAGGCATGAAGAGTGAACAGCTTTTAGCTGAAATCCAAGGAGGGTGAAGAAATTAGGAGCTTTGCTTTCTTTCAGGTTGATACCGGTGCCCTATGCTCTTGTGACTCTCTCATGAACTTCCTGGTTAGTATCGGTGTGAGAGAAAAGTCCTGGCCTTTTTTTTCTTTTGTTTCCTCTCCCTCTTTCTTGCTCATTCTTTTCTTTTTTCCTTCCTTTGAAAACACGGTAAGCAAGTTCTCAAGAGAATCTTAATTTCTTCTTGAGGATTAGGTAAAGCAAGTTCCTTCTATCCGCACTTCTCCCTGTGTGCAGCTGAGAGGTAATGGCTTAACCTTGGGTTCAGCTGGGATCAATCTAAATTCATATTAGCAGAAATAGGCACGTTAAACCCCTCTCTGAAGGAGACCCTGGGGCCCCAAATCCTTTTTCGTTTCCAGAGCAGGAGCTTCCCGTGGCGTTTCCCCCAGAGCAGGGGAGTGAGCAGTGCAGAAGGGAAGGGAGGAAAGTATTTGGGCGAGCTCCGCTGTCCCATGGGGTGTTTGGTGGGGCTGGGAGGCGATGGGTGAGCCGGGGACCCCCTCCCTGAGCCGTCCTGGCAGCCCCCGCCCCAGGTTGTCAGCCGCGTGCTCCCCAACCGGCAGCGTTTTTGCAGCCTGACTTTGGGAGGAGTCCAGAAAACCCGTGTGTGACTTTTGACTGTAACCATCTGCAGAGTAATGATTCAGTACTTTCCACTTAGTGAGAGGAAGGAGAGTGCACTAAAATGCTGTTCTGGAAAGTAGCGCAGCACCTCTTAAAGTAAAGCCTTACAAGTGAACTGCTAAGCTTTTGGTTAAAAAAAAAAAAAAAAATCACCAAAAAACCCCAAACCTGTTTCAATAGCCTATATAATATAGATAATGAATTATATTATTGAATTTCAGCAGTGTCACTAAATTAGGTAGTATCTATCATGTCATCAGTTCTTGCTGTGAAAAAGTCCTTATGCACCTTTTTGTTCAAGTTTCTGAAAGAGAAAGACCAAAAAATAAGAACCTGTGTGTATTTTAAAAGGCATTCCTGGGGTTTCAGATTTGGCTTTGGGGGTTGGTAGCTGTAGGTTGCATTAAGGATTACTCATTACAGGGAAATACTCAGTGCCAAACTCATTATTATAGTTATAAGCTTAGTATTGTTCTTTACACGTAAAAAATACCACCGGGGAAGAAGGGGGCAAGAGCTTGATTTTCTTGATTGTGTTTCTCCATCCAGATTATTTTTAATTTTTTTTTATTTGTGAGTTTTTTGCTTTGATTTTTCATCACAGTATGTGTAGTTGATGACAATTGAATTTATTTACTGAACTTTTTGTGAATTCAAGCTTTTTGTTATAAAACTAAGAGTGGTTAGCTGTGTTTGAGTTGAGTATACCAGTATTCAGCAAAATTGATGGATTATGCACAGGAAGTTGTGTGACAGTATATGTTGGCATATGTTATCTGTGCTTTCAGAAATACCACTAGGAATTGAATATTGATTTCTTCCACTTTATTTTTTCTGCTTTTAATTTTAAAGGAAGGATGTTTTGAAGATATATTTCTGTTATTATATAATAATAACATGTATGACCCATGGGTTATCTGTAGTAGCAGAAAAACAGTTCTCCTCTTAATGTTGCCATGCATCCATGATTCAGTAGTATTACATACAGGCGTGTGTGTTTGTGTGTATGTATGTATGTATCTACATGCACAGGTAAGATGAAGCAAAATTTACCCTGAGCCCTTTCTCCTCTAATGGCTTCTTTGTCTCTGATTTTTGCTTGGGTTATCTGAGAGTGTGGACTCACGTACACGAAAAATGTAATGCTATTATTAAGCTTATCTTAGTATTCCTATGCACAGATCATGAGGGAATAATCCAGCCTATAATACATGTTCATCCACAATTTTTCTAAATAAAGGTGTAATCAAATGCAATGCACTGTTGAGAGATTACGACATAGAATTTACAGTTTCATCATACCTGTAATGATCCTAAGAATATAGGCACATGCCAGTGTGTAATTTTTTTCTTACATGTTTTTTTTCGCTCTTATGACTTAATTTTCTTTTCTGAATAAATGCATTGTATCTGGCAGCATTTGATCCTACAAAGTGTCTGCAGTTTTGTAGAAAAAAGCATGTTAGGAATAGCAAAGCCTGGATTATTGCTAAATTTACCTGACTTTTTGTCTTAGTGATTTTTTTCTACAATAACTTTATGGTTCCTTTTTAAAGGGGGGAGTCAGGAAGCCTTATTTCCCCTTTTTTGTGTGTATGATTTTACTATATTTTTGACATGTGGAATCTTGAGGGACGTGGTGAGGGTATGGAAGTTGCCGTGGTTTTAGTAATGTGTCAGTGTATGTACAAGCCAATGTAATGTATTCCAGTGGTGTGTCTTCACATTTCTATGAACAAAGGCTGTACCTTGGTTTGCAGATTGACCTTTCTGATAGCACCTTACTTAACTAGGCACCATTTTGTAATACTTAGGTATGTGTGGAACACGTATTTTTTTCCTTGTTGTGCCCCTATTTAGGTTTTCATTTTTCATAAAATCTGTGGTCTAACTTGAAAAATATCATGCCAATACATTATTTTTAAGACTGGTGGTGATGCACTGTGTATAACATAGGGTTTTGTAAATTTCTTTTTTAGGATAAGCCTTGTAATCAAAGGGATGTAAAGAGGATATAAATGTGTCTTGTGTTTAACTTCTCTAAAGTGCCTCTTTTGCAAGGGGTGGTCTGTCTTGAATTTGCTACCACAGTTGGCTCGCTGCCCAAAGGTCACCTATGCATCGGCCTTTGTCTGCTTTGCAGAATTGTGGATCCATATCAATAAAGGTACAAATTCTAAAATAAAGTACAAGTACATGGAGGACACCACCGTGTTTGGTTTAGATTTAGTCTGAGTTTCCAGCTTTGTATTTGGGTGTATTGATATCTCACAGGCTGTTCTTGGTGCAGTGGTATTTGCAGTCAGTGCTGGTATCCCACTGGAGAGGAGCACCCAGACCAGTGCACCGAGTGGAGAAGAGGCTGCTGAGTCAGTTTTCTGTTTGTCTAGCAGATGGTAGGAGTTGAGCTGGACAGCTTACTTTCCAGTTATTTTGTTCCTGTTTATTCATGTTCCTGTTGTTGGATGCAAGAGGCTGTTGCCCACATCATGCCAGGAATGACATTATGTGCCTTTAAAAGGGAGAGCTCTGCATCTCTCGGAATAAATGAGAAAGAATATTTCAAGTGATCGCAACAAAAGATTTTTTTTCCAAAGTGGCTAAATAAGATGGGGATTGGGGAAGGCATCTAGACAACTGACTGACTGGATCTAGGGAGGAGATGATTTTTTTTCTGCCATCCTGCTGTCTATCCTAGGAAGCAAACAAGAGGAGGTGCTTCTTCACACCACATCTAAAAAAAAATGCATGGCTACTAAAGGAGGCTAAACAAGTTTGTTGAAGAGGAATCCGTGGAGTTTTGGGAAATGCACAGAAACCAGCTCTGGCTCAGGACGTTTTTGAGTCAACAGTGTTTGGAGGCAGAGAGAGTATGCGAAGGGGGAATAGCTCTGTAGTTTTCTCCCCTCTCTCACACACTTCCCTCAGCACTTGTTTTGGCGTGGTGGAGACCAGGTCCAGGGCTACAGAGCTTAGTCATGTTCCTCTCTGCTTCTCTGTGTGGCTGGAAAGATAATGCTCGTATTTTGCCTAAGCACATGCTTTGCTGTAAGTAGTCTGCGAATGACAGTGGTTCCTACTGAAAAGGGAATAAATGCTGCAAATAAATAAAGGAATGTGGTTTTGCACAATAATACACTAATTTATTTAGATCCCAGTGACACTGAACTTTACATTTGTTTAGATTTGTGTTGCAAAAAGTGGACAGCACCAGTAGCACCATGATCTCAGGTCTCTTATACAGGCTCTCATACTTGGTATGCTCCCATCTAATGCTCCCCTGTGGCTAGGCCTGGACACCCACATTTGCAGTGCAGCTCCCTTGGTCTTCCTTCTGCTCCATGAAGGCCCTGTGTCAGAGACAGGGCTGGTCAGCCGGATCTATCTGTCAGCTGGATTTGTCCATCGACCGCTTCTGCCAGATGCTTGGGGTGGGGGGAAGCAGTGCTGGGCCCCCTCCTGGGCTGCAGCTGAGTTGAACTGGCTTTGCAACCCATGACTCTGGGCCTGAAAAATAAGACTATTAAATGATCTGTGTGATGAGAATTCACGTTAGAAGTGATGGTTATAATCTTTTCCAATATTGAGCTGGAAAACTCATGCAAAAGTAAATGGTGTGTATAAAAATCTACTGAAAAGACTCTGCAAAAGTTAAGCTCTGCCTCTGCAGAGAGCGTGTCATGCACATGTTTGGCTCCTCAACTGTAATATCTACTGATGGTAATAACCTGCAGGGTACAAAATACCTGCTGTAAAGTGACTGTGTTCGGGTCATTTGCAGTGTGCGTGTGTGTGTGTGTGTGTGTGTGTGTGTGTGTGTTAGTTATTGGTTTTGGCTCTAGAAAGTACAGTTTCTTTTGCTTGGCTGCAAGTACACAGTTACCTTTTTATTTTGCCTTGTGCCTTGCTAATGAATGGGACAATGTGTGTGTGCATCTTTATGGAAGGGGAAGGCTGAATTTGTTCACAAACAGCACAATATGAATAGACCAGCAATATACAATACTTCTGACAACACCGATCAACTCAAAGATCCTGTTTGTCCCTAATCCTTCTCTAACTAAGAAAGATTATTCTATCAGGTCTTTCTTAAAAACAAGATACCTTCCACTCTGTGTCCCCTTATCTCTTTGGATGTGTTCATTGGTGGGTCTCCATTGCTTTCAGGTAAATGGGGGAGGTTTTTGTGGGGAACAATGCAAGAAAGTTTCTGTGGATCCCATAGTTTCTGTGATGTGATCACCATTTCTGATACAGTCATGATGTGCCTTTCTCCCTTTTCTCATCGGAATTGCCTGTGTAGGAGGAAATAAAAATAATTGGTTTATGGTCATGAGGTGAACCAATGGCTTAATCCCAGTTTAAAACCAATATACTTCTGGCTATCTACCTCACCTGGAAAATAGTATGGGCAGAGACATTAAGAGTAGACCTCGAATGAAGTTTGATGTTAGCTTTTCTCTTTCTTTTTTTTTCTCCACTGACTCTACATAGTTTTGAAATGCTGCAATCAAAGAATAGTGCTAGCAGAGGGGCCTGTTTATTGTTTTAGCCAGAGAGTTCCAAACAATGAATTCTTTCTCTTTCTATTCCAGGCAATAATGACATTTTTCCATTATAAAAAGTACTTGTTATGTGAAAAACACTTGTGTCTTAATAGAAATTACGAGTCTGATTCTTTACTGAGTATTACAAAGGACAGGTGAAAACTGGATCAGTGGATTTTTATTTTTTTTTTTAGTTTGAACTCGCACAGGCTTAGAAAGTTGTTAATTTTTTGGTAATGGTGGGCATTGATTACGTTAAACTGTTCGGCAGGTAAGTTGAGCTTGTGAAACTGGTGTTTCAAGCTTGATGCTTCACTTTGAATTTTTGATCGTTTCCTTGTGGAGTGACAATAACTGCCCCTTTATACAAGCAGGCAGCTGTGTTGTCCCTGCTTTTGCTTCTTTTCTAACGTGGGGAAGTGATGAATAAGAAAGGCCACTTTGGAGAGAGGGCTGATCATAGTGCAGTGCTTAATGAAGTTAAAGTACCACCTTGCCGTAGCTTAGGATTTTTTTAAAGGAAGGAAGGAATAAAGACAAGATCAATTGAAAAAAGGGGAAGAGTAGAAATGGATCCAAGTGCACGCGGTGTTCCCTGCCAGGGCTTGTTTAAGATGTTTTTTGCGTAAATACTGTGAAGGACAGAGAATTTCATCTGGATCTTTACTGTGAAAAGAACTCTCTTCCTTTTTTGGTAGAAAATGAATGAACTAACAGTGGGGCTGATACTGATCTCTCTTCAACATTTCCCAGATCCTTTTCCAGCAGAGGCAGGCAAATTGCATGCTAGAGCTCCCCCCCGTAATCCAGTGCCAAAGGCAATTACAAGCTATGGCCCAGCAAGGAGGGGCTTTTGCAGGATTTGGTTCGGGTAAGCTTTCAAGCCCTTGGGTGACTGTCCAAAGCCTTAGATCAGCAAAATGCCCAGGAAACTGGGAGGCCAAAGGCTTCTGTCGAGGTGTCCTGTGCTTCCTGTGGCCAGCCGAGCCAGCTCACTCTCTTGCGCGAGCTCCTCTTGCCCCTGTCAGCTCGCCGGTCCCTCTCCCCACTGGGGCTGGGAAGGGTTAGAGGTGCGTGGAAATGAATGGGAGGAAAAGTCGGCTTGAACTTTTTGGCCCTCAGAAAACGTTTGGTTTGGGCTCTGCTCAGGAGCTAGGCAGGCCTTCGAAAGCCTGATGTAATCCTGCCTGGACCGGCAGCCCCCTGTGCAGAGAAGAAGGGTGCAAGTGCCAAGTCGGAGGTAACGCGTGTTCTCTGGGACGTGGGTGCAGGTGCATGGGCCAGAGCCCCGTGGGGGAGCCAGGACGTCACCTATTCCCACGTGCTGCCAGCTCCTACTGAGGCCCCCGTCTTAGCAGTTTATTAAAGGAAGGCTTTGCATGAAATCCCTGCCAGGTGGCCTCAAGTGTGATTTGGCTTCCTTTCTTTAAACAAAACCCTTTTTGCTCTCAGCTGGTCTCTTCTGGATGGGTCAGCTGGCCGTAGCAGGGCTGGGAGTTTGGGAACTGGCCGGTACGGTTGCCAACTCTGAGTTCCCAGACTGATGATGTCACCAATGATGTCATTTCTCAGATGCTACTTGATGCAAGGGGGAGGCGACCTCAGAAATGCAAACTTGGCATTAAATGCCATATTCAAAAATATATGGATTTGCTGTGGTGAGAAGTATTTCACACCATAACTGCTTTGTACCACTGTCTGTTAAAAGTATATAGAAAGCAAGAATAAAGCCCTCACCTCTGTTCCAGACTTTTATGGGACATATTAAGAAGATCCCAGGTAATGTCTGTCTCCAGCCTCTACTCACATGGGCAATTCCACCATGGGTAATGGTCATGCACTGCTGTGAAATAGGCTACCGCCATGTGCTTTCAGGGCACTAAGCCACTTAGCCATGTGGCACGCTGTGCTCAAACTTAAAACATGTTCCTTATATTAATAATAATAATCAGCTCATGCCTGAGGGTGCTCCACTCCTCCATTTTTGGGCAGGTCTGACCTTTAAGCTGCTCCCACTCAGTAGAGTTGTAGCCATACATTAGCACCAGTCACACAAAGGAGATGGTGGATTTTGGTGACGTGCTCTGTATTATTTCTGATATCTTGAGGAAATTAAGTTCAGCAGTTCTCAGTAAACATGTGGAAGGGAAAGATTTAGCTTGTATAGTATACTGAAAGGTGATGTAAATCCAATTGGTCTGTTGAGAATGAGATTTGGGCTGGTAGCAAAGGAGGTAGAACTTCTCAGAGTGGCAATAGTATGTATTAAGTCACCGAAACCCCTGTCACCTTCACCACCTGTCCTGCAGGTCCCTCAAAAGATGCAAAAACATAATCATTTTTGTTTGCATGTTCTAAAACTTGTTTTGGGCCTTAATCACTTATGTAAGCTGAGCTAACAATTCCTGCGGCTTCTTAGGCTTTTTAGGTGGTGTGCTTCAAAAATTTGCTGTGTTAGCTTTTCTCCAGCTAAAATAAATGTTTGTGAGAGATAGAGGAAAAAATAAGAATGTTGGGAATATCCAGTAAATAGAAAATTTTTGTTTTTTCTCTCCCGCTTTACTCAAAGATTTCCTGTGCTGGTTGGGGTTGGTGATCTCATAATCTATAAATAGGTTCCATCCAGGGAGGAGAGGGGAGAGAAGGGAGGCTCTAATTAGTTATATAGAAATAGTCATTTTCTCAAAATAAGCAGAAATCCAAGATGTTTGAAGCCAGGCTTGCTGGGGTTTGGGGGTGGGGTGTGCCTACAGCATTTACTAATGAGATCATGGAACAGGACAGGAAATCTCTAGCTAATGCCAAAGAAAACTTTTTTTAATTCTTTTTATGAAATAACTGTTGAGGTCCCCCCTCCTTCTTTCGAGCGTATTTTCAGATAGTGAATCAAAGGATGGACAGGGTGACACGCTGGTCCATCAGGTCTTATATGTGCAATTGGTTGCATGCACGTCAGCGTACACAAGTCTGTGCCGGCATGACAAGGGTCTTCACTGGTGAAACAGCAGTTCCTGGAGCTGCAGAATTTATTATGTGCAACATTCACAGTCGCTGATTCAGTTTGTTAAGGGAATATCTGTGTTGAAAAGCAGAGGAAAAATCTCTGTCCCTGTGACACCTTTAAAACAGACCTTTAAAACCCACACAAAAAATCTTTTTATTCCATGATATAATTTGATTGGATATCCAATATTCTTCAATCCTTGTATTCAAGAGAATAAATAGATGTTAGTTTCATGAAAACATGTAGCTGAGCAAGTCTGTATTGAGTCTATATCTCCCTCTCTGTAGTATTTCTCTGAACAGGTAATGATTAACAATAATTTTCACACAATAGGTTTTATTGCTGCTAATTTATCATTGAGTTGTCCTTCACATTAGTCACCTGTGTTCGGAAATTATTTACAACAAAGTATAATTGTGAAGCTCAGGTGACAGAGTTATTATGTTGAAGGAATAAAATGCATCTTAATTTGTTTCCATCGTGCATATTTTTTCTCCCTGTGTGCGTGTCTTTATCACACATTGTGATGTTGGCAAGTTGAGAAGCGCTCACAGAAGAGCTTCTGAACAAAAGGTGTTTGCTTGAAATTGCCAAGGAAACCATGTGTCAAAAAATGGAATAAAACTCATGAGGATTTTGCTCTCAGATGAGAAATTCACTGAAATGAGTATGAGAGCATTTTTCTTAGACTTTAGATTGATTTTAAGGTCGTAGTCACCTCTGCTAGACCACTTCAGTCCACATTCAAAGCTATTATTGGCCTGCAGGTATTAGGAATAGGATCTTTTTTCCCAGTCCATGTTGTATGCTAGGAGCAAGTGAGACGTCCTGTGGCTTTCTCAAGTTGCCTTGTGCCCTGCCCAGCCCCTGGTGACTCCCTGTGGGAAGGTCATGGTTGGAAAAGAGTGTTTTTAATGGTGCAGAGTCTTCCCTGCACTGCACGATGGGATTCCTGTATCCAACCTCTGTGTTCGTGTAGTGTTAGGAGCCAGCGAAAACTGGCTGTTGACAGTGGTAAATGTTTGGGTTTGAATACTTTGTGCGTTCATAAGTCCTGAAAGAGATAAGTTAAAAAAAAAAAAAAAAAAAAAAGGCTCAGTTTATGAGATACTGAGATTTCCAAACATGAACTAGTTGCTGATCACTTCAGCCTTCACTGTAGGCTACAGGAGTTGAGGGAAGCCCGTACTTGGCAGGATCAGGCCCAGAAACGTAACTGAAATATTAACTGTCTCTTCAGAAAACAAGAAGTGTTGACGAAGCAGCAAAGCAGACATCAGATTGCCAGTTGAAAGAAAAAAAAACAGAGGCACAAAGAGCTTTGGAGGATGATTATTAGAGTATTTTATAGGTAGATTAGATCACTGTTTCAGTCATTTTAGATGGCAGATCATCTTTAATTGCTGTGCAGTGCCAGAAAGAATTCAATTATTGATACCACTGATTCTCTTTGCATTCTTGCAGTTTTAAAATAGCCCCATGTTGGAGGAAAGCATGGTATCTACGGAATTTTGTGTTTGAAAATCAGTGCTGTTAAATGCACAAGAAGGGGCCTCTAAGATTAAATGACTTAGAGCTACACTCGCTTGTAGTCATAGAAAACCTCCGGTCAGACTGGTCTTTTTATTTAAAGAAAACCCCAAAATTTTAAGAGCTAAGGCATTCCCAACTGCTCAGTATGTGTGGGTAACTATGGCCCATGTTCTTTGGTGATGCAAGCTGCTGTGGAAAAAAAAGTACAATATACTCTGGTGGTGGCTACAGTCATATTAAATGGATTGAAAAGTCTTAATATCCTTGAAACCTTGATTAAAGCATTAAGAAGGCTGTGAGGCAGGGAGAGTTAAGGACAGAATCAAAATAAAAATTATACCGTCAAAACCCTAGGAAACCCACAGTGGGGGAAATTTTTGATAGTACAGCTGAATGGCCCATACTAAGAGTATGCAGAGTAATTTGAAGACCCCATCTCAAACATCATCAAAGAGGTGAACCTTTATTTTAGTTTAGTGAAATGAGAGGTGGTTGTGCTACCCAGCTTTGGCTAAGGAAGCAGATTACCAGCTGTGTACAGACGTATATTCAGTGGTATCTCCCAAAAGTCAGAGGCTCTTAAAAATGTGGTTCAGGTGTAAATAATTGTCCTGTTGGATGGGACAGAACATCCAGATATGCATCTAAACTCTCGTTTGGGAAAGTGTCCCTGTTCACCACAGCACAAGTCGGAATTACTGAGGTATAAGTACGTGCTTTAAGTCAGATTCTATCATAAGTATAAAAAAGGCACAAATGTAGCAAAAATATATTTTAATAATACTGATATCATAGAGGATAGTTCCAGTGCCTGATTTAAGCCTCTAGCTTTGGTGCAGGTCAGATGACCCAATTTTCCAAGTAACTAGTGGAGAGAGGTAATTATGAAATCTATATACTGGAAAGATCAGGTAGATAAATCATATCTAACTTCTGAGGCTTAGCAAAGCATGAGGTGGACAGTGCAAATATTCTTCCTTTGTGGTATTTTCTTAGCATACTCATTTTAGGACTTCTCTGATGAGGAGAGTGTTCAAGGCCCCATGTGGTGTCAGGTATGATTGTACTCAAACACATAGGTGTTAAAGAACAAGAAAAGCAACAATAACACCTATGTTTGCTGTCAACATGCATAGGCTCTCTCTCTATTCACTCCTGACATTCTGCTTTTGTACCCTTTGGAAAACCTGCAGCAGTATGACAAAACCTAAAAAGTCAAACAATTTCTCAACAGCTTCAAAACAGGGGTGTTCTGCCAACATATTATCAAGGGTTCCAGGACATTTTCTCCTCTGTTCCAGAGCATATGTGCTAATAGCCAGGATTTGCAAGGGAGACTTTTTTCCATCTAAACAAAAAAATGCTGTAATTTAAGTATAAGCAAGAAAAGAGAGAAAAATAAACTACTCGTACATGCATTTTCTAACAAGTTTTGTATTTTTTCCTCCTAAAAAATATACAAGGTATCTTAACAATTCTGCACTAAAGATGTTTTCAGTACCTTTCATTAGTGACTTTAATCCATTCAGAAATACAGCTAATCACAAGACTATTGAAGAGGGTTCGGTCATCAGCACAGGCTAATTACCAGGATTCAGTGAGGTACTGAACTAACCATAAGCCCAGGAATTAGTATAACTTTCTCTGGACTGTCTTTGTATGATTTCAATAAAAAATCAGAGCCATATCCAGCACATCATTTTGCCAAGTCCTACAAGTTGAGTATTTTTCTGGTACAGCTTCCTGTTGGCATTTAAGCTGTGGTATCTGCCAGTAGTTTGTATGCTTTGAAAAGCAGAGAGCTGGCGGGCTGTAAATGAGTGATAGGATAGGATAGTTGTATTCACACCTTCTCTGTGAGAGCATGGACCAGGGCAAAGTATAACACAAGTGACCTGTATTTCTACATTTGTATGCTTTTGCTGATTGCCATAATTTAGCAGAAGAATTGTCAAATAGATAGAAACCTGGTACTGGGGAAAATAATGAGCTGGGGGAGGTTGCCTGAGGGGATACTTGAGGCATCAGGCTTACAGTCGGTCATGGGTGGGGACAAGGTGTGGGAGCATGCTGATGAAGCGTGCTGGGTTGGAGGCAACATCAGCACAGAGGAAAATTGCGCTATCATTGAGGAAGAATCGAAAGACCTTAAGGTGAGAGAGATAAAATATGATTTTATGAACTGCCAGATCAGGCTCATAAAGAGAGATTTTTTCACCTGAGGTTGGAGCTTATTGGTTGGATGTGACTGAGGTAGAGAAGGTTCAGGGTATATCGACTGATGAATACAAGTCATCACATACGAGCTACATGATACTGCTGGGGAAAAAAAACAATTATGATCTGATTTGGAAGCTGTCATTTGAGGTGAAGGTAGGGAAGTGTCAGTTCCCATGTGCTGCGCTCTTCTGACATGCCATTTCATATGTGTGTCTGGTTCTGGTCATCCTCATTCAAGACAGGGGAGCTCAGTGAGGAGCGATGTGCCACGTTGTTGTCAGTGGGAAGACTTCCACTGGAGCGGGGGCCTTTAACCTGTTGCTTTGTTTTGTCCCGAGCCAGACAGCCATTCTGCCACCAGGGATTCTCTCGTACTGTTTTCCTAAGACATTCTCTTTTCCTTCTTCTTAAGCCTTAGGTTTGGCAGTTAACCAAGTTGAAAATGACCCTGCTAGGTCACAGTAAACAATATTAAAAAAAAGTCTAAAACTCTCTGTTTCAAGAGGAGGGGGAACAAATGGCAGCCCTCTTTGAGCAGGGTTTGGTTCTAGTAGTGGCCTTTTCCAGCATCATACCTAAAATATATTCATGTGCTCCAGCTGGCATTGGTCCATCTTCATATCAGGAGGACATTGGGCCCATTAAATACTATTAAGGGAAGATAGGCTTTCTAAATGCCAAAACACATGCAGTGAAAGGCTGATTTGGTATGACCTGTTCTAATACTGAACAGTTATTTTCTTAGTGATAGCTTACTTTATGTGGCCTGAAAAATATGCTGTTCTCTTGCAGTTCAGTTATGATCTCTGTGATCAGGCAGGAGCAAACTCCAGGGTTGTTCTGTGTTGATATCCCCAGATAATCAGTTAGGTGAAGCCAGCAAAAGGATTCTTCTCTTGAGTTATAATGATCCCGTAGTCCAGCCTCCCATCTGTGTGGTTAAAATGCACTACTCCTGTTGAAATACTTTCTAGACCAAGCTGGATACACTGTTTGCCTGTCTTAATCAAGTTACTCTGTGAGCTGTTAGCTCTCTTTTGGTTATATATCTGAGTTGCCTTGGACTGTGAGGGGTAGATTGCACTTGGTGTGTGCATTAGGGACAAGGCAAGAATATGAGGAGACCTTGCTCCTAGGCAAGCCCTGCTTTCTCACCCTGAAGTCAGGTACACTCAGAGCTCCCGTGCTCAGCAGCTGTCCCCTTCTCCTGAGACCTATACCGGCCAAATATGCAGGTAGAGGAGGTAGCTGGTGTTGCCTGCTGCAGACCATAGGGTGCACCAGGCAAATGCCTGAAAGTAGGGAGGAGATGGAGTTGACTGGGGAAGAACATGAGCATTACTGAAATGTTTTCCTCCTCTCTCAAATCTTTAATTTGGCGAACACCAGCATTCCCAGGTGTGGTTCTCTACCACACTATATTAATATGGTTATTACCAGCTTCCTGTACTACTGAGTCAGTTGAAACCACACATAATATTTACACTTTCAAAAAAAACGCATCTGGAAGTAAGACCGCTTTGTATCACTGCTCATACCCCTTATTATATGCCTCGAGGTCTATATTTGCCAAACATTATACTGCAGAATATAGGTTGAGTTGTTTTTTCACCATGTGCCTCTTATAATGGAATTGTACTTGTCTGTTTTAATGTTCCTGTTATAATTATCAGGAACTTTTCTTTCTGAGATAAAGAAATGGAGAAACGGACTGTGAGCCAGCCTAAGATTTATGTTTCTCACACCCAGGTCTGCAGTTATTATGCAGTAATACAACAGCTATTTGACTAATTAGCTTGCTATTTATCTGATTGACTCTCCCAAGAATATGAAATGCTATGAAATATTTCAGAAAGAGAACAAAGTTTTCCAGCTAAAGCTTCTCTTCTGTCTAATTGGAGTGGAAACCTCCATCCCCTTTGGCTATATAATGTAAACAAACTAGAAACTCTGCTATGGAAACCCATGCAATAAGCTGGGTTCTCAGCTAGGTTGTACTGGCATGGAGAATTACTGTGCGCTCAGAGTATTACCTAAAATCAGTGAGAAGTGGCATCCAAAATTTGTGGAAGCCCCAAGTCCCCCTGCCTCCATTCCCTATTTGTCAGATGACAGTACCAGCCCTTCAGTTTGCAGGAATGCTGTGGAAATTGAACTCCTTTAGGGCTTGCAGAGTGCCAAAATGTTGTAGAGCTGAACAGCATAGGAAATCCCATGAAGAAACAACTTCCCGTCTCTCCAGAACAGTGTGCTGTAAATGGAGCCTGAGGCCAGACAGTGAGCAGTGAAGGAAAACCAAAATATTTGCTCATTAGCTGAGCTTCTCCATCCTCATCACGAAGCAAGGCAAGGGGTCCATGGAAAAGTTTTCTGAGTGTAATTTAGAAATGTGCAGACGGCTGAACCCATGTGGTGCAGGCAAACTTATTTCTGTTATTTCCCAGCATCGCACAGTTTGACTTTACAAACTTGATAATGTTCTATTAGTGTTAATCGTTAAACTGGATGGTTATGTTAATGAAGCCAGAAGATCCCTCAAGTCAACTCACTGCACCTACCAAGCTGTTGTAAACAATAGCAGAAATGGCCAGTGCAACATTATCTATCATTTTCTTAACAGGCCATTATAAGCAATTGTCATCAGGCTGCCTGTTGTCAGACTGCCTTGCAAAATGAAGAAGAACTGCACTTCTTCTGGTATCAAGATGAGGGTTCTTTCTGTTACTGTGTTTTTTGACATCTCTGAAGTGATATGGCCTTGAGGAGAGGGGGCGGCCTCTTGGGTCTGTCTGGCCACTGTCACCACCAGACAGCTATGTAAATAGAAACCCTTCGTGAATGAAGAGAGGCTGGGAGTTGATGAAAGAGAGTTCATAGGTTGCTACAGTTAGACAGCAAGAGACGTTTGAATAACACAGTACCAAGAATGTTCCCAGAGGAAGCAGCTGTGAAATTTTTCTTTTGGTTACGCAGCTGCTCAGAGTTTGTATTCACTTGATCACTTGCGTAAAACTGGAGAACCTCCCAGACTGCCAAGAGGAAAACGCAAATGAAGGAGATGCTTCACCTGTGAAGCACTTGTTCTGCTGTTTGACTTAAGTGTAGGAGATGAATCTGATACAGCGTGTGAGGATGGCAGCTTTGCACAATCAAAGATAGATACTTGATTCACTAGGCAATACCATCTTTTGTATGCCTGGAGATAGAAGTCTATTAAAGATTGCAAGGGAAAGAATCCGTAAAGAAACTGAACACGGAGGCCACTGCTCCGGTGTTTGAGTAGTACTGGAATGATTTTACGCTATCAGACATCTCAAAGCATGCAAGGTTTTTCTCCTTACATTATTTTCTTTTCATATGAAACCAGTGAAATAGTATAGTGTCTGAGTCAGCTAGATAAGAAAGATAGCATTAGGGGCATAATTTTGTATAACTGTGTTCTGTGATTTGAGCCATGATTTTGAAGATAAAGGAGAATCTGAATGCCGTCATTTGATATTTGGGGTAGTAGTAACGTCTTTAGAGCACTAATGCTGGGCTCAGCTCAACTGTTGGTGGGGGCTAGAGAGTTCTTCAGCCCAGTCTAAAATAAACACTTACACATGGCCTGCTGTATAGTTTTCTAGACTCCTTTGACTACAGTTGGAGTACTAATGCCTAGATCGCATAGTAATCATCCCCCATGTAGGCATCTAAATGTGCATATCAGACTCTGGAGCTGAATCTCACTCTTACCATTTGGTGAGATGAGCCCACTCACAGTGACTGAGCCCAAAACTGTTCTCTGATATCTGGAGGTGAGAACATGCTAACCGGGAACCAGACACTTATTTTATGGAACAATAAAACGCTTTCCGTGCAACAGCAGCATTTCTGTTGTTTCAGTGGAGGCAGCAGTCAAGCAGGATAAGGCTGCTCTAACCTTTTTCATTTGTATTATTGGCAATGTTCATAGTCTCTCATTGTTTATTGTGAGGAGAGGTTTATCCCTCTAATTTATCAATGAAGCTGTTGTATCACTAAAGAGGATTAGTATCCATATCAACATGGCCCATCCTGTGGACCAGAAAAAGCAATTGAGGCAGTGAATGACACCAGGACCAGATGACTATTTTCTCCTGCATCTGTGCATGGCCGGGTTCAGTTGCTGTCACCCAACACAATTCTCTTTTTATGATACCGGAACACAGAAAACTACCTTGGGGAACCTGTAATCTGGGCCATTTGAATGCTGTCTTTTAATAAACAGAGGGAACAACTGGTGGCCTGAATTATCCAAGAACTTTTGACTCATCCCCTGACTCTAATATGCTTATTGTGCAGTATTTCACCATGGTGTGTCTTTCAGAGCAATGTTGTGATAGTTGTCTTCTTCCAGTTGCTGATCTTACTGAGGTGGAGTGAGGAAGTGCATCACTGCACTTTTCCTTTTTCAATGGCTATTATTTTTCTGGCAGTAACAGTGCTGCAGTGAGAAATTTTTTGTTTTCTCTCTAAGATATTTCATCACAAGGATATTTCTTAGTAATCTTTATTTTTTCTCCCCCAAATCCGTCATCTCACTGTCTGTTTTATTTTCTTACAGGAGGAGCTGGGCATTGCCTGTGAGTTGTTGGAGTCAGACTTCCTCAAGTGCAGCGTGGGATTTCCTTTCATGAGATCAAAATCTAGGGTAATGTTGTCATATTTTCACTTGCAGAGTGATGGTGTTCACTTCTCTGGCTCCAGGGAGTTGTTGGGAGAGCAACTGCTTTGTTAATTGCCTGTGACTGATATTTTTTTTTTGTAACTTTCCAACCAAGATATTCAAGCCTTTCACAGTTACGGGAAGGTATTTGTATTCTTTCCCACCAAACAGAGCCAATGACAGTACCCTATCTGCTGCAATATAATGCTATTGAAAGATGATGCAAGAGTTGCAGCTGCCAAAAACTTACATTTCCTCTGCAGAAAATTAGAAGAGGACTCTACCTTATTTGTGTTGCCTTCTCTGTTTTCATTTTTGTCTTCTGTCACATAAAAGTGTGACTGAATTCATACAAATGAGAATGAAAATGTTATAATGACTTTTCGTATTATGGTCTCCTAATAGCTTTTAGAGAGGACTTTGTTCAGGCAGTAGAAGATGAGCTCATAATATTTCAAAATTCACATGGGTTCTTTCTGTCACAGAACAGATCTGTATAAATCACTGATCATTCCCAAAAAAGTGAGAAGAAAAGGAATAGGTTCAGGATGACCTGAACAAAATGAGTTTGAAAATTTTCAGAAAATATAAATTTCAAAAATTATTCCTTTCCATTTGAACTGACATATCATTTGACCCCCCATGAAATGTTTTAAGTACTTTTGGCTGTAACATGCTCTTCTGAAATATTTAATTTTTTTTTAAATAGGATGGTAAAAATAAATGCAATAGCAAAATATTGTCTGGAATGTAAGAATCTGTGTTTTACTTCACAATGAAATAGTTAATTATCTTCATTTTTTTTCAGCAAACCACTGAAACTGGCATGAATTTGCAAACTTTCACTCAGCCAAAAACTGTTCAGGAGTCACGGATAAGAAAAATTATTTTGTGGAATATTTAATATACCACTACAGTCATAATCAAAATAGATTTTCTATTCAAAATTAACTTCTGATTTTATCCATTTGATGAGTGGCCTGAAGGCTGCTATAGTTTGTGCAAGCTTTTCCAAGTCTCTGTGCATGCCTGTGACATGATCTTTATTCCCCCAAAGCATCTCTTCACCAGCAAGTAATGTATAGATTGGTGCTGAGGCAATTTCGGGTAGCGGGTCCGCTTATATCAGAACACTGCTGCACTGGCAGATGATCTGCTTAAGAAATATCTTTGAACAATTCTAGTGAAGACCTGTTCACAATGAGGGAGCAATTTGACTCTTTAGAACTGAAACGGGGACACAATTTCTGTGATTTAAAAGCTATTCTATAGTAGAGGAGATGCTCTTAAATGTATCAAAATATGCTGCTTTTGTACACTTAGACCAGTAAAATATAATGTATATGTGAAGTTTCAGAATAAATATATATTGTAGCAATATATAGCATCACTAAATGTCACTTTTTCTTTGTGCAGTATGAGTTCAGTGTGATCTTCGACACAAGCCACTTGTCTGGGCAGGAAGAGACACTTACTTTCCTCATCACTGCCCAAAGGTAAGGGAACCTCCTCACGTCTTGATGACTTGAAGGCTCTTTGTTTCATGAAGGGTACATTGTACATGCTTGGCAGTCATGTGATAGAAGTCCTAGACACACGTGTGTATAAAAAATGAGACTAAATGATTGGAACTAAATGCATGTGTTTTGGTAATATAGAGGAGCCAAGTGACTCAGCCTCCTGCAAAAAGGGGTAGGATGGTGCTTGGACTTTGTCTGCTAGGCAGTTGTGATTCTGAAGGAGCATTTTGTGCTCTCTCAGTCGGAAGGTCCTTGTGTTTCTGCGCCCATCCCTTTGGGCCCTGTATCAAGCTCAGCTCAGCTGCACTTGACAATTAGCACCAGGCAGACCCATTTGTTCCAGCTTTTGAGCAAAGCAAGTGTGCTTGGATGCAAACCAAAAAAGATAAATGCATTCATCAGATGGTCAGGGATCTTCAGTGACAGTTTCCAAAGTTGCATATCCATTTTTCTCCCTGGGGATCTTCAGCAGGGTGTGACAGAGTGTATGAAACAGCTGATGGGGCTACTTCCCAAAGGGCACTCAAACTTCATGGGAGTAGGGTGCTGCCAAATCTTAACCAGTGGTGGTATGATGTGCACACAGGGATTTGATCTTGGGCAAAATAAGAGGTGTGACACGTGCTCTGTGCCTCCTAAGATGATTTGACACAAAGAAGCGAACTGCCTTGTTCACAGGCACCACCTGCATTTGCATGGGAATTGAAAGTAGCATAGTTTAATAACCCTGGCCCTAAACTGCTACTCCAATGTGTTGAGTGTGTGACTGGGTGCTGCTTTCGCTTGCTGTGTGAATGGGCCAGTTTCATACCCACCTGTGTCAAAATAAAGATCCCCGGTCTGAATTCTCCTCCCCAATTAGAAGTCACCCCGCAGAATTGCTGGAGATGAGGACTAGCAGTTGCTGAGTGACTGCTCTTGCAAGGCGTAATCCTTCCTCTCCAGTGACAGGGGTGGGTGGGGAACAAGATCCTGCAGCATGTGGTGTGGGTATGAAATACTGTAAGTGAGACCTCGCAGCAGAGGGGCAAGACTGTGTTTAGATATTGGAGAAGTTTTATTCTCCGTGAAGTTCATCTTGTGTTCAGATGACCCGTAATACTTCTAGGTCAGGGAGATATATCAAGAGCTGCTGTACAAATGCCAGCACTGGCAAAGATAAGTCAATAGTGCTTTAAATTGGCCCAGCCAGTGATTTCCAGATCATCCCTCTCATCTGCTTGCCCTGCATAGCACAAGGCTTTCCTCAGTAACCTCAGGTTGCTGTGCCCTATCTGTTAGAAGGGTTAGTCCGTGCCTTTAGATGGGGTGAGGAAATAGATAGTGGTATAGTGCAGATGCTCAGAAGGGTTCAGATAAAGTTTCTTGTTTCAAAAGGAAAGTTTCTTATTTTCAAATGTCTGGGCATGGAGAAGTTCTTGACTATACCACGCAGTCATGGGAAAGTAAAAATTGCCCCTCAAGTGTCCACTTTAACTTGTCACTTGTATCTACAAATTTGGCAGCAGCATCTATAACAAGAGACTGATTCTATAGTAGGTGAGAGAGATCAGGGGAAGAACTGAACATTACGTTTATTCTTTTTGTAAAACAAAAGCAAACAAACAAAAAAAGCCTTTTCTAACTTAGTGGAGTGAAAAAATTTTCTAGATCCACCGAGCTGTATTCTCCTTTTCTGCCAGTAACTCTGCTTCTTTTGAAAAAGATAAGCACACACACAGTGAACCTCCTGTGAAATTCTACTTACTTGTTCCACTTGCCCCCATGGTATCTTGATATTTGCACTGGATGAGAAATGTCTCCCTTTTGGACTCTCTTTTGAGCCTATTCAGAGGAAAAGCTTTTATCAAATGGTTTTGCCTAGGACTGAAAGTTAGTGGGTTTTTCCTTCTGGGCCACAGTGTTGTTTATTAGCAGACATAGCCAATGTGTTTGTTGCAGAAAACTGAGCTGTATGTGTGTAGCCAGCAGGCTTTGTTTTCATAATCTGATTGAGCAACTGTCATCATCTGCAAGGTATCATCTGGGATGTTTTGCAGAATCACATACTGTCTGCTGTAGCCTCAGTAGTACTGTCCTAAAATAAATAGGTTCACATCTTTTGTTTTACCAGACAGCTTGATTTGCAAGTAAATTTGGTGAACTGCAAAGCAGAAGTGATTCCCCCATTCATTACTGAAGAAACTGGAAATATATGTAACAAATATCTTTCAAGATTGTTCTACTGCACTGTCACACACCAAGCAGACTTACCATTGGAATTAGAATATTTGCAAGTTTGCCTGCTGGACTTGCATTTCAGGAATCTTTTCCAGAGTTAGTACTGAAGAAATTACCACTGAAATGTACTGTCTCAGACAAGAGATGATCACTCACTTTTCTCTTTCTTTCTTCTGCACTTTGACCATTTGATGTGACAACCTTTGAAATTTAAAAGAAAAATTGGAAAAAATTTTGAAAATTGACTAAGTGCAGGTATATAGGAAGTGGAATGGCTGAGCGGTTTTGGCCAGTTCGGTACAAGGGTCTAAACCACAAAGCTGCCCACAGTGGTACCAGATTGGTGCTGCTGTACTGTGAAGCTACAGTGAAAGCACCATTTCATTTGCTGAGTCAAGAGCTTCAGTGAGACCCCTCCCAAAACGATGTACAGTCAGACTGGGAAAAAATGGACCCTTACGTTTGAGTCTAAATGTCCCTGTTTCTGTCCACTGTGTACAATGCTTGCTGTAGCTTTGCACTTCCATTTGACTTCACGCAGCGCCTTGCTCAAAGATAGGTTTTTCAGCATGTGCCTGATTGTGTCACAACCACAGAGAAGAGCCAGGAAGAACATGCTTTATGTGTGTGCCCTCTCCAAAGTACGATAAACAAATGTAACTCTTAATGTTTAAGAGGCTTCTGAAGGAGCGATGACATCACTCAGAGAGGCTCAGAGTAAGAGGCAGAAAGATGGTAGTTGTGTAACTGTGTGATTTATTGCCAAGGCTGTGGATTTACAGCATGTCTTTTTTTCTTTTTTGACACAGTGGCAACCTAGAACGCACTGAATCGCTACATGATAATACTCTAACCCTGTCAGTACCCCTGATGCATGAAGTAGACTCATCTATCAATGGGTAAGTACCAGTGATCAAATGAAAACAACAACAACAAAAAATAATCCTAACAATAACATGTGAGTCTATTACAGTGGAAAATTGCATTCTTCTCTTTGTTTATATGTAGCCAGAATGTAGCTTTTTCCTTGTTTCTCAGACTCTGGAAATAAGGACAGCCTCATTCATTATCTGGAAATTTTATTTATCATTCCTTTCATTCCACCACTTTACCTCTTTCTTGCTCCATTCTAAGTAGCACTAATTAGTTATTATGAAACTTGTAAGAGGTATTTTAGTGATCTTATTTAAATTCATGTGATTTTTGTGGATATGATGGACCTTAAAATAAAAGGACAGAAAGTAAATCACATCTTGTTCCTTAGGAGATGCCTGAAGGATGTGGTTGAGAATTGCTAGGCCAAAGGTTAGGGTCAGATGTTCTGGGATTTTAAGGAGCTTGGGGAGGTCTAGCTGTTTGACTTTCTGTTTAATTTCACAATCAGAATTCGCTTCTGCTTCTGTTCCCTTTCCCACTGTCTCTGCTCCCTAGTCTGTGCAGTGTCTGATAACAACCGAGACACCTCACTCGCTCTTTTGACTGAAATGCTTGTATAACATATAGCACCGTCCTCTCTCAGGGGCTGGAGATGCGCAAGTTCCTGGTTTTGTGCTCGGGGTCTCGCCTTCCCTTTCAGCATTACAGATTTAAGTCTAGAATCAAAGATTTGGGGTTCAGTCCCAACAGCCAGACCGTCCTCGAGCACAGTGCTTGAGTCGGAATGGGGTGACCTGGTCACAAGAGGTGAGTTAGCATCCACATGCACTGAGAAACTTGACACTTATTTTTAAACTGAGGAAGCAAAAGCTCATCAGCAGAGTCCTCAAGAGGTCAGTGTCTATTTTAGCCACCATTTATGGCAAGCCCCACTGTGTATGTATTGCCTAAATGGCCAGCGCAGTTTGCCATTAGTATAAGATGATTTCCTGGCCACCATGCTACGTGTGTGGAAAAGAAGTTACCTGAACTGACGTGGTTTGACTGAAAGGCTGAATAAACTCAGATTCCTGGGCCAGGCTAGATTTGATCACACAAGGCTGAATTCCCCTCTCATTGCATAGGAACAAAATCCCTTAATTACTGCCACAACAGTCACAGTGGGTGGAAGATAGGCTTGAACCTGCTCAGAGAAGTGAAGAGCACTGTCAGACCTCAGAAGATGAATAACAAGTGCAAAAAACTCCTCCATATTGAGAATACAGTCTCAACATTGTATTTCAAATGTTTTTGAATGCTTTTAATGTTACAGACTGTGTAGCAATTTAACTCAACATATCCCTTGCTTCTGAATGCTGCGAGAGCTTTATGGATATAAAAGCTTTGGTCTGTGTCTTTGCATCTTTGTTTGTCACCTAAAGAATATCAAATGCCAAAAACCTGATACACCTTGGACTTCTTTCTTTCTTTTCAGAATATACTTTTTCTAAGTATGGGGCCTCTGAATTTGTAAACTTCATTGAACTGACTCTGTGGATTATTTTCTCTTTTGACATACATTAAGCTTAGCTAATGTAGCACAAGAGTGTGTGATTACCAGGAGTAAGTTGGGTTTACTGGGGGGAGAATGTTCCGAGGCTTGGAAATATTAGTAGTATTTTTTCAGGCAGTATAGTTTTCAAGAGTATTTTTATTAGTTATTCTATATCTGAGTTCTACGAGAGCGAGAACGTCACCTCTGGTCATAAATAGTCCCCAAAGGCCTGTACCATACTCAGGAGGAGCCTTCTGGCACAACACTGTAGATGGGAGCAGTAAATCTGTCTCCTGCTGTTTCCCCTAGCAGTCCCTGGCATAGGAGGCAGGCCAGGAGAAAGAAGGAGAGGTACCAAGGCAGGCTCAAAATCCAGGCTCAAAAACCTGTTATCAAAAGGGCAGCCTGGGAAGAAAGCATGGTTTTAGATAGGCCCTCACCATGGTCTGTCTGAAATGCCACCAGGACCCTTTCCAGCCGGTGGAACAGCCCTGAGATTAGGAGGAGGCACAAAGGATGATTAAAGCATTTTTGGTCCTCTTCTCTGGGATTTTCCAAGTTCTGTGTTGTGCCTCCAGGTCTTCCCTGATAAAAGTATGCTGCGTTTTGTGCTGTAATAAGAGAAGAGTAGTTGAGGAGCCTTGGCCTGTGCCACTGTAGCTCCAAGTGAGTCATATCCGCCTCTGTGCTTCCCTTTTACCATCTGTTAATTGTAAAGGTTGTGAAGGGCAGATAATTAATGAAGTGCTTATTCATGAAATGCTCTGTAAAATGGTAGATAAAAGTGAAATGTTATTTACATGAATATGTAACTGAAAGTATTCCTATTACTAACTGCTTCCTCAGATTAATTTAGTAGCACAGTGGTCTCCTGTGTTGCACAAGCTATAGGACTCGCACAAATCGCTCATGGCAGGGGCCTCAGACAGGAGGTTTTGTGATCGAAAAGGAGAAAAAGAGATATGTAATCAAAGAAATCTGCTTCACTGACAGTGTGTTAATCCTGGTCAGTTGAGATACTGTTTGCGTAATCTAGTGTTGTTAAGAGGAAATAAAATCACAAACACTGGCTTAAAGTAAAATGGTTCTATAGAATTCCCTGTGGCTGAAAAGCAAGAGGTGTGACTCCTTTAGCCACACATATATTTAGTTTTGATGACAAACACAACTTACTAAATCAATGTCTTGATCTTTCAGAGAAGTCTTCCCTACTTCCTTTTTCTATGGTGATTCTGTGGAAGCATCCAACTTTGTTCAGTTGGAAAACCACGAATGTCTTTTCCAGTCTCTCAACTTCACGCTGCAGGTAAAGTTGATCCCTTTTTGACTGCTTTCTGTCTTGACAGTGCTTTCTGATTTTGTACCGCTTTTATTTTGAGCGTGGGATGGGCTCTGGTGCGTGTTTTCACATCACGGTACATTCTGCAATGCATGCTTGACTGGATGCCGTATTTACAGTGTGCAGCGGTGGTATATTTCCTTATCTGAATACATTATTACAAGAATTACAAATAGGGCATCTCAGTTTCATAGGAATGAAGCTGCTACCATTTGTTTCCATTTTACTTTTCATCACATGTGAGGGAAGATCGCTCATTATTCAAGTACCACATCTTGGATGCAGTGCCAGGTTCAAAGGGGAAGGGTAATTTTTTTTCTGTGGCAGCAGCAGCGAGCAAAAGGGAGGGCAGGCTTCATCCATGAGGGTGAGCACATACCTGTGCAAGGGAGTCTGACTTGCTGTATGGCCGCTCGTATGGAAGTGTTCGTAGCACTACTGATAAGAGTCTAGCTCAGGGAAGAGAAAGTAATGCTAAAAAACAGGCATGAGAAGGGTTCATTAAATGTCTCTTGGTGTTACTCAAGTGTTATCTATAGATTATGCTTTCCGTGGCAGGTAAATGGGTTCCTGAGAGAGCCAAACGTATGGAAAACTTATTTTAACAACTTCTTATGATGGAACCAAAATGAGCTTGTTTCACGGCCCTGACCGTATATGTTACAGCACTTCAAATCCTTTTGACCACTAGATGGAACCAGGGAATGATAAATCATGCAAAGGTGGGGGAATCATTTATTGTGGAAAATAGTCTTTCCTCTTTTTTCCCCTGTCTTTCTCCTAGGTGTGAATGCCACTCAGCACATAATGAATAACACATGTCTGCCTCCATGGACCGACTGTGGTCCAGGGCAATTAAGCCCCCACTGTCATGCAGTGCCCTTAGCTATTTACTGAAAAGGAACGAAAGCAGGATTTCATGACATTAAACCTTTGTGAAGGAGGCTATTAGTTCTTGTGATTCTCATTTCGTTCTTGAGGGTTTATAGGTCTTTTTTTCCCCCCATCACCAGTTATTGGTTAGAAACGGATAAAGACCAGATGTACTGGTGGTTTGACTGGATGATTATTTTCAATAAAGCAAAGTGATAACAGGTAAGGAAGAGAGAATATGTAGGCAGAGCCATCACTCGTCCTCCTCCATCCTTCTGTCTCTCATGCAAACACTTATAAGTTGCAATTTTAAGAAAGTTTTTTTCCGTATAGAAATAGAAAATTGCACTATAACAAGTCACAGATCTGCTCTCCAGCAAGGTGGTAAACCTCATAACTATGTGTGTCAGAGAGAAAGCATAGAGTTTCAAAATCGGCAAAGCATGGTTTGTATCACTGTTTGCTTAATGGTTTTTAATGATTTGCCTGCCATTTATTAAACTTCTCCAGATGGAGAAAAATAATAGTTTCTTAACCAAAAAAAGAGATGGTTTACAAAAACACAGAGCTTTATAGGGATTTTTTATATGTGAAAATCTATACCATGTCAGATGTTAATAAAGAGATCCATGCATCAGTTCTGCTGGGAACTAGGATGTACAATCAAAATGTCTCTTCTGCATTAACTCCCATATCTGATCATGATGAGATAATCCAGGTTTTTTTAAATGTTAACATGATACATTATGTTTGTATTTCATGCGGCATTTATCATGCTCCATTGTAGTGGGATTTCTTCCCCTGCCTGGAGCCTCAGGGTTTCTGTAAGGATTTGGCATTGTGCACCGATCCTCTTTATCAGTGAGGCATTTCTTCAAATTTAAACAGTGTTAGAAGAATAAAAACCTGTTGTTGTTGTATATATATTTGTACTTTACGCAATTGACATCTGATTGCTACATCTTTAGACAGTACAGGATCAGTGCAGATAAATATTCTGAAAAGCTTAATGTTTTTACTGTATGCACTTGCATTTGTGTCATTAGAAATAACCAGGAAATGTATTTTCATTGAAAATTTTCCATGGTTTTTTTTTTTTTAATAAAACCCCAGAAATTTTGGAGTTTTCACTGGATATTTTTCAGAGGTGGACTGGAAATCCTTTGATTTATTGTTGAAAGGTTCTGGGGAGGTTAGTAAAAGGCCAATTTTTCCACCTTTTTTTTTATTTAATCAAACCCCCCAGATCTCGAAGTGAAGTTGTTCACATGGATTTCCTGGCAGTTCAGTCAGTAAACACAGAGTCCAATAGTCACAGTCATCATTACCTTGACTTCTGAGAAGGCCAATGGTATCCTGGGGTGCATCAGGAAGAGTGTTGCCAGCAGGTCAAGGGAGGTGATCCTGCCCCTCTACTCAGCCCTGGTGAGGCCACATCTGGAGTACTGTGTCCAGTTCTGGGCTCCCCAGTACAAGAGGGATGTGGCACTACTGGAGCAAGTCCAGCGAAGGGCTACAAAGATGATTAGGGGACTGGAGCATCTCTCTTCTGAGGAAAGACTGAGCGAGCTGGGCCTGTTTAGCTTGGAGAAGAGAAGGCTGAGAGGAGATCTTATCAACGTGTACAAGTATCTGAAGGGAGGGTGTCGAGAGGATGAGGCCAGACTCTTTTCAGTGGTGCCCAGTGACAGGACGCGAGGCAACGGGCACAAACTGAAACACAGACACTTCCATCTGAACATGAGGAAAAACTTCTTCCTTGTGAGGGTGTCAGAGCACTGGAACAGGTTGCCCCGAGAGGTGGTGGAGTCCCCTTCTCTGGAGATATTCAAAACCCGCCTGGACGCAACCCTGTGCAAGGTGCTCTAGGTGACCCTGCTTGAGCAGGGGGGTTGGACTAGATGATCTCCAGAGGTCCCTTCCAACCTCAACCATTCTGTGATTCTGCCCCATAAGAAAAACACTTGCAGAATATAATGCCATGGTTACCAGATGGAAAAGGGAACGTTGATAGAGACAACAATATTTTCTACAATCTTCTGGATTGTATTACTAAAGCACTCAAAGTAGCTTTTGCAATATCTCTGTATATAGGGTAGAAGTAGCATACTATTTAAATTAATGACTAGTAATTATCCTGCAAAACGGCTCTTGCTTGATACGTGAGCTGTGGTTAAAGACTGTCAGATAGTGAAACCTTTGACTGTGTCCTGATACTTACACAAGAAGCCTTTGTCTGGAGAGATTGAAAAACTGGCATGACATAGTATTTGATTTTTTTTGCAAATTTAGCTATCCTCCCAGGTCTGTTTCTACAGTAGTTTCCCATTTATGAACGGTTATATATATGCATTTATTTATACGTATGTTCACTCTTAAAGGTTTACAACGCTGGACCAAGCACTCTCCCTGGAGCTTTTCTTGACATTTCTTTTCCAAACCGCCTCTCTGCCACTGGAGCCAAAATATTTCACGTTCAACAGATGATGGTGAGTACTTTTCAATGTGTGCTGAGCTCAGAGAGGCCCTGAGAGATATCAAAGAATATCCAGCAGAACTGGATGAATCAGATGGATTTTTAGATAATAGAAGATTCTTTGTAGCTATGGCCAGATAAGTCGCTGTGTTGAATGGTTTAAGAACTGCAAGTTAGAGCCCTGTCAGCTGTTAATTACTATCCCTTACCTAGGACCAGCAGCCAGTGTGCATGCCTGGTCTGTCACAATGCAATGTAAATCTGGGTTAGTCTAATCCTGAAGGAAATGTGGATAATTCCCAGAATCACACCTCCAAATAAGATTCAGTCCACCTGATTAAATAGTGGATGTGGTATCAGCAGAATGTGTTAGCAAGCTGACTCATGTTCCTTTTTTTTTATATCATTATCTGCAAAATCGCTAACTACATCTGAATACAATATCAATGTATATTATTCTATGAATATAGTCCATATTATAATTTGCTCTTTTTGACTGTTCTTTTAACAGATGTAAGTAACTCACACATTTTTTCTTTCAACATAACATTTTTCAAAAGATGGTTTTATGTCAACTACAAAGAAAGCCAAAATATGTTGTGGTAAGGGAAACACATTCTTAGATTTCATTTCTAATATTTAGTTATTACTTTCAAAGCTTTTGTTTAACCACTGAAATATCATCGTTTATACTGTGGTGGCCAATAGAAGGAAATCTCACTACTGAGGTAAATTTATCTCTGAAATTCAGTGCTCTGTTTTGTGTGAGAAGGAACCAGCTCCTTCCATCAGCTCAGGAGCTACTTTAGAAGAAGTATTATACTTCCTTTGTGGCTCCTTTTCTAGCCTTTTGGCTGAAAAGTATTACCACCCCCAATACACAGGTAACTGTGTCACTGAATCAGTGTAAATACAGATCCAGTAAGACCTTCCTAAGCAGGTATCTGGGATCTGTGCCATGCCAAGCTGCTGAAAGGTGAAAGAGCTAGCTATATATGGCTGACGGGGATGCTAAAGATAGAATTGCTGACAAATGGATTTGGGATAACCAGCATTGTATGAGGCACCAGTATTGCATGGACTGAGTCAATTCTCCAGCTGGACTGAATTAATTCTCCAGCCTATGTCTTATTTTCCATGGCAACGTGTTTTGTTTTGTTTAGTCCAGCCTTCTATGCATCAGATAACCTTCTCTTTGACATATCTAAACCCAGGCGTGATGAATTCCTTTCAAGCATTGCTTGTTTCTCTGCATTGACTATTCCAGAAGTCTTGGCAAAGTGTCATAAAAAGACACCTGTTTTGCATGCTTAAATCAGCTGAGATGCATGCTACCCATGAAGTATACAAGTGCTAATTTGCAGACACAGTTTGTCGTCCTTCCACTCCCAAGACCCTGACTTCCACTGCCAAGGATGGGCTGGGCTGTATGGTTTTGAATAGCAGTTAGAAAAACAAAGCAAAAAGCTTAAACCTTAGGCTTAGCTTGTAAAAGGGCTATATGTTTTTCATTGCTGTTACCTCTGGTGGCTTATCTAAAGGAGGTCCAGCTGGGTAGCGTGGCTTTGGGCACCATGCTAGAAACACTTGCAGGATCAGGCTCTCTTTTCCAAGCAACTAGTTGTGTTTCCCCCAGTACTACTTGACGTCTTTCTTCTACTTTGCAGTTCGTAGAAATTTCACGCTCCCCTTGTGAAGCCTATTTGCGTTGCAGGTCATGTCTGAAGAGTGGTGGCAGGCAGGCACGGTGTTACGAGAAACGTCTACAGGATACACTGGTGTACCCTGGATCGTTTTGACCAATGTTTTGGGATATAAGGCCTGTAGGATTTTCATACACGGCTTTCTGAGCACCTCTGACGTAGTAATGAATTTGAGCCAAGCAAATCCTCCCTGGGCTAGTGGTTGTCCCTGCTTTACAGATAATGAATTGAAACACTTAGAGGCTCAATGTTTTGCCTGAGATCACACAGGAAATTTGTGTCAGAGCCAGGCCCTGAACCAGTGTCTCCCCAGTCTTAGTATTTTAACAAGAAAAGCATCCTGCTCTCTTTCATCCTCCCTCTCTCCCACTGAGTTTTTATTGACTAAAAGGGGAACTAAAATCACGGAACTTTTCAAGGCATCTTTTCTCAGACCAAATAGACTTAAAAAAAAAACCCAAAAAACCCAGAAGCAGCAGATTGGAATGAACTTTGGAAAATGGGTTAGAACAGCTGTTTTTCAAAAGGATTTTTGTAAGCGTATTCATTAAAGATTTTCGAGCTTTTGCTTATTCTGAACTTCCCAGAGTCTAGACTATAGTACAGAGTAATAGTGTCCTTTCAGACAATGCCAAGTTTTCTGTAATTACACCTTTCTCCAGCCCTTCAAGGTGTCAGTATTGCCAGACTTTTCAGAATAGCTGTCAGAGGAATCATGGTACAGAGGATTAGGAATTGACACTTATTTATAACTGATGCTATTGATATGGCATTTGGGAATTGAAGCCATCATCCTTTCATATATAAAGCTAAAAATGCTTTTGCCACTTCTCTGATGTACAGTACAGCAGTGACATTTATGAGTGAAAGCACACAGAAAAAACACAAGAGTATGTGTCTCAAATGTACACGTAGCACATGAAATTGTGCCAGGAGCTAATTCCTTCATATTGTGTTGACTTTTATAGTCTTTCCTTCAGTCACAAAAAATAATAAGTGTGTCACATATGGCCCCCTGGAACTGTCTGTTTCTCTGGGAGGTGTTAATAGGAATTACTATCTTGCTGCTTTTAGGGGAAATGACAGCTCTCACACTTCCTCCATTCCTGTTGCTCTAAGTGTTTGGCTATATTGCAGAAACTGCTTTAAGATTTTTTTCTAGAGCAGTTCAGGTCACAAAGATGTTTTGATGTTTGGAGGTTTGTTTTAGAGATGCTCTGGCTTTCTTTGAGGGGCTTTGGAAGTTTATGCAGCACTTTCCCCAGTGAATCCCATAATAACTAAAGGAAACAGGTCAATAGTAAAAAAACAGAAAAAAAAAAAAGGATAATTGAAAGAAAACTAAACAAACAAAAAAAAAAGAACCTCCTCCTCAGTAGAAATTTTAAACAGAAGGAAATGCTAGAAAATTTTCAAGTGATAATAACTATGGAATTTCACTGTTGATGTTGATTTTTACACAGATATACTCAAAAGTCTGCAGTGGCAATGGTATTTAGAAGCATAAGGTAGAAAAGACAAATTAATGCTTGCTTGTATTATGCATTTTTGTATTTGCTTTCCTGCAGAGGCTTCAAGCCAGGTTAAAACACAATTAATGGAATACTTCGCTTGTTGGTGAAAGTGTTGTGATAGGCAAAGCATAGGTGAGTACACAGAAAGGCAGAATAACATAGCGTTAACAGAAATGTAGCTTTTCCACTCTTTAAGCCCTTGATTATCTATTCTTCAACAGAGGAAAGTACTGCTCATTAAACTTTTGTGTGTTTTGGTTTTTACATGAAAGATTAGTAATTTCCTTTGAGTATTGAGCTAATTTGGAGGGCAAGGGAAACATTACATTGACTTGGCAGCCAAAAAGCTGCTTTCTGGGGCATCCAAAAAGATTTTCACAATGGGAGTTCGTACCAAATTGACCAGGGTATTTCTGTTTCCTGAAGCTGTTGATAAATTAACAATGAGTCCTGGATTATTCCGATGATGGTATTACAGAATTGGATCAGACTGTTCCCTTCATATTTATTTTATTTTCAGCAAAGGTAAACGCATTTATGAGGAACAAGAGACTAACAGTTGGAAACCGAGTTTGTCTGTTTGAACTGGAAGCCAAATGTGGTGCAAGCAGATGATCCTCACCCCGGTCTTGGAGGGACAATGCTCCACGAGGTTGCCAAGCTGTTTAGCCCGGTCAGACAATTGTCACTAGCATCAAAGCACAACAGTGTTAACCCGGAGCAAGCGCTGCGTGTGCTTGTGGGTTTGTGGAAGGAGCTAGTGGCTGTTGCAAGTATCATGCAGGCCAACAAGCATTTATTTTTAAGAGCCTGTTTAGGTGACTCAATACTGAGGCTATGAAAAACTGTACTGTTATCACTACTGAGATGAAAATCTTGTTAGGAACCGAAATGCATACACTGAAAAACAGTTTCTGCAAAGAGTCTGCAGTCTAGAAATAAAGGGGATTTCAGAGGAAGGAGGAAGAAGGACAGAAATATTATCCTAAATTTTCTCATGAGAAACTGAGTCACAGCATGTAACTTTTGAAGTCTAAGTGTAGCAATTATTGTTGGAGTAATTGCTAGTAATAGAGTAATTTTAATTACTATAATGTAATTACTGTAGTAATTGATGGAGAGAGGTTTTAAACCCTAAATTAGGATCTAAGCTTAGACTCTGAGAATAATCTCCACAGAGAGAAATGAGTTAAACCTGTGTTTCATGAATCCCAGTCCCATTAACCTTGGGGCTGCCAGTTCACAAAAGTCCCTTATTCCTGGTACAGAGTTTCTGTCATGCTTTGGTTAGGGAGCAAAAGGAAAAGTCCTTCTGTTGAAAGGACCAGCACAGAAGCTCTCCAGATCTCATGTTGGTGCTTGGTGTGGTCACTCCACACCTCTCCTTTTTCTCCCTGAGCAGGTGACACCTGGAGCACACCGCTATAACAATTGGGTATCAGTAAGATTTCAGAAACAATGAAAAGCTGGATTGAAAATAAATTAACAGCATGGAGGAGTTGAAAAGAATTCCTTTTCCAAGTTGCCTTTGAAGTTAATGACTACCTTAGCATGGGATCTTAGAACAGCTTGTCATGTTTAATAAGGAAAAGTGTTGAAATAAACATTATTTTCTTCATGTGAATGTTGAAACAGAAAATGTAAAATGGAGCCAGTCCCAGAGCCACAAGTCTTTCCTGGCTGATGACAGGTTACGCTCTTAAGGCCAGTTTTGTATAGCTCTCATGTCATTTTTCTTCCTGGCATTTGCACAGTAGAGTCTGCAAGGAGCAGAAAGACTTTAAAGGGAAGCATTAAAGCTTGCAGTCTCGATCCACAAAAGGTTCCAGGATGATTGAGATTTTTTCTTCACTTACATGAGGAAAAGAAATTTTTGCAATTTTAAAACCTCAGATTTAATTCTTGCTTATTTTCTGTGGGTTGCTTACTTCCAGCATAAGAATGAAATACTTTGGCAACCCTTCTACTGATATTTAAAGCCTTAAGCACAGGTAGACAGTGAGAGCTCTCGAAAGTGCTGGTAGTGCAGGAGTACTCTGCAAAGTATATGATGAGATCATCAGGCTCACTACTGCACGCTCCACCGGCGGAGGCAAACCTATATATCATTATCTTCTTGTTGAAAACCCCTTGTTTGTTGTCAGACAGTTTAAAATTGTTTAGTTTCTGTCTTTTGAAATTTGAGGTCTTGGCTCTGAAAACATATATACACAGTCCCAGCATGTGAAGATATAAATATTTGCCGATAGCACTTTATGTAATAAACTGTTGTTCCAGCAGCTATTTCTACTGCTGCTGCTTGCCACCACTGATACGTGGTTTGTATAAGAACATTTCAGAATTACAGTTTGGATTATTTTAGCCTTTTGTATTGATCATCCCCCCATGGTCACTTCATTTCAGTGAAGGCTGTACACACACTTGCACACACATATTTTGGCACTGCATTTAAAGACATAGCTAGATTGCTGGAGGAATTTATTCATTCCAGGGAGTGTATTGTACAGAAACTTGCTGACCTTCCTGCCTACTTTACTTTAATTGCTTCTTTAAATGACTGTTCCAAAACATTTTGTGTAGGCAGTTGGAGGTGCTTTTCCCCCCCTGTCTAGAGCATCTCCATGATACCGACTGCATCTGACCTTGCGTGGGAGCCCTGTCACTTGCAGGAGGAACTGGTGGGTCCAGACTGGACGTAAAGGGAGAAGGGGGCACGTGCCGCATGCCAGTGTGGCACGGTCACCTCGCGGCACGGGACCCAGCACCCCAAAGCAGCTCAGAAACGCGCCCCTGCCCCCCCAGCATCTTCCTCATGTCAACATGATAAACTGAAGCTGTTTCAAGTGAAGAGGAACTTAGCTCTGATTTAAGATATCATTGTTACACAGGAAGGGGTGCCTGGCCATAAAATTAAGTTCTTTCCTGAGTTAGGACCTTAAAATAAATCCAAATTCAAAAAAATAATCTTCATGTTTTGCTTTACTGGAACCATCTGAATCACTGTACAAAGGCCATGCCTTGGGTAGAGTTCACTGTACTTACAGTGCTTGAAAATAATCTTTTCATGCATTGCTGGATAGTGCCTTCAGGAGACAGCAAAGTTACATAAACATGGCAGAACGTTTTCTGTGACTTCCTGCTTTCGATTTTTAAATGAAACCACATTTGAACAAATTTCATGCTGTTTTGTATTTGTTTTGCCCAAATCTTCTAGCAATGGGAGTGCTGCAATATTTTCATAAGCAGTGAATTTTACATGGATATGGGATAACAAGAATGATCATGGAAAGTACACTTTGAATTTATGAAGGTAAGCCTGTCTTTAAAAAAAGACTGGTACTGTAAACGTCAGGGTCATCCAAACAAGGGACAGCAATGCACTGGGGCTCATCTGTTAAATCAGAGCATGACAACACTTAACGTGTGACCTGTTCATGATTAACTTCTAAACCAAAGAAGTGAAGTTTGTCAAATTACTTCGTTGTTGAAATTTTCCAACCCCTGCACCCCTCAAAACTCATGACCTGTCAATATGATATGGGATTCTGATTAATGTCTTAGGTCAGCTGAAAGCATTGCTACCTTTTGAACTGCCCGTAGTTCCTATTTTCATGACTACATATGTGAAATTCCAGTTTTGAAAAAGATGGCTAATTTGCCTTTTCATATGAGTGAATTTGAGACAAAAAAGAAGCTTTACCAAGTAAATTGGGTATATATGCTAGCTCTTACTTGATTCATCAAGAAAGCTGGAGGTTTGGTAGATGCCACAATAATCAGGAATTTTACTGAAGTATAAAATAAACCATCCAGTAGGCCTTTTGTAAGCTTCCCAGCTGAGGAATTCCCTGTGAAGGAACTACTGAATGAGAAAAGGGGACAGTCAGCCATATATATATATTTTTATTATTTTATTGTATTATTTGAAGGAGTGTCAGAATTGTATCCTTTCACCACTTTCCCATTGGTGAAGCTGTTCCTGCCGAAAAACAGTGAAGAAGGGGATTTGAAAGAGCTGATTAATTCTTTTAATGTATATGCCTCCTTTAAATGCTGATTCATGAACTAGCCTTTTTCTGTTATAAATATTGTAAAAGATCTGTGGTTTAAGTGTAAATTTGGGAAAATAAGGAAGAAAGATTTGAGCTCTAGCTCCCATTTGATGGAAAGCAGGTTTACACACCTTTTCATGTCTGAGTGACAATAAGAGTTATTGGAAGTCTCTCCTAGCTTTGAAAGTCTATCATTCCAGTCTTGTGTGATAATAACGGAAAGTATCAATAAACCATTCCTTGCCAGAGAGTCCTGGCAGAATAAGAGCTCTGATGATCTCCTGGAAACAAAGGGAAAGATTCCTCTGTCTTACTTAAAACACCCCAAGGGGGTGAGTTATTTCATCTTAAAGTAAGTGTCCACAATAGATCAGCTAAATCATCATCGGGAGATCCCACCTTCTCTCCATTCCCTCTGGAGAGAGTGTGCAGTGACTGCTTTTAGATATCTTTCAGATAGTTTCAAATATCTAGTTTGGTGAAACAACCCACCCAACTTGTTCAGGCCCCATAAAGAATTTATTTTTCTGCATAGTTTTCAGAGCTTTTTATCCTCACATTAACACAGCACATGAAGAAACTCCAACCAGGGGGTAAAGAAAGAACAGACGTTTGTTTATACTTTAAGCATCGTGTGAAAGGCTGTAGAAAGGGACCTACTAGAGACATGTAGAGCCTCGCTGAAAGAGAGCACTGAACTGCAAGTGATCTCAGAAGCTTTCTAAAAGGAGATGTACCTTGAGATTTGTTTAACGCCTCATGTGTTGATTAAGCACTTTGCAGTTCATAGTAGGGAGAAGGAATGTACGTGTCAGTGACTCTTGGATTTCAGCTGCTAAAGGCTGATATATAAGGAGCACATGAATGTTAGAGGTAAACTGTCGCTTTAGTTGCCATGTAAGGTATTGGGTTTTTTTAGATCTAAACCTTCTGTTGACAGTATAGATAAATCATGTGGATGCTCCGTCTTCTCCCTGTGTTCATGTGACAGGGCTGTCCAAGAAAGAAACTGCTCTCTTATGAGCCATGAACTTTAAATCGGACTATCTTTGCTTTTCTTACTTAACTAGACAAATAGCACTAGTTCTTGCAATTATGCTGATCTAAACTGGTTAACAGGTCATTTAATTAAGCTGCATGGCTAAGTGTATCAAAAAAGTCATCTATAGGTATTGCAGTCAGGGTAGCGCAGATGTGTGCACCCAGTGTGCTCCTTCCAGCTGAAGGAGCAGGAACCAGACCTACAGCGGAATACCACTATCATAATTTAATGCTTTAGCAACACCACTTCAGAGCTTATCTCTTACATCTCCTCATGGACATGTAACTTTACCTGCTGGGTTTGTGGAGTACTCTTTTTCTTTACTAATGTTGCTGGTTTTTAGTCAAAATCTTTCGAGTGTTGGGTAAAATGGGTTAATTTTTAAAGTACTTTTCTGTTGTTTCAGTGGCTCTTAAATTTATTGCCAGAATCAACAAAACTGTTCTGATTCAAACATATTTCATTATCTGTGAATATTAAACATTTTTGGCATATGCACCAAGTACTCAGATAACATATTTACATAACTTGTCTACTGTTGAAAGTCTGACCTTGTCTGGAATTTCTTGTCAGTACTCTTTTTTTCTCTGTGTGTGTGACATGTTAGCTTAACCATGCCTATCAATTCGTCTCTGTTGCATTCACCCACTGTAGGGTGACTCAGTTATCTTCTTTGAATCAGGTCACACGTATACATTTTTTTACCTAATATTAAGGCAAATGTGCTACACTTTGCAACACGGACAAATAAAAGAGGATCTGTTATTTGTTATCCAACTTACAAACTTGAACCACTGATTAGGCATGTGTACATAAATAGAACAGTAAAAGACTAGTAAGAAGGAAGAAACATATAAAAACTATCTGGCAGCAATTTCAAGATGACTACAGCCAATCTGTCCTTTGGAGCCAGCAGTCTCTGATGAGAAAAGCATCCATTGCAGGGTTGAACAACGTTAACAATTTTGTGAAACAGCTGACCTGTGTTCAGACCTTGAGTATGTTTCCTGCAGCCAGAATTGCTGTTCCAAATATTTGGTGTCGAATGATGCTTTCCCCAAACTTGCCCCCATACTTTTTCCATGTTCAAATATGGGTTTGGGTCCATCATACGCGCTCACGGCTTGATTACATGTTCACACTTGTTTTGTATCAGTTTAATTCTGTTCGCTTCCAGACTCTTTCTAATAACTGACGATGGTTTAACTCAGCAGGGAAATCAGGCTCACAAGAAAAGCCTTTAATTTTTTTTATTTTTATTTTTCAAATTTTAATGCTATAATGAATTTCTTTGCATTAGTGGGTATCTAGAATTGTCTATGAGGAAGGGGCTGGAGATCTGCTTTTGCTTGCCTATTTGCCTTTGTGAAATGTGAAATGTTTGCCTTTGTAAAATGTAAAACATTAATATGGGATTAGCACTCAGCTGCTTATATACAGCATGGAGATTGTACTTACTGTTTCCCTGGTAGCAAGAGCTACTTTCTTCCCATTTTTCAGGCTCATTCCTCCAAGGGACTCCCATCACATGCACATACTTAACCCCATGCCAACTGCCAATTTCCACTTCCCTGTGCTTGGCCCCTCGCTGACTTTTCCAGCTTCCTGCTTGGAATTTGCATTTCATTTCCTTCTCCTCTGTTGCCATCCTGTGCAGGATACAGGGCTCTGGAAAAATGGAGGGTCTCACCTTTGATGCATGTTTAACTGGTTGAGGTAAAGCCTGGAAGGGACCACTGGCTTCCAGCCAGTCCATGAAGTTTATGTTACAGGCAGTGGGGCCTGGAGCCTTAAAATGTGTGTTAACATAACTCAACGTTTTCTTAAAGGCCACAAAGGCTTTTTAGAAATTGCCACGTACTGAGAGTAGTTCCAGGTAAGCAGAAAGGATGTTACGTGCATCTGAAGTTGGTGGAGAGAGCTGGTGGTAGAAAGGGAATGTGCTGAGGTGGCAGGTGTATTGTTTCTTCTAGAAACCCTAAGCCCACTAAACCCAAGGCTGACCAGGATTAGAAATGTGGGAAGTTTTTCATTAGCAGCTGTAATTTACCCTCTATGTTTCCAGCCTGATGAAGCCAGGGTAACACCTAGTAATCATCCCCCTTGCACTGGTACCACCTCACTGGAGCACCAAGCCAGTCCCAAGTATTGTCATAATTTTCGTATAAGTGCAAGGAAGGTTGGAAAAGATGATCCCTGTTTATGTAATACATCCAACATGTCATTCCCATCCAGCCCCATTAAAAATCTTACAGTTTTAAAATATGTAATGTGTGTAGAAGGTACCTGCCATTTTATATACAACTGTTTCACTCTGAAATGTCCTTCCAACATTTTTTTTCTTAAGGGTGATGTAATCTGATATGCCTAAAAATCATTGCTACTTTATGGCTTTGCCCCTGCTCCATAAGACTTTTCAAATATTCAGAGTCTATTAAGAAGTCCTATGGGAATTTCTTGCTTATTGCAAATATACCATTCTTAAAGAATGGTATGTTTTCTCCAGTAGTTACATCTTGTCTCTGAGAAACGTAATGGTTTGTGCTGACGACAAAAAGTTGGCAGAATAACCCACTGTATAAGCTGTCATATTTAAATGTTGTCTCTCAGCCAGGTTTATGGGATCTTTAATGAAGCAACAATTTCTGGTAAATTAACAAAGCCAGAAGATAACCTGTCTCTGAATGTGTGGCCATATATGGATAGGATAGGTGGTATTAGGGGCAGTCCACTTTTCTACACAATGATAGATTAGTAACAGCATTAGTGATTGCAGAGTTATGGTAGCCTTTAGAGGCCCATTATGCAAGGCTCTGTCTACAATCTGTGTTGTAGAAATGTTCATACCTATAGCTATTCATGTTTGTGCATGTTGCATGTATATGCACACACACTGAATAGGAGAACACACATGTATATGTTCATGAGTGAGTAATGATTTTCAGTCCCTTAGAATTTGGATATCCATTTCTCTAAAAGATGGTGATTTTACAGAAGTGTCACATCCACATTCTGGTATCAGGCCTGATTAAGGTGCCTAAATCAAGCACCCAAAATAACTTCTTGCTCTTGAACATTGTAGATGGATATTCTGGCATCCACAGGTGTTCAAGAATGCAAGTGAGAACTGAATGTAGGCTGTGCTGGCTTTTATCGTCCTGATATACTGCTGTATTTTCCTTTTCCTTGGGGCTGAGCAGTATTATAAAAGTGCTTTTGAACTTGAAATAAAATTAGAAAAAAATAAGACATATAATGCATTTATGCTAGGTGTTTTGCAGCCTATGGCAAGATGTTTCTAGAGGCTGGGAACAGCATTACACAAGGAGAACCTGGTGAAAAGAATCCATCATCAGTAAAATCTTGTGTGGAAAAATTTCCAGGAGTTGGAGGCTAGGACCAGTAGTTGGTAATATTTAGTTCTGTGTCACAAAGATTGTACTCTCTTACACTGAAAAGATTGGTCATATATGTGGCAGTGTAGACTATGTGTGAGTGTAGACTATAGTATGTAGAGGAGAAGAAAAAATAGAAAATAACATAAAACCTTTGAAATTATTTTCATGCCATTTGTCCACCACATAAAACTGTTCAATGAAATTTGTTCGGTCAGATTAAAAAAAAAATCACTTTTAGAAATGGAGGAATTTTAAGAAGTCAAGGCTACTTCTAGACCTTTTGTTCCAGAATGATTTGCTTATGTAGAAGTATAACCACTCTACTACTAACAAATGCAATGAGTTCTAGGTGTCCTGATTATAGGAGTTAATGTAACATACACACAAAAAGAAAAAAGAGAACTTCTTTGCAAGCATATATAATGTGTATTTGCTGCACCTTTGGAGTTACTGTTCTTTGCAGAAGTTCTACTGAGCTAAAGACCGAAGTGTGTCTGTATTAGCATCTCTGTTTAGACCAGGTGTGAGCTTTTAAAGTGAAATTCCTGGCCCTCCCCACTCGTGAAGCAGTGATTCACATAACAGAGTGCACAAACTGGTTCCTTTTTGGTGAAACTAAGCAGCAAGATGCACTTAATATGCTGCAACCATAAATGAATGTTCAGGCCACAGGACTAAACTCAGAGCAAGCTAGAAATGTAAATAATGTGGATGTCAGGTGCTGAGGATGTCATGCAAATTGACTCTTTCACCCTTCTGTTTGGCCTACACTATGTGCCAATGTAGACTTTGTCTAAGTATGCCTGGGTACAGATTTTAGATATACTTCCGGTATGGGAAAGTTGACTGATTGCCACTGTGCCAAACTGTATCTCTTTCCATATTCCCTATACTGCTCTGAAAGCCTCCCACTCCTTTTTCCTTGAAATGTTAGAAGATGCTAGCAGCCAGGTCCTGGAAAGATCCCTTTTGGGGTAGTCCTCCTCTGTTTATAGGTTGCCCAGGCCTACATGGAAATTTCCAGAAAGCTCTGGTAAGTCATGTTCCTAGAAACGTCAAGATGTCGTCAAAGAGCCTGGCTATTTACTCCATTTCAAAGACTTGCACAGTACTGGCATTTGTAAATGGTAAGCATTTGCTCTTGCAAAACCCTTAAAAAATTTTTCCAGAGATTTTCTTCTGTGTGTACCATATTCTGAGCAAGTAGAAAAACAGATGCCTCCGTTAATACCATGTTTTGACAAAGAGAGGCTCAAACATGAGACCACATCCTGATTTGTATTTCAGAGATGCAGTTCAGTCTCGGCATAATGCACACAGGAGCTTTGCGCTGAGCTTTTGTTTAAGAGGCTGATTACCTAGAGCTGAATTTTGCATGGAAAACAAAGTTGAATCAAAATTTGCTATACTTAGTGCTGTCCTGCAAAGATCTGACTGGTTGACTGAACCTTCCCTTTATGTTTGTAACAAGTGAGGAAAATAAGAGGTGGTCTGAAATATGAGTGACTGATAGTCAGCCTAAGGGAAAAAATCAAACAATTGTGGCCAGCCTTTTGAATCCTTTGCAGTCCTTCATTCTAGCTCAGCTTATGATCTACCCGTTTCAGAGATTCTTGTTACTTTTTTCCTAGCTGTGTGGCTCTGCTGTTTCTAAGAGAGTGTTAAAGTGCTTCTCAGCTGCAATGCATCCTTTCCTGCCCACTGGCTTTCAGCATACGCTAATGGATCACAGATTGCCCATGTGTATGACTTAATTGTTGCCCAGTCGAATTCACCCAAATTCTGCCAGAAAAATAGCAAGTGGCATCTACCTTCGGCTGCTAAAACAGGCTTTCGGTGACCCCTGGTCTCTTCCAGAATGGCACAGATGACAAGTAGGACTCAGTACTGCTTTTAATGGCCTTGTAGCACAGGATTACTGCATAGTTGGTAGAGAGGAAAGGATATTTCCAAATTCAGACTTAGTCCTCTGGAAGTGCCTTTCTGTTTTTCAGCTAAAGTGTTTTAAAAAGGGTGAGATGTATCCAAGCTTCAGTTTTAGAAAAGAAAGTTATTTTGAGAAGAAAGGATCAGATTTATGTTGCTTCATGCCATATAATTCCTTTTGGTTTTCTGAAATATTTTTGCTTTAGTTTGTTTGTATATCATATTTGTCTGCACAGGATGTAAAGCAGGACAATCTAGAGAGCATGCCAAAAGCTGGGATAGTGCAAAAGCTCATACTGTCCTTTTGGTATCTGTTGCATGACTCTAATGACATCTGTCCAAATATCTGGTAATTTAAACTTTCATGAAGAAAGAGCAGGTATTGAATAGATCTTGGCTCTTTGCTGCTCTTGATTTAACATAAACCTTCTGGTTGATCTGGATCTAATTCTAACATGAAAGTTCAAAGAAAATAAATGTCAGTGTGCTTTGTGAATCTCTTGCATACAATAAATTATGAAAACTCATTCCAGGTGATCTGGACAAAGGGAGAACATCATAGTCTTAATTTTCTGTTGATCCCAAGGAGACTGTAAACTGGGTAGCTACTTGTGTCTGTATTTGATGGGAATGTAAGAACAGAATATGTAAAGGCAGGTTATGAGGCAGTATGTCAAAGAACAGATTATGAAGCGCTTGTGGACCAGTGATGCAGAAAAGGTATCTTACCAAGAGATGTGGCCATCACTTGTCTGGAAGGTAGTTTTTAAAGTCTAGATAAACCTTTGTTTTTTGTTTCTTTTTTGGCAACACTTCAGCTAACTTACCTGAAAACTGTTGATAAAGAATGAACTCAAAATATGCAGCAATTTTGTATCTATAACAGCTTTTTTTGCCCTCTTTCAAGGATCTGTGATTTGAATAAGATGCAAGTTTTCTTCCTCAGAATAGAGGACCTGGAGAAGTTAACAGCAGGTTATAATGATAAGAATGTTGCTTGGTGAAGTGGTTTCTGTGAAAAGCTCCCTCCCTCCCTCTTACAGCTTTTAAGGATGGGGGCAGAATTTGCTGATATTTTATTGTCACAGATTGTATTAAATTCCAGTAGATTTTCCTCTGTGAATATTCATAAGCTACAAAAAGAAAGAAGGGTTTTCTAGTGCAAGTTTATCTTGATTGAAGACCTGAGCTCATTTTATCAAATCTTGGTAAACTTTCTTCAGGCATCAATTTTTCTGTCCAAGTAACAAGCTAATGTTACAATAAGTTTTCTTCATTTTTGTGTTATTTGGGACAAAGGTAGGAGAACAGATTTTGTGTCTAGGTTGGTGCATTTCACGAAGGTTTTGTTACTTCATTTATTCCGATACAAATTGTGAAACAATCAAGTTAGCTAAAGCACCAAATAATACAATTACATTACAAAAAATGAATATGCAGAATAATGCAATGTATTTACTATGTTACGTGATGTTTTGCATCTTTGGCTGAGATTTTTCTCCTGTGTCTTCAGACATCTAGATCACAGGCAGCTACTTCTGAGCTAGCTTATATATGTTTATATCCTATCCAGTCAAGAGAATCAAACATTTCTAGAGTGTGGTTTATCTGACTTATTTTAGATGTGTGCCTTAAGATGAATAGACTCCTGAAGTGCTTGTTTCTCTCTGTTGATTCTTAATGGGAGTTCAGACATGCAGCTCAGATATAGGTGCTTTATCTGACCAAGTTAATCCCTGCCTCCCATGTCATGCAGTTTTAATTTTGAGTAATAATTGTGATTTTTATTGTGCTTGCAGGTTGGTCAGGACAAAGGAAACTGTTTGTTTCACAAAAACCCCAGTCCATGCGTCATTCCTCAAGAGAATGAAAATATTTTCCACACGATATTTGCTTTTTTCACAAAGTCTGGCAGAAAAGTATTGGTAAGAATGTCCACCTATGACAAACTTAAGCATATGTCATATCTTACAAAAGATTTTGCATGGATCAGCCTGAAGAGCTCATGCAGATAGTTCGTTACAGAGCACTGGTTTTGTGCATGTAGACTAATGCTGATGTGATACTTGGGGGATATTTAGTGCTTTTCATTATCTGTTTTTTACCTAGAGGAAGCCTCAGGAAATCCAGTGGGGAAGAAGTTGCCCAAAGTGGGAACGCAGAGCCCTCTGCCCCCATATCCTTTGGGGGCACACGGGGCAGCTGGGCTTGCACTGGCGCTCAGCGCCAGCCCCGTGCAGAGGGCGACCACCTAGCCCAGCCCTGCTGCGCTGCCCTCCTCAGCCCTTGGGATCTAGCTCTCTTCAGAAAGCTGCTGCGATTTCCTATGCAAGTGGATTTTAGCATTTACTGTGCATTTTTTCAGTCAGTTGGAACGTTTGCTGTCACAGAGTATTTTCAGTGAGTTATTTCCTCCTTTCCTGACATGCCTAACAGCTTTTTTTCTTTTTCCTGTAGGACTGTGAAAGACCAGGCAGGTCCTGCTTAATTATACGCTGCAATTTAAGCTCACTAGCAAAAGCAGAGTCCTGTGATATAAGTATTTACACACTGCTGAATACTGAGATATTGAAGAAGGTATGTGCTTCCTTTGCAGTTTGTCTTTAATACCAATTTAAGTATGCATACGTGCATCAACGTGCTTGAGACCTGCATTCCTTCCTCTGTTTACTAGTGTGTTATAAAAAGTCGTGGTGTCAAAGAAAACAGATCAATTTATGAACAGTGTATAGGGATGTGTTAATCCTATTTCTTACCAGTTACATTAAGACAGAAATAAATCAAATGGAGAAATCAATACACTGAGAAAAAATAAGACCCCTCAGTGTATGTATAGTGTTAAGGCTAGAGATTTCTAAAAGCTAAGTGAGAAGTGGAGTAAGTGCACATAAACTGACCAACTATCTGTCATTTCCTCTGTGTAAACAGAGATATGGCAGTTTTTTGTATTTTTTTTAGTCTAAATTATTATTATTCAAAGAAGATACAACACAGCCAAAATAACACTGAGCTTGACATTTGTGACAAGAAACAAATGGCTACAAGTTAGTTTCCATCTTTTCTGAAGCGACCGAATGAAATAGCAAATCTTCTAAATTTCTAGTGCATTTTGCCCTGTTTTCCTGTGCTTAGAAAAATGCTGACTGTGGATTTAGGGCAAGATTCTGTAAAATTATAAGCATGTAAGATAATCAGAGAGAAAGAAGGCTGTTAACGTGAGCCTAATAAAATAAACCTGTCTTTGGTAGCTGCTAGATTAAAAACATTGGAGAGAGCCTTTATTAGAGAGCCGTTGCTAAAATAATTGATAGCTCTGAGCTTTTCCAGCTGAAACCAACTATATCTGTTAATGTTTGATAGTAGAGAAAATAGGCCAGGCCAAAAGTTTCGGGTATTTATGTTACATGCACATAGAAACACTGAAATGTGTAAGCACGTAACTGAGTGCACACTAAATATCCATTTGGGAAATTCAGTCATGGGAGTAGCCAGAATCCATCCCATCTGCTGTGTCCTTTCTAAGATGACCATTAGCAGATCTTCTTTAAAAGATGTACAACACTTACCTGTGTCTTTGGGTTGGTGTCCTCAATACAGGCCTTTTCCTACTTATCACACACCCTCCCCAAAGTGAACAGCCTAAGAATGACCAACACGTGCATTAAAATGGCAGCTTATTGGAACATGCATGTTAAAAAGTGCTGCATAAATTATAGGAGAAAAATCTATTAATATAGGGAGATATAAATTGAATATTTAAGCTATTTGCAGTGCACAGATTCAAATAATTAAGCAGTTTTTGTCTCAGGTGCACTTGAGTCTATCCCAGCTTTCCTGTATCTTTCTGCCCTCATTTAAAAAACAAATAGGAATTTGTCTTTGATGGTTAATATTGAACTTGCCAGTGTTGATTGGCAACGTTCTGTCTTGTCTTCTGCTTGTGTGGTAAACGTGGGGAACATGAAAAACAGGCCAAATAAAAATGATGTGTTTAAAGTTCAACATACCTGATTTGGTTGTGTTTGTTTTAATCTGAGATTATGTGCTGGGCTTTGTCTGTCTATGTGAGCTTAAGGTACATTTTTCAAAGCAGGGTTTTAGCCTGTTTCAACTCCCAACCCAAGCTCCACTGAGTGTTATCTAGATACAGTTATTGCACTGGCAAACGTAGGGGTTTTTCATTTTGTATTTTTGGTGCTTCCTCCCCACCCCAAATCCAATCCTTCCTGTTTTTACTTCTCAGGACAGTTCGTCGGTCATCCAGTTCATCACAAGGGCAAAGGTGCGGGTTGACCCTGCCCTCAGGGTTGTGGAGGTGCCCAGTGGGAGCCCAGAAGAAAAACCAGTAAGTGAATGAGTCTGGAGAGAAAGGTTTCCTGATCCCAGGGGGATGGAGATCATTGAGAGAGCTCGGCAAACTGGAATTTGTGGGTTTAGTGTTTAGATAGAGTGTGAGGGTGCACAGACTTCCTCGGACCAGGCTAACCGTGCTGCTGTGGGTTTGCTCGCTGAGATAACCATGCCATCAGTGTGAATGATGTTATGTGGAGTAGGAGAGTCTGTCTTGTGCTAGTCAAGGTTGTAATAGTCTCTGGAATAGCTGTGCCAAAATTAGGTTTAGCTTCCTGCTCCGAGGTTAACGTCTGCTTTAATCTATTTCAGATTTTCCTTGAAAACATAGTAGAGACTTGAAACCCCAACAAAGTCATTTCAGATGTGCCAATATGAAATATTTAAAGTGGTAATGAATGATATTCTGAGAGCTGTGAAAATGGGCAAGGGGGTCTAACCATTCAGAGATTCATATAACTATTCTGTCGTGCCTAGCTGGTGGAATTCATGTATGACCTGATACTGCATTTCATGTTGATCTGCATGAAGCTAGGTTGAAAATTCTAGCGGAAATATTGAAATTCAGGGTTAATTCACTATACAGTTGTGGCTTGAACAGGACCATATTTACAATCTTCTGGAGAAGAAGGAGATGTTAGACTTTTGTAGTCCAAAAATAGGAGGTTTCCTATCACCAAGTGGCCGAACATTTAGGGCATGAAAATTGCATGAATAGCCATATCCAAATTCAACTTTCTTTTTGCCTGGTGAAATAAATTTTAAGTTTCATTTCCTATTTCACACTTACATGGGGATCAGAGTTAATCTGAACTGCTTTCAATTTCTTCTCCTGCTCTGTACTTTTGGAACATGACCTAGATCCCACCTCTCACTTATCCCCTTACCCTGAATGATTGACATGACTGCCAGCCTATGAAACTGTTCTCTCTTACTGGCTCCGTCTCATAGCTCTCTATAAGGTTTGAGTAGGAGAGGTATTGAGGTCAAGGCACCTTCGGAAGAGATTGACATCCCCCACTAAAGCACTCATCTGGGAGATAATGGATTTAAATCCCTACAGCCAAAGAAGAAAGTGAACCTGCGTCTGTGTACTACCTTCACTCTGAACGCTTGGAAAGGGGAGACATTGCTACAGTGATCACCTTCTCCACCACCACGTCTGCAACTCTAGACTTGTTCCCATTTCTTTTTTTAACTTTCTATTTTATTAGAACTGTCTGAAAAAAATTCTTTTGTATGACAGGACCCCGTTTTTTCCTCTCTGTTTTATTTTCTTTGTCAGGTTTCTGGACCATTCTAAAGAACATTAAAAAATTAGGCTTGGCAGCTGAACTGAAGAAGTCAGTTATTCACATAGCTAGTCTTCCCTGGGAATGTGCCTTATAAATGACCTGCAGCTCTGACTGTTAAGACACTGCTAGATCTCTGTTTAGTTCCGCAGCTTGCATTTAATGGCTTAAATCTTGCCATTTAATGGCTAAATTTCATTAATGACTGAAGTAACACCCGACTGTGATACCCATGCCCCATCTGAAATGGGAGAAGCCAGGATGTCTCTGCCATATATTATACTCTGTAAAGGGTTTTAGAATCTTTCTGAATGATGGACACAGTGTAACGTGTGTGGGATTACTATTATTTAACACTTAAAATTTAGAAATGCTTTTATCCAGGAATGCAAGCTCTGCTATAATTCATTGTTATCTAATGCTTGGGGAAAAACAAACAAAAAGGAAGAAAATCCCCCCAAAACACTGTTCTTTTCCTTTTCCTGGAAAGCTTTTCATCAAGTCTTGAGTTGCCACAATTACAAAGTTCACTGTGTGTGCTAGGAAACTGTATTAATCTTCAAACAAGAACTTGCCCCTGGTTCCTGGGAAGCTCTAGCTGTAAAGAAGCGTGCTTGACATATTGTAGTCATGTAACATCAATTTGTAATTTCAAGTCTTTTCTAATGTGAGTGCTATGTGCTCTCTACTTTATGCTATTTCCATATGTCTGTTGGCTTCCCCATTGCCGTATATTTTACACAGGGTCATGTTCAGGGAAAAATTTAAGACATGTGGTTTGGCTCAAGGTATTCCTTTTTTCCCCCCTCTCTTTTTCTCCCTTGTCTTGTGGAATGCAGAAGGAAACAATACTTGTTGCAAGCCACAGTTATTCAGCCGGAACTAGAGACAGGAGAGATAAAATGTCTTCGTTCATATTTCTCCCTTCCTTTTTAAAATCCCGTTCTGTTTTCCTTTCACTGACCACTGACTGCTGTACCATATCCATTTGGATAGCAGCTCTTTCTGAGCAGTTGTGCATGGGCTCGCTGTGAGTCTGCTCATGAAGGTGTTCCTGAACAGTGAAAAATATTTTTGTAAACACTTTATCATGGGTAATTTTGAAAAGGCCTTTTGGCTGTCTACAGTTTGAATATAGTCTTATTAAAACCATTTAAACTGTTCTTTAGAACTAGCTGCCCTTATTTCACTGGGAACTTTTACACTTTAGTGCACAGAGTGCACACTATAAAAAAAAAAAGACAAAAGGAAAAGGAAGGCTGATATTTGTGATGCTAGTGTAGTAGGTACAACAGTGGCAAGACCATCCATTTAAATATCAGTTGTGTGAGAAACTGTAATGGACTATCTGCAAAGGGGATACAAAAGCTTATGTAAAGATCTGTAAGCTGGGTACCAGGCTGTCTTTGAGAACATTTTTAAAACAGATGCAGGCTTGAAGTATTTGTTGTTTATACAATTTATCACAGACCATTTCTCTGGATTTGAATGACTGATATATTCTTTCTCTCTAGTTATTATAGTCTATTTAAACTCTTCTGGTATGGTATTTCCAGAAGACGCACTTTCTTTTCTTGAGCCTGTGCATTTCTATGAAGATTTGGCTCCCTTCTTTTGTATATGTGAGACAAGACCAATGATGAGCTCTAGGAGACCACAGTGATCAAATATGAGATCCAAGGGTCAACATCCTCTGCTTGCATACAGGAGGAGGAGTGCTCTCACGGAGCAAAAGGACTTCCCTCCGTGAATGCTGATGGGGAAGGGAGAAGAGGCTGAATCTCATTATGTCCAAACCTGCCAAATGCTCTGAGTTCTGTCTTGAAAATCAGAGAATACGAAGTTGAGCAGAGGAAGGGAGAACCCAAGCTAACATGCCTGCCGCTCCTGCAACAAAATACTCTGTAAAGCTGGAGGTTTCTGGCTAGCTTACAGCTGTCCATTTTTAAGCTCAGCACATGCATACCTTCCTCAAGCTTTTGAACCTTTCTCTCCTCCTGGGTAGAGTTCACTGCTCTCTCATTTTCAGACCAGTCATCCCAGGATTAATATAACACAGGCAAGTGGTTGCCATACGTGAGTTTTTGTATGGGGTTTAGTTATATATATGTTCACAGTGATATACAGTGTAAAAAGAAAGAAAAGAAAAGAGAAACTTCAAAATTTAATTTATTGTGTGAAGACCTTCAGGGTGTTCTGGGAGGTCTTTATAACAGAGGGATTTATATGCATGTTCACTTGCCTAAGCTTTCACTGTCTGCCTGCAGCTCAGAAGACTTTGGACTTTGGCCTGTTCTCTGTGTCTGAGCTGGAAGGAAAAGCCTGTTTTACTTTACAGCCCTCTCCCCCGTCTCCGTGTGGGACTTCCCAGACATTTGTTAATGCACATGAGAATACCTCTCCCCCTTGCCTTTTAGGAACACTGAGCAGTTTAAGGCTACTATTCTCTCCAGCTTAGCTTTGAAAAGAATATAACATCCCAGCCTGGCTAAGCCAGATGTGAACATCTTCCAGAAGCTTTGAAGCCCTCTTTCTAGTGCGTTAATTGCTGCCTTACTGTTTTCATTTGCTTTCTTTTTCATTTCATTGTTTTACCTTTCCAGCTGTTACTCTAACAATCTCTTTATAGATTTACTGTGCAGTGTGGCACATAGAAACACCTCGCGGGGTAAAGTAACAGAAGTATACACAATACTAATAAAATACAGATAATTTCCTGGTGATAGAAGCTAACAGGTAGCAAGGATACCTCAGGTTTATGTTCTCTGAGGACCTTCAACCTTTTTGTTAGTATATGGAAATATACGTGTGTGTGTGTGTGTGTGTGTGTGTGTATACATATATATATATGCATATACATATGTGAAAATGTTGTCTTTACTGGAAGTCCCCTCAAGTAAAATGGCACTTGAATGGACAAATCAACCAGCAATATAGCGCGGCTTGAAACACCAGAAATATTCTGGGCACTAATAAAAAAATAAATTGGCAATTTTTGGTAAGCCTGTGCCTCCAATTGGTGCTGTCTTTTCTGATATAAGTGCATAAAAATCACTTAGTGTGAATAAGCAAAAAGAAATACTTTTCAGGAGGGAGAAATGAAAATTTTACAGTTACCCATTTCTAAACAATTTTTGCTGAGTTATGTTGCTTACCTTCAGGAGTCCCAGTTCAGTGATGGGTCCCACTTAGGCATGGTGTGAACTTTAAATATTTGTGAAAATCCTACTCAGTTAAGTCCTTGCCTGCATACTTTACTGAAATAGGGTTAATGTTTTCAAAGCATGAAGAAATTCTGATCCCTTTGAGTTTGTTCATAAGATTATCAGAAATATAGCAAGTGTTTGGCACAGGAAGAAGATGATGTCTTTGGTCATAAGGGTCCAAATTTCAGAAGGCAATGGTAGGATGCAGTTCTCTGTTCCTTTACACCAGAGAAATTACATTGTTTAAAAACCTGATTGATATGTGAATTACGTACAACTAAATGGCAAGTTACTCTACCTCCTGGAATTCCCTACTTTAAGAATCCCAAAGTACAGTGTGAAATATAAATATAAAACTCCTTATACATCGTAAAGACAACCATGTTTTTTACTGCCTTTCCTTGGCATTTGGTCAGAGTACGGAAACAAACCTATAATTCGTTCCATATTTTATGACCGTTGCATGTTCTTTTTCTGAACCAGACTGCTCCCACCCCTACCGCCATCTCTCACATGCTTTCTTGCACACACACACATACTCTTATCTTCTGTATCAGTAACTTATGTTTCATGACTGTGGGAAACGCGCTAGACTGGAGGCTGCTTTATGCTCCCCGTCATGCTAGCTGCCCTGCAGGAGCCGTGCCGTGGAGCTGGACGGGAGTGAGCGGCTGAGATTTGCTCTTTCTCAGACTACTCAGCTGTCAGAGGTTCAAAAGGCAGGAGGCAGTTGGCACACCACTTCTGCTAGCATCATCGCCTGCCTCCCGCCTCCTCTCAGGGATGGACGGCTTCCCAGCCTCCCACCGCTTGCTGCAGTGACTTCGCGCTGACAATCCAGATGTGTGATGCACGTTGACCGTTTGCCCAGTCTGGTTCGTTTGGGATTTTTTGGTTTTGTTTTTTTTGTTTCTTCACCAAAACTTGTTGCTGTGACCGCTTATTGATGCAGCCAGAATTTGGGGGCTTGAGAGGGATAACATACAGAGTTAACATAAGCAACATCCCTGCTCCTCTCCAAACCACAAAACCATGAATGGGATTTTTTATGCTTGTAAGTTGATTCAAAACTGCTGGAAGAAAGCAGATTGATAAGGCGCTGTTGTTAATCTGTACCCACTAAGTTACTATAGCTTGAGCTGCGACTGTGAAATCTACTGCCAAATTATTCTAGCCAGTATGTTTCAAAGCTGAAATGTAGGGCTCTTGCCATTGAGATGATGTATGATTTGATCTCTGCAACTATTCCTGGCTCTGCCTGCTGACAGTATGAAGTACAGAACTATTGTGACAGAGGTTGTGCTATGTGAACATTTATTCTCTGTGCAGTGGAGAGAAAATACCTCATTTTGCATTCAGTGATGGCTTAAAAAGTCTCTGTTGGCAATATCTAAAGTGTTAGAAGCTTTTTTTTCCCCCCTTAGAGTCAAAAAGAAAAATAACATGAGTGCCTTATCTTCTAAGAAACAGTCATCTGACCTGTGTCCATAAGATGGATGCATACCCTAGCCTCCGTGAGAAATGGACTGCTATGTCAGATTGTCTTTCCAGCCTGGCTCAGAGATGCAAGGAAGGCACAAGATTTGGTCTTTGGTATCTCTCTCTGGTATTTCCCTTGTGCTAATCTTGGCTGTAAGGGAAACTGCTGACTTTCTATGTTTAGTAAGATATCTCAAAAAGCCTTATAAAGGCTTTGTGCTAATATATGAATGTTAAAATGACTCTCTTTCTTGAGTGAAGAACTGGTCTATGAAAGCTGTTTTGAGCATTGTGGTGATACTTGTTACAGGAATATATACGGGAATTAGTTAGGGGAAAACGGTATCTGTGTGTAACATCTTTTCTGTCCATTTGTTACATTTTCATGTCTCATTGTCATCAAATGCCTGATAATATCTAAGTGATAAGAAACCAGTGTGTGTAAATTGGCGGTGTTCAAATTCTTCTTCCAGAAAAGTTACAGTCTTAATCACCAGTAGTCTGTGAAACTGAGATGAAGTATATTTATGAGTAGTTCTTTATGGGAACACCGTGAGAAAACATAGCCCCATCAATCTGGCTTCCTTTTATTTAAGCCTGTAGTTTTTGTGTGTATTTGCTGAAACTTTGTAGGCTTACAGAGACTTAGAAGTGTCCACTGGGAGGGATTTCTGGAGGTTGTCCAGTCCCATCTCACACTCAAAGTGGGGCTGCTGCCTGCACCAGCTCAGGGCACCCATGGCTTTATCTAACTGTGTCTTGAAAACCTGCAAGGATGGAGAACCAGTGACCTCTCTGGGTCCCTATTCTGGTGCTGCCCTGACCTTCTTGTTACAGGTTTTCCCTAATGTGCAGTCTGAAGCTCCCTGTCGGCTGTATGGTATCACATTGCCTTTGCTGTCTCATATATGGCACTATTTGAATGGTGTCACTAGTGAGTGAAGATACTTCGCAGGTCATTCATGGGCCTTTTCAAAATGAGTATTTTAGGGCTGCATAGTTCTATCTGATTCTAACCTCTGTTTTTTCACCCACTTTTAACTACCTTTCTTTTTTTCTGTTTAAAAGATTGATTTAAGAGTCCCTGTCTACCAACGGGGTTTTGAAAATTTTAAGCAAAGATGATGGAAGTGGCTTGTGAAGGAGGGAGCAAAACTCACTGCTTTGCCTTCCAAGGCAAACCAAAACAAAGCCAGACAAAACAAATTTGCTGCCTTTTAAAAAATCCTTGCTGCCTCACCACATTTGCTGGATAGTAAATTGCAAAATTTAGCAAAGAAATAGCCCTTATTGAGGAGAAAAGGTTTTGAGTTTTCCACTGAGAAACTGGTTTTGATTGAAATAGGAGGTGGGAAATTCATCAGTATAATTTGCTCTCCTTTTCTTCTTAAAGCAGACAGTTAAGGAAAGCTCTTCGTAGGACATATTTCCCTGCCATACAGGCTATATAAAAAGAGAAGAAAAAACAGCAGGGGACCCCTATCTGCATTCCCAGAAGAAGAACCCGTGACTGCATGCACCCTTGCCTCTTTCATACCACGTATCTTATAAAGCACAGCAAGGAATATTCACATTCAATATGGATATTTCCCATTTTTTGCAAAAAAATTAATGAACTTAGAATCTGTAGGGTTTTTCATGTGAAGCACCAGGGCATTTGGCAGAGCTGAGAACATGATGAGTAAGACAGACCACACAAGATGTCATGGTAATCCGTGCCAATCCAAGGAATACAGTTTTTCATGCAAACCTCTGCGTACCTTTGACGGCCTGGCACCAGAAAAGGCTCAATGTCTGGTGGTGGGGGGAGAACTGGCAAGATAAGGGTTAGTTTAGAGTCAGAGCTGTTATCTTTTGGATTGTATGTATGGCTACTCAAATTCCACTTGAAAGGAAGGCTCTAAATCCCTTGCAAAAAATAGATGGAAAGCACAAAATTAAGGACACATTCCATATTTGTTTGACAGATGAAGTATGATCAGTGAGGCCACCAAGCAATGTACTTAATAAGATGAGTACGAGAGAAAACAATGCAACTTCCAATCATAAAAAGATCTTTTTCTAATTGTTTTGTAGGTGGTCTTTGAGGCTTTACACAATCTGGAGCCTCGTGGGTATGTTGTCGGATGGATCATTGCCATCAGTTTGCTGGTGGGAATTCTCATCTTCCTGCTGCTGGCTGTGCTCTTGTGGAAGGTAAGGTAACAGATGCAACATAAACACCCAGGCTAGTCCCAGGAAAAAAGCTTGAAATTGTCCATGCATTTAGCATCCATTTACTTTAGGAACTAAATAGTTGTCCACTCCATTACAGAAGCTGTTAGCCAGCAAAAATATTTTCATATCCCTTTCATATCCCTTTTATGAGGAACAGGGAGAGGCTCCTGATGTAAAGAAGTGGAAAAGTGGTTTCTTCGAGGCCTGGTTATTAAAGGTTGAAACTTTTACTACTGTTCCAGGATGAGAGAAAATCCTTCTAGAGACCTGCCGTTATCTCACACATGCTTGGCGCATCTCTGTGGTTTTCTGAAGCTCCCTGATTTCAACAGGGTTTCCTGAAAATCAGGCAAACTTTGCTTGACCAGCTAAAAGATTGGATACAGGCCTAAAAAAAAACAGTAGGCAGCTACTGCATTCAAGAGGTAAAGGCCTGGGAGGGAGGAGTATCCAGGAATGAGTTTTTCAGATCCCTCTCTCAAAAAAAGTCACATATGAGAAAAATGAGTTACTAGAGCAAAAAGTGCCAGTACCTGTTAAAAGCCAGCCTTCATGCCATCTCTGATAAGATACAATTCTTGCACCCAGACACTGCTACGTGGTAGAAATGGGCAGATGCTGACGCTTTGCAGCAGCCATCTGGTGTGGTGAACCCAAAGGAGCTGGAAGTATTTTCATTCCTCAGTTCCCTGTTACCAACCCATAAATTTAAAAGGCCACGGTCAAGGTCAGGGACTGTATTTGAGAGAAGTAAATCCCAAGTGCATACACGGGACTGAGTCCAAGCTTATTTTGCTTCCTGTGGCAGAGGTCCAGCAGCCTGATGCACGCTGCTTAACAGTACGTGGGCTGCATGGGGCCATTTGCTGGCTCTGCTGCATTCGGAGGTCACAGCCGCACTGTGCTGCGAAAGCATGCATCGCTGCAGGTCGCACTGCTTAAAAATGGACTTGCCAATCTTGCCTAAAAACGGCCATGCAATTCTTATTATAGATTATACAGGTGCATTTATATTATCGATTATATGTCTACTTCATAGGTTTTACATAGATGATATGTGGATTATAGCTTTAAATTATTTTTATAGTCAATTTTGAGGATTTTTAAATGTGTACTGGCCAGGTCAAAATAGACTCTGTTTTCCATTTGGAAAGCAACGCTTGACTGTAGTCTAGAATATTGAAATCTTTTAAATTTTATAGGAATCGTTCAAGTACACGTGAAGAAGCTGCCATTTTGTTACTTGAGAGCCTTAAGTGAAATTCCCAGTGATAGCAACAAATAATTATAATTAATACCAGGCTTATATAGTCCTTTCCTCATACAGATGTTAAAATGCTGAGGCAAAGCAAGGCAAGCTGATTTGCCCGAAGTCCTTCAGCAGCTCTGTGGCAGAGAAGGCAGTAAAAGCCAGGTTTTGTCAGCTGCGCTCCAGCACTTTATCCACTGAGTTGTATGGTTATTACCAGAGCCAGTAACTTAAGGTTTTGTTTTAGAGAAAAGTGATTAAAAGTGTGTAGCTGCTCATATCAGCCAGTATTTTCATTTAAAACTTAGTTTGGATCATAAAAATACATAAGCAATACTTTGCACTCACTTGTTGCTGTATTTATTAAAGTTACTAGCAATTCTAAAGTTGTCTAAGATAAAACTGACATGGGAAAGTTGCAGTCCTAGAGAGGAATCTTAATTGTCCAATTGTAAATATTTATTAGTCAAAATTGGCTATGTATATCCTACAGTCGTTCCTGAATTTTGTATATGAAGAAGTCCAAACAAACTTATATTAGAAGTGTTTTGGTTTTTAAGTGTGGAGCGAAAGAACAGCTGTAAATTAGATGGAGCTTGGGGCATTTTAGAGGTGTTATTATCGTTAGCGTGAGCTCGAAATGCCTCAGATTCTAGGACTAGAGTATAAATTAAATTATCTTTTATTAAGAAATGAACTAGAATTAACCTGTGGTCCAGGAAGGAAACTATTCACAGAGAGCAGAGTAGGAACTGGAACAAACACATTATTATGGAACTAAACACTGGCAGTTGTGTAAGACTTGTTGGCAGTGTCTGTGTCTCAGGCCTAGGAGGAACGTATATTCTCATTGTGTGGTCGACGTTGCGGTGAATGTTGCAACAGAACAGACAAATCACTGAATGCCCTGGCATTTCGCACACTGAGTAAACAGCTCCTTACAGTTGCAGAAAAGCATTAAAATATGTTTAAATATTTCGCATTATATAATCCTTGAATTAACGGTGTTAACGAGAATCAGATCTCAGAAATTCCAGGCCTAAATCCTACTCTGAATCAGATTAAAGTTATTGCACGTGCAATAGAATGAGAATAGTAGTTAATTCATTATTTGTAGATCTAAGATTACACTGTTTAGGAGTCCATGTAAATGGAAGTGATGTTAAATGCCGGGTTATTTCACTTCAAATAAAAGCTTGTTTATTCATATGCTAGGCCACAGCCATATTTATACACTTATAACAAGCTTTTTAGCCTGAGCATGCTCAGTTTTTGACTGGCTTTGCTTCTCTGGTTGTTTATTTTAGTATTTCATTTAGACATTGTGTTTCTTCTGCTTTAAGCGTGTGTAAATTTGTGGGGGTGAGCAGTACCAAGCCTAAACAGTAATGGTGCCCCCACATGTGGCTGCAGTCCTGGCGGCCGGGGGAGCTGAGCCTGCTCCCTTTGCAGCTCTGCCAATGTCTTCCTTTCCTCGAGGGTGGCTTTTCACTGACTTCTGGGAGATGCCCTGCATGAGGCAGATCAGCAAGACTTGCCCCATTTTTGCTCTGAACATTTCGTTGGAGAGCTCAGCTGTCTCTTGACGCTCACGGCCATTCATGTCCTGTTCATCCCCTCCGGGCCCCTTTGAACATGAGATGTGGTCCTGCTCTTGCTGGTTCCTCTGCATGTCTTTCTCTCCCCGCTCTTACCTTGAGGTTGGTTGCGGGCTGCAGACCTTCCTCTCCTGGTGTCTCTGGCAGGCCAGCAGAGCTGGAGGGGCTCTTCTACCATTGCCCACAGCAATACATTTCGCTTTTTACCAGCAGTGATTGAACTGCACCTCTCAACCTGTTGCACCTCTGTGGTGGCCACCAGCTGCTTGTGGAGAGTGGAGCAGGGGAGGAACCAGCTCTGCTTCAGACCAGTTATCCCATGTGCTCAGTGGTCTCCTGGTTCCCAAGCAGTGGCAACCATTCAGGAAGAAAAGGCGGTTGCAGCTGGATTTTTTTGGGGGGGGTGCTGTCCCATGCACAGTTCCCTCAGCCATCAGGACTACAGCCATGTACAATAACAAAGTAACTGTTCAGGCATGTTGAATTTATGTGCACTTAAACCAGGGGAGAATTGGCACATAGCATGTAATTGAAATGCTAAAGCATAATGTATTATAACACAATAAATATTAGTAATAGCAGTGCTTAAAAATTCTGTGAAGTATTTACATTTAAACTGACTTGAGTTATGGAGTATTTTTCAATCTGTATCATTGTAGGCAAAATGCACAGGAAATAATAAAAAAGAAAGGTTTGTGTCCAGAGAATATCGAAGAGGGACTGCGTCAGTGTATACCAGAGAAGACACTTGAGCAGTTGAGTGAGTTGTGGAGCCAGTTGTAGGATCACAGAATCGCTGGATGGTTGAGGTTGGAAGGGACCTCTGGAGATCGTCTAGTCTGATCCCCTGCTCAAGCAGGGTCACCTCGAGCAGGTTGCCCAGGACCTTGTCCAGATGGTTTTGGAATATCGTCCAGGAGGGAGACTCCACAACCTCTCTGGGCAACCCGGTTCGGTGCTCAGTCACTCTCACAGTAAAAAAGTGTTTTCCTACGTTCAGACAGACCTTCCTGTGTTTCAGTTTTTGCTCAGTGCCTCTTGTCCTGTCACTGGACACCACTGGTCTCTGTCTTCTTTACACCTTCCCTTCAGATATTTATACACATTGATAAGATCCCCCTCAGCCTTCTCTTCCCCAGGCTAAACAGTCCCGGCTCTCTCAGCCTCTCCTTGTATGAGAGATGCTCTCCCATCCCTTGAACGTCTTTGCGGCCCTTTGCTGGACTCACTTCCGAAGGCTCATGTCTGTCTTGTACTGGGAAGCCAAGCACTGGACTTAACAATCCATACATGGTCTCAGCAGTGCTGAGTAAAGGGGATGAATCACCTCCCTCGACCTACTGGCAATGCTCTTCCTAATGCAGCCCAGGATACCACTGGCCTTCTTTGCCACGAGGGTGCACTGGTGGCTCATGTTTGACCTGTTGTCCACCAGGACCCCCAGGACCTTCTCTGCAGAGCTGCTTTCCAGCAGGTCAGCCCTCAGCTTGTACTGGTGAATAGGATTGTTCCTCCCTAGGTGCAGGGCTTTGCATTTCCCTTTTGTTAAAATTTTATGCAGTAAAACAACTGATTTACAAAACAAAAATCTGTTAGTCATTGCAGTAACAGTATTTCGTTTCTCTGTGGCATGTTTTACACAGATCTTACTTATCTAGTCATTCAGTTTATTTCTAAACTGAGCTTATCCCTGTGGTATCCAAGCACTGGTTTGTGTAAAATGACATTTCTAGCACTATTCTACAGCTTTTGGATTCTTGGGGCAATTAATTGATCTCCAAATGTTGTAGGTATACCTTATGTAATAAGACACACTTCTTCCAAACCTTGGATTTTTGACAGGGTTGCAGAGGGGAACCACTTGCATAATAGCACACACATGTCATTTTTTGATTACCCAGAGGGTTCCTGCTTTTCAATATGCACAAGACAGTGTTTATTTTCCTTCTGTCTTGTAAGGAGAGTTTGAAGAATCTTCCTTTAGTTTTTGGGAGAGTTATTGTGAACATGTCTCTTAGGATATTGAGCTTATAGTTAGTTCAGGCTTTGAACTGGTTTCGTCCAGTGGGGAGCATGAATCCTTGTAAATGTTGGACTCATGAAATCCTCGCTTAAGTACAAGCTGTATGCATGGATACAGTTGTTTGCTAGTGCTGCTTTAAAGGAGAGATTTTGAAATATGAAAGCTTTTTATGAAATATGAAGCTCTTTAAAAAAGCCAGGCAAATCCAAACAGAGTTTTTAAAGGTGTGTTCAGACATACCGCTTGGAGAAGCCTTATGACTTTTTTCTGTGATTACACAAGTGTCTTTAAAAGAACGACACTTGCATTCCCCTACATGCTGTATTTGTCATTGCCTTACATATTGTTTGAGCATTCAAAAAATGTCTGAAGCTAGCTAAGGCTGAAGCCAACTTGAAATTCACCTATGTAGTAGAAACCACTGTTTTCCCCCTTTTGGAAGGAGACACTTTCCTTTACTTCCCTACTTAGGGCCCCAGACATTAAGTCTTTATACAATGGGCCAAAACATACAACTTTACCATTTTCCAGGAGAGGAAAAAAACCCTGCATTTATTCTTTGCCAGTGGTTGCTCTGTATCCTGTGTTACAAGCCCCAAAACATTTTGTCTCTCTTTTATCTACAGCTCAGGTGGCAGAGGCTAACTGCCATTTCCTGGCGAGTCCTTGTACCGACATCCTTTCCTGGTGGCCAGGTTTTAGAGTAGTGGCTCTGCAAAGGAATAAAATTGAATTTTTTTTAATTTTCCAGAGGTGCGTAGGCGCATACAGTTATGGCACAAAACCTATTTGGATTTCAGTGTAGGGGAGAAGCCTGGCTTTCCTCTACCAGAAGATACATCCTCTCACATAATCTTTCAAGGAAGAATCTTTTTCAATGGAAAAAGTCTCCCAGCTAGGTGTCATCCACCCATTGTCACAGCTGTATAGTTCCAAATATATATTTTGGAGTTGGGGATAGAGAAACCTGTTAAAATGGAGTGACATTTCATATTTCTGATGAAAGTTGTTGTGGCTGTTCACAACTCACATGCTGCTCCCATTCTGTACATGTAACTGCAAGAGCAAACCAGTATTTACTGTGGCGATGCTATAAAATCACGAGTCATTAAAAATTTTAGAAGAATTTTCATAATTGATGTTTAGATAAACAAGGTTCAGCTTGCTGTGACAGTTCTTATTGGGGTCTAGTGACTGAAACGGCAGTTTTTAAAGCACAGAAAGATCTTTGCTATAGAGATGTAGGTGATGTCACCAGCTGCCTCAAATCTCATGAAGGGAAATCTGTATTTTTCTTTTTTTTCTTCTCCACCCTCTGTCCTCAGTTTTAAACCACATCAACGCGGCTGATGTGTTGTGCTTTATCCAAGTTCCTGTCCTACTTTGTCCTCTCTCATTTTTCAGATTATCTCACTTACAAAAGTATGATCCCTTCCTGTAGGGACCTACGTAACACAAACATGTAGGGACCAATGTAACATGTACATGTCCCCATCTCTCTGTCAGAACTGCAAAAACCATGACTTCAGTCATGGTCTGTGGAATTTCTCTTTCTGTACTTTGCAAAATCATTGCATTCTGTGAAGTTTTTCTGATAAACTCTTCTCATTTTATATGCCTCACAACCTACCCATTTATCTAGTTCCTTGCTGTAAGTTGTTCCTTGGTATCTGACATGCAGGCTTCTCAGAGGTACTGTGCCTGACCTTTTTGATACCGATGGTAACTCGGTAGGCCTAGAATTGGGCTTTCTCATTGTTACCATGTTATAAATAATGTAGTCAGGTGATGATTAACTTCTGTGAGTCAAAAGCAAAACCATGTTATCTCCCAGCCATGGATGGACCTTTGTTATGTATAGCAGCTTGGAAACCTGAAGGAATGGGGCAGTGGAAAGGGTTGATTATCTACATAAATAGCGACATTTTCACCAGGCAAAAGTTAGGTGCATCATTTGAAGTCTGTTGTCTTCAAAGCACAGTCAAGACTGTGTTTTGTTTCCTTCTTTCTGGACCAAAGTGGGCATCAACAAATGTTTTCAGACCCAAGGCCTCCCAAGACCAAAGGGCTGTATTCTAACAACACAGACTCAGATTTGGGGTTTTTTTTTACAGTAGATTATTTGGATGTTCTGCTGTGTTTTTGAATTCTGTCTATATGATGCAGGAAGATTGGTTTTGGATGTCTTTGCATTTGTTCTTACACAAGTAAATGGTTAATGCTGCTGCTGCAGCCAAAACACCACCTTCCCCAGTGAGTTTGCTGGCTACCATGTAATATTTGTTCACCACCCTCAAGACCAAGGTTGGCAACATTTCTTTGGTGGTGTATCTCCAGTACTTGTGAAATGCCTTTGTTATCTTTCCGGATAAAGTGAGCTCTGTAAATGTACAACAATAATATTGTGACTGTGTTCTCTCTGCTCTCAGCATCCTCCAAATGAGAGCTGTGCTTGCCAGGATGCCTTGAGAATATCACAGCCATTGCAGCTGTGTAGCTTTCATCCTGGCACTGCACAAACAAATTGAATCCACTGGCAAGAGAAAAGTCCTGATGTGGTTCAGAAAGTCTTTTTAAAAAAGAAGAAAAATAACCATGATTTTCAAGAGCCCAAACCAGAAGAATAGTATGTGTGTAGACTGAAAAATTGGAAATAAATACCCAATTTTCCAAGGTTCCCACTACCGGAATACAACATGTATTTGTTGGAAGTCATTAGCATCCCTCAGACCCAAATGCCAAGAAAAGAGAAAATGTGACTTGCATAGTCTGAATTCTCTCTTCAAGCTTGGTGTCACAATGGGAAATGCTGTGTTACGACTTATACAGCCATACCATAGCCATTTCCTCCTGGTTTTACTAAACCCGTAAAAGTAATTTATTCTGATAATTATGGACACAGTACGACTTTCATTCAAATATTTTTGGCAGGTCAAATATATCAAAATACAATTGTAAAGCTACTTTTTATTGATTCCAGAAATAGTCTTTAACGTTTAGTCTCTGGTTTTCAAACAAAGCCAAAAATATTTCAGTAGTTTTTCTTTTTTCCTATGCAGAGGAAATGGCAGATACAGATTGAGATATGGCTTAAATTAATTGCACTTTCAGGAACGATGTATCTAATGACTGTCCTGTCCCCTGCTGAGATTTAAGAAATGAGTATATAGTAATTTGTCCAGACATATCAGCAGCAGACATTGTATTCTTTCCAGTTTTTGAAACTGATAATCAGAGAGGAACTTTGGATGACAACTATGTTCATCTAAAATTTTTAAAAAATAAACTACTTAGTAAAATTTTGCAATAGGAAAAAAGTCTTTAAACTATTTGGGAATGTTTACAAGTTTTAATGTTGGCTAATGCACTTTCTGATTACATTTATTAGCATGTTGGTAACATCTGTTATGCAAGTTACTGTACACAGTTACCATCCTGCAAGAAGTTCATGCTTTCATTAAATTCAGTTTATCAGAAGAATTAATAACTCAGTGCTAGGTGCTGAAAGATCTGTAAATGTCCGGTCATTGGAATTCTCATTATTTGTAAAGCACTGACCTTCCATAACAAAATATACTGTGTATGCACAAATGAATCAAATGCCAATTGAATATCCTTCTTGTCTGAGGCAAATTAGATCCTACCTGGTAAAGATATTCCAAAGCTGGAGACCAGAACTACCAGTTTCGTTCACCTCATTAGCAGATAGGTCCATTGAAGCCAGTGGAACAACTTCTGGGAGAAAAGTTGCATGAGAAAAGGTTGCAGGAACAAATTATTGATGACTGGAGTTCAAAGTGGGTTGTAATTCAGCCTGGTGGCATAGACATGCCATACAGGTCTTCATGTGACTTTTCACACCGTGAATTCCATTTCCTATGTAAAAGTGTAAATAGCAAGGCACATTATATTCAAAAGGCAAAATACTGAATTAGATATCTGTGCTGGTATCCATCTCTGTGTGCAATTATTTCTTTTGCACGCCTAAATGCATCTTTTGCATGTATGCTGCCAGTTGGAAGCTGAGTGACTATTTTGAGTACTTAGCCTTTGTGACTGTTTCTGAAAATTTGGCCTGTGAGACAGACGTAAAGCATTTGGTTAAATAAATAGTTTATTTAATGGCTGTATGAGCTAAGTTTATGAATTGGCTGACTGTTCTTAGGAAAAAAAAAGAGTACTTTTAAGTATTTTTTTTAATTGCAAAGTAACATTGCAAAGTAACTACCTAATAAAATTATGTTTAAAATCCATGCTTGTTTTATGTAGAGTATAGTAAAATAGATTTTATTCTCCTAATGTCTATGGAGGATTACAGCTCTTCACCCGAGGTACCAACAGTAATATCTTAAGTCAGTTTGCCAGGCTATATGAAAGTAAGTTAGAGTTAAGTGGTATTTTGGAGGTTTGTGTACATTGCTAATTCTTTTCTGCCGTTGCAACTTCTATCCATTGCAATGATTTGGGATTGGATACAGACACTATGTATCAAATTCCTCCATAGTAGTTATACAAAGTGGTTATAGAGGAAAACTTCTCTTTGCCTCAGTTCCCCAACTGCAAAATTATATATAGTATTGTGTATGTATACCCAGTATGTATTGTGTGTGTATATGTGCGCACACAGAGCAGTCCCTTACAGAGATGGTGTTGCTTGAAGCATGTATACTTATTTTCATGTACACGTTTCATTGAGAAAATGAGGACCTACATTACAGAAAAGTTAAGGGATTTCCCCATCCTGCCAAACGTCAGTGGAAGACTGGGTAATCAAAGCCAGATCACTAAGCTTACCTTAACCGCAATATCATCCTTCCTCTCAAATATACAGTTTCTCCTTTAACTACAGCCAAACCATATGGCCAGTTTCCAAATATGCCTTTTCCTCACAGGGGGCCCAGGCAGTGGCAGTTTGCCAGTCCTCTATGGAAAAGCTGATGCACAATATCTGTACATGACCCCTCTGTACCAGGGCAGGAGTATTTTAATTGCGAGGAAGGAAATGGTCCATCCTCTTGAAGCTGGTGGTTCTCCAGAGTTATCAAGGGCCACATGAACCCAGTTGCAAAGCATTTTTTCTTCCTTCTTGGCAGTAGTAAAACAAGATGAACTTAATAAACAGTGGTTGATCTCTGCATGGGGAAAAAATATGTGGTTCCAAACTCAGCAGCACCACTGCTTTGTGCAGATCCAGGGTGCCACTGGATAGCTGACTGGTGGTGTCTTGCTTGGTCTGAGGTTCCTGGCTCCCATTGAGTTCTTCATGAACTGCGTTAGCTGATTAGAGGTTGTGGAGTCTCCATCCTTGGAGATACTCAAAACCCCACTGGACATGGTCCTGGACAACCTGCTGCAGGTGACCCTGCTTGAGCAGGGGTTTTGGACCAGATGATCTCCAGAGGTCCCTTCCAACCCCAACTATTCTGTGAACTTTCTGTGACTGTGGTATTGTTTATTAGAAGGGTTCGTGGGGCAAACTCCTCAAAAAGGTGAGGAGAAGGGTAAGTAAGTTCTTTCTGAAGAGGCATGAGGGAAATGGTTTGAGACCTCCTCCTAGATTCGAGAAGCATGGCAGTAAAATATGTATGAGGTAAATCTAGACTGTAGCTGTTCATCAGATATGATCAGATACTGCTTACAGTAGATGAAGAAATAGTATTACAGAGGAAAGATGGCTTGTGATTAAGGCACTGAACCCTAAGTATCTTGCTGTGAAGCCTAGTGCAATGGGAATTTTCTTCAGTGAATTTTTTAGGTATACATACATCAGTACTTCATTTGCGTTTTTTTCTTTTTAGCTTGTTCAATTTTATTGTGGTCAGTAACCTCCATTAGAAGAAGTGTGCCAGAAGAGCCGTACTGATGTAAAGCAACACTTTTTGTGTACAGCTCATTATGTCAGTATGCAATATAGAAATTGAATGAAAGAATTATAGCTCGCTGATTGACATTATTAGAAAAAGTATCTGATATAGTTCTGGATTCTGTTTGAACATTGTTGTTCACAAAGCTATTCCTACCTCAAGTCTTAATGCTTTTTTACAGCAGTGTGTAGCTTGCTCATATTGTATTTTTTCTTGTTTCTTAATAGATGATGTTAATGGGAAAAAGGGGGGGGGGTTTAGGTAATGTAAGCATTCATCTGTTATACATACTTCAAACTATTTCTTTTTTTATTTGGTTGGAAGAATGAGCCTAGCCAGGCATGATAAAATTCTTCAGATGGTTACTTAACAGTGTCTATAACAAAGGCAGTGGTATTACCTGCCCTCTCACCAGCTTTGTTTTTTTCCCCAGCTGCAAATTAAATTTTATTTTGTAATATCCTCAGTCTTCAAACATGCTTGTCATAGGCACCCTAGAGAGAAAACCATAGGATGGTACTGTAGGAAAAGTCAGTTTAATGTTTATACATTTAGAGCTTAGAAATATGCGGAGTCCAGTAAGTCAATAAACAGCCTTTGTTGGAGGTAGCAGATGGGAGTGCAAAAAATAACAGCAGAAAGAAAGGCAGCTTATTGTGATGCTAACTCACAGAAATCACTCTGAGGTTTTCAGTTTGTATGGATTCTTGATGAATGCATCTTTATGCAAGTAGTGTTAGATATGACTGATTTTTAAGGGATTTAAACCTGACATGGCAGCAAAAGGGGGTTGTGTATGCTAGTAAAGGAGACTTTAGATGCTCAGGATTGAATAGGTGACTTGACAGTGCTGTCGTCTGGCAAGAAATAACTTTACAATAACGGGTGTAATCCCCCAGACTACAGGTAATGCAGGTTTTCTATTTTTTTATTGTTTTGTTTTACCAGAAAGATGCTTTTTGCTCAGCAAATACTGTAGATGGCAGTAAGGTTATGCTAGAAAAAGGTGCACAGGCCGGAATAAGTAAATTAAAGCATACGTATAAAACCTGTTGATGGTTTCAGATTTTGAATCTAAGCCAGCTATTTATAGCAGCTCTAATGCTTATTTGAAGCGCCTCTAGAAAGGACTGGTTGTTGTTTGTCTATTCTGGTAAGCACCGGGTCAACTTTTTATTTCACTTCTGTTTGGTTCTGCCTGAATTTGTTTGGATTTGTTTAAGAGCAAATAGCCATCATTGCAATTTGTCATGGCAGACATGAAGTGCGACAGTTTGTAAGTTTGTAGAAGGTTCTCCTTTCCCTGGCGTGACAGGTAAATCCATTGCAAGTGATCCTGATAGCCCCAGGATTTTGGAATATCCCTATATTCTCAGAGTCTTAAATGGTCCTCTTTCTCCTCTGTGTTTGCATGTAGAAGAAACAAGGTGGTACGTGATGCCTTTGACATAGCAGTTCCCCACTGCTGAGGTCCACCAGGGTTAAGAGTAAAGCATGGCACATGCTGAGCAGTGCCCAGCTCCCAAGATGGGGCAGCCTTATTATCTCGGCTGTGAGGCAACGTGACTGGAGCTGGCAGCAAGGACAGGGAGGAAAGCAACAAGGAAGTCATAGTAGAGTGTAGGGACACCAGCGGAGGTTGGGGAGATGGTGCAAGGAGGCATCAGCAGGAATTTGGAAGGGGAAAGTGGCAGGGGGCAATGCAGCAGGAGAGAGACAAAGATTAGCACCAGGGACATGAGGGGTGGGATAAGAGTGAGAAGAGGCTGGTGTTCATGTAACGTGAGTGAGGGATACCAAAACTCTGGGATGGTAGGGATGGGAGGCCAGGGGGAGGGGTGGGGGCAGTGAGGTTCACCCCACGCAAACTGGGAATCACCCTGGTAGCCCAGCTTCCCCCAGCCCTGGAGATTCTTCCCCAAAGCAACTGGCTACCTAAGTTGTCGAGACCTTCTTTCAGGCCCACTGACCCAAAGGGCCCAAAACTTAGAGTGCTTCCTCAGCCTTCCCAAAGCTTTTTCACATGACTGAAATGTTGACTGTAGTTTGCTTTTCTCACTTACTGCATTGCATTTGATGGCAGGTCCCTCTTGTTCCATTATAACTATTACACTGTCACGCTATGAAGGTTTGATAGCAATGACTGAGACAGTAATATAATAATAATAATAATAATAAATGTTTATTTCCTCACACAAGTTCTTGGATTAGTAACATCCATTAAAATAATGCAATTACTAATTTAGAAAGGATTACCCGAAATTGTCAATTACTGTGCTATTAATCAGAAGCACTGCTTATCCCTGCTTGAAAGCTAGCTTGTTCACTCTCCTAGTGAGAGGACTCTCAACCTCCCAGGAAAAGGGGAGGAGGAGGGGGATACTCACGGTCCGGCTGGAGAGGATGATCAGGGCACGTTCCCGTCCCTGCTCCAACTCTCCTAGCTGCCAAGCCTCTTTTTATACGGCTGGGGCTCTGGGCAAACACTGCTTTTGCTGACTTTTGCGAGTTTCACAATCACAGGACTGTTTGTCTGCTCGGGAGGACCCTGCTAGCGAGGCAAGACCACAACACCTCCGTATTGCTTCTCCCCTCCCCGGGGTCCGTGCAGATTCCAGGTGGCAGACTTCACTTCTCCAGTCTTGTTAATCATTCCGCAGCCTTGCGCATATCAGTCCTTGCGCATATCGGTTGGTAGACGACTTTAGTCCTGTTAACTCCTCTGTTCAACAGCTTTGCGCTCGTCAGCTCTTGTGCTATCAGTTCTTCTGCATATCAATTGACAAACTTCAGTCCTGTTAACTCTTCACTCGCCCGTCAATAACCCTTCAGCTTCCACAGTGCTCTCTCCTTGTCAGGTTCCCCTATTGCTCTTCCTCTGGTGAGTGCCTACCCTGTGCAGAGGTTTATTGATCAGAGTATTGAGTCGGTCCTTTCCTTGGCTGTGGTTGTGTACACTCACACCTTACACAGTGGAGTCACGGCTCTGCAGCCTCTTTAGTCAGACTGGACTTCACTATATGCATGTGTGTGTGTGTGTATATATGTGTGTGAGTGTATGTTTATGTATACACATACATATAAATATATTTATGTATATGGAACACACAGTTTGGGAGCACTGAACAATGTTAGAGAGTCATTGCCCACGAGGCATGGGTTGGGGACCATTGGCCCATCCCAAACAGCATCTCCACAGGCAAGATTATGGCAGTAATGTACAATGTATATCTGAAGATCTCTCCTCCTTTCCCTGCTTGGAATCCAGGACTGAGTCCCAGCAGTGCTGTCCTCGCTGGGTTTTCCAAATTCCCTTAGAGACTTTCCAATAGCCACAGAAAAGAGATCAGAGGCTAGGTCTGCCTGGTGTCAATTCTGCCCCAGTAACAAACCAGCCGGGAGGTACTCAGTCTCCATATTGTAGTAGTTCTCTTGTCTTGGTCCATATGTCCTTCTCCATATTCCCCCTATGTCTTCTCACTCTCTGAACTCATATGTTCTGTTAATTTTGGTTAATATTGCTGTTCTTTTTAAGGAAAGTGGTTTACTGTAAGGAGATGGATATGTGGGTTGTGTGGTCTCTTGTGAGGTGATGACTATGTTGCGATTCCTTCACAGTCATTAAACAAAAAAAAACTTCCTGGTGGTAAAGGGGGCTCTATCACATTCAGTGGAAATACACTGCGTTGACACTAAGGAAAAGTATCCCGTTAACAAGGCATTTCCTTGCCTTTCACAGATGACAAATACATATAATTCATGATCACTGTTTAAAAAAGTGTCAAAAAAAAATCTTTAAGGTCCAGTTTCTTTTTTCTCTCTCACTGTGTTTGCATGTTTCCACTGAAATTAATTGCTCTTCCTTTCCTAATTTTTGAATTATCTGCATCACTTAAAATGAGTGAACATATATAGCTTCATAGTGGAGAACACCTATAGATGCAGGATTTCAAGCTTCATTAATATTTATTAAGCTCTAGCTCACTTTTTTCTCCTGCTATACAAAAGCATTCTGTATCCAGTAACAAAATAGTAAAATACCAAAACTATCATAACCAACTTTTAAAGATAATTCCTGAAGCAGATGTTCACAAACAGACAATTTTTATTAAAATAACAGTGGGAAAGAGTTTGCTTTTGTTTGTTTGGCCCTGGAGCAAATTAAAAAGCCTTTCTATAATTTTGATTATAACTCAAAGTGTGAATTTTATTGTATCAAGGATGTGGTTGTATGAAGGATGGAAACCTTAAGGGTTTAAAAGCTGTTTTTAAAAGCTATAAATTGAACTTCTCTTGTTAATCTTAGGAAACCAAGTCCTGTGGCAATTTTCTTCTCTAATGTACTGAACATGTAGGTCTGTTCTAAAAACTGATGATACAAAAATGGCACCCACTTACTCAACACATCTGTTCCCTGAGCATATGTGAGGTGTATCTGCAGATTCCTGTGACTAAAATAAGTACTTACAATTAATCCTACCAGGGCAGAACAACGTAGGAGGAGCGAGTTTTAATATGTTCTTTTTTTATTCCTGACCAGGAAAATTGTTCACTAGAGCCTCCATTTTAGACCATGAAAATCTAGGGAAACTTGCTATTGGCTTCAAATCTCCACTGATCCAAAGTACACCAACACCAATGGTGAAATTTCACTGGAATTTGATGATGACACTATCCTGAGGGTGTCTTCTCAAAATATATGCTTTGTACTGGTATAACCAGAGGTACATACATGAAATGTTTATTACCAGTAACGATATTTTACTAGTAAAGAGGAAAGAATTCGATTCAACTTTTTTAGAGCAAGTTTGATTAACAGGGATCTAGAAAAACTCTAATTCTCTGTTTCTTAATTCTTGAATATTCTGTCCTGAAAGATACTGGGAGATGAGCGAGACATGGTCCTACAGAATTCAACAATATTCCTTTTGTGAGGATGTTTTCAGAATAAAACCACAATTGTCAATAGATTTGTATGTATTGAGCAGCAGATAATGTTTGCTTATGATAGAAGGGAAGGAGTAGCCTGTGCACAAGACTATGAACAAATCACTTTTGGGTTCTAATTTCAGTTATTTGTGGTGAGGGGGGAGCTTGGGAAGATCACGTGACTTTCTTGATCTCTGGAAAGCTGAGATCATATGCATTTATGTATATGCCTCTCTGTTTATTTATCAAGCATGTGTGTGATATACAGCTACGTACCCAGCAGGATACACCTGTGTCCAGGTTAAGTGCTGGGACCGATTGTCGTGTGCATCAGGGTCATGGTGCAGATTATCAAAAAAGGGACCTGTTAGACCATGCTTCAGCTTCTAGGTCCTTTACACAGAAGCTAAACCGTGGGGATAGGGGGTGGTGAGAGGATGGTGCGTGTCTGGTCTCCTTGCTGCAAATTCAGGACATGACCAGGGAGTACTCACATGGACCTGGGTTTTATGAAGATCTGCTGGATGAGCACAACCTGCCTTCCAGACTCTTGTGAGTTAAAATATACTTGAAGAAAATTAAAGTTGGTAAAGAACTTAAAAGTCCAACTTAACAGAAAGTAGTGACAAAACAGCAAAAAATGTTCCTACATATAGCCAATTTGGGAATAAAGGATGGCAATAACTGGTTGAATAGAGGAAGACTAAAGCATCATGTTTTACCCAGCAGGAGTAAGAAAACAGGTTTAGAGTGTAGGAGTTACATAAATGTTTAATTATGATGAACAAAATATTGACTTAGCAGTCTCAGTGGTGTGCTGGTAAGTTTGAGGAATTATTCTTGTATGCTTACCAAAATCTATTATTAAAATCATTTTTGTTTCTTTAAAAGACTTAAAAAACAGAGATATGGCAGGTTTTTATCCGAACTGAAATGAAAACCATTTACATCTTTTTAACCAAGTACCAGGGTTGAGGAAACAAGAAGACATGCAGAAATGCTAACCAGCCCTGCAACATCTTGAAAGCTTGTGGAGAAGTTACTGCTGATGCTCTGCATCTGGTAGTGTCAGGCTTGTATTTCACATTCTGAGCTGCAGATTACATGACTGGTATCAATGGGACAAAGGAAACCATTTAGCAAAAAAGAGTCTGAAGCTATATATTTCCTCCAAAGCACCTTAACATAAATGATCCTTAACTATAAAATTCTGAGATCTGAGCTTACAGAGTGATTACTGATGGGAAGAGAGCAGCAGTGGGGCTGGTGCTTTTGGAAGCAGGTGAGCTAGGCTGAGAGTGGACCTCTTCAGAACTGCCGTGGAGCACCAGCGATAGACCGTGCCGAGTTTGATTTAAGAGGAATCTTGCAAAAAAGGCTGAGTTTGGATGCTGGTAGATGGCCATATTGTATTCCTTTGATCTCTTTTGTTTCATGCAGTTGTGGACATTGAGAGCTCAGTTCATAAACCTCTGGCAGCATTTACTCCAAACCCAAGGGCTAGCCTAGATTTAGGTTCAGATCCAAGTTTTGCATTAGTCCTGATGTTTGTTTGGAACCAAGAAACCTCTGTCTCTTCTTGTCTGTATTTATCAAAAATACTTTATGTGAAATTTTTGAAATGGTGTTTCATATAAGAGGACTCTTTCCTCCAAGTAGTTCAGCTATAGAAAAACAGAGAACTCACGGAGATAGGGGAGCCAGTTATAAATGGTCTCATTTATATTGATCTAAACAAGGAACTATGATTCAAGATTGGCACTAGAAAGAATTAGATATTAACACCTGTGCTATTTTTTGCACACCATTTTCTGACAAAGTAGGCTTTAATTTTATGATACTATTATTTATCACTGTAATCTCTTTTTGATTTGCAGATGGGCTTCTTCCGCAGGAGGTACAAAGAAATTATTGAGGCTGAAAAGAACAGAAAGGAGAATGAAGATAGTTGGGACTGGGTCCAGAAAAATCAGTGAACTGCCAGCAGAAATCAAAAGCCCAGTCATGTGACACGCGCCTGCTCTCCTATAGGTCCTGCTCTCGTATCTTCCATATGTGGAAGAAGGAATCTTCTCCAGATTTTTCGGAGACCCCATTGATGCTGTGTCTTTATCACTCTAACAAGCTAGGGAACATATCCTGAGGCAACCACTGCAGCCATGTCAGGTGACTGGAGCGATTTACACTTCATTTAAGAGCTGAACTTTGAACTTTGGTAACCAAGCTGCAGTGCAGAGCAATATTTATGAATCCAACTATGTGGTATACCCTCAGGGGAGGACTGTTACCTAAAAATATTTTTTATAAATATAAGCTTTTTATATTGATTATGTCTTTATATTTGTATCAATGTTTTATAGTTTTTATTGAATAGCTATATAGTTCACTCAAGCACTGATATCTGGCTAAATCCTTGGAAATACATATATGTATATATAAATCCTATTGTACTTTTAAATTTCAATGCAAAAAAGAAAAAGATTTGCAGATAAAAGTAGCTAAAAACCTCGTATACTTAATTCACACTGCTTGGTAATACTGTATATAGACCATTTAATGGCAAGAAGCCAAAGTCTTTTCACTATTTTTTTTTGGGGGGGGAGGGAGGTTGAATTTGGTGTTTGATTTATAAACTAAAGAACCTAAAGTATTACATAAATGCGATGTTCTGTGTTTGAGTCTATCCTTCACTGACCTGGATGGGAGAGAATGAGACCGCTTCCTCAGTGACATGTAGCAAGGCTTGTAGCTCACTTTGGCCGGGTACCTTTCTGTCACAGGGCATTCTGCACTGAAGAAAGCATCAGAGACTGCTTCCCTTTGGGAAGTTCTCTCCTGCAGTCTCTAGGTCTTCGATAATGGTCTAGGACTGCACAGGCGAGATACCGAAAGGGTATAATTGGGCCAACCACTACAGCATTGATGAATTCCTTGGAGTTAAAGAAAAATAAATAAATGGAGCTATATTAATATTAATGTTTTAAAGGATGGTTTTTAAACTACTGTTAATGGTTGTGATCTGTTGCTGTCAAAGCAAGTGACAAATGGCTACAAGCTATGACCATTATGCCTGCCTTGTGAGTTTTATACATGAGTCGTGGGTTTGTTTATATTGAATAGATGTGAGGGTTAAAATGTATTTTGATCTTGAGATTCCATACATGGATGTTTCTAGTATTGAATGTCATCATGTCTTCATCTAGTATTAAAAATGGGGTTTAACTGAGGTGCAGACATTACTGAATCTCAGATTGTCGCTTCGTTCAGAGGTAATGCCTTAGCAAATCATTTACTGAATTGGAAGAAACTCACTTATAATTAAATTAAGCCATGTTTCTTCAATAAGAGCTTGGGTTTCTGAATAGAAATAGTGCAACTGCTATAAGACTTGGTTTTAGATTCTACTTTCACTTTGCACCTTGTGTAAACAAGCAATAATGGTCATGTTGGTATAAAACCCATATGAGGGAAAGAAGGATCAAGCTCAACAATAGGAGATGAAGGAGTAACAGGAATAAACGGCTGTAGGATACCTCTTTCATTAAGGGTAACATAAAAGAACTGCTGGAGGTTTGAAAACTGAATGCAGAGAACGTGCAAGAAATCTACTTGAGTACAGACGTTATCCTTGCTCTTCCTTGCAAATTCATTATAGCTTCACATTTAAAAAAAAAATAACCGTGTCCATATTCGTGCTTGCTCTTTCACCCCCCACTGGCATTAAGTGCCCTCTATTACTACAGTACTGATCACTATTTATTAACTTATCTATCTGCACCCATTAGGTAGAAGACAGTTTTTAAGTAAATGAAGAGTATTGATTCAACATTTGAAAAGAAAATCTGTTAGTCTATACAATTTTCTTTCTTAAAACAATCATTAGTGAATAAATAAGACAGATTTGGTATAGCAAGTCATCATTTAAGCCAGAATCTGAAAAAATGTACCAAGAAGAAATCCCACTATAAGCATATGTAGTTGGCTGCAGTTTCATCCTCAAAGAGTGCAAAAACAAAAGGCTGATGGTCTTTTATTGCACTATTGTATTATAAAGTATTGAATTCCTTCTAGTATGATTCATCTAAATTCATTTAGTTTTGCTTGGAATATTTGGGCCTAACATATCTACTTCTGCTGTTGTTGAAAAATACCTATGAATGGCATATAGATGTTAGAGACAAAATTAAATCATAAATATAAATGGAATATAAGAAATTGGCTAAAACATATAGTGAAAAGAAAGAAAGAAGTCCATTTATTTAAAAACAGGATTTTCAAGCACTGAACAAAAAAATGTTTAAAAAGTAAAGGTATTTACTTTTAAAAAGTAAAAGTTTAAAAGTAAAATTTGTCCCCAAACAATTTTGAGGACAAATTAAACTATTTGTGAATTTGAACTGAATTTGGAAAGTTTCAATAAAAAAAGGAGAAAATGCCATTGAAAATGTTAAATGTCTCATTTCCACTTATTTAAACAAAAATTTTTTCATAAATGCCAGAAATGTTTCATTTCAATATTTTTGAAAACAAATGTAACTTTTCATTTGAAACATCTTTATATATATAATATATAAAGAAAAGATTTTAAAAAGCTGAACTAGCCGTTCAACATTTCAAACTGGGTGGAACAAATATTTTTTGTTTGACTCAAGACTAAAGGTTTTTGTCGTTTCGTTAAAGTAAAAAAATAAATAAAAGTAAATACCATTTGATTGAACCCAAGCTGGATTTTTGTGGTCTCGGAGTTGATATATCTATTATTCATCCAGCACAAGTCCTCGCTCAGTGAAAATCAAGTCATCAGATAGATTAGTGACAGATTCCTGAAATAGTCCATAAGTTCTTAGTATCATGACTGTCAGGTACTTAGTAGTTCTGTTGCCACAGATGCTTTTGTTTTCATATGTATATTCACTCTTCATAGTTTCCTTGGTTTTTTGGCAGATTCCATTGTGACTCTTGCTTACTTCCAGTTAGGATAGTCAGATCAAATACCACTACACAGTATTATAATCCTGTGAGTTCTCTTTTCCCCTCCTTAAAAAACAAAAAACAAACAAACAAACAAACAAACAAACAAAAAAAAGCAAGCCAAACAAAAAAACTCACTAATATAGTTGTCTGCAGTCAGTTTCTACCCCCAGAATTCTTATGAAAATGTAATATACTTCAAGAACACGTAGCAAATAGCTGTGCTGTGGATCTGCTGGTTTTAAATAAAAAAATCATAATAAATGTAATTGTATCAGAGTTACTTTGGAAAATGCTTATGGGCCGTGGAAGTTCATATCTGCCAGCTGCTTTTTAATTCCTTTGTGCTGTACCAATTCTGCAGCAGAGCTGGTGGAAGTCCTTGATCTCTGGTACATAGCCACTATCCATAACAAAAACAGCAGACATGATTTTCTGAATAAACCTAGTTTTTAATTTATACAATTACAATGAGGAAGTCAGCAAACTGTGTAAGGTGCAGGTTCAGTGGAGCAGCCTCTGAAGCTACCTCAGAAATCACTTGCGTGATCTGAGAGAGCAAGTCTGCTTGATGTGAACCCCAAGCCTATAAACCACTTCAACATGCCCTTAACCTCAAGGTGGGAAAGGTCTTTTTTGCAATGCTGACCAGTTAATACAACCCTCTCTACCTTGATACATGAATAGGTGGGACCCCATGTACAAGCCAGTGATGTGTAGGTAATTTGGATTGCTGAAAGCAACAGTTGCACAAAGATTGTGTTTGAAAATATTTAGTATTGACTTTCTTGAATGTCTTCTGTTTATGGGCACATTTTGGAGTCTTGCACGAATTTCGAGCATAGTATCCATGTGACATGCATGGGTATATATAACATTGCTTTCACTAAGGGATTAGGGGAATCATAGAACTAATTCCTACCTTCATCGATGTTCATCCTCTTGCTAAGGTTTCTTCAATATAAGTGAAAGTAGGATTTGGTTCATTTAGTGTACATTGATTAAACTGGCATGAAGACTGTAATTGCTTTTGGAGCATGGTTTGCATACACAGTAGGATACCCACACCATTGTCACTCCTTTTTCTTAGAATGTCACTCCTTATGTATTGTAAAATTGTATGCTTCTTTTTGTGAACTTGTGGTTGGAAGAATGTGTTCACACTTATTGATGTCACCTGTATTTAGAAGCTCGTGTTCACCTGTATTCTAATTCACTTGCACTGTTTTGGAAATGTCAGGTTTACAAAGATACAACTTTTTGGAATAAAAAGTGGCTGCAAAATTATACTAATTATATCATTTTGTCACTTACTGTCCTTGTCCAGCTCAAATATTTTTCTGTTTTTGGGGTGAGACATTTTTCATTTATGTTTGAATTAAATGGTATGTGCATGTGTTTATCTCTGTGTGGATAATGGATGTCTTTTTTCATAATTCTGTGACTTGTATGAAACTAAGATATTTGGAGACTAAGAAGATAACTAACTTGACTACCATATTGTAAATCCATGGAAATAAAATAATTGTAGTGGAAATTATTTCTATTTCACAATATTACACTATCACACCAAATAAAATCCCATGTGGTGGTGATACTGCCATACAGTAAGACTGTCAACCTGCATAACTTGTTTGAGTTCTGTTTCAGTCTGGTATGAATTTGGATGAGAGTGAAAATTTTCAGCTTCATGTATTTTTTTTCTACAAGGGTTTATATTTCATGGATAGCTAAATAATACATCTGCAATATTTTCTTCAGCTCCATACATCCCCACACTTACTTTGTCAAAGTGAGCAGAAACTGGTTTGAAGCAGTAAAAAAGATGATTTATTTCTATGGTTTTAATCTCTCTCTTTGTATTTCTAATACCAGTTAGAGGTTCCATCAGAGTTTCCTTGTCATTCCGAGGATGGGTGAAATCTCTGTGGTAAAATATGAACTGACCTGAACCTTCATTTTAAAACAAAACTGCAAAACAGAACCTGAAATTTCAGACTCTCCCTTTCCTTATGTTCTACTTGGTTCCCTGCTTTTTGTGGAGACCCTCTGTGCAAGTGTATAAACGTCCACCAGTTACACAGGACTCTTCTGTTTCGTCTGTGTTAAGCTGCCAGCTAAATACCTAGGAACAGACCAGACAGAGTTAAGATGTAAGCTGTGACTCCAGGCACATTTTTATCGGTGAAAGACCACGGCTTCGTGTCCTGCAAGGCCAAAGGCATTACGAGCGCTCCAAGCAGGTCTGGGTCGTGGCATGAAGCTAGCACCCTTCGAAGTAAAAACAAATGTTCTCAGTCAGGAAGGCTTTCTTCAGGGGCAAGAAAACATTGTCGGGGACTGGGGGGTAGGAGGATGCTCCCGCAGAAAGGAATGCGGTGCAGGGTTTGCTTTGGAAGGGCACTGGAAGCTTTAGGAAGGAAGCAGCTAAAACAATAACCAGAAGCGTTTGGATGTCCTAATACCTTTTTGTTACCATGCAAGCATGTTTGTTTGTAAAGCCAAGCAATGGATTTCCCTTCTTGGAGAGGAGAATTGATGGTGTGTTACTGCCCTCTGTGGGTCTCGCTCTCTTTTGCTTCTTAATGAGCAAAGAACGGCAGTCTAAAGTGCTTTATTTTGTGTGCTGCTTTTGATCGTAGTGACTTTTAAGAACCACTTAGGAGTTTTATGATCAAATGGCTTTTCTTTAGAAAATAGTAATGTTTCAAACCTCAAATTTTTTGCAGATTTATTTCTGATAGTTTCACCAAGAAGACAAAAACTAGATCAAAAACTAGAGTAAAAGAATGTTCTCATACCTCGGGGAGAAAAGCAGCTCATTTGTTGGCACGCTGCTCAGTCTGGCTTAGGCTAGGGACTGGAGCTGGGTCTGACATTTCACCTTACTATGCTGGCCATTGGCCTGCTTTTAGGAGTGGACTTAATGGGCTAAGATCTTCTCTATTTAAATAGTTACATATTCACTGAGGAGAGAAGTGGCTTTTACCCACACCTTTTGGGTCTAGCAAGAGTATATAATGACCTGAGTAGTCCTGGATAAGGTGTTTTGCTTTTGATTAAAATTTTGAGTGCCCATAACAAGCCAGATTGAGTGCCAAAATGGCAAAGGAGACTGTTGGGGAGTCATTAGAGATGCAAAGTAAATCTTACCGTGTTCCTCAGGCCCCAGCTGGCTCGCTACCAGAATTAAAATATAACAAAAGCACCTACTCTGTGACGACTCAGATGTGCAAATGGATTTCAAGTCATATGGCTGCTCACTTCTGCTTGTCCAAGGTTTTAGCATTTTAAATGGGTGCAACTGGAGATTTCTATCTGCAAGCGGTTTTGACAGGAGCAAAGCTTGATAGCGGGGAAATGAATCATCCTAACAAGAGCAATGGAAATTATTTTTTCATGTCTTAGCCACACTATAATTTCCCGTGACTGTCTGAAAGGACTGATTCATGAATTTCCAGTTCATTTCTTCTTCGCTTTTAATGTAGTTTGTGTCATTTGAATGCCTGAACTTCTATATGTGCAATGTTTTGCTAGGTTAACCAGCAGTTCAACAGCTGTAAAGAATCAGAAATTAATGAAGTAGTAACCCTGAGCAGAGAGTTCCCTGCTGAAGACATGCATTCAGATACAATGTATTGATTTTCATGAAATTATTCTAGATTTATACTATCACAAATGAGAAGGGACTCAAACAGGCTCCCTTGAAGCTGAAGGACACACATCATGAGACAAGCTTTGCACTAATCTGCATAAGTGGTAATGTACAGTAATTTCTGTCATTTAAAGAGTATTCCTCTGGGTTTGCTATCTGAGAGCTGTGTAATTCAATCCTAATGATGCTGCTCTGTGCTGTATTTGGGAAGAGAAAAGGAATAGTAAAAAAGTGATCGCTTTATTCAGCAAAGAGAGCACTTCAGGGAGAAAATATAACCTGTCCTACACCAGATTCTCCATGGAGATGGGGCACTTGAAAACTGAACACAATCTGCCCCTTATCTTTGAGTTGAATAATCAGGCTGACAGCTAAAATTCCTGTTATATATTTAAACAGATTTTACCGTGTTGATTTTAGGAGAATGGCACAGAATAGGAAGCTGGCAATAAAGTGTTTATTTGGTCAGAATACCTGCTCAGTGTTAAACTTACGGAGTTTATATGTAGGCTTTGATGCGAGATGACAGAATTAGGGTAAAATACTTCTTTCCCATTTTAATTTTCAGGGTATGGGGGAAGAGAGACTGCATCTTAACAGTATAAGAAAATAAAAGCATTGCTTGTGAGATTGCCCAATGCACCATAAAGGCAAGAAGTTGCCTGTTTCCTAGGTCAAGACTATGTCCATGGCATGACCTTCATCAAAGGGGAGACCCATGTGTCACCTTGAGCAGGTGGCACGTGTCACCCTGCAATTACCTTGTCTCGTGCTCTACTGCTTGCTCAGTGCTTGTCCGATTCTCACTCTCTCTGTCCTGTAGAAACTACTGACTTTTTCACCTCACCTCTTTTCCACTTCTCTCTCAGCTTCACAAGTGTTAATTACCCTTTTCTCTCAACTTCTCAGGCTAATTAGCCCTTCTTCAGGGCTAATTTAAATTTAAGCAATTTTTCCTAACTTGCACTTAGCTTGAAATATGTTGTTTCTGTTTCAGATCTGAAGAAGATTTGTCCTTCTGAAAACTTGTCAGTTTTTCCAAGTATATCAATAGATCTAATAGAAGGTATGAATGCTATCTGCAAACCTGTAGTTCCAGTACTGATACGTCAGAATGTCCTAGTTTGCGCTGCCTAGCATATGTGCCCAGTGTAATCCTAATCCAGAAATGCTCTGCACTTCTGTGCAGTACAACAGCTGATGAAACTCTGGAAAGGCATGGAGTTCAAGGCCTGCAGGAGGTTGTACTGGGCACTGCTTTCTTCCTCTCCTCAGCTTTCTTTTCATCTAACCTATCATCCAGGTTAAAATACACCCTATCAAAACACTAATGAATGTGAAGTCTGAGGTAATGAATTGAGAGGTGGAGTATCCATTCTGTGGATAAAAAAAAAAGTTGTGTTCTTTGGGAGGAAGTGTGTGTTTATATATATACACACACACACACACATATGTATATGTGTGTATGTATATATATGCATACACGTGTATATGACTGAAACTTATTGTGGAAGTGGACAGATCTTAAAAAAAAAAAGACCAAGCCTGCCAAAGCCCTTCAGAATAACATAAACATTTTGTTTGGAAATTCTGAAATGCAATTAGGAGCATGGGATTGGAAGGTCCTCAAGTCCAGTCTTCTATTTTCATTGGCAACTACTCCAAATATTTCCTTTCATGAACTAACTGAACAAGCTCCAGTTGAACCAATTAAATTTCTTTTCCATATTATTCTTGCTGAAAGACTAGTCTAGCACTTCACTTTTATGGTTTTATTAATGGTCATTTTCATCTCAATTTGTTCTGTGCCAACATAGTCTTTTAACTAAATAGTTCTTTTCCTTCCTTCCTGTTGGGAGTTCACCTTTCTATGGGTGAATATGGGTGACCAGAACAAGACACCATTTTCTAGATGAGGTATCAGATGCCTTGTCCAATGCTTTGTACAGTACCCCTGGCTCTATGGGGTTGCCAGCTCCCTGTGAGATATTGTGAACTACAAGGGACATTGAACTCTGAGAGGTGTAGGCACAAATGACCTTTCTCAAGAGCTTTTCACTTACCTTTTTGTGGAGTCTGGAACCCAAAGTTCACATGTCCCCACAGAGGAGAAGGTTGTACTGAGACTGCGAGAACCATCCCATGGCTATGCCTCGAACTGTTGGTCTTCAGAGTCTGACACCTTCTCCTCTTTGGTGAGCTCAAAGGGAATCAGCATGATTCCCCATGGGAGACTTTGGCTGTGTTTTGGCAGAAGTTAATTGAAACTGATATATATGCATAAAGCAGATGATGATTGATTTCAAAGAACCGGTATTTTCATCTGAAAATTCCTAACTAGTGCTGACCGTGCGCTACATGACCAGAAAACCTATTGTTCTTATTTATTCTCGGAGTCTTTCCTTGTCATCAGGCAAATGTGTTGTAAAAACAGAAGTAAAAAACGTGAGCTTCTAAGATACGATGCACTTAAAGCATCATTAATTATTGCCCAATTACTTACAGCAATGTTGCATGGTCAGAAAGGACTGCTCTGAGGTGGTGAAGTTGTCAATTATAGCTGATAATGAAGGGGCCAGGTGCATGTTTTATTTCACAAGATAAATATATTCCCAGACGCTGAGTATCTGGTAGCTCATAACCACACAGATATTAAATGTACAATCTTGATGTGCCAAAATCATCTTTAGTAGGTGCTCGTTTAAGATGGCTCTGCTTTTGCATAAGGAGATTTGGGTTGGCACATGAGCAGATCATCTGTTGAATGATCTGCTCCTCTTTCTTTCTCTCTCTGAGGGCTGGGCTATTTTACCTCAATATGCACTGGAAATGTTTCTTCACTTGGTTTATTTTGTTAATTTTCTGACTAGAAAAGCTGTCATGTACTTCTGAGTGCTGGCATACTGTACAGAGAATGTAGTCTTGCAACAGGGTGATAAGATTTTAGCAGTGTTTTTTCAATTAATGTCTTGCTTTGGCAACAGGTAACAAAAGCTGACACATGCTATGAAGGAGAGTGTTAACTATCAAGCATTTCTCTTTGGAATAATCTTCAAGAAAATGAAAAATAAAATGGCCAAAGCGTAAACGGGTCCAAAACCCCACATATTCTCTAAGGGAAGAATGGTGTGAGCTAAGTGCCCTGAAAGAATCTGGGCTTTAATTTTTTCTGTCTTAATTTCTTTAGCTAGTTAACTCTTGGTGTGTTTATTCCTTGGGAGCCTAGCATTGGGTTTAGGCCATGGTTCTTTGAAATTTCTTGTTTGCTATTGACTAACTCAGTTCAACGTCTGTTCAATTAACTAAGACCTATATGAGTCTGATATAAATGCCGCTTTGTCTTTATATACTTATTACATTTATGACTATAATTTTTAGGGTTATTTCCGTGACACCTAGTGTGGAGAGTTCTAGAAGGATTAAAATGCTTTTATAATGATACAGCATCCTACTGTTCTTGTGAAGAAATGATGCATGCACACCCTTATATTGGCAAACTGTGTCTGTCCTCAGTAGTTGGGATGGGCACACATAAAGTGGGGAATTCTCTGTGTAGAAAATACACAGGAAAATACTCAGACTACCTCAGTGATTTTCCCTTCAATGGGAAACCGACTTGCTTGTAGAAGAAAAATCCACTAATGGCCATTAAAAGAAAATATACCGCCTGTGTCTCAGGAAATCCCAGTGATTTCTACGCTGGAGGCAGGAGGAGCATTCTGGGGAAATGTCACTACCCACTTGGCCAACTAATTTTTTCTAGGCATCTGCCACCAGACGCTGTCAAGGTCAGGATGCTGTGTGAGATGCATTGTAGCTCTGGTGCAGAACAGGTATTTGTCCATCCTTATGGCTTGCAACTAGCCTCTGCTCAGCAAGGGAGGGACAGGAAATTCTTGAGATGAGCTATGGCACCAGAAAACTTCCTTTCCTTCTTAAGGGAGGTTTTTTTGTTTCAGTGATTCTAATAACTGAAAAAAAAGTCTCCTGATTTATTTCAGAATTCTGAAAAAATAGCATACAACACTGTGCTGCTTCTTTATTTCCATGTAAGCCAGATGTCATCTGTCTTGTAGAGAATAATAGAACATAATAACAGAGAATAAGGAAGACTAAAGAGACTAGGGTTTTGTTTGTTTTTTTGTTTGTTTTAAATCTTGACCTCCATGTCTTTCTTTTTGTGGGTAGAGAGTGGGTTATTCTACTAGTTCCTCCCTCTCCCCAAAAATCTGTTTTTGAGCAAAAATTAGTATCTCAGACTAAAATTATGATAGACTCCCAATATCCTAGATCCCAAATATCTAATATCCCAGTATCATTCTGAGTCATCTGAAAACTCACCAAAATGATATCTAACTATTCCAATAGGAATGTTTGTTTCCATCATGCAATATTTTTGCTTCTGGCATAGCTATTTATAATTTGTTTTACCATCTCGCATTCTGCCATCATACAGCAAATAGAAAATACCTTCCTCCCTCCCTGCTACTGAACATATGTTACTGCAGCAAAACATTTCAGGTTGTTCCCAGAGGAAAATTGTCCTTCAGATGCCAAACAACAATATTAATAACAACAAAATGGATTCTACATTGCTTAGCTCATCCTAAAAGCTAAAGTGCTTCTAAAGGCTAATCAGGAACATGACTGAAAGTTAAAGGTGTCCACCTAAAGATCATCAAAGAATTGTAATTTGATTATGAATCTTGAAATAGCAGGTGATGGCTGCTTCTTCCATGTCTTCGTGTTGCAGCAATCATGTAAGCTGAAGACCTAATAAATGTTTATGCTTTGTTCCCCCTCCTCTCTTTTTTTCCCATATAAATATAGTTTTCTGAGAAGTGGCTGAGTAAAAGCTCTGAAGGACTGAGTCCTCTCACTGGAGAGCAGGTAGGCCCGAAAAGAAGTAGCAGCATTTTGATGGATGTTGCCATAACAGGGTATTTGAATACTGAAATAACAAAATATGCTGTGGGAATGCGAAGCTGGATCCTAGTTTTTACATGGGAGTAAAATTTCAACAGGACTGCCAGGAGTAATGTGGGCATGCATGTGCTGTTTAGCAGAATCAGTCTTAATCCTTGAGCTCATTATAGCAGATATGTCTAAGAGGGGAAGTCACGACTAAAGTGATAATAACTTTAAAGCTGACAATACTTTACCAGGAGCTAGGCAGGGATCACTAACTCATTTCATACCAACACATGTCACTTTAAATTAACTACTGATACTGGGTAATTTAAATATGTACTTGGAAAGCTGAGTAGCACCATATTCAGCTACCTGCCTCCTGAGCTGTTGTTGTTTCTACATTAACACCACAGTAGCGCCTAGATGTCCCAACATCTAGACCCTACTGTGTGAACAAAATAAATGTTTCCAAGCTGCTGAGGTGTTAGAAGTCCTACAGGGTCTTGTTCTTTATTCTACTGACTGGTCTCAATGGTGTAAAAATCTACCAGTCATTGAAAACGCCAACATCAAGACAAGGAGTGTGAGAAAAGAATGAAACTCAAAATTTTGGTTTTAGAAAAAGTGACATCAGTCCTAAGATTTAAAAGCAGTTTGCTCTACTATAGTATAGCATTCTCTTTGTCATTCACTTCTGAAAACATTTTAAATTATAGAATCACTTTTATTAATTTTGATATCAGACAAGTTTTGATTGTAATTCATAGTTAATAGTCTGCTCTAAATTACTAAAAAAATCAGTCATCTAACTTTGCAAAATAAAGGGTATGCCCTGTTCAAGTAGTGGTATGATATAATAGTCTTAAAACTATGAACTGTATACTTTGAACTATAAACTATAAGCTGGGTTAGGAAAATGTGGGTCACATTCTCCACTGTAAAACTCATTTGTCCTGAATTTGAATCACATATTCAAAGCCGCCTTGGATAATTAGGATAATCTCTTTAAATTGCTTGTCTTTCATGATGCCTAGAAAAATACCACAACAATATCCTGCTGGGTCACTTACTGTAATGCCCTGTGTCATACTGTTTCATTCCATTCTGTTTTCTTGTATCTGTTTATTTTATCAACCTGGTGCCTAGGAGTACAGAAACTGCAGAACTGGTGGGGCAGGGGTTCTTTCTTTGCTATATGGCATGTTCTGTAGTAAATTTGTGGCTTCAAACAGTGTATTATGGATACAGCAAACCACAAACCACTTGAAACCTGTATAGACCTTGAATCCTGGACAGAAAAAAATGATGTTAAAACACTTGGTTGTTTAAAAAAACCACAAAACCAGTCTTGCTTAGTTTAGGTGCTTTCGTTTCTTTATGGTAAGCACTTCCAGCACAGCCGCAATGGAGGTAATTGCTAGCAGTCCAGTGAATGTAAATCTGAGAAGGATTAAGCCCACTGTCTATAAAACTCATATAGCTCTCAAATAATCCAGCAGTGATCAATTCATTATCATTATAAGCAGCCTGCCAAAGAAAACCTACAGGCTATTGAAGGCAAGATGACTGTAAAATTAGGGATCAGACCAACTCTAATGTTCACTAATGGACATGAACATTAGCCTTAAAGCTTTAGCTGACTGTGCTGAAAGAGACCCTGGTGACATTTTCGGATAAAACACATTAGGGATTGAAGTTTTTTTTTAATTTAATGTATTGATTTATTTTTTATTGGGAGTTAAAGTGGCTGAGGAAAGAAAGAAGTTGGAAAGGATATTGGAAGTGGAAAGGCGTGAAGATTGCCCCCTGGCTTGTCTTCAATATTCCTTTCCTAGATTTTTGCAATATTCAGCAACGGAATCTCTGAGTGAACATTTTCCTCCCACAAAACTTTGTCTGCCTTATAGTCCAGGGCTAGTGCTGTCAAGCACTACATGCCAAATGAAACATTGGAGGTAAAACTGACACCATACAAACTCAAAAAAGCCAAGTTTATGTGTACAGAGAATAACTCACTGCTAGTGAGCAGATTTTGAACAATAAGTAGTAAAACCAAATAATTTCTGCTCATTTTCATGCTCTCTTTCCTGCTTTTTTGTTAAAAAAGAGAGACGCCCTCTTAACAGAACAAAAAAATCATTATTTTTACAATCTCTAGGAGGCAAGTAACCTCTGCATAATAGTTACGAGAAAAAGTGACTTGAAAGATACCTTACTGTGTAAGCAGTGGCTCAATTTCCCTATTAGATTTAGCATCTCATCAAGAAAGGTACTCCTCTTCGACCAATTTTTTTGGTGCAGAAATGACACGGAAACAAACAAACAAAATTATTGCATTTCTTTTTTCAGCTATGGTGCAGTCATTATTCTGCCTAAACTCCTTTTATGCTATTAGCTGTCTAAAGTTACCCTCAGGGTTAGTTTTATCTTTATATATATATATATATATATATACACTACTTTATCATGTTAACTTGTAACAGGCTCTGTTATATAAACTAGCGTGGCCGAAGCATTGGAAGTTACATGCAAAAGCCTGGAAAGGACTTCTCCACTGGCAGCCGTTGTGATTTGGGATTGGTTACACATTTTAGGCATTTATTGTCTTTGCGTAGACTTCAAAAAGAATATTAAGAGGAATTCAAGGTTGTTGAAAATTTGTCCTTTTGCTGAATTTTCTAAAAAGCCTTTAAACAGAAATTTCTTTTATTTGTGCCAGACTTCTGTGTGGTTATATACTACCACCGAACATTTTGCAACTTCGATACAGCATTTTTGCTCAAGTACTCTATACAGCTAAAAGGCACTCACTGCTGTTTTCTGTAGTTTCCCTAGGGATGTTTCCCAAGGCAATTCCCCCCTGTTCACAGCCCAAGAAGCACTGTGGGATGCTCCGGAGCTCCTTGCACATGCATACAATGTTTGCATAGTTTACAGGGTGAAATCTGAATTGGCCTCACTGGCTTCTCAGTACGCTGTTCCCAAAGATAGGACTGGAAAATGGGCTCAACGATTCAGCAATGCAAGGCTCAAGCGGGGACCCAGGAGACCCCTATTCCTAAGGAGTAACCTTAACTCACAGGGCAGGTAACCATAAAAGAGAGATGAGAAACAGGGCAGCAGACAAGGTGTGCCTAAGGTTCGGGGGCAAAGAGAAAGAAGTCAGGGAGAAGCCCAGCATTATTTAGGTCATTGACCAAACTGGCCCCACACAGTTTATTTTTAAAAGAAGTGCTAGACATGAGTATTTTCTGCGATAGTTTTGTGGTCCAAATCTTGGAAGGCATACAACTGAGACAAACTTCTTAACACTAAATAAATACTACCGCAGTCTTGACTGAGGTGGAAGATATTTGAGACGCTCCCCAACTGTATATTATATTTTAACACTGAGGCATTTCCTACTGCTTCCCATACTCTTAGTTGTTATTCCACTTCTTTTTTTCGCAAATAATATTCTGATTTCTTGTGTTAGAATAACAACAAAATGTTGAATAAAATAACAGAAAACTGAGAAAAGGACCGCTCTCCCCCTTCCTCAAGAAATTTTGATAAAAGCCATAAATGATTCACATAATGGAGGTGAGATGGAGACTTGCCTGACCCCTTGTCTAGCATAAGCTGTTCAGCTTTACCTAGTTATCACTGTTTTGATGGTAGCCCGTTACTTTAGGGGAAGGGGGAAGACAAGCAAAACCAATGTTTATGTAGCGGAAAGCAGACAACAGTTGTGTTGAAAAGCAGTCACAAGCTGGGAAAGAGCAGTGAAAGGGCAATGCACTATCTTTACATAGCCGCATGAATGAAAATTCAGTACTACTGTACCAAAACCGCTTCCAGGACTTGAGCTGAAATAAGCCCACTGCGCGCCCCCGTCAGGGGACCCTCGTACTCCCAGAGCTGCACTTTGAGACAAGTGCTTGTTTTAAGGTGAAATCCTGGCCCCTTGAGATCGCAGAAATTTGTTATCATTGATTTCGGTAGGAGCAGGGACTTAACCTAAATATTTTATGGCACCATCACATACTATAACATCTTATAATTCTTGGGGGAAAAATCAGATATTCATTTGTGATGCCATGTGGCAAAGGATACGTCCATATGGCCATGTTCACAGGAATCAAACAGATAATGCCACTGAATCCCATAGACACCATCATGGCACAGCCCTGCGGAGGCTGAAGGAAAAAAATCATTGATTCAAATGAGGCCAGGATTTCACCTCATGTTTTTAGTGTAGCAAATGTTATTGCAAGCCCACACAGAGCCAGCATGAAGCCCAAATTACCACAGGAATTTGTTATATTCATTACCGACCTAGCATCATTAGTTTCCATGAGTGTAGCTATCTAGAGGCAATAAGAGGAGAGGTTTCCGTTTCTTTCTTTGAAAAATGTGAATTTTATTAATAAAATGACAAGCTCTTCAATGAAAGAAAGTCATATGCTGCAGAAAGAATCATAAATTTTAGGAAAGAGCTGAGAGCCAGTGCTGAATGCAGGCAACATAGCTCCACGGACTAGAAGGCAAGCAATAATGCAATTGCTTGTGTACGTGGGAATTGGTAGAAAAAAGGTAAACAGGGCTGGAGAGATTTCATCTGAAAAGGTAGATTTAAAGCTATGGAGGACAGTGTGAGGACACTCAGGGGCCCTTGCTGGACTTTGTTGTGAGATGATGTATCTGGATTTGTTTTTTCTTTCCCATTAATCGGTCTTCATTTTTTGGGTCTTTGGTGACACCCATACTTGCTTCTTCTCCTCTCCCCCCCATTTGAAGTGAACTGCAATACTTATTGTAGGCAATAATATCTCTCATAGCAAATGAAAAAAAAAGATGCCTCCTTTTTCTTCTGCAGGATTTAGTTCCACTCTAGCACATTGCTGTTAACTTGAAATTGGTTCCATCTGATTTATTAAGTATCCGTGGGAGAAGAGGAAAAAAAATATATAACAGCAGTTTTGCACGTGGAGGTGTAAAAGTTGGGTAAGTTTGAAAAAAAAAAAAAAAAAAACTAGACAGAGCCAAAACACTATTTGCATTCTGGGGTGATTTTCTTGCACTCCCGATAGCTACTTTTGCTCAGGTTTCAGCACCGCGCTGATTAGCGGGAGTGCTCAGTGTGGGTAATCCTATTTTAGAGCGACCTCTCGTGTTGTTTCAGGTAACTTCTGCTTGTACCATTCGTTTCTTTTACCCAGTTTCTGATGAGATTATGAAAATGCTGTTGAATTGATTTGGATGCTGGTTTTGCTCTACGGTGCAAGCTCTGTTACGGTTTCCCCCTTTTGCTTGTTGCTTCGTCCATGTGCTGCATTGTACTGACTCTCCTTTTTCCTGAAATCATCCCAACAGCACTAGCAAGAGGATTCCCCCCCCCCACCCCTTTAAATTAATTTTCATGTATATTCACTTCTGTTTGGAGTCTTCACCTTTCATGAAATGACCAGATGTCTCTGAATGCCTGGAGCAATACTGGCATCAGGGGACATCGCCCCCATCCTGAGTGACTGCAGACTGAGATGCCAATATGTTCTGGTTTGTAATGGATGATTGATTTGCAAGGCTGTTTTGCTCTGATTCTCCCTTGCTTCAAGAAGCATTGGGCCTTTTTTTTTCTTTTTATACCACACAGAATTTCCCCTGTCTGCAGTCTTGCATCCAATAAATCCAATCATATTACTCTTCTAACTGGCTGCTGTTTTGTTCAGTTTTTTTTTTTTTTTCCCTCCGGAGAGGTTCATACTGTTTGAATCTTTAATAGCAGTAAAATCACATTGGGGAAATAACCAGATCCATCGCCTAAATACCTTTGAATGTACAAGGATTCTCCATGAGGGAGAAGATGGAGGCCTTCTCCTCTGCAGCCATGTGGACAGAGCTTCACACTTTTTGTCTTCTCCTTGAGTCTGCTATGTGCCTCCTCCTCTGGTCCTCTGTGTCAGACACAACCAGCTCATGTCCACCCTTCGTAGGACTTCGCAAATTCTGTCTTCAAACATGCCCTGTGGACAACCCCGCAGTGAGACCGCTCAGAATCAGTTCTTTCTCGGTCTGAATGTGTGCAGCCATAGTCCACATTAGAAAGTCCTCCATATGCAGTGAAAGACCAGAAAATTGTTTCTCTGTGCATAACCCCTCTCTCTGTGAAATATCAGTACAGGCCAGACCACTTCTGGAGAGAAGCCTACTAATAGCTGTATAGCCAGAGTCTGGACCTTAGTGGCAGCTGGAGCAAGACCGGAAGAAGGATTTAGAAGTTACAACCTCCTATTTATAGTCTCCCATCCTTTCCCTAAGAATTGAGTATAGCTTGGTTGAACAACAGTAAAATCACTAATTTAATGCATTCCAGTTCCCAGGAGTTTTTTAATGCATGCTGCAGATGATTAATTACACAACTTTTACAAATAGCAGGGACTGAGCTTTTAATTCCTCATGCAGAGGAGAGTGCACTAGAACATAACCTGCCAGCATACGCATTACCCTGCCATAAAGACTTTTTACACTGGTCTGGCAACAGAAAGGAATCTCGGAGCAAATGGGAATCAGATTTCCAGTGTTTTAAAGTGGAAATGGGCTCCCACTTAAAACACTCACAGAATAATGCTCACAAATGACCTGTTGTTAGGTGCCAAATCTATGAATGTTGGACTGCTATTTTATTTTTAAAGGTATAATTTTTCTTACAGGGCTATGACTGGAGTTCCTTTGGGTAGTCATAAATGAATAGAAAGCAGTGACCCTTTTAGTCCTTCACTCACTAAGGTGAATTTGAGTTTTACCACTACTTTCAACAGAAACAGAGTCTGACATTAATTCTTTTTTATTCTGAGATCATGTTCTCACTCAGGTTATTATATTAATCTGTTTTCTGAGAAACAACCTTTTTGTGTCAAGCTCATATTTGGAAACACTTATTCATGATTTCAAATATCTGGCTGTGCTGGAGAGCTTCTCGTGGAGGATTTTTGGATGATCCTCAATAAAATCCTCATGAGACTGCTTTTGTGTAGAAGAAGAATGCTTTTCATCCAGAACCAGGGAAATCCTGCTGGTGTACAGTTTACCCCTAGAGGTCACTGTGATCCAGGGATTTTAATGAATCCTCCATGGCACTGAATGAAGTTTATGTCTGGAACATGCAGAACAATGTGACTTCCTGCTGGCTGGGGCTGGGTGTAAAGTCTGCAGGCGTTTCATAACTCTAATAAAAAAAAAACAACAAACCTTTTCCTTTCTCTCTCTCTCTCTTTATTTTTCTCTTTCTCTTGCTTTCTCTCTCTTTCTCTTTCTGAGTTTTAATACTGACCAGTCAAGCAGGTAAAGTCAGCTCTTTTCAGACAAACTGATCTTTGCTTTTTTTTTGCCCTCTTATATTTAAACTTGAAAAAAAAAGAAACATAAATGTAGCCAATTTGTTGTTAATTATTTCAAATTCAGGACAGAAAGTCTTCATGTGGAAGACCTTGGGGTTCTTCTGTGCATATTCTTCTTAGGAGTGAATTTTACTGTGCTGCACAATTTAGGCTGCATTTGATCTAGCTTTTTGGCACTAACAGCATCTCCCATTCTTTCAGCATATCATTTGAGATTTTTTTTTTTTTGAATTAACTCTCTGGTTTCAGTGCAGACTGCTGGTATCTCTGAAGCTCGGTAGTTTGTATATATTGGAAACAGAGTGATTTGAGAGCATTATGCTACTTTTGTGAGGGTTTGTACAAGCACTTCTGCACACTGTGGATTTACTTTGCATTTCAAAACAACATCAGCTGGAATTGTCTTCAAATACAGTGTTAGTAGCATTTGAATGAACTACAGTGTAGTTTGATTTCGGGGGAGTATCAAAATGTTCTCCCTGCAATCAATATTTTTCAGGTTTTCCAGGTCTGCTAAAAATTTTGAAACTTGTTTGAAATGTGAACTTTTTTTTGTCTCAACTCTAGAAAAATACTTATATTTCAAAATGTCAAAAGAAATCCAGGAGAAATTCTTTTCTGACTCCCTCTCATCACAACACTTTGATCATATTCCATGGTCTTCCCACTGAAATTTGCCTGAGCAAGTTCTACCATAAAGCAAGTATATGTAGTCAAAACAAGGGAAGGAGTAGCTGGCCAAATCTTCCTCTGTACAAGGGATGTTGGGCCTTTTACAATGAACAAGCTTTAAATATGAAAAAATATCCATGGCTAGAAAAAAGGGAACTGGTGTATCTGAATAGGCTATGGTCCCTTCTATATGACATCCATTTTAATTGAATAGAGCAGTATCCCACCTTAGCATCATATTGCAAAATATGCAAATTTATATGAATAATGGATTTAATCCTATTAGAAAAGAGATTAAAAGTAGTTAAACATGTCAGCCTTGATTCTGCTCTATGACTTGTTAGCGGAGACAGAAGTATATGCTTATCCAGTTGATGAACTGTTGTGCCATCAGCAGCCACAGCCCTCTCTTGGGAACCTGCTATATTTGCAAAACGAGGCTATTATATTTTTCCTTACTTGAAATGATTTTTAAAACAGCCTCAACTATTTAATACTATGTGTGCTGGTGATAATGTTATGTTCATTTGTTTTAGATTGGCCTAGTGCTTAGAGGAGAAACCACAAATCCAGAAAGTCAGGGCCCTGTGCATTTTTTTGTGCCTTGCTTTGCTACAGACTCTTGGTAAGTCCTCTAGCAAACCACTTAAACTCTCTATATCTTGATTTCCTAATTTGGACAAGATTTGGCATAGCTACACTAGTGAGCATTGCATATATGTTGTGGGAATGACCAATTATTAACAAAAAATGGATAATGCTGTTTAGACAGTCTAGAAATTGCAGGCATACTACAATATCCACTAACTATCTGATCAAATAGCTGTGATAAAATATCACACTTGGTTAAAGAGGACATATTGCTAAGTATGATATAGTTACATGGAAAAAAGGAAGAAATGCCACTATCATAATTCACTAAATAAAGATAGAAGTGCAGAAATTGACCTTTTCTAGGTTCTCAAAATGAGTTGCATTTGTTGGGGGTGAGTAGGGTATGTGCCTAACATTTAATAGCATGGAAGAACTTAGTTGGGAAAAAAGAAATGAGGGGGTAATGTGCGGCTCTGAATACCTTCTGTTTCTTGCAAGAAAAGGAATGATGGCAAAAACTGTGATTTTAGGGGTCAGTTGAGTCAAACAGAATAGGGCCTTCTCCAGCAAGGGATTTAAAGCTCTAGCTTGGAGACTGTAAATAGTTCAGTTGACTACAATGGAACTACTCACACTGTAAAAACTGGCAAAGTGCTTAAATGTCCTGTCGAACTGGAATTGTGAGTTCCCCACTTTGCAACAGGAGGCAACAATGGCATCATTAGGATTAGTGCAACTGGAAAAAATTTGAATGTGTGTATTATTGTGTATTATGTAAAAGCCTCAAATGTAATTTTTGCTAATTTGCTAATACTTGAAGTTATCCTAAGAAGCAAAATTCTACGTGGGACTTTTTTTTTAATCCTTATTTTTTGTATTTTCTTTTTCATTTTAATTAAAAAATCTTCTTGCTGCTGCTGCTTAATGCTTGGCAATTGTAGCCCTACAGAAGAACACTATAATCCCATTGATATACGAAATTACTGGATGTTACTGACAGGCTACCCATCCTCAACCATTCCTGCCTCTTTCCTTCATGCTTTCCTTAAGCATTGAAAGCTATACTTTTTGTGAGCCAGGTTTTCACTGTGTGACAGACCCAAGCTCTTTCCTATAGTGTTGATTTATCAACTGTCTGCATTACTTTGCAACTGCTTCTGCTCACGACTGTCATCTCAAAATAAAGGAGGTTGAGGCTGTATTGTTTTTTAATATACAGTGGCAAAACTCCTCCCAGAGCCCACCCCGCCTTTGTGCAGATGTGGCAGAGCTCTGAAGAGTGCTATGTCCCACTTTCTGGATTTTTGCACTCTCCTTTAGTGAGAGGATGGTGTGTTTTATAATTTAGCCATAACATCAGATGGGGTTAGCAGATCCAGAGACATTTCTCAAGGCTGCCAAATCTGATACAGTTCTGTGAAGGAAATTTCTTACCAGTGAGAAATCTTCCCATTTCTTGCTCCCTTCTCATCACCAGAAGCGTGTCTGTTCCTCTGTCTAGGTCAGCCCACTCCCTGGCAGACTTGCAGCACTCCAGAGGAGGTAGGATGTTGAAAGGGAGAAGAAGAACATTAAATGGGAGGATTTCCTCCATCCTCAGTAGCTCCCCGCCATCAGAAATGCCAGCTGCGCCGGCTTCTCTCCTCTGGGGGGAAGTGCAGGGGCAGAGCGAGGCCGGTGGGGGCTCCTGGCAGCGGGGACACAGCAGGGCTGTGCCCAAAATGCAAGGAGAAGGAGCAGGGAGAAGAAAGGGTTTGGGGCTGTTCCTCTCTGTGCTGCTTGCAGCATCAGCGTCGGGTCCCCCAATGCCATACCGTCCCTTACTGCTGGGCGCGAAGACTTGCAAACTGCCCAGAACGGACAGAAATTACCACAGGAAAAAACTTGCATTTCGTGCCGGAGGCATAATCCAGATGAGGATTGTTTTCGCCCCAATATATCTGCCGCACTAGACTTGAATTCACCTTGTCAAAGAGCAAGCACCTGCCATTTCTTGAGAAAACGCAGGCTCCGCTGCAGTCCCCGAGGACCGGTTTAAACAAACAGCGCGGCAGCTTGCTGGGGCACTTGCTGTGTCGATGCAAAACGGAGTGGCGGCGGCCTATTGATGCCCCACAACAACAGCAGCCAACTGCTGCGGTGAGAAAGCAACCATTTGCTGTGCCAGCTGCAGCCCGAAATAGCAGAGGGCAGGGATGCGACAACGGGCGGGGGTCAAGATGCCACAGCATTAGCCGCCAGCCTTCAGGGCTGCGCTTGTCTCGGCGTGACTTTTGCTAGGTTTGGGGAGAAAAGCAGCTGAGGAAAGCTAATAATGCTGTTTCCTTCCTTTGTGTGCACCACTTGAAATCTGTGCTGATACTGGTTTTCCTTGCTCCAGACTTGAAAAGTCCAGGGGAGGAGTCTGCTAGTGCCAAATGTGTATTGTGTTGTATGTCCATTTTATTACTACGTGCTATCATTTAATGCCCTTTCTGCTCCTGGTAGTAGGTATATATTTTACTGCTGTTGATGAGCCTAGTTCAGACATGCCCTCATCCCCCCCATATTCCTTCTGAGGGAAAACCTGGCCATACATACAGCATTCATTGAGGGAAGCACCAGTTAAGTAAGTCATGATCCTCTCTTCTCTTGAGTGTGCTGTAAAATCAAAGATATAGGCCTGATTTTGTCTCTACATTTTATACTGCCGTGCACTTTGTGGTCTTCAGTGGAGTTGTTCTGGGTCTGTCTCATCAAAACTAAGGCTGGTGTTTTCTAGGTCATGGCTCCAGCCAGATCATCGTTTGGTGACGCTCTGTGAGAGTGGCTAGCAGGGCTGTGGGCTGCAGGCACTTGCCTCTGCAGCAAACTTTTGTGTATGAAGCTGAATCCTGTCTGTCCTTCTCTGTCTCCCGCTCTCTAGGTGAAGCTCTCAGACCTACCGAAGAAATCCCATGCTTTTCATTTTGGTACTTTAGTGCCGCAGGTTGTATAGAGTTGCATTGACGTTGGAGAACAACATCAAATCCAGGGAAAGGTGTACAGTGGAGTGCACTTTTCACTCAGGGCTTGCCAAACTACCACACAAGTTCTGCTGCAGACAGATGTCAGTGAAATCTGCATATCCGGTCTTTTCCCCAAAGCTTTCCATCATTAAGCTTCAAGCCTCACTCAAGATTCACTAACTAAATCTGTTCCTAAAGCGGAGGAGTGAGAGCAAGCGTGAGCACAGAAAACCAACAACCATGACAATAATATACCCCTGAAAGAGTAAGGGTGTTAGTCCTGACCACAGATATTACTAGGTAAGATTCTCAGATGACTGTGAAAGTGGACAATGGCCCATGGTATACACATCAGCCTGACACCTGAGAGATCTTCAGATCGCCAGAATTACCGATATACTCTGCCTGTCATCCTGCCTGCAGCTGTGGCCCACCTCCATAGCTTCAAAGGAAAAAGGTGAAAAAAGGTCCCAGAAACCATGCTATGTGTCAAAACAATTGGATATGGGCAATGGAGAGAAGTGAATTTTTTCTGATCCACGAGGTGGCCAGCAAAAGCTCTGAAATACTGTGCTAATACACTATGACTATTGCAGATCACTGATGGGTGATGGTCTCCTTCCAAACACTTTTGGAGATCTCATCACCTCAGGTTATTTGAGGACTCAGATCAAAAGCTTGAGTCTGTTATACCATTCCCTTCCACAGATTTATGGGGCAAAACTAAGTGAGACAAAAGGCATGTAGATGAGGTAGTAGCTTATAGCTGGGAAAAAAAAAAAGATAAAACCTTTCAGACACATACACTGTGATGAACAATGTATGTAGTTAGGAAAAAAAAAAAGAACAATACCCAACCCCTAGAGGAGCTGTTCTGTAAGGATCATTGTTGGATAACAGAAGTGACTTTTTGGAGATAAGTAGTCTACAGTCCACTCATCTTCAGCAGGAGAAGCAGGGCTGTAGAAATCAGTGAGAAAATCACAGCAAACTTATGAGTTAAACAAAACTCTAGCCCAGTGGTAGCACCTGGAAAAGCAGGCAATATAGCTGATTGACAGGAAATAATTTCTTGGCTGTACCTTTGTTGCTGTATACATATTGTTATAAGGAGAAATGAGTAAATGTCAGAATGATCTTACTGGTTATTTACATATTCATACACAGATTTCATACATGAGTTTTCTATTAGACATATTAATAGGAACTGCAACTTTGAAGTGAATATTAAGAGGAAAAGTAAAACTTATAAATACAATAATTTACTTGCATCCTGATTCTGAGAACCACTATGATCCAGGTAAGGCAGCATTAACCAAATGACCTGTGTTTCCAGTAATAACTAGTTGAATCTGTTCAAAATGACATATCAGATGGCTGTTCAGTATTGCTTATGAGCCATGTTCATTTGGGAAAAATGGTAGCAAAATTCCTTCAGTATTTGCAATAACAAATGCAACAGAGAAAATTATCAAAAGTCGGTAGAAGTGATTTAAAAAACTGTGACATTGACCAAAAAGTGGGAAAAACTATATGGCATTTTTTTCTAACTCTTTAACCAGAACTACCCCCCTCAAAAAAAAAAAAGAAAGAAAAAGAAAGTTGTTCAGGGACAGATTGCAGACAGAAGACATTAAAATTTGTTAAATAAATTAGGAACTGTGAATTACTTGCTCAACTCTATTCAATCCTCTGCTGTATGAGGAGGCAGCACGAGAATGTACTTGATTCTTCTATCAGTTTACTTTAAGAGATTCATTCATACATTGAAGTCTTTCTCCTAATGGAGGAAAAAAGGGAGAGAGGAAGAGGAATCTCTGGCTGGTACATCAAGTTTTCCATCTGATTTGTGCCCAGTACATAGGAAAAACATAGCAGATTGCATGTTGTGTTTACTAAAGAACATACACATGCATTTAAATCACTTACAGCTTCCTTTTTTATGATGCAATTGTGAATTATGTTCTTTTTGCATTTGTAATTAGAGGGCAGAACAGATGCGAAAGCTTAGTTTAAAGTGATGTGTCCATTAAAATAACCTATACTGCCAAGTAATTGTTCACTATAACGGGGGAATATGCCCATTTTAATAGTGCTTTTATTCCAGTTAAATACATTGAAAGGGCACAAGTCCTCAGGAAATACTGCCCGGACTGTAGAAGTTCATGAAACAGGGTTTCACTGGACTATTTTTTCTTTGTTTTAGAGGAAAAAAAAATGATGCCACCACCACTATATCTTATTCTGGTATAATGCATCAGCCTGACAATTCAAATTTGAGAGAAGTTTGGTGTTTTTTCATAGGAAAGCTTTTGTTTTCCTTAGCTGAACTTTTACTCACAAAGGCACTTACGCTACAAAATATTTTAAAATATTAGCTATTAGGCTTTTCATTTTGAACCAAGACTAAACAAGTACTCAGTTTTTGATCAAAGGCAGCTGCCCTGTAACCTGTAGTTATGCTTGACTGAGATAGGCTCTTGACTGAGATAGGCTCTGACAGCCAACATAACAATAGACAGACCATTCTTTAACATATTAACCCTTGTGACCTAATTAGCCATCCAAAAAATGCAAATAAGATCCTCAGCAACCTTTTTAACCATTTGCTTTTCAATGACATTTGATTTTCCTTTTGCAATGTCAATGTGCTTGTGTTAAAATTTTAAAGATGTTTAGCCTTTCTGCAGAACAGATGCACGCATTAAGCACTTGCACGGCTCTAATTGAAAACCTCTGTCTTTAGCCACCAGTGCTCACAGCAACATTTGCAAGCTCAAGGTTGACGATCTTGGCTAAACAGAATGTTAACCATCCCGACTACATCGTTTACACATTTGCTGATGATCAGTAAATACAGTTGAAATTGTAAACAGAGAATGGGGAGGGGAGAGCAGGATGAAAGGAAGAGAGGAAGGAAGGGAGGAAAAGCTGAAATTACTGTGCCTTATTTACTTTTTGAAAAAAAAAAAATCTATGTTTTTCTGAGTCATTGCAAAAAAGCTTAGAAGGGATAATTCACATTATGGGATGCAAAATGTAATAATGAGAACAAATCTCTGTCAGTGTATTGTTGTTTTTAACTGGCATTACATTATTTGTGCATGTCATATTCTGAGGCTCTCTTTCTCCCTTTTCTCCTTTAAAAGCAAGGTCATGAGATCCACTGAATGTTAATACTGATGTTCTGGTCAAGGAGATTTAGATCCACAGCTTCATTGGAAGGTTTGATTTAAGTTTATAGAAATCCCAATGAGTATATGCTTAATTTTTGCTCTTGTGTTTTCCTAGTAATGTGATCATTTGCAAGTGCTGTTGAGCCCTTTGCTGCTGCATTCTGCAGTGACCCCACAATCATAGTACATATCCATTTGTTGGTCGTCTGTCGCCTTTTGAGGGTCAGCTTTCTCTACCTCCACGTGGTGCCTCCTGCTAGCACTTTGGGTGTGCAGACAGTTCTTCCATGAGCTGAGCAGGAAGCTTTCAGTTTGAAAATTATGTTTGTTATTTCTGTATCACATAAACTCAAATGCATTGGGTTCCTGTTTCTTTTAACTCAGTAATGGAGTTATATCAAGATGAGGAGTCATAGGATAAGAGCCTGATGTTCACTCAGCATGTGTTAGTTTAAAATGCTCTGCCACTGAAGTAAACATAAAAAACTCTGCAGTCTAAATTTTTGATGTAGTTGTTTTTCGGACTCTCAAAGAAATGTATTTCTTGAAATTTCTAGTATATGGAAAACTGTGTGAACATCACTGCAAGCACAAAACATTACAAATCTTCTGCTGGCATTCACTGCTGACACTGGCAGATGAAGTTCTGTAAGCAGTACAGAAGAAATCAAAACATGATGAGCAATACCTCATGTGTCCTGCCCTCAAAAAATCTCCCGAGGCACCTGTCTTTTTACTTTCCTTTCGGTTTTCTGAGAAGGGAGGTCTCACTTGCTGGCTTTTTCCCAGCTAAAGACTTAAATTTTGCTTTCCTTTTCATAAACTGGAAGGTGAAAATGCTGACATAACTGTATGATTCTAAAGTATTGGGATTTCAAGAGAATCCCCAAATATCTCTTAATTGGCAAAAAAATCACAAGAGTGTCTTCAGCTAAAGATGTCTGTGATTTTTATCATGAGACTTGTGACACACTTGAGTGTATCTACCGAACAGTCATTGCTGAGATTGCAGTGTACCTGAGCTGGCTTTGCTCTCAGCATTTCAGGGAGCTGTGGCAGCGTGGAGCTCAGCAGGAGCTAATCTGTCTTGTTTGTCTGTAGGGTAGTTCTGCCTCCACACTGCTGCTAGTTTAAAACTAGCCTGGACTGTGGGCAGAACTCACAGTCTCTGTTGTGACTGTAGTGTAGACACATATTGTGTTTCTCTGCCTAAGAGAACAGAAGACAAATGGGGATTTGCTGCAATCTGCATTAGGAGGTTTATTCACTGTAAGTGTTAATGATAACTGGAGAAAAATAACGTGCCAGAGTGTGGTTACAGCTTACGCTGTCAGGGAACACATCTCATCGCACCTCTGACCAACACAGCTGTGCTGTCAGAAGTCTATAGGATAGAGTTGGCCTTAATATGGGAAATGAATGAAAAAAGAAGCTAGCAACCACTGGCAAATGTAGTCAGAAATGCCGAGTTTTTGCTTGATCACAACTATGGCATTGATGAATGATGTCCCAGGAACAAAGTTCTGCTCCTGTTTTGGCGGTCTAGCACACGAACAGTTCATTTTCTGAACTGCTTGGGCATTTCAGATCATAATCCCAAAGAGTGTTTGCACCTAACATGCACAGTTTATTAATAGCACAGTTTATGAGTTTAATACAGTATTTTCCACAGAGGGAAGACTACAATGAATGCCCTAGTGCACAGAATGAGAGTGGGCTATGATATTAATTTTAAGACTGTAACAGGATTAGGTATAGTTCTGTAGCTTTGCCAGTCTTAGAATAGCCAAAATCTTCCATGACTAATTCACTGATAAGTGTATTGCCATTTCCTTTCCTCCTTTTTTTTTTTTTTAGTAGACTGTGTTGGGTAAAAAAAAATGAAAATGAATAGCTGCAGTACTGTGCTGAGTCAACTCTCTGTCTCTGCAAGTTCTTTCTCTGTCTCTGCAAGTTTCTTTTGTAATCTCAGGATCAGACTCAGGAACATGTTGCCTCTTAGGTATTATCACTCCTGCATGTCACAGCCACGAGTAGCAGTGGTGGTGGCAGGGACAGCAGCAGAGACAACTGCATAAATGGCAGCAGAGGACGCAAGAGCACAAGGACTGTGTGCATCCTTGAAGGCAAATACCCTGAGGAAAATGGTCTCTCAGAATACATAAAGCATTTCTCTGAGGGTGAGTGGAATAAGAAATGTTACAATGCTGCTACAGGTGAGCTGCATGTATAAGTTGAGTGCAACTTTAGTGGTGCTTTTGGAGGGAGAAAGAAGCTGGCTGATAAGTCAGGACAATACAGCAATAAGATGTAATGGACCATCTTCTGCTTAAAGATACTGTTGAAGGTCAATAGTAAATTCACTTAGGACAGTGAACTGCTCTCGATTCATGATTTTAGGTAGAGACAAAGGGAAACATTCTTGTGGCTCTGGTGGCTTATAAAAACCCAAATGTTTGATGTCATCTCCATCACACAGTGAAAATGCTTCCATTGTCCATGCCCAGGAGGCACAAACTGCCTTCAGGGGCCAGTTCAGAGCCCAAAAGAGCTTTTGGACATCCAGCTGCAGGTCTGCAGGGTTGGCTTGTAACTGGGTATGGGCCAGACCTGTGAGCTGAGCCTGGTGAAATGGAATGGTTTGGAGGAGAGAGAGTTGTTAATAGCTCCCCTGTGATGAGCTTGAAGGCCCTAGATAATTCACATATGAGCGCTGCTAAAGTCAGAAGAGAAACAAAAGTTTGTAGAGGGTTGGCTGTTAGATATGGTTTCCAGCAACTGGAAGGGAGGCAAGGCAGGAGCTGTTCCTTGCAGTGGGTAGGGAGATGCCTTTTTGCGTCTCTCAACCAGAGAAACTGAGCTCTGATGTGCCTCTTTGCCTGTGGGAGCTGACTAACAGCTGAGCCCTTGGGCTTCTGGACAGCAGGGAAGCAGCCAGTGCAGAGCTGCCTACAATCCCTACGCAGAAGATGACAGATTGGCTTCCTAGCACTGAGCATTAGGCATCTCGTTGACCTCTAATTCTGCTGGCTATGCCTGTGGGGAGATCTGGGTTGGATTTTTCAGTATTATATACTTGTGGAGGGAATTTTAACCCTTATGGGAGAGTATTGTTCAGCTGTAGTAACACTGAATAAGTATTTATCTTTATTTCTTTCCTGTTTGCCCCGGTTCTGTGTTTTTTTTTTTTTTTTAATCTTCTTTATTTTACCTCTGCTTTGTCCTGGAATAAATGTTTATCTGCATCTTCAGTTGCTCCTGAATTTCCTATAACTGTGTGTATGGTTAAATCCTCGATGCTGTTGCAGTAGAGTCATGGAGCTCAAAGAGCAGGCAGACAGCTAATCCTGAAAAGTGTTGATGAGGTCCAAAGGAGAAAGAAATACAAAGTGAAGGCACAGGAACCGCAGCTGCCCAATGGAAGAAGGTACTCAGCCACTGAGCAATAACACTTTCTTGTTTTTTAATCAATACCGGTGCTGTGTCTGTGGTTCACTCTAATTTTTTCATTTAGTAGAGTGTAGGACCATTGCTATGTTTCCCAAAAGAGATCACCTGAACTACTGATACTCCTGGACTTTGGTGGTGTTTGTCCAAATTGTTATCCACGTGAGCTTTGCAAGACTCTTCATGCATAATGGATCCACTACTGAAAGATACAATTGCTCTCAGCAACTTCAAGAGCAAGCTCAGTGCACCCCTCAGGAGGAGGGAAGGTATATCTTCAAGGCATCCCTACAGTGACAATTACCAGCTGTCAGAGGTGCATTTAGATGCCATTTTTAGGGTGTTGAAAGGAAAGCAAGCTGGTTGCCTACTTTATGCAGAGCAAGAGTCAAACAGCTGGGTAATTGTAGGAGCAGAATATGTCCTTCATCTTTGGAGCTGCTTCAGCTGTGACTTAGATTGAAGCCAAGGGTGCAGGTTTTGGATGGGAAAACGTTCTGCTTTTCTCTTTCTTCTATTAACTAGAAGTACCACATTGCAAATGAATACAGAACCAAATATGCAAAAATGTAGTATGTGCCTAGTTTTATTAGTAAAACCTTTCCTGATAGCTATAGGAAAGGGATGTATTTAATGCCAGCAGGGGCTGTTGCCCTATAATGATATACGTATTCTAAAAAGTCCCATTATTTGTTGAATACTGCTATATAACAGTTACTTCTCCTTAATTTTACTATTTCATCATCGCTGTTTGACAATTGTTGTTATGTTAGATATTTTCATTAACTTGACATTTATTATAACAGCTAGAACAAAAGTGGTTTGTTCAAACTGTAGGAGGTATAATGAATTAATAACTAACTTTTATTATTGTGTTCCTGTTAAGCAGAAAAAAAGAGCTTTTTTTTTTTTTTATGAGTAACAGTTCTACCTTGGAATATTTCAGAAACCTATTGGAGTGAGTAAGGACAGCCCTGGTCACCTACAGTGTCTCAGTCAGAGGGTGACAGACGTTACAATATCATACACCCTGTCTTCAGTATGCTGCTGTCAGTCATTGGTGACTGAAGCTATCTGTGGTTCATAATAATGCACAGCTGCTGTGCAGAAGAAATACCATAGCTAAATAAACATGGCGCAGTGCTGATCATTTAATTTGTTCCTGACATCTTAAAGTTCTCATCATTTCCTATTAAAAAGAGAGAGATTATTCTTCTTTCCAATGTGTTAAAGTGATTTCATGGATTGTTTGTGTAACCCTCTTCCATGCAAACAGTCCTTCTCGTGGACTTCTTGGGACTATTTGCATGAGTGAAGATATCAGAACTGAGGCTTTCCAGGTTATAATGTTTACTGTTAGCAATTTGGAATTACACCAGAAAACGATGGGTTTTAATTTCTGACTATGAGATCTGCTGTAAACTTTAAAAAATAGGAGCAGGTATAAGCTGTGCATAATCCCTCAGCTAAGTGAGAACTAGTTTGTAGGCAAAGTATTCACCAGTTCACTGGGCAAAGGTTACAGATATAAAGGAGTAAGGGGATTTGCTTCAGGACAGAGCTTCTGGAAATGTAAGGGCTATATCCATTGATCAGTCTTAAGCTCCATGACATTAAAATGAGGGGCATGGTAGAGTCCCCCAACTAGATGCCACCCACAAAGGATTTGATCAGAGTCCCCAATGAGGAGTTTTCGTTTGATTTCAGAAGGAGCAGGACTGGCTCTAGATATCTAAGAGAGCAGTTTTATCTCTGCTAGAAAAATAGCTCAGGACTAAAGGTTGTCTTCTTTGGGATGAATTCCTACCCCATTGGAGTCCCTGGCAATTTTGCTGTTGACTTAAGTGAGCTTGGGATTTCACCCCTAATATTGTTTAACCCATCTTTCATTTAGAAAAAAGAAAAGAAACAAAAAAGCCTTCCCCTCCCTTTTTTTCATACCCTCATGCAATATGCCCACATGCACATCAAATGTTTTCAGTAACTCTTATTTCTTGCCTTTGGGCTTGATTTCAAAATATTCAAATATATTTGGCTTTTGTATCTTTCACTAATTAAACCATCTAAAGCAGATGGAATTACAGAAATTACAGGGTTTAAAATATCATCCTAATTGGTTTACGATCTATGTGACACTACAGTGCCATTCAGACTGTGTAATGTATAAGGACTGCACAAAAGAGAAATCTTGCCAATTAATTTTCTTAAACTCCATTATCTGCAATTTTCCCTTCTTTATAATCCCTGTTCTGATAAGCTTTTCCTGGTATATGCCTTGCCGTATGAAGGCACAAAGCATCCCATGGTCATACTGGGACTTTTCTTCCTGTTTGCTGAAAAAACAAATCATTTATTTTACATGAGCAACAGAACAGAAAAATAAGTGAACTTAAGAGGCACCAGCAGCTAGATGGTGTGGAGTAATAGAAAAAGCATAATACATATTAGAAATGTAAAATAGTCATTGTGCACTCTGACACATTTTCAAAAGACGGCGATTTGAGAAGGGATAGCAGAAGGTCCCGTTTTCTGAAAGTGTAATCATGCGAAGTTGTAACAATACCATGTTTTTCTTTCGCAGGGAGAAAAAAAAAAATCCTTCTGTTTCTTTAAAGTATCTCATTTTGCCATTTAGATGTGATTTTTAAACTCAGTATTCCCTTTTGTTGCCATGGTAACAGGTTTTGGCCCTCATGGTGACAGAAAAGTATCTCAGTTCTTGTTCCTCTTTGAACGCATATGTTTCTGTGTATAGCTGTACAGGCAGAGGGAAGGGAAGTGTGAGAAGATCACACCTTTCAGAGCAAGGTAACTACTTGTGCCAAATAAAGCCTGCAACTGAAGAAATAGCCTGCAGCAGGGACAGATTTCTCTCTCTCTCTCTAATTCCCTGCGTGGACTCATTCAGGCTCCAGCTCTAATGCTTGCAGATAGGATCGCTCCCCCGCACCCCTCCCCGTAGCGCCCCTCTTACCCTGTGTGACATTTTGGGGACTTATTTATACACGAAGCAAATATTTCAATGAAATCCTTTTTAGGGGATTCCTATGGAGCTGGCTGTTTGCATCTTCCAGCATTGCAGGGGTCAGTTAAGAGAACCAATCATCTGGTTTTAAAGTTTTCATTAAAAAAAAAAAAAAAACTGAATAAAATGGAGAAGCAAGAAGGAAAGAAGGAAAAAAGAAAAAGTGGACAAAAAGTAATGTTAAATAGCATGGAGCATGACTAATGGCACAAGCATGTTAAAATCATTGGGAAAATGTCCTTGGAAGACAAATGAATTTTCAGCAGAATAATTAACTTAATTAACAAATTTGCATGCATATTCATCAGGCTATTGAAGTCTTTCCAGCACAGCTTGATGAGCATTGGTGTAATAATTGTCTCATTTACATTCTGCAATCTACTACAATTTGGGGCATGCAAAAAAAGCCGACCTCTTCCCTTTGACTTTCTTTAGGACCCTGACCCTCTTAATAAACACATGCAAACAACATGTAGTATCCATTGCTTAGCCCTGTGCTGCACCCTTTATCAGAAAGCCTGCTTTGACTCTGCCACGTTTTCCTCCCCTTCACTCCCCACTTCCTTTGCTTTTTTTTTTTTTCCTTTGGCCCAGGTTCTCTGTTTTGCCTCTGCTTGCTCTCCTGGGTAAATCTTGGCACCAGTTCTGACTTCAAATCTCCTGGGCCGCCAGACTGCATCATGTAAAAATTGCCATTTTCCTCTATCTCTGCAGGGCAATCTTTAAAGGCAGTAAGGTGTGACGCTCCAGACTGGCAGCTTGGCAAGAAAGAGCCCATGGATACCAGCACACAGGAATCTGGAGGGTTCACTCTGACAGACAGTCAGTACTGGGAACAAAAGGAATTAAAAAAAAGGAAGCAAATATATTTTTACATATTGCAGGCATATGGCCACAAGACCAGCAGAAATATATTTAATTACTGATCTTGTGCGTTAAGCAGAAATAATGTACCAGCAGCAGCAATCTTGTTAATTTTTTCCCCTTAGATTAAAAAAAAAAGTAAATGAAAGGAGGCCTCTAGAATATACTTGGTTAATTGTGTTGCATTTCAGCTCCATTTACACTTTTTACCCCCATTTTACAACCATTTGCAAATAGAATCTGATAGCTCGATTTCATACTAGCATGATTATTTTAGCATGATTTTCTTTTGGGATGCGGGTGGGCATCTTTAAGGCATTTTGTTGCCTTCACTTTTTTAAAAATCAAACACTTAAACCATACTCTGTCGAGTCTCTACAGTGCTTACAACTAGGTGCAAAAGCATACCATGTTAAAGCTGGGTTAATCTGTAAGTAGCGGTGTCTGGATGTTTTGTACCAAATTACAATGGAAGTTTCATTGCTGGGGGTACATTTCAGGCTGCCTAACAGTAGTGCACAAGCTATTTCCCTCAGAACCAAAAAGCACAGTATAAATATGTTCCAGGGCTGCTGGTTAAAAGATAAACTGGTAAAGAATGGGGTGCCTAAAGCAGGATTGATATGAAAGGTAAACACAGCAATCCAGAAATTCAATGCAGAAGTCCTAAACCTGTCAGACTCTATGTAGCTCTGTTGACCTCTGAGACACTCATGTGCCTAAAATTATGCTTGAGCCCCTGCACCAGATGCCTGAGCAAACCAATACCTATTTCCAGCCGAATTTAGCACAACAGGATCTAGAAACCTCAGTACTCTATCATTTCAGGCTCTTCTGCAGCTTCTGCCAGAAGGTGTGTTATGAACATGCCTCACAAATATCAGCAGGACTGGGCCTTCCACAAAAAGTTGTTGTAGCCTCTCCCTTCTGAAATAATGCTGCTGCTGGGTTTTATGCAGCAGATCACAGTCCTCAGCCTGGGGCAACCAAACATAATTTCTTCTTCAGCCTGATGGGATTCAAACCCAACATTACCCTCGCAAGTGCTCTAAGCAACTGTGAATAGACTATTTTGGCAAGGGGGGAGGACATTTCTGCACCCTCCTGTTGGACTTACACTGTCATCTCCAGGTACTACCTAAATTCAAACAGTGTATCTATGTTGCAGTAATAAAGTTATCAACCTAAGACCTGTTTCAAGAATATCAAGTTGCACTGACTCAGTTGGTGCAGGTGAATTCTGCCACCAAAGTATAACAGGAGTGAGTTAGAAAGCACTTTTCCCCTTGCAAAATGTTTTCTTTTGCATTGGCCTTTCGTTGTATTGCTTATGATGTTGTTCGTTTTGCATTGACTCTCTTATGTGAATGCCGGATGTGCTAGTTAATCACAGATATCTTAAAAACCATTTTTTTCTAACTCCAGTGAGAATTGCCAGTCAATCACCATATCTGTATTAGGGTGGTCCTTGTTAGCAGATTTATGGATCATCCAAGTCTATAAGATAATGATAACACTTAACACTGGGGGACACCATGTTCCAACCTGCTCCTGCTTGGGTTATGCAGAAGGTTTCAGCTCTGTTTTTTCTGAACAATGCAGCATATCCTCACCAAACTTCCTGTCCTTCCTTTATGGAGGAAGTTCCAAAGACTTTCATATACCGCCATTAATTAATTTGCAAGTTCAAATGAGTTAAAAACTGGGTCATTTAAGAGATTTAGCATCTGTGTCAGTCTTCTCTTTGTCCCAAATGGTCTTAACAACATAATAATAGTCATTTAAAACTTTTCATATAAAGCTAATTGAAATCTTGTGTTCAGTCTGTATATGAAGAAATTAGGTTGTAATTAAGCAAATTTATTAGCATTTATTATTTTGAATTGTTGTGGTTATTATAGGCTATGGTCAACAGTTTTTAATAGCTCTTAAACAAAGCCTTTATAATACTACTAATTCTGCCAAGAACCATGGTTCTGCTGCTGTTAATTCGCATGCAGCAATTCTACTGATTTTGGTGGCTTCACGGAAACTCCACATGTCCAGAGACATGTGTGTTCCTGCAGACTGAGACTGCAGTGCTAGAGGAATGGAGGAAGGATCATAATGGGAAACCCTAAAGGACAGAGGCCCTGAGAGATGCATACTGCTCTGGATGGCTAAGGCATTGAAACAACTCTAACTCAGAACTATGATCATGAAGAGAAAAAATTCTTTTTTTTTTTCCTTAAAAAATCTATTAACTCTAATCTGAACTGCCACAAGAAAATGCCATAAAAGAGGTGAGGTCTTTCTGGAGTGCCCGAGCTTGAATTCTTATCTTGCTAAATTAATCATCAGGGTTTGTAGCATATAGTCTGAGGATAAGAAGAATACTTTCTTTTACATTTTATTTATTAGCAATTAGCAATTTCACTTACACTAACATGAAGTTTTGATGACTAGAATAAAAAGCACTGGCTAAATATTTATTTTGATATAAATTTTACCACTTTTATTTTGGGACTCTGTAACACTTTCAAAACATTAAAATTCCCACATCAGGTTACTTTGAAATTAAAATATCAGTTAAAAGGAAAAATCAAAATATTTCATATTGCAAATCTGAAGCAAGCATTTTGACTTTTTAGAAAAAAAAACAACCCAAACTTGTTATCAGGTGAAACTCTTTGCCAGCTTCAAGAAGACTGTTGTTTTTTAAGGCTTCCGAATTGCATTTGTGATGTATTTCCTAATCAGAGAAATACAATTCCCAGCTCTAAAGCTGAGGCCGATAGACCTGCCCCACACCAAGGTGGAAGTGAGCCCAGGGACTGGGGTTCTCAGTTCCTTGTCCCAGCTGCACCCTATGAACCCAAGGATCCTGATTCCATTCTCCTTTACTCGCCCACAAAAGAACTGCTCGTTTTACACACCATGGAGTGAAACCACCAGCATGTACCAGGGTTGAGGCTGCAAAATACAGCTGACAGTGAAGCCAAGCTATGCAGCATCACCTCCCTCCTTCCCCTCAGCAAGGGAGGTGTAACAGATAGGGGAGAGCAGGGGGAATGGCCAAGAAGAGCAGATGCCAAGAGATGCTCTGCGTGGAGCAGCGTCCCTTCATCAGACCAGCAGGTCGGAGCACAGCTCTGCTCCCTTTCCACAAACTGATGGCAACAGGAGTGTTTTGGGCAACAAGGGAGAAAATAACTTTGGAACAAAGGTTCCCCATGTGGATTCGAAAGGAGAGTTTTGCCCATCATCTCTTTCAATGTTAATTTGTTGTTGCCCTATGCCTACCAAAGGATTTTCCTTTTATTTTCAGGCTAATTAAAAATTTCACTTCATCACTACTGATGGCTTCATTTTCCTGTTCACTTAATGAAATTAACTTTTTAAGAGTTTCATTTGTCCGGTACTTCATATTTTGTAATGTAATGTTTGGGTTTTTTAAAGTGTGTACTGTAAGTTCATTAGGAAGCAAGAGAAACTAGGGGAAATCATGCCTGCTGATTTTCTGTGAGAGAAGAAAATGGAGTGACTTTGTGTTCTCTAAACGGTGTCAGTGGATACATTAATCTTTATGCATGTGGTTATCTGAATTTGTCTTTCTTTTAAAGAGGAATTACTTAACAACTAATACGTGTAGTTTATAATAATTAGGAAAAATCGGGTACCCTGAATGTGTGACTGGCCATTTGGACATAGCCTGAGGTGCTGTGAAATAGAGGATACAGGTCTGTTTTCATAAATGGTTCATACATTATATCACAGCTTTATCACTGTACTTATGTTTGTGGGGTGTTGTAAGAATTACTTAATGCCTGTAATGCACCTTCGAGATGAGAAGGACTGTGGGTATTCAACATTACTACTGTTATGTGTATTTTTAGTATTGCCCATTTTACAGTGAGAATATAGATTTGTCCGATAACACCAGGCAGCCTTGTTATAGGTCTTGTTATTTATCAGACTTTTACTAAAATGATCCTCACAACAACAACTGTTTTGCAACCGCGAATGGTTTTTGCCATGAATTGTCATTCCTTTTCTCTTTCTGGCCCATTAGGATACATAGCTTAGCATTGGCTATGTATGTAGTCTTTAAAAGCACATATTAATTCATGGTTTAATTTGCTTTCTTACACACTGTCTTTCAGTGTTTTCAGCTGGACACATTCTGTCTACTTAATACCTGCAGGCGTGGTGACAAGTATTTTGATAGCTGAAAGAGGCAGTTTACTCTTTTTGCCATCCCCTTACTTGAGAGTCAATTTTGGTATTTAGCACTAAAATCACTCAGTCTAGTATGTGACCTACACATCCTTGGCATTCTTAAGAACTGATTCTAGTATCCTTCATGGCAATCAGGAAGTTCTAAAATATAATAAATAGCCACTTGGATGACATTAGAAAGCAATTTTTTTAAGTGATTGTTCCAGGCTTCCTTCACATTCTTACAGCTCAGAGCCCATTTCTCAATTGCTTTAAATAGTATTTACCCAGGATTTGGCTGGGGACTGAGTGTGAGGTGGCATCATTCTGTCTGCTGGCTGGTTCTCACTGCAATTACTTTCCTACCGCTGTCAAAAGTTTGGAGGCAGAACATGCTCAGCTAACAGGAACATTTAAGGTTCAGTTGGAGGACTGTGACTTTCTGCTACAAGAGGGGACAAGGAGATTTGGACTAGAGGTTGACAGTATAATTTTTTTTTTTTTTTTTGAGAAGGGGAAAGCCTTAGAGATTACCCCTGCTTTCATAGGGGGTATAGCCCTGGCTTTCTTTAAAGCAGTGATGGGATTTTTGGCATACATGTTGCTTTCAATGACTAACCAAGAGGTATGGAGCCTCATTCTCTGTCAAGATTGGTTGATTAAGATTTCAGATGAGATGCCACAAGCTTTTTCATATTGGCTATATCTGTAGTAGTAAAATAAATATGCCTAGGACTATTCTCTGGCCCCCAAGGCCATCTGGCACAGTAAAGCCTACATCCACATTATTAATACTTGAACCATGCCCAGGAATGGTTTGGGGCAGTGCTAGTTGGCCCAGGCCAAACCTGGACTACAGACTGTTCTGAAAATTTAAGGTTAGGCTTCCAGTGCTTGGGAATATTCTTTTGCACTATTTAATTTACTAGTATAGGCTAAGTCACACCTTAATTCTCTGTTTCACCAGTTGACTAATGGAGATAGAAGATGCTAGTCAGTGAACAAATAGTAGAATCAGAGCTTTAATTTCACATACAAGGAGTCAAAATCAGGATTCCTGTGCCCATTAGGGAATCCTGTTGGAGTCTGATAGATTAAATGGCTTACATTCTCCACTAGTGTAAGAGAAACTTCAGATTACAAGAAGATGGGTACTTTAGAAGATGCCTGACTTAGTCAAGAGCAAATAGAGTAGTAGGCAGTTTTGCAAACTTGCTAGTAGGATTTTTTTTGACACCATACTTTGTGCATTCTTGTCATGCATTGCCAACATGCCATATGCTTACAACACATGGTAAAAGCATGGGTAAGAAAAATGTGATTGTGACATGTAAAGACAACTCTGGATCCGTAATACTTCTGAGCTAAAATACATTTGTGCATTTGTTATATAAGTGTAAAGGATTTTTTATCAAGAACTTTGGATGTATATCTTTGGAAAGGATAGAGTAATTCCAGCTCAGCAGACTCCATACAAAGAGAACAAGGAATATATCAAGTGGTTAGGAGTCAAGAGTTTAAGTTGATAGCTTACCATGGATTCTTATGGGTTAAGGCTAGTCACTTGAATGTCTTCTGTCAGTTGACTATTCTGTAAAAGAGATTTCATTATTTGTTTGTAAAGCATCCTGAAATTGCATACAGATACCAAGGAAGCAAAGTGTTGTATTTATGGTTTAAATGTGTAATGACTAGCTTACGTCTCCTGGTTCTCAGTATATAAAGAATGGCAGCTCTTATCTGGAAGGTCTTTTAGCATGAAAAGATAAGATAGAAAATGAATGGGAGAGAAAAGGAGCTAGTGAGAGGTAAAAAGATTTTCTTAAGGTCAGTCACACAACACTCAGTGACAGATTTGGAATAAAAGCCAGGCTTCCTGCATTCCTGACCAGTTTCAGATTCACTAGACCTTGCTGTCTTCAGCTATCACTGCTACTTGTCTTCCTGGAGTACTGGGGAACCCAACAGCTGTCCTTGTGTACTGGCATATGGGGCAGACTCCTCTTTAGAAGTTGTTGCAGGAGTTTGTCTGAAGGGTTGAACGTCTTTCCAAACATGTCATTGATAAAGCCAGCTACATTCAAGAAAAGTGTGTGATAGGAGAGAATATACGAGAAACTGTAGTTACAGAGCTTAATTAACTGACAAAGTTAGGAAGATTGTCTCTGCAGGCTCCCCTGTGGTCATGCAGAGGGAGAGGCTCTTTCATATGGATATTCAGTGAAAGAACATCACTAAGGTGCCTGTGTCAGACAGATCTTACATGTATATGCACTTAGAAATATGGACGTTAAGGCTTGGAAATTACTTGATGTAGTTGGCTGAAGAATATTATATTATTTATCCCCACTAAAGACATTAGCATGAATGCAAGGTTGCCTGCCACCAGACATGAATACATCCTTCTTAAAGATGAAGCATAGGATACAGCTTTTGTCACAGACACCCAGGCAGAAGACACTGCAAACCTGGCGTCCGTCTGTTCCTTGTCTTTCTCTCTTTACCTCCTTTCTCTCAGCAGGCTACTGGGCTCGTCACAAACTCAGAGAAGAGAGAAAGGAAGGCTACACTTCATTTATCATCCCTTCAAACTTTAAAACCCAAGCGGTCCCTCAGATCAGACACGTTTGATTTAATTCATTCATCTAACAATAGAAAACAGAGCCAAGGCTAACATACATTTTTGTTCATTTACCAGGCCCCCAAAGGGTTCATAATGGAGTTTACTGATACCTTGTTGGCAATGATGGTGAAATACTCCAGAATTTTACCTCCAGAGATTTCAGCATTCATGCTGACAGGAGTGCAGATGAAAAAAATTGCAGAACTGATGTCTTCACTTCCCTAGTTGCATTCCTGGGGCTTGATACATTTACTCAAATGCAATTTTCAGGGGTAACTTAAAAAGACTCTACTGAAAATATCAGATAATGAATCTGTCCTTCCTGGCTTATGAGAAGGTTGTGAAAAATTTGTGCTGCTCATAGCCAAAACAGGAAATGCCTTTTTCAGGAAAGGAAACTTTCCTTTCGCCTTCAAACATAGTCTACAATCCAGACTGAAGAAACACATTTTGGGTACGTCACTTCTAGTTCCAGAGTCTCCCTGCAGGCTTCCTTCCAAAAATAATGAAGAGTGCACCTGTGTCCCACAAGGATGACTTTTCTCCTTGCTGAATCTCCATATGCAGGTACTAGTGAAAGGTAAGGTAAAACAAACTCAACTGGCAGGCATAAACAGATAGGTAAAACCCTTCGTTGCTTTGTACTACATGTGACCTTGCTATGTCTGTGATGGCTCACTTCTCTAGCATAAAGTGTTGGCTGAAGCTGTGTTTGAGTAGCTGTATGACTTACAAATGTTTGTGGATTTTGCTCAGAAAGGTTTCACATAGCATCATTTTTGAATATTGTCTTCTACCATTTCTACTTGGTGTCTGCATATGGTGACTGGCCTTATTTAAACAGGTTTCTGTCACTTTGGATTGGCTCCAGCAGCACAATGTACACAATATATCTTTGGTATTTAGGAAACCACCAGTAGGACACAACACTGGAACGTGCTCCACAGCAGAGGCCTGGTGCAGATGCCAGCCATTCTCCACCCTGGGCTGCTTGTACAACAGCAAACCCATTCTTGATTCTTGATCCTTGAATTTGAGGCACTGAGTCGTTGTCCTAATACTTCTGAAGAGATCGCTTACAGCTCCAAGATGGAGACTGTCGTAATGGCTCAGAGTTTAGGTCACCCAGGAGCTTTTGTAAGACTAAAGCTCATTTGGGCAGGATTATCAATGCAGTGGAAGTGGAAGAGTTAATGAGAGCCTGCCAACTCAGTCAGCCCTGAAGGTGAGCAGCTGATGGAGTTACTGACACACCTAATGGAGCAAGAGCTGGGAAGAGAGCTGATAAGGGGCCTAAGAGAAGGCGGTGAGACCCTGGGAGCTGACCTCAGCTGTTTTCATCTTGTGGCTAGAGGCCTGGCTCATGTTGTTTCCCAGGAGAGCTCTGCCTCCGTGAGTGAAGGTGTCCTGCCTCTTCTCCCATGTACCTGGCCTTTGGAGTTACAGAGGGCATTTGCCTAAACTTTCCAGATGAGTGGAGTCTCAGGATAGACATCCAACATGGAAGACAGAAAAAGGTAAAGTTTGAAAATGGAAGGAAAGAAACAAAGCAGCTAAAAACAGAATGTTAGGATAAGAATTAGTGGATAAGTGTAATTAAAAAATGGGCTGCCTGAGGCCCTATAATATTAGAAAAAAGTGAGCAGGTAGTTGCTGATCAAGATGGTCTTGCAATGAATTTGAAATCTGAAGTTGGAAAATTCTGAGATTCTTTAGACTCTGGAAAAAGCCAAAATCGGCTTCCAGGCTTCCCTGTTGGTAGCTAGGCCCTCGGTACGCAGTATTCTCCTGACGCTCCTCCTGCCCTCGAGCTGCTGGATCAGGGTGTTGTGAGTCTAATGGGAGCGCATCCCCAAAGGAGAGAGCGAGGCTCTTGGGTCTCCAAGAGAGCAGTGGCCATCTGGTAACTTGCCACTCAGTTGTGATACAGCTTTCGAAGATTAAATCCCACAGATCCCCGTGGAAGATCTTATAATGAAAATTTTGTTCTTTTCATTTTGCTGTCAGATTCAAATCTGGATCCCTCTTGCTGTCAAGGTTTTTGAACCTTGAGTTACAATTTTGATGGATTTATCACCAGCCACCCTTTGCACACTGTTGTTTCCATCTATTTCTGGACATACTGGCTGTGTTGGGATAGCAAGCGGTAGGAGAAGGTATTAACTTAAATGAGCTACATGAAACAGATTTCTGTCCGTGTCCCCTCGGCATTTCTTGATAACAACACTGTCAACAGATCTAAACATTGTCAAGATGTGTGAAAAGAAGCTAAGTTTATGCCTATGACTAGAACTTTTCAGAGAATGGGCTTCAAAAAGTTTTTGTAGTTTTATATTTTTCAACAAGCAGGCAAAATTTCCTTGGAAAGTAGACACTTTTTGTAGAAAATTAACTTTGGTCAGAAAGCCAGTTTTCTGTCGGAAGAGAGTTTCACTGGAAAAATGTTGACAAGTCCTTCTTGGTAAGGATATAGTTTCAACAATTTATTACATAAATTAGTATGTTTGCTAATTCAGTTAAAGTTAGGCTTGTAAGAATACTAGTGGACAGCTCTGAACACAGCTTTCACCAGGTGCCCTATCTTTTACAATGCAGGTGACTCAGCCCCCATCAGATGCTCCATGCAGGAGGTACTCGGAGTAGGTCAGCAAGAGAGGGAATGACACTACACATAATATTTCTGCGCAAAGGATAAAGTTAATCTCTGCATGGGCTTGCAATGCATTTGCGCAGAGATGAAGTACCGTCACAGAGTTTAACCTTCAACGCTAATGCAAGTCTTTCACCCTGACTTCCGCAACATAAATTCCCACAGCGGTTTGTGTGCGCGTGCGCGTGTGTGTGTGTGTGTGCACTTGCATTATAGAAAGAAAAAGACAAAGAAAAACACTCCACTGCATACAATTGCCCCCCTAGGGAAAGGATGAGGGAACAAATGTGTGACAGATGTTAGTCATGTTGATTACTGCCCTACTGGAAGGTGCTCTGATACTATTGTGATGAATGCAATACAAGCGATCGAATAGAAGTACTTTTGCTGAATTGTCAAATTTTTAGTGCTCTTCTTCTGAGATCATGTCAAAATGAGATTTGGATCTCTGAGTATATTTCTCCAAGAAAAGCTTTTATGTAAAAAAAAGAATAGAGGAATTAATGTTTAAGTGCAGTCCACTAAAATTCTTAGCTTGTTGTTGTAGATCAAGTGGTTTCTGCTGACCTAGGAAACAAAATTATTTCTATACATCTATATACAATCTTTATTACATTTGCTGTCAAATATATTTCATCTTACTGCATACATTTGGCACTTATATACATTTCTGTAGTATAGGCTATTTACACTGGACTGTTTTGACTGTTCATCTTGGGCTTGAAGAAATTTCGAGCTTTTTCTGCTTGTTGATTCATCCCAAAACTGTGGGCTCGATCCAATATTGAAGTGCTTAATGTCAGAGTGTTAGGGAACAAGTGGTTTCTCCTTGCACCATTCCTTTCATATGCAGAGCTTCCCTTCCTGTAAGTTAACTCGAGCTTATGATGCTTATCTCTGTTTCAGTGGCCAATCTTTGCCGTCTTCTCAAGAGCTTTTGAGCAGCCCCAGCAATGACGCTAGGAAAGAGGAGGTGCTCTTCTCTGTAAGCAAGAGAGATGGAGGGATTTAAAGGCTTTTTTTCCATTGCAGTGAATGCAACCTACTTGACAGGAGTGGTTTCAATGGGCCAAAGCACACTTGCCAGGGTGCTGAATTTAGGCTGTGCTGAATTTAGACCACAGACTTCAGTGAAACTCTGTATATGAGCCAGCCAAACAGGTTATAGCTGGTATGTATGCATGTGGTTGATGATCGTGTTTTACCTCTGACTCCAGAGACGGCTCCTTGGCACTTCTCCATCAAAGAGCTCAATAGTTTGTTTTCAAGAGGAAGGGTGAGTCTGAGGTCCATTAAACACAGTGAAATTTCGTAATGCATCACAATTACAAAAACACCTGTGCAAGGCTGAGTAACTTTTTGTTGAGTCACTAAATTAGATTTCTTAAGTAAATGTGCTTATGTTTGTTTATAAATCATTTTAACAAATAAGCAGCATCCCAAATTACAATTTACTTTCTTTAGATAATTTGATAATTGCAGCATTGCTCACAGTATTTATATGAGGAAATTGGCAATTCATAAATGTTAAATTATACTATTTCTGCATATTTGCCAATTGCATAAAATTACTGAACTAAATCTTGCAGCCATCAAAGTAACATAGCTTGAGCTACAGCAAATCCTGGAATACGGCTATCCTGTGCAATGTAGTTCCAAATAAGCTGATCTCAAACACTGTCAGTGCTGTGAAAAGATACTAACTGTTATTCAAAACTGATACAGCCATGTCATGACTGCAATGCACCAGGGTAATTTGCTCTTCTCAGGATTGTTAAAGACTTTCTAAATAATTTTTTCCAGCTGTGTTCATATTCTTAGGAAAGCTGCCTTTTGTTACTGCCATTTTTGGAGCACTACCTTATCTCACTTGCTTTATAAAATATTCTGCTGTTTTTAATTATTTCCTGTGACTATCTTTTTATTTTTATTTTTGCATAATTTTTTAACTATTCAAGGAGGGCTCAAAATATCTGCTGATTTTTCTTTAATGCTTAATCAGTGAATGCACAAGAAAAAACACAGAATTGCTGTTTTGGAGCAATTGGAAAATTAAGGTTTTTGCCAGAGGAAAAATAAAAATATATACTACTAATAAAAACTCTCAATGATCAAAAATATAGATGGGCTGGTTTGGTGTCCTTCTTACAGCCAACACTTATTCATGTATACTTATGAGTAAAGATATCTTCTTTTCAAAAAGAAAAGTAGATATCATGTGCTCCTGGAATCCCAACTACTTCCCCTCTTTCCCTGAAAAATAGGGGTGAGGTTGATCTGTCTTAAGCAAATACATTCAGAGAGAAATGCCTATAGCCCTTTCAGGTTGTAGAAGCTCTGAGGTCTCTTGATGAAAAAAGGAGACAGAATGGGATTTTCTTTTCAATTTGGCTTTTTTCTTGCCTGAATGTGGTGTCCAGAAATGCCAGGGACTAGCAGCACAGTCTGGGCTTAAGTGAGAGAGGCAGAATGTCAGCATATGGATTCCTCAAGCAGCAATCTGGTACACAACTTTGTTATTGAGCCAGGGAACAGGATAAGGCATTTGACCCATCAGTCTGCCTTTGTACAGAGAAGTTGCTCCCTGGAACTGACTGTGGTGGTCTTGAATCTCCAGGAGCGGTAACAGGCTGAGTTGGTAAATTGCAAAAGTATTTCTTTACCATGAGATCCTTGGCATGTGGAGGTGCTTGAAGGTCCTGTACTTGAGCCTTAGCTTATTTATTTATTTTTATTTAACTTTTTTTAACAGAACATGAAGGTATTTAAGCTGTGGTCTCAATTCTTCTGTATGAGAGTAACAATCACACAGTTAAATTCTCAGGCAGCAGTTATTAGTGTTTTGCCTTTGTAGCCATTTTCTAATCATTGTGCGGATGAAGTATTTTGGGATGAGAAAGTTACTGTAGTTTTTAGCAAGTACCTCAGGCAATTTGCTGACATATATCAGTGCACTTGTCAAAAGCTTTGACACAGATGTCTAGTTTTGGCAACCACAGAATTTGAATATCCTACCCTAGTACATATCTATTCATAGAGTCAATTCAGATCCGGTGTAGGTGGGTGCAACTTCATTGACTTCAACTGTGAGGCAGCCGCCTGCACTTGAGCTGAATTTAGGCTTGGAGAACTGTGCCTGAGAACAGCCTGGAGAGAGCTCAAAATGGTCCTCTGAGACCTGTTGCCGTCTTCACCTGTGAGTGGGGTTAGATCACACACGTTATTGAGTCATCAGAGCCAGCAATGGCAGCAATGTGTTGCCTTTCCCTTCACCTCCTCTCCCCTTGCCCACCTCCGGGAGGATAATTTGGAAGCAGAGCCCACCCGGAGTGATGGTGTGACTGTGCTTGCTGCCATGCTCCGCTGCCGAGCCTCACCCTTGTGCTGTCATCTCACTTCTCTAGTTCACCTGAGAGCAACCACGGACCTTGGGACTCTTTTTCCAGTGTTGAGGGTTTTTCAACTGCTGTAAATATCCCAAAAGTCAAAAAGATTCTTCATTCTCCCTCTGGCCAGCTATTCTAACTTTTTGCAGCAACAAATCCCCAGGATTATTAATCATAACTATTACTCACTTAACTGAGCTTCTCACTAGTTTCCCAGTAGGCACTGAGAGGGAGGGTTTCTCTTCCACCCTTGGCGGAGCAGCCACCCCAAACTGTCAAAGCAATGGACGTCCAGCCTAGGAGCACAGAGGCCCTTTGTCACCTCTATTGGTCCCATTCACCTCGGTACCCGCTGTACTGCCAGAATATACAGCTTCCCCCGCGCTGCCCTGAAACCCTCTCAAAAAGAGTTTCACATTGCAGAGAGGACAGCCAGGCAATTAGCACCGACAAGATCAGCCTTAACGTACCTGCTAATACCCCATGGGCTGGTGCTGCCTCTGCAGCTGTCACTTCCCTGCTCAGTGATCCTCCATGCTGTAAAATACACTTGCACGGTTGGAGGGGAGAGGGAGGGTGTCCCTTGCATTGCTGGGAATTGCCTCTTCTGCTCCATCCAAATCCAGAGCCATCGGGTTCCCTTCCTGTGTGTTGGGTCAATGGGGCCCAGTGAGTGCATTTTAGTTTGGAACAAAACCCCAATATTAGAGAGTGTTAATATTCCCAGATGCAATGAGATTTATTAAAATTACTGTGATCTGCTAGTTTGATTTGTTTTAACAATGCTATGAGATGAAGATAATGGTGCTGTTAGAGATGTTTGTCTGTAGTTAGAAACACAATGGTCATGGTACATTCAAATATGTCACTGCATATCCTGTCTAGATTTGATTTTTCTCAAGGTGATCATGAAGTGAGACCCACTGGATCAACATAATGTCTTAGCTTGCTAATTATTGCATTGAGCTGCCCTGCTGCTTTTGGAAATAAAACACAAAATATAGTACCACACAGCACAGATCATACTTTGGTTTGAAGAACACGGTGTTAATTTTATGCTCTCCTTTCACATAAACACCCTCACTTGCACCTTAACAAGCCCCCAAACATTGGTTACCAAACGACCATATTATATCACCCCCCCCTTTTGTTCACTCGCTATAAAATTGAACAACTGGGACTGAGAGAATTTGGCCTTGGTCCAAAACATGGCTAGATGCATCTGCATTTGGCTCTGTGCCCAAAGATATAATATTCAAATGTGAGTTGTCCTTAATTTTTGTTTAAATCATCCCTTTTACTTCTTTTTTTTTTTTCCTGGGGAGGGTGTGCTGCTTGCAAGATGTTTTCCTCCTCTTGTCAGATTTTTTTTATTGCCATTTCTTTCTCTTCTTTCCTTGTGGAATTCAAAAGAGATGAAACCCAGTAGGACTGTTTAGAAATTAAATGAGGCCCCCTAGAAATTACTCTTTTAGAACTATTTAACATTTAATAAAGAATGGTACCATTTCTGTAGCTTCTTATAAAGCCTCCTATGAAATATAGTGGGGAACTTTATTTCTTTGTGAGCCTTTTATAAAAAGGGCTGTTATTACCTATGAATTTTTAGGGGGTTTTCTACTCGGATAGCTTTAGCTGATAGCGCTGCCAGTTAAAAATTATGAATGTGCTATGGACAATAAGGGGCAGATACAGAGTGTCAGAGTAGACTCCCTCTGACTCCGGTGGGCTTTGGATCAAACCGGAAAAGGTTTTTGCCTGCAATGGAGTTGCACACAGACCCTTTGTGCATGAAGCTGCCCGTGACTGAAGTGGGGCAGAACTTTGAGAAGTTGCATGGTACAAAATCGGAGGCAAATTCAGTGCCATCTTGCACTTCTCCAGCCATTCTGCCCTAAATTCAGTGACATAAAGGGTGTAGGTCAATAGAGAATGTGACCTTCAGCTGGGAACATTTGCTGTATTTTCCATGCTTTAGCCGCTGTTATTAATACTAATAATGCTTAGCAGCAGTACCAATTAGATTGGTGTAAATAGAGATTATAATGTGGTTAGGGATAACACAATTGACGATACGTGTATTTAGTAAACAAGACTGTCAGTATGTATCAGCAACATGTTAAAGCTTGATATTTCATAAGACAGCAGAGCATGGGGATTGCTTTGAGACAGCAAGCTGAAAAAACATTTTGTTTATAAATGAAATGTGTTTTAGTGTTATAAACCCCAGCAGGCAATTCACTCATTGGGGCTAATCATTCAAAATCTGCTCTTCTTTGGTAACAAGCTGAAAGAGAGACAGTGCGGCATTTCCAAAGACATTGGGGGTTTTCTTAGTCCTTAGGAACAAGATTCTTTCATTTTTATAGTTTTTCTGATTTAAAAAATGCTGTCTTTTGTATCTGGAGAGTAGTCCTAAAAAGGTAGATTTATTATCATTTTCCTGATTTATGTGAACCGATATGCAAATAATTACAAATACAGAGAACTAAAATACACATCAAATATGGTGGAGGAATTAAGTGTCTTCCTTAGCTACCTGATCTGACAACCCTGAGTGAGGTATTTAAAAGCATGTATGATAAGTAATTGTGAATCAATTGCTTGAATGACTGAAGCAGTTAACAAAAGAAGTTTACACTTATTGTCAAAATATTTTGGAGATTAAATTGTTCATTGTCTCTTCTAGGGCTATTGTTACTGTTCTCTACAGTACTGTGATCAAACTGCAGATCTGTAGCTTATCATTGGGGCTGACAACATGGATTAACACATGTTTAAGCAGAGGAAGAGGTTTAGGTCTTAGTAGGTGGATGTAAAAACCTGAGTCAGTTTCAGTAAATGCCGATCTCCCCTAAGTAACAAGGTGCAAAAAATTCCATTTTGTCATTTATGAGAGATCGGTATTTACTGAAACTGACTCAAAAAACCCGCTCGTCCCTAGCTTGGTATTTTCTTTCCCCTCTCTTTCCCTGTCTCCCTGTGATGGTATTAGACAGTTTTTGTTGTTGTTGTTGTTTTTTTCAGCTGCACGTGCCCTACAAACCTGGGAGATAAACAGTGGCTGTGGACATGTCACGTTCAGCACTGGAAAAGAATGCAATGAAGCAAAGTCCCAAGAGATATTATTTAAATACTTCTCTGTAAAACTCCGCTTGCTCTCATTTGCTACCTGGATTGCAATTTTCAGTGTTGGGAGAAGATTCAGAAAAAAACAACTAGGACTGTTAAAACAGAGTGGGCACAACAGCATATTCTCTGCTCCTCTTACTAGTTTCAAAAAAAATTCTCAGTACAAAATGGAGTTTTGCTTAAAGGTACTGAGATAGTGATTCCTGTATTTCTTAAGAAATATAATGAAGGTCACTTAGTAATTGAAAAATGTAAGTGAAATATCAGAGTTCTTTTGTACTGACCTCACAAAAAGAGTATTGAGAGTTGTTGATCAGGCCAAGCAATATAGGCCAATTTACACAAAAGTGCCGGACCTAGTGATAGGAAAAAGTAGCAAAGTAGATGTACATCTGTATGGAACAAAATAGTCATAGATTTATCTAAGTTAGCAGGGGTATTTCTCCTAAACTGATGCTCTCACTCTCCTGAGGTGTTCTTACTAGAAGACATCATAGCTAAATATTTGATCATATTGTATCTATTTGGTATATATTTTATATCTGTCATGATAACTTCTGCAGATGAATTATCACAAGTGTGAGCAGTTTCTTCATTTCAGGTATAGGTTTAGACCAATAACTGCTACTGTCCCTTACCACTATCAAAGAGGTTGCTGGAAAACAGCATCAAAATAATATCGCCTCTCTTAAAAAAGGCAGTGGAGGCAGACCTAATTTGTATATACTGCTGTTAAATTATAGAACGGCACCAATGAAGCATGAGTTGTCACCTGCTGACATTTTGTTCAACTGATGGCTGCAAAGCAGTGTCTGCACGGTTAGGCAGTGATGTCATGCTCAGTGGAGATGTAGAGATACGGAAAGAATAAAGATCAGATAAAAACAGATGCTCAGTATGCTTTGACCACCTGGGTATTGCCACTTCTCCACGGGATGATGTTGTGTGCATCCACACCAGGAAACTATAGCTGCAAACCATGGGGGTTATCATACAAGGTAGCCTTCCAGCTGCATGAAGCTTTCACTCCCACAAACTGTGGGTCTCCTGTGGAAAAACAAGTGACAGTTCCTCAAAATGCCAGAGTAGTGAGGGCACCATATCAGCCATTTTTATGAAAACATCCAGAGACTTAGCAGAACCAAAGTCGCCTGTGACAGTTGAGCCCCGGGCCAGGGAGATGCATCTAGCAGTTATCATCACTGCCTCCCAAAAGTGATGCTGATGTCACGTGTGGACGTGGAGGTCCATGTGTCACTGCAACTGAACATTTCCGGTTGATTTAGTAGGCTGTTGACGAGAATCTGCAGTTGTACATTATGTTCATATTGATTAATCAGTGTTATTTTTGAGTCTGACAAGGGGAAAAGGTTGTGGGAAATATCCCCTTGTGAGACTTTGCTGTGAGAGGGTTGAACACGGTGGCTGTGTTGCAGAGAGTCTCGTGTTTCTCCGTGCTGAGTGGCTACAACTCAGATACAGCTTGTAATGAACTGCTTGGCTTTGAGTCATTTCTGAAGAATGCAAGTATCGTGCAACTTCCCCTTACTCATTATCAACAAATGCAGATGCTGAAATGTTTATAGTTGTGTTTCAGTGTGGATGCTTTCTTTCTGCTTGGGCTCATCATATGTCTCTTGCCTGACTGCTGTCTGGGTCTTTCCTACAGCATTCTCTCTGTAACGTCTTCCGTGCGGTTCCCTACATTAAGAGCTATATCGTTTCTCCTTTCAGCTGCCACCTCCACAACATTAAAGTTCCTGTTAAAGCAACTCAAAATCCTTCCATGAAATCTTTGAGTGATTGCATTATGGACATCATGGAGCACATATGCATATAATATCTCTGGATTGTGCTGTCTATCACTAATTTTAGATTACAAGTTTTCTTGGGAACAAATGAACTTTTCTATGATTTGCTGAGTTCTTTCTTCACCTTTGGTGCCACCTGGTTACTAGGAGGCAGAGGTGATTTTTTTCCACTGGCTACTTTGACTGCTCATCTGTTCTGGAAATTGTTTAGGTTTAGCTCATGACAAATCTTTTGAATCTATTTTTTTCATACAGCAACTTTGAGTTTTCTCATCAGAGCTTCTTGCATCATGGCTAGGAAGAGACTTTTTTTCTTCTCAGTTGGAAGGAAGGACTCCCTTCCTATAACACTTCTCTTTTTTTGGTGGTTTGCCATTTCTTTCTGACCTTGCCCATTGAAATCCTGAGAAGCTCCATGGACTGTAATGAATGCAGCTTTCTGTCTGAAATGCCTGAATCCATCTCCAGCAGTTTTAAGGCAGCTGTTTTTTTTTTTTTTTTTAAACAATAGCAAAAGAGGTAATATGTGATCCTTAGAAGATAGCTGTGTATATTCCTATTCCAATATTCCAGTTAAGGACAAACATAGGAAATTCATTATGTAACATACATAATGTAACAGCCACAGAATTAGGTTAATTTAACAGAAACTATGTCTTTCTTGGTAGAAAAAAAATCTAAAATGGAAAGCCATACTTACCTCAGTAATAACTTTAAAGGGTAAATCTTGTTTAGAAATTTTAAATAGTTTTAAAATTGTTTCTAAAAATCTGATATCTGTTTTAGGAGATCCCAAGAGTCTGCAGTAAAAACTCCTTATATTTGGTTTCTTCTATCAGCCTGTAGCAGACTATAGAGCTGCATGTTTTCTCCCAGCATCCAGTCATTACTCTGTGGCAGGAACTCTCCGAGGTGCACAGGCAAATGCCTTCAGTCTCCTCTGTTCAAAGTCTGTGGAAAGCCAAAGACTCTTCAAACAAGTCTTTGATGCAAATCTCTCTCTCTCTCTCTCTCTCTCTCTCTTTTTTTTTTCCTGTTCCCATCACAAAACACAACCAGCTCCTGCCTACCAATAATGGAAAAATGAAGGACCAATATAATGGTAACCCTTCCGTACAGGGGCCATTCCCATGGGCAAGGCAAGGCTCAAGGTGAAGGAGTGATAACGTAGGGCTTTCTTAATCTCATAGATGCTTTGTGGTCATTGCAGAGAGTCCATTAGAGAAGTGGTGCAAAATTACTCATTCTTGCAGCTGCTGCATAGTGTAAGCGCAAGTTGCTCTCTGTTTTGTAATTGGAATAGGGATGCATCTGATTCTCTGAACCACAGAGTGTTATTTTAACCCCAGAGAGCTCTTGGCACTTCCAAAATACTTCAAGGAAAAGACCTAGAAAATTACTTTATAAATGAAAAAGGGATTCTTTTGAAATTTTGGACTCCTTAAATCAGGGAAATTAAAGGCAGCTTTGTTGTTATATTTCTTTTGCATTTTCTCCTTTTAGTATCTCCACACAGACCAAGGTTACTGATGAACAAGCAACTGACTATCACATTATTTCTCTGTCTCCTCTTTGGTAGCAGGAATATCAAAAAGTTAAGGAATGATAATGCTATAGGGGTGTTTCTCCTTCTCTTTAACTTCACTCAGTCTTTCAGCTTTCCACCACCAGTAATTCCAGAAACTTACATTCCAAAAAAGAGGTAAATTTTATCTGACATCTCTGCTTTTCTTCCAAAAAACTGTTTCTCAGAACCTACATGGGGATTGATAGGAGTTATTCACCTGAATGATATCTTAATTTAGTTTAATTCTGTGAGATACATTTCCTCCCAGCCCCATTACATGGCCTAGAGTGGTGGGTGAGGGGCAAGGTATTAATCAGTACAAGCTTTCTGTGCTAGTCTCAAAAATGTGTGGAAGACTCTGGTCGCTAAAATGTGTATAACATGGCAATGTTCATGACTGAGGTCTCATGCAGAAGGTCATCTTTCAGGAATCTGTAACTCTGTCAAAATGACCATAGTAGGAGAGTGAAAAAAAAGCTAAGGTCAATAAATATTTAGGTTCTTAACTCCTATTTAGCATCTAATCTCCCACAAATTTCAGTGAGATTTTAGAGGCTAAAGCAGAAATCTGAGCCTTGAAGCTAACTGTGTAGGCTCCTAATGGAACTTATTTTCTGATCAGCATAAAGACAGTTTCAGTCATCACAAAATAAGACTATTACCTTCTGGGGAAATGAATCTAACGTCTCTTGCCTGTATAAAATGACCACACAGCTGTTTGTCAAAAAGCTGATGGTAAAATGCCATTTTAAAATACGTATATAGGCTTGGCTTCTGATGAGATAGGACCCTAGGTTGGAGCATACAGGTGGACCCAGTCTGGTCACAGGGGCCTTGTTTTACACTTTCTGTTTGTTTTTTTAACTGCCACATAGAAACCCCTGGTCACACACAGTGTTTTTCTGTTCTGGTAGCCTCTTCTGTGTTTACCTGTGAATGACAGCACAAGTACAAGAGTTAAATGCCTCTGTATGGAGTCAAACCTCATTCATTTCAAAGTATTCTTCTGCTCAGAAACACGATCATAAAAACAGTATGTGGATTTTTTGTGTGCACAATTTTGTTCCTTGCTAGTTTCTGTATCAAGTGTACTTTACGCTAAAATATTTTTCCATAGGAAATTGTCTTGTAAACCCAGCCAAGAGTCCAAATATATTCTTCCTCGGTTGTTGTCTTCACCAGCTGTGAAAACTCAACAGGCCAGATTTTCCCCTGTCTGACTGCCGCAGCCTTTTATTCAAGGTTAGGTGTAACCCACTACCCATGTACTTAGAAATTAGTTGTCAGTGCTGCTTCCTAAAAAAAGAAAAAATCCCAACCCCCCAAAAACCCCAGAAGCAGGTTCATTCTTAGCCACTTTGCTTTTGCAGGGCGAACAAGGAGCAGAAACAACAATAGCAACAACAAAGATTTGATACTTAAGCAGATATAATTTAAAGGCAGAGATAAAATGGCTTTTTTCTGGTCTTCAGTGACAATTTTTCAGCTTTATTCAAAATACTTACGATCTTAAATGATTAAGGCATAGTTTCTTTAACAGCACAAATGTTCTATGTTTTGCTTTCCCCAAAATAAGTAATATCATCACATATTTCTTCCTTTGTGAGATATGCAGTTTTCCCATAGGAAAAAATAATAAAATTCCCTAATAACTTTGTTAAATTGTTTGCAGGTGTCAGTCATAAGTATAGACATGAATAAACCAAAATAATGGTTGTATAATATTAAAGAATCATAAAACAGAAATACAGCATGAATAAACTGAAACATCAAGGGGTCTTGAATGCAATTGCAGTCTTTTGTTGCATATGGTAATCACTGGACTGTGCATGTATTTCTCGTGTTCTAATGATAAAGCAACATGATACAATTTCATTTTAATGGGGAGTAGCAGTAGTTGGTAAACAAAAATATTCTAGTCCAAAACAGTTTCAAGAACTATGTTCTTGATGTGTTATAAAGAATATTTCATTATGTTTTTTGTCATCTAGCATAGAGAAGTATTTTGATCCTCCAATGTAAATTGCATTAACCTTTCTTTAGCATACATATATATCCACCCTCTCACCAAATAGCTTGCTAGAATTCTTGATATTTAGCATCAAGTACGGTATCTACTGTGCACTGCAGTTATCTTTTTCTTGATGCTGCAGTGGCTTTCTTAAAACCAAAAGAAAATGTATTTGTTCCTGTTGGAAGGTGGCTATATCCCTTTTTCAGGTTGCCTCATAAGCAAATACAGTTGCATGGGTTATTTTCTTAGACTTCATGGAAGCTATCACTAATAAAATAGACACTGAATTAGTAGGCTCTTGCTATGAAGATGTGAAGGAGAAAAAAAATCCCCTGCCCAGTATTTTGTTAACTAATTTTATTTTTGCATTTTCACTTTGAAAGTTTAGTGGACACTTGCAAAAATGTAAATACTAATTTCTAGAAATCAAAAACAAATATTCAAAATATGAAAAAGTTAAATGCCTCAGTAAAATGTAACAGGGATATTGCATACTTTAAGCCAATCATCAAGTATATTGTCCAGATTTCCTAAACTGCACATAGCTGTCTGTGCAGTAGGGCACCCATCATCAAAATATTTTAGCAGCTGGGTGAAAATTATCATATTGTGAAGTTCTTCATAAACCTGATGAGTGAAGTGCATTTATCCAGAAGCTCAAGCTTCTGATGATGGGGGAGAATACAAGTAGCTGATATCGCGACCCTGAAACAACCCTAGTCTGAGAGCAGATGAAGCCTGCTGCCCAGCAACGCTGGAACTGAGGAGAGATTTTGGTTCTTTACTGGCATTAGCCATGGTGGAGGGCGGCTGTGCAGGTTCCTGCCCCACTTCTCTCCCGCTCCAGGCATGCCCTGTGCTCTGAAGGATGAGGAAGGGGTGCGTGATGAAGGTGCTTCAGCAGACCATTTCAGCAGACCTTTGAGGAATGCTTTGCTAGAGAAGAAAAGCTAAACCTTGGCCCTTTTGGGCCACTCCTACAACAGCCTGAAGCTGTAAGGAGCTAGAGACTGCCTTGGTGCAAGGCTCATAATTGTAAGAGTGAGGACTGAGGCAATGCGCATGGGGCCTTGCTAATGATCCTAGAAATCTCTTGCAGGGTTTCTCCCAACATTGCTATGTGCAGAGTATTTCCATGAAAGAGGCATGACTTTGGATAAAATACAACGTGTTAAGAAAGTGCTGCTTAGATAACGTCTTCCCATCTACCCCACCAGCAGCCCTTTCTGTACTAGTCTTGGATCCTGGAAACTGCTCTGCTAATAGATTGGCTCCTGATATGGTGTCTGCAGTCCTTGAGCAATTATTTTTGTTCATTTTTTTGGCTCAGAACAAGGACAGTTTTCTGTAAAGTAAGTGCTGGCTCAAGCATTTTCTGCTTTTTCCCTGTGTGTGTTTGCATGTGTGTGTAGTGGATAGATAATGATGTGGTATCTCTGCAGTTAGAGCCTGGTTATTTTTTCTTCCAGTCTACATCAAATCATCAGGCGTAGCTGTATAGTGCCATGAAATAAATCTCCCTCAAAAATCGGTATATTGGCTACGGACTGAGCCAAGTGCAGCATCCATCAGTAAACAACAGTCAGAATATTCTGCTACTGTGTTAACTTGGTTTTTTGCCCTCTAAGACAGAACCGTGAATGGCAGTTTGGGAGGCGGAACCAATCTTGTGGGGTCAAATTCAGTGTGGTTTGTTTGTTCACGTGGCCAGAGGGAAGACTTTGCACTGCGGGTCACCTGGACTGGTCTGAGGGTGGGCTGCTATTTCAAGGTAGCTTCAATTCTCCATGTGCCCCAAGGACTTTGTAAATGTGGATGCTTCCTGGGTGTGGTTTTATTTGCAAGCCTGGCTTTTGTTTGCGGCAATATGCAAATACGAGTGTCCTGCACCTCCAGATAATGACAAGGAGTGGAGTTAATTTTTAAGGAGAAGCTGTATAAGCATGCCACAGTTAAAGTTCTTGATGTAAAGAAAGTCACCAATTCACAAAGGAATTTGATTACCTCTATCCATTATACACACACAGTGAGTGATCGTGCTACTAACCATCTGTCATCTATTTCATTTGCATCATCAACACCTGCCCTGTTTATCTGCTACATTCTTTTCTTCGCTGAATTCTTACACTGCTTTAATAAAATACAGAAATGTTATTGTTAAAAACCAATTAATTTACAATCCTCCATAGAGATAGTATTACTTATAATTCAATTTAGCTTCTAATGACCTGCTTTCTTGCAAAATGACTTAATTCTAGTGTCAAAGATTAGTTATTAGACATTACCCTGCTGTACCAGTCATGTACTGCTGAGACAGGCAAAGCAGCTCTAGGTGTCCCTGGTCATTAATCAGAACTCGAAGACATTTTCCCTTTAACTCATTACAGAACCTGATTTCATCTGCCTCTTTAACTCTTCACCTTGCAGAATATTTTGAATCTTCCTTTCCTCGTGTTTTCATAATTTGGGCCTTCAATGGGAAGAACAGAGCTGGAAGTTTGATCATTTCAGAAAACCTCCTCATTGCCCATGCAAGGACATTCTCCACGCTTTTGCTGACCCTCCACTATGGAATTCATTTTACATCTCGACCATTATGTGAATGGGGCATGAAAAGCATTACTTTCTTTTCCCTACATCAGTTTTGGGGAAATTAACACAATTGGATTTTCCACACAATTACAGCGCTGGCTGTACTTTCCCTTCTTATTACAAGGAACAGTATTATAAACATACATCACAGGAGCAAACCTGCTTCCACGCTAGTAGTTTGGCAAAGCAGCTACCTCTAGCCACCTCCTTCCTGGGCTTAACAAAAAGAATCGTGAAGCAAGTGGCCAAATCCAGCCAATTCCAGGAATATCAGCTGGGCCCACGGGCATTCAGAAGAATGTCTGTTTTTGGAGGTTGCAAGTGCTTATGATATGCATGCTGATATTTCACATGCAAAATATTATGTACAGTCTAGAGCTGGGTCAAATTCTTCTTTATCCCTATATCCGAGCAAGCACTGACTTTTCTTACTCAGTACTGGTGTAGCTTCTTCCTTTTTCTCAAGTGGAGTAAGACTTTACTGGGACTAACCCTATTTATGGGACATTTGCAGACTGTGATACGAAAGTAAGGCTGGATTTGGTTTTGGGAGAACAGTATAAGGCACTATTCTGTGCCTTAGTCTTTTTGTTTCTGTGGCATGTAAGAGTAAATCCTGCCATTAAATTAAATACAAAATCTTTAGAATATTTCAGCAACAAAGACCATAAAAGTTACATATACACATGGATATAATTTTAGATGGAAATTAAACCTGTTAAGCAATTTATGACAGCTTAAGCTTTTGAATAATTATATACAGGGTATTTTTAAATGTATATCAAAACTTAAAACTTGAGGATCATCAAAATCCGTTCATGGAGATAGCACAAATGGTAGGATTTAATGTGGAGAGCTTATTTCTTCTATTCTCAACTAAATCTATATGCTGTAGAACTACTTCCAATAAAATCTGATTTTTAGCATCTTTAAGTGGTGCAGCTTAGACCAGGTGAAAATTCTAATTTTCCCCAAAAGTAGTCCTTTCTGTCTTTTAAAACCTCAGTCTGCCTAGTGTTATAAAAGGCGAATAATGTCTCATCTGACTTCTTGACAACTGCATGCCATGCTGAAAGAATAAGAGATGCTCATTATTTTCCTAAAGCACAAGAATTGGCTGTACAGTGTAGGCTGATGAAACTTCAACAGCTGTCTTCTAAGAAACATTTTTTTTTTCACAATAGACTATCAAGGGACATGTGAACAGTACACCAGACTAACTCTTAAACTACAGGCATTCTTACAAATGATCAAACTCAGCTATGAGTGCCTAAGAATAATCTCTTTTGGATGGCAGGGGTGGAATGTTGCTCTTCGTGTACTGCAAATACTAAAGCCATACACAAAACATTCTGCTGGGTGAATGCTCTGTTTATATTGCTTATAATATTTGCAGACAAAATCCATCTGAAACACTGATATCTTAAATACCACAAGGATTAGCCCTTTGGACAATATGGTAAATCTCTTTGTATGAACATCCTTAACAGCACTGCCTTCCAAATGATATAGACTTATTGCTTCAATCAGACTAATAAATAATTCACATTTCTAAATGTTTTCTGCAGAGGGTGATGGAGCATTGTGGTAGGATAGGAAACATCCAGCTAGAGCCTAAAATGTCTTCAGACATAATCCTAAAATAATCCTGTTTTCAAATGGTAAAAGTTCGTGCCTCCCGCTCAGGCAGCACATCATCAGCATCCAGATCAGGAGTTATGCCAAACTAGCTGTAATCTAATATGGAAATGAGATGTTGGCCTTGATATTGTGTCATTCTTCTGAATGGGATCACCTGCACCCATATCTCCTAGGAGGAAATTTCAAACAGAGTTAGCTCCTTAAACCTTCTAATTAAAATGAGAAATCCCCAGGCTTCCATGACTCAGCCTCGGAAAAAGATTATTAGGAATTTAATAGGGAAAATATCGCATCTCAGACCATCTGTGACCCAGTGCTCTGTGAGAATTTAAAGAAAACTGGAGGGAGGAGGTGCACGCTCCAAAGCACACTCTAGGAGTACTTTGTTGGAGCTGCAATAAATCAACATAGTTAGAGTACAGCCTTTTTCAGATTTAATTACTGTTACATAATTATTAGCAAAGCAGTCTCCTCTGAAACTGTAAAACTCATTACATCAAAAATCCCCAAGCTCCTGATGGAATTTATGAACTAGTTACTTTCTTCCTGGCTCTGGGAAAATGCAATAGAATATATTCAGTTTTGTCTCCAGCAGTTCTTTAGCATGCTGACGTATTTTATTCTTATTAGATTTTGGGGAACACTCCCTACTTGCCTTTTTTATTATAAAACACGTTCTTTTTCATTTGTTTGCTTTTCTGCTCCTGGCATGGCATCTAGAACTAAACACACAGGGACAGATACCTCTCCCCCTAGCTGAAAGGGATTCACATCTCTTTTCCTCTGTTACTGCAGCAGCCACTGATTTAGCTAAAGTATGGATTCCCTCATGGAGATGCCAAAGAACAAAATTTTCATTGTCTTTTCCCAGAGGTTTTGCTGTGAATAGGCAGCTTTAAAACCTGCCAATGAGCTGAACAAATTGCTGCCAGGGAAGTGTGTTTGGAGTATATAGCAAGTGAGCCTGAGGCCAGCCCTTCCCTGACCACTGCTGCCCAGTTTGAAACCTTTGGCAGCTGATTCCTGGCGTTCCTGTAGAATAATGAAAAATTTGCACCATGCCCTAATGGGCAGGCTGACCCTTAATCCTTGGTATTGTCTTCTAATAAGAAGTAATAAGAGACATACCCTCAGAGAGCTGAGAGCATGAGGGAGGAACGATAATAATTCCTTTAGGAGCCATTATTTCATGGCAGATTGGGCTGGACTGAGCAAGCAGCAAGGTCCCAGCCCGACCAGGTGAGAGCAACTGCAGCAATCCTCATTGCAGCAATCTTCGCTACTTCCTCCCCCAGCCTGGGAATTGGATTATGCAGCAGACCTTGCACCAGCACAGACTGACCATTGGTCCCAGGAGGTACTCCTAGAGCTAAGCCTGATGGTGGCTGCTTGTGAACTTTGGAGGGCTTGGGGAAAACTTCATAGTATTTTCGGAGGTAATGTAGAGGTAATCTGCGCCTTTAGATTACAGCACAAAGTAGAAATCATCTTTACCTATTGAAGTTACTATGACAGTATCATTGCCTTAGTGGAGAAGGCTGGCCTGTTTCTTCTGTCACCGCTTAGATGATTTTGTGGCATAGGAAAGTAACTGCTCTCCTTGCATTTACTCTTCAAAAAAAAAGACTTTGTCATATGAACTGACTTGCTCTTTTGTGCAAAATTGAAAATCTTATCATGGTAATTTTATAGATGTCCAAAGTTTCTCAGTTTGGTCCAATTTTGTTTATATATAGACATAACATTCAGTGAGGTAAGTTGGTTATTCCAACGTTTAAACTGGTAGCCTGGAAAACCTGAGATGTAGAACTACACTAGATCACGCATATAAGGATATTCAGATACTTTTGCTCTGCATTTAATATAATTTAATTATCTTCACAGATATTTCTCTTGGTGGATATTACAGGTTGCAAAATAACAAGAAATCCATGCAAGACAATAAAATGTGACTTAATTTTGCTAAATGTTTTAATGCGTTCTGAATCCTGAAATGCTTAATATAGTTAAATGATACATTTATTATATCCAAAAAGAGATATTAAGGAAGCAAACCAGAGTGAATAGGAGTTCCCTTTCCAGAAGAAAGGGTATGGCTGAGGCATCAGGATGAGTGCTTCACATAGCACCAGCTGAAGTGAAGTTTCCTGCACTTACATTTCTGGTAGACAATAGACGAAGAGATGGTTTAGAGAGGAAAAGAGAAGGATAGGGACAGTTTTGAACTGGATTTTAAAATTAAGAGTCAGTAGAATTTAATGAAAATGGGATTATATGGCTTTTTTTCCACCCTTTTTTTCAGGAAAAAGTGGTTGCTCAAAGCATTCTGGAAAACTAGGTCTTGAGAAGATTATGAGGATAAGAAACTGCAATAGTTAAGGTAAGAGGAATGAATAACAATCCTTGTTGATGGGTTTAAAAAAAAAAAAAAAGACAACCTATATGGCACAGACAGAAGATGAAGACAATCCTAGTGCTGTCTACATACTTTATATAAATTGCAGAGAGCTCTGTCCAGATCTAGGTCAGAGAGAGAAGAAGTGAAAGCATCCCTGAGGGCTTTCTCCTTACCAAAACAAACCTTCCTTTGAAGTGTCTATCTGGAAAACTGTACTGACCTTATTTTTCTTAGGCGCCTTCTTACTTTGTGAAAGATGGGCTCAGGATGTTTATCAATTTGGGGTGGCCCTGGGCCAGGAAGCTCCACATGTAGGAGGAGAGCATGATTTGGGCAGATATGTGGGCCACCAGGTAAAGCATCAGATTGAGATCTCAGACACTTGAGCAAGTTACCATAGCTTAATGGGTTACTGTGTAGCAGCTGAGCTGTTGCAAATGTAGGGTAGCCCACGCTAATTTAAACTATTTTCACTGAGGCTCAGCTGGTGCATGGCAGCCATTAAGCCAAGGCAACTCAGTCACACGTCTGAAATTTGATTTAAGGAATCTGGGTCCAGCTCAGTTCAGGGGGTAGGCTGGCTGGTTGGCTTCTGCTTACTTCATGACTTCTTTGGGCAATCATTTCATCTTGGTTTTCTCATGCGTATAACAGTAGTAATGGTGCTAGTTTGCAATCATGAAGTGCCTTGAAAAATAAAAGGATTGTTGTAAGAGCAGGATGTTGCTATTTGTTGCTGAGTAAAAGTGTGGAATACACTGAACTTTGTCTGACTTAAATGTCAAGTTCTTGTGCTTGTCCTTATTAATACCTGAGTAAATCCAATGAGTTTAAAGGAGTTTTGCTTGTATAAATGAGGGCAGGATTTTGCCATAGGGATCTAGCCTTCTGTTGGTGAGCATGCATAACCTCAACTGAGATTTATCAAAATATTTGATAAGTACCGAGGGAAGAGCAGAAGAATTGGGAAATGCTCTCTCTCCGGCTCCTATTTTTTACTTACTTTCTCTCTGGGCATTCCGGAAAGAATTATGCAATCCTATCCTCCCAGGGAAAATAAAGAATTGCCCATTTTTTAAGATGGTATGCTTTTTAGTCATTTAATATTGATAGTTTTGGTTTTTCCCCTATTTGAAATGAAGGTGTTCTTCTTTGGAAGGGTTTTTATTTTATCTTTGTGTGGTGATCATAACATGTGGTACTCCAGACAGCTATTCTGCTCAGAGCTGAAAAACACTAAGCAATTCCTTTAATACTACCAATAAACATTTGTGTTATTTTTTCCATAAAGTGGTACTCTAAGCATCGTGCCAGTTTTTCAAGTGACAGATTCTTTTGGAGGCAAAAGAAAAGTATCAGTATTTACTGGTTACCATAAGTATTTCCAAACAATTTAAGAAGCGCAAAGTCCTAAAATATTTATGTATGCACATCAGTTAGTACTCTGCTACCATTTATTGGGCAGCAGAATGACAAAATACATGTATCAGAGTTACGATTGCCACGATAAGTACTGAGCGAATCACTCCATAATAAAAATTAAAAATAAAACCATGCTCTCGTGTACTGTAATTAAATATTTGTGGAAGGATTTATGCTACAGTCACTAAGGTGGTTCCTGTGTCAAAATATTTGATGCAGAAAACTAAATGCGTGTGCTTTGCTGCAAAAATGGTCATCATATTGTTACAATAGTATCCTAAGAAGTTGCAGAGGGCAGTGGTTCTTGCACACTTGCAATCCATTTCCTATCTTGCCTCTCCTGTTACAAAAGGACTTTCAGACAATAAACTTGCAAATTGCTACAAAAATCATCTGATATCACTCCTGTGTGTACTTACAGTAGATGATAATGTGGAAAACGAATCAAAGATCTTGGTTTGGGGGTCCTGCCTTATAAGCATAGGCAGTCTCTGCCTAGTTATTCATCAGACTAAAGATTTTCAACAGAGCTGTGCTAACCCCCTCAGCTACAGCTTCTGGGCTGGCAGTAGCAGCTGTCTCTTACCATTATGCCCCGAGGAAGCAATGGCATTTGCCAGCAACTCCCTTTGTGTCTAACTCATTTCCTACATTCCCTTCTTTCATTTGCATAGTCAACTGGTCCTTACGCCTCAAGAAAATCAGGAGAGCATCTGAGCAATAAGTTGTTAGAAATGAAGTTTTTAAACATCACACCAGGAGGTGCATGCACAGACCTCATTATATTCCCAACAGGTCTGCTAGCTCACGAGAACATAACACACCAGAGAGACTCTCTGTACTAACAGTTGACAGTGCTAAAATAGAGAAGGCAGTTCCTTCCCTTACATCTCGGGAAAACATTGTGTAAACTCAGTGAAATATTTCTGTGAGCCTGCTTTCCTTTGCGACACCTTCTGGTGGACAGACCTTTATTGATGCCAGAAGTGCTAGAAGGAATAGGACTTAAGATATAATAGGCTGCCTGCTTCTATTGTTCTTTCCTCCATCTGCCTCCCTTCTTTCACAGTAATTTAGCCTGAGGTTGTCCCAAAAGCATCATTTAGAAATTAGTCAGAATAACCTGAAATCCTGGAAGAAGTTAGAACAGAGCCTTATTTCAACGAACCCCTTCAGAATCAGGGCGCCAGCATCATTAGCACTTTGATCTCTTTTTTTCCCATCTGTGGTGAGCCAGGCTACAATGGCATGCTGATGCTGTCACTGCCCAGGAGAGATCTGGTGTAGCTGTTTTCCAGGAGAGGGACTGTGTTGACATCAACCTGATGTTGAACTGAACAAGCAACAGCTAACGACGCCTTGAAGCTCTCTTTTATAAATGATGGTTGTTGACATTCTTCTTCTCATTCTTTATGAATAGCCCAGTGGATATTTGACAGACTTGACCTCCTAGTTATGGATGGTGTTCGTGATTCTCTTAGGGGCTTTCAGTAACTTCACTGCTTTGATGTGTTGTGGCTTCATGACGTGAAAGGATCTTTTTCACTGCAGCAGTGTGCCCTCTTGTTCTGAGTTTAGTTATTGCTGGGGCTGTGCTTGATGTGGTTTCCCAGCTTAAGAGGAACTCAGGCACAGCTGAACCATTCTGAACCAAACCAGCTGTTGACTTATTGAACAAGTGGCAAGGGTTCAGTTGCAAGTGCTGTTAATGAAAAAAAGTTAATTCTGTGCCCATGATTTTGGCCTTATTTGTTGTTGACCTGGTGCCGACTGCCATGCCACAGCTGATGGCAGTTGCCTGTTTGAAGCAATAAAGAAAGAAGACTGGGAATCTCCTGCAGCGTTGTTAGTAATGCTGGTTGGAGTACTTTCAACAGAGCAAAAGTGCTTTGAAATATCTTACTTCGGTTTTGAGGAAGACCTCATCAGATGGGTTTTTTGGAGGAGGAGGAAGAAGGAAAGTATTGCTGTGACCTGTGTGGACTTGCAGCCTGGTGATTTGAGCTGTGGCATGGGATGCCGACGTTCATGGCCCTGCTCTCATTTGGAATAAGCTCAATTTGTAACTTCTGCTCTGAATCAGACAATCCACAGACATGAATCTAGGTGGATATATCCACTCTAATCACTCTTCAGTGGACTGTTTTAGGCAATGATTAGCCTGGTGCTGGTGGAGTCTGGTTTGATCTTAGTGCTTAAGTAAGGTGAGAAAGAGAGCTTTGAACACATACTGCCACTCACTCGGACATGACAAGGCTCTGCAACAAGCCAGTCAAAAATGAAATGGATGTACAACACACTGCCTGCCTCCAGTTAACATGTTCACACTAATTTCAGTGTGTGCACAACTTGGGTGAAGTACTGCTGAATTTTTGCATAGTGTACACAAACAGCCAAGCTACATGTCATGTCAAAATTTGGGCTTCAAAGCTGGTTTTAAACTTTATGTTGAGCATTCAGGTCCCATTGGCTTCCTGAAGAGGTATTGGATGCTCAGTGCTTTTGAAAAATCTGCCTTTGTGGTTAGGAGGCTGAACTGGCAATAGCAGTCTGACTGTGAGCATTGGCTATCTGCTGTTCTAAGGATGCATGTAGATATTCCTCTGTTTTATGTAGGTTATGATAATCCCACATGGTGTTAGTGGTTTTGGACCTGTTTGGACTGTTGTACCTGTGTAGACACCATCTAGAACAGCTTTTCTGTCAATAAGCACTAGCTGACTTCACATGCCTAGAGACCATTCTGCAAATGAGTCTCCGTAGTGACCAGGGATCCTAAAATTGAAGCCATATGGAAACTTACTGTGCATATGAAATTGCATGCAGCAGTGTTAACAGCATTTTGATTTGTGGCTGCAAGTAATAAATGAATTATATTAATTTTGTAGCTGCAAGCTAATTTCTCCAGAATTACTTTTTAATAACCAGCATCATGTTCACTGCTAAGATTTAAATACATTTAGGAACAAATCTGAGGATTTTCTTTTTCTTTTAAAAAATGAATGTTAGATTATCATTTGAGACTGAGTTTATTTAATAATTCTCCAGACATTTTGAAGTAAAATGTCATATAGCAATTGAGTGACCTGGAGGACAGATTACCTACACGTTATGTGGGACTGGGGTAAATCACAGGTGAATTGGATAAGCTAAGCAAATAAAATGTGATGGACTCCTCATTGTGTACTGCTATCTTCACGCATACTGGCCTGCAGGAGGGAACAGGCAAGTGTAATACTGATCTAAGGTGTGTGTGCATGAGGTTGTCCCTCCTTGTGGGCAGTCCTTCCTTGCCAATAATTTGTCCTTTTTAGAGGAGATGTTGCTTCCTAGGTATCGCATACATGACTATAACAATACAAAGGATGATAGCTGGCGTATGCTTGCAGTCTGGACTTGCTAGAAATATGTGTGGTCTGTATAAAATATCTTCTCTTATGCTTTGGTCTGTTAATAATGTATTTAATATATTCATATCTGATTTTGCTAGTGTCATTTTTGCCCAGAATAGCGCTGAATTTGAAGGGAGGGTAAATCCCAATACATGGATAGAAAAAAGAGTATGGGGAATATGACCACAATACAAGTGAGATATGGTGCTTAGGCAGATTGTATTGTTAGTGTCTCATGGAGGCTACTAGGCACAGCTTAATTGAACCACTGAAGAGCTTTTCCATAAGGCTGTGCCTGTGGTAGAGGCCATCACTCATGGCAGATTCACCATCCTACAGAACGTGCTGACATCTGTGCGAGTACCTGAGGGTATGGGGAATCCATGATTGAGTAAGATGTAGATCTATTGTACAGCGACACATCTCCTCTAGGGCATCTTTTGGAGGCTCAGCTGTTGTGAAGTGCCTGTTAATCCAGCATGAAGGTGGAAGTAACTGTTATGGGGTAGATGACCTGCTGTGCAAAACAACTGTGTGGTTCAAAATAGAGATAGAGTTGTAGCTGGGACATGCTTGCTGTCCAGGCAGAGCCCGCTGGCTTTCCAGCTCACATTTAACATGCTTGTCGACGTGGAGGTAATTCTGTGAATCCGTCACCAGAGTTGCTCTTTCTCCCCAGAGCCCAAATACTTCCGTACTTGTATTTCCACAGGGCGCTGCTGTGCATCTAGCACTAGATTACTCTATCTTCTAGGAAATCACTGGTTGTAATGCTGGTGGCATCTATTCACATCCTCCGTCACTCGTCGCATTGGAGCTGTGTTTCTGTGGTTGCAACACTTGCCATTTTGACTTCTGGTTTTAGTTGTCTTACACCTCTTCTAAAAGAAGAACATGAGATGGGGCATGGGGGGCGGGTTACCTTTTTAGCTGAATTTGTATTGTGTTATTGTATTAGAGAAAAACTGGGTGCTTACGAAGAGTGAGAATATGTGAAATTTAGGAATGGAGGGAACACGATAGTTATGTATAGTTGGAATCCATGGGCTGAAAGTCTGTGTAGCTGAATACCTGGGAACTGGTGACTGGACAGACTGAATGGCTATTCAATTCACTGTCTATCACACTCCTAAATTTTGTGCCCTTTTGCCATCCAAATTAGTATAGCTGCATGCATTCAGTCAAATGTTTTCCTCATTTTCTGACCAGGCTCTGTAAAGTCTGCTTCCCAGTGGGTATATGCATGCCTCTCTGTGTGCGTGTACTGATGGGGATGAAGTGAACCAAAATGATGATTATATCTATTGCAGGAAGCATTTCAACGTATTTACTTTTCTAAAGTAATGACTGTTATCAAGACAAGGGTACCAAACACAAGAACAGTTCTCTTTGTAAACTCAGAGGGAAGGGGCTTTACTGTGTTGACTGACATGGACTCTCCCTCAGAATTTAGGGATGTCAATTGCTTAATTATTAAAATTAGCAAGAGTCCTGCTTTTGCTGTTATCTTGGTGTCTGGACAGTACTTTTCTTTCCTGCATGCACTTCTGGTATAGGGTAAATATTCACTGGTATTCATATTCTTGCTGGATTCTGAGGAAGATCCCATCATAGTTTCTTTGTTTGCAAGCTGTCTGCTCAACAGAAATGTCATTTCAGTTGCATCTAAGCATTATGCAGCTGCTCATGTGGCTGTAAATAAATAACATAGTGGATAAGGCTACGTTTAGCTTCCCATGTGATTTAGAATCCAGTCTGGTATCTGCTAAACTCCCCTGGAACAAGAGCAGACCAAGTCCTCATGTTCCTGCTTTCAAGAGTACAAAATTTATGTTATAATCTCTGATTTAACCTGGATTCTGCACCAGTACTGGGACTTTTAATTCACTGATTATTATTCTTTTCATTTGCAAACATAATGTTCAAGCACTCCAGAATTTATAGCCTTTTATATTTGGATATACATATAGACCAGGAAATTTCATCTTTTGAAAAATCCTACTTAACATATTAATCAGCTTCAATCAAAAAAAAAAAAAGTCTGCTTAGTAATGCTTTACAGACATGCAGGAAAAGCCCGGAATATCAGAATGAGGAATGCACAATGTTGACTAGGGTTTGGGGGGAGACTGAATATCCTGGATAAAAGATAGTTCATAAAGGCTGCTTTTTTGTTTCAAACTTTTTTTTTTAAACCTCCTCAACTAGTCCAGAATTTCAGAAAAAAATAGAATATGACTTGTTTCTGTATGGTATGTTCTACATTCTCAGTGTCCTAGAATTAAATAGTGCAAATAGTGCAGTTACAGAGATAGATGTGGAAGCCTAAGGAGCTAGTGAACAAAAACAGTCAAGAGAAACCAATGTTCTGGGAGAAGAAGGGGGAAGAAATCACTTTCAAACTCTGCTACAAGCTTTGTGGGGGGGTTCCAATGCAAGGACAGTTGCAAGTTGTAAGGATATTTCTTACTCCACATTGCTGGCATAAAAAAAAGGAAAAGAAAAAAAGAAATCCAGAGCACTTTTGCCAGTGAGTTTGATTTTCCTTTCCCTTTTCCTAGCTTACTCCTGCACATCCTCGGTGGAGGGGAGTGCTCTGGAGGAAAACAGGCCATCCTCTTGGCATAACATGCAAGAATTTTGCGAGACGACTTGCTCAGGTCTTATTGTGAAGTGGAGAGGGCTTGCGAGTGCAATTCTGCATCCCAGCCCCTTGTACAGTAGTTAGATTTGTATCAGTGAGACATGACAGGTGTGCCCTTGAGACTGAGCGGTGGCACGGTGCCAGCTGTTCGCCACGCTGATCTGTTTCTCTCCAGAGCAAAATCGCAACCCGCTGCCGTGGTTCAGCTCTGGGTCAGACCCCAGCCAGGCTACTGGGGGGTTTTGGGTTTGGAAGTTGCTGAGATTGTATAAGGAGAGTTGCTTTTGTTTCAATTAGCCTAAAGCAACACCTTCTCTGCTATTTGTACACAAAATGCTATAGGATTTGTGTTCCCTCAAATTAAACCTGCTTTGACCTTGAATGGGGACCATAAAATATAACTATAGGCTTGAGTTAAGCTAGTTTCACAATCTGAAACACAAAAACATGCAGCTACCCTTTAATTTAGGCAAGTATTATTTGCTTTTGCAAGGAAAGATTCTGCCATGTGTTTCACTGGGATTTCATTCATCTTTATTGACGGCATTTCACTTAATTTGCTGCCATTTGAGAGCCCTAAAGGCAAAGGGGAGAAGAGTAGAGTAAAGAAGGGGTAAAAATGGGAGAGGGAATTGCTAGTATGAAAAAAAAAAAAAAAAACCTGTCATCACATTTGTGTCTTTGCAGTCTCCATATATTTAAAAAATCTTTGTGCAGATAGCTATGAAATGAAAGAACGCAGACAATCCCAAAGGGAGTGCAGCCAGGATGTGTCCTCAAATGAGTGTGTTCTTACTGTAATGCAGAGGAGCTCACAGAGCTCATCTGAGGTCTGGCAGAACAGTGGTTACGCCTCCCTCCATCTTCCGAATCGCGCTGGCATTTGTGGGACACTGATTTAGATTTTACTCGTGATGTATTTTGAGAAGGATTTCAGAGGTGCACCCTGGCATTAGCCAGTCCGTTCTAGTCTGCAGTTACTGGTTAGCCCAATATTGCAGAAGAAAGGGTCCAGACCCGGTAGGGTGCTGTCATGCCTCCCAGCCCTTTTCCGATTGAGCACATCCCTGTCTTCAACAGGGCTGGCTGAAGTCCTGGAACATGATGTGTAGTATCTTTTCCAGTGTTTTTATTAGTAAAACAAAAGTATTTTTTTGCTTGCCCTGGTCTGACTACTTTGGACATCTTTTTATGCCCCCCTGTTGGAAATAGGATATTAGGTTAGATGGATGTTTAATGTGAGCTGGTCAGCCATTCTTATATTCTTATATAATTAGTACATTTCTGATACCATAAAAACATCCAATGCTTTAAAAATCTTACTAAAATATTAGTCTGGGAAATAATACATGGCAAAGAGTCCCACTGTGTAAAAACAAAAGAACCACCCCCCCCACACACACTGATGAAATAGCTTTTCTTCTGTCAGCTTTGGGGTTCCCACCTTTAAATTTGACAGAAGGCTTTATTACCCTTGTGCTAGAGGACAGGGGAAAAAAGAAACTTCTCACATAATTTTTCTAGAGCAGTTGCTATTTTACATATTTTTATCCTCAAGGAAGCAAAGGCAGTTAAGAGGAGAACAAGACAAGCAGAAATGAGCAGCTTTGTTTTGCTGTATGAATGGGGTTGAAAGGAGACAAACCTTATAACATGGAGATTGGCTAAAGAAACCTGCTGGTATTTGTGCCTGTGGGATTAAAGCATTAGAACCTTCTTGCTGCTTGGATTTGTTCTCTAAAATAAAGCAACTTCAAAGGCTTTTATAAATCGCTTAAGAGCTCAGAGCCCTCATGTTCTGTGACTGGCCAGCTAAAGAGCACAGAAATGTTTCTGTCTGTTGAACGTGTGAAAGAGAAGGTATGTGAGAGAGCCTGTGTGCAAGGGTATTCCCTATCTCAGTATCTCTAAATATTCCATAGCCTCCCAGACAGGAAATATCATTTTTTTATGCTGTCTCAATATTTTTCTATGACTTGCTCTATTATTTATTCTGGACTGGCTTTCCAATTTGCAGTGCCCTGAGCAAGTGTGGTGTCCGCCTTGAGCTACCAGAGGGGGAATCTGGCTGTGAATTGCCTCCCCATCTGTCATGGAGCGAGAGAAAGATCTGAACTGGCAGTGATTTTTTTTTCCTCCCTTCCTCTTGGTTCTGCTGCCAGAAGGGGAAATTGGAACTGGCCCATGAGTTATTCAGTTAATATAGGGCCACAGAGCTGGAGACTCCCAGACTGCAGAGCCTGAAGTGCTGACACCCCCTTGGGTGCCTGCTAAATATATTGTGACAGGCATCTAGTTCCCTTGGTGCAGAACTTTACAGCTGCTTTGTCGCTTCCTTCTCGACTTACGCAAACGCACCCTTCCCCAATTCGGCAACGCTGCTGTTGCGGGCTGCATGCTCTGAGGTGCTCGGCAATGTTTCAGCCTCCTGGAGGAGGCTTGTCTTACAGAGCTTCACTGGATAAGTTTTCTGCTAGTGCTCAGTGGGAGAACCCCTCCACCCCCACCCCAGTGGATCACTTGCTCCTGGGCTCACTTGCCTGTAGCTCCTTGTGATATATTGATATCTTTTTGTAGTTTCTCCTTTGCAACTCTGTGCTGAGAACTGCAGGCTTTCTTCTCCTTGACCAGCTTCTTTTCCCTTCTACGTTTGCCTTTTGCCTGCCCATATTTTGCTGTTATTCCAAATTACCTGATATTTAGCAAAAGGAGTTTATTTTACCCGATTCTCTCATTCTCTTTTCCAAACCTCTGCCGTATTCAGTGCGAAACACCTGGGGATGCTTTTGAGCTGACAGTCATCATCATCATCTTTGTCATCATCTCATCCATGGCAGAAAACTGCTGCCTGCACCTTGTGCAGTTCCCAACAGGTGAAATAATCTTGAACCACCCCCCTGAACCATGGATCAAGACTCTGTTTCCAGAATCTGTTTTGGACCTGATATTTGTGCCTAGAGAGGATGTTATTCAAGCAAACTCCCATGTCTAGCACTCACACCTTGCAGGTTTGGGAGCACTTAATCCTTGATCCAAATTTTGTGCCTTGGGTCCCTCTCCAGTTTTTGGGATAGCCCTGTCTGACTTAGAAGAGATGGACCTCAGGCTGGTTTGTCCTGCATGAGTTACTTCTTGATGGTGCAGACTATTTACAAGAAGTTCTACCTGTGAAATTAGGTACAAGACAAATTATGAGGAAAAATCAGCCTGTCCCCACTTTGTCGAGCTGCATAATCGAGGGAGGGTCTGAGGTTCGTGTGTCATTAACAAACGGTGACCCAGACAGTGATTCAGCCTGTGGTCTCTGGCATTTTTAAATGCAGTTATAAAAACTGATTCTCGGCTCATTCACAGTGTAGCATTTTGGTCCTCGAGGTGAATGCTTGTCAGGTAGTTGTTATTCACCCCTCCAAATTAAGAGGTCTTGCTTGCTAACAGATTTAAAGTCTGTTGATTTTTCAACCCAGTTGTTCACTCCTTTTGTCACTTGTGTAGTTATGTGGAAATAGCCCTTAGCAATTAGAAAAAGACTGAAGCTCAGTTGAGCTCTACTCTGTTGAGGTGTGAGTGTCCATGCAGACTTTCTGCATGTGCTTAACTTATGTGGTTTGAAAGCACATCTGCAGTTCACTGATACTGTTGTTATTAGCAAAGACTAAGTTTAGCAGTGACCAGGGAGTCCTCTTTTTCGTAGCTGATGCACTTGCCTAACTCCTGCAGCACTCCACACGCCAGAGTTTAAAGGCAATTAGTGACCTATGTGTTCAGTCAGAGCCCTTCCCGTATGAAATTCAGCGTTTGCATTTTGTTGAGTTTAAAGTTACCTACTTCCTCTAATCAGTATTTCATTTAGCACATAACAAGCATACAGCTGCTTCTGAAAATGGTGCAAGGTTCACCCTGGTAATTCATGATTTCCATCCCCAAATGCAAGCGCTATGGGAGTGCAGGCAAGAATGCTGTGTAGGCAAGACCAAAGGCAGCTGTATACTGTGAAATAATAAGTATCAGGCAAAATACAGTATCACAGCTAATAGATGTATTTTAAAAGTGGAAACATCTATGTTTAATTGCATTTAAAATACGTAGTGAGAAACCACAGTTATACATTGTTATAACAAACCTTTACATCTGAAGTCAGAATAATACAAAAAAGTGCTGATTATATATGGTCAGAATAACTGAGGCAAAATTTTGACAACATCTTCTAAAATATTAGCATGTGGCCCCTGCCAGCAACACTCTAAAGGTCAGGTTAAATAATCTCAGTGGCGATCACTGGTTTTCTGTAGCTTACCCAAAAAACAACAACCAAAAAAACTGCTTTTTTTTTTTTTGCATAGCTTTCAATATTGCTGCACTCTCACCTCTGCATATTGCAAGCCCATCTCAGTTCTGAGATAATTTCTTTAAAGTTCTGAATATCTTTTTAAATTCAGTTCTCCTCAAATACATAATATATAATTTCTACCAATTATAAATACATCATTTTTATTAATCTGATTTCAATAACATGCATTTGTATAATTACTGTACAATCAAAATAGACATTGACTTTACACAGTGTGTATGCTTTTATTTCAGTGATATTGTTCAGACACACTGCTCAACAAATCAAGCAAATAGGAAAATAAAAAGGAAAAAAAAGGAGGGGGAATAACCTCTGGAAGGAAACATAATCTCACAGTGTTTACAGACAAAAAAATGAAAGGAAAAATACTTATCAGAAAAAGGATTTATTAATACATAGAAAATCCCCACAATAGTTGAAGCACACTTTAGAAACTAGTAAACACGTTAAATAGGGTTGTGCCAATTACGCAGTGCCCAAGCATCTGCTTGCTCTTAATTAGATGGGGAGGTGAATGACCACTGTTTATTTTCATTTTCCTCATTAATTATGAAAAACTGCATTTAATTCATCTTGCATGGTGAGAGACTGGCTGCGCAGATGTAAGTCGTAAGGGAAGTGGCTCTCTGTAGGCAACCTGAACATCGAGCTCTGCCCAAGGGGACCCCTGGGTGGCACTGCACAGTAATGCATGCCGTAATTGTAATTTTTGCCATAGTCCAAGCTTTCTTCTTGCTTCAGGGAAAATATCCCATTATAGTTAATTGGGGGAGGACTTAAGGGACCTTCAAACTGTGGGCTGGCACACTCGGGGGAAGTGCTCTCATAGAAGGACTCGTAAGCACTGCAGTAATTGTAGGGTTTCATGGACTTGGCGTTGTCGAGAGTCCCATGCCCCGGGGGGGTGCCGAGCTCAGGGCTGTGGTAGGGGGGGTAGAAGGTGGAGTAGGGCGACCTGGCATGGTGGGCACCGTCGCTTGCCTGGCCCATCAGGAAGCTGCGGGCGTTCAGCTGCAGGCATCCTGCCACCAAGTTTGTAGTCGGCTGGGACAGACCCTTGCACAAGTTTTGGACGAACGTGAGCAGGTCGGGTCTCTTGCCAATTCGCAGGATTTCGGAAAGAGCCCAGATGTAGTTTTTGGCCAGTCTTAAAGTTTCTATTTTGGACAGTTTTTGTGTTTTAGAATAGCAAGGGACCACTTTCCTTAAATTGTCCAGGGCATCGTTAAGGCCGTGCATCCGGTTTCTCTCCCTAGCGTTGGCTTCTTGTCGCCTGAATTTGATCCTTTCCATTCTTATCTTGCTTGTCTTTTTTTTCCGAAGGCCCCTTCTCCTTGGCAAACCGTTCTCATCCTCCTCTTCTCTCTCTTCCTCTTCCTCCTCTTTTTCCGTGTCTTCTCCAGGAGATCTTTTAATATTCTTGCCTCGGAGTACAATCTGCTTTGAAAAGCTTTCTGGACTCTTCATTTGCTTTTGGTCATCACTTTCTCTGGAAAACTTTCTGCACATCTGGGATTCTGGCATTACAACAGACTCATCAAATGGTAGTGTTAACATGGTTCTACAATCTTAAGTTACCTGAAAGAACGCCAGCACAATATTTAAATATTTCCATTTATAAAGTTTACAGACTTATACACACATCCTCATGCACCTTTTGTTTGTCTATGTGCACGCTCTATGCGTTTGTGGGCATATGTGTGTGTACAAAACTGCACAATCTACATTTCTCTCATAAAATGCCAATTGCAATTGCCTTTTTACATGCTTGCTTATTAAAAAAAAAAAAAGCTGCCCAGAATTTTAAAATCACTTGAAACAGTCAGGTTCTTGTAACTAAAAAAGCCACATTTCTTACAGATAAGTAGAGAGTAAATCAATGTTTAAAATGTAGAGTTAACTCCCTGCCCATTTATCTTATTTTTAAACAAGCCCTTCGAACCCTCACCGCCATGGAATTCAAAGAAATACAAAACATGATAAAGCAATACAGAAATTTCATTAATCTAAATTCCCCTGGGTGAAAAAATGAGGAGAGCGAGAGCAGTCTTAAAATTGAAAAGTGCCATATCTCTATTAACTGATAGTTAAATATTTTAAAATCACTTTTTGACTTATATTTTGAAGCTTTTTTCCCCTCCACATTTGCTCTCTGGTGAATCAAGATTTTAAACTCCAGTAAGTTAGTGGGTGAGGAAAAAAAAAATTAATGGACTCCCCCCCCAATTATTTACTTCATTTTTAATTATGTTACTAATAAGATTTTTTTCTCTAATGGTTAGTGTGAAACTATATATTACACATTATTTCTTTCATTTTAAAACAAAAAGCAGGACTTGTCTAATCCTAAACATATTCAGATTAGAGTTAGGAAATAAAATCTCTCCAACTCTTTTCTTTCTTTCCCCCCAGCAAAAATTCCAAATCCTATAATATATTTTGGTTAGAATTAACTTATTTTCTTTTTCTTTTTTTTTCCTTCTTCCTCCTTTTTTTCTCCCCCATGAATTGGGGGGGAAAATTCCCTGTACGCTATAGCAGTGTTTATGTTCTGCAAGGTTCAGACGTCTCCCTCCAGCTAATATCTGACAGGAAGGGTCTGTGGATTCTGCCTGCAATAGTGCACGTGTGTTCAGAATCCAGAATGAAATGGGAAAATAATTTCCTTTTCAAATTATTTTGCTTTTGTTTTCAGTTTGAGAGCAGCAGATACTTGGATCCATAGTCCTCAAAAAGACAAGCAAAAACGAATGCAGGGACTTTTTAACAGAACAAAACTAAACAAAAACCCCAATAAAAGACTAACTCTCTCAGTATTGTCTACACACTTGCAATATTACATAATACCAATGAAAGTATGCAATTGCATCAGAAGAATAAAATGTTAGGAGGAGTTAGTAGACAGTAAATAGCATACATAAAATACAAGACAATGATACTGTATCTTTAAACACTTGCATGCACACCCAGCACCAACTGAAATATATCTTTATTTGTATTACCTTAGCTTTTTATTTCATTCAACAATCAGTTTTCATTTTTTGCCTTCCAAATCTTTTCAGTCTGAATGTCGCATCGTCTCCTGGAGTCTAGATCTGTGTGTATCTGCACTATCTCATTGATCTCTAAAAAGTGACATTGATGCCAACTGCCAGAGCTGGTACCCATGCCATCTGCTAGTGACGTCACGGGGCAGAGAAAACCACGTGAGCCTTTCTCCTGGGACCTTCATTCTGCACTGATCATCTGGCATCCCTCTAAGTGGGTACCAGCATTCATGTATCAACACAGAAGGTTAGACTGATAGGGGGAAAAAAAAAAAAAAAAAAAAAGGAAAGAAAGAAAGGAAAAAAAAAAATCTGCACCAGCATTTCACATATAGGAGGTGCATTTCTACTGGAGCTGCTTCTTTTTAGCAGCCTCGCTGCACGCATAGACATGCCAACGCTTGGTGCTCTCCCTGCCTACAGGTACAACTGCCCTGTAGTTGTTAATATGGTGTTGTTTATAGGGAAAGTGCTGCCTTGGATCACTCAGAGTCCCTGCTGTGCACCTGGTACCCAGAGAAAAAAGCAAGGAAGGGAAAGCAGCAATCGGGAAGTGATGCTGGTGCTGTCGCACATGGCACGGTCACAAAAGTAGTTCTTGTTCGATGCCTTTTGCGAGCGATTTTGGGGTGTTTTATTTATTTATTTATTTTTTAAGTGCAGTGTGTTGCCCCAGCACACACAGTAACAGAAGCGAATCTCCTGCGGGCTCAAAGAAATCTCTTCATCGTTTTCTTCAGTGTTTTTTGACATTCCCCTGCAAAAAGGAGTTTGAGGGAAAGCTGGAAGTACACTGTGAAGATTTAATGAATGTCACCCTTTTTCGGGAAGGAGCGGGGTGCCGTGCAGCCCCAGACACGTGCACACACCCCCGTTTGCTCAGCCCCTTCCTACCCCCGTGCAGTGCCACGCGGAGGCACCTGCTCCCTCCGGGAAACGCTTTTGCAGCCATAACTCGGGGGAATCAAAAAAAAATCCCCCCCTTAGCCTTTTCTCTGTGTGCCTGGCCTTTTTGCGAACATTTCCCTTAAATCTCTTAAAAACCGAGGTCTTTGGGAAATGCATCCTTCCTCCTCCTAAATCCTTTCTTGCCACTTGCCTCTTTTCCCACTCCTTTCTTCGTGCCCTTTTCCATGCCGGGCGTCCCCTCTTCCCATCAGCTGCCTCTCCTGTACTCTCTGCTCTTTCTCCCTTAACCCTTTTGTCTCTCTCAACAGACAAGAAACTGTTAAATGGAGCTGACGAAGCCTCTCCGCTAAGCCTTGGCATGGAGCTTATGGCAAGCCCCACCTTGGGTTTTTAGGAGTGGTGTGTCACGTCTAGGCACTAGCAAGAGAGTTGCAGGGAGAATGTGTCATCTTAGGAGCATTTTTTAAAAGTTTGCTTTTATTATTATCACATATCACTGCTTTTTAGGGACCAAGTAATCTCTATTTTAAAAAGTGAGAGACTGAGTATGCTTTTAGTATTAAAATAATCCCTGGCAGAGCTGCTATTGTTATGGGTCTGTGACAGCGTTTTCATTATAAATCCTGTTTTTGAAGGGTTTATAACTCATCTGCTTTAATTCACATTGGGCCCAAGCTTGGCATTAATGTTCTCAGCCCCGATCCAATTATTTTGTTTTCACAAAGTTTCATTTAAATCTGTTTGAACATTTTTTGATTAAAAAAAGAGGCGGCAGCAAAATGTGTGTGTGGAGGGTGTATTATGTGTGTGTATGTGCTTAATTTTAGGGACTCTCACTTAAAAAGAAAAGAAAAAAAAAAGCCTTCCCCAAACTTTGTATATTCTACAGAAGTGAGAAATATCAGGTCATTCGTTCCTTATGGAGCTCAGGCCTCATTTTTTTTTAAAGGCAAATGTATTTGAAGTGACAAAGATGTTAAAACTGAAGTGGCAACTATTCAAGAGGAGCAAGCACTATACTATTCATAACATTCATTTCATTTTATTCCAAATATTACAATCAGTGTAACAGAGGAGAGGGTAGAATCCCATTATTCTCAATAGGAATTTATGTATTAAGATTTATATTGTGGAGGGTCCTAAGGGTTGTCAACCTTTTCAAGGATTTTGCATATTCAGAGATTATACAATGCACGATAATCTAAATATGCAAAGTCCTGAGGAACGAAACCCTGTTTCAGTGCATACTAAAAATACTACAAAAAATTGAAGGAAAGGTTGACACTGTAGTGGCTCTGTGTTAAGGGAAGGACTGTAAAATTTCCAGCTACAATTTCTCAACCTCCAAAATACACTTTCATAAAAATATTCCCACCCCCCCACACACCCTTTTTATTTTTACTGCTGGAGTACTTTTCTAAACTACTCAAATGTTATTGTAAAATGCATTTTTGGATGGCTCTTATACTGCCACTAAAAATAAAATAAATGAATTAGTTTGTGTTGAAGGATTCCCTCTGTACTATTAACATTACATTTTTGCAGATTCTTAATCCATCATTTGACCTTTTTAGTATTTTCAGATAAATAGTGGAGAAACAAAATAGCTGAGATATCAAGGTTTAAAAAGCCTCTACTGTGCATGCATAATAACTTTTCATAAGGATTTTTACTACGCATTTTGTATTATGGATCCATGATATGCAAATATGTACTGCTGTTAATATGCATTCACAGCATACCTCATAACTGCTGCTTTGCTGTCTACTGTGAATGCATGTTAAGAATAATACACAAAACAGAATTAAATGCATTCTATAGAATGGCTACATGTACTAAATGTATTACTGAATACATACCGCAAATTTTTTTCCTGTGCCCAAACTGTATGGTTTCAAATTATAATGGTGCCTGTATTTCAACTGCAATATTATTATACTACATTAAACACAGCTAAGCATTAATAGATTCACTGAAATAATATGGAGTTCAAAGGATTGCAGAACCCCCACAATGCATCAAGGGGACTGACCCAAACCGTACTGAAATTGGAAGGGAGTCCTTCCAATAAGTTCAATACACTTTAATCAGATCTCCAGGGAATGTTTCTACTCTCTCTCTTTTTTTTCTTTTTCTTTTTCTTTTTTTTCCTCCATGGTGCTCTCCCACCCTCCCTGGTCCATAGGTCCCAATCACGCTGTAACAGGAGAACTGCCTCAAAATTACAGGATGTCTCAGTGATGTTTGCTCAGGACCAGTTTATGATACCGCTGCTCACATGGTTTGCTGTGTTGTAGTCTGGGTCATGCATAGGTAGTAGTGAGACGTTGCGGACAGCAGGGGACAGTTCAGAAGGGGAAGAGAGAACTGAATCTGGCCATTTTTTCCCCCTTCTCATTCCCTCATCTTTCCACTGAAATCACTAAAAGTCACAGCAACTTTGCTCCCTGCGTGTGTAAAGTCAAGGCAACAGTCCCGCAATGCAGAACTCCTCCTTGCTCACTGCTACCCTGGAGTGAATTTTCCTTCCTGCTGCAGCACCCATGTGCACAGCCCAAATACCTGGGGAGGATGAGAAAGACCTGCTCCAAACCTGCTTGGTGCCGTGTTCACTGTCTGTGCTAGAGCTGGACCATACATCTGCAACAAGGTTTTGCTGGCTGCTTCTCTCCGTGGGTACCTCCACTGCTTCGAGAGGGAAAGTTTGGGGAAATGTATGCCTGGTGTGACCTAAACTGCAAGGACAGGCCAGGAGGGGCAGCAACCAGATGGGCCAAATACAAGGGTAATGATATGAAAAACGGTAATTCTTGGCTCCTACCATCTGCTGACTTCAGAACTTGGAGGAGATGGGAATACCTGTTTTCTTGTTTTGTTTTGTTTTTACAAAAATAAGGCAGCTTGAACCTGATCGATGGTATTTTGGGCTGGGAGACCACAGTCCCCAGTGAGATTCACACTTATGAGAACTGGTGCTGCCCATGGAGACAGGACCTCGTCCCCTTGGAGGGGCTGCTGAGGAGGGATGGGGTGGCTGAGGAGAAGGAGCCGAACCAGTGTGCTGTCCCACATGCTATTGGCACTCGGTAGGGCTGGAGGAAGGGCAATGTGCATCCCTTCCAGGGACGACTGGCCTTTTTCTACCTCTCTGTGTCCCCAGTGCACTGGTGTAGCCTCTGGACCACTTTCTGAGGGGGAGCAGCCATTCCCGTGAAATTGGCTTAGTCCTTCTCCCACTGCTGCTGTGGGGATATGCAACCTTCTCCCAGGGGAGATTAAAGAAGATGCTAATAAGGACCCTGGATTCAGAGAACTAACCTACATTAGTTCAAGAGGATTTGGTTCAGTCTGAAAATGTGATTTTAACCCAGCTGCTAATGCTGCAAGATATTATAAATGTGCTTTGCACTGTCTAAGCCCCCTGTAATGAGGATGTACTTTTTGCTCTAATCAGACATCCTTAGTTTTATGTTTTGAATAGGCTGTTAGGGACAAATATGAAAGAGCTGCAGAGGGGTTAGTTACTCTGTTTTAATGAGAGTCACTTGAGTAAAACATGAATTTAGAATCTGAAAATGGACTCTAATACTAATTGAATATGGCTAACCAAAAATGAGTTTGTGACCAGAAATTGCTCTAAGATTACTGAAGCACAGGAATAAAATGGCTCTGATTTAGATATGACATACATTTGGCATAATCCTCTTAATTTTGAGCTACTCCTGCTTACACTAATATAAATGAGTTGAGAGAGAGTAGGACCAAATAATTTAAAGAAAGATGCACTTAAAAAAAATCAAGCCACACCTGCATTAATCTGATTGCATTTCACCTAGAAAAATGATGGCATAATATAGACTGAAAGTTTTGATACCAGATTAATAGGTAATACACACGTTGCAATAATATGGGATTTAAGGTACCTTTTTTCCCCTGGGAGAAATGTTCTAGTCAGACCAGTTGTAATAATTCTTGTAACTGCAGGGGGTTAAGAGCATTCCTGTTGCTTTGGGGTGTAAAGCAACCCTATGGTATATGTGAGAAATGTTTTTTTTCGTTCATACTCAGTGACTGGGATTGTCTCACTGTCCGCTACTCTACCTTGAAGATACCCCCAAATCAGTAAGTCCTGCAGCCTTTTGAGGGTCCAGTATGGACACCTGGCTGTGGCACATATCCTGACACTGCTGAACAGGGTATACTCTTTAATGGCAATCCCTGTCAAACAACTAGTTAGCAATGCTGCTTTTTATATCTTTTTCTTCTCCTGGGGCCTACAGGGATTCCCAGGCATGCTGCTTCTGTGTTTCCATTTTGAGGATGTCTCTGTCCCCATTAGAGCCTGGTTTTTGGGACTGGCTTTCGGGGCTGCAGCCAGCCCCTTCCAGAGGAGGTGGTGCGAGCGTGTGACCCTGCAAGCGTTGCGCCGCTTGCCATTCCCCAGGCAGCCCCCCTGGCTGGGGCACACACTTTTTCCTCCAGAAACCTGAGGTACTCCTGCCCTGCAAAACCTGCAAGTCTGACAGGTTGTTTTCTTCTCCCTCCTGCAATTCTCCCCCTTTAAGAGGCATCTAATGAGAAATTCTCCCTAGATCATCCGTGTGGACTTTCCCAAAGTTTTTGCTCCCTTCCTAGAGTCTGTTCCCTGCGAGAGGATAACCGTCTGCGGTGAGTGACAACACACTAAACCATAGATCCTGAGCCTGTGCTGGAGCAAAAACCCCTCTTGGAAGCAGTGGGAGATCTGCACGAGGAGCAGCGGCAAGGAGCAGAACGGCCTCACAGAAAGCACATGCTGAGATGAGCAGTTTGTTTAGGACTACGCAGCATGCTCTAAATTAAATGCGAGACACAAGGAGATAGAGAAGTTAAATTAACACTGGCTTGACAAAAGCACAAAACAAAACCTAAGAATAATGAAAACTTCTGGTGGACAGTTCCCTCCCAGGAAATTATAGGAGGTTTTGTAAGGGGAACTTTGTAAAAGATCCTTGCAAACTTTTTGGTGAAACTCTGACATTTCCATTGTTTGCAGCAGACCTTTGGAACTCAGCAGGGAGAAAGCCCTCAGGCTAGAGAAATGACTTTTCTTTACCCCCATGAAATTTTATCCAGGTTCAGGTGAGCTGTAAGCTTTTAAGAATCATCATTTCCTTTCTCTTGCTTGCACTCCTCAGGCAAATTTTAGCAGCATGCTGAACACCTGAGAAAAAAAGACCTCAGAAATAACAATTCTTTTAAACCTATTTTAAAAGCATGTTATTAAAGTTGAGAAGTTGAGTGGCTGAAAGTAGGAAATGCCAGATCTACAGTTGCCTATGAAACCTCAGTTCTTTCTCTTATGTATATATATACAGGCAGTTTCTTAACAGCAGAGCTCAGCTGAGGGGCTTGTTTTTACAAAATAATTTTAAGCATGGGGCCCGATAGCTCAGGTTTAATATAATGGAATATCTGCTCCTTTTGGTTTGCCTTTCATTATCTGAATTTACGACCCTCTTGTCCAAGGCTCTTCCTGAGATACTCCTCAGATGAAGATAAGTAAAGTTTCCATTCAAAAGGCAGAAAAGCTGTTGGATCAGGTATCCCAAACTATTTATGAACTACAGCCTCCCTTATGTTTCCCGGATCTGCATGACACTTTTGACTGCTCCTAGCATTTGCGTTTGCCAGACAGCAAATGCAGCATGTGATATTGCATGTATTTAAAGATCTCTTTACTAGAGAGACTTCCTTATCAGAAAGAAAGATAATTCTAGGTTTAAAAAAACCCAAACCTCTCCCCACCAACCATCCCTCCCCAAGCCAGTCTTAGAATTAAATTTTTATCTTTATAACATTCCTATGGAGCTGCAAAATACTACTTTATGGAGGGAAGAGAGAGGTACAAGGATATTACAGCCCAGATCCTGAAGTATGTGTAAGCAACTCATTCCCACTGATTTAAAATGCCCAGTGCAAACATTAGGAGTATCCAAGAACCAGATGACTATTTGATTAAACACTCCAGAATTTACTTCTGAGGAACAGATCAGATGAAGTGTACAGTCACTGAATCCTCTAGCCTTGCTGCTCTTTGTTATTACAGAAAAATCTACAAATCTTCACTGATTTGAAGGCAGTGGAAGATGGATGCTTTGGAGGATCTTGACCATTGCATTTTGCCCCAAAACACAAAATGTTTCTGTCACAACAGAGAGCGGAAGCCCTGTCACTTGACCTATTTTACCCATAGGATCAATTTTCCCCAGACACCAGGGGAGATCAGGTGACAGAATTTGACCACAAGTAGAATGGTTTTCTTTAATTTTAACTGTTTTCTGGATTCAATCCACAAGCTTCTGAGAAAGTGAAAGGCACAGCCAATTTCAGCTCAGCTGTAAAATGGTGTTGAATTCATATTGGGCGGTAGTGAATTTTCTCCAAAAAGAGTTTCCCCACTTGATGTTTAAAGAACAGTTTTCCAGTGATGAATGAGCTATTACTTATAGCTACAGATCTACCTGTAAGTAACTAATGTTTCTCATCTTTATAAAAATCCCTTTAAATGTGTTTTTCACCAGATTTCCGGGGGAAGTGGACACACTGATATTGCAAGATGTAAATTTCTTAGATCCCCATTGCAAGCACCTTAATTTTCCTGGGACAGACTAAAGAAGAAAAGATTGAGAATAGAATGATTGTTCCAAAATCTTCAAGTGTACAAGAGAGAGGAGTTATGCCTATGTTCAAGAAAGGGTTTTTCTTTGACTTGTATAGATGGTTTTGGGTAAGATCTGTGGACTTTCTCTAGGAAATGCATTGTCTAACAACAGTTGATAAAATTAGCCAAAATCAACATGAAGTTACATACTGCCATAAGGAGAGGTGAGGTTATAATATTTTTAATATAACAGGCTGAAGTAAATGGTAGTTTCAGAAAATTGCATCTTTTTACACTGTGTCTGTGTAACCTCTAAGGAGCTTTGCAAACCCTCTGTTTTTCAAGCTTCTTCATCCAGCAGGCATCGTGAAAATCGATGTTTCCTGCAAGAGTCTTGAGCACGCAATGCCATGATGGCAGGTAACTGCCCTGCCATGGGGCCTCACCCTACACGATGTGCAAAGGAAATCAAGTGGTATCTTTTGGCAGTCCTGAGTTTTCATTTCATCCTTGGGCTGGCTAAAGACTGGTTTGAATCCCTGAATAGTTTAAAGCAAGCATGGCCAGAACGCACCCAGAAGTTTGGCAAAAATCCCTTCTTTTTGGCCACATTCCCTTTTCTAAGAAGGGAGCTTGGCCTGCTGAGCCCTAAGCCTGCTTTCATTTCCTCTCTATTGCTAATTGCCATATAAGGTGACTTTCTACCTGTTTTGCATGATCTTACTGGGGGCCTGGCTCTTTAAGCTTTGAAAGTACTGAGAAAGGGTCATAGAGGACATAGTTTGCAAAATAAATATTAACACTATCAATGGTCAGCAGAAACAGTACTGGATACGTATATATCTTTGCAAATTAGGAAACTTTTTTTCCTTTTCTCTCTCTCTTTTTTTTTTTTTTTTTGCTATGGTATTGTTAATATCAGCTGGTATGTATCTGGCCTTACTTTGGTTTCTTTGTGATTGTCTTTAATTAAATTGCTATGTTTGGAGAAGTACTTATTCAGTTTGATTCACTATTCCAGCAACGTGACTAGGAGAGAAAAGTATATGCTTTACAAAGTATTCAAAGCGATGCATTCTGAATAATGTACTCTGTCAGGCCTCTTTCTTGTGTTCAAGAGTTTTACGCGTGTCTTGGGTTGAAATTTGGTGTGCGCTTCCTGTCTAGAGAGGCAACCAGTATTCTGCATTCTACTTTTGGATTTGTAAGGCATCTCACTATGTAAAGCCATCTAGGTAAAATTTATCTCAAAAGGGTATTTTGCTATGAATTTTGAAGACAGCCATGTGGAGAACATTTACTGTCACCAACAGATGGTGACTGGATAGTTGTCTCCCTGTATCTCTAAGCCCTTGAACAGTGTAAATACAGGCACCACAATAACGAATTGGTGGAGTAATCGGTGAGATACATGGTATATTACACCCCGGTCTTTGTAGCTTGGGGCCAGATCCTGAGAGGTTCAGAGTTCTTGCACTCTTCCTTGACTTCAAGGCGTTGGCACAATAAAATCTCTGAGATTCAGGCTGGCGAGGTCCTTGGAATAAATAGTGAAGCAATGGCAACCATTGCTTTCAGTTTAATATGTTATTCATTTGCTTCTTGCGGCACCAACTAAAATCAAAGAGCTTTTTGCAGAGACTCTGCACGAATGCTCTGACTCCCATAGAAACAGAAATCTTGATTAGGAATGAGATATTTACAGTCTGACCTTGAAACCTAAAGTGGCAAAAAAAGAAGGTGTTTTCTTTCAGTGAATTGCATATTCTTTTCAGCATAAAACTTTTTGATAGGTGGATTCTAATGAAATTTCATTTTGAGAAAAAGACACTTAGTTCCTAAGTAAGGTCTTTATTTCATTTCAAAAGCACTCAAAAAAGTACTTCTTTTCAAAATCACATATAATATATAAAATCAAAACAAGACTTTTTTTTTCTTCAAAATGAGACATTTCAATTGACAATGAACAAATATTTACTGGCAGTGTTGCACTGTGGAACTCTTTTTTTTCTTTCTCTGCTTTTTTTTCATATCTGAGGAAAAGCAAACTTAGAAATATGAGCTTTTTCCAAACAAAGGGAAGGCTGAGCTTCAGTCTACTGTACAGCACCTATCTGTATAGCACCTGGGCTAAATCAGTGTTTCCAAAAGACACAGCTCTTTCAGCCATGTATTCTGGATTTGCAGTTTTCACTTTATTAATCAATTTCTGTATCATTTAATATATCATAAAATTCAGATAGCCTATTCCTATTTAGCTCCTGGACATAAATGTTTCTATGTCCTCCCCCAATTTTTTTTTCTTTAATCATCAGCAATTCTCTGAAGTAGCAGTTCAGACTCCCCCATACCCTCAATTCCATTATGCCAAACACAACACAAAAAGATAGCCTTTGTTAAAAAGTTTAATGTTCTTAATTAGTAGAATTGTCAGACTAATTAGAATACCAATTAGAATTGGCAGGGCTATCGTTAATTTAGAAGTGCTGTGGTCTAGTGTTAATCGCTATTAAACCTTATAGTTTGTGAAAGAGAGGGAGCAAGGAGATGAATACACACACATGCAACCTCCCTCCCCTCCCATTTTAAATGTTAAGGGTCCATAACCATAACGATCTGTGCTGTCAATGTGTACTTAGGGAGTGTTTAATCCATGGAGACATTGATGCAAAGTTAACAACTGTTTATGCACAACTGTAGCATTTCCAAATAAAAACTTTGTACTTTTTCATGTGCTACTGTTAAAACAGCAAAATCTGATTAATGGCTTGAAAAGATTCTGGTTTAAAGCATTTGGGAATCTTTATCAGCAATGTGCAACCGAAATCCACTTCACTTTTACTTTTGCTATTGTTAAGGTTACTTTGCATTTCTTACAGCACAGGGCAAAGAAAGATCTCACAGCACTGTACAGAGTGCAATGAAGGTTCAGAGCCTGCTCGTTCACTAGGTTCGTACCAGTGTTTTACAGACAGTTATCGCTCAGGTTCACATGGTAAGTCAGAGGTATAACTGAGAACTCAGCAACTTTTGGTCTCCTGATCTAACCCACAAGCACATGTGCCCTTCCCATCCACGTAATTCTAACTTGTAGGTGATGAGAACACTGCGGAACGAAACAGTTTTATTTTTCAGCCTCAAAGGAAAATGAGAAACTTCTATTCGAACTATGTATTTAAAAACATCTGTTTCTGACTGAAACCATAAGGGGCAACTTCCCAAAGGTGGATGCGGTGAAGATTCCTGTGAATTGCCTGGGCACCATCTCCACACACACAGAGCCCAATTTATATGCACAAGTGATTAGAAAAAAAGAGTGCACAGGTGGCTGGAGAAGCCTGTGATAGCCTGATGAGTGCAAATTCCAGGCACAAACATAACGTTTCCTATGTACAAGTGTAGTTTCCACTTTGATTTTTCCTCCAGCTGGGCCAAATTACCTCCCGAAATCTCTTACCGGTGATAGACTGAGGCAAGAGTGATGTTACTGATTCTTATTTATCTGGGGCAACAGTGGTGTGAGCTAAAAGAGGATAGACTGAGGGCATAGGAGAAAAAAGAAAGGCCACTGACACTTGTGTATGGAGTATGTGGCTATCTCTACCGGTAATGTAGCACAGCTTAAACATTTTTGCGTTACTCTCTAGCCTGATCTAGCTTCAGTATTTATTTCTCTATTCACAGCACAGTTAAACCACAGTCTTATAAAATCCCTGCAGACCTGAATGTGCTGCCTCTTCTATTTCACAGAAACTTATAACTCAGCTTCCAAGCAGTCAGATGTTTAAATTGCAACTTGTAAGTGTATAGTCAAAGAACCTTTGCCTTGTTCAAATGGCTCCTCGTACATTAACGCTTTATTTAATCTCTGTTTATATAAAGCTATCATAGAAAATGACGCATATATGTGTCTTGGGTATTGCAGAAAAAAAGGTGTGAATTTACATACTTTATATAAGACAAAAGAGTTAACATTCAGCTATAAACTTAGCCTACATAGTTCCTATCGTGTTACTGTGCAAAGCTAAAACTTCATACTGGATAAGAAAATTCTGAGACAGAAAAATAGTTAAGATATAGTAAAAGAAATTTACTGGGGAAAAAATGAATTAACTGCAAACAAGCATTTTAATTCAATTTTTATGTAAGTTGGGCAGTGAATGTTAAAGAATGGCATGCAAAATCCTTTTCTCTCTGCTCCTTATGTTAGAGCTGTAATTTAAATGAGAAATTAAAAGAACTAAAAATTAGTAATCAGTATACAAAAAAAATAAACTTTTTCCCAAAGCAAATATTTTTAAATATGCAAGAAAATCCCCAGAACCCTAGCTGATGTTTTCAGGGCTTTTTATTATCTGTGGGGCTTTTTTTTTTTTCTTTATGTACTAATACATTTATTTCAAGGCTTTGGTTTGGAGCTGTCTAAACATCCCAGGCAATGTGGTCAAGCCAACCTGAAACCATTATGATGTTTAAAATCTCACCAAAAGTTTACACCAAATCCTTCAGGCCCCATTTTCAGCTAGGGATTTTCCAATTGGGGATCGAAGAGAGACTCCTGTTGTCTCAGGCTGCTGCAACCTTTGTTCCCAGCTACATATGCGATGCCGTAGCTTAAGGTCTTTGGCACTTAATCTTACAGACCCTGCAATTTGCTCGTACTTCAGTTTTGTCCAGACACACATGTGCAAATACGGTGATGCTAAGGGTAGCAGCGAGGCTCGGTCCTTGTCGCAGAGCTGTTGTACTGTTAGCACCGGGATGGATACTCAGTGAATAACAGCACTGAGCACGCATATTGCCCTGCAGTTCCTACTCAATAGCCGTCTGGGTGAAACCCACCTATCTCAGCTTGTTTTTAGGGACCTGGAAGAGCAAGGCACCATCTTCACCTGGGGGTCCAAAGTGCAAGGAATTGTCTTTCATTACTTTCCACTAACTGTGTGTGTGCGGGGAAGTGTTAGACAACCTGCTTAGGTCAGATAATTTTTTGATGGCTAACATTAGGTTGAGGTCCACTGTAAATCTCTGTGGGTTCAGCACTAGAGCTGGCTGGAAATATTTTGCCAGAATGATTTTCTTACTATAAAGCAGTTCTCACAAATCAAAAATTTTCATGGGAACATTTTGCTGTTACTGAAACTTGTTGATTATCTGCTCAGAAAGCCAAAAAAGGTCATTCATGAGGTCAATAAATCCCAACTGGAATAATTTTTCATTTGAGCTGGAATCTATACTTTTCAGTCAGTTAAATGTTAATGTGTCTTGCCCTAGGAAGATACACTGCCTCACGGGACTTGTAGTGTGGGCCCCAGTTTTTCTTTACGGGCCTTGTTCTCTGGCCATAACGTCTTCCATAATCCAGTGCAACCTTGTCTCTGAATGAATGTCCCTGTGCATCAAGATTTGTACCCTAGGCAGGAAGCCTGGCTGTCCAGCAATAACTTGCTCCTGAGCAAAACCTCCGTGATGCAAAGCATCATCATATAAATATGCATTTTTATGTCTCATGTGTCTAGCAATAGCTGCTGTTTTCCATTTCATATGTCCAAGCTGAAAAAGTTCAGTTTCTGAAATTCAAATGTATTTTTTTCAGTTGAAAATACTCTAAGGAAATATATCAACTGGAATATTGCAACATTTCATTGTGGCTGGGATTGAAGACAAACTCTGAAATTTTGGAGTAACTCACTGGAAGAACATTCTGATTTTGGTTTAGCTTTAGCTAGTCCAAGGTACCCTGCAACCATAACTATTTTTTTAACGTATCACATAACAGTATCATTCTTTCTGCCACAGTGTAATACAGAGAAGTATCCCCCAATGAAGGTGGGCGAAGGATTTCTAAATACAGTCAAACAAAGAAGGCCAGATCTTTTTATCACCAGTAGGTATGTGCTGGTTCAGCTCTACTTTTGTGACCTGCCCTGGTGGAAGTCCCTGGTGCTGAAGCACAGATCTGCTTTATATTGCTGCTGGGAGCCAAATTCAAGTGCCATGGCACTTCTTATACTAGCGTGGTGCACGCAGAGCCAGAGTGGTGCAGCGCACCTGGCCACCGCAGCATCTGCAGCCTGGCACCCCGGCTCCCTCGTGCCCCCGCTGCCGCCATGCACTGGGCAGCTGCAAGCACGGCTGCTCCGTCCTGGCCTTCCCGAGCCCCATTTCCTCAGGACCACAGGAAAATCCCCCCTTGCCCTGCCACGACCCATCCCACGTGCAACTGCCCTCTCGTTGCTGCAGCGATGTGGGAAAAGAGAGGGAGGAATCAGTCCGTCTGCTCTTTTAAGGCAGACAAAGAGCAGCCTCGGTTTGCTTCTCCAGATATCTCACCACTTGGGTGAGAAGGCATCCCTCTCCGGGAGTGCCTGGAGGCAAAGAGCTGTGGTCATGGAGCTTCAATATAGACAAATGATTTTGCCATTTTACTGCTATTTCCCCAATCGTTATTTTTATTTTTTGCTTAGGTGGTTTGCAAGTTACCATACTTATTCATTCTATTGTTTGCCTTTAGGGCTTCTCTGCGCCTTTTCTCCACCATTAGTCTGTTCTCTCTCTCTCTTTTTTTCCCCCAGTGATTTTATATGTAATCTTCATTTTAATCTAGCCTGTTAGCTGTCCTCTTGTCCATTGTAGAAGCAATTATTTCTAAAGAGATGAACAATATTGGTTAATTTCAGATTGGTACAAAAGAACTCGTGCATTATGCTACCTCCTTTGCTCAAGTGTTCAGGTTTTCCTTATCTTTTTCTTCCCCTTTCTATTCTGGCCTTATAAAAGAATTAGGAAAGAGAATAAATCAACTGCCAAAAGCCATCCATTCCCATAAAAGGAAAGACCATGTAAGGATATAGTCCGCTGCCGAGAACAGAGGAATTACCCTATTTGTTTAGACCTAAGATCTGTCTCATCCGGTGTCTAGTGTCCAGCAATAGCTGTTGCCAAAGGGAGAGACCTCTAATGAACGTACATGAAGGTTAAAAAGAGATTACCCTTGTTAAGTCTCAACCCATTCTCTAACAGTTATGAATTCTGTGAGCCCTGAAGCATGACCCAAAAATGTTATTGTAATTAATTATGGTAACTCTGATATGAATATCAATTCCTTTCTGCAAACATACATTTCTGAATGCCACTTCTTGTGGCAGGGAGTTCTCCTGCCTAAGTACATATCAAGCGCAGTCCATTTAGGATGCTTTATTCAATTTTTCTTTATAAATCTCCTTATGTGTATGAGAAAATGCATCACATCTTGGATCAGTAAAACAGCTACATTTTAGTCATCCTTTTTCCTTCCTTTGTATCACTGAGCCTTTTATTTCTTGAATTAGAATGAGCAGGACCTTATTCAGAATCCATCAGTATCCTTGATGAATTTCTGGCAATGGTTACTGTACTGCCATAAGGTTTCCTGCTTCTGCACCCTTCTTCCAGACATCACTGAGTCAGGGCACAATTGAAGACAAGTCTGCAAATTAAATCGGTGTGTTACACATTCTGTTGCATTTGGGCCACCAGTCCTTCTCTCGGGAATAGAGGGGGGAATTTAACACTCAAAAAAAGACACCAGAAAGCAGTGACCTGGTGCTATGCATCTGGATTGCATTCACCTGAAAACAGCAAAGTCACTCCAGGCAGCTCCTGCAGGGTATAGCACGCATCTGCCAGAGCAGGGCAAAGAAACGGGCCATGGCTGCAGTCCTAGTTCTTGCTTTGCTAACATTAAATTCCTTTCAAATAGGGCACTAATAAATAGTGAATTGTATACAGCAAAATGCTAACAGAAGCCAATAGCAAATACACTGGTTTACTTGCCAACAAAAAGCGAAAGTGAAAATGTTAACATGTGAATACTGCTCTCTGTATGAAGAAGTGCCATGTTCCAAGCATAAGTGCAAACTAAAACCCCATTTGTGTGAATAGCTAATTATAAGGGTGAAAACACTGTCAATCTTAACGCTCATCTGGGTTTCGTCTCGGATGCCAAATGGGTCTTGCTGTCCTATATGTTAAGAAAAGTCTTAATTTCACAGCCCTGACAGGAGAGTAAATATCAGCCAGAAGTAATTGAAAGGGAATAAACATAGACTATCAAGATGGAATTTTTATTAGTATCACCTTTTCCTGACTGTATGTAAGTGTTCTGAATTAAAATAATATTCTTCAGAAATAAGTATCAGCAAAACTTTCTTAGCTACTTTATGAACAAGATCAAAAAAAAAAGATAATTTCATTCACGGTGCCTGCCGTGAAGACGCCTACTGCAATTTGCAAAAGACGCATGTGCTGTTGAAGCTTTCTAATTGAAGCTAACCGATCAAAGGTTCTAGAGACTTTGTCAAATGTCTTAAGTTATATCTCATGTTCCAATGCAATTATGATTTGAATATAACTCTTTAAAGAATGCTACAGAAAATTAGTACAAAGTCCCACTACCGTCTCATACCTATTCATTATTAAAGAGTTACCTGCGGAGTTTTGTCAAAATCTTTACAAATTAATCTCTGAAAACTTGTAGAGTTATAAAGAAAGCTGTTTTTTGGTATCAGGCAAAACTCACGGCAGGTGGGGCAGATTGTACTGTACAACAAACAATTTGGATCCCATGTGCCTCTGGGATCCTGCAAATCTAGAAAGAGCACAAAGGCAGTTTGCTTCTAAATAAATATTTTAATTTGCATGATGTTAAATGGCAAAGCCATTAGAGCACATTAGTATTTTAAGCAAAGATGGCATAGCTTTTAAAAGAAATTTTATCTTTGGCTGTTCCATAAATTGCCCAGTCAACTTTAGCTTTTCTAGTTTTTTTGTTTCCTCTGTTTTGCCAGAACCTAAATCACAGGACCTCAGATTATCAGTTTAACAGCATTTTATTCCAGTGTTTGCATAGGGAGAGCAAATAAGCAAAAAATAAGCTATCCTAGGATTCCAAATTGTGAGAAAAATATACAACTCAAGTTCTGGTTAAGCCTTGCATAATAAAGGCTCTTGGAATTTAATTACCTGTAAACCTCATTTATTGTTTCAATTTAAACCCAATAATTTAAAGCATAAAGCAAAACATTTGCTTTTTTTTTTTTTTTCATTTTGGAAGAATTTTTACATGTCAGGTGCCTGAATTTCAGAGATACAAGAAGAGCAGCACTGTTGACTTTTACAACCTCTTTATCTGGTTTTCAGCCTGTCTCTGTGAGATGGATTATTGCACTTGATCACGTTCAAACTCTCAAGAAAATGCTGTGTGAACGTTTCACATTTACTGAAATGATGGTATATAACAGTGAAAAACTAGTGAGTGTAGGGCAAAGAAACCTTCTGAGAGCTGTGGGAGTGGCTGCACCATTTCTATAGTTAGTTACCATGCCAGAGATAAGATGATGTACCTTGCCTAATACTTTTCTAAACCTTTTAGGAAAGAATTCAGTTCCTAATATGCTTATGATAAACTGTGCGCTGTAGCGTTGCTGGGAATTGGTGTAGCTCCATTAGCTCCATTTGATTTACTCCACCTGAATGGTGATTTATAAAGAAAAATTGAATAAAGCATCCTAAATGGACTGCGCTTGATATGTACTTAGGCAGGAGAACTCCCTGCCACAAGAAGTGGCATTCAGGTGGGGCGCAGTGATTTTTTTTTCACAGTCAGGTGCCATTGGGTTGTTTGTTATGCTACATAGATGTTTCTCCCCTTTTCTCAAAGGGGGAAGATGGAGAATGAGCTGTGCTAGGAGATGCACCAGCTTCCAGGTGCGGGTGGGCTGTGCTACCTGAGTGTTGTGCGAAGCCCAGCTCCAGGCACTGGCCGACCTACACAGTGCGACTGTGGCACCAAATCACCGTGGGGAGCTCACCACAAATTTTGGATTTCAATAGTGGAAAGGAAGGCTGCAGATTTTGTGAGTCTAGGCAGACCAGCAGCGGGTGGGGAGTGGAGGAGAGCCCCCATATCCGCTGTGTGCTGGGTAAGCAAGGGGTGCCCATGAGCAGCAGCTCCAGGATGGAGAGTCCAAGTCCCTCACTGAAGCACACCAGATCCAAAGTACAATTCAGGGCTAGGGAGAAGGGCTCTGCAAGCAGCCTCTTCTCCAGCTACTTTTCATTTTTCCTGACAGCCCATTTGGATGTGATCTCTCTAGATGCCAGGACTAAAGCATATAGAGTCATGACGGCTTTAGCAGACCCAGCTTCCTGGGATCTGAGTGCAAGCTCTAACAGTCCATTCAGGTAAAGCAACCTGAACACTTTCCTCCAGCTTATCTTTCATGTATGTATAAACAGCATTTGCTGCAAAATGTGTGAACAACAGAGCTCGGAGTCACAGCCAGCAGCACAGCAAACTGGCTTTTCCTGGAGCTCATGATGTGATAATTAAATTGCTAACAGGCACCTTAGTGATGACATTTGCTGAAGTTGTGAAAGCCTTCTCACAATCATACCTTTCTGTAGGGGACTCATCAGTAGAAGCAGAGCTATCAGAATAGATTTTTTTTTTTATATATATTTTCTTCAATGAGTACATTAAATTTTTATGTGGAGTGAAATGGGACAGGACGTGTTTCCCTTCCACTGCACAATGATTTATTACCCCAAAAAGACCGCAGAACTAATTAGCAGAGTAATTAATTAATATAAATTTGCATATTTGCATTTGCAATTAGTGCAGCCGACTGATTAGTCTGAAAATGGGAAGTTTGACTCATTAGATGTTAGTGTCTGCTGGACCGGAAAGCGACTGCCAGATGAGGCGAAAAAGCATAGAATAAGCATGAGTGTGTGTGCGTGTGTGTGTGTGCACGCATGCGCAAGCTCATCATACCTTTTGTTAGAAGAACAGAGTGCAAATATGTGGTCTTAGATACTACAGATTGCTATTTTTTTTCCTTTTTAATCACCTTTTCAGCTATTTTCTCCACTAACTTACTTCCTGCAATGAGCCACTACAACCATGAAACCCAGCAATGTTTCTGAACAATAAAATCTTTAAGGGAGGGTAGCTGCAAATCTCCTGATTTAGGTGCCGAAAGGGAGCTGTAAGGACTCTCCTTGCCATGTGGTAGATGGGATGGGGATGTTTCCCCTCGTTCTAGTTACAGTGTTGAACCGATTGCTAATGCTGGGAGGTCAAACTCACTGGAGCTCATAAAAGCGGAGGAGAAGTGGTTGGCTTGGTGGGTTGCAGTGCTTTAGTGTTTTCCTCCTCAGACACACTTCCGTGTGTGCCTCTTTGTGCACAGCTCTTCTAAATAGTCCTTCTACTCTGAACACTTGGACTAGTGGAGGACAGTGTACACAGCACCTGGAAAGGAGCTGTCAGCCTGTTTTAGTGAGGTTGGGGAGAACATGGGCGAAACACACGTCTGCGTGTCTGGTGATACATCTAGATGCTAGAGCATCTGGAGGCTGATTGCTAACATCCCTCAGCAAAGGGCCAGGACAGCGCAGAGCTGCTTTTCATGCGGGGTCAGGGGAGGACTGCGGGGGCCAGAAAGGAGCCCCAGTTCCTCCTGGGACATGTTGTACTGCTCTTGCCACCGCTGCCGGGGGAAATCTCCTTCCAGGTACCTCTTGTCCTCCACCTGCAAGACTGGCTGTCTCCTCTCCAGTATGACTGGGGATGGGAGATTAGCAGGGGTTAGCCCCGCTGCAGCCCCCTGAAAGCTCACTCAGCCCTTGTCCAAAAGCTTTAATTAGGTTATAGCAGTTGGTGGCACACTTGTATGGGCATTGTGGAAGGCTCAAATGGGCATTGCCCATCGCTGTTTCGGTGCATTCACAGCACAGGGGAGTTCAAGAGTTGTAGCAGCTTCCTCTAGCTCCTCTATTAAATCACAGCGTGGCTGTGGGCAAGTCACTTCTCTCCTTCTCTTTTTTGATTTTTTTTTCTTGGTACTAAGCTTAAAAATTTAGCTACAGCAGTCAGAGCCATAGTGTAAATGCAGTTATACTTGCAATAAAGTATATTCCTATTCTGTTCAAGGAATGAGTTTAAGCTAATGCACACTTTGCTGGTATAAACAGTCTCTCTGGGAGTCTGACAGTACACCTTCATTAGTTTGTAAAATCTAAGTGTAAACTGGGCCTCAGTCAAGAGTCAGTATCTTATAGACTTGGACCCATTAATTTTTGTGAGATTTTCAGGTGCTGATTAGTTCCCAATGCTCTTGGCATATGCTCTTGGCGTATCAAACATATGCAGGATAATTCAAAATGTAATCATCCCTATGAAATAAGACAATCCCTATATTTTGTTTTTATATCTACACCCATGTACAACAATTTATTGTTAGGAGGTATGTGGAGATTACAAGAAAAATTATTTTTACTGCCAATCATTAAATTTTAACTCTACACTTACCACACAAAATTATGAATAAATTACATTGGTATTTGAAAATAATTAGTAGATGATCAAATAAAAATTTCTATTAATATTTATGAAATCATGTTTGAATGAATTGTTCCAAATCTTATGTTCCAATAATAGTAGTAAAGAATTTGTGAATAAACATTAGATGAAGAAAGAACTAACATGGGTGAAGAATGTTGCTTACAATAAATTCTTTAACCAAAGAAATAGAATTTTACAGTTGTCCTTTTATAAGAATATATTTCACAAATTCTGTCATATTCTGTTGAATTATAAATGATTAGGAGAAAATATGTGTAAAAAAAAAAAAAACCTCCATGAATGTCATTCTCAGGCAAAAATTGAACAACTACTTCTAGGACTTAGTAACCAACCTTACTTTTGACCAAATTCATTTTTATACTTGATCTGTAACCAGATTTCCAAAAATATTTAGGACCTATAGATATAAAGTGGTTCCCACTGCTGTTTTCAGCAACTTACTTTCATAGAATTCTCTATTTGCATCCTTAGACACCCAAATTCTTTAAAAATTTAGTCCTGTAAGCAAGTGGGAAGCTCTCTGGAAATGGACCCATGTATGTATATGAGCCAGCTCTGGCCTGGAAGCCATGTCAGTGTGCTATTTAGGTGCCGACCCCTTAGCAAGGCTTATTATTGGGACTCAGCACACCACTCACTCAGCTAGTCTCCTTGCGGGTTAGACTTCCTTGATACCTAGTGAGCTCAAAGTGTGGGCAGACACATATCTGTACCTGTCCATAAGCCCCAGCTCACTTGTTTTAATTTGGATAGCTGTGAATTTGCTTTTGGATCCAGGCTGAAATATCTTCTTCCCTTGTTTGCAGCTTTGTGTTCTGAGGTTATCTCCAATTTTGACCATCGAAACTGTGCTAAAAGAAAACAATGTTCTGCCCATTTAGGGAAATCCTTCCCCCCATCCCCAAAGATGCTGATACAGCAACTGAGAAACTGTTCACCTTTTTCTTAAACTCCTCTATGCAAAATATCAAAATATTCTGTTTTCACGAGGTCCAAATGTTTCATTTCAGCTTTATTGAAGACTTGCATTTTGATAAGGCTGAAACATTTTGATTCCAACCACAAAGTAAACCATTTTGCAGAAGCATGACGCATAAGCAAACAGAAAAGTACAGGGCGTACAGTGCCTGCAATTGGAGAGCACCCCCAAAGAGAATAGAGTAGCAGCAATGACACAGCACTCGTTTTGGCTACAGTACAGTATAAAGAAAAGGACCACAATACAGCTAGCTTCTGAGGTCTAATTAGCTTCATAGGTCAAAAGAAAAACCTGGGGCATTCAAAACTGTTACTGGGGAAAAAGTAATCTCTATTCATGAGACAGAACATAGGCAAAAGACAGTTTCCTTTCGGACTCTAATGCTGGCTGAATCAGTAAGACTAGCAAAATACAGAGAGAGGCCTTCCACCCTCAGTATTCGAGAAACACAGATTGAATGCAGGTACAAAGGAAGAGGTCAGAATCTCTATTTCTATGTGGTAGACATGCTGGCAAATCAGTACCAAGAGACAAAACGGTTTCACTTGATAAAATCTTGATGTCAGTGCAATCCATAAAAAAACATTTCACAACAGAGGCAAGTAAAATAAGATTTTCTAACAGCTAAGAATTTCTTTCCTGCAGGCATGGGCTGTATCCTGGAAATTGCAAAAACCAAGTCACCTCCCAAGGCTGTGGTACTGATATTTCAGTATTTCAGCAGCTACTTCCAACAGCGAGACACAAAGCGGTAAAGCAACTCCAGTGCCTGACACGGGAGTGTAATTTAAGGGTAGCTGAACCTCTAAGATGGGCACAACAGGACAGAAAACTGCAGTCTGGATACATACTGATTGCTGAGAAACAGCAACTCAAAACTGCAGGGAGGCAATAGCTCCCTATCCTGTATGATAATATTTACCAGGACTATGCAGCATATTCTGAGCATAACCTGCTCATTCTGGGTGAGACAGGTGAGACTGGGCAGAGACGAGCAGCCACAACATTTGGTAGGAAACACCTGCTGGCCTGTTATCAGCACATGAGATTTCTTGGAAAAGGGGTGCATGACACAGGAATGTTGACAGGAGGTGAAAACAGACATGGCAACTTAGAGGTATGTGGTCCAGACAAGAGGGAATACCACCACTCAGCCAAAATTCAGGAAGCATAAACTAAGCCTGGATCACAGCAGAATGTAAATCACTGCATAGCAAATCAATGACTTTAGTCAAGAAGTGTCATGAATGAAGTGAATGCCATAAAGCAACCTCCCCTAATGAGCTGGAAGCTATGCACTGGATGACAACTTACCTATTGATATTAAGTACCAAGATTAGCAGAAGTCACAGGGCCTCCATAACAGCCATGAAAGGGCAGTGATCTGGATGAGACTCTTCACAACCTGAAGGACATTGGTGCCTTGGAATAGGAAAAAAAAAAAAAAAAACTTTTATGAAAACAAGGGAAGTCCCGCTACAAGCAAATGCTTAACAAGCGACAGCTGGAACAGCACTAGTGCAAGAAGAGGCTTCACAGTGCAAGGATTGATGGCACAGATGTCAATGCAGCAAAATGATGTTCAGATAAAAAAACTGAATTATTGCTGTTGTTCCTGGATATCAGGAGCTCAATCAGCACATATATAGCTGTGCTGTTACCACTGAAACAGTCCCCCAGAAGACATTCCTGACAAACCTCTAGCATCTGCGTGGCCGAGACTTCGGTGCAGAATTTTGAACTATGAAGGTGCAACTTAAAAGCGTAATTCCTTTAGAAGATTATTCTTGACTGCAGTTGTGTTGAACGGCATGTTGCAAGAGGGGAGGAAGAACTAAAGAAACAGATGGGTGTGCTGCTGCAGCACTTACCAGGAAAGAAACAGAAAGTGACGATGCAATCAATCTTTTGAAAGAGTGATCATGTCAAGACGGTCTGTACAAGAATGAATTCCCTCTGCTCTGGAGAGAAAATGCAGCTAATTGCGGAAGGTGTAGAAAGTTGAGTCAAAAGAAGCTGTGGTCAGAGCCAGAAAAATTTTCCGCGGCAGACACCTTCATACAGCGCTATCCAAAACACGGTGTGGAGACACGTTCTCCCAGTTGAACATCATTGCACCAATAATCCCATGCTAATGCACAAAACACTGGGTTTGCTTCATATTGCAGGGCTATTGCTGCAAGGAGCCTTTGAGCATGTGTGTAGGACCTAGAAAAGCTGATCTAGTCTGACACAGAGGAAACAACCGTCTGATGACACGTGAAGATGACAGACTTTTTTTTGAGGTCACTTAAATAAGAGCAAGGTAGATAGATGCAGTATTTCCAACAAAGTAGTCCCAGATAGCAGAGAAGAAAATTTGCCTGAGGTATCTTGAAGATTTCAGTGGATGGGTGTCTGATGCATAAAGGACTAATTGTTTGCATGCTTTGTAGTCCCTGGGTCATACCGAGAGTTACAGACAGCTAGCCCAGGTTACTGAAGAGGAGCTAGATCATTTCCTCTGACTACGGAGTGACTGGAATATACCTGATGAAGTTTTCCCCTCACAGATATCAGTGACAAGAACTCCATCTATGGAAGAGTTGCCCCTTTTAGAGCCCAGCGCTGGAAAACACAACAAATTAATAGAACTTCCTGGCTGGAGGAAGGAGGAGGAAATCATCCAATGACTAAAGACTGTAATGAAAAGAAAACATCCACTGTAACACAGGAAAACCCTATATGACAGTGTTAGGCTGTTGTGGTAATTACCCAGGTCAGATGTAAAGCATTAGTTAGGAAATGTAGCTATTCAGGTGAAGCTGCTGATGCCTGGGAATTGCTCATATGAGTGCAGCTGCTTCTGATCATGAAAACTCGGGCTGCAATACGAAACAATGAGTGATATCATTAACTGCAATCACAAAAAGCCCACCAAGCAGAGAAAAGAGAACATGTTATATCCCCATAAGCACAATTGTTTGATGACACTACAGTGTGTATTCAACCACCCAGCTTTATGTACCTACCAAACTATAGCCTCATCTTCCAAGATACTGTCTATAGTCAGTGAACAGAGGCTCCTGGGTTGTGACTTCCTCTAGAGGTGCCTGTTTCCCCTTACTGACTGTGGAGAGACCAAGGGAGTCTAGCTGCCTAGCTCTATCAGGAAGCTGCCTCAAGGTGGGTGTTGTTTTTACTCTTCTTACTGTATCTTGATGTTCAAGAAGCAATACTTGCTGCAGGCACTGGAAGAGTTTCCAGCCCAAAGAATAAAAGTTCTCTCATATGTCATAAGTACTACCAAACCCGAATAGAAATAACAACATTTTCAAAGCTCCTTGATTTCTCGATGGGGAATGCTTTATTTTAAAGCCCAATGAGAGAGCTGATGTCCCTTTAACAGAGGCATGGTCTCCTTGCTAGCTTCATATTGGTGCTGGTCTGGGTTGCTGAGAGCAACGTGTCTGCTTGTGAAAAGCTTTATTAAATCAGCTCTGTTCTTTTCCTTCTGTCTTGTGTAAAATCTTCATGGCTGGAAATAGTCTGAACGCAGGCAACATCACTGAAACAAAGGGCAAAGCTGACCTTAAATGGTGGCCACTTGGCAGTATTCTGCAGAAAACCCAGTTAGATGAGAAGATGAGACAGAATGCTCTGCAGATCCTGGCAGCTCCCTCTGCCTGAGCACTTATAAAGAGATTCATCAAAATGTCTTACTTACTCAAACAGGTGTCTTCCTCACCCCAGGGAGAAGCCTTCGAGTGGCCAGCTTTGCGGAGGGGTCAGGGCAAAACTAATTAAAGATTAAGATTACGGGTTTTAGCCCTCAACCAGAGGAAATGCTGTACAGAGTTCCCCAGCAACAACAGCCTTAACCAGGGGACTTCCACTGAAGGGGAAACCCCGAAAAATTTCCTTTCAACCACAGCACCAAATACTACAGTGGTTCACAAGAGAAGGAAGGCACATCTGAATGCAAAGACAGGCTCACAGTGAAGAACACAAGGGAATACAGCATAGCCAAGACTTGTGTTTAGTGCAAGTCTCACACAGCTGACTTCTGCCTCATATTCTCCCATAATTAGGTCTCTGTCTCATGCATATGCAGTACAGCATTATGGTTTCCCTCCTGATCTATCATCTACCCACCAGACATGCCTGGTATATGAGGTCTTTGTATGGAAGACAGACCATGACAAAATGTGGTTACGGGGTAATAACTTCCAGGAATGCATGCTGGAAGTATACTTTCTCTCTGGGTCTCTCCAGCATGTGACTTGACATGCCTGCCATGCATGCCACAGTGTGGCTCAACATGTCAGAGCTGCACACATGGATGGATGTGTTGGGAATAAAAAGCTTGAGGGGTCCTGGAATATTGGTAATGGGATAAAGAGGCTTTCTAAATGCAAGTTTCCCAAATTAATCCAAACCGTGTTGTGAGTTTGGCAAAAAAGATTTGAGAGAACCATCTGGTGGTTGTTTGGCAACCTGTTGGAGCTGAGTTCCTTGTTAGTGGAAAATCTGACCAAATAACAAAATAATTATTGCTACCATTGGCTTTAAAGGTCATCCTTTGTGGTTGCTTCAGCAGAGATGTTTAGATCAGCATTGAACTGTCTTCTCCTTTTTTGTGATGACTGTGGGTGGGAAAAACCTTATGGTGGTTTAGGTGGGAGTGTATATGGAATGCGAATCTCTACACAGCATTTTTGATGGTAAAGCATTTGATTTGCAGCCTTCAGAGCCTGCCATTCTGGCCTTTTTTGCAAACACCAAGAGATGTGAGACCAAGTATGGCTGAACATATGTTTTCTTTCATGGCTGGTACATGTTTTTCCTCATATTACACATGAATACATAGCAGTTCTAGAGACCTCAGCATGACAAATGCAGTTGTAGGTCCTTATATAAACATCTAATTTCAAGGAAAGAGATGATGACAGAAGATGAAAGTTTGAAAGATGTACAGCACACCCTTTCCTCATGCCCCTTTCTTCTAGGAGAAAAGAAAAGAGGTGCTGAGGAACCATTATATCCCACTGGTAAAATAAATTAACAAGTCTTTAGTTACTCTACCTCCTAAGCGTATCCCTGTTGTGGCTGCAAATATTCACAGTGAACAATTATCGTGCTGTGAAAGAAAAATAATTTACTTTACTTTAAAATAGCACAGTTTAGAACATAGTGCAGCCACCCTACATGGATGTTGTTGTGTTAGAAGGATGAACTAAGCTTTGCAGACACCTCACGCCATCCAAATTATGACAGCAGGTCTGCCTGCAGTTCTGATGCAGAAGTTTGTCTTTCACATCATAATCTCTACAGCCAAAAATAGGGAACTGTTTTACAAATGCTTGATTCGACCTACAATTTGACAAACCAAGTCTCAGTATGATAGCAGGAGCTATCTGTAGTAAGGATATTTTTATAAAGAGTATGAGATATGTCAGAGTGACAACAGCATTTTCTTCTTCATCTCCCATCTTCCCATGCTGGGAGGTGATTGTGATATGGGGACTGAGAGTGGAAGAAGCAGCTCATATTGCTAAGCTGTTAACCTACAATGACCTAAATAATTTTGTTTTAAATACTACTTTATAAAATATCGTATGGCAAAAGTTACATGAGATAGACCTGACATTCCTATGGCTTTTAAGTATTTATTCCAACATATTCACAGAAAGTGAGTCTTGAACTTATAACCCAGAAACCCAGTTCTCAGAATTAAGTTTATTTAGACAGGAAAAAGAAATGTGAATATTGTCTAGAAAATTACTATTGCTCTGGATGGTATGAGAGTCTTGCTTGTAACCAGACTCTAGTCTCATCTATTGTAGAAGTACACTTTCAGTCAGACCACATTAATGTTTTGAAGAAAGTTTTGTTCCCACAGACATGTTTGTAATCACTGTCTGAAGGGTGCCTAGGAGAGCCCTCTTATAACTGCTACAGACTCTGGCATTACACATGCCTCCACAAAGCAGCTCTATATTGCATGTGCCCTTAGCTCAGACCTACTGCGTAGGCAGTGTAGAAAGTCCAGACTTGCTCTCCACTCAAGCTGTGAGACCTTTAAAAATTGGGCTTATTCCTTAATACATCAGTGTGGCTGCAACAGACTTTCTGCTAGGGTGTATGGACAGCTTATGTGCTTTATCTTGCCTGCTGACAGGGTCAATCATGTTCAGAAACCACACACGGCTTTGTTATGTATTGTCATTGCTCTTTGACATGAACCTAACAGGAGCCTGGGGTCTAAGTTGTTAACAGTGTTCTTACTCTGAAATTGGCTTTGCAAGTTATTTACAAATTCTGGTCCATTTTATTTGTGGTCTTGCTTCTGAGCCTTGTGTAATCATTTAAATCCTGAAACCGAGCTTTCGGAGACAAACATCAAATATTGTGAAACTTGCTGAATCTATGAGCTCTGGCAACACCATCTTTAAGGTGGCTCTACAGTTTTATGTTAATGCATCTACAGTATTTTTATGTACTGTTACCTAGAAAACCTTCCATCAAAAAGGTATCTACTGGATTTTCCCTGTATTCTACTTTATTTTACATTTGACTTTAAAAGAGTGTAATAAATGTTATCCAATGACTAGAGTCTGAAATCCTGGCTCATACTAAGCAGTACCTTGCTCCATCAGTAATTCCATAAGACTCAGGCTTCAGGTGGAGAAGACCACTAAGCCTCTGTCAGGGAATGAGAATTTCAACATAATTGTCTACCAGGTTAACATGTATTCTGGAATTTGAAGACCAACTTGTGTTGCCAAAATTGAATGATTTAATTTTTTTGTTTCTTGGCAGGAATTTGTTTATTTCCCATATGCCCAAAGCATGACTTCCAGGCCTAAAGGACTGGAGTAGGTGATCCAACAACATCAATGCCAACGATGCATGGGGGGATCCGAAACTGGTAAGGAAATAAAGGCTGCTCTTGTAGGCTTTTTCCAATACCAACTTCTGTGTAGCCATGATAATTTTATTTGAGTATCACAGTATGAGAAAAAAATCTGCCCTGGTAATTGAAACTTTACATCAGGCAATCATTCGTTTTAATAAGTCAAATGTGCACATTACAAGAAACTGTTGAAAAACCTAGACTGGAAAACCCCAGGCCATACCATATAACTCAAGATTGAAACTGATTTAAATTCCAAGAATAAGTAGCTGACAAAGATAATTTTCACAGATTAACATTTTTCACCTGGGTTTTATATATCTGGAAGAAATATACACTGCATTGGTTATGCATTGATCAAACTTTTATTGTGCCAGCTGTACTTCATAGACCTGAAAAAGTGATTCAAGCAAAACAAAAGAGAACATAAAAGCACCACTATAATGGTTTTAAATCCCAAAGAGGCAATTACAAGTTTGATTCCAGTGATGCAGCTGGACTGCATTGGAAAACTAAACACTTTACACATATTAAGTAGATATGAAGGCTAAGACTAGGACTGTAAATAATAAATCCATTCTGCAGTTTTATTTGTAAAAGTACAGCCCTTTTAATAAGTTGGGAAAATACAGCAATAAAATTCACACTAGTTCATGTGTTGAAACAGATTTTTTTGGAAAAAGTTGCACAATAACTAATCATTTAAATAAAACAAGTGGAAAGTGGATTAGAATAATGTGCAACAGGAATGAATTACAATTCTTCAACCTCTGTGTGTGTGTTAGGGTATAATACTGTTTCATATACAGAGTATTTCTTGGCCTGTTTTTTATAAGGAAAAGCCTAGTAATTGAAGAACATAACATTTATTTTCACTTTGGGGACTAAGGAGAAAAGTAAAGGGCAGGACAGGGCAGCACCTAACAAACCACCCAAACAATGACAGTAAGATGGCCTGAGGTTTAAAAATATAGTGATGCAGATGCTAACTGCCTAGCAAGTACAGAGGGGGAGGAGAGATGCGGTCGCCTCTGTATGCTCCCTTCCCAAAAGCAGCCTTTGCAGGGAGGGTACCTGCACAGGGTCTTTTCCCACAGGTCAATTGCATCAGCTAAAGTGACATATCTAGTACAAGCTAGTCCTGCAGGTTCCTCTCGGTAGTCACTTGAGAGACATTTTGGGAGAGCAACTCATCCCATTCAGAAAATTACTTTAGGCTGAAGTGAATCAATGTTCTCCTGTGAGTACTGACAGACCCTAAATGGGTGGTTTCAACAGGACATCTCCATTTTACATGGTTAAGGTTAGGCGAAATGGGTCCTTCCCTCGGTATAGTTTAAAAGACCAATACATCTTTCCTTTGCTTCCTCTCGTGTGCTGGGCCTGCTGAGACATTTCTTGGGCTGCTTGGAGAAGTTTTGTGCCTCTCTGGAGAAAAATCTTCCTTTTAATTCTCTCTGGATGGAGCAGAATGTAAGGGTATCATCTGCTTCTAAAGGCCAGGGTCAAACATCACAATCTGGGTAAAAAATCTATTAATCATCCACTCTCCAACATTTTGGCTCTCAAAGTTAAAGCAAAATAAAAAAGAATTAAAACAGAAAAATGAAAGGGAACAGGAAAATAAAAATTAACAGACTAAAAAGAAAATAGATAGGACAGGCAGTAAGTCTGGCTGAACATTTTTCATTGGATTTCTTTGTCTTCTGTTTTTGGAAAATGTCAGTTCATTAAAACAAAAATAAAACCTGCTTGTCAGAAAGGATCAGTTTCGATTATTCTGACCTAATCTGAAACACTTCTGCGGGAAAAAAAGGTTGTCCTGAAATGTCCCTTTTTTGATATCTTTAAGAAGAAGAGTATGCTAGTTTACAATTCAAAACACCTCTTTCATTACAGTTTACATTTCACATTTAATAAAATTGCATTTTAGTTAATTAGTTCAAAAAATTAAAAATCAGAAAAAGTTAAGAAAGATATGAAAATTATTTACATGAAGTTTTTCAATGACTTAATCTTTAGGATTTTTATTTTTTTAATTTTGTTTGGGTTTTTTGGGGACAGCATTATTTTTGAGGTTTTTAGAGTTTTGTCAAAATCCTGAAATTTTTCATGTGACAGGAAAAACATTTGCTGCTTAGCTTTCTGGTTGAAATCTAGAAAGGTCTTTGGGTCAAACTATACTCCTTGTTGCACTATTAAATTTTGTGTAAACTTAGGTGAATTGTTGGTTCTTGCTGCTTCCCAGCGGAGCCTTATGGGTTCACTGCTTCTCTTCACCAGAGGCCGGACTGTGAGTAGTGTAAAATATTGCCTAGCATTTGTTCTGAGAAGTGTGATGCAGATTAACATTTGCCACCATATAGTCTTAATGTTTGAGGACATCCAGAGAGCACCAATATATGCTCAGGTGGTAAAGGTGTGTAAATTGGCAGCTGTGGGCAGAATGTGTTTCTGCTTTATAAAGGTATGTTTAGTTTAGCTGAAACTGGTTCTGAGTGTATGTTAAACTTGTGATTAACACCTCTACCAGCAGCAAGAGAGAAATCAGCCAAGAAACTAAAGTCAAGATTCACAGAAATAAATGAAAACAAGGATGAGATGTTACAAGCATAACTAGTGCCACCTATAGACAAAAGAAAAAGTGACTGGTGGAGCTGTTTTCTCTTTTGCTTATGAAGAGCACTGGAAGAGTGTCTGTATTTGGGTGGCAGGACTGGTTGCTCGTAACAGTTGCAAGGTTTGCAAATGCGTTTTTATTTCCTTATCTTTTCTAGGCTTTGCTAGTATGCGCATACTGCTGGTGACTTGAATTTGTGGAAATGGCTAGGGGATGAAGATGATCGAGTGGGAAATACTACAGCAAATGGTTTTCCTTCAGAAAAAAAGTATTATTTCATGTTTTCACCCTGTTGCTGAAGGAAGCTAGAAACATCCTGAGATGAGGGACATGTGGCTGGGTTTAATTACTCCTTCACAGCTGGACCAGAGTAGAGGAGTGAGGAGAAGATGGACTAGAGTTGACTAAGAAGGAAAAACAAAACCATCCTTGAAAACAGACTGGGTGGGTGCACAGTGAATTTTAAAGGAAAGTTTCAAAGGCCCTTTTCTAGCTTTGTAGCCCTCTTATGATTGTTTTTATTATTAAAAAAAAAAACACGTTTAAGACTACAGAAAATACTGAAACATATATATCTCTGTCTTTTGCAACTAAGTAGGGATAGTTTAAGGAACATCATAGACTTGACTTCTAGCCCAGGGTGCTAGTCCCACTTCCAAACTTTATCATTTTCTGTACTTTTTAAATCACATTTTCTTATCCTCTTTTCTGTGCTGTTACGTGAAAGACCTAGGGGATCAAGGGGGTAACATCAAACTCAGATCCTAATGAGACTTGATAGAGAGATTCCTTGTTCATTTGTTCATGGGAACCCTACAAAGTTTTGAGGCCATACATATTGGCAGTTGCAGAATCAGGTCCTGGCTTCTGAGTCAGGAAAAATATCGAAATTGTTGAGCTCTCAGTGTTCCCATAGGTTACATGTGGAGTTATGCAAGCTCAGTGCCACTAAAATGAGAACAAAAGTGCTGCCAGATGTAAAAAGTAAATTGTTTTGTTTTTTTTTTTGGGGGGGGAGCATTTAATAAAGAAAATATATAGAAAATATTCATCTCATCCCCTCTTTCAGTACTATTTATAACAATAATCACTTAAAAACTTTGGGTAACATGAGTCTGAACTTGGCTTGGTCTTAAATTGCTTTTTTAGCAGCTTCCAACAGAAATTTAAAAGTTGCTTTGTAGTGTTTTTTTTTTCTAGCTTACTTTTCTGAATCCTTGCTCAGGTATAATGTCATTCTTTATCATTTCCTCCTGCCCCTATATAGGCAATGTGACACACCTTCTTGTGGGATTTGGTGTTGCCTTTCCTTGCTTCCTAGTGCTCCTCCTTGGTGTGTCCCATGACACTGTTTTTGGTCACTCTTTTGCTCTGATGTCCCACTTCCATTTGCTGTTGTGTATATACTATGCTTCATGCTATGCTTCATATTACTAGGACTAAGGGTAAAAAGACTATTTTTCTAAATCTTGGGACATCCTCCTTGTCTGATGCTTTGTGTGTTGCTTGTCTTTTATGCTTGTCTTTATCAGTCAGGTGAATTATTCCCTTTGGGGTAAGCCAGAGAAGAAACCAGTGTGCCAGCCCTTTGTGAAGCTTTAAGACTTCAATCTCTTTTCTGTTCATCCTCTCTTCACTCTTGTTGCTAGCTGATGAAACTTTGAATACTATTTTCCTTAATTTTCTACCTCTTCTAAAAACAAATTAGGCTACAGTTTCCTTGGTAAGAACACATAGATGGCTTCTAGCTGCCAAATAAGAAAGAGGAATTGTCATATCTGTAGTAAAGCACAAGTGATAGTTTTACTGGAGTTAAATAACACTGTCTGGATTTAAATGTTTGGACACAGATTAGCTACCGGTACACAGCAAATAGCATGACTGTTTAATCAAGATCTATCATTCCTTCTGGTCAGACACTGCCTTTTTTCTTATAATGGCCAATATAATGCAGACACAATGCCTGCTGAGAGGTACTACAATGCTATTAATAACTGGGTAGTATTAAGCAAAAATCAGTTCATACCTTGGTACACACTCAGGATTCAAAGAAAAGAGAGTTTCACCTACAGATAGATAGGCAGGTGCATACTTTATAGCCCCTTTAAAAATTACACCAGTAAAGGTGGGGGTCACGACTTTCAAAAATACAGACATGTAGTCACTAGAGGGAGACATGATCTCATATAACCTAGAGCAAGTCTACCACCGCATAGAGATCAGTGATGAAAACTCCCATGGAGGAAGGCAGGTGCCAACCAAGCTCGAGTGTTATTACCCAAGTAAAAGGCTGCTCATTTGTTGAACATCTTGGAGTCGGAGTGTGCAGAGAGTGAAAGAAGTCTTCATGGACCCGCCTGGTCCTTAAGGATAGAATAAGCTATACTTTTCCATAAAACAAATCCGCGCTGGATTCCAGTGAGAAGATCACCTTTAACTAACATGACGGGAAAAGGCTTTAACTGCATCTTCAGCCAGTGCTGGTCCATGCAACATTGCTTGCCTTTCTGAAGATAAAGGGTAGACACTCTTTCTAAACCTAGAAAAATAGGCTGAGTGGCTGGTGGAGATGAGTGGAAGGACACCACAGAAAGACCTGTCTTTCTTCACTAGCTTTTATAATGTCAAAACGTATTGGTATACATTAATGGTATGCATAATATGGTATACATCAGTCACTTCTGCTGCTTGCTGTCCAATAACCATCTATTCCTGTGCTGCTATTTCTGGGCTGGATAAAAATGCTCCTCGAGGGAAGACAGTGAGGGAGGAAGGTGCTGGGAAGGCTACTGAACCATTTGCTGGCACGGACAGGAGAAGATCTGTTTTTCTGTCTGTGTAAGACCTTGTAAGGGACAATCTGTGCAATTGTTTGGCTAAGGAGAGTGGTATGCAAGGTTGGATTGACAGGGTCTTACCCCAGCAATTTACTTTAAAGTGAAAGCTTGGGTGCAAACATTAGAGGCAGATTTTGTGCCCATTGGAAAGTGCTTTGATCAAAGCACCAAGCCCAGTGCGAAGTCTGCACAAGTGTTATTATTCATCCAAAAAACAAACGCAGCAAGCCAAAGGCCCTGTCCACACTGGGATCAGGATTGGGCTAGCAACAACCATGTTGCTGCTGATAAAACCACAGGGAAACATCCCTACATCTGGAGCTTCTGTTCTGTGTTAATCCGAACTGGGATGCTGTTTAATAATCTATTAAACTAGCGTACTGCAAATGTGTGGTAAATGACATTTTTTATCATTACATTAATAATAGGTGTTATTTATCCTTTATTGCCCAGAAACATTTTAGGGACCGTTGTTAATATTTCCTAGAAATAAATGTTTATGGAAACATTAACTCTGGTTTTATTGGCCATATTTCTTGCAAAGATTCTGAGTCGTGCCTTCAAGTCTGCTAGGATTTGTGATCCTATTTTCTGTTTGCTTTGTACGTTTTGTCTGTCTATGTAATTTGAAGACAGAATTGTAGAGTGTAAGATGGAGGCAAGTATTTTTTATTTTAATTAAAATGCTAACATAAGAAATTATCTTATTGAGTGATTGTGTTGTAACACAGCCACTTGCTCTGCCATACAGTAGTTAAGTGTGATTTGATGCTTCCTCTAGAATGTTTCCTATTCTCCAGGGCTTATGTTGTAGCCAAAAATATTCCCTTCAAGCTGAAACTTGGCATGCAAAATCTCAGCTAAACTTCAGTGCTGTTTGAAACTTAAACCACAAAACTTTGCTTTCCCATGTTCAGGTTGCTTTGGGACACTGCACCTGTAGTTCCTTACGTCATTTCTTTGAGGAGTGATTGAAGAGCTCAATATCTTCCTAATATTGAAAATTAAATGTTGCTGGCATTAATTTGTAATGAGAATTCATTACTGCTGACTGAAGTAAAAAAACCTGTATCATAGTCCAGGTGAAATCTGGATGGACATACCTATATCACTGCACGTGAAGAAAAATGAATTCTTTTCTTCTGGCAAATTTTGCCTGTGTTTCTCTGCCTAAATGGAAATCTCTTCTCATTTCTGGAGGGACCGTGGCACAGCCACTGTCAAGGCTGGAGCCTGAGCTAACCAGACATTTGGTCTGATCTCTTCCCACCAGCATAGTGAACTGGATGACTGAAGCGTCTTCATATGGTGCCAACAGTGTGAATTCAGGCTTTGCACTAGACCTTAACCAGTATTTGCACTGTGGTTATTTATGTGTACATGGGATTCACATTGACTTGGAGCAGGCCAAATATGTTACTGGGCACATTGCATGTTTCCATGCCACTGACTGCAAGTACTAGTCGTAATAATCTGATGAGCCAGTTAGTTTCGGATAGACTTTTGATGTTCTTTTGATGAGCAATGTACATGTATATACAGGAGAAGAGTCATGCCCACTGTAATTTGAATATACGAAACTACTGAGTTTGGCATGTGTTCCACCCTAGGACCAACAGTGATCTGCGCAAAAGGGTTATAAAGTTGGACTACACATATGCACCTAACGTTTTTAGTCAGTTGTTTTACTAATTGATTTCAAGACATTTTTGTAACATTCCTTTCCTAGATCTTTAACATAAATTTAATAATTATACATGACTGGGAAGTGTTTCCTAATGACATTTTTCTCACTTTTTTTGTTTATAGTCCCCTTTGAAATTTCTTTGTACATAAAAACTGAAAAACACAGCGTGTATTAGACAAAAAATGTGTATGTATGAGACGCCTATGAAAAAAGGTTTGTTTTCATAGAAATAAAGAAAAAGTTCTTTCAGTATAAAAGAAAGGAGCATTCAAAGCTTTTGCAATTGGAGCAGTACTGAATGACATTTGAGAAAGGGGAAATAAACTCTGAGGTAGAAGTATTTGCCATCATTTAGGCCAGTCAAGATTCATGACAACTAAGCAAATTCAGAAGGAATTCAACAGGACCCAACACAATGGTAGAGGAAACTGAATGCTGATAACGGAAGTTCATGCATACTTGAAGGGAGAATTTGAAATAGCCAAGGAAACTCAGGGAAAACTTTAAGATATCACTGAAGACAAGTCAGTAAGAACTAGTCAGTCTATAACAGTAATTCAAAAATAGACAAAATATTAGCACCTATAAAAGTTGGACTATAAAACTATATCAATCAGTTGTAGATATAAAGCAGTGTAAACTTGATAACACCACTGTAAAGATCAGTGGTGCGTTGTCACCTGTAGCATAGCATCAGTGATGGGGACAATACAGAAGGGTGCAGGGCTAATTTTCTCCCTTCAGACAACTCTTGTATTCCTAATATATTTGTCATAATCCAGTGTTTATTTGTCAGAACAGCATAGGAAATGTGCTTCTGGCCTCAGAAACCCGGAAAATGATGTGGATTTTCTTGGGTCTATCATTCCCATGGCTGTAGTATCTGACTCAATACAAAGTTGTATAAATTCAAAAGAAAGCCTGAATTACAGTTTTCTACCTTTCTATGGGTCATGAATTCCTTTTCTCTGTCTATTTTGGGACACTAAACCTCCAGTGATTAGAAATAGATCCATTTCCATGTCACGTCACTGATCTTGCAAGAAGCAGAGTGTTTTCATCCCTCTCCAGCAAAGCATTTGACTACATGGTCAGCTTTAAGCACATCAGTAATTTAGGGGTGCTCGCTGGAACTCACATGCATAAAAATCACAGGCGTGAGCCAGGCAAGCAGAAACTTGTGGGACCACATTTTGTTGTGGGAATGGCCCATCAGAGAGCAACAGGGTGCGCTAGGAGGCATGGGAGGTCTACGAGAAGCCCACTTCTTCATAGCCACCTGGAGGCAGGAGCTTGAAAGAGGAGCTTCTTGAAGTAGGGCCAACTTTATCAGGATGAGGAACTCCAGCTCCTGATTTGGCGCTTAGCTCCCTTTCTGGGGAAAGCCTCCTATCCACTTACAGGCACTGAAGACCCAGTGGATGAAATCACTTAGGCATTGATTTTTACATTGCATGTTTCCAAAAGCTAGAAGTGACCTGTGGCATCCCAAGGTAGGCTTTCCAGGCCATAGTATACTTCATTCCAGGTCTGCTAAAGAATGGAGGCAGCCAGACAAATGTCTCAATGAGCTCAAAGGCTGGGAGCGGTACAGCTCTTCATTACTTTTGATGAGGACATACAGTGCCACCTTCCACACCAAGTGGTTTTCCTGCCTGCTGGGTGAGTAGGGGGGATACAAGATGTGCCCTGGTGAAGCAACCCAGTGTAAGGATTGAGGAGCAGGGAATGGGATAGGTCACAGAGAAGGATGGAGAATGAAGGATGGAGAAACAGCTTGGGAATGCTGATGCAGAGTCCAAAACCCACTGGTCCAAACCCACTCATATCAATGTGAGTATTTTTGTGTTCTTCTCTCATTGTAGATCAGGCCCCAGAAAAAGGCAGTCTCCTAGGTAGGTCAAGGCTGCTAGCAGGTGACTTCCAAACTTTCTAAGTCCACCTCTAAGTTTATTGTGTTTACGTGGAAGAAGAATGCTGCTAAAAATAAAGCAATGGGACCTGACTCTCTTCTCATGTATTATAGGAACCAGTGGCCTGACATAAATGGAGTGACATTCATGCAAAACTGCCATAAGAGGAATGAAACCCTGGTTTTCAGCCTTTACTGGTTAGTTTTTTTTCGTATTTCTGACAGCAGAATCAGTGAACAAGGTGAGTTAATAGTACATAAGTAAAATTGAAGCCTACAGCAATTAAATTAAAAGCTAAAAAGATTTGGAATGGTAAAACTGAATACATTTTAATTGTACATAATTATATTGAAGACTATTAAATTACCACAGTGGAATAGAAGCACAAAAAACATGATAATGAGTTCCTGAATGAAAATTTAAGTGGATAAACTGAAAAATTGCAGGTACCCCGGTGTATGACATGCAGAGTGCTCATGATATGAGAACATGAATTATTTATATCTTCTTTAAATGTAGAATGTAAATTTGTTTTGAATTAATTTCTATTGGGAAATCACTACACAGTAAACATAACTGTCTCTTAGGGCAATATTTTTCCCTTCTAATTATTATTATTATTATTATTTTATCATATTGTTGTTTGGACAAGGGAAGAAAAAATGGTAAAATTTATGGTAGTGAGTCATTTAAGTAATGGTTATATTGAAAAAAATTCAATGCTTTACTTTGGGATGAAATTTATTGTAAGCTAGAAAGCTATCAAGTAATTTAGGACTCATATTCTTCACTTTGATGTTGCTGTGCATGGACAAAGAGGTCAGTATCTGACTGTTCTTCCTACAGTAACAGAGTAAATTGGTAGACTGGTAGGGGACATAGAAGGGTCTGCCTTATTACTCTTGTGGTTTCTAGAGATTTGGGGTGAAGAGGCAGGTGCCAAGGTTTATGCTAAGGAGATTATGACCACAGAGGTAGTCAAGAATGGAAAAGTAGCCCTTGTGAGTAGTGATATATAGGATCATGATTTCTTGATCTGGAGATGTTTTTAGAGGAATGAACTACCACTATTATTACCTTTATTCTCATCTCTTTGCTTTTACCCATACAAGTGTGTTCAACAGTAAAGGAAATGTATTATTTTGGGGAGATTAGGACAAACATGCTTGCCTGTTTGCATTATTTTGCTCAAGTGACTGATGCTGTTTGCTTTGTGTCTGCAATACTGTTGGTCTAAAATGTTTGCAGTGGAGCAATGTGCATATGAGTCTGAAATAAATTCACTGGGGAATTAGACTTTATAACTGTGTTTTGTACTCCTAAGTTTAGAAAAGTTGAGGAAGAAAGCTCCTTTTGGCTTCAGAGAGGTCTTGTGCTTAGGCATCACTGAAGTGTCTTTGTCTAAAACTCAGTTACTAGGGCTGAAGCTTTCTCTGAACGGCCTGACCTTCACAACTTTTATTGATCATTTCTAATGCCACTTTACTGGCCCATTTCTTCCACCCCAGGGAATAATGATACCTTTTGGATAACGATACATAGCAAACATTGATTTTGAGTGGCAAGTGGTGGATTAAAAATATTAAATTGTTTTACCGCATATACTGCAATATTTTTTTCATTACTTATAGCTTTGACTTGCAGCCTATCTGGATCTGAAACTCTTCACTAGCTGCAAACTATGTTTTGCCCATTCCCAATCTTCTGACAATGGGAAGACGATGAGCTAAAAATGTAAAGATTTTTGTTCTTATTATTTTGGAACAACTGCTCTCCCGTTTTCTGCTGTTTTCTTTTCATGGACCATTAGCAGCTTCCAAAGGCAATATCCTTTCACTGTCACACTATGCCATGGGGTGCCATTTCAACAACTTCAGACAAGGGCATTAAGTACAATTCTGGATGAGAGTCAGAGCATAACCAAATAAAAATAATAAAGGAAAGCTTGTAAGAGCAATTTGGAATGCTGTCCTGCGCTGAATTCATTTGTGGCTTAGCAGAGAGCTACCAATCACTGGTGATCAGCGCAATACTCCACAGCACCTTATTTAATTGTAAAGTATTTCATACCCTAAGAAACATCACTGTTCATTTGCTTTTCCTTTTTCGGTGATCATCTTAGCTGAATGCTGAGGGGTGAATCAGTGGGAGGGGAAGAAAATTCATGTTTCTAATTCAAGGAGAATAAAAATGGACTTCTTGTTGTTCCTCTCCCTTTTCCCTTGCAATTAACCTAGAGTTATGCATTTCTTAGGATAGTTAAAAAAAAAAACCCTGGTGGGAGGGGAAAAAACCCTCACAATCATTCAGTAAATCTCTTAATGCATAAAAGCCAAATTCTGGCAGATGTTGTATAGCGGTACAAGCCAAAGCATCCCCCAGCCAGCAGTGGGACTGTGGGGCAGAAGCTATTTCCTTTAGCTCACCTCCCAAGAAAATGCAGGAAGGAGCTATTCTGCAGGTCCTCACAGCACCCCACATGCCATGGAGGACTTGGACTGCCTCCGTTCATTCCAGCATCCCCTGACTTGGCACAGATTGGTCTGGCACCGGCTTTTGTGTTCAGTCCTTTAACGAATTATTTGTTCCTCATAGCGGGGAAAGTCTGTAAGGTGCACAATGAACAGACTGCTCAGAGCAAGAATCCAGGCAGCCTCTGACTCTGGTCTTGCATTACCTCTCGGCACCTACTTGGTGGTGATAAATATGCCACTTAGCAGGCACCAGTAAGAAGTTGGTGTGGAGATCTACATAGGGGTGTCGGCTGGAGAGCAGATCAGTCAAGAGGCTTAAGCGTAGGCCTGGGAGGTAGCTGGGATGGCTTCTAGCCTCCACTATACTGATAGATCACTCTGGGCTAGGTACTTAACATCTGTGTATTTTGCTTTCACCTTCAGCAAAAGAAGGCTAATCTCTCTGCTCATGTATGTCAGAGTTTTCCTTGGCACCCGTCTGTGTAATACCTTAATGCAAACACGGAAGGTGTTGGGAGACTCTGCGAATGCTTGTAAAGCACGATGAACTTATGTTGGGCTAGGTGTTACACGTTACCAGCGCCTTGCCACCCGAGTGTTTACATTTGACTTGCATCTTACGTTAAATACTGTTTTATACTCTTCTCTGCTCTGTTGAGCAATGTTGAGGCTTATTATGTTTTCTGCATTATATAGAAACTATTTCCCCTTGACAAGGTAGGCTAGACAAGGGCTGGTCTGTACAGGAGACTGGACATAAATGGCAATGCCAGTGCTGTAAAGAGAAGGCTGGGGCAGTCATTCCCCCTGTTTCCTCTACATCTAAGTAGTACAGATGACTGTGTCTGATTATTTTTCTTTCTTTCTAAGTTTTTCCAATCCCTTTTGGAGCTCACACAGATTTTCAGCAACTGCAACATCCTGTGGCACAAGGGTCAACAGCTTAACCCTGTCTTGGGTGAAGATATATTTCTTTCTGTTAATTTTGAACCTGCCATTGATAGTTTTATTTGATATCCCTACTTCTTATATCAGAAGAGATAGCAGGGGGTCACTCCCTATATCACAGAGGCATTCATTTCCTGCTTGAGCAGGGGGGTTGGAGTAGATGATCTCCAGAGGTCCCTTTCAACCTCAGCTATTCTGAGATTCTCTGATTCTTGGTTTTACTGATTTCTTTAGATACCCACACCATTATCTTGTGTCAAGGTGGAAGAAACCTAATTATTTTAGTCATTCCTCTTACAACATTGTGTCATACAAAAGCTGTGTCCTGTTCTTGACCATTCTTGCCACCTTTTCATCTACCTTTTCAGTTCCACTATATTCTTTCAAAGATGGAGGGGACTAGAACTGCAAACAGTATGCAAAAGAGCAGCACATTCTGTATCTATAAAATGGTGTACTGATGCTTTTGGTTTGTTCTCTGCAGCAATTTGATCATTCTTGGGTTTGCATTGCAATTATTTCAGGTGTGGAAATAAAATTGTTACTGTGACTGAGGGTATATAAGAATCAATGATATTCTGGTACTGGGTGCTAGAACCTGCAAATAATACTTATCACTGCTGCAAGTCTGCACATAAAAGAAATGTGTATGTCCAGACCAGTGCAGCTTCCTTTCCTGTCTGCCTCGCTTGCCACTCTGCCTGCTTTATGGTGCCCCACATTTTATTTGTCACCTTCGATTGTTTTCTTCTTGTTGTACATTCGCTAGAAAAGCAAAAAGCCTCTCTAAAACTGCTGGACTGAAAATGAAATATAGGATGGCTGCAGGCTATGTTTTTCTTTGCTGGGAAGCACTACCATGATAATTGTTTCTACAAAAAGAAACTACTACTCTGGCAAAAAAAAAAAAAAAAACCCAAACCCAAACACCCTCTGTTTGCTTGAACCTACCATAAACTATTGCGAGTAATTATAAAAGCCGACTGCACAACAGCTTAATTTGACTTAAGTGGCAATTTTTTAAAGCTGCAACACAATAAAAATAGAAAACGAACTCAGTGCACAGGTTCTGGAGTTGTTAAATTTCACTTCAGGAAAAAGCTGTAAACCTTCATGGAAGGTGTTGGCTTGTAATTCACTTCAGACAGTTATAATGTTTAAAACATCTTATTTTTTCTTTTCTTTTTTTCTTCTACTGTGATATGAAAGTATAGAAATATGCAGCAGTGTCTGAAAGAAGGCTAAGCCTTTCCTCTCGTTCTCAGTGCTGGGTTCCAATCTGATGGAAATACTGCACAGAGAAAGATTATAGAGAGGGAGAGAGATCATCTGTTAACCTTATTACTTTGTTAGTCTTTTTCAGTCTTTTGTTAGTCTTTTTTTTTTTCTTGAGAAACTAGTGGTTTTTTTGAGAGAAACTAGTACATTTTTTCTTCTCATCAAACTATTCTTATGAAAGTATTGGTCTACTAGAGGCACAAATCCTTTCTGAGCTTCGATCCTACAAATTTATCCATTCTGGGTTTAACTTTAAATAGATTAGTAGTCCCCTTTAAGTCAATTGAGCTTTAGTGTGTATTACGGAAAATTAAGCCATCTGTACACACTACCAATGAAATGATTTAATTACCCAGTGTTCTGAAATGGTAAGAGAACAATTTATATTAAGCCAGTGTTTATTTATTTGAATGTGAGCTGAGGACTGTATATTATCTTATAAAGCTATTATACAAGCTTATGTGAATTGATTTATACCATAAATACCTAAAGGTTGCAAATCTATGTACACAGTTAAAATATCAAGTAAGGGATTGAAAAAGTTAAAAGTTCAGATTTTACATCCACCATCCCCTTTTACATCTCTCCTCTCACATAAGAAGCATCTTGTTCAAGAGGTTTTGAGAGTGGCCCCTGCTGCAGGAGTCCCTAAAGGTCACACAGGTCCTTCTCCAGGGAAGGAGTCATATATGGAAATGAACTTGGAAGGGAGCTTGGGCATGTTGCAGATGGTGGGTGTTTCCCAATGGACCTTTTCCAGTTTACCGCAGCTGCAGGCCAGGCAGAAGATCAAAGAGTCAGTCCTCTTACACAATGCGTAAACTCAACACTATGGAGAATCTACTCCAGACTTTGATATTATTCCTGTGATGGTATGAGACACCAGACTGCACTTTGTCCCAGGAGTTCAAGCTCAGGAAGGATGGGTATGTGAAACTGGTTTTAAGCTACGTTTGAACTTTCTCAGTTGTAGAGCTGGTGCACATTGAAGGCTGTTCTACGTTGTGTGTCTTCATTTGTCCTAGCTAGTCACCAGTAGATAAGATTACCTTCCTCATAATTCCTGTGATAATGGCTGACAGTTCCCCTGTGGAGCCTTGCCACAATGATGGTTTGACTTGGTGGCTTAAACTGATTTAAAGCTTGCCAATAGAATTACACGTGTTAGCCCATTTAATGAGAAAAATAATCCTTACCTATAATAAAGTATGTGCAAGGTGTCCATGATGTTCATTTTAAGTGGAAAATGGATACATACTCCAGAACACTCAGCCATTCCTGGAACCAGTCTTTGGTCACAGTCCCATACTTGAGGTCTTCTGTTCTTATATGAAAGGGTTATATTGGATCGTTAGTCCTCAGAATTTATGGGACTCTTGGTTTGGTTTCTACAGGAGCCCGTTAAACTGTGATGCTACCGAGTACCCTGCTGGAATTCACTTTAATCCTGAATCAAAAAGAAATATGATGGGCATAACACTGATAGTATTGTACATTTTTATAAAGATTTAGGATGTGCTGGTATTGGTGGATAAGAGGCATGTTATGGTAATAGCTGTTTGGGGGGCATTAATAGGTCTGGCAGTTGAGAACAAATAATCCCTGTACTACCCATGGGGTAGGATCCACTTTTGTAAGAAGATCTTGTACACAAACACAAGAGAGGAGGCACCTTGGTTGCAGCCCATGCCTCTCATTTCCTACCAGACGTAGGGTATGCTAATCACTTGTTTTGTAGGATCTCCCTTTCACATGGCAATCCTTAAAGACAGAATGTAATTATCTGTCACTGATGCCATCTGAACATAGCTTTCTTGGTGGTCATGTGTTGTCCTTTCTGTCTTGGCCCCGGTATTACAACCACTGCGAACAGACAGATGATGCTGGTCATAGAAAAAGAGAATAGCTTGAGAGCAGATCTTCTGTGTGCTTTGTTCCCCCAGTCAACCTTCCTGTAACAACAGAGCACATTCTCATTAAAAGTATAGCTTGGTTTTGGTCTCAACAGCAAATTGTTGTAGCTCTTACTAAGAGAACTGAAAAGCTAGAACCCAAATTGTTCATTGAAAGTTGGTGTCATTTGGAGCATTCAGACCTAGTTTAAGGCTGGCATTTAGGGGGCCTGGAAGAATTATTATCTGATCTGCTGAATACTGCAGGTAAATTCTGACATCATGTGGTGAAACATACATATATACACCATTATTTTGGGCTTCTTTTTTTGTTTTTTTTTAAAGGCCTCATTGCTTTATGGAGAAAGGAACCGTTAAAATGTAAATTAGTGTTCCTGTGCTGCCCAGTCAGGATTTGAAGACTGCAGGCCAGATTTCTCTATGGCTTGGTGGCTATGAACTCTTCGGTCAGAGTGCTGTCCATGCTGGTTAGAAAAAAAATCGGGAGGAGAACCTTTGAGATGCTGGTACAGTATGGAGCTACAGGAAATTTCTAACAGAAAATGATAGGAGCTGCCACACAATCTAGCTTTTCACAATCAGTTTTAGTTCTCTTTCATTTGGAAGAGGTTGCTATCAACAGGAGCAGGCCTGGACCTTTTAAATCATTAAAACTCATAACCTGCATATTTATTACCTGCCCACCAGCAACAACGAAGTAATTCAGGTGATGTGTTCATTGAGCAGTAGAGAACCATGTAACCTGATTCATGAAGACAAGAGACCGTAATAGGGTGATGTGCTATTATCCATTGAAATTTGCTGAGGGAGGTATGGGAGAAAGTAGCAAAATTCAGGGACTGTGAACGGAGAGGGTCCCACTTTACAGGATCCCTTTACATTATTCTGAAGGCAGATCTAGATATTTGTATCGTGCTAGTGAAAAGTTTTTAAAAGACAGCAGAGGATAGCATATGTCATATGGAAGTTACATGATAAGAAAGCAGATTCATTGAGATGATGAGGATACTCATTCAACCACTGAAAACTTTGTCCTATCGAAAGCACTTTCCCAGCACAGAGGTAGGTCCTGACTACTTTACCCCCCAGTTTAGTGGCTTAAAATGTCAAGAAAACAAATTTAAGCATTCAGCTGGGAATTTCTTTGAGATAGTCTGAATCTGGAGTGTTCACCTTACCTCCATGACAACATTATTTCAGCCAGTAACTTGTGCTCTTTCATTTCTTCTAACCTGGAAGTACCACAGGCAAAAAAACAAATTTTCCTTACTGTTTCCACTTCAAGGGAGTAAAAGGGTTTGTGCTCACACACACACAAAAAATTAAATGGCTGTGTGAACTTTTTCAAGGCTCATGAAAGGCTACATATTGATTGGGGTGAAAGTTATTGTCAGTTTTTATATGACCTGAGCTGGTTTAATATCCATAGCTGGGCTATTCCAGTCCCTACAAAAATGAAATACTGGAATTTTGGATTCAGAAACAGCTTCATAATTAGTGAAGATTAATTTACATGCTGATATGCATATGCTCACTCTTTTTCCCACTAGACCTGTCTTTGAAAAATCTTTTATAGTGCATGTGAGTGGTTCTCCTAACCTAAATATTAATTTCTTTTCCCTATCCATTAGCATTGTCCTTGGCTAAGGCAACTGCGTAAAACCAATGAGTGCATAAGGGTGAAGAGAAGAAGCTTTCTGGTTATTTCTTTTCCCCAGACATTAACTTTTTTCTTCTTATGGGAGTTGCAAGCACATGCTAAGAGTGAAGCATGACCCCCACTGTAGCAAGTGTTCAGCCCTTTTGATTTTGCTCTCAGGTTTCACTTACAACTGTCCAGAAAACTGGACAAATTGGCACAGGACCACAGCTGGGTAAGTCAGCATGGCTCTGCTATCTTCAGGGGAGCTACAGCAATGATAGTCGTTGCTCTCCTCAGTAGAACTGACTTACCCTGGCTGAGGATGGGGCCCCACTCTTTTATGGATAAATTATTTCAAGATGCTCAGAGTTGTTTTTCTGCCAGTGAGTCAGCGCAGTGGGAAGTATCTTGGACATGGTGTATCTGTGCCTTTTCGTTTGTGTTACTGAAATGTCTCTTTCTTGTCTTATGGGATTGACTCTCAAGAGTGGCCACACATGATACGGATAATACAGCTGTGAATCAAGTAGGTTATTATCTAGGTGGAAGTGGAATGCTTTCTCCAGCTTGCGATAGGGTCACTTTCTGACACTGTAGTCTTTGGTTTTGTTCTCATTTCCTGGCATATTGCTCTTTTGTAACTACTTTGGGGTTAATAGTCTTTGGCTAAAGAAGCTTGTTTGATTTTAACACTAAAGTTTTGGCTTTCTGCCTATAATCCTTAAACTATTGTGGTTTTTTTCCCCTCAAAATAATGTCTAGCAGTACGAAGCACTGTTCTCCTGAATTCTCTAGGACTTAAGAAAAACTGCATCTATTTATTACGCACACTGACTTTTTCCTAACTTATTTGACTCTACATAAAGCTTGCCATAATGTGCTTAAACGAATACATCAGAAGGAACTGCTGAAAAATTCACTTGTGTGTTGGGGACCATTATTTGTTATTACCTCACTCAGAATCCTCTAGAAAGCAAACTGCTATTTACCATGTGTTGTTATACTACTAAGGTGTTGTAAAGAGCTCCATTTAAAAAAAAAAAGATGCAGAGAAATAGTCCACCAATAAAAGGCAATATTTCCTATTTAATTCAAATACATATGTGCCAGACATGCCCACAATGATCAGGAATGCCCTGTAGTGGTTTTATATTCCTTTTACTTTATGTACCATGCTTGGACATTTCACATTTCATGACTGAATTTATGTGCAGCTAGAATAGGATACTTGGGTTCTCTTCTTAAATTTCTTAATATCCAGGTTGATTTTGGAGCTTATTCTTTGATTTTTTTTTCTTGCCGGGTGACATCATGACATGACAGCTTCTGTTCATACTCCTCTCATATGTAACACTTTCATGTCAAAAGTTCAGTGCTTCATTTTCATGGTTGTGGTTTCTGGATGTGTTTAGTTTCCTTATGTTAACATCATGTGGCTACTAATGGTATTCTTATGTTTGCTGCAGTTACAGAAGACAGTTCTGGCATTCTAGTATCGATTTTAAACGAATTCTTTGACCATTTATTTCCTAGTATTACAATCCATTATCAAGGATACTATGTAAATTTATTAATGGAGTCAGTCAAGATCTCTCCAAACCACAAACCTAAAAATTTTAAACCCCACACCTCACAGTTTGTCAAAGAAACCTTCCATTTCTCTTCCACCCATCAAAGAAACTCTTGGTTAAACAGATGTCATGTAAAAACTGAAGGCCAATGAAGGATGTAATTTTTCTGATCACTGGATTATTAATGAAGGGTTTCTGAATTTTTTTTCAAGGTGTTTGTCTCAGCAGATATCTTCTAATGATGGTCATTTCCTGGCAGACACCTCATTATGCTTCACCTTCTGTGATCTTCAGAGACCTTCCAAAGACTGAAATGGGAAAGGAGTTTCCAAATGTCAGAAGCAACAGAGAAAGTGCAGGGGAGAAAGGATTTTCTCTTTGGAACTTTTAGGGATATGTGAATCAATCTCACAGCAAAGAAGGGATCACATCACAGGTGTTCACTGTGGGAAGAAATATGATTCTTGTTCCAAAATATGAGCGTTAGATGTGCAACACTGAAACCTGTCAATCGTAACAGTGACATGCATTAAACTCTGGAAATAGGACTTTGGTGATGGCTTTAAAACATGCATTATAGCTACTGCTAATGAAGTGACAAACTGATGAAGTGGGTCACAAGAGAGGAGAGATGGTCTTCTGCCCTAGGCAGAGGAGGACAACCTGAAAGACCTTAGTTTATTCTTGGTTCTGTCACAGTCCTATGTGACCATGAGCAGTACATTTCATCCATCAGTGACTCAGTTTCTTTCTTCTACCCGTTTATCTCCTGTCTTCATTTGGGTTATGAACTCTGTAAGTAGGAAATATCTTACTTTGTGTTGAACAATGAAAATGAAACTTTAAGAAACAATAATGTAACCAAACCTATTTTTTTCATTTTTAAGAGGCTGACTCAGTTCAGTGAGTAGCTTGATGAACTCTGAAGAGCAGGTACTTCATGATGCTGTGTGTGGTCTGAAATCTTATGCAGAGACAGATTGAAATCTGATATTCTTGATATTTTACTGAAGCTTTAGGTATGAGGAATAATACACTGTCATATTAAATGATGATAGTGAGTTATTTCACCAATTTGCAAGTTCCCATAGCACTGTAAACAAAAATTAAAAAGCCCTACCCTTGGAAGACTTTGAAAAGGAACCAAATCACACAAAAAAACTTGTATTTGAGAATAGTCTAAACAGAATACTTGTAATATTATCACAATAATTTCAAAGTAAAAGGATAAAGCTAGAAAGCCAAGTATTTCATAATGAATGCAGTGTATAGCTTTTAAACAGGGCTAACATATGGACCACTAATGTGAATGTGAATGCAAATTAGATACTTTTGATTGCTTGAAATAAAGTCAGCAGAATCCAAGCTTCAAAAAGCAAATTGTGTGGATTTAACTACCTGAGTGCCACAGAAAGAATACTGTTCCTACAATATTTGCATATGAAACAAGGTAATGAAGCTAATTAAGCTAATTCTAAGGCAAGCTGCCCTAGATAACTTGAAGATGAATTGTATGTTTTCTCTGTTTTTTTCTTTTTCTTCCTCCCTTCCCTCTCCTTTCGGTTTACCTGAGTTTCTCAACCCTGGTGTATTTAACCTTTTGAGGCTACTCTGCTAATTTTGTCAGCCACAACTACAGGTGTTTTACAGGGTAACTATCGTTTTTAGAGGCAGTGCAGCTTGTGACAAATATGTTGCTTTTGAGGAGAAGCAGCACAACTGGTGCTGGCTGGAATAAGCAGTCATTAGGAACTCCTCAGCTCATAAAGTATGAGGCAAATTTAGCAGATACCATGATAGGTCTTCTAACAGGTTCTGGTTCTGGTAAATAAAGGGAGAAAATCAGAGTTTGCCTCAAACCTTGGAAATGCTGGCGTAACAGCTCAGCAGGATGCATTCACATTTCACTCCATGCTCAACCTTGCTAGGCCACAAGCAGTGGGAAAACTACAGAATAATATTTATTTTCTCCACGAGCCATTGCCCTTTGTGAGAAAGCAGCAAGCAGCTCTTGGTGAGAAGGAAAAATAACGGGACTACCTTCTGCCCCGCACCTTGCATGGCTTTTCCCTATGCAGTAGCTCTGTCGTACCTTCACCCACACCCATTTAATGCTGATACTTCTGCAGCTCTTCTGGATACTGCCTGGCATCTTCCTGCCACGTCTGGACACCACCTTAGTGCTTTAGTAGCCTACACTGTTTTCTAGCCTCCTTCCTCATGCTCAGCCTGGCACATGGTTACACCCTGCCCAAACCCCTACTAGACCCACCAGGTTTTAGGCAGCTGCAGTTCCCTTGTTATCATAACTTGGGGAAGGGTGCAGTGATCCCAAACTGAAGTTTGGGAGAAGAGGGAAATGACTAAATGAGCTCATTTGCATGTTTGCCAATCACTTGCCAATTTGCAAATATGTGAATTAGCGCATTCTGAAATTTGCATAAATTCACACATGGAGCTGTGCAAGACTTGCCAGCTATGAAACAAAAAAAAAAAAAATGTATTAATGGCTGCACAAAAAGGAAAGGAAACTGGTTCCAGAATATAAATGTCTTTATGATTACATGAAGAATGGGGACATGGCTTTTGAACCTAAGATTGTTTGTCAAATTCAGAACTGGTAAAAAAACAAAACAAAACAAAAAAACACACTGCAACACACTTAATATCAGCGGTACCCTTTTATATAAATCCTGAAACTGGGCTTCATGATTCAAAACACTGCTTCGAGTTCCCTTCTTTCTAGGGAAACTATAAAATTCAGTTGGAAAGACAAGGAGGAAAAACTCCCATGAAAACAAAAATGCAACACAGGAGGCATTGGCTAGTGTTAATGAAGCTTTTGGGGGGCTGCTTCTATCTCCTACGCTGTGTGTTTCCCACCGACAATGCTCACTCCTGGCTGCGTACTTGCACTCTGGAAATGATTTTGATTAAAGCAAGTGGGGTTTCTGATTAATAGCTGTGTTAACATTTTAAGTTGAGCCTGAAGAGCTTCCTGAACCGCTGTCTTTGCACTCCTAGCCATGCATGGGCTTAGCTAGCAAGGCCACTGAGCTGGGGCTGGAGCTCGGCTGCAGTTTTCCTCCTTCTCCCAGAGGCATCCCTGCGAGCAAGTGGCAGTGTGCCCTTAGTGCTTGGAGTTGGCCTCAGCTGGCGACTGGTCTTACTCTGAGCCATTTTTCCCATGTCTTCAGAAATTCGTAGGCAGCCTGAATAAACAGCAGTCCCTTCTTCTCGATAGGACGTTAGCTCTGGCACCCATGAGTTGCAGATTGGCTTCCTCACCTATTTCAGGGACGGCTGCTTGTGCACAGACAAGTAAAGCATAATCCTGTTCAATCCTTCGTGTCTTCCCAAGCACTGATGTCTCCAGCTAGGTATCAGTCAGCAGGCAAAACTGGCTGATAATGTCAACGACTTAGGCACAGCCTCTTCTTATATTGTGTGTTTTTACTAACATGGGTGTAACAGCCATGCATAGACAGGGCAAATAGTGATTTATGGCAGCAAAATTGGGCTTTTGTCAGTATATTCTATTTTGCTTGTAAAGGCTGAAATAATCAATACTGAAAAAGCACACGTCCAATGACAAAAATGAGAAGTACTTTACTAGTCCCGGATCCTGTTATTGTTATACAAGGTGCTTCAGGAATGGATCTAATCTCTGTTGCTAACTGTCAGCACCAAAATCTTTTACAAATTGAAAATTAAAGGTGTGGAGCTGTGTACAGTACAGTAATGTATTATCAGTGTGAGAAGTAACAGAAATCTCTGCTTTTTAACTGAAGTGAAATGGCAAGTTTGGCAGTTTTCTGAATTCTTAAAAGCAAAACTGAAAAATAACAAAATTCAAACTTGCTTTGTTATACAAAAACCTATATTAGATTAAAATTGTCTTATTTTGGAAAACTGTATTACTTTACTGAGAGCAGTTTTTTGTATAAAAAATTGCAAATAATTTATAGTGAAAATTTAGGAAAGCAAGTTAACTATTGGGTATTTTAGATTAAATTTGTAAAAATTTACACTGAAATGACTGAACATCTTTATTCTAAAATGCTCTAATGCCACAGACTTCACAAACCTTGCTAAAGCTTTTTGGACCATTTGTTGCACAATATGTAGAACTTTCTTTTTCCTTGATAGAAAAGGTTGCAATAAATTAATCCCTAGTTACCTTGCTACTTTACTGAAATCAACAGAGGTGTACATATATTTAAAGGACTGTTTATCAGAAAGAATGTGAGGTTATGGCATGCATGGGGAAAAACAATATGAAAACCAGTACTCCATTGTACTTCCAATATGACTAAAGAGACTTGCAGCCCTCAAACTCTTTCAGGTTTTTCCCTCCTTGATTTAAATGTCATACTTAAGGCTGAATATGTTTAGATGCTACTGTCACTGACTACCTTGTAGAATACAGTAATTAATTTACTAATGTTCCCTTTGGTATGGATGACACAACTGGAAATCTGTCCAGGTATAGACAATTGTGTAGAGGCAGAGAAACATAATCCTGTTGTCCCTGAAGTGACAGAATACTTATTTGCTACAGTTCCTCTGTTTCTTCCTGTGAGAGTCAGTAAGTATTTCAGTTTCTTTCATTTTATTTACTTTCAAGTCATGGTCAGATTAGAAGATTCATTTGTTTCCTCCCTACTTTAAAATCTATGAGAGCAGAGCTGGGCTGCTTCACTTTTTAAAGATCTTTTAATTGCACCAATGAGTTTCCTTGATTTTCAAATCTCCAGTGGAGGCATGGGCAGAAGTTGGAATGGTTTTATTTGCCTTGGACAAATATATCCACTTTGCACTAAACAAGTGGTTTATGCATATAACTCCAAAGCACGCACTGTTTCTGCACAGCCTCAGCTGTCCACAGCAATGATGGTGGGGATCCTGTGCTGTCAATCACCTGTGCACCCAGCAGAGTGCATGGGTAAAATCTGCTTTGCACACAGAAGTGCCCCAAGTTTTCAGCAGTGCTGGGTATTCTTCACCTGAAACAGGGAGGAGCTGACAGGGTGCAATACCTTGCCGGAACAGGAACGCATTATGCAAAGCTCTTCATGCAAATATGAATATTTGGGATGGTCAACTCTGGGCAATTTGCCCTTATTTAGGTTCTGTTTCTGAGCACATTCTCTATCCTTCAGAAAGGAAGGAAAATGATGTCCAGTAAACGAGGCCTGGGAAGAATGATGTGCAAAGCTTTGTGCTGCTCCAGACTTCCCAGGTGGCCTGAAGCAAGTTGCTTAGCTTCTCTGAGCGTTTGTTGTCCAGCCACATTAGGAAATTATAGTACATAAAGATTGTGGGGTGCTTAGAAGCTATTATAATGGAGATCATGTGTATAAAAGTACCGCAGAAATAAGTTAAGTGCAACTGGCAAAGGGTTATGCATGTTTCCATACCCTGCAAATAACTAGGTTAACTTTGGATAGGGATTTCTTGTCCAATTGTTGAGGCTAATAGATGTCAGTGGGTCTATCTAAACTTGCAGGCTTTAAGACTTCACTGCCTCTCCAGGCTTTTTGAGTTAAAACATAGGAGGTTAGTATTTAGGACTAGGCAGTATCCTACCTGTCAGTGAAGCACATAGCAGACATGAGGCTGTTATGCAATCACTTAAAATACTGATCTATAGCAATTTGGAAAATCCCATATGTAATCTTATCTGTGAGACAAATGCAGTATCATTCCACTGAGAGACAAAATTTCCCTACATGTAGTTATTATCCTAGCTGAACAGGGGGCTGTTGGAAAACAAAGCAGGAAAACAACTCAGCAGATCTAGGCAAGCATCTTCCCAGCAAACATTTGTCAGTAGTTATCAGATTTATCAGATATCCTTCCACATTCATGCTCCCAGCTGAAGCTGTTTTGCAAGAGATAAAAAGGGCACGAGTGACTTGTTAGCAATTTAGTGCCTTAGCGGAGAAGCAGCAAGAAGGAAGGAGCAATGCTCAGAAGCATCTCTGAGCCCTGTGGGACCATCCAGGAGGGAGGCCAAGGGGAAGGGATGACCCAGGTGGGCAAACTCAGAGCCCTTTCAGTGGGTTCTTGTGTTTCCCTGAGTGCAAAACTCACCCAAGGCTACTAACACAACCAGCTTTTAGAGAGCAAGGGAGGAAAGGCGGGGAGCTGAGACCTGTAATGCCTGCTTTGGCTTTTTACCTGCCTCCTGGCCTGCTGGATTATTCGGGTGCAGCTCCACGCTGGGGTGACAGCCACCGTATCTCCCTTTCCTCTGCTGTTCTCGTTGGCTGCATACAGGAGATCACCAGCTTCCCCTGCCTGGGGCTTGGTTCTGCCTGCCCCCCCTTCTGCAAGGTTTCTTTAACATCACATGTGCAACCCAGAATTTACAAGTGGTTTCTCTTTCTCTCTTACTTGATTCTGCTTCATCTTGCCTGGGAAATAAGGAACTGCATTTCAAGCACAGTAATGCACTTAAGCATGGTTTGCAATAGCTTTATGTATTTAATAAAGATGTTTCGTAATGGTTTTGATGCTTTAGCCTGTCACAGTCACAACACTTTAAATAATATTTTCTTCTTTTGTACTTCAGCGCTGGCCTTTCCAGTCTCCATCACAATTGGAGAAAATAAGGGTAAGAAATAGAAAGAAAACAACTGAATATGATCTTTAACAGTTCCCAAAAGGTCTGTGATCAGATTTGTTTCAAGTTCTAGTGAAAGTTTGAGTCATTTCTTATTTAGCAGCATTGTTTTGCTTTCTCTGAATTAATTCATCCTAAGGCAAAATTTTCTTTGGATCTTTCTTGGTTGCATTTTAACCCACTCATAGAAAATACGATAGTCTAGTGATGCACCAATTTTTTGAATTGCCCGTAGTTTAGAGGTCTACTGAGTTTAACCTCTTTGGTCTCTGGAATTAATTAGTATTTACACTTTGCCTGATCTCTGTGTATCCAGATTGAACTAGGTAATGACAATAGTTCTAATTCAGAAACACATTTACTTATGTATTTAAATCCTATGGCTAACCATGCAGTAAAGTGCTGAACTGACATGGGGTGTCAATGAAACTAATCAAACTGTGAGAGTTACTTTTTATTACAAGCATGGACCTAGTGTGTTTTCTGGACAGAAATACTTGCACTGCCCAGTAAGCCTATGGTATTTGGGGAGCATCAGATACATTGCATGTGTGCAGACAGTCTTTGTGGTAAATACTGCACCAGTCTGATGCATCTTGGAAGAGACTGATTGAGTTACCTGTTCTGTAAGATTTATTTGTACTTGCATATTGCTCTTCTCCAGGCATATATTACGGCAAAACTTTGTATTCCTCCAGGTGGGAGAAGAAGGCATGTCTGAGGGACCCCAAATACAGAAGAGCTTTATGGAAACAACAGATAAAGGTTTTTGTTTGTGAAGAATTTAGCTGCTTAGGTGAATACAAGGGTGACACTTGAGGTTGTTTATTGAGTGAAGGTGACTTTTCCTTCTTTGATGAAAGCAATAAAATCATCCTACATAGACAAGTAAAAATGACAAGAGGTTTTGTTTGTGCTGCTCCATTCTATGCATTAAGAGTGTATTAATTCAGCTTTAAAATTTAATTTAACATATTTTTAATTCAGATAGAACAAATGTCAAATGGCATCCTTCCTGAAAACTTAGGATATAGCAGCTGAAAAGAGTTTTTGCAGATCCTTTCTGTAAATGGTGTCACTGCTATTGCTGGCATTGCTATATGAATTATTGAGAGGGTCACTGGTGAGGAGTAGACATGTTTTGACTTCAGGCACTTTTGGCATTTGGAAATACTCTGTTAAAATTTATATAGCTTCCATATACTGTAGAAGATACAGATATAATATTATAGACACAATACCAGCAAGCACTTTATGCAGCTGAATCCACAAACTGAGTAGATTAAGATACTAAGGAGTAATTATGTGTTTTGTGACTTCTGAGGTGTACCTTCCCACCTCTGTGAAGAGTACCTTGCATGCAAAAGTGCATTATTTTACAGGCGCAGTTCTAGAGTTTTTAAATAATGCACCAATATGAAATGTCTGCTATTGTGAAACATACTTACAGGTGCTCATGACTTCCAAACCTTCTCTTATAGCTGTGCCAGTCATCACTATCCTTGCTTACCAGTTAAACCTATGTCCTTGTTACGGACATTGGAGGAGACAGAACAAGTTCGGGTAAGGTTCAGGACAGCGTTGGTCAGTGAAATAGCTGCCTGTCTCAGTCAGATAGAAAGGCCTAGAGAAAGCAGGATGAGCATTTCTAGAGTTTTCTCCCACCAATTAGAAATGCAGAGAAAAAATTGAAGGCATTTTCCCACTAAATATTTTCTTCCAGAAGCAAATGGGAGAATGTTTAGATTGTTGATTCAAATCATGCTCTTGCTGGTGTACTCCAGTCCTTCACGTGGATGTATTTCAAGTGCTATTACCAATTCCAAAAAGTGTTAGTCCCTTGAAGCGCCACTATGTTGAAAGTAAATATGTCATTAGTACTTAATATTCAGGTTTGTTATGTTGAGTAAGTATTGGGCTGCTAGGTTCACTTTCCAAACTTTTTCTTTAAAACCAGGAGTTTCTTCCTTATCTATATCAGAGCATTAGGAGTGGGATGTATCTCACCTCGCTGCAGACATTTACAGTGCAAATTTCTATGTCTGAGCTAGCGAGCCTGGGTCCCTTTGCAGTCAGTCATGGGAAATGAGTGCTTTAAGGCTTTAATTTACCTGGCCTAGCTTAGACCTCCATTTCATGTCCTAGAAGTGCCTTTTCTTCTCCACCAACTGGGAAGGTTGTTCTGGGGTCTAGCTCAGCTATCAGTTATTCATACTGTGAATGCTACATTTGCACAAATGAATCCCATTCTAGGTGTCTACAGTTTCAGAGTTTGGGTGTAATGTTCCTTTTGTTTTCATGTAAACAAGAGTGATTTTTTTTTTTTTTTTTTTTTTAACTTTTGGTCCCCCCCACCCTTTCTCTCTTTTTGATCTCTATCAATATGTAAACCTCACTCCAAACTTGATACTTTAGTATGCCATTATTCAAAAACAAAGGTTTTTACTGATTACTTTATAAATATACTAATGGTATTTTATGTGTACTAGCTAAACTATATATACACCATATTTCTCATTCTTAAAGAGCTCAGATACTTGTTTGTATTAACAGATAAGTAACAAGCATAGATATTTTAGTGTTTCCTCTAATTCCCCCTACTTTAGGGGAGAAAAGGAAAAAAATTACATTTCTTGAAAATTTTGGAAGTTTTATACTTCTGCTTTCAGCAGAACCTGTAGCATAGATGTTTTCAAGTCCTTTGTAGGTTTTCTGGCAAAGGCAGTTTTTAAGAATAGATTTACTTGAACAAAGTGAGGTAGCTGTGTGAATGTTCTTAAGTGTGAGGTATTACACAGGAGATGTTTTGATGGGGCTTGTTCAAAAATATGGCATCAGATTGGAAGATGACCTCCCCATTTGAGATAGTGTCACCTTTTCCATTCCTTGATCTTGCTCTGTTGGGGCTAGCCCTTAGCATTCAGGTGTCATGAGTCAAGCCTCAGAAGAACACTAGAAAATGGCTTTGAAAATAACAGGCTTTGCATGCTTTTCATTTGTCCTTTTGCAGTTGCTTTTGTGAGCTTTTTTCTCATACTAATAAGGACCACCAACATACTTTCTGATCTTAATGAACAGCTGAGATTCCTAAAGATTCATGAGACCCCAGTAGCTGGAGCTTTAGGAAGAATGTCATGATATAATTGTGATACAGTTGTTGTAATCATGATATATTCATGGGAGCTAGCAGCTGTAAGATGGAGCTGGAGCTGAAAGCGTATGGGAGAGCCTCCACTTTCTCCAGGTACTTTGGGCTAATGGAGCTTTAGCCTCCTCTCCTTGGTACTTCTTCGGAGGACTTCCTCTGGGTTTGTGACACAGCATAGCCTCCTCGCTGGACACCTGTACTTCAGCTGCACCTGGCTCTGGCAGAGATTTGATTTTCCTGCAAACTGATTTTCCTTCTTGATTTTCCTGCGAAGTGCTCTTGTTCCTCTCCATCCTCTGGGTTTAGAAGACCTCTTTTCTCGGCTGTAAGATCTAAAAGCTGCTTCTGAACGTTTCATCAGGAAGACGAGCAGCCTTCCCCTGGTTAATTTGTTCACACCAGTCTGGGTGCGCATGTCTTGTCTTTGCACAAGCTAGGTTGCCCCACTGTGCGAGTCCGGGCGTTTCTCTGCGACTGGAGCTCAAGGAATCCAGAAAGGACAGCAGTATCACTTCCATTTTGACGTGCATACCCATTAAGAGGTGATCTCTGAGCAGCAGTGGGACTTGTAATCATAATTTCTTGTGTGCCACAGTGACCATTTACATTTTGCAAAAAAGTATCCCTACAGAATTAATTTTCAGCATTGGGGAAATATGGGCAGCTTTTTATAGTTTGATAATTTATCAGGCTCTCTCCTGCAGTCCTTTGCTGGCTGGCTGCTCTAAAAGCACACAGTCAACAAGAGAGCAGTGAACAGAAATATTTTCAAGAGCAGATGGGGTGTACCTTCAAAAACCAGGATTGTCCCAGTGAAGCTGGGACATCTGGCAACCCTAAAAAAACCCAAACTAGATGAAATAAAAATTATGAGATGGAGGACCAGAAAAATATGTCTTTGCATTGATTAGCAGGCAAAGTAATTAATCTCCTTCAACTCCCCTTTCAGTCCTTGGTGTAAAACAAGGAGAAATAGGGATATTATTGCTTTGCCAAGCATTAATTCTTGTATAGTAATTGCTGAGCTGTGTTCTCAAACTTAGATGGCATTTTTCACGTCCTTTCCTCCTACTTTCCTGATGCCCCAAACATCCACAATAACAGTCTTCATGGCATTTATAAACAAAACAAATCCCTCGATATCTTTGTTGCTGGACCTAATTCAAAGCTTTCTCGTCTTTAAGGTGCTTTGGATCAAACTCCAACACATCTTTGCTGAGAGTGTTATAGTATAAGACACCAGCCTGTCTGTAGTTGAGCTTGGAGCTGACTTTCCATCCTGGGACTGCTTTTTAACAGGCTGGCATATATCGTCCTTCTCAAAACACCAGACTAACTAGCCTCATCTTTGCGGTTTCACCTTCATCATCTGGTCTCACAATAGGTTTTTGGGGGAAAGTTCACTTAAATGCTGCCTGCAAAAGACAAAGTCAATTGATCTGTCAGTTCAAGTAATTCACAAGGTATCTTGCTACAAAAGTCTAGAAGGCCAAATTAATTCTAAAATTATTTTCCTTGCATGCTAATAATTCAGAAATGTTGTCTACACCTTTACAATATAATACATGCTTACAGCATTTATACAGTGTCTAGTGCAGTGGGATCCCGTCCCTTGTTGGGGTGAAGAAAAAGATCGTGTTAAGTTACAGATGGTAAACTCTGTGGATCTGTCAGCAGCTCACCCAATATGTCCATGATGGAAATTCCTGGTTTCAGCAAGGAATTGTATACTAAAGAGATGTTTGGCCAAAGACTGCAGGTATTTTTAATAGACGTGTGACAAGGTGGAGGGAAATGTCTTTCTAAACATCTTGTTTACATCTAAGCACCATAAGATTTCAAGACAACCCAAACAATCAAAACTCCCTGCTATCCAGTATAGGTGTGTTTTTCCTCTATCATTGTATGAGGGTTAGTCACTATTGACTCGCCTTTCCCCTACTTCTAGTTATTATCTGAATTGTTGTGTTACTCACAACATTCAGTTTGGACAATCACATGTTTTATCAAATTATTTTATCAACAGTACGAGTTTAATGCTTTCTCAGTTTCATCTCATAAATGTCCTTATAGGGATTTCTTAATTTTTTTCTTTTTTTTGTAATCTCTGTTTCCCTTTCTAAATATGAGTTCTTCTTTGATAAAGCTAAAAAATTAAAATCCTGAAATCTAAAGATCCTAAAATCTAAAAAAAATAGATCCTTCCTAAAACTCTAATGTTAGTATATATTAATTCATGGTTTGATCCTAGAACGAATGGAATATATTCTTGAAAAGAAAGTTTGTGTGTGTCCCTGTGTACACAGTCTATTTGTCAAACATTACTGCCATGCCATTTAGATAGTGTATCTGAGGGTAGGATTTGGCCTTCTGTGAAAGGAGTCACAGATGATGCTTGTAGGCATGTGGAATAACAGGGAGAAAACAGATGGCTCCCATTTACCAACTGCATTTTTACTGAGACTTGTAAGAAGTTTTATTGTTGCATAGGCAAGTTTTCCCCAGAAAAATATAATTTCTCAGCAAAAATATTCAGCCCATCAGAGTTGCTTAAACTGACCAAATCCATACACACTAATAATGTGAAAACTGGAATTCTGTTGATATTTCATAGCACAGACTGAATTTGTTTGACCAAATTAAGTACAGTTTATTAAGCCTTTTAACAGTCTTTATACCCAGCCCAGGATTGACGAGGAATACCCAGGTCATTGGGACTGTTTTTTAAGGTATTCCCGTAGATAAAAAGACAGGACTTTTCATGAGCTCCTTTAACTCATTCTTGGGTGAAAATGACATCTGCTGGTAGAAATTTGCACATTAATCAAGTATTATCCAAGTCTTTTCATACATATTTGTGTCCAAATGCTGTTGCCCTGCTTTCTCAGTCAATTTTCTTGCAATGCTATTCTAAGGGGAACTGAAATGTTTCGGAGATGCCGTATGCTATAAGATTGTCAGCTGTCTTCAGTGCCAAGAAGGTATAGACCAGGAGAATATTAGGGAAGATATTACAAATGCTGAATTACTGAAGGACAACAGAGTGACCCCAGAATATTTAGTCTTATATCAGGTATTTCAACTGTCGGCCCCACTTCTGTGGCATCCCGTCCTTACCTCTCCTTAGAAGTAATGAATGGCAAGGATAAAATTAGATCAAACAAATGATAGTAGAATCATTTTAATTTTTTCTGCACAGAAGATGGATTTGATATGAAAGAAAATCATCATTCTTCATTTAGTAACAGGTTTTGTCTTTCCGTATGATGCAAAAAGTTTGTGGTCTGATTCATGTTTATAAAATATGTCATTTTATACCTCTTTGGGAATCTAGAGGGGACTTAAACAGTGGATGATAACAAGCTCCCAGCTTTGCATGGATGGTGGCATTAATCCATATCCACACAAGGAGAAATAGAAAATGGTGGCCGCATAGATCTAGATCACACCAGTTTTGAAAATGTTACTTAAAGTGACAGAACCATTTTCTAGTCATCAGCCACTATTTTTCGATGCAAATGTCCATTCAGTTTTGTTATTGGCAAAGATCTGAAAGTAATCAAGAAGAAAAGGTTTTTTAATCCACTCTTTTTAATTGCTGAACAATGTTTCCCATTTAGAACACAGTAACAGAATGGGAAAATGGGATGTGAAAAAATTGGAGTGTCTCATAAATGTGCTTATTTAAAACAATAAAAAACCCACATTAAAAAAATCCCAGCTTGTGAAAGCTACATTCTCATAAGAATCTCAGTTTCAGCATAGCTCTATTTTTCACTAGGGAAAAAGTTCTTCAGAAATTTTCCAACCAGCCGTCTCTAGGGAGCATGTAGTCACAGGACAGAGCCTGTAATTTATATGCTGTTTTCCCAGATTCCCTGTAGCACTCTGACTTGGAATCTTCTGTGTGACAGAAAGGGGGCAAAAAAGGAACAGAGACCCCAGAAGGAGCTCTTTGTGCTGTGGGCGGCAGGAGAACAAGTATTATCTGTTCCCCATTCCAAATTATGTTCTTCACATTTCTGGCTAACTTCTCACAATGTTGGAAAAAAATACACTTTCAGCACTTCCCTATAACTTCATACAGCCCCCCCCTCCACACACATGCCCATAGATACACAAACTCATGCATGTATGCAAATCATTCCTTATTAATGACTGTCTTGTTGAAAAATGTTCTCTCTCTTTTTTTTTTTTTTTTTTGGCCTACTGTTCCAGAAATAGCTCTGAGGGGAATAGTTTCACTTCAATGTCACAGGTCACCAACCAAACTTTCACTTCTTATTTGTACAGAAGGCATGCATGGCTTTGGATCTCCCATGAAGAAGCTGAGCTATCTGATTTTTTACGTGAGATGGGAAAGGAAATACAAAAGTATCATTGAAGCAAAGTTAGCAGGCTACTGCTGAAAGATGGAGGTCCTGGATCAAGATAGTACTTCAGCCTGTGCTTAATTTCAAGAGCAAGTCTGCTTTATCAGCAAAACAGTTAAAGCCACGCCAAATACTAAGCATGTGCTTTGCTGCTTCAGAGCCTAAATTCTGTTGCTGGTTGCTCTGAATCCGGTGGGGATGCACTGTGGTAGAGGAGGGAAATTTGGCCAACAGAGCGTTTGCAAATCCACTCCATCTACTGAAAATGTAACCTCAGATTTGTTAGTGCAATCCTGCAACCTTTACACTGGGAAAGATGACATCCCTCCTGTTATGAAAGAGCAATATTTTAGTACCTGGCCTTTGGAATAGCTCTTCTCTGACTTGTGTGGGACATGTGGCAGGTCTGTGGGCTCTCACGGTGACATTCATCCTACCCAGAATGTAAGGACGAAGTCTATCCACCCTAAAGTCCCAAAAAGGCTTTCTGTGTACAAAATGAGAGAATATATAGAAGGATGTGAATTTGTTGCTGTGGATTTTTTCCCTCACTGAAACCAGAAAGTGTCCCTATAAACCTAAGGACCTAAATCTAAGTTGTGCTAAGGCAGCACAACTTGGCAAATGTACTGATGATGAGTGTGTTTGTTAGAAACATATAATGTTTGTTCCTCAAAAAAAGACAAGTCTCTTGCAGGGCATGACTTTTCTCAAAATAATCTAAGATTAAGGAGGGGAGAAGAGAAAGGAGTTAGACACAGGCCTGGTTAGAGCATTTTCTGATATTTCTCTCATTAAAAATGTTCTGCCAAAACCAGAGCATTTGGTAGAAATAGTTCATTTTAATTAATTCTTGACCTGAAACTCTTTAGGATACCCTTTCTTGTGATCTTGTTCAAAATATTGCATTATAGCATTTTCATCACAAGAAATTTTTCTTTTCCAGTCCAAAAGGTCTTTCCACATAGAAATGTAGTCAATTAAAATACTAATTTTCTAATGTGAATGGAGACAATAAAATTAATTGTTTTGATTTTATTGAAATAGAAAAGTTTAATGGGTTTGAATGAGTTTTTAAAATTTCAATTAGTACTTTTTGGGAAAAGCGTAAAATTTTAAAATAAGAATGGGTGGAAAGATCTGAAATCTAAAAAAATATTCAAAGGATTTTGTATATGCAGAGAATTTGATGTTTTGAGAGAAAATAGAATACCATCTGACACAATCAGACACATACTGGAGGGAGATATGCCTTTGAAACCTAGTTTCTAAAGCCTGATGATAATCATCTTAGAAGGATTTTTTTGTATGTTCACTAAATTACACTCATGGTAATGATAAATTGCATTATACTGGCTGTGGCAGAGATACTGGGGTACAATATTAGTTGGTTAGAAAGGTATGGAGCAGAATCACAGAATGGTTGAGGTTGGAAGGGACCTCTGGAGATCATCTAGTCCAACCCCCCTGCTCAAGCAGGGTCACCTAGAGCACATTGCACAGGATCATGTCCAGGCAGATTTTGAATATCTCCAGAGAAGGAGACTCCACAACCTCTCTGGGCAACCTGTTCCAGTGCCCTGTCACCCTCACAGGGAAGAAGTTTTTCCTCATGTTCAGAGGGAACTTCCTGTGTTTCAGTTTGTGCCCGTTGCCTCTTGTCCTGTTGCTGGGCACCACTGAAAAGAGTCTGGCTCCATCCTCTTGACACCCTCCCTTACAATGTTTGTACACGTTAATAAGATCCCCTCTCAGCCTTCTCTTCTCCAGGCTGAACAGACCCAGCTCTCTCAGTCTTTCCGCATAAGAGAGATGCTCCAGTCCCCTAATCATCTTTGTAGCCCTTCGCTGGACTTGCTCCAGTAGTGCCACATCCCTCTTGTACTCGGGAGCCCAGAACTGGACGCAGTACTCCAGATGTGGCCTCACCAGGGCTGAGTAGAGGGGCAGGATCACCTCCCTCGACCTGCTGGCAACACTCTTCCTGATGCACCCCAGGATACCATTGGCCTTCTTGGCCACAAGGGCACATTGCTGCCTCATGGTTAGCTTGTTGTCCGCCAGCACTCCCAGGTCCTTCTCTGCAGAGCTGCTTTCCAGCAGGTCAACCCCCAACCTGTACTGGTGCATGAGGTTATTCCTCCCTAAATTCCTCCCTAAAGAAGCTGATTTATTGCTGTTGACCTCTTTAATTTGATTTTTCTCATTTCACCTCTTTAGTACAATGGTTCACTGTATCCTGAAAATAAAGACAAGTACAGATAAATTGCTAATCCAAGCTGTGTTTTTCACTCTTTAAGAACCTGGGTTTCTACCTAAGGTAAAATTCTAACATACTAAGCTTGGGAGAGTGAGTTTGCTTCCATTTTAGCTGTGATGTTTGAGTTGCTTATACGATAGCCTCCAAGCTGTGGGGATGGATTTGTTATGTGAACATCATGTAACACAAGTCTGCATTAGGAGATACCCCTGCAGGCTATGGTGGGCATCTTGCAGCAATACCAACTAATGTCCCTAAAGCTGGTTATCCTTTGGAGTACAGCAAAATGGCATGCAATGGTACAAAATAGTTAGTCCTGTACTTTGGGAGTTTGATGGAGCTCCGTGCAGCTCTACTGAGCTTATATTGCTTCAACTTCTGCAATCTACCCTCAGTGTGAGCGAGGAGGGATAGTGAATGGTTTGAAGTTACTCATACATATGAAACCAGGGGGTTGTGTTTGGGACTTCCTCTCTGATGATGTGAGAAGTAAAAAAATGTAGAAGACTGGGAAGAAGAAAGGGGGAAGGATAAACTATACTTAGTGAATGCATGTGTTATTTATGTTTATTCATGCATGCTAACTAGCTACTTTTATAGAGAGTCAGATGGTTCCCAGGCTTTTCTTCCATCTTGTTATTCTAGTCTTTTCTAATCTGGTTTAATTAACCCATTTGACTCTACTTTCATGATCTGCCTATTTCATGAAGCCCATTCAGTATGAAATTGGAGCTTTCAATACATATTGAGAAAGAAATTATGAAGACTTTTCTGGTCAGGATTCCTGTCAAAGGGCTGCTCTGAGGCATCTTTTCCTGCTGGAGTGTTGCTTTCTGAGATTATCAGTAGCCTATGTTTGCAAAGGAGATGTTTCATTGCTAGTGAGGATTGACTTTAGATGACTACAAGGAATATTAATGTGTAAAGTGGTATGTACACCTTCACATACTGGGATATATGTGCCAGAGTACTAGAATCCTTGTTTTACAGGAGGTGCAGCGTAGAGTCAAAGAAGTTAAATTATTTGCCCAGGTTATTTAGTGAAAGTCAGTGGCTGGGCCAGGCAGAGTCCATATTAGTTGGACTGTTCAATAATCATACCTGCAGTGTACTGGGGCTGTTGAAATTGGCCTTGGGCTTTCAGATGTGCTCCTGGCTGATGTGGCACATCCTGTAGCAGCTATGTGTTTGGTAATATCATGCTGCTGAGGGTAGCTTTGTAAGGTTAGATTTTTTGTTTGTCAGGCTGTTTATTTGCTTTTTTCAAGTCTGATGAGAGCAGCTTTGCAGACTTTGGCTGTGTTGTTATTTCCATTAGTTTTCAAGTGCTGAGTTTGTTTTTGTTAGTTTTCCTGTTTGTTTTAAAAATCTTGTTTGTTCTTGGGATTGATGTTCAAGCATGCTCTGTGCCATTTCCATGTGTCATGAAGGCACCAGGAATTTTTATCACTCTGATAAACTCAGTAGCCATCACTCTCCTCTGGCACTTGACTAACAACTATCCTTGGGCAGATTGGCTCTTGGGGGCATCTGGATCTTCACACCTTTAGGAGATGGTGTGGACTGACCATGTTAAGACAGTCCAATTTTGATGCTGTTGGGACCTCCTCCCAGTCAGTGTCATCCTCATCCCAAAAGATTGCATCCCCCCGAAGGCAGCAATCAGGCAACCAAGCCCCGCTGCCTGCACAAGACCAGCACACAGAGCGAGACTGTTGCTGTTTTCCTGCAGGAACAACAGTGCCTGGATGCTCAAGAAGGGACAGTGGCAGATACACAAGAAGGCCTTGGGGTGTTTGAGCAGCACCACTGCATGAAGGGCTAGTCTCTGTCTCCACTGGACAAAAAGTCAATGGGTAAGAGAGAGAAAGAAGAAACACCAGGACAGAACCAACGTGCAGGCTGGTGACTCTTGGACTTTCAGCCCAAGGCAGTGGGAATGTCATCATACAAGTTACCCATCTTGCAAGAGCACAGTTTTATAATTGCCTTGAATTTTGCTGGAAGTTTGGTTATAGATAATTATGCAAGGTTAAGTCATTCAGATAATTTTAACTCATGAGAAAAATGCACTTGCCTCTCTCCCTTGCCTCTTTAACAGCAACTTTGGATCCTTTGGGGCAATATACAATAAAATGTCTTGGTGATGTTGTTACTGCACTATGTCACTTCAGGGCAGAGTGTAGGTCTCTCCTCAACATGTAGGATTTCTTTAATTCCAAGTTTCCTAGACTTCTATTTCTGAAATCTAGTTGCAACATCCTGTTCATTTTGCTTGACCCAAAATTATGATATATCCTCTCTTGCTCAACACACTCTTCACACAGTTCTGTCTGGATTGTAAAAGGTGACCCACCATTCCTCCTTCAGATTAATGGATCTGCTAAGTGATCCTAGCATCAATGAAACTGGGAGTTTGGAAAGGTGTTCGAAGCTTGGCCCCGTAACAAGCTTAAGTTTACTTGGGGGTGTATGGGACAATCGACTCTGGCTGGGTTTAGTCTCTGAAGAGGATAAATCTGTGTTCCTTGAAGCTAGCTCTTGGTCAGGTACACCTTCTCCCTGAGAAGCAGTGGTGCACCGTAGTCATCCTTCCCAGATGACTGGCCCTTCCCCTGCACGTTCCTTGCCAAGTTGGTTGTCACCAGCAGCAGAGGAGGTAGCTAAGGTAACAGGCAGCAGCTCTGCCTGTGCTCCTGAGCACACAGTCCCAGGCACCTCCTCGGTAGGGCTTTCTGCTCTGCTGCTTCCCCCTGCTCTCAGGACTCCTTGTCACATCTTTTTTTTGTTTGTTTCAGCCATAACTTTTCTCCCAACTCACTGCAGCGAGAGGGTGACTGGGGGCTGCTGGGGAAGGAGGAGGTAGAGAGAGATCTTTTGGTGGGAGAATGGTGGAAGAAGGACACTGTGGGGAAGAATGAGAGAAGGAGGACTGGATCTCAGAAGAGAATGGACTGGAGAGTGGGACTCTCTTCAGTGAGGGACAGGGAAGGGGAGGGATGGGGAAAAGAGTCATTTGGAGAAGTGCTTTCTCCCACAGCCCTCCTGAAGCTCTCCCAGCCCCTGTCATCCCACTGTCCCCCCTCTCAGCTCCCATCCATAGCCCTGGTATTGCACCAAGTTTCCTAGTCTCCATCCTCACCCTGGAAATCCCCTTGAAACTACCACTTACTCCTCCCCCTCTTTGGAAATGCTCAGTCACTGTTTCTTTGTGCTGTCCTTTGGAGATCAGTACTTAATTTTGCCAGGGCTGCTCAACATCTTTGAGCCAGGTCTGGTCCTTGGCATAAGGAGCCTCATCCAGAACAGCAAAAAGCTTGGTTAGGGCCTCCCCCAGTTCTGACTGAGACCTTTCCCTGCACTTGCAGCTGAGGGAGTTTCGTGTTCACACATGATCCTGTGCATAGGTAGGTTTAGTTCTGCCTTTGCTTGCGGCATTGGTAGGGCAGTAGCCCCAAGAGCAGAATGCTCTGGCCTCTAAAATCTGGGTCACATTAACTTCCCTCACCACTTTAAGAAAGAAACTCAACACTGCAAAACTTCCTGAACATGTCTGTTCTTGAAAACACTTAAGCGACGCAGAGCATATTTGAATAACAGGTTTCTCTTCAGCATGAATGGGTGGAGATTATGAAAATATCAGCTGAGGTTAGGCAAATGTTTGTCCTCTCCCCTTTAGGAACAGGGAATGTTGTGACAGATTTTCGGAGGTGTTGAGCAAAGATGGGAAAGCTGGCTGGAGAGTTTCACCTATTCACTTTCTGGCTTCTGAATGCATATTAGAGCATGCTTTGCAGTATCCATACTGGCACAGGTAAGGCTTGTTTACTTTCCCTTATTCTTCATTAAAGCTGTATTTGTATTGTAAGCCTACGCCAGATAAGCACTGCTGGCAGAAGAGTGATGCCAAGAAGAGTATCTTTGGAGGACAAAAATCCTTTTCTGTTATTCCACTGTGTACAAATGCATCTAGTATAATGGGAGTGTGTGTCTAACACAGCGGGATACAAGTGTCTTACAAGTGGATTACTCCATGCATATGGGACAGTGCCATTTTATCAGTGGCTATATCTCAAAGCTTATATCACTGAGTGATTAAGTATACAATGTCTAACAATACCTGTATCTAAGACACTAAGCCGTGTATTTTTCTTGGTCAGTATAAAGTCAGATTAAGTTATTGATTTATCTACTGTCCTCTTTGTTTGGTCAGACATAGACAGATGATTAGCAATTGTTTAAATGACATGTTTGTTTAATTAAGGGACATGAAATTTGGTCTACAACACAAACGATTATACATACTTACAACCCTTCTCCCCCCCCCCAATCACACACACATTATGCAGTTTCTCTTATTAATACAGAAAAGCAAAATGTTTGCCATCTGTTTTTTTTTATGCCATTTGCAGATGGGGAAAATAAATGTAGGTGATAGCTAGCAGATTTTGGTGTGGTCATTAGTGTGGACAAAGCTTGAACCAAACTCTCAGTGTGTAATTTTCTATTTACTTTCAAAGGCTCTGAACTAGACCTGAAGTGACTCCTAGTTAAACCAGGAGCAATTTAGGGCAGAATCTGTCTACTTCAATATGAAAGTAAGATCAGTTGAAACTTTGTCCTGAAGGCAGGAGGAGGAGACTAATTATGGTAAAACACTTCTCAGAGCAGTTCTGACAAACATGTCATGTCTCCCATCTGAAATGTTCTCTTTGTATCTGAGATAGGGGATCAGTCTCATTTGACTTCTTTCCTCATATGCTGACACATACCATGCATGCTAGCTTCTGCTTGAAGTCAGCCAGGCTACTTGTGAACTAACCTATAGGTATCAGAATCTGCTCCAAAATTTAGTGTAGAAAAATCAGGTGTGAGTGGATGCAAGCAAGCAGAATCAGAGTTTGCTTTTTCATGTTGGGACATCACCAAGACATGAGTGAAATGCATTCTTATCATATAGTCAGTACTGTTTTTTTGAATTGTTATCGTAAAATAAGAAGGCTAAGTCATACATAAGGGTGGGGTAGGGATATAAAGGTTGGTAAGAACGAGATTCCACTTTGAACTATATTATTATAAATAGCAACAAATGTAAAAATAGTTTGCACTGAAACTATACTTTGAGAAGGACTCTAAGAATGACATTGCAAGGGCCAATGCGCTTATTATTGCTGTATCCTTTATGACATAAAGATCTCATTTTTTATCAAGAAGAAAAAAAGCATTTTTCTAAATTCCAGTTCTGCAAATTTTGCCTGGTCCATAAGAGTCAGGGTGAGTTACTTCTGGTTCTGACAATGCTGGAAATAAAAATAGAAGGCCATTTATTTCTGAGATATCTGTCTGCAACTCCTTTGAAAGCAATGGAAATAACAGGATAACAACCATTTATGGATTCAGCATTACCATATAGAATTTGCAGTTGTGCTGATTGAGAAGGAAGGGAATACCACTTCTTCCATCCCTGTTGTGGTTAGGTGAGATTAATAGAATTAAAACAGCAACATGTTTTTTACTAAAATAAACAGAGAGGACTGAATGCACAGAGGAAATGGATCTATTGAGCCCAAAGCTGTTTTCAGACATTTAAGAAAAAAGCTTTTTTTAATGTATTATGCACTCTGAGTAACTTCTTAATTCAACAAACTTACCATCCAGCCAGCCTCACTGCATTTTTACTAGCTGGTGCATTAATGCTTAAGGAAATGCTGAGAGAACTGTTTCCTAATCAATTTTGTTGCAGAGGAAGGAAAGGATCCTATGGGGCAGGAGGCTGGGTCTAAAAGTAAACAAAATACTAAGATCAGTTTTCAAGGGCTACATATGATCAGGGTTTACATTATTTTCAGGTCACACTTAAGTAATTTTGCCTCAGCCTGACATGGTAGGCTGGCCTCAGTGTTTTCTGCACTTTCGTGTCACAGCTGTAGGGTGTATATGGAAAAGCCCGGGCACCGGTCCATTGATTGGGCCTATGTGATGAAGTGGCACTGCTCTGCCCTGCTTCAGGGGGAGAGTGAGGACTTGGGAGCCCTGGAGAGCTGGCGGAGACACGCGGAGGGAGCCACTGGACCAGGTATTTGCTCCCATTTCAAGTCCCCCCTGCATCCCTCTTCCCTTTCAACCTGCCTCAGGGCCCTTGGAGGGAGGAGGAGGAAGAAAGAGTAGAGCCATGGCTGTATTTCAATGTCGCATGCTCCAAAAGGGTGGGAAAAGACTGATGTGCATGAGTGTAATCTTTAATGGTGCTTAGTCAGGCACCGCAAGGCTGGAGAATTATTTCTGTGTTTAATACCTGCCTGCTTCCCTTTCCTTCTCCCCAACACCACATTTACTGAAGGGTCCGGCAGATTCTTTCCCTTTGGTGTACAGTCAGCATTAGGGCTACTGGAGATGCCCAAAATAATTTTCAGGGTACATGAAGCTCTTGGTCTGGCAGTTATGCTGTGCACCTCTTTGGCACTGTTCTCAGGGCCACATAGTACTGTGCTACTTCGGGGTTTAAATGAGAATTTAAGTAGGTATGTTGAAGTGTGCCAACAAGGGCCCAGTCTAAAGCAAGAGGTTTCTTTGAGAAATCCTTTCGCAAAGCTTCCTGTTCTCTTCTCACAGTGTTTGCTTGCAGATGCAACAGCAGTGGATGTGAGCTCTCTGCGAGCATGGTTTTAGAAAACATATTCAGGTGTAGGCATGGTGCCAGCTGCTTGTTTTAGAAGAAAGGGAGGAGGCAAACACATCTGGGGCTGATTTTTCTCTCATGCACAGAAACCAACAGGGAACAACTCCACTGAAGTGAGTGGGATTATATTGGTGTAAAACTGTTATTTTGTGGATCCTTTTGTGGGCAACTGAAGGGTTGGTGGCCCCGTGACCACGGAGAACACCAGGTGATGTAAGGAGAGATGGAGACCTGGCCGTGCCCCCATTGCCAGAGGAAAGCTACTTACGTGGTGTGGGCCATCCCGTCGGCAGCCGTGGACCACTCGCCTGAACTGGTGAGTCAAGAAGAGTATCCTGGGACAACACAGCTGTGCACTGGCCCAGTCAGAGATACGCCTGGATGCTCCCATCCAGGACTAAGGGATGAAACAGTCATTTTGCCAAATGTCTGATCTAGCATTCTAGTTAATCTGTGCCTAAGATCCTTTGGAAAGAAAGTGCTCAGTTCATTGATGTGGACTAACTACTTGGGATCCAGTTCTTTTTCAAATCAAACCAATGTCAATTAGGCCACTTCTATCCATAGAAACAGAGTCATATTGTTCGTATTCAATGTCAGTTGAAATAAAAATGATGTGTGACTATATATCTGGCAGGGCTTAAAGCAGTAAAAAAGAATTACTGACAATCTAGCAATCTAATAGACAATCATCTGCAATTTGTTTTGGGGAAACAAGACAATTTTCCTCTTTGCTATTAACTGTACTGAACTGGTTCCCACTAGGTCTGTTTGGGGGACTGTTCATTTTGCTCATTTAACTGGATTTTGTATAAAATTAAGGTACTTTATATAGTACTTCTGCAGAATGAAGAGGACACTCAGTGAGATAAAAACTGTTGTATAAAAGCCCAGCAATTATATGACTTAGCCACTTTCTATTCCATTCCAGTATTTGTGGAAATCACTTATTCCAGATTACCGACATACTGATTCAGTTCTTGTATCACATGGGAAAAAGCTGGAAGCTGAAATGATTTCTGTAACTATTTGTTAACTATTTAACACTAGATAGCACAAGAAATGTCATTTGTTCTATAGATGTGCGTGATTCTGCCTCTTTCTTCCCAATCTGAAAAGTGACATCTCTTACCCTTGTTTTCTTAGTACCAAGTGCAGGCCAAAAGCTGTGGTTATTTTACTTGTGAGCATTCACGTGGAAGATCCAGGGACACTCTGTGGCCAGAATATCAAGTTCAGTGTCCTTCATTGCTTGTGGTTGTTTGCAATGCAAATGGGAGGTTTTGTCTCACATAGTACCATATCCATGGTAACCAAACGAAGACAAGTTTGCATTACTTCCTTAGTGAAGAGTAAACCTCCCCCTGGTGCTTGTGCCAAAGAGGCATACAGAGTTAAAGGGACAGCAATATATTTCTTGGAAATGGAAGCAAAGAAAGTTATTTCTGGATTTTTTTTGTCTCAGTTATCGCTGCCCTTACTCTTTCACCCTCTTTTTCTCATCCTGTGATTTTCTAGAGTCCCCATTGTCAAAAACTAGGCTAGTCATTATTGCTATTTCCCTTTGCCTAGAGGGCAAGCAAACAATCATCCATCCAAACTGTCAACTTAAACACCACTTCTTGGCAAACAGCCTTTCCTTGCCCTTCCTGGTATCTTAAAAAAAAAAAAAAAAGAAAAAAAAAAGAAATGGGGGTGGAAAGCCAACCCAGGAACACCAGTTCTTGTCCTTCAGTTTTTCAGACTTTGGGTCTGTGGCAGAGCAGAGACACAGAAGCATTAGCCTGCAACTATTCTATTATAGTAACAGCTGGATCGAGCCATACAGGTTGGAGTTTATCATTTTTTTTTCATTGTATTGGTTAAAAACTAAAAAAGCCTTATTTTTCCTCTTCTGAACTGTAAGATATATGTGTGTGAAGGGTTTTTTTATTATTATTTTTACGTTTCTGATTTAAATTCCAGTTAAAAGAGCTTTGATTTAAAGAGCTTTGATTTTTTTTGCCTCATAGACTGTTTCTTTTGACCAACCAAGAAACGTTTCTTTAGCAAAGGGGCCAAACTCAAACTGAGCCTATTGCAAAATGGTTGTTATTGTTACTGTTATCACTGTTGATATTTCGTTGCCTTGCCTGGGACTACCATGCAGTGAATTTACATGCTTTTCCTTATGTGTCTAGGAGGCTTAAAGCACAACTATTTCTCTCCCCCTTCTGCACAGTTTTATGTTGTGTTTCAAAGAGAAACATTTTTGACTGCTGTTAGTTATCATTATCTGTTATGTTTCTTCTCCATTAAGAGTGAAATCACATTGTGATTAAAATGCAGCATGATGATACAATCAGCTTCCAATGCAGTTATTCCCAAAGAGCAACACTGATCGTCTCAACTTGCACTAGGACTTCTGCGCTGAAAAGAGCAGAGCAAGTTGAAATTGTGGCCTCTGAGCAGGAATTTTACCAAAGGCTTCACACACATAGAAATGTGCCCAAATTTATGTTTACCCACCTAAGAGAAAATGTGTTGATGTGTTATTCTAGCTTTCTCTTCCTGGTGCACTTCCAAAAAAGTTTCATTCCACTGGAATGGTATCTTACTTGTCATTTCACTGGAAGGTATCTTACTTGCGAGTTTTCATATGGAAGTCCCAGAGGTACTCTGAATATCGGGTTGAGTGTCCCTCATTCACTTCAATGCAAATGGGGGGTATTTTGAAGAAATCAGATAAATCCTATAAATAAATCCTATGGCAGCTAGGATTTCAGTGGACTTAACTACTCACAAGTTGATGGACAGGGAAGGGGGACTTCATTTAGCTGCCCAAAGTAGGATGCTAAAGTTAAACACTGAAAAGATTTATTTCATCAATTTGCTTCTGAGGGAGACACAGAAAATGGGAGTCCTGTCAGACTTTTAGACCTCATTGTTGGAAATTTAGGGGGTTGAACCTTGCAATCTTATTTCTGTTGAATTTGACAGAGAGACTTTTCCACTTAACAGGTCCATTTTAGGACTGTCTTTTGCACTAGACAATGAGGAGCCTAGCACAAATTCCCAGATGAAGCAAGGGAGAGTCCAAACAGCTACTTACTTACTTACTTTACTTACTTCCTACTTACTCTCCTCAAAGTTACACTCTTCAAGCAGTGGTTTGTCTCCAGAAATGGTAATTGAACAGAGTGAATGCTAGAGACCAGAAATTATAGCTGTTTCTGCCTGAGGGCACCACATTAACTGTATCTTTCTTCTTGTTAACTGGACAAGAGATGGGTAGACAAATGACAGATCCCGGATGGAGCTGACTACTAATGTATAAAAAGCAGCTGACCTAGAATGCCAGACATGACTGTATCACATAAATGACTTTGCCATAATAGTAAGGTTATTCTTTGTAGTTTTCCTCCTGTCCTTTTCTTTTTTTGATGCTTATCTAAAAGCAGTGTTTGATTCAGAAACTGTTTATACTAATTCACAGTCAATAACAGAGAGACTTTTCATCCAAGTATACATGTCTGAAAAAAGTATTAGCTTTTTTCTATTCATTTTGTCTTACAAGAGTGCACTTAGTGTTCTGCCGCCATGCCTAAACAGTCCAGATACTAAATATGTTCAAATACTTTCCTGAATGGAAATGGAATGTGCCAGGCATTTAAAGGCCTTCTTAACGCAAAATATATGATATTTGCTGCTACCTCCTAATTCATATCTTCATAATTACAAGTTTAGTTACATATTTCTCAATATTGAAGTTCACCATAGGATGTCTGTTTAAGCATTGGTGTGCCTGAATATGGAGATGTTTGCATTGATAAATGTTTAAAGAAACTGGATAAATATTAACCAAGTGTGATTGAAAAATCACTTGACAAATGGGAAGAAAAGAGTAATTATTAATAGCACTATCCAGTAGGTATCATACAGTGTGAGGAATACGGTGTAAAGCTGATGAAGTTCAAGATCCTGTTTCAGTGAAACAATAACACTTTACTGTAGTTGGTGGCAAGAATGGTTCTGTTAAATGCTGGCAACTGAAGTGAGACAAATCTGTCTGGGAACCTGCCATAAACTGTTTATATGTTTTTCAATTTTTAGAAACTTTTTATTTCTTGCATTCCGTACTTAAGAGCTGGTATCAATTGTTTGCTGATGCAGATTCCTCAATTTCTACTTGAAACTTCCTTGAAGGGGAGGGAGAGGGGAAAAAAAAAAAAGAGATTTCCAAGATGTTCTCAGTGTGTTATCAAATGAACAAAACACACAGAACATGGAAACCAGCCAGTCATTCATTCCATCGACAGATTTGCAGAGCTAAATTTGCTTCTGGAGAGCAGTTAGAAATTAAAACACACAGATGATGAGTGGTGCTGGCACCCAAACTGTGATCAAGAGGACACTCTTGTCTGAAAAGATGTACCCTATCAGATTAATCATTATGTTTTAATTAATTTGAAATCAAAAGGATGTCTTCTGCTGTCTATGCACAGGAAATTAATGGTGATAACACTAATTAAATATAATGGAAGTTACCTCTGTACTTCCCACATCTGGGGCCAAACTCTTTATTGCCCTTCATGTTGTGTCATTTACAGTTCAATCCCATTGCAGTGTCTTACCCTCATTGTGTCCCCTGTAAACGGCTGTGCAAGTCATCAGACAGTGGAGAATCAGACCAATGGACTACTCAGCTGGGAAATGAGCTAATTTCAGCTAAACTAGCTCTAAACTTTGACCTCTAACCCTGAGAAGGTGTGTCACTGCATCTCCCCTTCTGTATGTCATCCTAAGATGAAAAAGTAGTCCTTAAGCCTCACTCTTCCCTTTTAGTCGCCAAAAAGCACTTACTCCTTTTCTTTGACCTATTTCTGCTTTCCCCACATTTCTCCTGGCAACTTCTCTGATACATGTGAGGCTCCATTTCCTTGCAGGGGGGCTCTTCTGTGGCTCCCTGCACCCTCAGTTAAGAAAAACTAGTGCCCAATGGATGGTTAGGGATTTTCAGTTTTCCACGTTGTGCACTGATCAAGCAATGCACTCCTGGGACTGAGAGGGGAAGGGGATATATGAGCACTTTACTCTGGACTCTACTTTCTTTTTTTTTTTTTCTTAGTTGCCTTGACCCCAAATAACACCAGATGGCTCTCACTGTGGGGGCAATGCTCAATTCTTTTCTTTGACCAAGTGTAGTGACAGGACCTGTACATCAGGTATGAGGCTGGATTTGTGCATAGGTTTCCTTTTCTCTGTCCTCCCTGCTCCCTCTTCCTTCAGCTCAGTATTTCCTCACCATTCTTGTGTAATTGAAATAGTCTGACTGAAAGGATTTTGAGGAGTCTCAGCAAGTAGACTAGACTTTCTCCACGAAAGGTCTGAAAGATTTGAGTAACACAGTTCATGCTGTACATCCCAGCCTCTGCACAAAGGAGGTTTTGCTTGCTCGTTCTTTCAGTCTTCTATTCAAGACTTTTCATTAGCCTCTGAGTCTCCTTAAAGATAGTAATAAAAAAGAAATCAGTGGGTGTAAAAATTCTGTTACCCAACGACAGATGGCTAACCACAACTAAAAATCTGAGCGATTTCAAAGGCTGTTGAGTATCCTGGTTTATTTGTCCTGAGAATATTTACAAAAGGGGCAGCAAAGCAATTTTTTCCCACCCTGATCATTGGCAATTATCTTTATATAATCTTTTCTCTTTGCTGTCATTTCTGGGCTGTTTTATGTGACTACAGCAGATGTAGACATTGCTAGACATTTAGGTTTTCAAGGCAGGAGCATCACAAACCACTTCTCTGTTAGTACAATCCACCTTGATAGATGGTTTCCTTGCTCAGGAAGTAGTGGCAGTGTCCCAAGGGAAGAAGATAAAGTGCCTCAGCAAAACAATATGGAAGCCGTTCCCCAGCTGCTGCTGAGCTGTGCCTTCCTTGAACCAACACTGTCCGCACCAGACAAATAGCCTGCTGAATTTGTTAAATAAAACAGAGCACTTAATCAGTGTTCCTTTTCCCCACCATGTCCAATGATAAAGAACCACTTAAGAGCTGCCCTTGTGGGGCTTAATCCATAAAGTCTTTGACGCAGCCTGGCTTATGTCTGTCATCACATGCACCCCTTACTCCCCACTTCAGAAAAGATCCAGTCTAGTTGTAAATGTGATTAATAACTACCCTGATGGCTGTCAGAATATTACATTACAGTTTTGCTGGAGCAATTTGCACAGTCTGACAGGTAGCACCTGGAAAGCTATGTCAATGACATCATACCAAGCTCACTTTTGTTTGCAAACTGATCTGAAAATGTGGGAAGACTTTAACTCCTGAAAGATAGGGGACTTGATACCAAGCAAGATGCCCCAGCACTAGCAGTTGCAGAGGATTTAAAATTTCCTATTACAATAGCACTGAAGAGATCAGAATGGGTACCTGTTATTGCACTGATCAGGGAACAAGTTCCTACTCAACAAGAGTCTTACAATTCAAATGGTACACCTGGAGAGAGGCTTTATTCTTATACTTGTATTACACACAGGAAACTGAGGCGCAAGAGGAAGAGGAGACTTGCCCATTAAAGAAAGAACCCATGTCTCCACTGTAGCAGCCCCATGACTTAGCCATAAAAAATAGCCTGCCCCCATATGATCTGCCACAGAGCTCTCTATTGCCCAATACACACTAAAACTGCTGCTACGTATTTGCGATAAGTAAGAGAGGGAGGTGTTTCTGTTTAGTTTTCAGACTTGCTTTGTGAGATGGCATCAGGCTGCCAACAGATTGACCATAGCTTTGAAAAGGCCAAGAGAGGGTTTGTGTTGTCCAGTAGAGCACCATGGACTTGCCCAGATGAAGATTCTCCACTGTCCAATGTGGTAGACAACCCTTTTCCTACGCCACAGCTTGGTAAGACTGGAAAAAGGATTCTGGGGATTCTCCACAGCCCATGGTGACTGAGGGCAATGTCTTTTTTTTTTTTCTTTGTACTAGCACACTTGTACTGGTGACTGATTTGTCATTCACGCTTTGTTCTTAGTCATTAACTCCGTTTTTATTTTTATTTTCAATTTTTTGTTCTTGTCCAATGAATTCAATGGATCTGTGCACTTGTTTGTATTTGCTATTCAAATGTTAAATATGCACAAATCCATTATTTCCCCAGGCTAGTTAATCAGTGCAGGTACTTAAACTGATATTCAATGTAATGCTTGCAGTTGTGGTTTGCCTCCTTCCTCTTTAATGGATGAGGGGAAAAAAATCACCAAATATTTTGCATAATTTGATTTTGTTGTCATCAGCACTTCATCTGTGTTCAAATATTCTTGCTTCCATTTGGGTGAATGTATTACTTGTCAGAGGATGTTATCTAACAACCAGGATCCTTCTCACTAGCCTTCTCAAAGCCAAGCCTTTAGTCCAAGCCACCTGCTAGGCTGCTGCTTTGGGTAGTTAAGAAAAGAAGCTCCAAACAACTCTTTGTCTCTTCCTCCTGACATAGTTGAACTGCCTTGGATGTGCCTGACTGTCTCTCTCTGTATTGACCATAAAAGGAACTTAAAAGACTGGTTTCGAGAAGTCATACTGGGTTACACATACCCAGGGAATACCCTTCAGGGAACTCTTAATCCTAATCTTCAGTGCACCAATAATTAGCTTTCAGGGTTACAGCTAGGCAGAGACTGACAGTCTTAAAATGACTTTGTTGCTTTGTAGCATGACAAAAAGCAGACTAACCTTTCAAATCCATATATACTGTATTCTAAATGTCAAAATTAGATTTCTAAAGACTCGAGAGTAAAGACTTCAGATTGCTGCAGTCTTTCCATGTCTTTTCACTGTGTTAATGAGACTTGAACCATTGAATCCAGAAAGCAATAATGTGACAGAAATGTCTCCCACTTGATGTCCTACTGAGCCGTATTACAGACTTGCACTTGCCTACTCCGTCACAGAGAGCAAGGCAGTTCCTTAAACTGATGTTTTGAGTGGCTTCAGTTGAACCTAAAGGAAAAGAGGCATGCTTGCAGCATTTTTCAGCAATGAACTGAGTACTTCTGAGCCATCTTTGCTTGCCTTCTGCTTGAAGAACTGAACTGGGTAGCAGGAGACCTGGGATCCCTTCCTGGCTCTGCTGCGGGCTGCCTGTGTGGCCGTGGGCAAATGAGGTTAATCTTTTGTACTGTAGCTCCCCTTCTCTGTAAAAAGGAGGCAATAATCCTTCCTCTGCGCTACAGCAGTCTGTCTCCCCCATTTACAACTATGGCAGGGACAGTTCCTCAGGATACATTTATATAGGATCCGAATAGATAGTTTTCCATTTTCATTGGGACTACTAGACACTATCAAAATATGGACAATTGACAGATAATAGTGACAAATGAATAAATCATCATTTTTGTTTGCTTTCTAAATTTGGTTAGAAAAAACACCAAGCTACTAAATGAAATCACTAGACATCTCTCCCAATATTTTCCATGCATTCCAGGATTCACCAAAAATGCGGCAATACAATAAGGTGGTTAATTGTTATAAACTGATCTGACAATACTTTAGCTAATGGTTCTATTTTTATTTTTATTTTTAGAAGACTCTAAAGAAGAAAATATTCACCACTGGTTGAATTCTTGTGTTTTGTAAGTTTTGGTCTTGTTATTCCATAATTATTTTGTTGCCTGATCCTATTATTCCTACCAAGAATAAATCTAACTTGGAATTTTCTCTTAGAATAAACTTGTAATAGAAAATAAAATGTTTGAAATACTGAAATTTCCTGTAGGAAAATTGTGACCCCTGAAAATTCAGAACAAAATATTTGGCTTTGGCTGGCTTCAGGCAAAGCATGAACATTTTATTTTGTTAATCTACATCAAAACACTCTGTTTCACAACTATTCAGCATTAACTGACATATCTTGCTTATGATCCAATGTCTCATGAGAAATGTATTTCAGTGCTGTGTTCAATTCCAGTGGGTTCTTTGAAGGATAACATTTCCCATCGTGTGTCTGGATAGCTTTTTGATCAAACTGTGCTACGCCCTGAGAATTTCACAATGCTGGATGCCTCGAGGGAGACATAGCCTGCCCCACTGCATGACTTATGGTGGAAACTTGTTACATATACCTACAGCTCCATGAGGCAATGTGTTACCATAGGGAAATGTAGTTTAACCTTGAACTTACTCAAAAAATTTTCAAATGTTTGTCCCTCTTTGGGATGAAAGTAAATGTTGAAAGACTGGTATTTCCCATGAACTGTTCAGTATGAGTCCATGGACTCACTGCTTAAACAAATTCAACCGAAGTTGTCTTGTTTAAAGGTGGGGTTATACCAGAGAAGCAAATAAAAGATTCAGCCTCAGGAATGTTTTGGAGGTATGGCAAGATGTATAAAAATAGCAGTAACCTTATGTAACAGTTGTAGCAGCATTTTCCAGTGCCGGGGTAAGGCCAAGTCAGCCAAACTTATGCATTGCAGGGCTGGTTACTATTACTGGTGCCACTGACAATTACCACGTCACCATGCAAACAGAGGTCAGCTGGGAGCTATAATACAGCTATAATACAGCTGCCTCTCACTCCTGCCCCTGGATAAGCTGGTTTAATTAGATTCTTAGTAAAATTGAAGGTCACAAGTGACAGACTTTACTCGTGCGAAATGGTAAAAATTTGTGGTCTTTGCCTTAAGCACAAATGCAAGATTTGAGTCTCAACATTTAGCCGAAGCCAGTGGATATTAAGGAGAAAGTAAACAGTGTTCACAGGCAAAAAAGAAGATGTGCCTATGGCTCTGTTTCTTCTGCCAGCAATCCCCATCACAGCTCATCTCTGCAATGAGTGCCCAGGGCTGTGCCTGCCCGTCAGGTTGCCTCTGTGGCCCTGCCTCTTCACAGGAGAGAGCAGCCATTCTTTTTTGGAGGATTTAATTTCTTTGTTTTTGTTAATGGTTTTTATTTTACTGTCTATCTATAAGTGGAGATAAGCAACAAGGTCAAGAGCAGGCAGGTAAGACAGAACATCATTTGTGGTTTCTAGTAAGGACTGTTTAACTACAAAATACCAAACTCCACAGACCTCTGAGGGGACCTTTGGGAAAAGCTGATATTCATGAGTAAGCTCTGTATTTTTTCCTCCATTTGGAGGAATGAGAAGATCCTCAAGTGAGGTCTTCATCAGACAAGTCTTAGGCTCACCTTCTCCACTGGCATAATTCAATTTTCATCTGTAGAGCACTGGAGTTTTCTAGTCCAGGTTTGCACACTGGCCTAGAAGTTAGAGTATAAGAGTTTCATTTGTGCCTGAGTTCAGTGCATAACTTCTTGCTCATCCTCACCTACTTTCCTGATTTGCTGATTGTAGTGAATTCAGAGTTTTGGGTTTTTTTTAAGAATGGGGCTAGAAGCCCAAATCATCTCTCAGTCCTTTATATATTCCTCAAAATTTCCATATTCTCAGTACTTTTGGAAGCCCAAGATATTATTTAACAGTTCTTCCGTTTTCTACACTTTGTGTTTATTGGGTTTTTGTTCACAAGTAAGTAATGCAGTTCAAGAACATGCGATTTAATCTTTTCTTCTATTAATAGGAGATTACTGATGCTAAAATGCTTTATCTTCCCTCAAGTATCAGAGGCAAGATTTTGCCTTGCAAAATATATTATTCATAAGCAAAGATGTACTTAGATGTGCAGTAAACAGAGCACCAATTAGCACCACAGTTGGTTTACAAAGTATTTTTTGTTTGTTTGTTTGTTTGTTTGTTTTCATAAGGTTTTCTGACAGATTTCTAAAGGGCATTATTTCCCCCAAAGTATCTTCCAGTTTAGTAATGAGATGCAGTGTTTCTTGTGTCAGGAACAAAATACTTACACTGATCAGGAAATGTAAATACCATACCCTCCCCTTTACTATTTCTGTGACCTCTTAAATATGGAGGAAAAAAACTCTAATATTTCAAAATGTCAAGCTCTTTAATGAGGAACTTTCCATGAGCCTTCTTATAAACGGAAGAAGCGGAGACTCTAACTATGAATGAAATGGCCCATCTTGCAGTACCTGCAAATGCAAAGGTTGTGCAAGCCATGAGGTGGCACAGATTAACGAGCAGTTTACTGTTGCTTAACAATTTGGACAGCTTAGCCTTGATAACTGTATATTTGCAACAACAAATACAAGATAATTCAGCTTACTTTAGCCTACAATAAAAGCGACTTAAGGCGTCATACCCTGTGTTTGTCTAGACTGAGTGTATAGCCACAAACAGCTATGTCTTACCTGACATGTGGTAGAATATTCAGTCCTACCAATTTGTCCATAAGTCTAACCCCTTGAATTTTTGGTGAACGGTTACTTTCTATGCTGCCTCCAAACACGAAGTTCCTCCTTATCAAATTATTTACTCAACACCCCGACCAATGTTTCACAGTGCTTGGCGGCATTTGTATTCACTTCAGTCCTGATAACACAAGATACTGAGGAAATCACAACAGCAGTAAGTTTGTGATTGTGGGCTATTGTGTGGGTTATCACAGGGAAGAGTACCTAAATGCTGCTAGGGAAAAATTCTAATAATTCACACTTTTAGATCTTATTTTTGACATTCTCAAGCATTTTTATAGTGAATCTCCAGCTTTTGCTGGCACATGCCTAAGAATCGGTGGACAACAAGTAGCTGATTCTTATTCAAATTATACTTAGTTTGCTGTTAGAAAGTCTGATTTATGTTGCCACAGAAAATTACAGGATATCAGTAGCCTCTATGTTCTCAGTTTGGCTGGATATCCTTGTACTGAGTAAGCCAGAAGGAACTTACGTTGGAATTTACAATTAGAAGAATGATCCAATAGAGAACATGAGAAGATGTTTTATCCTTCCATATTGACACAATTTTGTTAAATAGAAAAGAAAACTTGAAAAACTATAAAAAATGCATCTTGTGGTATACAGAAAAATATCTGCTATTGCCCCTAGGCAAATGCTGCCCCAGCATTTGAAGGATAAAAAATGTGTCATATCAGTGACAGGAGGGGAAGTGATAACTACAGGCACTACATACTTGTGTCTCACTTATTCTCAGTGTAAGCAAGTTCATGAAATGGTGAAAAAGGGCACCTCACAGCTTGTAGCTATAGCACACTCAGATTCCAGTAGAGTGTTAGCAATTCTTGGACAAATATTTTCTCCTCCAGAAACACTTGCAGCTGACCTGGAACTGTTTTGCTCCTCTCAAACACATTAATCAACAGCAAAATATTCACCAATTTCAGTGGATTACCTCTGAAAAACTATTCTACACAGGAAAGTTTTACCAACATGTACTGGAATGAGAATTTAAAATAATATATGTTAACTGGATGGAAACTGTTACTCAAAAACCAGAGATGAAAAAGTGTTTTCATCTTATTGGCTGCATGCGCATCTTCCGCTTGCAATAGACAGTGGAACCCACTTCATAGCGTTTACTCATAAATAAAAGGGGCTTAGACAGTACCTGGGAAAACAGACCCTGTGCCTTGCCGGAACGCCCGGAAGAAGCGGCAGGTGATTGTTGTGGGGGACTCCCTGCCGCAGGGGACGGAGGCATCTATCTGCCGACCTGACCTCATGTCTAGAGAGGTTTGTGGCCTGCCAGGGACTCGTGTGAGAGATGTCATGGAAAGACTGCCAAGGTTTGTCCATGCTTCGGACTATTACCCACTGCTGCTCTTCCATGTGGGCGCCAATGACACCAAGGGCAAACTGGAGACCATCAAGCAGGATTTCAGAGCTCTGGGGATGGTGGTCAAGGGCCTGGGAGCCTGGGTCATCTTCTCCTCAATCCTGCCAGTGAGGGGAATGGATGAGAGGAGGAGGAGACGGATTTCCCAAGTTAATGACTGGCTGCGCCGCGGGTGTTGGCAACAGGGTTTTGGTTTCTATGACCATGGGACCCTGTTTGAAGATTGACAACTGATGGCGAGAGATGGGATCCACCTCAGGAGACAGGGCACTCAGGTATTTGCCAACAGGTTGGCCAACCTGGTAAGGAGGGCTTTAAACTAGGAAAGATGGGGGAAGGGGAGAGTTATAGTGCCAGGGTAGTTGGCAAAACACGGCTCAAGTCAGGATGCCTCCAGCAGGTGAACGCAGCCGGGGAAGCGTGCATGGGATGTGGCTATGGAGGATCCTCTTTTACCCCTCCTGGGAAACCTGCATGCTTGATCACCTCTCTGAAATGCCTGTACACCAATGCACGCAGCTTGGGGAACAAACAGGAAGAACTAGAGCTCTGTGTGCGGTCGCAGGGCCATGATCTCATTGCCATTACAGAGACATGGTGGGATAGCTCGCATGACTGGAGTGCCGTCATGGATGGCTACGTGCTTTTTAGGAAAGACAGGTCAGGAAAGCGAGGTGGTGGAGTTGCTCTTTATGTGAGAGAGCAACTGGAATGTATTGAGCTGTGCCTAGGGGTGGGTGAAGAGCGAGTCGAGAGCTTATGGGTAAGGATTAAAGGGCAGGCTAGCATGGGTGACACTGTTGTGGGTGTTTACTACAGGCCACCTGGTCAGGAAGAGGAAGTCGATGAGGCCTTCTACAGGCAGCTGGAAGTAGCCTCACGATCCCAGGCCCTGGTTCTCATGGGGGACTTCAACCACCCTGGTATCTGCTGGAAAGACAACACAGCTAGGCTCAAACAGTCCCGGAGGTTCCTGCAGAGCATTGGTGACAACTTCTTGACACAGGTGGTGGAGGAGCCAACAAGGAGAGGTGTGCTGCTGGACCTCGTACTAACAAACAAAGAAGGACTGGTTGGAGAGGTGAAGGTTGAGGACAGCCTTGGCTGCAGTGACCATGAGATGGTGGAGTTCAGGATCCTGTGAGGAGAAAGCAGGGCACTAAGTAGGATTGCAACCCTGGACTTCAGGAGAGCAAACTTTGGCCTCTTCAGGGACCTACTCGGAGGAATCCCATGGGTTAGGGCCCTAGAAGGAAGGGGCATTCAAGAGAGCTGGTTAATAATCAAGGATCACTTTCTCCAAGCTCAAGAGTGGTGCATCCCTATGAGTAGGAAGTCAAACAAAGGGGGCAGGAGATCTGTGTGGATGAGCAGGGAGCTCCTGGCAAAACTCAACCAGAAGAAGGAAGTATACAGAAAGTGGAAAAGGGGACAGGCCACTTGGGAGGAATATAGGAACATTGTCAGAGTATGCAGGGATGTGAGGAGGAAGGCTACGGCCTGTTTGGAATTAAATCTGGCAAGAGATGTCAAGGACAACAAGAAGGGCTTCTTCAAATACATCAGTAGCAAAAGGAAGACTAGGGAAAATGTGGGCCCTTTGCTGAATGGGGTGGGTGCCCTGGTGACGAAGAATGCAGAGAAGGCAGAGTTACTGAATGCCTTCTTTGCTTCAGTCTTTACTGCTCAGGCCAGCCCTCAGGAACCCCAGACCCTGGAGACAGGAGAGAAAGTCTGGAGAAAGGAAGTCTTTCCCTTGGTTGAGGATGATTGAGTTAGAGATCATTTAGGCAAACCTGACACCCAGAAATCCATGGACCCTGATGGGATGCACCCACGAGTGCTGAAGGAGCTGGCAGATGTTATTGCTGGGCCACTCTCCATCATCTTTGAAAGGTCATGGAGAACAGGAGAGGTGCCTGAGGACTGGAAGAAAGCCAATGTCGCTCCAGTCTTCAAAAAGGGCAAGAAGGAGGACCCAGGAAACTACAGGCCAGTCAGCCTCACCGCCATCCCTGGAAAGGTGATGGAGCAGCTCATCCTGGAGGCCATCTCCAAGCATGTGGAGGACAAGAAGGTGATCAGGAGTAGTCAGCATGGCTTCACCAAGGGGAAATCATGCTTAACCAATCTGATAGCCTTCTCTGATGGAATGACTGGCTGGGTAGATGAGGGGAGAGCAGTGGATGTTGTCTACCTTGACTTCAGCAAGGCTTTTGACACTGTCTCCCATAACATCCTCATAGACAAGCTCAGGAAGTGTGGGCTAGATGAGCGGACAGTGAGGTGGACTGAGAACTGGCTGAATGGCAGAGCTCAGAGGGTTGTGATCAGCGGCGCAGAATCTAGTTGGAGGCCTGTAGCTAGCGGTGTCCCCCAGGGGTCAGTCCTGGGTCCAGTCTTGTTCAACTTCTTCATCAATGACCTGGATGAAGGGACAGAGTGCACCCTCAGCAAGTTTGCTGATGATACAAAACTGGGAGGAGTGGCGGATACACCAGAGGGCTGTGCTGCCATTCAGAGAGACTTGGACAGGCTGGAGAGGTGGGCAGAGAGGAACCTCATGAAGTTCAACAAAGGCAAGTGCAGGGTCCTGCACCTGGGGAAGAATAACCCCCTGCACCAGGACAGGTTGGGGGTTGACCTGCTGGAAAGCAGCTCTGCGGAGAAGGACCTGGGAGTGCTGGCGGACAACAAGCTAACCATGAGGCAGCAATGTGCCCTTGTGGCCAAGAAGGCCAATGGTATCCTGGGGTGCATCAGGAAGAGTGTTGCCAGCAGGTCGAGGGAGGTGATCCTGCCCCTCTACTCAGCCCTGGTGAGGCCACATCTGGAGTACTGCGTCCAGTTCTGGGCTCCCGAGTACAAGAGGGATGTGGCACTACTGGAGCAAGTCCAGCGAAGGGCTACAAAGATGGTTAGGGGGCTGGAGCATCTCTCTTATGAGGAAAGGCTGAGCGAGCTGGGCCTGTTTAGCTTGGAGAAGAGAAGGCTGAGAGGAGATCTTACCAATGTGTACAAGTATCTGAAGGGAAGGTGTCAAGAGGATGGGGCCAGACTCTTTTCAGTGGTGCCCAGCAACAGGACAAGAGGCAACGGGCACAAACTGAAACACAGGAAGTTCCCTCTGAACATGAGGAAAAGCTTCTTCCCTGTGAGGGTGACAGGGCACTGGAACAGGTTGCCCAGAGAGGCTGTGGAGTCTCCTTCTCTGGAGATATTCAAAACGCGCCTGGATGCGATCCTGTGCAATGTGCTCTAGGTGACCCTGCTTGAGCAGGGGGTGGTTGGACTAGATGATCTCCAGAGGTCCCTTCCAACCTCAGCGATTCTGTGATTCTGTGATTCTGTACCACTCCTGGTTTATGAAATGTAAAGGTATTTATTTTTCTCTGCTTATTGATATGTGTTGCACTTACCTATGACTAGCATATACTGTAAGTTGAGCTTCCCAGAAAAGTATTGTTCTGCAATTGTGCCACTTGGGCTAAAATTTTTCCTTATATAATACAATCAGTGTTCTATTTTTTTCTCTGATTTGACACATTTCTGTTTGAAGGGACAAAAAGAAGTAAGAGAATAAAAGATTTTTATTTCTTTTTGTTTGCAGTTTCCCTGTCAGCACCAGAAATGGTACAGATGACTGTGCAAAGCTACAGGAGGTAGGTCTCAGACACAGTAGAGCTCTGTTAGAAATTCTTCTTTCTTCCTTTTCTTTTTGGCAAAAGGAGGAATTTTAGCTTCATTTTTTTTTTTTCTCAAACAGCTAAGAACAATGTTCTTATGTTTGTTACATGTAGGTAAAATTAAGCCTGGGTGTAACAAAAGCATGTAATTTTATCTGCTGCAGAACATTCCTTTTGCAGTGAGCAAACTCTGAAAAAAAGTTATTTCTATGCAGATTACCAGATACAACTGCAATGAGAAGCTAAGTAAAAAATTGTTTCTCAGATGCTACTCTTGCTACTGCAACTCATTGTGCCTCGTCTCTCTGAAACTTTGAGAGCAATTATATCTTTTAGAAGTAGGTGGCTAAAGGAACCGTGCTCCCTAAAGGTTCCCCAAAGATTCACCATCTGTCAAAAGTGAGCTATTCTGCCACCTTTATAATTAGCATTTACTGGTACCTAACACCTACATTCTAACACCTACTGTAACATACTGTTCTTGAGAATAAGTGTATTGCCACACTCTCATGCCGACTCTTCTTCTAAGGCATTGCTATTATGTATCATTATAAACGAAGACAAAATGCAAATGTTTACTCTAGGAAAAAATCATAATGACATCCCAGAGGAGCACATGAGTAAACACATTTCATTGTTGCTTTTTTCCAACTAGATCCCTGCAAGAGTTTTCAGAAAGTCCTGTTATGTCAAGATGCAACAGCCTCAACTCTTCCCATTTTCTCACCAGTGTACCCCAGAGGTTAGTTATTTCCATGTATTTCCAGCTGAGAATACTAGGGACTAGCCCCATTTAGGGATCAGCAAATATTGACAGAATTTTGAATATGCAGTTCCAAGTGTTAGCTCCTAAAATGCTTCTCCTCATTTATCTTAACAAGATCAAAATGACCTTTTACTTATAACAGGTGTCTGTTCTGAAATGCTTTTATTCCAGTAAAAAAACTGCCCCAAATTGCAGTGGGCTTTGAAGCGATCAGAAAGCAAAAAACTGTGAGATCTTATGGCAGCTGTATCATTTCTTCTCTGTTTTGTGTCTAGAGAGAATTGAGCCTACAGAACTGTGAACCTACACCTTTTATTAATGTTCCTCTTGTTAAGCTCTCTAGATCCCAAGCCACCAAATATCTCTGGGGAAAGAAATCTGTGTACTACCAATAGTAATATTGTTAAGAGCACCAGCTCTGAGCAATGTGATGGAAAATGACAATCTTTATTTGAGCAGAAGTCATTATGAGAGGGGAGGAAAAGGAAAGCAAATCATTTAACAAAAATAAGACCATGTAATAGCTACTGAAAGAGAAAAGCGGTACCAAGACAGTAGTATAAATAATCCTGATATTTTCACCACAGTGTAACTGAATGGCTGGCCATCGGGGAAAAGGATCCAGTTGAGATTCTTCTTAATTTGGGGTTTGGTACAGAAGAACCTGATGTCTGCACTAAAATCCCTCCTCGGTTCCTTAGTGGTGCTTCTGTAGCAAAAGGGATCAACATCCAAGTTTTTCTGGAGGCTCAGAAGCAGCGGATGGACATTGAGAGGCCAAATCTATATGGTAAGCAGAGATGTTTTAGAAAAAGGAAGAGTTTTAGTCAGGAGGTGACCATATAATATTAAAGAGCATGGGGATTGAGAGGGTAAGGAAGAAGAGACTTAAAAGAGAAAATTCATGAAAAGGGAAATCCATTCAGGAAGATCCTCATGTACCTCTTTGCAGCAATGATATCTCCTAATATAACTGAAACACAGTTTAGCTCTCCTCAGCTATGGACTCCTATTTATGAGCTGGAGGTACCAGCTGTGGCATTTTACAACATGACCACCCATCCTCTGTCAGACCTATCCCACCACCTGAGATTAGCATTTGTGTAGCAGAGGCTGCAGAATTGAATGCAGGTCCATTGCCTCAGCTGTTTCATGGGCAACACATTAGCCCATACTCACCATCACTGGTGGTTTAAGCCAATACAAAGGATTTTGAACTCAGGAAGGCCAGGCATTGCATCATGGGCATACATTCCCTTTTCCTCTCTGTTGGAACAGGATCCCTGTCTTGGGGAGACATGCAGAGCAGCTGACAAGGTCTTAACCTCCCGTAGCTGGAGCTGCATGAGTTTCTGTATCAAAGCCACAAATCTGTAGCTAGAATCTAACAGTTTTGTGGTTCAAATATGCCCTGAGATGTAGATGAGGATCATATCATAAGAATGTTAAAATTGTGTTAAGACATGCAGTTTTGATTTTTATTTATTTAGATGTTTTCAGCTCTCATTTTGTGTGGTGCCAAGTACTAACTGCATTTGCAGATGAGAAATGAAGACAAGATCCTCACCCTAAAGGTATAGCTGCATTAAAACAGCATTGCTAATTCTCTGGTATACCTTCCTTCTAGAAAGACCAATTTGGACATCATTCCCCCTCATGTTTGCTGCACAGGATAGCCAGATGGCTCTTGAAATCTTCTGTTTACTTAAGATGCTCAGTGAAGCAGGATCTCTCACATAGTCCATGCATTCCCATTTAGAATTGCACCAAGGAAGCAATATATATGGAATAAGAATTGAAACAGAAATGTCAGAGCATCATGGAAAATGTTTTTTTTTTCTTTTTTTTTATAGCAAGCCCTGTGCACACATTTCAATATTTACAGCAAACTGACACATCAAACAGGTTTCTCCTCTCTCTCCCTCTCTCTCTCTGTAACTCCTCAGAGAAAAAGGGCGAGAGGGAACAGAGATAATCAGTATGAGTGGATGGTGGATGGAGACCTTAGGGAAGAAGGTGAAGAACTAAGAGTGAATGAAAGGAGAGAAAAGGAATTAAAGGGAAGGAGAGAGGTTGTTTGCACAGTGAAGGCAGACAGTGGTAAGCTGAGGTGTGAATTTAATAACTAGTCTTGCAATAGTTCTCAATGGGGACACTCTTTGTACATGTTAACAGCTTATCTATATGGGGGAGTTACTGTGAAGTAAGTTAAGGTTTGCATTTCTATTTTGGTGGGTGTGATGTCCATCAAAACATATTATCTTTCCTTTGACAGTTTGGGAGGGAGTTTTCACACCATCTGCTTAGGCCTCCAAGGTATGTGCCTGGGCTGGGAGCTGAGGCTACGCATTTAATGGAGAGAGGTGGGATTAATCCTTCAGAGATACCTACCTCTGCTCTCTCTGCTCTATGTGTTGTTTTATACGTGGTGCTTAACCTCAGCCTGCATCACTGCACCAAATTATAGACATTTAACTGAAGTATCATCTCATGGAGCTTTATCACCCCAGAGTCTGTCTCCATAATGAGTGGAGAGAGTGAGGCACCTCCAGAGGGTCATCATCTTTGCCAGTCTGTCTCACAGACCATGCAGGCATTTGGGCACAGGTAAATTCCTACTGCCAGTGTTTCAAGAGAAGATATATAGCTAAAAGGAATGTATCAGGTGTTAGTGGCATACAAACTCCTGAAGATTATCCTCAAATGGGCTCTCAGGGCACTTGCAAACTCTGTTTTTTCCAGTCTTACCAACCTTATATCGTCTAATGATTTTGCAATGTGGTGTAGAGAGAAGCAGGAGTGGCAAACTGAAGTTTATTAGGTTTGGAAATGGATTGCATTTCTAGGGTGGGATCTAATCTATCTGTCTTCAGCACTAAGGCTGCACCTCGGTTTTCAGGCAACTAATGAACCAGTTCTTCTAAAGCAGAAGCCAAAATTCCCTGTAATGGCAATGAAGAAGACAGGTGTTTTTGAAGGCCTCCAGAAGAAGATACTTCTCTGTAAATTAAGTAGAAAGGTTCAGCTTCAGAGATATTCCATGGCATTTACCTCTTCATGAACCATTTAAGGAATTCAGACCCCTACTGTTACACAGCTTCTTCGACAGGGCACTGAAATGGAAAAACTTAAATTAGGGAGACCACATGTCACCTCTGTAGATTTGAAGACTGTTTTGCACCACTGTTCCCAGAGACATGCTGGATGAAATCACCTATTGTCAATCAGTGTGGTTTATTAACACTGAACCATTTCAATACATATACAATGTGAATCCCTCTCATTTGGCTTTAGCCATGGAAAAGGAAAAAGGTATTTAGTCTGAGTTAGTGAAAGACTGAGGGGTTACCTCATTGTCAGTTTACTTTCTCTGATTCTCCGAATTAGCAGAGAAAGCTAATTGATTTAGTGTGATTTTGTGCAAGTCTGAGGTGAGAGATAAGCAGGATTATAGATGCAATTTGGGAAATGACAAAGGTGGAGCAAAAGAGGAGGGAGGTGAGAGAGACCAAATGACTTCCAAAGCAGTGTGATCCCTCTCTAGTTTTCATATTTCATTCATTTTCTAGTGCTGTTCTGTTCTGTTTGGCTATTTTCTGACTGTAATGAAAATAGTTTTCTGGAAGTGCTTCATTGCTGATCTGACCTTTTAAAATACGTGTGGCTTATTATAGTGTTATTTGTTAATTGTCTTCTTGCTTGGTGACAATTGATTCTTCAGCATAGTCATTAAGTTTTCAAATGGTTCAGTACACAAAAATAAGCTGTATTTTCAAAAATCTCAGCCACCCTGTAGGTATCTCAACAAGAACCAAAAGAAAAGCTTAGCCTCATCACTCTTTAGAGGTGAAAATTTTACTGACCTAAAGAGAAGTGACATTTGACTTCCTAACCGATTAAATAAAGTCACTTGACAATCAGCAGTTATGTTAATTGAAAAGTAATGATATTTTCAAATATGTGAATCCCTATTGAATGTTAGAGTTTGATACTTATAATAAAAAAAAACACATTTAGTACCACACTTCACTACTTCCATATCTAAATCTACTTTTTTTTTTGGGGGGGGGGGTTTCTGGGGGGGGTTTACACTCATTTGTGTCTCTGTCAGCTGCTGCAAGCCCCTCACTGGAGCTGTTGCCCAAGCCTCACTCTCCTTTCTGAGATGAGTGTATTTGGCAGGCACCATTTCCCATGATGCATGGTTGTCCTGTGACCACCACAGGTCAGCAAGGAGAGAGCTGCATGCATCATAACAATATATATCAGTCAGTAAAGCCATCCCTAAAATGAAATGTAAATTACTAAATATATCTTCTCTGAGGTACAGCTTCAGTTCAAGCAAAGACAGAACAGTACTACCAAGACCCAAGATGAAACAACCTAAAAAAAGGAAAATATTTTAATATATGACAAAGTATACCATGCTGAGATTTCATTTTGATTTTTCTTGACAAAAACTGAACAATTTAAGAGAAATCTGTATTTTCCCACTGAAAAATTTGTGGTTTTTTTTTCCTAATTCTGTTGTCTTGAAAAAAGTTGTTGATTGAAAATTTCTTACTGGCTCTGGAAACTCTTCATTCCACTGAGGACCTACTGAAGAATTTCCAGATCTTTTATGTAGACAGCTATGTAATACCAGATTTAGGGTAGGAGGAACAAAACTGTGAGATTTTCCTCCTAAATTGTAAAAATCTCCTGATCATAAAATCAAGAGATTTTGTTTACACCTTGGCCATTTGCTGAGTTGGCTTAAGTTTCTAGTGAAAATGCATCCACAATTATGTCCTTTAATATCTCATTTGTGTTACAGATTTTGCCTGTTTTGCAGCAGGCTCTAGAGATTAAGGAGTTCTGATCAGCATCTTGCAATTTTCCTGTCACCTATCTGAGGACACTCCTTGAGGAGCACCCACTGAAACTAAAGGAACTGCTTGCCTAGAGAGAAATTGTCCATTAAGCAGGGCTGTCCCTGATATCACTTCTTCACGGCCTGTGTATTTATTACACTGCATATGAGTGAGGGGATTGTTTGTTCATTTATCATTTCTCTCATTGTTTGATTTGTTCATCAGGTGTCACAAGCTCTTGGAAATAATTTACAAGAGCAAAGCAGTGTGCCAAAACTATTTCAAACTGCAGCAAGTTTGGTTCTGGTTCAAATGACAAGTGCTGGACTTCTCTGCATCTGTCACTCAAAGGAGATTAGCACTTGGCATTTTTATGGCGTGACATAGTGGGAGCCAGATAAAATACTGAGGCTAAAATGTGCTGTACATGAAAAGCATGTGATAGCACATCGGATGCACAAAACCATAAGTGATTTAGTCCAGCATCCCGAACTAACACAAATGCAAACTTTATCCAACACTGTGTAATCTGTGTGCTGATAGATCAGATAACTCCTTTAGACAATATCTAGAGAAGCCTTTGACCATGTCTTAAAAAGTGACGGGAATGGCAACAATTTCCTCCAGTGTTAAAAATCAGGCGATATTTGGGGGGGGGGAGGGGGAGAGGGAAAGGACTATCCCTGAGATATAGTAATTAACAGGAATTATATGGCGTTGTATTGGTCCCTGATGCAAAGGACCAACTCAAATCCATATTAAATATCCCCTTGTTATCTAATCATCAGTGATGCAATATTACCAACCGCCTGCACGCAGACTGCGTGCAGTAAGTTTGGCTGCTCTCTAGGAGAAATGGCAGCCAAGAACGTTAGCATTTTGCCATCTACTCTCCTCAGCAAATCTCTTAAGGAAGGAGAAGTCCTGGTGACATATTCATTGCCTCAGGACGGGTGCAGACACAGTACACAAGCAAATGCGTTGCATTTCCTTGTATAAATAACTCCACAGTGTTGTAGTGATTGAAATCTCCAGAAGCCCTTAGAGAAAATATCATTCACTTCTCTTTACCTGTTATGCCATGGAAAAATGACCCAGAAATAACAGAAGTTTGGTACAACGAAAAAAAATCAAGAACCTGTATAAAACGTCAGTGTATATACACTTTGCTACACCTTTCTGGGGGAAAAACTTTTTGCTTTGTGGTGCTCTGAAAATGAGGACATAGTCTCTGTGGCCAATTGCTATCAAGTAATGGGTATATACATTTTACAGTTATCCTGGACAGTAGCCAGCTGTAAATATCTGAAATCAAACTCTAATGACTTTATTCTCATGGAATTTAATAAGTCCTCAAATATGGCATCCAAATCTGTTGGCCCAACCAACTGGAGAATTTAAGTCTGGATTCTGTAACATTTATTCACACTAAGTGGTAGTCAGCTGTACTTGACCCGATTAATTCAACATTGTGTAAGTGCTTGTATAATATGAAGAACTATGTAGTGAAGTCTGTATATAGCCTGAATGGATCCTCTGGAAGCAAAAGGAAAAAATTAGCCAATTTTTAATCAGGTACTTAATATGGTTTTTGGCAATGACAAGTTTGGATAATCATTATGCCTGATTATTTATTTCAATTTGTATTTTTCGATAAACATGTTTGTCTTCCATTCTGTCAAACTCAAGGGTGTTTTCGACAACTAGAAGTGCTTGATCACGTGACAAGCGCCTTCTCGTCGTTGCTGACTGACGTGAACACCCAACAGAGCAAAGTACAGGATGCCAGCAGAGATGAGACCGGCCTGTTGGATACTGAGAAAAGCAGACCTGTGGTTACACGAGCAAAGAAAAAAATAGGTCAGCTCCTGAAAAAGGCTTTTAGGCAGACAACGCTGCTGAAACAAAGCTCGCTGGCATCTGGCAAAGCCAATTCATCTGGCTGGAAAGGACAACCCCACTCTTGTGCTGACATTGCCGAGAGTGGAACGATCCAAACAGGCTTTTCTGAAAGTGTTATGGTGGGTTGTCCGACCCCAGAGCAAATCTCCAGAGACAAAGCTGCATTTACAGTATCCCAGTGTCTACAAACTCCATCAGGGAAAACTTGGGCTTCATCACACTTACTTCCAAAACAGCCCCACCTTTCTTCTACGTGTGAGGTGCCTGTCAAAGACAGTCCAAAAAAGGAGTTGCATTTGCTTTTGGCCCCCACACTCAAAAAACTGGCCAGCCAAAACTACAAGCCACCAGACTCATTTGAATTGGAAGAGGTAAGATGGATTACTGTATATTGCTTACCATCAACATATCTTTATACACATTTATTGTATAGTTTTGGATTCTCTTTTTCAAGACAGAAGATAGAAGAAATTACTTAAAATGCCATGTTGCAGCCTTATGGGGAAAAACACTGGGATTCACACTACTCATTGAGGTTTTGATTATTTTAAATTGTTTTTGTGTTAGGATACTGTCAAAGAAGTTGGCACTGAGATTACTGAGACAAGATTTATTCAACCTGTATGATAGTATAACATGCCTATGTGTTTTATACAGCGCTAGCTTTTTTATAGAAGTAAGTTGCAAGAACGCTAATACATATGGTCAAGGATATTTTTACAGACCCAGTCATTAACCAGTTTTGTTTTTCTTTTTTTTTCCCCCCAAGCTCATGTTCTGGTGTTTTCTCTCAGAGTGTTTCATCACAAAATTATCCTTGGTTTTATAGCAGCGTTTGAAATATTTTATTGCTCTGTAATCTGAGCATCCTAAAACCAGAATAACTCAAAGCAGCAGCTTGTTCTCAAATCCGCAGTTTTCAAAGCCCATGATACTCAGCTATCTATATGTTTTAGCAACAGTGGGTTGTCAGTGGGGTTCAGCAAGAAATAGCAGAGACCAGGATACTTGCCAGTCTTTGTCTCACATCCAGAGTTCTTGTGTCAGCAGCAATTTTTTCTGGCTGTATTGCTGCAGAAAGAGAGCCCTACTGTAAAAACAAAGAAAGGAGGAGGAACAGGATAGTTGGCAGCTCCCTGAAAACATTTGGAACATGGGAGGGAGAGAGCAGCAAGAACCTAGAAAAGGTGGGATGCTTAAAAAAGATTTCCAGTTTTGAAAGAAATTGGAAGAGGTCAGGTTAAGTTGGTGGCATCCGTTCTGAATAAAGGATATTTAATTAACATATTTTTCTGTGAAAGTTTTGGTGCAGTCTAAGTTTCCCTTTGTGTCCTGCAGTTGCTGGAACTAGGTTGGCAGAGTTGAATCAAAGAATGGAAGTTTGGGTCTCACTATCAGCCTTGGTGGAGAAGAAAGGGTCTTTCAGAGGTCTCCAGCACAGCAAATTTATGCAACCCATATGTCTTTGTACAGACTTAGCACACTGGACTTGCAGCTCTTTGGTTAGTAGCTCTGTAACCCGTGCAAGTTATCACGGACTCAAAAATGAGGATGCTGACAGAGCAGTAATTGCAGATGATGATAAACTCCCCAGTCTGATGTCCAAGACAGTTTGATGAATGCTATATGCCCAAATTAGAACTGTGTATACACTGTTTAACTTTCGAGTAATCATTAAACTAAGGTTGGAAGAACTGTGTATTGGCTCAAACCATCAGGCCGTCTAACATGTTATTCTGACAGTGGCCAGTAGCAGGTGACTAGGAAGAGAATAAGAAACAGGCACATATAGAGTGATCCTTCTCATATATTCTTCTAGACTTTGACAATGGGTGGTTTAGAGATTTCTTGAGCTACAGGCCACATCTAGGACATGCTGAACTGTTTTGCATGTAATGGATCTGCTTTTTTATAATGACTCTTTCTTGTTGCAATTTATGCAACACCATGACTTAATGCTCTCCTTGATACTATGGAAAAGACAAATGGTTTCTTCACTCTTAGAGGAAAAAAATTCTGACCTTACATACATTCTTTGGCAAGAGTTTGGTGCCATATGGTTACCATGCCTAAGGTTTCTACTGCTAAGTCATATTCGAGGGGCATTTCTCTGAGACTATTCAAACAAGACTGTTAAGACATTTATGGGTGGGGAAACTTTATGCACTAACTACTTTGGAAAGGCTTGAAAAGCCTTTGTGATTAGAGCCTGGTTTGTGACATAAACACATTTTTTTTACAAAGGACACCACCGAAAAGGAAACATCTGAAAGATTTCCTGTTTTCACTTTGAAATTTCTAGAATTTTTCTTTTTACTCCTATCCCCTCCCCCTCAATAAGGAATATGCTCATAATAATCATCACCATCAATATGATGTTTTCCTCTTCTCTCACACTTCTTATTCCTCTTCTTTTTCCCTTTCTTTTCAGATTCAGAGCTTGGAGGATGAAACTCTATGTAGAAATGCTCCTGACAGCATATCAGGTGGGTGTTAAAAACAGACATTTTGCCAGATTTGTTTTAAAACTGTGTTCCCATGTAGTCCCTTCTAAAGGCTTATACTAAGAACATGTTTTCTCTCTTTGCTCCTATTTGCTCTGGTGTTTGGATGCAGTCTAGATGATACAACTTGATAAAACATAGGGCTGTAAAATGTGCTCATCTTGTCAGGAGGACACAGTGAGTGCACACGAAGGGGGTACCTGCTTTGAGTGTTTGAGGTGCCTATCTGATGCGTTAGGCATCCTCATGTAAATCCTCTCAGGACTTACAAATGAAGCCAAAGCCTCTCTCCTGCTCAGTGGCTCATCCACCAGACACAGGCGACCTCTTATCTGCTGACTCGCTGATCCTAAGAGAGGAAGCCACAGAGCAGGTTGGGGATTGCTGCACAGCAGCCACTGTGCAGACAACTCACCCAGGGCTACACAACGAGGACTTTCTGGTTGCAGCATGGCCTCCACCCCAACATCTGAATCTCCCATATCACAGAGACCTTCATCACATGGGCTGACATGGCACCAGATCATGTGTTAGGAAATAAGTTGAGAAGTCTATGAAAGGATTAAACGCAAAGCTGTTAGATCAGATGTTATGCTGTCATTTGGGGCGGTGTGAGTTTGGATCCTGAGAACTGTTTGCTGGCAGGGGTGGCTGTATTGGAGGAGACGGCTGTTCTGCCTCCAGAAAAGGAAGCACTCAGCCTTGCTCTCTAGTGACCTTTGCTAACCAGTGCTTAGAGCAGGACTGGCAGGTTTTTGAAATGGGACAGAAATTTATTGTAGCAGAACGAATGAGTAGCAAGAAGCAGATAGAAAGGAACAAAGATGAAAGTCTGGTGAGCCCTCACCTTACAAATGTTGCATTATGTCACTTTTGGGGATCCAGCACAAATAATTAAGCAGCCCAAGTTCATACACAGATATGGGAATAAAAATCAGATATCAGCTGGTGCCAGTCATTCATAGATGCAATTGGCTGAGGTGACAGCTAGATTTGCAAGAGTGAAATCTTGAGCCTATTGAAGGTAGTGACATAAGTCTCTGAGTTCAGAGTTCAGTGAAGTTCAGTGAAGCTGAAGGTGTTTTAATCAAAGTGAGCAGGGTTTTCTTGATAAATGCTAGAGCCGAGCAAAAGCCTCACTGAGTTCAGTGAAGCTGAAGGTGTTTTAATCAAAGTGAGCAGGGTTTTCTTGATAAATGCTAGAGCCGAGCAAAAGCGATGGAGTATATAATGAATTCGTTAGCCCTGGAGGTTGCATTATTGTTTTCAAGTGATCTGTAAGCAGATATTTTGTTGTTTTGCTAGTTTTTTTAACTGTGCGATAGATTGTATACCTGTGTCAGCCAATTGTTCTTGCCACATCACCTGGCAGGATTCTGTGGGTCCGGTCTGTCAATGGGTGGCTCCAGCAACTCTTAAAGCTTAAAGTCAGGTCCTTGCTGCTAGTCAGTATGATTTGTTGCCTGAGTTACATGAGGTTGCTTTGATTTTGCTTCCTGAATGATGACTCAATCTTTATGAACAAGGAGAAGCTCCCACACCAGCAATCTTGCTCATAGTAGTGTCTATACAAAACATAGCAGCTCCCCAGGATTTGTGCAGAGAAAACCAACATTTGGACAAATGTTCAATGAGAAATGAACAACAGAGAAAGTGGACATATCCCAATGGGAAAAAATAATCACAACATACCCAGAAATGCTTTTTTCCTTTCTTTGTCCTGCTCTAAAAAATTACTGTGCTATTTAATGAAAAAGGGTATTTGTGAAGGGATTTTGCAGATTGTATAGATATATTCATCTCAATATAAATAAAGAAAGAAACGTATGCCCTGAAAACTCTTTTAAAACACAGGAATAAGTATGTATTTGTGGTGATTTTGGGATAGAGAATGCAGAATGTGATTATTTGTTTTTAATTCTGGTAAGATTGTCATCCAGTTAAGTGATCAATTAATATCATACAAGTAAACTGTACTTATTTAAGATTTGTGCCTTAACAGCACCATGATATTATTTTAGAATTTAGTTTAAAAACTGGAATCTCTCTTTTTCGCTTTGTTCTTATAGTGTTACTGATGCTTATCCTGAATTGAAAGAAGAGATTTTGATCATCCTCTTTTATGGACTTTTTTTTCATATTCTTTCTCTTTTTCCCACTGCTTTTAAGTGGTGTACCTCTCTATACCCAAGGAATTTTTTTTTTAAGACTTCAACTTGCTGGGCACCATGGAACAACCTAAAAAGAGCTGATACCAATTCAACATTGTTAGCGGTGATAATATCTAGCTCTTGGGAAACTTCCTACCAAATTCAATAGAATTTGTCTCAGACCCATAATTTGAAATAGAAGCTAGTGGGAAACAGTCTAGATTCCACTAGGAGCCTAACAAGGAAAACTTCCGCTCCCAGAAGAACATGCCTGAAATTATTTTTGGGCTGCAGGCTCCTTGGGGCAGAGACTGCCTGTTTTTCAAGGCTCATATTGTGCCTACTACAGTGAGGACCCATCCTCATTTGGTTGGAGGCTGTGTTGGAAAGGGCATGGGAGCGATGATGAAGATGTGAGCACCTGACGTGACTATGCTGGCGTGGAAGCTCACCCAAGGGGGGAAGCGCAAGGGGCCCAATATGAGCAGAAATAGATAGGAACAGCCTGCTTTGCTTAGATGGGGCATATTAGAGATGGGTGACTTATGGAAGCGCTTGTCCCAGTGGTATTGTCCCTTGGCTCTGTAGCCTGGCCTCAATTTTAGTCCAATTGCTTAATTTTCTACACTCTCCATGAAAGCCAATTCCCTGGCTGCTGTGTGTCTTCTTTATATTTCTCCATAAGGTAGATTCTGGCTGTTTAACTGCAGTAGGCTTTATGATAAGGCTTTTTTTCCCTCTCTTTTGGCAGAATGCTGAGCCTTAATTTTTAAAAGATGCTCAAAGCCCCCAAACATCCCTGAATGACTTACAGAGAAAGCAGAGTGTTTTCTAGCTCTCTTTTAAAAAATATTACAATCTTTTTTATTAGGCAATTTTATCATTGTTATAAATAAGTAATTGTACTGGGGAGAAGGGATAATCCTTATTTAATTAAATTCATCTATACTCCCAGGTTGGCAGCAACCAGACATATGTGAGACTAATACCCACAGCCTGCCTGTATGCATGCGCAATTAAAAATTCACTCTACAGTAGCACTGGCAGTTTAGTGTTGCTTTTGGCATTTACAAATCCTTTTATTTTGTGACTTTTTTTTTACCATACACATATGCTGGAGCAGATGTTGCTTATTTGTTGTTTATTCAAATCTGTAGGCTCTGGCAGCTAACTCCATTGTTCTGTAATGAAGCTTTATTCACTGTCCTGTATTAGGACCCAGCAAATGCATGACAGGCAGAGTTAGCTCTCAGCAGGAACTACAGTTATTGTCCTTACTTATTGGCTGTTTATATTCTAAAGCTCACAGTTGAGAAAGCTGGCTGGGCAGGGTAAGGGGCTGGGGATGCTGTGTGCAGAGGAAAATTACTTGACTCCACTCACTGCATCTTTGCCCTGATGAGGTGCAGGCTTGCATGTAAACTCATCTGTTGCAGTGATTTCATATTCAGCACTTGAAAAATAGAGCTGTTCTCCCCCTCCGCCCCCTCTTCCTCCTTGTTCTCCCCCCCCCACCCCTGCTGCTCCTTCCTTTTTCAATTAGCCTTTGTAAAGCACTGGGTTTAACTAAAGGGTGTTTCAATGTTGTTCACCTCCGTTAACTCAGCACGTGCCTGAAAATTCATTAGCAGTAACATCTATTAGGGAGGCCCTGGAAGTTGGTGTTATTTTTGTATGTGTTGCATTCATCCACTTCCCCTTGCTTCTTATTTACTTTTCTGCACCTCTCCATCACCGGGGTAGCCACACCTCTGAGAGTCAACAATTTCAGCATGGGGCTGACCAACAAGGACATGCTGCTCCCAGGCGCTTCAGTGCCAACAGAAAGGCATTAGCCTGCTGGAAAAGCCCTTGGTAGCCCAAGAGACAATCAATCAGAGAAGTAACCACCTCCATCTGGCTCACTGTGACATGGTAACTCTCTGTTGAAGCATTTGTGATTCATCTTGTCCCAATGAGTGGTGCCAGGGATCGAATACACCCAGTTTTTGCAGCAGCTGGGAACATTCTAGCTTCCCCGCATGCTGAGCTAACACATTAGCTCCTGTGACTTATTAAGTAGCAATTCTTTCAATTATCACACCTTCACTCCTCCTACTCACCGGCTCCTCTCATGGTTGGCACCATGGGAATATTCACAGAATGCAATTGGTATTTTTTTAATTGACTGAGTGCCAAGAACGTGAATCCTGTTTATTATCCATTGTAATGTCTGCCTGTGATTGAAGGATCAACATATTCAAAAGTGCAAGAAGAAAATACACATATATTTCCTATGCTTCAGACAGAACTAAGATTTTCCTGGTACCTTCCTCTATTTTCAGTATAAAGAAGGGAACAGTTATTTATTGTAGTGCCTACATCATGTTGTTTTTCTTCACTTATAACACAATGTTTTTTAGTTTTGAACACAAAAGAAAGAAAAAGCAAAAGCGAGGAGAAAGCCACACAGAAGACTTGCTAAAGTTGTAATCAAAATCAGGATTTATACCTACAGTATCCTACATCTACTCTTGTTTTGAGGCCTTCTGACCCTTACGTTATGCTTTTCCATTGCTTAATAATCACATACAGCCTCCAAATATGAGTTTTCCCTTCATAAAACATGAAGAATAATAGATCCATAATATACTCCTATATGTTCTTGAAGCAGTCATAGCACAGTTCATTTGAGTTAGCACTGCTCAGTGGTCTTCACAGTAAGAAATTCCACTCCTAGAAAAAACATCCACAAAGAGCAGTCACTAATAAGAACATTTGGGGTTCCACATTTTTTGTAAAAGGGAAAATTTTGGTGTGTTTTTAATGTAAGTTACTCTCAGATATTTTTCTGTGCGGGTCAGGTTTCTCGGCTGGACAGCATCACTTATTGCACAGCTCTGCCATCCCCCTCAAAGAGGAAATAGCATACTGCTTCATTTCATGTATACTACAGACAACGAATCTGGGCTAGAAAGGGAAAAGGAAGAATGAAGTTCCCTAAAACAAACATGTCTCTAGAAGCCTGAGGAGAGAAGCTTCCTTCACAACAGTTTTATCTTCTTCAGGGGCCCTGTGCAAAGGAGACATATGCCACCTTTAGCCATTTTATGTTCCCTCCATTTTTTTTATGATGCTGTAATCCATGTTGTTCCCATCTTCTGCCCATGAACCACATAAAGACCTTCTTGTCCTTTCCCTTTTCTGTACTTAAAGGACCTGTAATTAAGAGTATGAGAAAGCTCTATCATTTCTATGCATGTTGTAACCTGAAGAAGTCTAAAACCTCCTGCCTGTGGGCAGGATGAAGGCCTGCGGTCCCAGAAATAAGTGGAAACTGTCAGGAAGCAGTGACTGAGAGGAAAGAGCAAAGTGAAGGGCAGGTTATGAAATGATGAGTCTTAAAACCTTCCTGCATCTTCTGCCTGTTCAAAAACATCCTGAATTGTCTGGTCCCCTACCAGAAAGGGAATTCATTTCTGCAGCTCTTGAGAATGCCCCGTCTGCTTCCCGCCTTTGTCACAGTCCTGCTGGATGCATCTCACATACATGCATATATCCAAATTCAGGAAAGGATGTAAAGATGGAGACCCAGGAAGCAGTGGAGCCATGTTCACCAGTACAGGAACGAGATTGGCAGCACACGAAAGGAAGTCTGAGACATCTACAAAATTGTCATGCAAAGGCCTCTAGGAAGTAGTACCACCTGCTACTGGTGTCTGTAAGCCCTGCCTGCAGTCCTGGGGTTGAGGCAGCTTTGGAGAACTTTGGGGGCTGTATGATTTTCAGTGAGTACATTCTTAAAAGTCATTGCACATTTATAACATTTTATTGCACATATGTGTCATATTTTAGGTCCTGCTGCAGCAGGCTGATTCATCCTAGTGGGAAAGGATATACACACACCACATACTTAAGGCAGATGGCCTGGTGAAAGTTATAAAACCTGCTGTTGTTTAAATCTTAGGAGAAGAAAATCATGAAATACTTTAAGTATTCAGGGGGACAACCAAATACTTTGACAACCAAATAGTTTGAGAGACAGATTTAGATTAACAGCCATAGGCTTCAAAACCAGAAAGATTCTGAAATGAAATCTAGTTGTCCTGAAGTCTCTGAGGTCCTTGAAAGGAGGCCTTTTCTAGTATTTTTTTTCCCTGCCTTTTCTTCCCACACCTCAGCAGAGCATAGCAGGATCAGAGTTTTGCCTGTGCACGGTCACTGATCTCTGTGATGCTTTACTAATGGTGCCATTTGACAGCTTGACCCTTTGAATTTTAAATCTTGCTGCAAAATTCATAATCCCAACACCACATCCTACACAGGCTTCAAAGCAGCTTTGTAAGAACATACTTACTCTTTTTGGTGGTACTATATTTCTTTGCTGTGTGGCTCTTATGAGAGAGGGTTGATTCCCCCCGTTCCCAGTGACATCTGTAAGAAAGGTGCTATCTTGGGCACCTTTTTATGCTCTAGAGAACTCAGATTTTTTTCTGGATGAAAAATTTGATTCCTGGCCCACAGATCTTACACATACTTGCCAACTATTGACCAATGCTTTGCATTTCTCCTCTGGAAAATAACACTGACAAAAAGAGGTGGGCTTTCTAAGCCTGAAGTTCTTAGACTCCTTGAACACAGTTTAATGGATATTAACACGAAAATAGAGCTATTATAACTTGCCGTTGATCTCCACAAAGTAATACCAAAAAGCCACCCATTCTGGCCTCCCAATTGCTTTGGGCACTACTAACCAGGCAGAAGTTGCAGGACCTAGCAAGAACAGAAGGGCTCTTCACTCACTTTTCTCGGAGTTGCTTTATCGGAGTTGCTGGAAGCCACCTTCCCTTTCATGAGGTGCTCTCAGTTGCAGAGAGCCCTACAAGGTTCACTGCAATCACTTATTTTTTATTCATTTTCTCTGTGCAGCTGCTACTGGGAGAAGTTGTGATGTAACATGATCTACAGTGTAGGCTGATGACATTCAGCTCTACCTCTCATTTTCATCAGAAGCAGACACAACCATCACCCGTCTCTCCCGACATTTGGCAGCGGCACGAATCTGAATTAATGACAGTTGGCTGAAGCTCAGTTGAAATAAGATGGAAGTGATACTGACTCTCAAGGAAAAGTAGGAGGAGAACCTGGCAAAGTTTGAAGCTGTTTCATCAACTGAAGAAAGATAAAAGACCATTGTCAAAGTGATTGCAATTTCAGGTTTTGACTAGATTCATCACTTCTCCTAACCTCCCAGACTGCAGAAACATCATTTATCATAGATAACTGCCTACAGTGTTCTCTCTTTTCCTGTCAAATCCAGCTCTTAGATTACTTGTTTATACTTTTATCATTTCTAGGGCAGTGTGTTCTTGTGCAGGACAAGCAGGAAACAATTGGAAGCTCTGACTAGCAGCCGCCTAATTCCCAAGTACAGCTTTTTGCAGGAGCATATTCATTGTTCTTAGTGATGAGTGTGTGAAGTGTGTGATATTCATGATGTTTACCTGTATTGTCAAGCCTGACATGACCTTCATCCCCAGCTACTTTAGATACATTCTGTAGCTCCAGCCAACCTACCAAAGGGGTTTCCAGAGGGGTTTCCAGAGCCATGGACCAAATTGTCCTGGAGGTATTCTTGATAAGGACAAAGATGGAGTCTTCTGAACGTTGAACTTCTGCCATTGAAGTTCACAAACTAAGTTCTGGCCTCTCTCAAGAGGCACGGGATGGTTCACTAATGCTAGTCAAGAAATTATATCCTTTTCTGTGATGTAAAAGGTAGAGCACATACTACTTCCCTTGCCCATTTTCATCTATAATTTGTTGGGGGGAGGAGGGAAAATGACAATTAAAATGGTTTTACATTTCATTAATAAGTAGCTCAATAGCATATTTTCAGCTAATTCAGTTCTTCCCCAAATCTTTCTTCTATACATGAGCTATGGACAATATGCAATGAGAGAGAGAGAAAGAGAGCCAGCCAACCCACCCACCAGCCCTAGGCATTTCACAATGGAGTATATTTATACCTGCTGTCACAGCGCTGACTGTAGTGTACAGCAGATGTACTGCAGCTAGTTTTAAATCAATAAGTATGTGCTTTAAAACACACTAGTACATAGCGTGCATATCAGTAGCTGTCTAGCCACAACACCAGGGAGCTGAGTGCAGCCCACCTCACCCTACTTTTCAGACAGGTTTTGCAGCCTGGGCAGAGCTCCAGGCTGCTGTGCTCAGCCTGCTGGCTCTACTGCACCACTAGTGTGCTAGACATAACTATGCTATACACTGAATTTTAAGCCAAATACTTGACTAACTTGGTATAAAACTCCTTCTCCCTCAGGTGTTTTGGAGGAGAGGGATTGAGGCTGAATGCTCTGATGATAGATGTAGAGTTGCTCTGTAGCTATTTGTGCTGTGCTCCCGGTCAGTGCAGTTTTTATTTTTAGTGGTCCATACTGTGGTTACCTCAAGTGTTTATGGCTGATATTTGGAAAGCACATAGGCCTGTGTCTTTGCAAGGAGACTTAGGCACCTAGAGCACTGGGAGAGGAGCGTGGGGCTGTGCAGGAGGCTGTGAAGCACAGTACGTGCACTCCTTTGAGCTATGCATGTGTCTCCTTCTAACAATGGCTGAGACAGCAAGACCCCATAATTAATAGTATAAAAAACTGCAAACTGAACATGGAGATGAAGCAAAATGTAGGTAGCTATCATATGACACGTGTACCACCCACCTTTCATCTCTTCTGGCCCTGCTGCATCCCCTCAGGGTCCAGCATATATGGTCAGTCACAGGGTGGAGGGTTTTCGCCCTGGTTCAGAATGAGATTGGGTTTATCCCACAAAAGGAAAAGTATGCCTGAAGTCTTACCAGTGTTATCCAGGCTAACTGGAAGAAGAATATTCCAAACTGGGTGAGGGCTGGGGTAACTGAGTTTTGCTAAGGGTAAGGAAACCCTAAAGATTTCTGCTTATCTTGTAAGCTCTTTGGGGCATAGACTGTTCTTTTGTTTCATTCATATGCACCTGCCAGCTTGGTATGGCACAATTAATAACAGAATCTGGTTTATGTAGAGATTTTAAAAATATTTTTACCCATCACACTGTGTGAGATGTTTGGCACAAAACTCCTGTTCAAAGACAGCAAGGAATACACAAATTTCTTAGCTAAACTAGATTTTGAATAAGAATAGGACCCTTTGCTGTAGCTGCTGTATTTTGGAGTTTCATTATTTGCTTTCATATAATATGACTTTCTAATAGGATGATTTATCTAATTTTTGCTATAATGTCATTGAAAAATAAAATCTGCAGAAGGACACTGGTTAAAACTCTAGTTTGTGCAGGCCTTTGGAAACAAAATCTGTGGTTTATGTGCTGCTGCCATCTGGTGATCGTTTTCCTAAAATGCTGTGTATTACTGAGACCTAGTATAGGGAGAGATCACTCCTGCAGCATTACTCCAGTGAGAAGTAAGTATTTTTAGACTGATATCTCTTACAAGACAAGCTGTAGAACTGTACATTGTGTCTGGCTAGAAAAAAATATATAAACCAGATATTTCTTACCTCAGTTAGCTTGTTCATCATCATTTCTGCAATGAGGAAACTGAATCAGTACTATAGAAAGTTGTACAGAAATATTAAAAAAAAAGGACAAAGACTAGGCAGTCTCTTCTGGATTCCAGTGGCACTAAATCAAATGTTTATGTTCATAGTCAACAGTCAGAAATCCGTGCAGTTTTCTATGGGGGAGCTACCTCCTATATTAAGGGAAGACAGCACAGCTGGGTCAGGTATGCTGAGTATGAAGCAGATTTTCTGGAACATTGACACGGGATCAAGTTTTGTCACATACATGGGCACTGATTGTTCCCATGCTGACAAATGTACATTTATTTTTCTTCTGATTCACCAAAGTTCAGTGAGCTTTGGAAAGTCCCGTATTCTGGATAACATCATATACAAAGTGTTCTTGGTAGCTAATGCTACAAGTATATATTTTCAGTAGAGTTTTATTAGCTCTGAATATCCATATAGTGGATAGCTACCCAAAACAAACACATTTCTATTCTGAAAGTGCTCTTTGAAAATGCGTTTTTGAGTATTCTTTCTTGACCTATGACAGAAATTCTTGTTGGTTTTTTTTTTGTTTTTTTTTGCCTTGTGTGGTATTGCAAGGTTTGGGAGGATCAGCACCTGCACCGCTTCCATTCCCTTCTGCTAGAGCTGTAGTTCTGGGCAGCTTTGGTGGATGAAACATTTTTAATTTGTGATGCCTGTTTTTGAGAAGTAAATCACAGAACATCCAAGATGTAATTAAATATCTGTTTGGTTCTGGCACTTCCACAGACATGGTAGGACCTTCCCTCACCCCATCTCTTATTGCAGTGGTACTTCCATTCAACTGGACTTGTGGTTTTTTAGGCCCAGTTCAGTGAGGTACTTATGTGTGTATTTAACTCCAGGCCTGGGAATAGTTCTGTATGCATAGATTTAAGCCTGGACCTAATTTCTTTGCTGAATTTAGTATGAGTATTTAAGCTGTAATGATGCTAATGCCTTGAGAGTTTTGTGTGAGAGACTGCAAAATGCCTTTGTTTATACAGCTAAGAGAATGATTCAGAATAAGTCCTTCAGCTTCCCCCCCCCCCCTTACAACATATCTGACTACATTGAAGTTCCTTTGCATTGTTTAGTCCCATGTATATTTTAGAAATACTTATCCATTTCAATGATGTCCAGGAACATTTAAATAACTACAGAAATATTTAAAATGTGAACAGCATTTCTAGGCTGCAATTGACCATTCTGTTTCTCCTATGTTAGGATGAGCAGCCCAAATTTAAAATTTAGATTTCCACAAATGTTCTTGCATTTGAAATTTTTGTGCCCAAGCTTTTCCATACTCAAAAGATGTAGAAAACGAGCATTGAATTAAATTCATCAACATTAATGTAATTCAAAAGACATGCAAAATGTGATATTATTTATAAGCAATGTAGTAGTCCTCAAGGCATCTTTTGTGGGTTGCAAGTATTCTCTAGGCTGGAAACTATAAAGAGATTGTGCTGTTTGCAGCCAAGTCAACAGAAAACCAGCTGCAGAGTTTTCAGAGGAACCCAGAACTGCACTCCAGCACTTAATTTTTACTAATTAGAGAATATCCCTTCTTTAGCGATAAACCTAGGAGCCCAATAGTTTCTGAAAGTTCCTGCACTGAAAGCTGCTGAAAATGGAAGCCACTGTATCTGCATGCAAATAAGCAGAGAAAGAGAGTCTCTTAATGAAACTGGGCTGATCAAATATAGGACTGGAGAACTTTGTGGGACTGGGAAGGCATATTCCTTCTTATATGAGCAGAAACCTGATTAATAAGTGCCTCTGACCTATTTTTATTTAAAATTCAGACAGAACAGAAATGGGATGCAGCAGCTAAACTATCCCAGTTCAATTAGCACAGAAAGGCGAAGAGCCAAGGTTTTGCTCACCAAGGTCTTCAGGGGCAATTCTCAGGTTTCCTTTTACCAGCATAGCCAGATGTACTCTCCGCACAGGGCCCAGAGTTGTAATTTTTAGCTCATAGATGAATGCTGGTCTGCGTCTCTACTTCTTCTCCAAACATACTTTATCTTCCCTTTGTGCAATACTCTGCATGTATTTGCAGAATCTCTACAGGTTCGTGTGTCTCCACACACTAGGAGAACTGAGTAGAGCTATATGAATAATGGATATTTCGGTTCAGTGGCTGAACCAAATGATAGGGGGAAAATGTGGTTTGGGTAGACTAGAAATTAAAACATTTTTGCTTAATGTTCAGGTGATTTAACCCATTTTTGCACCTTTCTGCTTCAAACTGAAAAAATGCAGTTGCTTTCAGAAAGAAAGCACATTTGAAAGCGAAAGGCAGGAGCATTTAAAAATGTCAAAATGAATTACGTAAATTTTGTTGACCTTTCTCCCTCCCATCTTTTTGGCCAACTTGTATCCCACCCAAAGCCAGTCTTCCAGTTTCTAGAAGGTTTTAGTGCATCTAAACATGAGTAATTGTCATTGTGAAGAAGTTGTGTCCCTACCCCCACAGATACAGGTGACCTCAGCAACTGCTGGGAGTGCTTTAGATGCTAATCCGTATTGTGTCAAACTGCCACCAGCATACAGTCTGGGCATTTTCAGAAACCTGGTAGTTAGAGGAATTTGTGCCAGGAGGTGTAGAAAAGGCCTGCTTTGGACCTGCACAAAGAGCTGATCTCCTAACAGAAACTCAATCTATGGTTATCCTCACTGGGTGTTACAGCTGCCAAGACAAACTATACTGTTACCACTGGCAAACAATTAACGTTATTGAAAAATTCACGCAGGAAGAAACTCTGTTCCTCATCAGGACAGCATCAGGTATGGTCTAATTTTCAGGCAGCATGATCTTCCTTCCCAGCACAGCACTTTGCATTTCTCCCAGGCATTTGTTGTTTAACCTGAAGTCCTTTTGGGAGTACTTTGATAATCTCTTCATAGGATTTTACCTCACCTTGAGTTGAAGGGCCATATTCGTTTTTACTAAGTCTTTTTCTTTTTTATTCAGACGTCCACTGAAATCAAGGGAATTTTGACTGACTTTGAATGAAGTGAATGTTTCAAAGTTAGAGGAATACAAAGGAGAAAATCTCATCTTTTAAAAAACACTTATCCTCATGTGTGTATCTTCTACAGTGCCTGGCACATTGGGTAGGATCTGGCACATCAGTGTGGGATCTAATGATTAAATTAGGCATCTGAATGTAGTTGGAAAAGATCCACAACATGGGCCCTTAGAGACGTTGCTTTGCACTGACCATATAGGGAATTTAAGCCTTTATTAGAGGAGGACTAGTTCATTAGACACCTAGTATGTAGGTGCATGCAATTTAGATGCCTAACTTCGATGAAGCTGATTTCACCATCAGTGATTTGATTGAACTGTGCTTAACATGGTTCTCCTACTAAATATTTCTTCTCTTTTACAGGTTTCTATTTTGATTACATTAAAACTGTAGAAGCTGGATTCATACTCAGAATGGTCATTAAGTCCTTTCATATTACTATTTTTAAATAAACACACAGCCACCCTTTCAGAGTGGTTCGAGGCATAATTTATGTACATACTTTGCACAGTTAATTGATAAGAGTCATGAAAGCCAGGCACACGTCACATTTACTTCCAGGGGAAGTCCAAGGAGACACATGGATGTCTTTCTATAGCCTGATTGTAATGATATTAACTTGACCTGCAGACTTTTAATTCAGTCTTTTATGTTTCTCATTTTGCCTAATGATCAGCCCAGAGTCCATTGCCTTGTATATTTTGGGTAGTGCTCTAGCTAGTGTGTGAATATAAACATTGACTGAAAGGCTGCATGGTTGCAATACACAAACACAATTGACTGTGTAGTTTGAATAGATCAATCACATTTATTGTAATAAATGAGTCAGATCTGCTTATAATTGTCTGATTTTGACCCGGTCAGAAGGTGAATTCTAACAGCACTAATCTTCCATTAAAAGTTAAGGGGTTTTTTTTCCCCCCTATATCTAATTTCCAGTAGCATCACTGCTATTTTGGTGTCCTGCATGTCTCAGAAGAAAATCAGGCATGTTAAAACCCTAAGCAAACAGATAACAGTCTTCTAATTCTGCAAACTTCAAAACTTAAAGGTCAATTGTTATGACTATTGTATCCCATAATGGAGGGCCTTTCTCTTATAGGGTATTATTTTGAGTCTAGAAGTGGTTGGAACTACAGCAACTGAAACATTTCTTTTTTTCAAAAATTTTCTAAGCCTTTAACTGTTTCTTCATTTTTATGTATGAAAGACTACAGGTCAGACTGACATACTGGAAGCAACAGCTGGCTAAGATGCAAAGGGTAATTGTAACAGCTTTAAAAAAAGTTTAGAGAATCTGTAGAGCAGTTTCCCTGGGGGAGAAAATGAACCATGATGTTGTTTGTGGGAAACTGCAAGGATGAGTTTTGAGACCACCCACAAAACAAGCATTTTTCAGCAGCAGAGCTGCAAATGATGAGATGTGTGAGATGGGGATGGATTTCTCATTTGAAATAGGAAAGTGAGTGACTGATGTGCTGATGGCAATACCAGGATTGACAATGCAAAAAATTCATTTCAAATACATAACATGCGATCTGGTTTTGGTTCTACAATTGCTGCCTGTAAATAGATAAGAAACTGTGTGATTTTCATTAATAGTTGTCCAAGGTAGATTTAATAAAGTCAATAGTCTGTCAATGTGAATAGACATTTTTTGTATTTCCTAATCCCACTAGTAAGAAGTAATAATTCAGGTCTCAGAACTGCTTGGTGAATTGTCATATTTTCATGGATATAACCAGCAGAGAAAAAGCCTTAGGATTCAACAGCAGTTTTAAATGTAAGTAACAAGAGAGGAAGTGTACCCAGCATATCTCAGTCTCTGCCCCTTTCCTTCCTTTCCCCCAAGAGCCTCCCTCTTTCTGCTTCCCCCGGCTCTACCAAAACTCTACCTGGTTTTGTGCCAAATATCTGAGAATGAGGGCATTATATGAGGGTGAAGATTATCTGAAAATGCAGGTTTTCCAAAAGCTGAGAGTTACTGGGGTGTGCAGGATAACTGAAGGTTTACTCTCAAGCACTTGTGCTTTTAAAGGGGATTGGCTTATATTCATTTAATTAGATAGCTGATGGTGAGGAATTTGTTTTAATTCCAAAGGTTAGGGTAAGAGGTGACTGAGCTAGAAGGGAAGATGATGTGGTTGCTAGATTAGGAACCTCTGGAGTAGATGTGCAATGTCTTCCCCTTGCCTTTATGTCTTGGTATGCAACCCTGTATCATCTCTGCTTGTCACTGTAATTTCCTATTGCACCCTGAGGTAAAAACTCAGCAAAGATGATACAAGGTGTCTCAGAGTAGAGACGAACTGATCTAGGGCAAAGACAAGGGCTGCTCCTCTTCCTTGCAGGAATCACCTGGATGAATGAAGCCGTTGAAACTGCGTAGGTGAGCAGCGTGAATGAGATTTGGTCTGAGCCAGTTCCAACAATAAGCTGTCAGAAGTCAACATTTTTAGCACAATAGTTGGCTGCTTTACAGGTTATGTTGTGCCTGTTGTGCAGATAAGTCAAAAAATGAAATATGCAGTTGTTGATCATACTGGAGGATAACTCAATACCCAGCATCACTCTCAGTAGCTACCCTGAGCACATTTTGTTATTTGTTCTGGTTGTAGCAAAATTGCTGGTTTCTGGGGAATAGTGCCAGGATCAAGAATATTTCTAGAAATGGAAAGTACACTTAAAGTGCACCTGCTTAGGTGTCTGTTTGTTTTGGCCTAGTATTGCTTTCTATCTTTCTCTCTAATTTTTCTCCTCCTTTTGTTTTTCTCAACAGAGGTGATGGTGACAAGAACAAATAGCTGCCAGTCAGACAGCAGTGGGTTTATGGAGGAGCTGCCAGAGCCTTTAGTTTTGCAAGTAAGAGATGAACAATGGTCTTCAGTAGGTCTATGAAAACTCTGTAACCCTGGCAAAAGTAACATAAAAAATCATGGATTCATGAAAGCTTCATGAAAGTCACCACAGTAGCATAGGATTTTGCAAGGTTGCAGGCATTAGATAAGAAATATTACAAGAATCTTTGATTATTTGCTTCCTTTAGTATTTATAGATATTTACAGATGTATTTAGAGATGCCCTCTCTACCCAGGGATGGTCAGGGCATAATAGTGGTGGGAAAACTAGTGTGATAGAACAAGTGTAATATTTCAGTGCCTTCTTTTCTTTTCTTTTCTTTTCTTTAGTTTAGTTTAGTTTTGTTTTTTTCCAGAATGCATCTTTGTCAGGAAAGATAAATCTTAGCTCTGATACCCACAACCACCGAACAGCTCTGTCATATAGGGCAGAGCTTCCTGTGTTAAATCAGGATTTTCAACAAAAGCCAGAAGATTGTGTTGCTAAGGCCTTCATGACAGATTGCAAAAGGATTTTGACAGTATCTAGACCAATGAGAGTGTGCAGTGACCAGGGAGGAGAAACTTCTCTTCTACTAACTGCAGAAGATTGCCAGCATCAGGCCTGTAATGCTGGGCCACAGAATTTTGTCCAAGAAATGTTATGTGACATGGACAAGAGAGAAGAGAAAAGTGAAAGAAAGCAACCAGAAAGAGAGGAGCGCATAAAAGAGTATACTCCTTGCTTTCAGACTGATAAACAGGATGAAGGAGATCCTGTTTCCTCAAAATTTGATTGTCAATTATATTTCAGTTCAGGCCATAAAAATGCAAATGCAACCTTCACTGAACGAAGTGACACTAACCCTGAGATTGCCGGTGAGAGCAAAATCAGAATTGTAGAAGAAAGTGAGAGGTGCCTGACAGAAAAGGACGTTGGAGTTGCATGTCATGAAAATGTCCAGGGAGGCCGTACAGAACATGTAAAAGGAGAGTGGTGGGGAATGGAAGCGGTCAGTGAAGATGGTACCCCTCTTGCAGTGAGTGAGGTGACAAATGGGCAGAAGTTCTGCAAAACGGATGTTGATTCAAGAAATACAAGGTTCTCTTTTGAAAGAGGGCTCCCAAAAACTCTCTGGCAGGGCCGAGCAGTGCACAGTGAAAGCAGTGCTATTTCAAGCAGTTCTCCTCAAATACCTCAGAGCCCTCTCTCCCGCCTAGCAGAAGGGCCTGGGTTAAGTTCTTCTGAAGATAAAGAGACTTGTAGTATAGGAGAGATATTATGTGCTAACAAATCAGTAAAGGAAAGCACTGTCCAGAACAGTGAAATGAATGCTAGTCCTCTGAAATCTGTTACTGTCCAGATGTCTTCAAGGCTGGATTTTACTTCGAAGATGAAGTGTGCAGGGCAAAATGCTCCTCTCAATGAGAGCCCTGCTGGGGACAGCCCTGTGGACTCCTCTGAGGTGTTAGCTCACTGCTCTGAGGGTGGTTGGCTCAGCCGGTGGGGCCCTGGGGCTTCAAAGGACAGCCTGAAGCAGACCACTGAAGCCTCCGGTCAAACCGACATCCCTGCCAGGAAAACCAGGCAGCTACCCCTGCTTCCTCCACCCTGTCACCACCTCATAAAATCAGCCTCTCTTGACACTGTGCTTTGTGGCAAATATGGGTCGCACTATAAGAGTGAAGCATCTGGTGCCTGGGGTGCCCAGGGCTGTCACTGCTGTCTCTGCTGCCACTGCTGCTGCTGCCACTGCTGCTGCCTGAGGACCTTCCCTACAGCCGTTTCTCCCCAGCGCACTGTGGGTTGCTATTCAAACCAAGCCGCCATGGAGCTGCAGCTTTGGAAAACACTGACACTCCTACCGGAAACTGCAATGAGAAATGTCTCTCCGGTAAGTATGTTTCTTCCTATAATAGTATGTGGAAGGCTGGCACACACATGTGCTAAATGCATATGCTGCCTTTCCCTTTCCACTCCTGTTGTGCTTGTTGCTTTAGTTAGGTGTATCTTGGGAACTTACTGAGAAAAATGAATTGGGAAATAGGCATTCCCTTCTGGACAAAGATGGCAAACACATCTGTGTTTGCTGTTTTGTTAGGCTCCTTATTTTAATAACATATGTACATCTGTTCAGCTCAGTCTTAAAATGGTTAAAGTGAATTGGGCAATAAAGCTCACTGGTCAAATGAAGAACTAAGAGTCAGCTTACAGAATCAGGTTCAATAAGTTCCTGCGAATCAGCTGAGTTACCTTAACTGAATAACTTATGGGACTGCAGAAAATGCAAGGCTGTATGATTTAATGCAATCCTCTTTCTTTTACTCTGAGGTAATTGAGGTTGAATTACTTCATGTCTGTCAAAGACCAACTGTGCACATCCAGACACATACCACAACCCAAACTGCTCTAAATTCAGTGAATTGTGACTTCTTAGAATCTAAAGAGATCTGATCATAATAGAATAAGAAGCTTTCGTTAAAGTTGTGCTTAGATGCATATTTGCAATAAAAGCACAGATAGTAAAAAGTCACCAGATTTTTATTTCATTGCCATCGCAGCATTGCTGAGAGTTCCCAAAAGTTTTGAAAGAATGTGGTTTGGGGGGAAGAGAGCAGGGAAAGGAGTCAGGAATGGCTTTTGTGTCCTGAGAAAAATGTGGATTTGAGCTGCATATATCCTGCTGATTCACAGGAGTTTCAATTTTTCCTCTTCCCTTTGTGCTTCATAAGAAAATGAAACTTGAAATATTTACATACTGGGGAAGAAAATGTTCACATACAGGTTCCAGAAAGTGAAACTGGTGAGTTTTATGCTGTCACATCGTTGAATATAGAAATCTGCAATGTCTTTTCTTTGATCAGTATGTGGCAAGACAGGTATTTTTCTAGATACCTTGCTATTGCCACAAGATGGCAGTGAATCAGTACCTTATGGCAGACTTGGAAGCCTTTTCTGATTGATTGACTATTATTTTATCCCTCCTCTGACAGGGGCTAATGGTGATTTTTCTTCTGTAGTTTGTGGACAGGGAGTGTGGGAGGAGCAGGCTTCTCACTGTAACATTATCCAAGATCTGTTCTTTGAGATACAACTCCACATCCAAGCTACTGTGCGGTAGGTGAGGCCGTGAATTTACTGATTACTAGTCACTCTTCAGAGATTACTCCCATGCCTACTTTGTACTTTGCTTATACATACTTCTTTTACTGAGAGAAGCCCTCTCAGATTACTTCCCATTTACCAAGAGCATGCATGAGGAGTGCTACCACTGCAGAGCAACTGTTAAACAGTAAATTTACCTTATTTACATATATCTTATCTTAGATGAGGTCTTGCCTGAAAGCAGTCCTGGTACAGTTAGTTTCCCCTCTGCCCCTGCTGAACCTAAACTTTAAATAAATCTATGTGATTATGTGCTCTGAGATATGTGCCAGAGGAGCTGCCCTTACCTCATCCACAAGGGTGATCATGACATTTTATCAAACCTACCCACGTTGTGCCTCTTGGATCTTTCGCGTAACACTGTGATGTTTTCCAGTTGTTTTCTCTGAACATTGTGGAACCACCTAGAAATTGGTCTGTGGCCCATTTACTTCTTCCTAGTGACCAGAAGGACAGGAGCTCTTCAGGCCAACTTAGGCATGCTTTCTTGAGGGTCAGAAGTCCTCTTTCTGCTCAGATTTGGCAGCAGTGAGAAGAAATCATAAATCCCATGTGGATGTGCTGCTCACTAGCACCCCAAGCACTCCCACCTACGAGTAGCCAAACTTTCTGAGGATCAAAACTAAAGACTGTGGAGTGTGTGTGTGTCAGGGGCAGGGGGAGGAATAAGCAATCAGCCACCACTTGGTTTGAAGGTTCACATAACAAATCTGATTGCCTGAATGGGATCTGCAATTGCTGACCTGACCTGCAGTGTTAAGAAAACTAGTTGTGATCGATGTAGAGTGGAGACTGAGCACAGTCAGCTCTGCAGTCACAGGACTGGCCCTGTGACCCTCTGATGGAGCATATTACTAGCGGGACCCATACGAGTCTAAAAGCATGCCGTCTTCCCTATCTGGAAATTACCCCTGTCAAAACAACTACCAGTCTCTGATTAGCCATTTTTGATCCTATCCCAAGGCTGTTGGAGCTAGATTTTTCATTTACTGTTAAGGGACTGTTTATCTCTGTGTCACACACATCAGCAGGGTGCCTGATATAGTAGCTGCATTGAAATGGGGATTGAGAATGGGGTTTCTCAAATGCACTGAGGGCATCTTTTGCCCTCTAGTTGAAGCTGGTGCCCCAATAGGGATGGCTTCCTTGCATTTCAGGCTTTGGTGGGATTAAGAGGCAAATTCTTGCACACAAACATGATGAAACCATCAAAGCACGTGATTCCAGGGATCCAAAGAGATCGGGCAGTTTCATGCTTTGCACATGTAGTTCTTGTTCCCTATCAATTACAGTGGTCAGCAGTGGAGTGCAGGTTTCTACACTGTCTTCTCATGGCTTATGAGACCAAAGCCTTCCAACATAGGAACATCCCAAACATCTACTTGCACTGTAGATGTCTACTTCTGGATGAGAAAAATTGCTTCCTTGCAGTACTTGGATGTACATCTGTTGTGGTAAATATCTGCGCTTGGTTAGATGAATCCAAATCCAGCTTTCCAAGTGGTATCAGCTGAAAATGTATCAGTGTAATACTTAGCAGAACCCATCATGGAAAGCACTTTTTCTTCTTATAGTGCTTATACATCCTCTTCTTCTTTTTCTTTTCCAAAAGGGTTTCTAACTTCTAATGGACAGTTATTTAACCTATCATTAATCAAGAACAACTCATTCTGCTAAAATATAACAACTGACGCCACTATGATAGCGTCAGAATTTGGTCCATTGTGTCAGGTCTTTGATCAAAGTCCTTTTCTTCTTCAGTGCTAAAAATGAAATTCTCCCTGACTTCAGTAGGGTCAGGACTTCATTCAAAATGATTTAAGAAAAAAGGTGATGACTGGGGTGCATGTAATGCACCCAGAGCAAACTCACAGGACATGCCATCTGGACTTTCATGGTAGCTGCTCACAGAGTCCCAGCTGTGCAGTTAAGAAAAGGACCCATACCATTTGGACCATCAGCTTCAAACACATCCAAACATGGAAGTGCTCAAAGGCAAGTTGTAAAGTGGGGTCTCTTTTTGCTTTTCTGTATAGTGTACCATCCATGAAATAGAAGTAATGAAGAACTCCTGCCAGCAGTTCCAGGAGAAGTTGGATGAGATTGAGCAGCACCTGACCGAACAGCAAGCTCTGTTTTCCAGTGCTCTGCCAGACGAAGGAAGGTAATGAAAGCACGACACACTTACCTAAATCCAAAGCTAGCAACAGCAACATGGGCACACGCGATGTGTCTAGACACGTGTGCTACCACAATGTTCTTGGTCAGTAAGATGCAGTTGTGGGCATCCTGCAGGTGGAAGAGAAATTTATTTTGGTGTCATATTCGCCCCGAAGAAAGTACGGCTTCTCTCTACACTGTTCAGGGCTTCTAGCATTTTGAAGTGGAAGATTGCTCCACAGATGTAGGCTAGATTTTTAGTATGAAATTGTTGTGTTTTAATAGCAGTAGGAATGCAGGAACAGGTCTCATATGGCTGGAGCTCAGTATCGCAGATGAATACAAGATTGGGGGAGGGAAGCAGACTGATCATTGATCAGAATCTGTGCCAGATCGGTCCCTTTAAACCATGTTCTTAGTGCTCATGATTAATGGGGCAATGATGCAGGATAATTTGGACTAGCTCTTCATGGACTCAGCCCAAGTTCACAGTGATTATTAAGAAACCTCATATATATAAAAGTTACTAGAGAGCTTCCAGTCTTGAATTGGCCTTAAAGTAGGACATTTATGCAGTCTTTGTGCTGGTAATAAATCAGAACTAATAAATCTACCCAGACTCAAGTTGGTTCTGTGACTACAACATGCTAAATCTTCCAATCAAAGGACTGGGAGTTGAATGGGCAGAGGCCATTATTCATTATTTTGTAAGCTATTCTGTGATCATGGGTAAAAACAAGACAGCAACAGTGAGAGAGAGATGGGTGTTATGCTGGGGCTGAGGAAGAAGGGGGTGTTTGCTGCTCTCATAAGTGTGTTTTTGCTGCTGTCCCTACAGAGAGGAAAGGAGACACCTGCAACTCTTAAGACGAGCTGTTCGTCAGGAGGTTGCAGAGCTGGAATTTTGGCTGAATGATCGGGCTTTCCAGGTCAGGGAGGGCATTCTCATGGTACGTTGCAGAAGTCACTACTCTGGGGTCATGAGGGGAGAGTTAAAGTCTGTCTGCTACTAAGTACTTGAAGTGTTAAGGCTGAAATGAATAAACCTTGCAGTACCAAAAAGAGGAGGTTTCCTGTCAACAGATTTACAGTGTATGTCTTTGACCCTCTTGCTCCTTGGCTATGTTGCTTGGGCTTACCCACTGAGGAAAAGCAACAATATTTATAAAAGTGACCATATTCTGCTCTGCTCTGAAAAGGTCATTTGGTTTTCAGAATAAAATGGCAGGCAGTTGGCCCACATTATTTATAATAAGTGGTTACTGGTGTTGGCTCTTTTCTGCACCAGCTCCCCACTTGTTGAGGAAAAGTAAGGAAATGATCATCAGGAGACTAGTTCCTTATCTTTGATTTTTCCTGGAGAAGCTTGGGTTAGAGCAGCAGAGAAAGAGCAGCAGACTACAGAAGTCCTCAAGGAGCCTGGCTGTACCACAGTATCTCCTCCAGTCTTCAATGGGAATCTCCTCCAGGAAGAATCCATTTCACAGTACAATACCTAAATGATTCAAAGTGCTGGTCATACACTAGTGAATGAGGGTGAAGACTGCAACAACTGCTGAAAAAGAAGTCCATTTGCAGATTTCCCTGTAGCCAGTTACTATCTGTTGGAATAAAATGGTCTTTGAACTTTTCTCCTACTTTTTATGGCAGCATCTCATTTGACAAATATTGCATGTCTTCTTTGGACCAAGAATAAGAAGCAGGCATGCTTCATATACTCTTGTGTATCCTGCTTGATTCCTTTTATTATATTTTTATTACTGCAATATGCTTTTCCTTCTATTTTCTCTGCAGCAGCTGGACCAATTACTAGTAGAACAATCCCATCTGTTTTCAGAGCTTGGACTCTCTGATTGGAAGGAAGAAAGAAATGCCCAGAATAAACAAGAGTTTCCAGATGCTGCTGAAACTGTGCATCCTAGAAGTGGGTGCTCAGAAATGGTACTCCGAAGAGCTCCTATCAGAAGCACAACAGCAGCAGGATCTCTCCCCACTTTGCAGCCAGGGACACCCATAATGCAGTTTCCTACCAGGACAACACTTGAGCCAAATTCAGCTGAGTCTGACCCACAGGAGCTCTCCACCAGTAAAAAGGAAATAAAAGGACCTCCCCAGCCAAAAATGGACTTTAAGGCCTTTATACACAATGTAAGAACCTGTTTTATTCTCACCCCCAAGGTTTTAAGTGGAAGGGATCACTGACCTGCGATGCAGTTATACTATTATGTATCTCACTGCCATAGCCAAGATCAGGAGCCTTTCCTGCTAAGCAATGTATTCATCCTAAGGGATAGAGCCCATGTACCAGAGAGCTTTCAGTCTGCATAGACAAAGCAGTCAAAGGCTGGGACTGAACCTGCTTTGATATATCTCAGTAAGTTGGTGGCAATGGCCCAGATGCTCCAGAGAGAAAGACATATAAATACATGGATGGTATCTGCATGGCTTGCTTGAACTTTGAACACAACTGTTTGAGTAATTGGTGCATTCACCCCTCTCTCCCAGTGTGAAATTAGTAATTTATGTCTTCAATTTGCAAAGCCAATTAGCTGGTTCTACAAGGGCAGTAAAGGCAGTGAAATGGAAGGTTTGTTGTTTTTCTGAAGAAATTTAAAGTCAGCATTTCTGACTGATCTGATCCAACAATGTAATCATAAAAAAAAATTGTCTGCCTTTCTGTATATAAAATGTGTCTGAAAGACCATACTTTAATGGTTTCTTTCATCTAAAAGTGTGGGCCATCCTTTAAATGATTGATCATTCTCTTAAGTGAACAGTTAGGGTCAAATTTGGCATGAAATTCTTGAAAAGACCCCTGGAGGGAATGTTCTTTAATGTAGCCTCATATCACTTTCCTGATTTATGTTGGTATTATCATTGATACCACCAAGCAGAATCAGGTTCCTTAGTGCACATTTCAAAGAATGAGAACAATTGCTAGTTAGGAACAAAGAACTAAAATTTTTCAATTCTTGTTTTGTGAACTTCTGCACCCATTTTTTTCCAAAACTAATCTTGGTCATTCTCTCAACAGACTAACAAAATAATACTTTTTTCCTTTTTCTTTTCCAGTTGAAGAAATCATTCCAAACTTCTCTGGGTAATGACTCAGCAGAAGGAAGAAACCGATGGTAGGCAGACTGATGGATTTTGTTTTTAATAGCTGTGGCTTTTTCCTGCAATACAGGAACAAACGAACAAAACTTTGCATTATAGAATGTTCTGATCACAGATACTGATTCTGATACTGATACAGATACTGATTCTGATAATTTGCAATGAGGTGACGGTCCAGAAAAGCATGCATTTTAAAAGATGTTTCAAAGAGAGGAACTATGTATTTTGCTAATGAGAGATTACAGAACTTATTACACTCCTCTTGTCCATCACAGTGGTTCTTCACAATGTCATTTAAAAGAAAAGGGGAGAGGGCCTATTTTTATGAAGAAACTTATGAACTTGCACTCAGCCTAGGAAATATCTCTAGAAGGTATTATCCTTATAGACTCTTATTTTAACACAGATCTTCAACCAGTATTAATTGTCAAGCCCAAACTGTCTTGTATAGTTCTAGACACTTCAGCTTTTATCTGACTACTGAAATCTAATCTACCTCTGACTAATTTTATGATGCCTGTATCTGCTGTCAGTATCAAATCAGAAGCTCACTGACAGTGTATGAAATGTCAAACACACCCTATGTTTAGTTAAACACTAAACTCTGACTGTGGATAGTCTCCTTGTTGTCTTCTTCATTTTCATATTTACTTCATGTAAATCTAATGGAAAAAAAAAAGAGAGACTAGAATTGCAAAATTGCCTACATTATAAACTTTGAACCTGAATCCTGGCTCTGTTTCCTGGGGAGTGTGCAGAACCTGAATTCATGCAGAAAAAGAGCTGAGAAAATACTTCTCTGATTTGGATTACAGCAAAGAAATTCAATTAGTTCATTTTCAAAGCAGCGCACTTTGTACTTCTGCTTTTAGCTTAGCACTTCCCTGATTGTGACATGTCCTACTGCCTTGCTTGTTTAATGCTCTGGAGGGAACTTAGGTGTCATTTAGGCTTTGTTGCTGCAAGTCACAGCTGTGTGAAGGTGCAAATAGAAGTAGCATTTGCACATGCAAGGAGAAAATGGAGTCAAACACGCAGAGCAGCCCTGAGGCTGCCTGCACCTCGATGCTTCCACAGATGTTCAGGGTAATAAAATGAGTGGGAGGAGAAGGGGAAAAACAGGAACTGACAAGATTCTCAACACCCTACTGGGCCATGAATTTTACTGAGTGAAATTTGCCCCTTCCTTGAGAGCCCTCATGGGATTTGTACACCACTTCCACACTACTAAGTGTTTAAGAGTTTATACTTCAAGATTTGTGGTTGACTCCTTTGAAGCTGCTGGGATTAATTATGACAATATCTCTAGGCAGAAAGGAAACAGGACTAAAACATCCCTTATGTAACTTTTTGGTGGAATCAACAATAAATTTGGCTTAGTATTTTTTTCTCTCCACTGGCTTATGAGCAAATAAAAGCATCACTACAGAGTGACTGAACGTGCACTTGCTGATGTTGTACCTCAGTTTATAGAGGAAGACAGATAAAGACCATGGTGAAGGATATAGAGTGATGCCAGTGCTGAAGACCTGGAAGAAAGGACTGTTAAGATGGTTCCTTACCTCACAAAGGCTGTGATTCCTCTCATTAAAAAAAAAAAAAATTTTTTAACTGCCACTGCAACAGGCTAGATAAAAGCTCTGTATGTATGTGATGTTAAAAACCGCTGTGTGCCTGTATATGTCCATGTATACAGATGACAGTAGTGGTAGATGACAGTTATTCTGGATTACAAAGACCACGTGAGCCCTGTGGCACCATTTGAATTCTACCATTTGTATTCTCAACTAGGATTGAATTTCACTCTTACTAATAAAACTTTACTGTTTGAATAGTCTTTAGATAATTGGTTTACGCAGTCCAGTTCCTCATTTCACTTTAATTATAAAATAATTTCATGCAAATTGTGCAGGAGATAGGGTTTCCCCAAATGCAACACTTAGACTTCCATAAATATATTGTTATTTTGAACCTGTTTGCATTTATGGTTAGATAAACTTTGAAGCAATACATGTTGTTTTAACAGTTAAGCTGCAATCTTGTAGCAATAAAAATGTACTAAGCAATGGGAAAGGGAAAAATCTTTTGACTACTCCTTGAGCACAAGAAGTGATATTTCGTTTCATAACTCCTTCAAGTATGTTACGAGGATGGCTGAATTGAGCCTATAATACTGCTATTGAAGATGGGAGAGAAAAGAAAACATGTGCCAATTTTGTGACCAAGGAAGTTTGGGATAGCACAGGTAAGCATAAGAATTTGGCTGTGTACCCACTTTTCCTTCTACTTGCAGTATTACCAGCCTTTTAAACTCTAGCATTTATTTTGCTTTAGGGCAGTCATAAGCAAATATGCTGGGAATCTTAGTGATAACTCCACAGAATTAATGAAATAATAATGTATCTGATTGAGTATCCTTTATCATCATTGCTCTACTTTACTTTAGCTAGAACCATACAAATTAGCTTGTGGGCTCACAAGACAGCAGACATATCTTGCGGGGGGCTGCATTGCTTAGCGCTAGGCAGTTTGCAAATTTGAAATCTGAGGAAAATTGACCTTGTGACATTGTGTGACTTAAAAAAAAGAAGAAGAAAAGGTAGGTGGAGAAATTGCAGTACTTTAGCTAGAAACTGTAGAAAATGCTTTTGATTTTGTTCACCATAGTTCTGTAGCAATTTGTGTCACTCGAATTTTACTTCTTCTGTCATTGTTTTTTGCCTTCATTGTCTTTCCCTGATGCCCAATAAATCTTTAAACCCTGAAGCTAAAAGAGGCTGCATTGTGCAGCAGCTTTGATATTGATTTTGCTAGATAGTATAAAATCCAGAGAGATAATCAGGAAATCCATCTACGGTACCCTGCCAAGGGCTCCCATTAGTTGCTTTACCAGGCATCAATTCAATAAACCCTGGAGGGCAGCACATGAATAAACATCAGAGCCTCTCTGGCATGTTAATGCATCAATCGCCTAATTGTCAATGCTGCCAACAGACTGCAAGAAAAGTAGTATCCTGGGATTTCAGCCCCTTCCAACTTCAAGTCCAAAGTAGATTTGACATTGGCTTAAAGAAGGCATCCTGGTGCATGGCACTGATGTACCCTTGGTCAGTCCCAGGACTTTGCACATGCAGGATTGGAATCTGTGTTTGAAAAAAAGTCACAAATCTTGGCCTCAAGCAATGAGAATAAGTTGGTCTTGAGCTGATAGACAGGAATGACTTTCTCTTCCAGGGCTGTCAGTTTGCCTGTGTGGCAGCAACCCTGGGTTGTATTCTTGGCTTTACCATGTGCTTTCCATGTGGCCAAAGCATTTTTTTTTTAACCCCATGGGGACCTTTATTCATGGCACAGCTTCTTTCTTTCTTATCTAATGAGATTTTAAATTCCTTGCAGAGAAGTTATTCTCTCATAATGTGTTCATACAGTGCCTGGCACAATAGGGGCCCAATATCAGTTGGGACCTCTGCTTGCTGCTGTGATAATAATTTTATGAGCAGCCTTTCATTAAGATCCATTGCTACTTCAGAAACAGCTGCAGTGTCAGTTTATAAGGCTGTTCACTGTTTTAACTCCCTCTGCTTCGGAAACAAGGCTTTGATCTTCCCCATAGAAATGGATATGGGTAAAAGAGGCTGAAGCATGAACAAAAATGCAATTTTCCTATCAAATGGGAAAACTCAGAATTAGAACATTTGAGACTTCCAGGAATTAAAGAGAACATGAAACAATGCTATCCTCACGTCACTGGAGAGATGCATTAGAATTCATCCATCTTCATTTCTTTCTTTTCCATTGTCTTTCAGTGGGCACATCACTCACTCAATTAGCACAGATCAAAGCTAGGAAGAGAGACACAGGTGTGTCCCATTGTGGCTATTCAACCTGAATACGGGAAACATTTATTATCATGACAAATAATGCAGAACCTGACAGCATTTTCCCGAAATTACATTTTTCCCATTAAAATACAAAAGAAGCCTGTTAGTACATTAGTGCTTATTGCTAATGACAGTCACAGAAGAAGTGAGGAGGCAAGAAGCCCAAGAGACTGAAGGTCTATGAGCTAAGGAAGGTGTTTTCCATCTTTTATCCTGGGGGAGCCTGAGGGCTCCCCAGGGCCCAACCTGAAGACGTTGACACAACATGTGTGTCCCTTGCCTGCTGCAGGTTTACATAGCTGGGAATTTCTGACTCTGTCACCTGCAAAAGGCTTCTGCAAATACACAGACAGGGAAAATATCCCCCCACCCTCAACACAAATACCACTTTTTGTGCTCTCTGCTTAGCCCGCTGCCTCCAGGAATGGCTATAGTAAGTATTAGGCAAAGCAAGCAGCTGCCTAGGGTGGCAGGCTGTGGGGGTCCCAAAAAGGGGCAGGATGAGGGGCCTGTATTCCAGAGGGATGGTGAAGATGACTGCTGCCCCCACCCCAAGATTCCCATACCCCATTGCATTTCACTGTACACACTTTTGGGAAATTGCTTTACATCAGTTCCCAACTGGTGAAACAGGGACACTAATATACACCTTTCTCAATAAATAGAGCTTCCATTCTCTGACAGCCAGCTCAAGTTCAGCTATTCCAGCCTTACTGTAAAGCAAGGTGTGAAAAAAAGGTCAGCAGTTAAGTATTATCTTGCTGGTGATTTAGTTTTTTAAAGGTTGCCTAGAATTTCCAGAGTCTTTCTAAGCTCCTGACCAGGAGAGAAATTATGGGGAGAAGGGAATAGTTATAGTCACTTAAAAAAGAAAAAAAATCTAATTACTTGAAAACTGGGATCGGCTGTATCAGTTTGTAATCAAGTTTGTAATGCCCTGCATAGGAGCTTCAGCATCCTTGATTTTTGATCTACAAGGAATAGCAATTACTCATGGCATCAGGAGAGCTGTTCCAAATCTAGCATTTCTCTAATCAAAGCAGAACACGCTGGAATCAGGGTAGCTGCGTCTGTTGGTGTACTTGTCCCATTTAACAAAGAGAAATGGAAGCAAGGGCACTTGAGTCACCCCAAACCAGGCCAGCCCAGGCAAATGTAAGGGAGGCTCACACTCCCATTCCAGACAAGCCTTTCCTTCCTTGGGCTTACACTTTATCTGAACTAGCCCATAGAGATGGAAGAGTAGGAGGGAGGGAGGGAGAGTGAGTGAGTGTGTGTGTGTGTGTGTGTGTGTGTGGCCAAGGGTGGAGGAGAGCTGGAGTGAGACATCCAGAGAAACTAGGAACAGCTGGTCCCTAAAAAATTTCATTATGGGTGATGATGCAACAGCTCCATGATGTCAGCAGCCTGCACCCAGCTGCTGCCTAGCCAGCTCATCACATTCTGCCCTCAGAGATGTGCACAGCAAAGTGACTGGTGTCACTGCAGGTGGCAGCCACACTGACTGCCACTGGGCAAGAGGTGAGTGAGGAGGCTTATGAGGAACACTGGGGAAAAGTTGTAGGTGGGGACCACCAGTAGCACCAGAGCACCAGCAGACCAGGTATAAATAAAATGAGAGACCTGAAAGTAGAGAAAGGAGGGATGAAGCAGAAGATAGCATGTGTAACTCACCTATTTAGTGGTAGCCCAAAGGGTTGGGTCCAACACATAGGGTTTCTTTTGTGAAATAATTAAGCTGCCTTAGCCCTCCACCAGAAACCCGAGGAAATAAATTCACTTAGTGCTCTTCCCAGAGACACTTATAAGAACTTGAGGACCACACAGAAGCAAAGGGGATAAAGATCACAGTCAGATTAAGACACAGCACATGAGAGTAGTTTTTGTACAAGGCTATCTGGGCCCTTGTTATAGCATCCAGTGGTTAAGGAAATAAGAAATGTTCTATAGGGCCAGACCATCTGAGACAGGACTCCAGCTTTGACAGAGGAATGAGGAAATGTTTTTAGGGAGAGCCTGGCCAGCTTTCTGCAGTCTGTCCCCCTCATATGTCCACAGCAGCCATAATTTTTGAACATGGGATGTTATAGTACTTCTGCCTATCCCCATTAGGATCTGCTAATGTCATAGAATCACAGAAACACAGGTTGGAAGGAACCTCTTGAGGTCATCTAATGCAACATCCCACTCAGAGAGAAACCATCCTGCCTTTTTGTCCATTCATATGCCTAATCCTTTCTGTACCCTCCTACTATGTGCTTCCACTACGCACTGTGGAAACAAATGCCAGAAATCCACAAATGCCAGAAAATCACTACTTACACAGTACACAAGTATTTTCTTTTATTGGTTTTAAACTAATCTCTTACTTTTGGTGAATGACTCCTAATTCTAGAACTGCAGGACTTGGTGCATAAGAGTTCTGCATTCACCTTATCCACCACTTTTCTGATTCTGTAAACCCCGAGGAACTCAGCCTCTCCTACCTGAAAAGACCCAGCCCTTTCGGTCTCTTCTCTCCAGGCAGTTCCTCCAACTCCTTAACCTTTTCCATCCAAATCTGGCTGGCTCCTAGCAACAAGGTTTCCATATTTTAACTTGGTGCATTTCTTTCTGAGGTTGTAACAGATTCCAGCAAGTATCACGTCTGGTCCAGTTTACAAGGTCAGCTTCATTACAGCTACTCGTTTCTGCTGCCGTTCTTCAATCTCACAGCAGAGCTGAGTCTGTAGTGGTACTTCTTTCATCAGAAATTCCCTAGGAGAAGAGATCCAAGAATTCTTGTGAATTTTGAGCAGAATTGTCATAACTTGTAAACAAATGCTCTGCCTCAAGCACTTTTCTCTTTTCTGAGCCTTTTCTCAAAGTTCAGCCCTTGCCAAATCTGAGTCTTTGCTCAATTATAGCTATTTCACTAGCATCGTTAGAGGTGTTATGGGAAACCTACAGTCTCCTTATCCAAGTCAAGAAAAAACTCCATGGAAGAAGAGGGGTTGAGCTGACAAAAGGTTTGGGACTAGAATGAAGGCAAGAGGAAGAGAGAGAAGTGTAGCGAGGACTGAGGAGAAAAGCAGCAAGAGAAATGATGAGTCAGAAGTAGGGGTGGCTGCAAACAGGAAAAGCTGAAAGTCTGAGCTCCTCTGAGTTCCAGCGCTTACGTGTCAGAATAGCTATCAGGAAAGGGGGTCCTCTCTTTCCCAAGAAAGGATCTGCAAGGAAGGCAGGGAAGGTCGTAGCACATTGCTTGCCCACCCAATGCAGCTATGGAAAGGAGACACCTATCTATGGTGGAGAAAATCCAGCACCGGACATCAGCAAAGTGTCTGGTCAGAATAAGTTTGCAAGTCCTGGCTAGGACCTTGAAGTGGATAAGTGATTTTTCCCATGTGCTGCAGGACTGTGCAGACACTTTTCTGTTACTGTTTTTCCCATGGTTTATTGTTTTACTCCTTCTTTACTCTTTTATTCTTTACTTCTGCTATGAGAGCTCCACTGATTTTATATCATATCATCTCAGATTCAGGCTTTTTTATGCTCTATATTGTATCCAGCATGCCAGGTAAAGCTTTAGAGCCTACAAGGAGAACCTCAGAGAGTCTCCGCGGGAATATTTAAACAAGAGGATGTGTTGGTCTTTTGTTAAGAAGCTAACCGTGTGGGATCACAGCAAATTCAATACAAGAGGGATAATGTTAACACAGTTAAGCATGAATTTAGACATGTCACTGTTAATCCCTAGATTAACAAGAGGGAAGGAAATGTGTCAAAATAATAAAGTACCTATTAAAAAGGCTGTAGAGACAGACACTGATCCATGGTTAGCACCGAAAGATGACAGAACATCATCAGTGAAGCGTGAGCCGTCATCTGGCAATGTTCTGTTTGCAGAAACCAGCTGAGTTAGGGACTTATGTCAGACTCGCTGGGGATCGCCAGACACTGAAAAAAGAAATAAAGAAGACAAATTTGAAAGAAAAAAAATTCCTCAGTTTAATCTGGGGTCTCTGGGAGTTTCTCCTATTGCATTAAATTATCGCTGTTTGTGTCCACAGTCAGAAGTCAAGATCCAGCAGGGGAGACATACAAACTGTAAGAAATTGTTGTTCCAGTCACTAATGCCCTTTGTAGGAATAAATTTACCTCTTTGGATCCCACAGGGAAGGAGGAAAAGGGTCTCAGAAGGAGACAGGTAGCAACCCCAAAAGTCTAAGACAGCTGGAGTGATTCTGGGGCTATGTGAAAGCACAGGGTTTCTCAGGCACTAATTCCACACTGCTGATTTCATTTATCAGCTAATAGCAAGTAAAAGAGCAAGTGACATTCTGGTTAATCTTGCTTCTTCATGGTTGTTAGTGTTTATGTTCTCCAGAGGCGAAAGGAGAGTCTAGGAGCTGTTTTTTAAAGATGAACTGGGACAAGCCAGACACCCTTCTGGGGGTGTTACGGGAAGAGCAGTGCTACAGCACAGCCCAGCAGAAGACAGCCACTGATCGAAGCCAGCACCTTGGCTCTGTCTGACTTCCGGACACCATGCTTGGCACCAACAAGACCTCAGAAAACATTAAAAGAGGGGAAAAAAAGGGTTGATTTTTTTTTAATTGCCTTATTGGTTTTGAGCTAGTTCAAGATTAGTTTTACAAGCAGGAGTTCTGGAAACTTAGCTGGATGTGTCTCTCTATATCTTATTAGGAAAGCAAGCAGTATATAATGGTACCTGTGCTTGGGAATAATGAAAAAATGATAAAATTAAAGAGGAATTTATTCATTCCTATTTGGTATCATTTATGAAATATCTGCTGGATATCCTCTGAAGTTGCCTCTTCCCATCATTCAGTAATAAAGCATCCTGTCAAATATCCTAGAAGCCATCTTACTTCTTTTTCTCTGCAGCTATGTTCAAATCTGCCTGTACCATTTAAAGAAAGGTTTATGTGTCTGTTGGTGTTTTAAGGTATAAGCTTGATATCTGATTATTTTATAGTTTGGGTTCTCAATTATACTACTCCAAGAGAAACATAGCAAGGATAAAGATTAATTACTTTTAATGTTGTTTCATATTTGTTATGCTGGAGATAATGCTTGTTTTAAGTAAGTGGAAACAGGTGTGTAGCAATTGATTAAATTAAATTAAACAAGCAAGCAGGGAATGAAATGCACATGGCTATTTTCAAGGAGAGATACTGTAAACACTAATTAAGCAGCTGGAAATCAATAACCACACAAAACTGTTCCCTCTTCCCAGTTTTATGACATGAAGGAAATAACACACAGCCCTCATGTTTTCAATCATGACATTGTTATTTATACCCTGCCAAGGTGTAAATAAGAGGTATCCATAACTAGGCCAACCATGTCATCAAGGATGCACACAGTTGACTTTTCTTAACCAAATCAGAAAGCTGAACTTTTTAAAACTGGGCCCTAGTGAATCCTGTAGAGGACCAGAAAGGTTTCAGGATGATTTAGCATCACTTTCACACCGACTGTGGAGTCCCAATAGAGAGAGTGATTTGTCTAAAGTCGATCACTTTCAGAACTAATTAGCAAAAAGTAATCCTCCATTCTCCTTCTGACTAAAATTAAGTCCTTTTACATAGAATGAGGGATGGAAGGTACCTTTTTCAGTGCACCATGCAAGACTATGGTGAATTTTGTGTTTACATGAATATAAAAGACTTAACAAGGGGAGAAAATTCTCAAGAGGCTTCAGGATTTATTTCTGCTCTTAGAGGGTCCCTGTTTGTGTACTTTCTCAGTCGGTAGATTTGCTCCCTGCAGAAGCACATATAAGCTCTTGACTTTTGGAATGAAAATAAGTTTGATCGCTTTCTACTATTACTACTAGCAAGAGTCTACACAGCTAAGCTAGAACAAGAAGCTACTTTCGCATCTGTCTCATGCAATCCTGCACAGGGCTGCTTACAAGCCCAAGGGTAACATTGGGTCTGCATTTACAGAGGAGAAGTTAAGCTCAGCACCATAAAATTGGTAGATATTTTGCCTCATGCAGTTGATTTTCCAAATCTCCCCATAATGGTTAAGGAATGGCTTTCACAAATGCCACCCAATCGAGCAAAGCCTGTGCAGGTTGAGAAGGAGGAGCAGGTCCTGTCCTTCAGGAACTGGTGGCCAGCCCTGCCTGCTGAGGTCAAAAAAAAGAAAGAAAAGAAAGGATATGTGTGGAGAAGGGAGCAAAGCAGTGATTTCTTTCTGCCTGTATGGGCCCTGAGAAAGATGAGTGAAACAGATTCAGCCTCCCCTCCCATTCTCACCACCACTGATCCCAAACTGAGCTGCGGTGTCTCCATATAGGGACAGGAGCACAGTGTGTCCCAAGGCCTGGCATGCAAGCTGTCTGGATGGATGGAGCCGTCCCACTTTCCAGGAAAAAATAAAAATTAATTGGCACGAGGACTGGACCATGCCTGCCTTTCCCTCCCCTCGTCGCTCTTCCGGCATCTCCCCTCCTCTCTGCTATAGGTGAGAGGCTCAGAGGGGCAGTGAAGGGAGCAGGATCTCCTCTCTCATGGCTTTACAGGTGCTCAGCTGCAACTTTTGTTCTGAGTTGTAAGTGCATTCATAGGTCTGGCCTCTACAAAACTGGAATTAATCATCAGTGCCAATAGAAAAGTGGGTTTACTTACCAGTGGAGGACTTTCAGTTGGGACCCGCAATGCTGCTTTCACATGGTCATGGTTTGGTCCTCCCAACATTTCCACCATACGTGTGGGAGCAATCTTGAAAGTGGCCACAGAAGGTGGGCATCTGCTGCTGCTCTCCTGCAAAATCGTGAATGGATCAGAGTTCATGTAATTGGAAGAGGGTTCAATTCAATTCAACTTGCTTTCAAAACCTACTTGCTGGAAGAACTGAACACCCTTTCTATCATGTTTTATGTTAATAATTTCCTGGTTCTGCTGAACAGAAAGCAAGCCCTCTGTGGTCTCACTGGACTGTTATAAAAGAGAAGCAGCTTGCTTTTGTCTCTGCAAAATTTCCTGATATTAGCAGTTATTGTTCTGATGTTTCATCACTGATAAGCAGGAAACCTACCAAAGAATGGGCATATAATTAAACTACTGGCAAAGAGACACTTGATGGTTGGAAAGTGCTTGAAATGAAGCAACCTTGTTATGTAACTGAAATATATACTGACCATTGAATATCAGCTCCACAAAGGCTCCTCTCTAATGATGTTTACTCTGACATTGTTCTCTTCATGTAACCTAAGTAAGTGGTCACTTTTCACTATGAATATTGCTTTAAAAAAGACATTTTTCCACAAAGTACACAGTACCTTGCAGGACAAAATAATGGTACTGGCATTGAATCACAGAATCACAGAATCGCTGAGGTTGGAAGGGACCTCTGGAGATCATCTAGTCCAACCTCCCTGCTCAAGCAGGGTCACCTAGAGCACGTTGCACAGGATCGCATCCAGGCGCGTTTTGAGTATCTCCAGAGAAGGAGACTCCACAACCTCTCTGGGCAACCTGTTCCAGTGCTCTGTCACCCTCACAGGGAAGAAGCTTTTCCTCATGTTCAGAGGGAACTTCCTGTGTTTCAGTTTGTGCCCGTTGCCTCTTGTCCTGTTGCTGGGCACCACTGAAAAGAGTCTGGCTCCATCCTCTTGACACCTTCCCTTTAGATACTTGTACACATTGATAAGATCTCCTCTCAGTCTTCTCTTCTCTAGGCTAAACAGGCCCAGCTCTCTCAGCCTTTCCTCATAAGAGAGATGCTCCAGTCCCCTAATCATCTTTGTAGCCCTTCGCTGGACTTGCTCCAGTAGTGCCACATCCCTCTTGTACTGGGGAGCCCAGAACTGGACGCAGTACTCCGGATGGGGCCTCACCAGGGCTGAGTAGAGGGGCAGGATCACCTCCCTCGACCTGCTGGCAACACTCTTCCTGATGCACCCCAGGATACCGTTGGCCTTCTTGGCCACAAGGGCACATTGCTGCCTCATGCTTAACTTGGTGTCCACCAGCACTCCCAGGTCCTTCTCAGCAGAGCTGCTTTCCAGCAGGTCAACCCCCAACCTGTCCTGGTGCAGGGGGTTATTCCTCCCTAGGTGCAGGACCCTGCACTTGCCTTTGATGAACTTCATGAGGTTCCTCTCTGCCCACCTCTCCAGCCTGTCCAGGTCTCTCTGAATGGCAGCACAGCCCTCTGGTGTATCAGCCACTCCTCCCAGTTTTGTATCATCAGCAAACTTGCTGAGGGTGCACTCTGTCCCTTCATCCAGGTCATTGATGAAGAAGTTGAACAAGACTGGACCCAGGACTGACCCCTGGGGGACACCGCTAGCTACAGGCCTCCAACTAGATTCTGCGCCGCTGATCACAACCCTCTGAGCTCTGCCATTCAGCCAGTTCTCAGTCCACCTCACTGTCCGCTCATCTAGCCCACACTTCCTGAGCTTGTCTATGAGGATGTTATGGGAGACAGTGTCAAAAGCCTTGCTGAAGTCAAGGTAGACAACATCCACTGCTCTCCCCTCATCTACCCAGCCAGTCATTCCATCAGAGAAGGCTATCAGATTGGTTAAGCATGATTTCCCCTTGGTGAAGCCATGCTGACTACTCCTGATCACCTTCTTGTCCTCCACGTGCTTGGAGATGGCCTCCAGGATGAGCTGCTCCATCACCTTTCCAGGGATGGCGGTGAGGCTGACTGGCCTGTAGTTTCCTGGGTCCTCCTTCTTGCCCTTTTTGAAGACTGGAGCGACATTGGCTTTCTTCCAGTCCTCAGGCACCTCTCCTGTTCTCCATGACCTTTCAAAGATGATGGAGAGTGGCCCAGCAATAACATCTGCCAGCTCCTTCAGCACTCGTGGGTGCATCCCATCAGGGTCCATGGATTTCTGGGTGTCAGGTTTGCCTAAATGATCTCTAACTCAATCATCCTCAACCAAGGGAAAGACTTCCTTTCTCCAGACTTTCTCTCCTGTCTCCAGGGTCTGGGGTTCCTGAGGGCTGGCCTGAGCAGTAAAGACTGAAGCAAAGAAGGCATTCAGTAACTCTGCCTTCTCTGCATTCTTCGTCACTAGGGCACCCACCCCATTCAGCAAAGGGCCCACATTTTCCCTAGTCTTCCTTTTGCTACTGATGTATTTGAAGAAGCCCTTCTTGTTGTCCTTGACATCTCTTGCCAGATTTAATTCCAAACAGGCCGTAGCCTTCCTCCTCACATCCCTGCATACTCTGACAATGTTCCTATATTCCTCCCAAGTGGCCTGTCCCCTTTTCCACTTTCTGTATACTTCCTTCTTCTGGTTGAGTTTTGCCAGGAGCTCCCTGCTCATCCACACAGATCTCCTGCCCCCTTTGTTTGACTTCCTACTCATAGGGATGCACCACTCTTGAGCTTGGAGAAAGTGATCCTTGATTATTAACCAGCTCTCTTGAATGCCCCTTCCTTCTAGGGCCCTAACCCATGGGATTCCTCCGAGTAGGTCCCTGAAGAGGCCAAAGTTTGCTCTCCTGAAGTCCAGGGTTGCAATCCTACTTAGTGCCCTGCTTTCTCCTCACAGGATCCTGAACTCCACCATCTCATGGTCACTGCAGCCAAGGCTGTCCTCAACCTTCACCTCTCCAACCAGTCCTTCTTTGTTTGTTAGTACGAGGTCCAGCAGCACACCTCTCCTTGTTGGCTCCTCCACCACCTGTGTCAAGAAGTTGTCACCAATGCTCTGCAGGAACCTCCGGGACTGTTTGAGCCTAGCTGTGTTGTCTTTCCAGCAGATACCAGGGTGGTTGAAGTCCCCCATGAGAACCAGGGCCTGGGATCGTGAGGCTACTTCCAGCTGCCTGTAGAAGGCCTCATCGACTTCCTCTTCCTGACCAGGTGGCCTGTAGTAAACACCCACAACAGTGTCACCCATGCTAGCCTGCCCTTTAATCCTTACCCATAAGCTCTCGACTCGCTCTTCACCCACCCCTAGGCACAGCTCAATACATTCCAGTTGCTCTCTCACATAAAGAGCAACTCCACCACCTCGCTTTCCTGACCTGTCTTTCCTAAAAAGCACGTAGCCATCCATGACGGCACTCCAGTCATGCGAGCTATCCCACCATGTCTCTGTAATGGCAATGAGATCATGGCCCTGCGACCGCACACAGAGCTCTAGTTCTTCCTGTTTGTTCCCCAAGCTGCGTGCATTGGTGTACAGGCATTTCAGAGAGGTGATCAAGCATGCAGGTTTCCCAGGAGGGGTAAAAGAGGATCCTCCATAGCCACATCCCATGCACGCTTCCCCGGCTGCGTTCACCTGCTGGAGGCATCCTGACTTGAGCCGTGTTTTGCCAACTACCCTGGCACTATAACTCTCCCCTTCCCCCATCTTTCCTAGTTTAAAGCCCTCCTTACCAGGTTGGCCAACCTGTTGGCAAAGACCCGCGTGCCCCGCCTCGTGAGGTGGATCCCATCTCTCGTCATCAGTTGTCGATCTTCAAAAAGGTCCCATGGTTGTAGAAACCAAAACCCTGTTGCCAACACCAGCAGTGCAGCCAGCTGTTAACTTGGAAAATCCGTCTCCTCCTCCTCCTCCTCCTCTCATCCATTCCCCTCACTGGCAGGATTGAGGAGAAAATGACCTGGGCTCCCAGACTCTTGACTACCATCCCCAGAGCTCTGAAATCCTGCTTGATGGTTTCCAATTTGCCCTTGGTATCATGAATATTGCATGATTGCCCTAAGAGGAAGAAAGGTTTCCCAATTCACCCTGATGATGTCAAAACTCTATGCACAAAGCTGAAACTGTATTGCATTAGTTGATAAAACTGAGCACATTTTCTGTGTATTGTGGCAACGCTCCTTACTCTATTGCCTGTCTCATTGGAAACAGAATTTGCCTTTCTGAGACAACAGAGAGTTCCATCTCCTGAGGTCCAAGTCCCATTGAAGTCACCCTTCTGGGAGAATTTTCAGTTTTTAGGTTGCTTTGGGAAATTAACTTTGTGCCATCTTGGCCCCATTAAGCTAGTGGGATTTTTGCTTTGGACTGCAGTAGAATTAGGATTTTGTGCACTCCATAGTAACTGAACCAGAAACTATAGGATCACAATCTTCCTTTTGCCCTACTAATGAGCTTAACACCTTGCTAGGAGCAAGCTTTTTTGGAAAAGGACTCCATGCAAGTGTTTACACAAATCCCACGTGAAGCAGAGCTTATATGGCTCTGATGAATGAAACATAATGTGCCCATGCTGGGCTCAGTGTTCAGCAGCTTGCTGCCAAACCTTCAGCTGGGATCAGCTCCATTGACATCACATAAAGAATGTATAAAAAGCTAAAGACCAACACATCTTTGTAGTATTAGAATTGAATTTTAAAATTCAGGCACTGAATTAAGGGTAATTATAGGCCTGTTTCTAATGGAAGCAGAGCTGCTTCTACAAATCCCATCCAGCATGGAGTCTTTGTTTTTTTTTTCTCCCTTTTAAATATTTTGTGCTATCTCATTTGTATGATGGGCTGTAATGAAAGACATCATCACAGGCAGAGGACACCATCCTGCTCCTAATAGTAGGCAATAATTTGCTTAGCAATAGGAACCATGTGAGAACTATTACAATACTTTTTTCCTCCAACCATGCAAGAACTATTACAATACTTTTTTCCTCCTTCCCTTCATACTGCTGGCTGGGCTGGATCGTGAACCTGAAAGCTGTGGGATGTGGATGAAGACATTGGAAAAAGTGTTGCACATTTGCTGCCACTGTTCGTTTTTTGATAGCAGTATCTATATCAGAGGCACAGTGTCTTATGCTGCCAGAAATAGTATTCAGGTCAACTTTAATACCTGTCACAAGCAGAGTACTGGTAATTGCATTTGAATGCAGCACTGGCTGGCATATGGGCCTGTTACCCTTGATGGTGGTCTCGGACAGGCATATTTTGCTTCTATCCTGCCATTGACACTGCTGTTGAGCAGATGTGACAACAGTCCTCCTTCTGTGTGTGACATCCTCTGTGCAGCGCCTTGTGATGGCAAACTTCAGCCTAAAGCTCCCATCACATCCAGCGGCATGCCTGATGGGAAGTAAAGGATGAAGCTGTATTAACCTTCCTGTACAATCCAGGACAAGACACAGCCATGCCTGATCTGCAAGACTAGACAGCTGGCAGTCTGCTGCAAAGAAATCCTTGTGCTCTGAGGAGGTTGGAGCGCTCTCTCCATGCCACCTTCTCGCAGCAACACAGCAGAGAAATGCTTTGTGGGGGGCTTTCGAGCAAGCTGTTAAGGACAGAGGCATTCAATAAGATGCCCATAAGAGAACTGGGAGATGTTCTGACTTGCTTCATTGGTCAACAGAATACAGGGCTCTTTTGTGTCTTTATTATACCTCCTTAACTGAGCAAGTAAAAACCATTTCAAAAATTCCCCAGCACTAAGAGTGATAATATTCACAGCATACATATATACATACACATACATACATACATATATATTTTTTTTTCTGTAGGCATCAAAAAAAACACAAGAACAACTGTTCTCCTCAAGAGCCTATCCTCCTGATAACAAACCTGCAGTTCTAACCCTGCCATCACACAATGGCCATATTAGGTCAGACAAAAATCTCCTTCTAGCTAACCATCCTATGCTAGTGAGCAATAGCAAATGCCCTGTGATGTGTGTAAGAGCAGGGCAAGCAGGAAGTGCTGTTTCCACTGAATATCCCCCTAGCCCCATGACAACTATTTCCATTAAGGACAGTCAGAGTTTTGATAAAACTGATCCTCTATAACCACTTTCTAAATCTTACCTTATATGCCTTTATTTCCACAGCACCACAGGGATGTACTGCATTTTCCAAAGACATATAAAAGTCCAGGTAGTGTCATGTCAGTAAAGTGGGAACCCTCATGAATTTTCAGTCTGACATCTCATACCAGAAAGTTCCTCCTCTCAGACAGTTGTATTTATGTGGGCACTGGGGCTCTGACTGGACCAGCCAGTTGACCAAGTAAGGGCTTACATTAAGATTAGTCAATGATGACACACAGAATAAAGTGGCAAAACGTGGCATGGAGAACTGTACTCCCTCCAGCCCTCATCCTCTGTCTCCACCTAGCCAGCATCAATCTATCTATTACAGTTTCTCATTTACTGAATTTTTCAGGACTGTAAGTACTGAAAAATAGATTTATTTTTCTTTGTAAGGCCAAAGGAAAAATTCTCAGAATATACAAAAGCTAATGTTTTTATCGCCTCCTCTAGAGATGAAGTGCTCAGAATTGCCAGGGATGCAACTCCCAGCTTTGCTGCAGACTGAGTGATACTGGACAAGTCTCTGACGAGGTTGCCCTTTGTGAACTGAGCTAGCTACGAAACTGCCTTTGCCTGTTAAACTGGAATTTTTTCAGCACAAATATCAGCTTTCAATGCACTTCTGGGAAATTACTAGCAAAGGGTTAACGGTGCTGCTGTAATGCAAAGAATAAAAGATGAGTAGAGTTTTCAAGATGCTTGCAGCAAACTGAAAAATTCCTAGTGAAGAAGTGTCCAACATCCTTAAATTTCTTTGAAAACACTCCCATCTGGAATGCTCTGCTCCTTGCTTCTTTGTTTCATGCCCTGGATTGAAAGCCTTGTGGTCTGGTTTCTATCCTCTTTTAATGTAATGTTTACTGGATAATGCATACTGAAACAGCCTTTATCAGAAGAGTTCACAAACACAAGGGCTCAGACCACCTTCTCTCTCTGCTGTCCTGCCATTAGGCACAGAAAGGCCCAGGGACAGTGGAGTTTGCTAATGAGTTTCTGCCTCTAGTTTGGGAGAAGAGCACATGCTGCAGGCACTGAAGTTTCTTGCAATCATGCATGTAATTTCCAGTCAGGTAAGTAGTTTTCTTCCCAGGCTTGCAGTCTTGTAAAATAACACAGTCAGCATAGAGGGTGTTAGAAAGAAGAACAAACTCAGAGGTCTTTTATGACCAGTTTAATATTTTAAGCTATAAATGTAAAAGGGCTGTGATGTTATCTGAAAATATAATGCTCAGATGCATAGTTAGGAAATGCTATAATCTTACCAAGTCTATACTGTTTTACCAGAAAGATGCTCTGCATCTATGCAAGAGAAAAAACTGATTCAGCACCTACTTAACTAGAGCAAGAAATTAGAAAGGAGGGTGAGGAACGGCAGTGGCTGCTCTGGGAAGAGAAACCAACATGACGAATCCAATCCCTCTGGGAGGGGAAGGAAAGAAACTTCTCCTAACACAAAGGGCAGCCAGGGGCTTGCTCTCAGCTCCAGCTCCCGCCTCAACTCCACACTGCATATGAGCCGCGCATTTAAGGAGTACAAGTTACATGGGCCAGAGGTCATCTGCTACTGCTTTGTCCCAAGTCTCTCTGGAATATAGTTTTCTATTACCATCTGCCATTTACTGGATTTTTACATCTGTCTTTCCCTAAGAGTAAGCCCCAACCCTCCTGATCCGAGGATCAATGAAAACAATAGAACAGAGTCTTTAGCAGCTCCAAACTAGAGAACTTTCCTCCCTCATTTAAAGTCATGTCTTATTCTTTCCTTGCTTTCTCCAGCCTTACCCTTCCTGGAATAAGCAAGAACACTCAGTTGTAGATTAGATACAGCAGAAAATGCTAAGTTATCTATCTAAACATAGATGCACAGCATAATCTACAGACATTTTCATGACAACTTAGTGACTCCCCTTTCCTCAGCATTGCACAAGGAGCTTGGTAGGACGCTCTGACTCTTGATGTAGAAACTCCCTTTACCACTCTATATGAGGTTATTCTCTCACAGTCTTCTGGGTCTCCTTCATAGCCCTCCTAACATTTGCAGGGGCAGCAGGGAGAATGTCTGCATGGGCCATCTGTCACAGTAGATACAAATCTCAGACTCCCTTGAGCCTTAGCGACTGCTTTGGCCTCAAAGGTTTCACTCAGCAGTACAGCAAACACAGATGGTTTCCCTCTTGGACCTGAGATAAACATGCTGTCTTCCAGGACATGGCAATGATTTGCCTAATGTAAGGATGGTTTTAAAAATCTTGAGCTAGCTATAAGTTTGGATCTGTGATAAGTGCAACCTATATGCCTTACATGCATATTCCTTTATCTGAAAGGGAAAATGCAGATGTTTATAATCATTTGTCTGAAAAGTTAGGCATATTGAGCAGCATTTCAATCTACTGCATTTTTAACCTCCACAACTAAAAGGGAAACCACCTAAGATAAATGTTAACTATACATTATGCAATTTCTTTGATAAAAGACAACACTGTGCATTGATCTATTGATCAAACTACTCTGGCTGCAAAGTAACTTACTAAATCAACCACAGTCTGTTTTATACTTATGACAACATTTATACAGTGACTAAATAAATAAATAAATAAATGTGTCCTTACAAGATACAGTTCCTAAATTGTACAAAGTGGCTTTGGACATGTGCTTGTATACAGAGGCTCAGAAGTTAGCATAAATCTGGACCAAACTTTCTACACAGTGCAGCATACTTTCACGCAGAAATAAGCAGCACAGGATGGAGCTATGCTTGAGCACATCAGGATGGTGCAGGGCCTGAGGTTGCTTATCCAGAGGGAATATTAGCTTGGATATAACCAAGGGTTGCTGCATAGAAATGGCGCTTGAGTCTAAATCACTAGCGTTTTTTAAATGCCTAAGACCTGTTAAAATGAGACTTCCCTTATCAGTACCTCCTATTTCATCTATAAATAGTACCAGGGGTTCAAAGTAGAATCTGAGCAAACTGTAACATAAGCAGATAAATATGAAACCCCGCACAGCCACAGTGAAACATCTCCCCTTACGACTTGGATTGTATATTACTTTTTCATGCCTTTCATAATCTTCTGCAGTAGCTCTGGACTATGTGGAAGTGACCACTACAGCATCTATAGAACAGTGGGCCTCCTGGTTGGGGTACCCTTGCTCACCCTCGCCTCATTAGAGAGAGAGGGGTTTGCATGCAAACACTGTGGTATAAGACTCACCTGATGGCCCTATCTCCCTCCTACAGAGCTCAGCCTCTACTCCTTCCCAGCAGACTGGCTCTCACCTCTGCAGGCAGGATCGCCCGCTCTGCTCCTCACCCATGCCTTGCATGTAGCCTTCCTTATGTATAAGGCGTTCTTTCCAGACCATAGTGTTTGTAAAAAAAAGGCAGTGTATTTTAAAGAAAGAGGGCTAGCACAGCAATCCATCACCAGTAGAACTATTTTAATGAAGGTACAGAGAGGAAGGCAGGAAATGAGAAAACACAGATCTCAGCATTTTATAAGGCCTCATGGAGTCTGAGGTTTTGCTGGCCTCAGTACCAGGCCAAGCTGGGGCACCTGCTTCAAGTAATTCCTCTCCCATCCCAGTGGTAGGGTTTTATTTAATGTAAGGCTTCCAAACAAACAAACAAAAAACATGTAGTATGAATCAAGGCCTAATAATACTCTGCCTCAACTAGTACTTCTCCAAAAACCAACCCCCAAAACCCGCCACACCACTCATGTTTCGTATATCACATAAGAACTAGCCCTAATTGTATTCTCACACATGTCAGAACAAGCGTGACACCAGTAGTCTGTAAGGAATAGGTCTCTACGTGGCTTCCACCTCTATAAATCCAGTGTTTCAGCTCAATCATACAGGACTGGCACTGCCGTGAGCGAGATCTGATTTTGGTCTTCAGATTCAGCGTGAGTTGACTGCAAGGAAAATTGAAGCAGGGAAAAATCTTTACAAGTTACCACAGTGCTAAAAAGCCAGCTGTGTTTGCACTGCAAAACCATCTATAGACCTACGATGGAAAAACAAGCATAACATCAAGGGACATCATGCGTCTTTCAAGAAATCCCTCACTTTTTTATGCTATGACATCTGAAAAGCTTCAGTAAGCAAACATTTTTGTATAGAAAGGAAAAGTTTTAACAGTAAGAAGAATCAAAGGAAGGTCAAATTCTCACCACCCTTTCGACATGTGAAAATTCACCCCTGAAATGCAAACCAAACCAGAAAAATATAAAAAAGCAAATGCATAGATAGTTAATAGTTTATATATATATATAAAATATATATATATATATATGTTTTCTTTCCATAAAGCTGTCCCCTCCTTTCCCATCTGTCAAAGCTGCATTGCCTGTCTCTCAAGCACTAGCCTGGAAACTTTTAGACATGTGTTTATCTTTAATTACCTGACTAGTTCCCTGAGTGCTGAGTGGAATATTCACATACAAGGGAAGAGGAGGGTTAAATTGCAGAGTTATTACAGACTCAGATTATTTTCCTGACCATCCTGGTGAGATAATTGAGCAGGAAGGACTGCAAAGCTGGAAGGAGTCCCAACCCTTTTACAAGCAGGACAACAAACAACTGTGGAAACATTTGAAAGAAAAGATTTGGGAGAAAATCCTTGGCCACACTGTTCATGTGAAAGTCCCACAGGAGAGAGTGGGAGAAATTTTCTACTAGAGTAAGATGATTTCTGACATCTTACAACACCTGATACTTTTGCCAAATGTCTAAGATAAAAAGAGTTAGATATGTGATCTTGCCACGTGTGATAGGCCTCCTTCCTTACGATTAAAGCTGTAATACTTCAAAAGCATCCTTGTGACTTAGGGGCTAGAATAGGCACTGATTTTCTCATCTCTGGGGAATTTTTCCAGCATTGTAAATTACTTTCTTATTTTCAGTTGGGGCAACCAAAATGCGAAAATCTTGAGCTGAGTTTCAAAAAATATTTCATTGTTTGTTTCAGTGATCTTATTCTGGTTTTCCTCACTTCGTAGAAAAATGCATAATAACTTGTTTTTCTAAGTAAAAAGCATTTTGATGTAAAAATAGAGTATTTTTATTTAAAACTCACTGCAACAGGGAGATCTTGACAATTCTGAAAGAAAAATCAAAGTGGTACTGAAATGGGCAACACATCAAAATCAGTTTTGTCTTATGAGCAGTTTCAGGGTTTGGGGTGTTTTGGGAGGCTGTTGTTTTTTCAATTATAAAACTCCATCTTGCCAAAAAAACTTACACTGCTTTACATAGGAGCCTATGTTCCATTTTTCAGGAGTGATTTAAGCATTTCTGAGCTTGCTTTTAGAAAAGGGTCTCTGAGACACTTGAACACATAAATGTTACCCTATGCGAAGTAATGAACGTTCTTGTTTCTCACAGACATTGATGGGAAAGCTCACAGCGCTTTCAGGTGGTGCCCTCTGACCATTTAAGTTGCTCAGTACTCTACAGAATTGGACCCGAAGGGAACAGGATCTGAGGGTGCTGAGCAGCTCTCAGAATAGGGAACTAGCCCTTTGCCCCTTTAGGCCATCTGTACAATATATTATTTATGAAAGAAATCCTGACTAATTTAAAGCACACAGCCCATGCCGTTGCTGTTGAATTGCAATCACTGGGTGTGGGGGGGGAAGTGCCAGACAACTGCAACAAAAATCTGGCAGCAGTCACACTTTTTGAGCATGGTTAAATGAAAGGGCCCAGACAAAATCAGTTTTGTTGCAAATGAATACCAAGAGAGGGGCCATTCATAACCCCACCAGTGAGCAGCGTTTCCGCCAGAGCTTTTCCAACGCCAGGCATGTTTGTATATTTTTCCCTCAGTTGAAATAACAGCTCCATCCAAAGCAGTGGGCTAAAATAGGAGAGACTGGTCTCTACTGGCAAACACCCGGCAGCCACAGAAGCCTCCACGCCGGGCCTCATAAATGCCAAGCTTGTGTAACTCGCTGTGGCCAGCTACAAACACAAACACCGCAGTCATCGCTGCTGGAGACAGTGTCCATCACTTTTACTGCTGCTGGGGCTGCTCCCGGACGTGCCCTGCCTCCTCTCACCACTTTTATCCTCAGCTCTCCCCTGGGTCCCGCACAGCATCAGCTGCCCTCCCTCCCCTTCCCGTTTTCCTAGCGCCTCTCGGCACGGCGGCTGCAGCTCGCCTTTTGACTCCCTGAGCTACATGTCGAGGCTTTTGCATCCCCCCCACCCTCAAACTTTTTTAACTGAGTTTGCCAGCGTGTTCGCCTCTTCTGGCAGGGAAGATGCTTTCGCCTTGAGGCAGTGCTGATTTTTCCCTGTCCCATTTCCTATTTTCCATCGGCCTCGGTGACTTGCCGGAGAGGAAGGAAGCGGCAGCACATCGTTAAAATCCACCGAGTGCGCGGGGGGAAAGGCGATGCTATTTCCCACCCTCCCGGAGGACGCCTGAATAAAGCATTGCCATAGCAACGGCCGCGGCGGCTCCCTAGATAAGGCGGGCAGGAGCACCGAGCACCGCCAGAAAGTTCTCGCGCCACCGAGCCCCGCCGCCGCTTGCACCCTCCCCGCGCTGCTCGCCGCCTCGTAAGTACTCCAGCCACGCGCCTTCCCTGGCCTGGGCAGCATCGTGCTGCCCTTCGCTTTGTTTTGTTTGCTTAGCAGCAAGGTTTGGCCCGTGCTGGCAAGTAGCCTGCGTCCCCCATCGCCACTGGGGGCTCGCGGGAAAGGCCAGGTGTCCCCGCTCCTCAGGGAGCGGGCTGGAGCTTGTGCCGTGTGGGGAAAGTTGGGGGGCAACAAAGCTGGGGCGCAACGTGTGGGACAGGGCCACGGGGAGGAGAATGCCTTAGAGACAACGGTTTCTGCTAGCTTTAGCTGCTGGGAAAGTTCACAAGCATGTTGCGCAAGCCAGCAGAAGGGGGACGAATACCAGGACTTCTTCTCCCACGATAAAGGGGTGGCTGGTTTGCTCCCCAAGGCTAAATTAAGCAAACTTTGTGATCAGTATGTGTGCAAATGTATCTGGTATTTCTTTCATTGATCAAAGTTTTACTATTGTTTTTTCTTTACAAGTTGCTGGGAGATGGTGGGATTCAGTCCATAGTCCTACTTGGATTTTGAACTAGCCCCTAAAAGAGTACTGTTTGTGAGAGGAAAATGCTCCAAGACAGTTCTGTGGGATCCCTGAATTCATCCAATTATTAGTAGCAAAAGTTTTGGGTGGAAGAAGACACCAGGATCAGGATTTTAAACAGCTAAGTGTTATCTAAAAAGTTTTAAGTCTGCTTTAGAAAATAGAAATCAAACTAATCTGACAAGAATGCCTGAAGAGAACAACCTAGTGTTCGGCTAAAACTTTGAAGAAGCTTAGTCCAGGCAGTATAATGAGGCTGCAACTAGAAAGAAGTTACTCTGGTAGAATAGCATTAAACACATGCTGAAACTCCTACTGAGAAGTTTGCAATGCAGTGCAACACCTAGACTTTCTTTTTTGGGGGCATGTGTTTTCTACTCTGACAGCAGAAAGCATGTTGCCTTGCTATTTTCCCAAGCCTTGCCCAGCAAGCAGTTGTAGCAGTGTTAGGATAGAATCAGGGTGCTGGTGAAGGAACCTGTTTGCTGGTGACGGACCCAAGCCTGGCTCCTGAGCATGGACGGAGGAGCCAAATGCTCCCGGAAGCTGCACCATCCCCCTGTCCCCGGCAGAGCTGTTTTACATGAGCTCTGCGACTGCGAGGTGGGTGCAAGATACTACCACCTAGGTGTAGTAATCTTGCACCCTCCTTACACATATGTAAATGACTTTGGGCAAAGAAACTGCCGACTCGGGAGCCTACAGAGGACGTGACGGGGGCAAGGGCAGGTCTGACGTTCCCTTCCTTGCTCAAGCAAGAGTATACCAAAGGATAATTCAACCCAGGCTGCCCATGACCTCTGTTATGCCTTTTCATCCCCCTTGCAAAAACAAAAGTGGGGAAAAAGAGAGAGACACAGTTTCACCCACCCTTTTACAGTGGCAGTCTGACTGACGCAAGAACAATACCATGCCATTTATAGCAAAGGTAAGTTCTTATTAAGTGCTCTGGGTCCAAGAGAAGGCAAGTACCTGGTATCATACTGATTTCTGTGGTAACATTTATTATCAGCCTACCAAAATAAATACTCATATTAAATCCAGATTCAGATTGCATACTGCCACCCAACAAAAGGATGTTCTCAGAATACTTTTACTTAAGTAGTGCCCATGACAACATTTCAAGATCTCTTTAACGACTATGCATGTACTATTGCAAAATAGTGCATGCTTTTCTTGGGGATTTTGTTGATTGTAGGAACAAAGCAGTCCCCTGACCAAATGAAATATACATGTACTTATGGACAGCACTACATGGTCTGCTGAAGTCCTAAAAGGCACAATCTGTGCAACCCTTGCAAAGGGTCAGTTTGCAAATTCCAAGTACCCAGTGCCCCATAGATAAGAATAATCACCTGTTAATGATTCATTTCAGAACCAAATTGTCCCTTGGGTCTGCATACAAATATACATAGGAATCTAATTTCCATGCAGGGGACTAAATCCTACCACTATTCAAACCCTAGGGGCAGGCAAGAAATTCAGGTATAACCTTGTTCTATCCAAAGCCATTTCTGTGCCCAGGTCAGGGTCCAATGAGAAGAGCTCAACTCTTCAGTTTTGTTTTCAAAGCTTTAATGTTGTACCTTGCAAGACAGATTTTTCTCATATGATGCCATTTCAGGTTGGTTTAAATGCCACATGATCAGATGTCCTCAACTGACTTCCATCATTTCGGGTAGAAATCTGTGAGAAGAGCTTTGCTGAGCGCTACCCCAAGTCCTAGCCTGATTACTTAAGGCAAATACCTACATTAAAATAGCTGCACATTGAAACAGCAAAACAAAGCTCATTTCTCTGTCCACCTCTAGGCAAAATATTCCTACCTAATGGAACCCAGGAACTGGTCACATTGGAGGACTTTTCAATGAAACCCTACAGTTTCAGCAAAGAAAGGAACGCTATTATTTGTGCATGTGCGTGTGTGTGTGTTTTAAGACTATGTTAGCGTGTGGTAGGAACTGTGATCTCTTGCATACAGATACTTATATTAGCATTTTAATCGCGCATATACAGCAAATAAATAAAAATTCAGACCAAAAATGACTGGCAGCATTTTGGAGTGCTTTCTTTAAGCTACCCAGAAACTCATCAATAGCTAAGGTGATAGTTCAAAACTGAAAAGTTCAGATATTTTCCATCTGACTCCCCAGCTCTTACAAGTGTGTGTGCCCAGGGGAGTCCTGCTATCACACGACAATGATTCTGCATGCAAGCAAATCCTTATGAGGATGAAGTAGCTTTTAACAACCTATGCTTTTCAGCCTGCCTTATCCTTCCTTACTCTTCTCTGTCTGTAAGTAGAGCCAATCCTATTTAATGCTGAATGCTTTTGCAAGGAGTAAACGAACCGGATTGGCAAAACTAGAGCACCTACACAGCCGGCTTTAGGGAAGCATTTAGGGCATCTCCAGCAGCTCTATCTTTTCCCAGAAGCAAAAGACTCCAGGTGACTCTGCTGAGCACACATCTCTGTAGGAGAGGCTTGTACAGCCGAGTTGTATCGTACAAAAGTCTCAGGCTAAATGACTATTGAATCCTAATTCGTATGGAAAAATCTATATCCATTTCAGAAAATGTCTCCTGCTGAGTGTGATTTAGAGCACCACTGTAAGTATTAAAGTTGCCCGAAGGATGAATGTGGCTCATTATGTCAAGAGACGTAACAGTGTGCAAAAAAAATCTTGGTCCATCATGCAAATTGCAGGCGTTATCTACCAAGGTGACCGACTGGTGCAGACAGGGCACACGGGGTTACCACGAGGACTAGCAGGAAAGGAGTTGCACTTAACACTAAAATCTGAGAATGTGCTTCCATTTGTAAAGGCATATTAATGTGTTCATACAGTTCCTGCAACATTCTTCCCCTCCACATGTAACATTATTGGGGAATCTGTTTCTTCAGTGTCAGGAATTGATTTTAGTGGTTTGGGAAAGCACCATTACAGTGCTCACATACATCACCTTCACATTTGAATGAGAAATATATGCATAATGTATAGTGACAGGATATAATATCACTAACACTTTCTTATATCATATGCACTGTATATAGAATCAAGTTACCAAAACTGTTATATCAAGTTTCATGATATATTCTGGCAATCTTTCTTTTTTTTTTTAAATTCTTTTGACACATAGATAGTTGAAATTTGTAGTGTGGAAATACATTTGTAAGCAAGGCAATGCAAGGCAGGGCAAACTTTTCAAAAAAATGTCTGAAGTTAGGCTATAAATCCCTGTTTTAAGCATTGAACATGCCGAGGGCTAGGCACCTGTGACGATGGAAATATAAAGACAGATCTAAGAGATTTATTTTAGAATACTATTTTTCAAACTACAATGTTAAGAAAAAGAAATTAAGCCTCTTATACTATACGTATATCAATCCTAGACAACGTCTCTTTATAAAGCTTGATTTAGGTGAAGTAACTCAATGAAACAACGTAGTGAAATCGAACCAAAGTTAATCAGACTCTAAAGGTAATTCCAGTCAGTATAGGTTACCACCAATGGTACAATTAAATTTTACTATCCCCAGCTTTTTTGGCTCGAGACCTGTTCAAAGAGTCCATAGTCTGAAATGATGTCACTGGTTTGGCTGAAAACATTCTAAACAAGGTAATCTTTAGAAAAGAACATTCTTCCTACAATCATGATATTTAGCTAACAGCTGGAGTGGATTCATCAAATCCTCCAAAATCAAATGGCACTGAAGATAAAACAGTTTCTCCTGAAATCATAAAATGTAGTGTGGGCCTTCATGTGGCAAGATAAGTTTATCTTTTCAATAAAATTTTGATTGTTATATTTTAAAACATAGCTCTAGCTGGTTTATACAGTTGATAAATAGAGCAATCATACCACACTTAGATGCATTCAAAGATTTCTTATGCAGGGTCTTCCTAAGTGGAAGATACCTTTTTTTTTTTTTTTTTCCCCCTCCCCTGTAAAGGCTACTAAAGTTTCCAGGCAACATAACCATTCAACACAGATGTGAGGCTGGACGGGGCCAGTGCTGCAGTGAGCAGCCAGAGGTTCCATGTCTGATCCAGGCCTGATTCAGCATTTATAGAATTTTACAAATTTTTGTGAATTTTGAATACTGAAGGGCATGGGAGTTAATCCCATAAAAACACTATGAGTCAGTGTTCCTGACCTTTATTGCTGGAAACCAGTGTTGCTTCATTTACTTTGAAGTCACTAGAGTTTAGGACAATTTTTTCCATCTCCTGAAGAATTAGCTGAATGTATGAGTATGACTTTGATCTTTCATATTTTGTTTGCCAAATATTTATGTGACTGGATTTTGCCTCAGGGTTAACTGATCTTTGTATAGATTCAAGTTTAGTCATTAAAAATGAGGTTAACTGCCCTATAGTTCTGTTTTTTATTGACCAACAACCACTGTGATTTAGGGAGAAATAATATAGGTAATTCCTTTACCTCCAGAAAGATAAAATGAACTCCTACAGTACAGTTGGTCTTCTATTCTTTCTTCTCCTTTGATTTTCCCATCCTTCTTTTCCCCATTTTTCTCTGATTCCCTTTTCTTCGACCTTTCTCTTTTATTATTCTTTCCTTCTCTACTTCCTTTACCTTCTTCCTGTTTTCTCCCATTTCTGTCCTTTTTCTCTTACATTAACTTTGTCTCCTGCTTTTTCCTCTTCATAATTCCCTTCCTCCTCCCCACAAGAAAATCTCAGCTTGCTCTTATTCCCCCAAAATGGAGACTAGAGATGGCTACTAAGAAACGGTACCACAGCTGTTGCTGCCTGAAGGGAGATACCCAGATCGATCAGGATGCACCTTAAGATCAAAGTTGCGGTTTTTTTTTTCCTTTAACATTGCACTATTATTCTGATGGATTTCTGCTAAGCAACTGCAGAAATCATTGGTAGTAAAAAAAAAACTTCAAATCACCTTCTCCCTGTGATGACATCAGGGTGAGCCTGTAGTGCGTAAATTCTGCATCAAACCTCAGCCTGACTGGTGCTGGGGGAGCTCAGGCCAGAGGTTGGGGGTCAGGCCCCTCTCCGGTTATAAGTAACCAACGATAAAAAAAGGCCTGAAGCCCCAAGTGCAAGCCACTGAGATCTACAGAATACAGGTGCACAAACAGCTTTGAGAAACTGGTCCCGTGTGCTTCTACCAAGGCGATGTGTACGTCACGCTGGCTCTGGGGTCTGCGGTCACCTGCCACCTTTCAGAGTCAGCACTCACACCTGGGTCTTCAAAGGTACCCGGGCTTTTTTAGAGGGGCTGGAGTTAAAAGACTAACTAAGCAGCATTTGTCATTAAAGTTGGATTGTGTGATAAAAGCCAAATACAACCCTTCTAGTTTAAAGTTGAGAAAAAATGGAGAAGAAAACCAAAATAAAATATCCTGCTTTCTAGCACTTTGTGCATGTGAGCACTGCCTGTATGGCTAAAGTCAGTATTCTTCTGTAGAGCTACTGTATTTCCTGTGCTTGTGTGGATTGCTTACAGCAATGGAGGTGGAAAAATGGGATATTAAATGTGTGTAGCCAAGGCAGTGATTGAATGCATCTCTTTTAAAATGCTTGAGCAAAATCAGGCCAGCAGACCACATGGCAAAAAGCAGCTGGAAGACAGGAACTTCTCATGATCTGGCTAGCAAGTGGATATATAATACCAACATGTCAGTTTTATGTCATAGTGTTTTGGTTTTTTTTTGGCTGCTGTAGCTTCCAAGGGAAAAGAAAAAAAAACATTTCAATGATGTCAACAGAATATGTTCAGCCACTTGATATCCCAGAAGACAGACTGGACAAGCGAGATTCACACTGTAACCATTTAGGTAAGTGTTATTAGATGAAGTCATTGCAGTAATTAGAGAGGTGTTATCTTTACATCATTAGGTCCCGTCCAGTGGCTGTTTTTCCCCTCCAGCAGTACAACTGCGGCCTCGTGAAACCCGATAGATTACACCTTCTGGTGACACTTCTGATGCCAGATGGAAAGGCAAGGAGTGTTTTTCCTGCATATAAATACTAGCTGAAGCTTGGGAAGGAAGTTAATTAAAGAGGATAAAAGAAAAAAGAGTCATTTTTCTTTTCTCTGGTAGAAAAAGTAGAGCAGTTTCATCTTTTATACCACAATAAGCTGAAAGCTAGGGTATAGCTGAGCCTTTCCTGAACACATATTCCATATGCAATTTCAATAAAAGATTTCAAATACCCCCTTTGCCCACCCTGAGACAGCATTCTGAATACCTTTCCCCCTTCACCGTCAATCTGTTTCCTTTTCTGAACCTACTTTGCACATAACTTTTGCACTGAGAGTACCAGAGACATCTTTGCTCTGCCACGCTCCTAAATACCAGACTTCATGACTTGATAGATGTGCTGCTTCCTGCATATTCATCATCCTTGCCTTGGCTTCAAACGATATTGCTTCATTCCAGCCTTACAAAATTGTCATAAAGATTTACCAACCCAGAAACAAAAATCTACTTGCTTGTTATTACCCTTGTGATGGCAATAATGAAACACAAATGCAATTTCAAAAAAAGTATCTCACCTCAGGCAAGCGGAGTTTTATAAACTTCATTTATCCAGCTTACAAGGAAGTTAGCCTAGCCCTGGTTCTGCCCCACAGCATTACTAGCCAAAGGCACCACTTCTGTAACTGCTGTCAGTGCACCTAATAAAAGTAATTGCTGCATAAAACTGCTTATTTAAAACAAACAGAAATTTGGGTAGAATTAGTCCCATTGTACAGGCAGGAAACTGAGGCACTGAGAGATTAAATGACTTCATTAAGATCATACAGGAAGTCTGTGAAGGCTGAAAAAAAGAATCCCCATCTTCCAGGGACTTTACCCAGAGGTCATCCTTCCTGCTTCTCGTCCACAGGCTTACAGCTGTGTCACAAAGTGTGAGTGAGCCTGGGATCAGGTCCCTTTGGACAAAAAGTTTGGAGTTGGAGGGGAGGGGGGAGAATGATGAAGCCAAACAAGTGACGTTTAAGAAATCAAAGCTTTGGTTTGTGTTATGATACTAATGACAGGCTAGACTTAACATTTTCAGCTTGCATAAGCACCCAGAAATGCAGATCCCTGCAGAAAAACTCTCCTGACCATCTAAACCATCTGAGTCTTGTCTTAAAGGAAAACCAAAAATCCAGTGTAACGTTATGTTAATCAAAAGTGAATACTGACTGCTCAGCAACTCTGGAAGTAAGGCCAACTCTTGAAGTTAACAATATGCTGGCTTGGTTTACCAGTGCTTCAGGCTGGCCCCATGTATGTAAATCTTCCCTTCACAAAAGTGCCCTTGTAACTCTTTAAGACACAGACCCACACAGCTGAAGCTGAATGAAATAGTCATGGCCATGGGATCTCTGCACGACAGTAGCCTTCCCTCTGCCATGTAACATGCAGCCACGCACAATTTTCTCACTCTTTTTTTACATCTACCACCTACAAAGCAGAAGGACCACCTAAGTCACTTGGATCCCATTTGTTATGGCACAGAGACCTCTTATACTGACTTTCTATTTGGGAGTTGTTTCTCCATGGGCATTTTAATCTACTTGGATGAAAGCAGTATTATTAAATCTTTTCTTTTCACCATCTGTTTTATTATTTCCCTTCCATTTCAATTTCTATTCATCTTTTTTTCTATGCAGAAGATCTTTCAGAGCAGCTGATTAAGAGCTGTGACCTCAAAAAGAAACCAAGAAAAGGTAAAACTATCCAGGCCTCCCAAAACACTGAAGAGGAGCAAAAAAAGCCAAGGAGAAAAGATACACCAGCATTACACACCCCACCACCCCTATCAGGTGAGCAATCCATCTTTTGACTTCAAAATTCAAATTCAGTTCAGTGCATTGAATCTGGACAAAGGTCCAGAGATCTCCCATTTATTTATGTTCTCTTGGAAGTGAACAAGAACACGCATTTATCCTACATGCATCTGGGAAGGCAGGCTAACAGAGAGGCTGACTTTTTCAAAAGCCTTCATTTTTAGACTGAGAGTTCTCACACAATCTGTAAATACCAAGGTCAGTGTGTGCGTGCTTCTGAAAAAAACCCTCCCTTATAGCTCACAGTCTCATTGTCTTTATGTGACAAATGACATGTATTTATCTCTACCAGCTGAGCCGCAGCAGGCATCCAGATTCAATCCAGAATCAAAAAGGATCCCATTCTTGTACATTCTTGTGCAACTTGTGCCCCGTGGTCAGTGGGAGACAAGACTGGGAGGTGACCATGGAGGCACACAAGCTGGCTGCTGGTTGTTCCTCTGGGAAGACATAGGGCTCTTGGGCATATGGGGACTCTGGCAAAGGGTGGGTGTTTCAGGAAGCCAGAAACCACCAGAGCGACAAAGAGACTCTTTGTAGGATGCTCTCTGCTGCTGTGCATCTATAGACTTCTGAAGTCTGAGAGCCAAATGCCACCAACCTGGGGAAGGGAAGGGTGAGCAGGAGACTGCCAACAAAACCCGATGATCTTCCAAGTGTCCCCTGTCTGTGCTGGGGAATAAATGTTTATCACTTCTCTCTGCTAACAAGCAGTCCTCGCTGTGCTCTCTGGGGAGGGAGCAGTGTTCTTGTACCAAGTGCATTGCATTTTCCCATGCTACGCATACACAGAGGAGTTAGCTGGTAACCGCTTGTGCAGTCACCTGCGTATCTGCAGTGGCTCCCACCTACCAAGTGAAAAACAGTTGGTCTTTTCCAATATGTGTAATCCAGATGTTGAACTCATCACTCTACACATTTGACTCTGTTCAGCTTTCACATGTATCCATCTGCGAACGCTTCTCTCTTAGGGAAGAGTGGCCCAGAAGCTGGAGAGCTGCATTTTTTGCCTGAAGTATCCATCTCATGAAGAAGACAGTCTCATTTCTGTGTGGTCACATTGCTCCTAAGTATAGGCTTGAGCATTCATATGATTAAACAACTTTGATAAGATGTTTATCCTTCTGGAATACAAGACTGCACTCATCTTTGCCGTCATTTCTGATGGGTTGCAGTTTAGTCCACTAGGTACCACCAGAAACCAGCTGGCTTAACAGCATTGTTGACTATAGCCTACAGGATATAATTTACATAGAGGAAATGCACACTGTTGCAAACCCTGAAGAGTAGGTACACCATACAAAACACTCATCCTGCTTTGTTTTACACTCATGCAGTGTAAACAAGGCTGAAGAAGTATTTTCTTTTATTCTTCTCTGCAGGCATACTTTCAGACTTTTCTGATAACCTGCTGAAAAGGTATGGTATCACAGAGAAACCACAGAGGGAGAGAGAGAGTCCAGGCTCTCAGATCACCGAACTGGAACAGAAGAAGCCCAGGAGAAAAGATACACCTGCAATACACATCCCACCCATTATAACAGGTAGGAAACTTATCTAAGATGCTCCAAAGAGGAAGCCCGCAGTGGCTAGTGTCAGAAGTATGATCAGAAGGATGGAAGGAGGTTGTCTGTCCACTCCACTTTTAGCAATTCTTACTAAGCTGGACCTGCTAGTTCAGAGTATGTAATAGCAGTGGTGCTTCATGGAAAGCCTCAGCCATGTCCCCTCCACCAGCTGCAGGGCTGGGGTGGGCAGAAGAGAAGACATCATGTCAGCTGATTACCTCATGCAGAGGTGATCCTGCTTTTGTGCAAGTCCAGATATTGCACTGCTTTTCAAACTTGAGCACATATAACTCCAGATCCAAAACTTGTGTCAAGTGCCTCATAAAGCAGCTTCTGGGAAGGAACATATCTGACAATTTTTCTATACCTTCTTACTGTGGCCCTGAGTCACGAAGGAAGCACAAGTTTAAACTTTGCATGTATGTACAGATTCAGCTGGGAAAACATAACTGGAAAACACTGCTCCCTTAGGAAACTCTAGTGTGAACCAGTTCTGCTGTGAGCTGCCTAGTCTTAGGCACTACTGAGCACACTACATGAAGAGGTTCCTGAGACAAATCCTTTGGTCCTGATTGAACAGTTGGACAGTTGAGTATAACTGTCTCTCCACCTCCACAAACATGTGTAAATTACTTTTTTTCATATAAGCAGCCTTATATGAATCAATATGGGGCTCCCAAGAGCAAAGAGGAGCATGACTGAGTTTGCCAGAGCACGGCAGCAAGCATAGCGAATACTAATACCTTGCAAACTGATCTGCCCAAGCAAAACACATTTTTTGATACCCTCATTGAACTCAAGCATCCCAGTGACTTGCAGAATTAGAGCTGCTGTAAGTGAGTCACTGGAATTCTGGTCTGATCATTTGCTGGGAGAAATTAAATCTTTTATACGGCTTTTTAGCCCAACTGCAAATGCTCCAGTTTGGAATATTTAATATAGAACATTGATAATGAACTGCTCATATAATTGCTGAAGGAAATTACCCAGCCAAAAATTTCACATGATAAATAAATTAGGTGGGAAAAAAAATCATAGTCTTTTAGGGATCAATTCAGAAGCAAAAGCAGAGGCAAAGTTTATCAAATCATTTGCAATAAGTCCTGTGTATTATTCATCAGGCCTACCCCATGTTGGATCTGGGAAGAGAGTTGAGACATCATTTTGGTCGGTTCTAAAATACTCCAAGAATAGTTGCCTTTGGTCATTTGTAGCACTTTTGAAGATGGTATGTGTTCCTTGGACCTCAAGGTATATGTAGGGAAGAGGAATCTGGAAGTGAAACGTGTTTGATGATAGAATTCAGAGATGAAATGTGTGACTGCAGCCGAGACATATTTGACTCTTGTTTTGGTTTAAATGTGATTGTTGCTTAACAGGATGCAGCAAGGGTGGATTGTTTCCTTGACATGGCTCTACAAAGTTCTGGTTGGATTAACATCTAGTCACTTAATGTTTTATCTGCCTAGCCTTAATTATCTTGAGTAGATAGTTAAGGGAGAAAGAAGAATCATTTTAAGGATCTTCACTTCTTGCATCCTTTGAAGGCTTCCTCTTAAGCTCTGAATAATTTTCAAAGGAAAAAGAAGCTAATAGAAGTTATATGTTAAGAGAAACATGTTATTAGAAGCCCCAAATGAACTGGTAGTCAAAAAACACAGAAGGGAGGAGCATAAAAAAGAAAAGAAAAAAAACCAGTGACCTTCAAATGTGTGACAAAATTCAAAGCATGTGCATTTGTTTTGGGGAAATGATAGAAACTAATGCATTTTTCAATTAAATGACTCTTTCTAACCTACTGGTGTAGTGACTTTCTGGCAGTCAGCATGGACTCCATCAAAGCAGCCTGCTGGATGCTGCCTCACTCTGCAGACAGCTTTTCCACATCCTATTTTCTGAGTCCATTTTCTAACGATTGATTCCCTCTGGCAGACTTGTATCAGTGACAAAGCAGCATAGGAGTTTGAATGCCTGAATTTGATTCCCTCCCTACTTCAAGGATGCATATTTTCTTTTCAAGGTACACACCAACATACAGATTTCTGCTGGTTAGAAGTTGGTGGCAGTGGGTCCACAACTTGCCATGAGAAAGTGACTCACTGTGGCTGAGGGCTAGTCCAATATTTACTACTTGTTTACTTTCAGGGTTATCCCATCAGGCAACAGACAGAATAAACAGACTGAGCTCTTGTGGAACTGCTGTGCAAAATAGCACCTGAATTATAGACTCGGAGACCTGAGAAGCCCCAGCAGGGCTACGTGTGCTAAATAAATATGAAAAGGCCTTTCTGTCCCTGTCTCCCTGTCAGTGGTGTTGCTGCAGTAGGCAGCACATCGGGGCCACATGTATCCCTTGCGACCTCTTGTTGAGGATTGCCACAGTTTTTACCGTTTCCCCTTCTGATTCCTCCCAAATGCTGCTGTATTACAAACAACACAAAAAACCCCACCCCTTCTTAATTGTTTGCAATAACAGAGCTTAATTACTAGATTATCTTTTTAAGCAGCTGTCCACACAAGTCATTTTGTTGTAAATGTAAATAAAAATGGCAGCTGCGTTATCTCTCTCCATTTTGACCAGCTGGTTATGAGCACTTGGAGACTGTCCCTTTCCTTCTCGGGTGGCCGGAGGCTCCCTCTATCACAAATAAAAACAAGTTAAAAAGGCCTTATAAAGTGACCAAAATCACATGCATCTATTGGGCCACATGTGACCCAAATGAGAAGTAGAATCCGTTTTACACCTTGCAAACACTTAATACAGGTTAATCCTTAGAAAATTCCTGCTCTGATAGAGAACAGGTACAAATGGGAAACCGAGGTACAGAAAGGTGGCTGCTAAATTAGGATCTGTGCATTATTGTCTGAAGGATCTCTCTGTAGTCTACAGAAGGAGACCAGGGAACTTCATTCCTTAGCCAAGTTAAATAGCAAACTATGGGTATCACAAAACCCTCCCCTACAAGGACTGTACTTCTTTATGTATTCAGGCATCAAACTCTTACTAAAGTGCCCCAGATACCGTTGTGCCACATTTATACAAAAGAGCCGAGGGATAGAGATACTTTTAGTGGCCAGGTCTCTTTCAGTCAGCCAACACCTTGGCCTTTTTAAGGGATTTAAAAAAGACAAATTGTAATCACGATTCTAATTTCTTTTTCCCCCTCACATGACACTAAATGATTTAAATTAGATCCAGTGCCTGCACTCCAATCTGGAACACTCTTTATTGCCATCCCCACTTAGCAACATATTCAATTAACCAAAGTATTTCTAAGAGCTCTTTAGGCTTGTGGGTTTGAGCAAGAATGTAAATACCTGTGTAAATATGGGAACATGCTTCCTGAAATGTGGCTGCTTAGAGTTTCTTAATCAGATCAATGATAACTAGTAAAACCATGATTTCAAACCCTCATCCTCCTCCGTGCTCTAGAAAACCAATTAAAACAGCTCCTTCAGTGCTACCCTCCTTCAGTGAAAGTCTCTGAGTAATGAGAACAAGCACAGCAGTTTATCATCGCCTTTCCCCCTTTCCTGTGCAGGGGATGTGACTGGAGTGCCCCATTATTCTTCCAACCCAGCTGCAAGGGTGGTCCGTAGACAGGCAAGTGCAGCTAGTGCAGTCTTGGCGGTGTTCTGAGAGATCTAGACTGGGGTGGCACCTGACAAACAGTTGACTTAAAGCCAACTTTTTCTTCTGTCCATATCTGAGCTTCCTAATACCAGTTCTCATGTCTCTGTGAGCCTTTGGGGTCCTAGTCTCTAGCTAAAAATTTCCAGTATTTGCAAATTCAGTTGCAAAAATATGACTACATTGTACTTCCATACTGCTTTCTTTAGTCAGATTGTTCTGTTAATAGAACAATCTACCAGTCCTTAGAACTAACTGGGAGATGAGCTGCTTTTCATAATTCCAACATTCTGCTTACTCCTCTAAACCAAGAATTCCCAAACTAAATTCAATAAAGCACACTTTGTCCCCAAATGGTCAGTGGCATCCTATCAAAGAAAAACTCTTTTTCTAGTGTTACAGAAATAATTCTAGTTAAGGCATCCCATTTATATCCCCTTTCTACCATTTGACATTAAATGGTTGATGTAAAGGTAAGTTGTCCATGAAATTGCTAAGGGTCCATGATCCAGAAAGTTAAGAACCTACAGCTCTAGGCTACAACTCTGTCCTCTTCTGAGCTTTGGATCTTGAACACTGTTGGAAACCTTTGGAGTCCATCATTCAGCAAAATTATTTGTTGATAATGATGCATAGTCTTGCTGGGGACCTCAGCTTGGCTGCTGCATTCCAGCTGTCTCTAGGGTCTGCTCTGTAAGGGCAATTTTGAGTACTATAATTAGGAAATCAGAACTACTTGATAGTGATAAGAGTGACATTGGACAAGATCATAAAGCACAACACAGCTTCATTTAGCTTGCATTCCTTGTCTTATTCCTGAGTTTTCCCAAAAGCTAGGTTAGTTCTCTCATCTCATTGTAGCTTCACATTTTAAGAGTATTTTACTTGAGTAAAGGTAAAGTGAGTGTTTTCCTTGTTCCCAAATGCTCCACAAAGGAGAAAAAGAAATAGCCAAAGACAAAGGGAACAAAAAATTGTTTATATTTTTTGTTATACAGGAGTAGAAGTCTAGGTGGGGAACATTTACTTCCATCTCTAAAAAACAGCATCATTCTCAGCAGTTAACAATAGTGGTTACTCACTCATTCAATAGCAGTTCAAGTTGCTACTCAAACAAAGGCAGTCCTTCGTGTTTCAAAATAATATTCATTCACTCCTTTCAGTTTACTTCACAGTCTCACTGAAACCAGCTAGTTCATGAGAACTGCATAAAGCAGGAGCTTACATGAAGGGCAGTATAGGTTAACGTTTTCCTTAGTTCATCACCTCTTAAAAAGACTCCGAAGCTGAAGAAAATCTTCCTGTGTGGTATTGCTCTATTTTCAGACTTCATGAAGGCTGAAAGCCTTCACTGTGCAAGGGTTTTGAATGCAGAAAGAAGCAAAACAGGTTGGTTTGACAGAACAACTCAGCTGGTTAGCACAGACTAAGAGCAAACAGTAGGAGACTGAATTAGAGAGGGATTTCATCGGTCTCAACTCAACGGTTACCCTCATCCTGTTTTTAGACTATATTAATCTCCATGCCAAGGAAGGTGGACATAAAATATATCTTAGAGGTCAGTTGCTCTATACTACAAACAGGCAAAAACAACACAATCAGTTAAAATGGGGATCAAGGAGAACACTTGCCTATCTAAAATATTGGCCTCACTTAGCTTTATTAGTTAATTTTTTAATAAAGTGATTAGTTATAATAATTGGTATATCATGATATCGCATAAAAGCCTCAAGGTCCACCGTAAGAGCTGGACTTACTGTTTTAATTATGATATAGATATAGATATACTTGTGGACAATATGGTCCATAACCTAACTAGATAATAGAGAAAGACTTTGGAAGAAGGAAATACTTATACATGGAAAGATATGCCACATAGCATATCTGCAGCTGATGAGCCAGCTTTCTTGAATCTCCATCCCGTGCTTTAACTGTGAAATCAAACTTCCTTTCAATATTATGTCATATCATTCTCCAGTGCTTTCATGATAGAGATGAAGCCTTATGAACTATTTTTCTTCTCACTTCACAAGCCAGACACACTTCGAAGCTTGTTCAGATCCCAAACCTCAATAATTCATATACTGGCTCAAAGTCTTTAGTGTATGAATCTGTTATAACATTGATCTCAGTTCTGTTCCTTTTGCAATTTATTGATACTATATAACATTATTGGGAATCATACTTGGCATGTGGTATTCTAATATTTGTCTCCTTTAGCATCTGTGTTAGCAAAATCTAAGTAACATTGCTAAATATCTACAGAAAAGAATCGTGCATACGCTTGTCCACACAGACTGACTCAGTCACATAGGTTAATTACAGTGTTTATTTCATCATGCAAGCATTTTTCTTTTTTTAACTTCCCAAATCCTTTTAACAAACAGGTTCTCAAAAGAAACTTCAGTGTCTCTGCTTTCACAGGTAGCTGAAATATGCTGGATTTAAGACTGACTGATAATTTTAGCTAACAGTGTAGTGATCCAAATCTAGTTCACTAAATATCAGGAGAATGATTTGCCAAAATAAATGAAGAGTAACTCCCATGATGTCTGAAAAGCTATATTAGGGTCAAACTATTAGAGAGGACAGAAAAGTTTTCCTTAACCTGATTTTTTAATATTTTGTAATATTTTTTGTTTGTTTTGTAATATTTTGTTTGTAATATTTTAAACTAACTCCTTTTTTTCTTTCTCTCTCTCTTGCCTTTTTTTTTTTTTTTTTTGGTCCTTCTGTTTTTAAGGTGCTAAGCTGCTTACAGAAGAAAAGCAAACAGTGATTATGGAAGATGAAGAAAAGGATGGAGACACAATCCCCAGTTAAGATTATAGCAATATCTCTAATAATGTAATGTAAATAATAATTCTGGGTCATTTGAAGTGGCAGCACATAAAGAAAAAAAAGCCCATTCATTTTTATAAATAATAATTTTCTTAAGTATGCACTTGAATTTAAATTATCTTCAAGTGCTTATCTGCATCTCACGAAATCCCAGGAAGCAGCACAGGAGACAACAGAAAATTCATTTACACATGGGGCTGGAAGGATTCCCTTGGTTTATTAAGAGCAGCTTTGCAGGACTTTTGTCTACAGGGATTCCACCTCAGATCAAATCTGGTTTTGTATAGCATAGTGATAAGGGTTAATGCAAATGGCACCACCGACCCAGTGTAGCTGGCACTAGATACCAGAGTGGATGGTAGCACAGGGCAGGGCATTTTCTGGCCATTCTTTCTTGGTTATACAGGCTGTGCTTGTACTGTGTTGAGGTACAAGCTTGGCTCTTCCTTCTCCTCCCTCCTGTTCCCCTGGGATGTAGAACATCAACTGAAGACTAAAAATTGTATTTTTCTCCTGACTCTTCACCTCATTAGTCCAGCTTTTTTCTGCCAGAATAATGTTGACTGCTGTGAAAATTCCCACATGCAAAATTGAAGTGATAGACAGTGTGGGAGAGAAGGAATCAAGTCTAGAGTTCCTGAAATGCAAAGTAAACACTTCTTGTGCCTCTATCTGCTCATAACTTTGTTTGTAAGGAGAAAAGGGTAGATTTATTGTAGTATGAAAACTTAAAGCTAAGGGCCATCAACACTGACACATCAAACAAAACACAGGGCAGAGCCCTCAGAAAGGAAACAAACTGGAAGTGCAACATTTGCCTGTTGTACCAGTATAGTCCATTGATTTTTTTTTCTTTCAAAGGTTTTATTCCTAGGCTGGTGAAGGATGAATGAGTTGGATAGCTGATCCTTTTACTCCACATGTTTTCTTTTGATATGTGCTTTCTAAATGCAGTCCTAGCTTGTCGGTTAGGAGGAGCTGTAAAGATTGAAAATCACAGTGGAGGATTCAGAATTGAGTAAAAGGAACAGCGTTACTCAATGGCATGTGCATACTGCAAGATGAAACAGCATCATGCTTCTTTTCTAATAACTTAATTCACTGATTCAACCAAGAATTGTTCTCACAGCTAGCTACAGTCTTCAGCATTTGTACAAACAGAGGTGGGTACCTGTAGAATATTATACAAAATAGGTAGGACTGGGTAGTTTTCTGCTTACCTTTATAGCTCTGTATGCTAGATGGAGCAGCGCTGCCAGCTGGATCCCTAGGGACCTCAGCACAAAGGTTAAAGACTACCTAATCTGGCAGACTGAATTCAGTTATTTTTTTTAACACCCTTAGGCAGACAGCTGAGAAACACACTAGCTAGGACTTCATTTGCCACAGTGACTGACCCAGCACCTTTCATAAGAACGCAGCCCATTTGCAAATGTTCAGCTTCGAGATGTAACCAACAAGCTTATAATAAATGATGATATACTAAAGCATACAACAGACTAGATATATCATTATGGGATGTCTGATAGCTAGAAGGTGTACTTTTTATTCTGTTAGTTTATCGGTGAGACAAGATAGTATTTAAAATAGGACCAATAAATATTTCAAATAATAACATTCATGTAAAGAACAGAGTAAAGTATGTCACAGCAAGTACCTGATAGGAATATAGACACAATCTATACCTATAACCCAATTCACTGTGGAATTTTTAGTTTTTGCAAATGGAAGTTACAATTCCATACCCGTACAATTTCCTTTCAAGCAGGCACTAAGGTGTTAGAAGCTTTATTCCATGTCTGTCACCTGTGCCATGTCTTTACGAATCATACTTTTTTTGACAGACAGCACTTCTCACACCTTGAATGCCCTGCCCTTCTCCCTGTCAAATGAGTTTCTTTTGGATTTCACTCAAATAACTCAAACAAAGTTCAATGATTAAATACAGAAATACTCACAGGACATGAAGTGGGGAAAAAAGTTGCTCAGAGGCCAGCTCAGCACCATGTATTCAGGGATTCAGACGATGAACAGAAACAGAATAAAGACATACGTTGTGTTGTCGCTGTGAGAGAAGGCCAGTGGCATCAGAGACTCCCTATACTTTTCTTGAGTGCCAAGGGACTATGACAGCAATTTGCCTTTATGTAAGAGATACAATTTTTAAGGCAGAATGAAGAATTATGTTGTTGTGAGAAAATAAATGTCAGGCTTGAGTTAGTCAAAGAAGATATTCATATATTTACACATGACAGTTCACACCAGCTAAGAACCTGAATGAGCTGAAAAATCAGTCTCTTCTGCACTTGTGAACAAAAACCTTGAGGTCTCCTTTTCTGCAGGAAGGTTTAATACAATTTCAGCTTGCAAGAAAAATAACAAACCTTATTATCATCATCCTTAGAGTCACCACTCTAAACTTGTCTCTCTGCAAAAAAAAAGGGGTTCCCAGAGTTTATTGCCAAACTCATTCCTGCTTGAATTATATTGATGTCAGCTGAGCTGTAGCTGAGCTGGTGAATCTCAGCAGAGCCTCTGTGCTGCTAAAAGAGCTTTAGTCCCATACAGAAGCTTCTGCATAGTGTGAAGGAAATATATATAGTACTCACCTAAGGCAATCAGCCTCTGCTTCTGCACTGGTGTGAGAAGCAGGGAGGAGAACAGAAAAAAATATGCATAACATGCAAAGACAGTGGTCACCCTGTAGGAACTAGCACAAACAGCATCAATAAAAGCAGTATTCATGCTAGGTCTTTTCAAGATTTTAGCTGATCCTTCTGCAGACCAGAACTTTCCTCTGATGTGAAGGTGCTTCAGAGAAGTTGTGCAGCCTGGGCACTCCTACAGGTCTCAGGAGATGTCCACACCATTTCTCCCAGCCAACGGCTCTCCATGGCCTTGCTGAGCACAGTGCTTCACCCTTCAGATTACAATGCTTGTTTCTCTCTACTGGGAGCACTCCAGTCTGGTTGCCCCAGGACTCTGGAGACTCACTGGAGATGCCTCAAGGAGCATAAAGCCTCAAGTACACCCCAAAGCATCTTATCACCTTGTTACCTGAGTATCATGGCTCAGCTTAATTTCAAATGCACATTTCAGTGCAATCTGAGCCTAGATTTCCTAGTGATGTTGGGTGAATATTTTCAGCACAAAATACAGCAAGAGTGAGAGTGTGGAGTCCTGAAAAGATTGAAAGATTGAAATGAACATCAGCAATAGATTAGCCATGAAAATGTACATGTTTAGACATGAAGGCCCTTAACAACAAAAGGCAGGAGCACAAATAGAATGTGACCGACTTCATTGCTCTGAAGATGATATTTTTTTCAAAGGCTGGGGAATGCTGACACAGGTTAATATGAAAAATATATATCACACTTTACGCCTACCAACAGCACTATATGTCCTTCTCTGAAGAGGAGTTACAGTCCCACTGACATCTCTGATGGCACAGTGGCCTAATTCACTATCCCCTTATAGATCAACTTGAAGCCCAGCCATAAAAATGTCACAATATACATTATTTGCTGCAGTTCATTTAAAATTGAATATTCATATCTTGGCAATTGGGCATTTACCGTTTTTCCACCCAGGAGCAACTTGATCAACTAGAAAATCATTTTTCAGTTGGTCAATTTAGTAAATGGGCGGGTTTGCAGTGTTCCTGGGAAGCAATATGTTGTATTGCTTCTCAAAGCTTTCATCTGCCTCATTGCATTCAGTGAAAGTGTTTAAATGTTACTTTATTTGGGAATAAGATCTGATTTGAAAAATCTTATAAACACCCACCATTCCTTCCCCAAAACCAAAACTTTTAGATCTGGCAGAATCCTGTGTGGGCTTTACACTGGTGTGAATGCAGGTTTATTTATTGTCCTTCAAGCTCTGAACTCTCTGAGACCATATATTGCTAAAATCGCAGGAATTGCTCTCTTAGACAAACATCTGGAGTTTGTGTGTTCTGGGGCAGAAATACTTCTGTCTCAAGTGTTCCCAAAAGTTTCCCCCTGGCCATTACAGTGAAACACAAGGTTGTAGAAAACCAAACTGTGATTTTCATTTGGCAAGCTGCAAGTATTAGCAGTGTAAGAGGATGCATATCCTGGAGCACCATTTGTCTGAGGTGCTGGCAGCAAATTCAGTCCTTGCTTCCCACTGCCAGCTATCTCCACTAAGAGAAGGGGGCAAAGCACCTGACATGCTGCTGATGGAAACAAAAACCTCAGAAGCATTTCTGCAGCACTGTTAGGATTTAGGATGCTGCAGATCACTTAAATTGAGGTGTCTACACACAGGCATTGACTATTCTGGGGTCTTAGTTCCTGGCTTACATTCAGATACCTGCATTTAGCTGGAACTGAACCCCACCCACAGTCTGCACTGCACAGGGCAACCAGCTCGATGCTTAAGGGAATGAAATGCTCCAGTCATTGAACAAAAGATTGGGAGGTTGTTAATGGCTAATATTTTTAGAGTGAATTCTGGGTCAGCTTCTACCTAGAAACTAAGGGACAGTTCTCCATTTGCGACAGAGTTGGGACAATGGAGATTTAAAGGCTTCGTGACATTCAACTAAGGATTGCAGTAAGCCCATCACGTATCTGAAGGAAATGTTATTAGCGCTGTTGTAATGCTAAACATGAGGTTCATAGGGTAAATGTTTTATCAAGCTAAGCAACAGGAGAAACAAATACAAACCAACATTCATGGTGCTACCACTAACCTGCTAACATTTACTATACCCGCAAATAAAGCGGAATTTGCATGCGTTGAGTTTAGGAACATTTACACTGAAATTTTGTCTGGTTGAAATTTTGTCTGTCTTACTGGTTAATAAATAGACAACCATATAATGCTTTGATCACTTAAAGTAATAGATTGGTTTAGATATCAAAACTGATTATCTTTTTCCATGTCCTGTGCTGTTGCCATCTTTGGTCATGCATATAAAAAAACTTTCAAGAGCACACAAAATTTAAAGATTGCTTTTGGTCAACGTGATTTCATAGTATTCTTATGTGCAGAGACATGTCCAGCAGTTGCATCTACAAGTGAAAAATCAAGAATGCAGGCCAGTGAAGCACATTAGAACTTTTGGCTTCTCACTTGTACTTAACTAAGCTCATAAACCCATCTTACTCTGTTACTTACATCCCCTGAAAAGCCATGGGCCTTTTACAGTGAGGCTGTGCAAACAGAAATTTCAATACTTTGGAAATGTAGCATATGTAGCTCTATGAATACAAGGAGTGAACATTAAAAGCTATTTTCCATGATACTGTCTCCTTCATGATACTGTCTCCTAGTCCTGCAGCAGAATCCATATCAGTCTGTCTGGCTCAGGTGCTGTGAAGGGAAGCTTAAATCCTTATACCTGACATACTGAAGAGCCTTGAAAAGATAAGAATTGGACAGATAGGACAAGAAGAGACAGAACTAGAAAGTACATTCCAGAAATGAAAGAATCTCTTGTGATGGTTTATTTGTGTTCATTCTTACATAAGACAAGATCCTGTAAAGTGCAAGCTGAATATATGCCATGAGACGCTCTGCCTTGAGCTTGGGAAGTCCCAAGCTGTCTAGACCTTTCTAGACTTCAGATTAGTTTTTAGGGTCTCCAGGTGGCCTTAGGGTCATGTATTTCTGCATTCTGTTTAACCTGGAGAAGGGAAGGCTCAGGGGGATCTTCTCAATGTGTATAAATACCTGATGAGAGGAAGTAAAGAAGACGGAGCCAGACTCTTCTCAGTGGTGCCTAGTGATAGGACAAAAGGCACTGGGCACAAATTTAAATACAGGAAATTCCAGTTACATACAAGGAAAAATGATTTTTACTGTGAGGGTGGCCAAATAGTGGAACAGTCTGCCGAGAGAGGTTGTGGTGTCTCCATCCTTGGAGATACCCAAAACCCAACTGGACATGAATCTGGGAAACCTGCTTTAGCTGAACCTGCTTTGAGCAGGGGGGTTGGATTAGACAGTCTCCAGAGGTTCCTTCCAACCTCAGCAACTCAGTGATAATTCAAGATACACACCAAGGTAGATGCTTAGTGAAGCTTAGCAGGTCTGTGACAGGTCAGGAGTAAAGAGTTCAGGATACAGAGAGGAGTACATGGAAAAAGAGTGAAGGATCAGGCTGAAGGACAAATGCTGGCCACACATCTGAGGAGCTGAACTGAACAACAGACCTGAACAAGAAGGAGTAAGGAGGTGAGGATACAGCCTGTGCAGAAACAAATTTGCCCCATGAACCCAGCTGTCTGCCTCATGAGCAAAACAATATGAAAGACTCATTTATACCCTGCTAGCCACTGTTCTTCCTTCCTCCCTTCTCCCCTTCCTCTTCTCATACTTGTTTCTCACTGCTGCAATTGTCCATGAGGATTTTGGAGCCAATCTTCCCTTCCAATGCATGTTTGTGTAATCACAGAAATACACACAATATAAGGAATGAATACTAAAGGATCTCTCTATGCTCCACTCAATGTAGATTTTAACATTCCGATTTTTAATTCAGACTTCAAACCTTTACTTAAAAAATAAAGTAACAACCCCCTCCAGGAAAACAGAGCACAAAACTTTCTGATCACAGCAAAGCCATCCAATGATTAGAGCAAAGACTCAAGTCAAAACTGGACTAAACAGGAAAAAAGGCTAAATTTTCAAGTGTTGGCAGTTGGAACATACAATTCATGAAAAATCTAAACTGCATCATGAGTGTTAGATCATCAGACTTTTCAAGAGGGATGGATTACTCAGACTTATTTCTATGCTGGAAGCAAGTGGTTAACTCAGAAATCACTAATGTAAAAAACGCTGAGTGCCTTGCAAAGCCAGACCACCCTCAGATAACACAGATTTCATTTTTGAACTTCCTGCTTGGAAAATCTCCCCTCGATGAACGCTAGATGTCAGTGTTGGATTGAAACGATGATCCCATCTGCTTTCTGATGTAGCTCAGTGCATCAGGCTGGATGCCATTAGCACAACTAGCTATGCTTAAGAATTATTTTTCTGAAGTGCCCAGTATTTACATGAAGCAGCCTGCACAAATGCCCTCTCTCCCCCACTTCGAAATATTTTAATTGGGCCTAGAGCCAGAGATTTTGAAAAAGGGAAGAAACATCTTAAGATATCTTTCCAATACCAATGAACATCAGCATAAACCTCCACCTAAGGCGACTCTAATAGAGAGCAACACAACACAGGACTTGGCTGGAGAAGAATGTGAGCAAAGAGGATGCTGATCAGAACTAGATTAAATTCTTAGTAATGATACACACTCCCCATGAAATCTCAGGTATGTCATTTCATTTCTCTGTGTCTTGATTACACAGCAGTAAAACCAAGATGACAATTTTTGTCTGCTTCATGGCATAGCAGAGAGAATGAAGAGGGAGAGCAAAGAAAAAAATCACTCATGTTAGATGTTTGTGACACAGAAGCAAAAAACCCACTTAACTGTTGGCAATAAAAAAGGAAGAAAATAAATTCTGGCTCCTTTTGCCTATTTGGATGGCTCAGTGACCTGAATCAGTGCTGTCCACTCATCCAGAGAACAGTCAGGTAAGATTATGATAGGTAAACCATTAACCAAAGGTGTCCTAAAGAGAAGGAAATGACACAGACAGCAAATGTGTTTGGAAGAATAGTATAATTTGGCTTGTCTATACAGCCTATTCATGTAAAACATTTCAGGGTATTTTACAGGCAAAATATAGTTCTCTGGGAATTCCTAGCAATAAATCACATTTCATAAATGGAAGGCTTTAAAGTGCATTCCTCTTTACATTTGGTTTAGGTAGCTGGGCAGGCCAGTTGCTGGAGTCCGAAGTGCTGATGGGGTTCAAGGACAGTGCTACAAAATCAAGTTCCTAGTAAGACAGTCAGACAAAAATAACTGATACAGCATCATGTCAGAACACTTGACCAGCTGTATGCTACATTCACCTGTTTTATGGAGATTTCAAGCAAAATACTGCAAAATGCTACAGGACCCTAGGGCAAGTGCACACAGAATTGCAGCAGTCCTTTCTAATGGAGCAAGGGGCATCTGTAACATTCCCAGCTGTTTTCATACAACAGCCAGCCTTGATTTTAACATAATTTTAATATAGCAATGTTATATATACTGACTGTAGCAGTTTTGACATTGGATGTAGTTTCAGATCTGTGGTGTATAATAGACAGGTAAATCTGCAGTGAGTGAACATGTAGAAAATATAAAGAATAGAATTAGTAGAAACAAGAATAAATATAATATAACAGAGAAGAGTCAAAATACTTTTTATAGGAGAAATCGTGCCTGACAAATCTTTCAGAGTTCCCTGGAGGAGCATATAACCATTTGCAGTTTTCCAAAAAGATTTTGACAATGTCTTGTTCCAAAGGCTGTCAAAGTTACTAATCTGTCATGGATTGAGAGAAGATCTTAACACATGATCTAAACATGGACAAATAACTGGTTAGTAATGGGGGCGGGGGGGGGAAGGAGGGGAGAAGAATAGGATCAAGTGATCACTATTCACAGTAAATGAGGATAACCTTCTGTTCTGTTCAACACGCTTATCCAGAAAAAGTGATCTGGAAAAGGTACAGGTGACAAGAAGAAAACAAGCAGGGCACAAAAATAAAGGATATAAAGGAAAAAAAAAGTTTACTTCAGTGTAATCATCAAAACCACTGGTTCAACATTGGTAAGTGCAGAACAATGTGGATAAGGAGAGACAACCCTGACCCCATATGTGTTGATGGGCTATAAATTAATCAGCAATCATTACTGATAATTCTACAGAAATTACCACTCGGCGATCAAGGACAATACAACTTTAAAAAATATTTGGAAAGGCATGAAAGGTAAAACAGAAAATGCTATAACATTACTTTAGAAATTGCTGGTATGCCCACATCTTGTGTACTGTGCACAGTTCTGGTCCTCTCCTTGCAAAAACAGATTAAAAAAATAAAGAAAGAAAAGATACAGAGAAGAGCAGCAAAGATCAAAAGTAGAACAGGTTTCATTGCAAGGAGAGCGCAACAGCATAGGATTCACCAGCTTGGAAAGAGAGAGCTGAGGTGGTATATAAATCACTGGGGGCCTGGAGAAAGCAAATAGGGAGTTACTTGCCTCTGTTTCTCACAGGATAAGATCCAGGGGCAACAAGAACTTTTTCACAGAGGACAAGTTTAGCTGTGAAACTCAGTTCCATGGGACACTGTGTGCACCAAAGGAATACATGGGAACAAAACCACATAAATTAATGCCAAAAAAGACAATTGATGGCATTAAACTTTCAATAGGGATCATGCAAGGCACGTATTTAATGCTGTGCTACATCTTCTTTTTCCTAAGGGGTGAAATGAGAGGACTCTTTAATCCACTCTCCTGCCTTCATCCTCCTGAACATCTATTGCATTAAAACAGGAAACCATTTATTCTCAATGCAGTTAGGTAAGGCAAAACTTTCTCATGCTATTGGACACAGGAGTTGTTGTCTCACCTGTGTTAGGCAGAAGGTCACATTGAGAACACCATAAGGAGCCCAACTATCTATGAAAATATTGACTTTCTTAATTTGATGGGAGAAAGTGGTATGCAATTTTTTTTTAAACAACAGATCAATATTTTAGTACTATCAATATTTTAGTACTAAGTAGACATATGCTCCAATAATAAGAAGACTATTGAAAACAGTTCTAGCAGAAGTGTCCATTGTATCATCTGGTTAAATCATACAATTGCTTATATCTTGAATTATACCTGCTGCATAATGCAGTGTGGTCTGTGCAAAGATTACACAGTATCCTCCATCCAACTGTGAGAAGCGTCATTCCAGAAGATGCCTCTTAATCTCCTCTACTATTTCCTATTCCAGTTCTGAGAAATATGCTGAATCTTTTTCATCCTTCCCCTTTGGTCAAGCAGCTTATACCTCACTGGATGTTCCTCAGATTTCTTGTGAAAGGCTGGCAAATAGGCTCCTGAGCTGTTACTGGGCTTCTTGAAGTGATGCAGCTGAGGTTTGATGGCTGGCAGTGATAAAGCAAGAACAACGATGGTTACCATGTCTACCATTCACTTGCTGGTGGACAAGAAATGAATTTGTCAGAAGCTCTGTCCATCCTGCTCAGTACAGCCTGTCTGTGTAAAGGAGGGTTTCTCAGCCTGTGAACCAGGACTTTTTTGAGTTAATGGGTGATTACAAAGTGTTAGAAAAAGCATCAGGGAAAATTAATGTGAAAATATGTATTATAAAAAATACATAAATCTCTAGAACAGAAAACAAATGTCTCCAGTACTGAAATCTAGGCAATCAGGCACTTCAAAATGCTTAATCTTGAAATTATGCCCTTATTGAGGCCTCCCAGAAGATCATATCAACACAGGTGAATCCAAAGGAACATTCACAAGGTTAAGAAACAAAAATTTAGACAGAAGATGAAAGTACCAAAAAGTCTAAATGAAGAAACAACTAACCTATCTACATGTAGTTAGCTGAGCACTTCGCTGTTTTCAAACTATCACTGAACAAGAGATTAGCTTGAGGCAGTAAGTCTGGACTGAGACCACAGTTTCCCCAGATTTCGGGAATAGCTGGATCTGAGTTTTTTTGTATGACTTATCAGTAAACTGCAGGCCATTGTGAAAGTCACACATGGGCTATGTATGAACCTGACTATTCTCAGCTTTTAGAGTGTGGCTATTTGAATCTATGTCTTACTTTGCTACATCTTTACACACATAAAATAAGAAATGAAACATAACTATGACCAAAATGTATTTGTCTTGCTCTATGTTATTAAATGCAAAATAACCAAGCAGTAAGTGAATTATTAGCATGATAAGCACTTCAAAGAAAAGTCATTGCCCTCAGCATAAATTCTAATAAGCCTAAAAGATTCCCCCTTAGGAGCTTGTTAACCTCAAATTTTAGAACACAGTTACAGTTTCATCTTGTTAATCTCCTTGAGTGATTAACTGTACTCTAATACATCTGAGGAAATAGGGGACAAAAAATAGTATGGACTTCATAAACTACAGAAATACATATCCATACGTACATAGTCACATCCTTTCCTGTTCTCAAGAAGACTGGCATTAAGAAAAGCAGGATTAAAAGCTTGAAAAGTAGCCATTAGATGAGTTACTGTTCTTTCAGGCACATTCACTTTTCAGATTCATTCCATTTTCTTTACTCAGCATGGATTCAGCCAAACTATTATTGGATTTTCCATTGCTCAGCACAGGGGAATGTTTATTGTTAACTGGAATTTTACTGGAGTTGTTGCCAGCAGAGATGAGTTGGCTAATAAGTATAAGGGGTTTATCCAGAACACTGACAGTGCCATTTATCATCCAAACACAGGAGCTGATAAAGGGAATCCATGCCATTTAATTTCTTTAGGCTTTAATGATTCCAAATAGGAGACGGTGATGGGAGAAGACTATCTTTTAGGACTCCAGATGCCTGTTCCCAGGTTTCTCACTGACTTGTTGTGTGATCTGGACAGCACCATTCATCCTAGTTTCTCTATTTGTAAAATGATGATAATAATAAGAATACTTACCTCAGAGAATGCTTATGGGACTCAATTGGTTATTGTTAGTCAGGGTCTTCAGGAGCTTCACATTCATGGAATGACATAAGTATTACCAGTTTCTAACCTTGATGCTGCTAAGATATGGACCTATATTTTTCTTACTTAGGAAAAATAATCAGAATTATTTTTAAGATCTTGGCTACACCACACAATGAAAGCATGGTACAGGTATTTGAACAATGCTAGTGTAGATTGGGATGGCTACACAGGAAGCAGCATGCAGAGAGACAATCTCAGTGTAGTTCAGACACTGATCTAGCAGGGAGATGAAGAGTGTGTTAGCTGCTCTGTTTGCACTGGCCAGCAGGACGTGCATCCCAGCATCTTGCAGAGCAGCAGCTGTGCAAACATCAGAGGTGGCTAGGACCATTTCTACCCCTTATTTCTTTTCATCACTTCTTTGACGCAATTCTTCTTTTGATTCTTGACAGAGGTCTGGACTCCTGCTGGCTCCTTGGTATAAACTGTATGCCCTATGACAACATTATGCCTTGATTTGCTTAAGATACACAGTCATCACAAATGAAAGAGACCTTTCTGCATGTCAGAGCCGCTGCTTGATGGACAACTGTAAATGAAAAAGGAGCTGAATTCACTGTCTAGATTGCCTGGAAGATTTTACCCAGGCTAGACCTCAGGTTCTGTTTGCACCTCCGCCGTTTAGGCTGCCATCCTCATACCCTCCTACACCAGTTCCCTTCCTGAGGTGGACACACACCTTTAAGTGATGTCTATGTTTTCAGAGAGACCTGCAAAGTGGAGGGGACTGTACAACTTGTCATCTGCTCCTAAGTTTTTGGTAAAACCCTATATGTTGGATCAGATTCACCTTAGGTTTAACTACAACTTCTGAGTCAAACTGGGGCAGTATTTGAGGACAACTGCAAACCCATTTACAGCACACCAGCTAGCAGGTTTTAGAGAAAAATACAACTTGTACAAATATGTGATAAAGGAAGGAAGAAAAATAGTTCATTCCCTCTCCTCCCCCTATGCTTAGCACAAAAGCAACCTACTATGCACAACTAGAGGTAGATTAGGAGCTTGAGCCACTCCATCACAAGCTATCCTGGTGCATGAGCTGGTGGATGCTCCAACAAGCAGCCATAGCAAATGCGTAGGAGACTCATTTAAAAGTGGCAGAGGCACATAAGACAGAAGGACAGGTGTACAGATGTGCTGGATTTGCCACAGTTTAAACCACTCGTCCAGGAATCAAGGAGCCAAAGGAGTGCCAAACACTGCCACAAGTTTTGCTTTTTAAACTGACCCGGAAATGCACCATGCACCCACTAGGTGATGTGATCAACCTAGCCCATCAAAACCCAGCTACTTTGCAGAGGCGTTCTTGAAGTAACAGTATATACAATGCCAGGAGCTTCAATCCCATGGAAAATTTGAACAGGAGAAAATAGTTTGCTGAGGAGTCTGCTCTGAGCTAACTGAGCATTGATGGCTATTTTGCATTTGAGCTTAAAACCAGGGGATTTATCACAATGACCCATGAGAATTGCTGTATACTAGACTCAAATTCTTAGCTGGAATTTGTCTGGCTCCACTGACTTCCCTAGACATGTACTAATTTGCAATAGTTTTGGCCTGGTTGCAATAAAAGGAAATTATTGCTAGCAATGCTGACTGATAAAAACAAGATATAGTCAATTTTAGTATTTCAAACTATTAGAAGTTGTTACAGCAACAAAAGCCTTTGAAATGAAACTCTTGTTATTATATAGTAATTCCACCGTGACCAGAAAACAAAACAAAACAAAACAAGACAAAACAACAATATCCTTTTCTTTTCTCTTTAAAACAGTTTAAAGCAGATATAAAAATTTCTGTTCATTCAAAAGGCATGTCCCTTTAAAAAAGTCACTGAAATGCGTTTTCTATAATGTCATGACCACAGTCACTGAATTGATAGCATGGTTTTTACTCACGAATATCTGTTGGAAAACAATTTGGTTCTGAAAAAAATACATTAAACAATCACCTGAAAAGCTGCATCTGCAAAAGGGATTTGAGTGGTTACTGCAGGTATTCAGTATGGGAGGAAAGGGAAAGAGGGGGGAAAAGGAAGCAGGAAATTGGGAGGGACAAAACGCAGCTCAAAAAGCAGACAAAGCTCAGCTTTCAGGTCTGCCCACCAAGGTGGTGGCCATCCCATGCTCTGCTGCTGCTGCTGCAAAAGGACCCAGCCATAGCTCACCTCTTGCAGAGAGGAAGCAATGAAACACGTCTGGTTCCCTTGGCACGACTGGCCCTGGAGGAGGCCAGTTTTGCTCAGTTCTACAAAAAGGTGCAAATGAGTCTGGATTAGGAAGAAGAATGAGACACTACAGTCTCTCTCAGTTATCCTTTCTTTGTGAAGGATGTGGTGGCTTTGCAGAGGCACTGGGGTTGAAGCAGTTTCTGGGACACAGCTTGGTCTGGACAGCAGTATTTCTTACCCCTCTCCAGGCACTCATGCAAGCCCTAAGGCACCCTGGCACACCACAGACAAGGCAGCAGTGGGTTCCCTCACCGAACTGACTATGGTTTGTAACCACCAAGAATCCAGAAAAGCCTGCAGGGAGGTAGTGAATACAGACCTTCTCCCCACAGGCCCCTGCAGAGCTAGAGCGACTTTTGCCTTCAATGGTTATTCAGGTAGGATAAGGAAAATCCTAGGAAAAGCGCTACAGGAATGATGAAAGGCTTTTATAATCAATAAAGGCAATTTACTAATTTAGCTAAAAAAAGAAATTCACTGGTTATGTAAGGAAACTTCATTGGGCATTTTTACTAGGAGATGATTCAGGAGAGCTAGAGATACTTGCATTCCCTATTCAGTATTCTGATGTTAAATCGAGAGAGCAGGTTCAGAAGGGTTTTCTCTTTCTCTGTTTTCCATTCTTTGCCACTGAGAAAGGTTTTCTCCTGTAATTAACAGGAGTGTCTCAAGGACAAAGGAGCAGGAGAATCAAGACTGTGTTTCATTAAAGATGCTCAAACACGCAAGAAGGGTTCTAAACTTGGGGGGAATCAGTCTCCTAGGAGTTTTTTTAAAAAACCTATGTGTTTATACAAAACTCACTGGGCCCACTGTTTCCTTCAACAGGACACCTCAAGGAGAGAGTCTAAAGACAGCTACTTGATGGGCAGTCACCATAACAATAGCTGAGGGTTTTGCAACTAAGGATAAATTTCTTTTGTTTTTTTTAATCCACTAACCAAATGCATAGTGTACTCTCCTCTATGCCAAGTCCACTCATATGTTACAATCTAGCCCTATGGGACAACCCAAACTCTGCAAGTCCCCACTCCACCACATTGCACTAGATCCAGCTTTCAGGAATATGAAGATGTGCCATAGCTTGTCACAAACTCTGTTGATGAGTACCACCAGCGATATTAGCTGTGCTGATATTTGCTGATATTACCAAGCATAGCTATCTCTGTGCTCAAAAGAGAAGCATATGGGGAAGGAACCCTTTGGGTTTTTTCTTCTTCTCTCAGTTATTACCACAAATTGCACAGGAAGCAGGAAAAATACAACTTTTTTCCAGGCTTCTACCAGACAGCAACACTTCTCTGGTGCCTATTACCACAAAGACAAGTATGAAAAGCTGTGACTTTAAAAAAATGGAACTTCTTTTTACCCTCAATACTGAAAAAAATGAATACCCTTAATAACAATTTCAGACTTTTTTTCTCTCTCAAAGGTTCCAGTGAATAAACCCTGTCTTTAACTCATACCTTTATACTCTGAGGTTTCTGTAATGCATCAAAGAATTCAGTTTGCTGAAGCTCTGTAGCCAAATGAATGCATCAAAGATTCAAATGAAATAAAGAATTCCCACTTCTCAGTTTCCCACCTGTGCTTTATCAAAGATGTGTATATGTGCATACATACATATATATATATATATATATATACACACACACACATATATATGTACAAAATTGGCAGTTCTGGAGAGGATGTGAACTATATAAAAGGAAGGGAGAAAATGTTGACCTTCAATGCCTATTCAATAGTCAGGGTGCATTACAGAAGAGTAGAAGTACTGCCTGTGGGTCTGACAGCCTTCTAATAAGACAGGAACAGAAGGCATGTCCTTTTGATGAATGAAGGTACCTAATTAGAAAAATATATATATTTTGTTGCTGCATAGAGCACTCAGTGCATGGGTAGGTATTCTTCACTTCTTCAAACTGCTCACATGCTACAAAAAAAAAAATGTAGTCAATCAGATTGTAGGTAACATTTTGGGGTCCATGGATGCCCTTACTGTGCTTTCTTGCTACTTAAAGTGCAGGCTTCTTGGAGCAGCAGTTGGTTCATCCTCTATGGACTGAGAAAACAGAGCTTTTCAATGAAGCAGCAGAGGCACCTGCTACAGCATGAGGCTGAATTGTTGTGTGGATTCTCTGATTTTTACTAATGGTCAAGCTTGTCCAACAATACATCTCCAGGTGGAACACCACCAGGGTTCTCTCCCGTATACTGCCACTTACCCTTACATAAAATTTCTAAGCTTTGTGACCTTTTGAAGATTTCTTCCTCTCACTCCAATGCACTTTAAATTGACAAGGCACAGATTAAGAAGTTATTGATGGGAAGAAGTGACCGACTGGCTGGTAAAGAGAGACAGGATCACACACGTACGTTGTCTGGTCTTGTCAGCATCTCTTATTCAGAAGTGAAACTAAACCCAACAAAATAAAGCTTCCCATTTTTTTTGAAGGCACTGCATGCAATTCACAAAAAGAACAGCAAGACAATGACATTTTCTCAGATAGAAAATTGTGTGCATGTGTGTGTGTTTACAGCAGACTGTTTCTTAACTAAACATTAATTAGTGGCTGCCTCCAGCAAAAGCAAACCCCTGAAAAGTGATCATATACTGCATAAAAGACAAAATCATAATGGCTGTAAACAAAATGCATCCCTGGGGATATATAAATAGAAAATATTACACTGTTATCTACTCCCCATCATATATATTAAATACTTGCATAGGAAGAGTTGATTTGCACACTGTACTCGAGCAAACAGCAGCAGAGGATACGTGGGAAGGTACCATTGTTAAGCAGCCAAAGAGAGGAAACCTACCAAGTCCCAAAACCAGTCAATGCCAAAACATACACTGAGGTGGGAAATCTTTAACAAGAGAGAGTCAAAACACAGCTAGTCATTTCCATAAGTGTCAGCCAGAAGACACCTCTGTAAAATTCAGTGTGAGATTGTCGCAGTGAGTATTGCTTCTGGAAGTAACCCTGAACTGGCAGCAAATCCACAAAGGCTGGATCAGCACAACTCTGAAAAGTTCTCTGTTGCAAGAAGGGGCATTACTGGGCGGATTGCTCTCCTCTCTTAAAGGTAGATCCTTCCTACTGATGGTTTTCTAATCAGACCAGTCAACAGATCCCTAGATCTGAAGGTTTTAAAATGGGAAAAGCATTATTATTTCCAAATAACAGATGAGGAAACTGAGGCGCACAAGAGCAATTTGAGCAAGGTCAACCAGCATGTCAGTGATAAATAGAAGCTATGCCTGGTAGTCTATAGCAAAACCCTCTTTTCTGCTTTATACACTCTACCTTTATATTGTAATGATCTGCAGGCTAAGAACAAGTAATACACATAAAAAAGGACATTGAATTTCTTATTTGAAGGTACTCATTAATGGACTGGTACGTTAAAAGTAGTATAGTGCTGGAAAAATGGATGAAAAAGCAATGTGCAAACTGAACTTGTTAAACATAAATGTCATCCAGTGTAATCATGCCAGCAATGTATTAAAAGTGAGCTAGTTTTGAAATTAGTTCTGTTGATATTAACTGAGGGTTAGGGCTGAAGTGTGTCACGAATGCTTTGTTCTACACTTTTTCCTTAAAATAAATTTAAAAAAATTCTTCTCTGGAAAAAAAATCTCCAAAGAGCAAGATTCCAAAGTTGGAACCTGTAAGAAAATCCTGAGTGAAAACTTCCAAAGTAGCAGCTCCTCGTCAATACAAATACAAAAATTTAACATCTGCTGAGACTATATGAGAAATAAGTGATATATAGAACTAATACTTATCACCACTGTCAATGATGAGAAACTTCAGAGGTTAAGAGAATGTGTTTACGATATTTACTGTACTGCACTTTCCATCTAAAAACTGTCTCAGGCTAGTTACCTGATAAAGGTCTTCACGTGAGCACAATGCCCAGAGGTTTAGCTTTTACTTTCAGTGACTGTCCATTTTGTGTTCTTGAGCAGCACAGTGTTTCATGGACCATATTGTTTTATTAAGGAAAAATAGTATTTCTAAATCTCTCTCACATTCCTGCCCATTCTTTTCCTCGGTTACATCCAAGTGGTGGCTGAGCTGTGCCTGGGAAAACAATCTGCTAAGGTAGCGGTTGTGAAACAGCATCATACCATGAACAGCTTGAAGAACTCAAACAGCACAAAAACCTGCTATCGCACATTGGTGTCTATATATGGAGCCACACTGCACCTTGTCTGCTGGCACAGCAGCCGCTGAAGAAAATGTCTCTAGTAAAACTTTTTTTCATTACTTTGCTTGAGTTTTTTTTTTCTTGGTGATTTCTTGTTGTCTTCATGTAGACTTACCCTTTCTTTCACTGACTGCAAACTACAAGTATAGGAATGGCCTTGTATACGCCTGTGCTGAGGCAGCATCTTGACAATTAGTTCACACTGTGCATTATTTTGTGTAACCGCTCCATTTTCTCCTCCCTTTCTTCTGACAATTGTGTGGGACAAAAATGAAGGAATTAAAAAAGTGGTTATATCAAGGGTGAAATAGAGGCAAAAGGATTTGGGGGATGGGAAGGACACACACAGAACTATGCTCAGGCCAACAAAATAAGCTCTTTTTTTTCCCCTTCAGCACCTATGTCCATGTGGCAAAGGCCCAAATAAATTCGATGAGCAAATTAAAACAGTCTGTTGAGCATGCAGTGTAACCCACAAAACATAATGTATTTGTTTAAAAACAAATAAATAAATGTGGTAAAGAAAATTGAAAACAACTTCATTTCTTCATTCCCAGTGAATGGTGTTAACTTTTTAAATGTGTTGGGTAAAAGTCATGCCTTTCCTGGAGAAAAGTCACCTGTTTCTGTCCATCTCCCAAAAACTAGTAATCTTCGTGACTGCCTATTCCTAAAGCTATGTGTATAAGCAAATTACAGTGCAGTGATACCAACTGACCTGGCAAGGTAAGACGGTTTGCTGAGGAACCTGAGCCCAGTGAGTCAGCTGAACTTCGCTCTGGACCTTTAAAGAGAAAGATTAGTTTCAGTAGAGGTGGGTGAACTGTAATCCCACCAGCCATGAAAACACTTTTCCTAGTGCTACCACCACTATGTGATGTTGTCTTCTGCCATTTCTTTTCAACAGTTTTAGGTCAGGTTAACTTCCTCACAAGCCTGGTCAAATAGCCAAATATTCCTCTTCTAATCTAGGGGAGTCAACATCAATCACATCCTTCTTATGTTTAGCACTTAATGAGTTTGGGTGGAGATACAATGGTTACTGACTCTGCAAGTTTCTTATTCTTAAGTAATAGATGTTTTCTAAAGTTTCGTACCTACAAACCATTGCAAACTCTCAGACAACTTGCTCTTCAGCTACCTCCATGTCCTCACAGAACTGACAATACGTCAATTTTACTCTCTAATGAGGTACTGAAGACAGTTACATGCCACTTACCTTGGCTTTGTGGTGTTTCAATGAGCGGATGGCATCACTTTGGGAACCACCAGTTGATAATAGTTCTGGACATTTATGTCATTGGATAGATAATCCAGAGAAAGGGCCCTGATACTGTATTTGCAAGTGGAGATGAGTTGCCCAAAACACTAGATGCCTTTTTCAAGCCATACTTTCTCCCTTTACGCTTACGTGAGACAGTCTGCATTTTAGATCTGAAGATCACAGCTGACTGCGTCAACGCCCTCAATATTTATAAAAAATTAGTGGCTTGGGTTCATGTCTACTTGCAGGACTGGAGGTAAACTAAGAATCAAACCAAGACAGGAAATTATCAGAACATAAGCAGGTACAGTGGCAAGCACATTGTACATTCTTCAGGAAATCAATACCAGCGAACCTCTCAGACAGAAGAAAGGAACCAGTTAAAGCTGGAATTTCAGACAAAAGGGAATACATGGAGCCTTTCATGCTTACATTGAACATCTGAACTTTACATCCTTCTTAGAAAGCCTCTTCTTTTTTTAAGGAAAGGATCTGATAAGTTTTTTGTTTGTTTGTTTGTTTTTAGCAAACAACTAGAAAAACAGCAACAGTGTGGGAATAGTCTATTCATTACTTGTGTGGTGCTTCATAAGTACCTCCAAAGTCTACCTGTGGAATAATTTACTTTGTAGAAGATGGCATGTAGAGATGTAGTTCATGAGCACACGGCACCAGCCCTGTGGGATCGATACTCTTGCTCCAAGTGACATAGGAAAAAGTGATGTGAGCAAGTGTTTCAGTGAGCATGAGTCCTCTGTTGTTGGTTTAGAACGCCCTTATGGGCTGTGATTTCAGTCTTCCTAGAAGAGACCCAGAGACTGGGGATATCTTCGTGTTCAAACATAGACAGAGTCAACATAATGCTTTGCCAGGCTCTACCACTCTAAATGTGGGATCACCATCCTCCTCCGTGATTACCTTCACAAGGCAGTTACGTATATTCTTGGAGACAGCATTTTTCATTTAAACCATAAAACACACGTGTAACCACAGATGGCAACAGTGTTTGCTGGCACTCAATAAATATGCTTGGGATTTGAAACAAAAAATCTATCATTTTTAAAAGCCAGATATGAAGAAGGTTAGAAAGCTGAAATCAGAATATAACACCCCCCCTCCTCCCCCCCAAAGCTATTTGGTGTCAGAATATAAGGCAACATTTGGTTTTGAAACCAGATCCAACAGTCTCACAATTGTAGTGAGAATGATGAGTACACTCACAGCATTTCTGATTTCAGGCAGATGTCATATATTCACAAACAGACACTGACAGTGCAAGAGGGCAGACTGAAATTGGGATTAATGAAAGCCAAAGGATATTGCCATCTAGAGGAAAGGGGAATCATGAGGTTAACAAGTCTAATCTCCAGACAGGTAGAGATTTACATCAGATTCCTTAAAAAAGTTATTTCCACCCTCTACCACAATTTTCCTGTCTTTAGGAAATGAGATAATGCCACTAACTCATCCTCCTCATAGAGGTTTGTGATGAGCAATGGATGCTGTCCAAGCAATGTTCCCACTATGCTAAAACATAGTTGATTATTGACTAGTACTCTGCTAGTACTCTGGAGCTAGATACCGGAAAACAAAGGGCAAGTCCCATGCCTGGATTGGATGTAGAAAGCACCAGAACAAAATCAACTCTTCTAGCCCTTCAAATCAAATGGAGCAGAGACCTCATTGTTTTTATTTGGTAATAAGATGAACATACATGGACTCAGTTACAGAAAAACTGGAATGTTGAAAAATGTTTTATACATTTAGAGACCACAAGCCTCTTCTTTCAAATAAGGAACTAACAATAAATACATATTGTTTAAAATTATTCTCAGAAAAGTTGAGAATACTTGGCATTACATGGCATGATTCATATCAGTTTTGCATTTTTTTTTCCTTAATGAATCTTTACAAACCAAATAGTTTTTTTGGATACCCTACCCACCCAGTCCCAAGAGCAAACTTGCATTGAATTTTGCTTTCAAAATGGATTTTGATTTGTTTTCCATCCCCTGGAGCAAAATAGTACAATAACCTGCCTCTTGCTTCCTTGAAAAATGTTAGAGAACAGGTGTATACTGTTTACTTTAGTTCAGTTCAAGACAGACATCTCCATTATCAGTTCTGCTAATAAAAACATACTCTAAAGTTTATGTTCAACTTCATACATAGAATTCCCTGCAGAATGCCAGCTGAAAAAATGTTATTTTACAAGACCAAGATCCTTGAATTTGGTTAATTTTCCCTTATCCCCCTTACAAATAGATTTAACATTCCTTAGCTTCATTAGGACCTGTCACTATATATTTAAGCAAAGAGCAGTGAAATCTACTGCCACAGGTAAGCCATAATGTTCACCCTTCCTCCCTGCTGAAGGTAGCCAGTGCACCAACACATACCTTTGTTAGAAGTGCCTACTCAGTAAAGTGGCTGCAAAAAGTAGCATTATGGACACAGAGAGATTTTCTTATTTAAACATATTGTGGTGGAAGCAGCTCCTACCACAGCAAAGGAAGACAGCACTACCCTGATGCACTGGCTTTACACAGAACTGTCCTGCATTTAACAAGATGCACATATTTCAGGTATTTAGCCTTTGGCCCCAGATGCTGCAGTGGGACTAGCAGGACTTTGCATGCAACTTCCTTTGTTTTCAGTGCAACTAAAAGAGTGATCAGGCCCTAGGTGTTATTTTGCTGTAAGCTGATGTTGCAAATGCAATGGCTTTTGCCTATAGGGGAAGAAGGGGGAGGAGGAAAGGGAAGGAAAATATTCCTGTGAGAATCTGGGCCTGTAGACAACCAGAAGTTCTGGTAAAACCCCAACCAGAACCCTACAATAAAAATAGCAAATATTTAAAAAAATTGCATATAAAATTGTATAAAAATATCATCCAAGCAAGAAGAAAAGGAAAACGCCCACTCTGCCATTCTACTGCTAGGTTTTATCACTAGAAAACCCCAATGGCCATAAGTAATTTAGTTTGATATATGCACTCCTACAACCACCAGCAGAGGCAACGGGATTACATATATTCCTCCTACCACTGGATAGCTTCTAAAACCGGGGGATTACAAGAACACAACAGCCTACACACACACTGGGAAGCAATCAGAAGAATGCAAAATGCCAAGAAGGTGCCGTGAGGCTAGTAAGTGAGTGCTGTTGTGTGCTTAGATATTAAAGCGAATTAGCTAAGACTGGGCTCTGGACTGGGAGGCCTTCATGGCTTCGAGTCCTGAGCCAGTTTGCCTGGAAGTAGCTCCATTTTTTCCACCCTCTGCTCAAGTCACCAGAGCAGAGAGCTCACGCCTCTAAGAGAGGCATAGAGCTGATAACGTGTGTCATGGTCATGCTGGGGTAGAGATCAGAAATCTCTATGTTTGTTCAGGAAAAAAGGGAAATGGAAACACAAGGGGAAAAGACGGACTCAGCAAATGGAAATGCATGGACCATGTTTCATTTTAACAGAAAAGTGTCATCAGCAGTGGTCATGTGCTATGCTTATTCTTTGACCACAGTAATCAGGCAGGGAAAGGGGGTCTTGGGATTACAAAACTCGTCTGCCCATGGAAGCAGGGTGAGGATCACAGTAGGACATACACCTGATGTTAAACTGAGACTGAGGCAGACCTGCTTGTGCTGTGGGATAAGCTTCTTTACCCTCTTCAGTGAGAGTAGAATTCGTGCCTTAAAAACATGAAAGCCCATGTATTTTTTTTTCCTTTCTACCTGGTCAGCAGTGACAGCTGCTCTCTCTAGCAATTTGCATGGAGTCTATACAATATAATCAAGGCTCTTTAACAGCATCAGCTGGGGTGTTACCAGATCTGCATGCTGGCTTTCAGACATTGCACCAGCACACCTGTGAGATCGGCACTGGTTCAACACATGGGAAAGCACAGGGTCATTCTTTTGCTTTTAATTATTGGATGAGGTGATAGATTAAAATAAAGTAAAAGGATTTGATTGTGCTGTCATTTGCTGAGTATAAATGGCTAAACTATGGTATAGATCAGCAGAGGATGATAAGTTTCATTATTACAAAATGACCTGTGAGGAAAAATGAGCCACTAAGAAATATTTAAGACCATCTCATGAGTTCCTGGAGATAGACTAGCTGATTGTAGTTGAGGCCATAAAAGTACTTTCCTGGTCAGTTTTCATCATTTCTAATCTGAATGGATTATCATGTTTTTTAATTAAAAACCAGGTCTGAGATCCACTGTAGAATCTACAAGGACTAACAATGAAAGTGCTTGCTGTTCCCTTTAACTAGGTGAGCTCATGCATCTTCTGATTACAAAGCAGCTTTCTCTACCGTACTAAAAACTGTCTAGTTTGAACTGTTTTTGCTTCTAGATTGAGCACGTATGACCTTTGTGTGTGCATATGCAAACACTGTATATTCAAATGGTAGGTTGCAAAAACCATTCTTCTCTGACATAAGCAACTACATTTTGGAAAGTTTCTTTCCAACTGCAAATATATGTTTAAGAAACAAAGCAGCAAGAAAGAGGAATCTGCCTCTTCCATTCACCAATGAGGAACCAGACTCCCAAATTCCAGATTTGTTTTGCTACCATACATCCTACTGTATGAAAATATAGCAGCTGAAGCTACATAAAAGGCTGCACTTTTAGGTAAGCATCAGTCTGCTTAGATTGACTACTTTGAAGTATGTTTTAAGCCTAAAATAGCAAAGCTTTTTTAAAAAAAAATTTTAAATCTCCTACCTATTTATTGCCTCTGCAGCAAAAAAGTTGATTTATGGCAACTATCCTCTTTCCCTAATATGGAAAGCAACAGTGATATCCATCACCTTTTTATAAGGAAACACAGAAATCTGACTATATAATTTAGACAAAAGAAGCTGTGTAGCTTGCAAGGAAAGCTGGTGGGCATAAGTACTTGATCCTATGATTTTGAAAGGTTGCATCACAGCCATTACAATCTAAAAAGCTTACAATAAACAAATCCCTTTTTTCACATGTACGGACACTTCTTGACCGTTGTCGCAGAAACACACAGTTTAAATCACTGCTTGAGTGCAGACCAGAGAACTGCCACCCTTTGAGTCATTTAAGTTATGATCAGGATAATGACATATTGCTTTTTTTTTTTTTAATAATTATCGTGTAGTCAGGAGCTCAAGTGCTAAGTCACCATAAGAGAGAGGTCTGCTAATTCCCTCAAGACCAGTTCCAGCTAAAGGAGAAAACATTGGCAGGGATACTTCCAGTGATAGTTCTCCCTATTTTAAGGGGGTAAAGTGTCTGGATTCTCCCTCCTACATTAGACAACAGTTTCTGGGGAGTAAAAGATGGCTGGTGCTTATCCAGCAAGGCAAAGCTTTTGGAGAACACATTCAGTTCCCTCGTAGAGGCAGAAGCATGCCATCTTAGTGGCACACAACTTCCCCGTCCATTCCTCCCTCCATAAGGTGCTCTCTGACCCCGTAAGACCCCATGGAGCCTGCTTGTAGGCATTCCCAAATAAGTCTACTACATTTCAGCATGAGGCCACCATTACTGGCCCTATATTTTCAGTTTTTCTGGCTTATTCCTTACTTGTATAGTCTTACAGATGCTGGAAAAAGAAGGCATCTGAAAACATAATTTCTATACATCCAGGGGAAAGTTAAGTAAGGATGTAACAGCAGAAATCCTTTCTCATTCTTTATAAACAGAGGTCATGCCACTAGCTGATACAGACCTAATCCTTCTTTTTTTCTTTTTCTTCGGTGGAATAAAATAAGAGAAAGCCATTCTGTAATTTTTTTTTTTAACTTTTATTATTTTTTTACACAACTGCACAGTGGCTGATCTCTAGTTTAACTGGGAGGTGTCTAAATATACCATTCCTTGGCTCACAATGCATTAGCACAATGCTGCAGAGTGCTCCAGGGAGGCGGATAATCAGAGTATAGTAATGTAGGTGTGATCCTAGGAAGAGACGCCATGATAGATTTTTTTATCTGGCCTAGTCTCTTTGTAGGATCTCAATTTCTACATTTCACTTTCACTTTGTATCATTCCAAGCTAATAGAAGAGATTTCATGGGGATTTTTTTAAGTGAAAATAAAAAAATTATAAAAAATGCTGTACCACTGTACCATACTCGGACACTTTAAAGAAACCAGGAAAATCTTAGAGCTAGATCTGTCCACCTGTATACTGTAAAACATTTTACTACATACCTTTGTGCTGAGATCAGTAACTTCTTTGCCTATAGCATCTCTTCCAGAACAGCATCCAGTTTGGATCTGCAGCCCCAAGAGATGGCAAATCCAGAAACTCCCTTGTTAGTTTCTGCCAGTGGTGAATAACCTTGACAGTCAAGAAAAAGCCTTCTCCAATCTGATTTCACACTTTTGTGCCAGTGCACGAGAAGCAAGGACTGACCAGATGTGAATAAAGCAGTCTTGCTTCACTATCTGAAAGGAGTCAGTCCCAGAAAGAAAGAAAACAAATATCAGAAGTAGATGAAGAATAAAATTTTCATTTTTAAATGATTCCAGTCTGTATGATCTAAGGTATTTTTCATCACTGTACATTACATAAGGATAACTTAAAAAAATATTGACTAAATTCTGCTCCACTGACCAAGCTCTTAATCAGGGTATGTTCCCTCTCACTTCAGGGACTGAGTCAACGGTGTGGTATTTAGCTCTGTATTAATGATATTTCATCAATATGTCCCGTTAAAGAACCTGGTCAAGGCTGGATCTCATATTCTACCGCCCTTATCGGGGCTGAAAGCTCACGGTGGGTGGAAAGGGGAGGTGGGAAAGTGTGGGATGACACAGCCCTTTCCCCACTGCACGACAGGGAGCACACTCTGTACTGCCTGTGTGGCCACTGTCCTCTCAGCACCCCTTCTTTCTCAGTAAGTCTAACCCAGGATATGCACACAGAGCTACCATTGAACCAGGAGCTCACGAATGGGAACACACTGTGCCCTTATATTTACTTTATTTAAACGAGCCAGTACAGTGAAGCTAACTGTGAGTTCTGAGAACTGCAAGAGCTATTTTTGTATGTCTTCCTTCTGAAAATACAGAATTAAGTGCAACCTTTTCATAGCATGAACCTAATCTAAATCTCTGGCTTTGAACAAACTCAAACTTTGGTGTCCAAAAAAAGAACTCAAAATGTCTCTAGTCGCAATAATCAAAACCCCAGATACAAACACTCCTGAGTGAGAAAGTACTCATGTTTAAATGTGGATATAGGCTGAGCTCACTGCTGTGACTTTTGCTAGTGTTATGTGAAGTTCATCCCTGTACATGCACAGTTTAAGCAGGACAGAGACTCAAGCTCTAATATAGGCTGGTGGTAAAATCCTGTGCTTTTGAACACAAGAATGAGTTACCTTCCTAAGCCAATGTTTTGCATGTTCTCTACATAGCGAAGAGCCATGACAGCAGTCCAATTCCTTGTAAAATATATATATGATTATCACAGCAAGATTGCATCCTGAATGAAAAGGGAGTCAGGCAGAAAACAAGTGTATGCATATATACGCCTGTCTTGATTTCCACACAAATAGGTAAAATTACTTATAATTAACTGCATGCCTACCAAGATCCCAAACCAGAAAAGCACTTACATAAATGTTTAACACTCTTCATAAAAAGATACTTTCCTGAATCAAGGCCTGAGGGAGGTATTTTTAACATTTCCTCTTTAAAATGGGCCAAAATGATGGCTTCTTTCCATGTGTCTAGCTCCACTGGATGCCACAGTTATATCTACTGACTCCAGTAGTGTATTTAGGACACACTGTTTCATTTTGTTTTTCTCTATCCCTACTTCTCCAATAATGCTTTTCCTTTCCTTTGGCCTGTCCATTCAATAACTAATGAAAGAAATGTCACACTGAGATGAAAGTAAGAATTGATCTGTGTGATTCCCTGCTGCCCTCCTTTTCTTAGATCTTCAGGTCAGACAAAGAGTGGTTACAAGTAGCCCATAAACAAATGTGGGAAAAAGCTCATTATTTGTAATCTCTAGTTAAGGCAGACACGTCAAGAAGTACATGCACTCAGAGTCTGACAACAAAATTTGCACCAAGGGAATACCACTTTAGTTGATTCGTCTTTCCTTTCACTAACTGCAAAAACACAATAAAACCAAGGATTGAGTGAGTTTACCTGCAGTTTAGAAACAAAAACATTTTGCTATCATTGTATCACCCAGGAAAAGCATCACATCCTAAAAAATGGTCAATTAACGCTACAAATTCACCATTCATATGCACAAAATCTTCTATAGTGAGGGTAAAACTTAAGTCAAATTCTCTGTCTACTGGCAGTTGGAAAGCCTCTTGGGAAAAAGAAAAAAAAAAGTGAAGTATTATCAAGTTTCTTTCCATGATTTTTGATATTCTTTTAAACCATCTTAATGTAGGTTTCACAGGCTGAAGCATAGCAAAGGGCAAAATTGACTTTTGAAGATGACTTTCACCTATTTGCTTGACCTGTCCAGAAATGGAACCATCTGCATCAGGAAACCACCAGATTATTTTCAACAAAAAGCTCCCCAAACAACAAAAAAATGCATACACGCACGCATACACACACACACATGAACAAACAAATAAAAATAAAATCAACCCCCAAAACAAGGCCCCCACCCTAGAACCCAGAGTCATTAATTGTGAGTAGCCAGTGGGAGGAGGAGTGTTTTGAAAGTTGTTTAACGCCTTCCCCAGAAACTGGTCTTTGCGGAAGGAGGAGAACAGGAATGAAGAAGCTCAGCTAAAATGATGAAAGAAATTTGCAGTCTCTTTTTTTTATATATGTATTTTTTTTACTCTTCTGTATCTGGAAAAAAAAAAGAAAAAGAAAAGTGTCAAATGCTGCCTTTCTTCCCTGTGTCCGAGGAGAAGGTATTCTGGGAAAGAAAAAGAAGGGTATCAATTTAGACAGCCCCATTCCCTCCAAGCAGCGTGGCTTTGCTTAACTGTTGAAAGTCCACAAGGTGAGGTGCACCAAAGCTAAGCCAAGCTAAGTCAGCTAATCAAACTGACTTGACTGGAAGTTAATCAATCAGGCTGACTCGACTGGTTCTGCCCTACACGAAGCGAAACTCATTGCGCTCTGACTAAAGCAGTAGGAGGTCAATCTTCGGCATGACTGAGATCATGCAGCAGAATTCAGTGTGGTCTAACCTTTAGGTTTCTTCAGTTTAGGGCTCTCTGGATCACCCTTGCTCACTAGCTACTTCAATACACTTTTGACTATAAAACCAACAACACTGTATATGTGTTTTTGGGTAAGGAAAAGAAAATGCTCCAAACACAAAAGAGCCATATCTTTAAGAGACCCTTTCTCCCAAAGACCTTGCAATGAAAAGCACAACCTTATGTAAGGATAGGTGTCTGGGATCTAACCGAGGATGTGCATTATACAACCTGCTCGACTTTTCTGTAACTGAAAGCCAATTTGATCAGGTAAGTGTAAAGCTGTATCTCTGATCAGATTACAATGGCTTGTGAATTTGGTGGCCACATTCTAATCTCCAGAAGCTATTTGCCCAAGGCAGCAAGTAGCAAAGTCAGTATCTGTACAATATCTGCAGGCAAGACTAGAAAATAACAAAACAATGCACAGAAAAATTAAAATACATGTTGGTGGAGCTAAGCCATATCCTTGCTCATTGAATGGCCAGTCCAACTAAAGTTTAACAGGCTCTTGCATGTGATATCTGTGCCAATAGCAGAAAAAGACATGTTGTCAAAGTTTTGTTTACAATACACAGAAAAATATCTCTGGGAGGAAGAGCTTGTTAATACTGCCCTTGACCGTAATATAATGCTATATCTTGCTGTACAATTAATTTTGACAAGTCCAATACATATGGACAAGTTATTTAAGAAATTATCTCTCACAGCAGATATATGATGTATAAATACGCACTCAGGATTTTAGATTTGCCTTAGATAACTAAATTCCTTGACCTCTTTAGAAACCCAAAATAACCAATTGGAGCTAATAGAATTAACTATCTGGACAAATATTAATAACTTCCTCAGCCTCAAAATTAGGCTATATTTGACTAACATCATCCTGAATGTACAAACACAACTGATTTTTATGTGGTTATGCTACATGAATCTTCACAATGAACAGATCTCCTTGAAGAAGAAATGAAGTCAAGAAACTTTTTTCTTTATTTCTAATGAAAAAGGACCCTCTATACATTAGTTTTTTAGTCTACATTGGCCCAACCAGTTCCCTGAATATGCCTGGCACTCTGCCTAGCTACTGTTATTCTAACAATGCCAATATTGGCAGAGCACTACCAGTGCATTAGAAAGGATCTCTCACTCAAGGAAATTCAACCGAAGAAGGGGTGTGCTTGCCTGGAAGATGTGATTATATCAGAAAGTCTTTGTGTGCCTTTCAGAAACCAGTTCCTTTTGTCTACAGGAATTTTTGTTTTTATTAAAGCAGCGAAAAAAAGGAGTGACAAAAACCTTAAGGCTTTGCTGCTGGATCATATTACCTCTGATGCATGCATAGCAGTGGCTGCACAGGATTTGTTAGAGAGTTGGTGTCATTTTCTTCTACTGCGTAGTTAGCAGGGGGACTTTTTCCTTTTGGATGGTCCACTGTAAGTTGCTGCAACAATATCTTGCCCACTGATGTGAGTCTAAGCCCCTACTGTAAAGAACTAAGCTTTTAGCATTTCTTGGATTTATTTAGACTGGATTATCACATTCCCAGCACTACTGAGAGCATAATCTACAGTGGGCAATAGTAACAACTATAACAACAGTACTACACTTTCCTGACATCTCGCATCTAAAAAGTTCAGCTTGATTTACTGTCATTAAAGGGATCATAATACTCCTGTGAGAAGTATCATTAGTCACATTGTAAGGAGAAGATACTGACCCAAAAGAAGGGAAGGGGACAGGTCCATTAACTGGATAAAATGACAGCTTTGGGTGGTCATTATTTCTGAACCTCTTAAATGATTTGCTGAATCGCAGCTGGAATCTGACACAGAGCTGCAAGTATCACCCAACGTGCCGTCTTCCGTTCCTTTGCCATCCATACTCACAGGACTATCTCTTTTCACCCCTCCCATCCCCAATAACGAAACAGGGAAAAACACAATGTTTTTTCCAAACTCTAGAAGTTCCCTGTGGAGAACTGAGTCATATATTGCTTTTTACTTCTGTTAGCCACATCATCAGCTTCAATGAGAACATTCTAGTACAGCATTTACTTTAAATTGTTTTTCTACTTGGTGGAGCAAATGTGCTGGCTTCCTCGCTGAATTTCCCTTTGGATACAAAATAGCTTCCCTAAGACTACGCCAACCTTGGATATGATTCAGCCTCTTTTTCATTTCAGCACAACAGATCCAGTGCAAATATTAGTATGCATTAACAGAGATAATTGAAAGAGGAAAAAGAATGAATATGCAGTGTTCTGTATACAGGAAGACTTTAAGTAGTTCACTCGGCATATATTGAATTTCATCAGCTGAAATAGCCTCATCTGAATGCATGCCTCCATTCGCCAGTGTCACTGTCGAGTTTACATTGTTTGTCAAGATTGAGTATAGACCCTCCCCTTGATCACTAATGCAAATACCAGCGACTCCTAGAGCTCTTCACAGGATACCAGCACCCACTGTGAGAAGATTATTAAGTCCATTTCTGCTATCAGCTTGCAGTTTATACTATGGCATTTTTAATATGTGTTCACTGGATCATGAATGTATATGTTTACTAGGATACTATATAGTCTGACGTACTGAAGGGGAAATATACTGCAGTTTGTCTTTTCCTTTACACAGAACCATTCAGTGAATAACTACATCCATTCAACAAGGAAGCTAGCTGTCGGCTTTGCACAATCAGTGATTAATCTTACATATTTGCCTCTCTTTTTGTGATAAAACAAATGTTTGGGAGTCCTGAGGCCTTACAAGAACTGCCAGTTTTAACAGTTGGCATTTATTATGCCCGTGTAATTCAAACTTTTACAATCTGCTACCCCGTTGGAGAACAGGAACAGAGCCCCAGAGACATTTAGACCGAGGTGAGAGTTTAGACTGACTCAAAAATTACACCTGTTCTGTAAGGACTCACGGTCCCAGATCCTCACCGAGTGCAACGCTAATTATACCAGCTGGAAATGAAAAGCTAACCTCTTTCAGCACAGCCTCTGGAGATGGCCAATCCTGCCCCTCTGACAAACGCCTGCCCTCAACCCTCCGTCGCTGCCTCCAGAGCCGCAGAGAGCAACGTGCTCCCAGGAGCCAGCCCAGGGCAATGCCGCCCGTCCTCCAGTGCAGGACCGCGCCAGGAGGCAAGGCTCAGCCCTGTGGGTTCCAAATTTTCTTTGAAAGAAAACCTTGCTATTCTCTTTCCTAAAAAATAAAAGCCGAATGCAAACTGCAGGACAGAGTGATGTGGAATAAGGATTTAATGGGCAGGGGGCTTTACACAAACTACTTAGTTTGCCCCACTGAGTAACACACCTCTCCTTATTAATAAAGTGTTTGTGAGTTTATTCCACGCTCCCCATTTTCTCTTCTCAACTCCATATTCCTTCAACATTATAAACATATTTAATAATGAAGGAGATACATGATGACACCATAATCATCCAGGATTACACCCTCGGATTTTCTTTCTAAGGAGATTGTGGTAATCTTGCAGCTCACTTGTGAAAAAGTAGTGCTTAGCATGTACAAATCTGATCTTCTTAGCATGCTATATGAGTATTACTATAGGGTGGCAGAACTCCACCACACTACTAAATAGCTTTGCCCTGAGATACCATTTCCCCAAGCTATTTTTGAGTGTCTGTTTTAAATGCACAGAAAAAAATACAGAATCTTAAAAAATATATATATTTTTTTCCCTGCTAAGCAAAAGGAGAGAGCCTCAGTGAACCATATTCATCCAGTGCATCCCTTATCCAAACCCCCATGGTGATGTCTTTTCGGTAACAGTGAAAGTGGTTGTGAACTCATAAAGATATCAACAAAAAAATCCAACATACAACTACGTGAAAATGAACATTATTGTGCTTTGGATATTTTATTTTGGAAAATTTAGAGAAAAAAATTGTATCTTTTGGGTTTTCTCATTTCTATCAAAATCAGATGCTCTCATGCCATGCCAGTATCAGTAGTGTGTGACACAAACTATTGCAGTGTTACATTCTAACATACATAAGCAGCACATGTCAGAAGGCTTTCACTTAACAGAAAATCAAATAGACGAAATTTAAACACACTAGGACTCTTTAGCCTGAAAGGGAGAGCTGCACAGAGAACCTGATAAAAGGTAAATGAAATTAAGAGCAGCACTGAGAAGGTGAACAGGAAACAATTATTCACTGTTTCTCACAATACATGAAGGGGGTATCAAATGAAATTATCAGGTAGTAAATTTGAAACAAATAAGAAGATGTTATTTTCACATAATGCAAAAGTAAATTTTGAATTGCATTGCCTCAGGATGTGCATACCAAAAGTGTACCAGGGTTCAAAAGATAATTAGACAAGTTAGTGGAAGAAAAATCCATTGGGAGATATTTAATTCAAAGACTGGACCTCTGCTTAGATCTCTGGCAGCTGGGAAGGTGTGGGGAAGGTCTTGCTCTGTTTTTGTTCTTTTTTCGTTATGATCTTGAATATAAAATGTCATCAAGTAGGTGATGGGAGAGCTAAAGTGCCTTCTGGTTTGGCCTAGTGTGGCTATCTTAGTGCTCTTAGGAAAGGTGAGATGGTGTTTGAAATTAGCCTCTGCCCTCACTCATTAAAAGAAAACAAATTCTCACAAAGTAGTTTTTAAAATACTGTATAAATAAAAAAGAGTTAAAATAAATGTTCAGATTTGTAAACAAAACTGATAAGTTTCCCAAACATTTCAAAATTGACATGAAATGTCACATTCCTATGAGGATTTTTCCTGAAACACTTTTTTTTTTTTTTTAGAATTCCCAGCTTTCAAGGAAGTTTAGAAATATTTGGACTGGTTAAAATTTGGAATAAAACCCCATTTCTTACTCGTGTTTCTCTGACACTTCAAATATGATAAACCTTAATCACAACAGTTAAGCCTTGGCTTACTAGGATAAGGCTATTCCTGCTTCCCGCATCCAGGTACTGGCTGAAATGACAACAGAAACGACAAATTGCTGTACTGCACTTGATGTTGCACCACGATTACTACTGAGGCAGTGCAGAGTGAGGGAATAACAGTCTGAGTAAACTGGTCTCAGATAACCTATAATCCAAAAGGTGGTCATCCCCAATACTACACATGGTGGAGATATTTGCAGTTAGCAGGACTGAGTGCTAAATGATTTCCATGGGATACTGCCACATGTTTAATTCCTTTGTTGACTCACTCAGCACCTTGCAGGAGTGACCCCTTAATTTTATAAGCTTATTCCAAAAAGTCTGGGTACTTCTTATCTCCCCTGCATGCCAAAATGTGCTCAGTTGTAGGTGTTCCCCTTTGAAAAGTGCTGCTAAAGCTGTTGAGTTAAAAATTTAGGGCTCAGAAAAGAGTGAAGAAGTCCAAAATTTCAGTGCTCAGTTCTCACCACTGGATGATTTTTTCTCATATTAAAGCCACTTGGAAAGCCTTTTTAAAGAGAATTAAGACTGTGAAGAAATAAATTGTGCATATTTGTGCTATTCTCTTGCTTCTGTTGCATCAGAGACGAATGAGGCCTAAGGAACAAAGTTCAGAAGATCAATGAAACGAAGAAGAAATGCATGTTATAAGTTAATTCATCTTCATTATCTGTCTTTTTAATGGATGAGAAATTTTAGAGAGATTATTTTCTCCAAAGGAAATAGAACATTACTCAAGGTGCCTGGGTCCTGTTTAAAGCAAGGGAAAACAAGAAGAAATACTGTTGGGAAAAAATTCTGCATGCTTGTTTTGTAACTGAATTTAAATACCATCATTCTAATTTAGCAGATGACCCAAGTGCTTAACATTCATTTCGCTAGGGGGAAAAACGGTATTAGCATAGAAGGTATTCTGATTTTCAAGCTTTGGCACATAATTATCCCTAAATCATTCATGACTTCAAACAATTTCTAGTCCTGTTCACACTGCTCTTGAGCTTTGTGTTTGTTTGACAGCTTGTATTACACGTGACCTGAAATCACTTCAGTGATGGAAGGAAGAGATTAGCTTCATTCTGTTATATATTCTATGATTACCAGCACATTATGGACATTCCTAACAGCAGAGAAAATAAAATGGATGAACTGGCAAAAGTTTAGTTACATCAAAAATGTTTGAGTTTCTTGAGTAAAGTATATAGGAAAGAAAAGATACATTCACTATGCAGAGCAACCTACACAAGAAAAGCATATTCTATATTTGATAATCAAACATAATAAAAAGGTCTGACCATCGTCATGGTAGAAGCTGGATCATGGTTTTCATAAAGAGCTGCTCTGTCATGGATGGAAACAAAAACCTCAGTACTTTCCAAGACACAAGAGGCATAAACCACCATAGCCAAAAGGATAAGCAAGGCCAGCAAAGTTTTCAGCAAAAGACATGAGTCGGAATTTTGTAATTAGCACTGGGCAAATAATTGCATCTTTGATTGAGTGACTAAAGTGAAAAATTAGAATAATGCTCAGCTCTGGGTCAGACACAAGTAATTGCTTTCATTCTCTCATGGCAAAAACCCACAACTGTTGAGAGGTGGTTCTTTTTTGTGAGCGGTGGTAGGGGGTGGAGAGGGAATGAAAGATCAGGCTGTGCTTCTCATCTGACCCAAATAAAACTTTTCTTTTTTACCATTTACTTAAAGCTGGCGAAAATGTAAAACAGAAACATAATTTCAGAGCAAAACTTTTCATTTAGATTTTTCTCAGTCTTTTCTGTTTTTGACAATCACTTATGTTGAACTGGACTCAAATTCCCAAACTGCACTTGTCAACTAATACAAGCTGCAGATTTTCTTCTTCCATTTTTACTTATAGCCTCCAAGTCCCAGGTTATAACATTAGGAATAGCTAAGCAGCAGTTTAGAAGCAGCAGACAGAATGAATTGTCTAATGATGGACTGATTAATGTAATAAATACTAAATATTAGTATTAAAGTATGAGTTATAGAAAACTAACTTGTAAAATGACTCTCTTTCCAAAAACTTAGCTCTTTGTCCAGCTTCCGTTGACTGCATGGGGCAGAACCCCAGGCTGAGCAGCCCAAGGACACTGATGTCTCTTTGCCTCTGCCCCCAGGGAGACACCAGCCTGCAGGTCCAGCAGGCAAAGCAAAGGGCATGAAGGTACCCACAAAGCACCCAGCTGGCAATTTGGACAGTACATACTTTACATTTGGATTCCCATATACTTGACTGTGTTGGGGTTTTTTTCTTTCTTCATACTTCTATTTAAGCTACTTTGTCAGAGTCCCTATCTGGTAAAATAATTATGACTGGGATGCCCAAATTGGAAACTAATTGTTCCATACGGAAGGGACAAGGAGAGGCTAAAGGCCACCAAACTCTCCTCAGGAGTCATTTCAAATTCTTCTGTCCCTTCAGTCATTGCATTCAGAAATGATCTTGTTTCTCTTTCAGGGCTAAGTGTTGTACAGGGAAAAAGGAGGCTTGACTGCCACTGGATTGAACATAAGTTCATGGAGGGAGTGAGCAAGAAGGGACCCTCCTCTTACTGAAGCAGAGATCTTTTGTACACTGTTAGATATGCAAATTGTCCTAAATGGGATAAGAAGGGCTAAGCCCATAAGAATGGTCTATAATGAGTGCAAGGTCAGGCTCAGTTCCCTGACAGGCACAATAAACTGGCTGATGATATAAAATCAAGGAGGAATTCCCAAGGGGAGTGTTATACATTCCTGCAGTGGCTCTAGGAGGTGAACATTATCCCTGAGCAATGCAGCCACGTGCTATCTCTGAGCAGAACTACATCCAAATGACAAAAGATAACCTGAAAATGCCCTGTGTAAAGTTAACTACTTAAAGAACCCACCTACATTGACTTTTTTTTACACCATGCAACTGGAATGAATATTCCAAATATTCACTCAAATATGAAATCAAGAAAAATGCTACTCCCAATTATTAAATTTGTCACATATCCACACTGTGTGACTTCAAGTGAAATAGAAGTTAAAAGCAATCAAACATCTTAAGGACATTCTAACTTCCTGGCATGGCCTGAACTAGAGGATCCAGGAAAGCAGGCTAAAAAAGAGAAATATGAGAGTCCCAAAGGAAAATCAGGTGCTTTTCATGAGATTTACACACACACAAACACACACAGAATGGAAAAGTTGCAAAATCATATGCATATTTATACAAGGCACCCTTCTATATAGTCCCCATATTCTCATAAAACATATGCACCATGGTGCCATAATACTCCTGAGATCAGGATGCTAACAATAAATTTTGTGTTTAGTTTCAAAAATCACATCACATAATGTTTATCCTCTATTTGATACTAAAACTACATAAGACCTTCTCAAAGTACATCTCTCTATGCAAATTCCAGCTTGCCTTAGGTGCCACTTGCTAAATAAGACACTGTCATGTTTTTGTTAAAAAGCACACAAAGGATTTTAAAAAGTACAGCAGGTTTTTACCCCCCAAGTTATTCTATGTTGCACTATTATGGAACAGTTGTTCAGCAGAAGTAAGTTATGGTGAAATATGGTTTCTGGACAGTAAAATGTCCTCATGCTTTCAAGGAAGCTTTTTAGAAGGTGTCAATACAATGCATTCTGATTTCTATCTTAGGGCAATAACCTCTAATGTAATTAAAATAACAGACTATAAAAGAAAAAAGAAATGGAAGGAAATTGTCTTTAGAAATATTCTTAGACTACTGCAATTCCAATTTGCCACCACTGCTGGATTCTGACACATACCATCAAGAGTAGTATCCAGCAGAAAGGAGATATCCAGTATGTTTGCCTTATGAACCTAAAGCAAAACAGGCTTTTTGCTTCTGAAAATCAAGGAGAAATCAGCCTGTCTTTTGGAATGGAAATAGAGATGGCACATTATTTATGTGACCTGAAATTTACCCTTCTTACCATACTCAAGGATATATAGACAAATGTTCATTTATGTGCTTGAATGACCTTATTTAAAATAACAAGGGCATTATGCAAATAACAGAAGCAGAGTTTTGTCACAAGAAGCAGGCTACTTAGTGTTTGTTGCTACTTACTGGTCTTGGCTAGATTGATATATACAATGCACTACTGAAAACCATGCCCACAGCAGGCTGCAAAGACCAACAGTTCTTAAATTGCTGAAAGGCTTTGTGAAAAGCTACATTCCCCCTAAATGAAGCTAAGGAAGAACCTTGTTAATTCAAGTATTTCTGGGATAAATGTGGAAGCATCATCATGGCTCCATCACACCACCATTACAAATCCCTGCAAAAAAATGTTCCTTCACCAAAGGCATTCTCAGATAACAATACTCTGTGCCAGCTAATCTGTCACCACAAATACTTGAATTTTTGGGGACAGCTAGAGGAGAAAGAAATGAAGCCCCTGCACTGTAGCTTTCTAATCAGGGAATTGTGCACATGCTGATCAAGGAATGATTGCCAAGAAAAATTAAGACCAAAGGCATGGTCAGTGTATGGAAGCTATAGTAAAGGCTTTTAACTACTGTTAAGCAACAGTAAAGCTCAAGAAAATAAAAATACAGAAAGATAAAGGCCTCAATACCTAGTAAGCCTGTTATGCACACTCATATGGATGCTGTCTATTTAAGACTACATATTATATTATTTTCTGTTGCTCTGGGTAGAGGAACATATTCTTGAAAGATCACCTGTCAAAATGCATGGTTACAATATGACCACGAGGTGGGAGCATTGCTCATCACACATACCCAAAGCACACTGATTTCTTTGTAGGTACTAGTAGTCAAGCGAAAAGTACATATATCCACTATATTTCTGTGCTATAACCTGTGAACTTGCTTGTTTACTGCTAGAATAATAGGTCCCCAGGACTAACATAAAAACATCCTTCTGATTTTCTGTAATTCCTAGTTGAAAAAGAATAACAGAATAAACTGCACTTTGGCCCCTGGAATGAAGTGTTGCACTGAAAACTTTCTATTAACAGCACAGAATCTTTTCTCAGTAGGAAAAAACGAGAAGGAGGTAGAGATAACATGTGAAGGTGGAAGGAGGGGAAATAATTTCCTCATTTATTGAAAGCTTTGTCATGTGAGTAGAAAAAAACTGCAAAAAGAAAGTTTGTGAACACAGAAAAAGATTACTTCCATGTGACAACTACTTACAATTTTCCATTCAAAGTGCTGAAAAGCAACTATTTCACATGGGAAAATCAGGTTTTCCAAAACGGTTTAACAAGGTTCTATCCCACAGGAAACATTTGATGAACTGCTTGTGCTGATGTTGTCTCTGATAGGACTGTGTCTTTATATGGGTAATGGCAGCCCCATATCTCTTTTGTTGGAATTGAAGATACGTACATTACTGAATAACAAGAATGTCTGTCCTACAGATGAAAGCGTTCACGTATTTGTCCAAGATCTACTCAAAGGAGCTATCTGAAGATTAGATTAAAATGAGAAGAAAACTAGCCTATATTTAGGGGGCTTGTGTAGGATTTTTGAAGCAGTTAATACTGAAATCTAAGGCATGACTACAGCTTATGTAGACATCCTCAGACCAGCTTTAAAGTAGCTGGCTTTAGTATGGATAGACTTAGTTGTACAAAGCTCTGGCTCGATGTGTATGTAATTTCCTGGTGGCTCAGACAGCCTGTGCTCTGCTCCTGGGAGGCATGTCTGCTCGCCTACTTGTAGGTAGCTTAAAAGTAACTCAGACACAGAAGCTACATGTCACACCTGTGACTAGAGTGCAGACTTGTTCAATGTCTCTGTGTCCACAGGGGACGGTTATCCCATGTGACCCTAGCTACTTGGTTCCCCATGTAGTAGGAGCAGGAATGCATTAGAGATCTTTTGCATGTATATATTCCAATAACAAGATGCTACAACAGCCTTCTTTTGTACATGCTCAAAAAGCACCTTGGACTTGGATCCTACAAAGATTTATCTATGCATGTGCGTAACTCTACATACCCTGAGCTCACTCTGAGGAGCTACCTCAACAGGATTATTCCCTGTGCAAGAGTGCGATGTGTGCAAGTACCATATACTCAGCAGCATCGTATACTCTGCGGCTTTCCTCTCCACGTGAAGGATGCCTGTGCAGCAGGGGAAGGGTAGTAGATGTGGGCACAGTCTGACCTAAACTGCAATATATGACACAGGAGGGTGCAGGGCTCTAGCTAGTGCTAGTGGGTGGCGGAGAAAAAGCTATAGCTCTCATAGGACCCGGTAAATCTACATAAATGTGCACCTGTTTAATGTGAATACACCCCAGCTGCAGGCTAAGCAGATGCTGTAAAACCCAAGTACCAGGGCTGATGCTGCAAAGGCCCAGGCTGAGTTTGACACACTAGCTAACTGGTGAGTGCAGTATAGCTATAATCTTCATCTTTCTAACTCTCTGCCTTTCTCCTTCTTTCAGCACATGAAAGATCGTGTACCGGCATGTGATAAAGCATATGTTCAAGTAAATATTTTGCTACTCTGCAAACAGCCATGTATTATCCATGGCTAATATTCCCTTCTCTGCCTCCCTCACATGGCTGGTAAGGAGATTTATTCTAGCGTGAGTAATGGATAGAACAGGTTGCACAGAATTTGTCAAAACAAAAGTGCCAAATGTAGATCTTTCCTTTCCGTGGCACATCATTCACAATTTTTCTCCTGATTTCTGTCAATGAGATCATTAGCTATAATCCCTCTCTACAGTGCCTGAATGAAAAACATTCAGCCTACAAATTGTCCTCAAGTGCTTACAGTTGCTTATTCCCTATAATCAACCTGTCCCATGGTACTGGTCTTTTCCCTAAGGGGATGAGCAGAACATTTTCTTGCAGGAGAGCAAGTGGGCATTAAACAACTAACAGCACACAAAGACTAGCTAGTCATAAAGAAACAAATTTACTCCCTCATGGTTCAAGTCATCATGAAACACTTCTCTCTCAGTCCTCCAGCTGGACTAAATTGCTGCCCCCTTGCCTTTCCTGAGGGAATCCAGGCTTTCAAATGTAACCTTGTCCTCAAATTTAGGGGTTTCTGGGACTATTCCCTTGGCAGGGCTCCTGCTCCTCAGCCCTCCTAGAAGAGCCTCAGTCTCCCTGTGTCCACCTTGTCCTGCCAGGACTGCTGCTAAGCCACCACTCACTGCAGCTGGGAAAGTAGCCGTTCTGCCCATTAATCCTTTAGGGGCCATTACAGCTATATACACCAGTGCACACATTCATGAACATCTGGAGATTCACATTGCTCTCTGAATATTTGTGCTTAATTAATAGCATAACTGCAGAAAGAGTCGTGAATGGTACTTGTTCAAGACTATTTTCCTGACAGAAACTTCTCAACTGTGTAAACAATATGACCTAACAAAATAATCTTCCTAAACAATCCTTGCTAACAGGGCTGTTTAAAAAAGTACATACTTATGTGTCCAAAATTAATACATGCTTCTGGATTAACTGTTCAACGTTCTTTGTCAGGGCATCACATTTTCTTCTTATTTTTCAGGTTGCTAGAGCAATAGGAATATTAAGTAACTTTTTAAAAGGAAACAATAAACTAGAAAACAAAGTATCATTCTAAGCTGCAGTACTTACAAAGAGGTTGTCTTTCCTGACCATCAAAACCAAGTACTGTATTATTTATGTTTAGGAATAGCTATGTTTCAGTGGATTTAACTTAGGCGCACACACACAAAGAAAATGTTAGCTCTCACATATGTTTCCATTTATATTGCTATCCCACATTTAGGCAATCATTTCTGGAGCAATGTGGGGTCAGTTACCGTCTCGGAGCCCCATGATGCACAGCTGAGGAAGAGCAAGAGTAAACATGTCATAGACCTTATAGCTGTTTTCCCACTTTGTTGAGGCTACTAAAACATCTGTGGACCTTTACAAGAGGCTCAGGGCTCTTTGAAATTATTCCCAGATGCCCAAGGAACTGTTCTCCGACTTGGGATTATTTCAGACACGTCCTTTATCTATACTGTCCTTAACATGGCCTCTACACTAACGTGCTTGCTCATGCTTGCTTCCCGCACCCGTGGTTCCACAGCACTTGGCAAATTCCCACTTACCCAACTAATCCAAGAAAGCTTTGCGCTTATATTGGCATAGTATAACATGCAACCATAAAAAGCAAGGGAACCTTGTACAGGGCTTGTCTTAGCTTTGTTTTGTGCATCCCCCATGCAATCTGTCCTAACTGAGAGCAGAATTTGGCCCAAAGGAAGTCAGATAGATAGAACCTCACAAGGTATCTGCATTTTCTATTCAGCAACTTTAATAACCCAGGATTTTTCTTGCAGGCACTGCACAAAAATTGATGGGTAAGGAAGATGGCTTACCAACAGAACAACTAAGTGTTGCTAGGCATTATGTGAAAGAGAGGGTCTTCCCCAAGACTGCCCCAATGGCTTTCGTCAAATCTGATGACTACTTTTGTTAAGTTTGTTTCTGGTTACTACAGTTTTTTTTCCTTTTAGAACAAACTATGGCTGTCTAGAAAACAGTAGATTGCATATAGAAATGTGTGAAAAAATGTAATAAAATATTAAGTCCTTACCATCTGTCTTCTTTGATTCATTTCCCACACTAGACTGATCTTTTTTGTCTGACTTATTGTTTTCCTTTAATTCACCTAGAGAAAAGCAGTAAGAAATACTATAAGCATTTTAATGCAGAGAACAGTTTATTAATGTCTGTAACCCAATCAAATTAGAACATCAGAAAGATGTGTTCCTTAGGAGAAAATATATGAATTCACAGAGAACTGGGATTTATACATTTATACAAAGAATAAAACACCAGAAAAAGTTTATCCAACTTCTACACAAAATCAAGGTTTGCAATCTGGTTTAAAATGTATTCTAATTGTTAATACCTCTTTAAGTGTACATGCAAACTCATACTCCCTCTGGCCGTGTGCAGGAAATAAAAAACCTGGAGCACAACCTTTGTTTCAAAATGAATCTCTGAAACATCTATGCTTTCAGATGACTGAGAAAGACCCTCCAAGATTTCATCATAGCTCTTTCTAATAGAGAACCACAGATATCCCAAACAATCCTATATAATTTTGTCTCACTTTCTTTTACCAGCCTTCTTTATCCACAGACTCATTTTCGTTAGTCCCTTCATGATGGTCCCGGAGAATAGTCAAGCATCCTAGTATTGAGTACCAGTTTTAGAGTCTCCATAACAAACCAGGAGAGCAAGGCAGAGCAATACCTGATGCAGAATGAAAATGGCAACCGGAGCTGGGGTGTATTTTATGAACACAGGAAGGTTCACCAGAGTCATTCTCAACTTCTGTCTGCTATTGCCAGGTATTAGTCATACGTGGAGCACAGCAGACCTTCCCAGACCATCACCTCATTGAATGACTTCTTGCCAAATTTAATGTTAAATAAAAAATAACTTTAAGGGAGAGATCTAGTAGTATGGGGCTCATTCAGCTGCAGCAGCTGGGAAGGTCTCCTCCCCTTAGATGACCAGAGCAGCAACGAGAGCCCACACAGATGGGAGCAGGCAGCCCTCTTTTCACTCCTGAAGCAACAGCTCTGAATTTGGGACCCACCCTTCAATGTGAAAGAGCTATAATGAACATAACTTTAGAATTTTCTAAATGAGAGGTGCATTACATGGCTATACCAAAGTGATGCCTATTCCAGCTATATTACCATTTTTATTACTACAGCTACTTCGTGGCCTTTGGATCAGGATTATAGGTATCAATGCATTATACAGGATCTGATTTGCCTTCCAGATAGCCACGGCCGATGGATGAATGGACTTTTGGAACAGCTCAAAAAAGAACTTGGAGTGAAACAAGGTGTCTCTCTTCCACATTGTGCCCTAACCACTGGGATACTTGTTATTCTTGGATGTCAGAGGATTGATCTTTCTGTCTCTCCTAATTAAGTTTCACCATAGTGTAAAAGACGAATGGCTTTGAAGTCTCAAAATATTTAACGAGATGGAAAAACATGTCCTGTCCAGTTGTCATTTAAAGCCAAAACTTTCATATTTTTCATATTAAGCTCACTGTGTGGGTGAGAGAAAAATGAAAGCATGAGGACACAGGACAGCCAGCTACCTTCTCATCTGATCACATTGCTACTGACTCTGCCTCCTTCAGAAAGTCCCATATGGCCAGAGAGGTATGAGCAGCTCCAAGCAAGACTGAGATGTCTGACTGAGGAAGGCAGCCCATAAGAGGACATCGTCTTCAAGAAATGAAATGAAAAGGTATCTAGCAAAGCACAAAAGTCTTCTCACATTCCTTCCATCATCATACAGCTGATAATAATGATAAGCTAATAATACTTTATTTGACCACTGTATAAAGAATTTTGCTAAGTGTGTGCAGGCAGAGATGATGAACACCCACAAGTATGTTATTTCATAGCTTGATCCCTCTGAGAAGGCATGTGGGCAGTGACTGAGAGAAATTTCAAACTCCTCTTATGAAACAATTTCTGAACTTTCATTGACTATAACTTATTAAGAATAGGACACTTTTGAATATTGTAATATCTACCATGCCATACCACCAGCAGCAGAGCAGAACGATGATCATAACAATCTTTTTGAAAGGGATTACAAAGGCAGAGAGATAATAAGGCAAATACTTTATGATGAGATATTAACATATAGGCGTAAAGGAAGCTGCAGTGAACTCAGAGATATGAATGTTACATTTCATCAGTCTCCAAAGACCCTGCAGTGATTGTACCTCATAAAGGCCTTTTCCAATAAATTAAAGAGCAGGATTTCTTTTCCTGAGGAAGACACTAATTTTCAGAAATCATTATAGTTCCTTTCAAAGCATTTTTGACACCTGCAGCAGAGAGACATTGCAAAAAAAAAGGAACTGTCAAAAAGCACTAGAACACACTTAACCCCTGTATTGTTAGAAGCACGTAAAACAGAGGATTTGGGAAGCAAAATCTGGTGCAATCTGACTGGGATTTCACATGTCCCCAACCTTTTTGTCTTCTTGGGGGCTTGTTCCCATTCACCTACGTAACACTGTCTGAAGAAAAATCCCATATGTGACAGAAAATGATAGCATGGCTCCTCATAGTCTTTCCAATCTAAAATACTAATGGCAAAGCAATATCTAGCTGCGGGAAAGCCCTGCAGCCAAGTGAAATACATGGAAAATATATTAGGAATGTTTTAAACAAAATTCCTGCTTCTGCTGCTGTCTAAACCGAAAACCTGAGCCTGTACTTTCAAGGCTGGATGTTCCCAGTGACTTGCTGTCAGCTACAATTACTTTACTGACCTTGGCCTGAATTTTGTAATACTCTCAGGACATACTACAGGCCTGTATGTTCACTCAGACTTTTCATAAAAGGATGCCTGTGAGTCTGAGCTTTTTTGTGGTTTGGGACTGGCTGAGAATTGCCAAGTTTGCGAGAAGTCACAGGTGGCTATACTGCCATTTTTTGGTAATGACTCAAGAGAGCTGGAGGTGGGAAGGGAAGGATAAGAACAAGAGTTGCCAAGAGACAACTGATCTGTTCTCACACATCTAAGAATTTTTTTTAATGTGATATGTAATTTTCCAATATTTTTCCACCTTTTTCATGTGCAAAATGTGACTTTTATTTTAACTCGGTTCTAGAGCAAGTTAAAATGCTGGAATGAAATTTCTGCCAAAAATTCTCCAAAAAAGGCTCATGTTTCCCCTAATAAAAAAGAGACCAAGGGGAACAGCAATTTATTTCAGCTTTTAAGTGTGGATCATACCTGACTGCTTCATTTCCATGAGAAAAACCATTCTGTCCTTTCCTTCAAAAGTGAACACTGCTGGAGACTTAATTTACAGTTTCCAATTCCCATATGGAGGTGGCTATACCGACTTCCAGGAGAAGGCTCTGGGTCCAGGACACCTTTTGTCCAGGCAGCCCCATCGCTGAGGTGAGATACTGATTTTAGGGATGGATTCCCCTTTCAGTAGAAGAACAGAACTTACCATTCTGCACGTGCTGTTTCTTTTCTCCCATTGCTTGATGAGAGTCCACTCCCTTATCTGTTCTAGATGCATTTTTCCCTTGAGAGACTTCATGTTTGTTCACCCCAACTTGCCGAGTCCCATTTACATGATTCTTACTGGAATCTGTGCTTTTGTTTTCCCCAGCACTTGGTTCTTTGCTATTTTCTGTCTTTGCTGCTGCTGCATCTTCTGCTGGCTTCTTCTCATCTTTTTCTTCTGTTTTCTTTTCCTCTGTTCCCTGGTGAGCATTTTCCTCTGCTTCTTTCTTAACTTTTTCTTCTGCATCCTCAGCAAAGAGAGAAGCAAAATGAGAAAAGAAATCACGATTATCAGTAAATTTGACATGAATGATACAAGACATGCATCTAAAACCACTTCAGCCTTTTACATGCAAGCAACTTTTGCTTAGATACATGTAGAAATTGACTTGGCAAGGGAAAAAGAGCACAGAAGAACATTTCAGAAAGGTTTCTAAAAAAACATTTCATGTTGACATAACTGTATATTACGTGCATGTCCATTTTTACCATGTAAAGTCCACCTTTGCAAATGGTGTTCCTCAAAAATTTTAACAGGCAAATTAAAAAGAGATAATAGCTATGTAAGGCTTTAGGAGTGGGGAAGTTAGTTTCATTTCTGACATTCAAGAACCTGTCACACCAAATTTAGCTTATCTCATACGGTACCCTGTAACTTAAAGCATTTAAAAACTCTTGGTTCTTTGAAAATCCACTTTGTCTCCCTGATTCCAGGTATCTTCCAATGCTAGTTTTCCAATCTTTTCCTTTGCACTTACTGTTATCCTTTCTTTGTAACTCGGTCCTGCAGACTAATATATTGCTACCAGTACCTGCCCTTTCATCCCAAAGTATCCTACAGTCACATACAAATATGCAAAAGTATAAAGTGAGAAGTGAATGTTAAACAGCAGCAGCATCTCAAAATACTGTCATTCAGAGAAAAATAAATTCACAGAAAAGCCAATTTCCCCAATTTAAAATACTGCTCTTGTTCCTATCCAAACCCTGTGTCCTGATGCAACAGAAAACACTTAATTATAACATAGGCTGCAGATTACTTTGGCCCCAGGTGTTGAGACCGCTACGTTTCTAGCCCAGGTGGGGCAGCACAGCCCCGGGTGGACTCAGCGGCAGTGGCTCTGTGCAGGTTCCTGGGTCGCGTCGGGAAGTAGCACAGAGCCACGGTCCCACAGCGCCACACTCAAGCTGATAAACCCGGCCAGGGTGCACAGGCTCCAGGCAGAACCACTATAGATTTCTCTCCCTTTCCCATGATGAATAAGGAGTTATACTGCAAATGCAGCCAAGTAGCTCAGCATACTCTCAATTTGGAGTCTGGGACAGGAATCACAAATATATGCATCTCCTGGTGTCTGAGAGACTGTTGAAGTAGGTGAGCAGACCCTATAAAATACTGACTGAAGTCTACTTCAGTCCAGCTAAAGCATTCTTGACACCTACAGCAAAGATTTTTTGTGCCTTACACGACCAGGGTCTTGGCCAGGGAATAAAAATTACAAAAGAATTTCTGAATATCTTCTCAAATACTTCTAATGAGTGAATTGGAACCAGTTTTGAGAAAAATCTACCAATGATATACAAAAGAGAAAAGGGGAAAGCCATCTTTATACCAATCTGTATTTCCTTGCCAGCAGCTAACTAAAGTTAATTAATTTTTAAATGAATAAATTATGGCTCACATGAAAATATAATTAAATTAGATATGAGCCTCCCTCACTTTATCAATCATTCCTGAAATCTATGGTAGCCTCCACAGACAGCTCAGCTATGCAAGTTGATATTTTGCCTGAAGACTTATGGTATATAGAAGGCTTCCTCTCATTTAGGGATCTGAAAAAAAATTGCTACGTTTTGCACCTGAACCACAGGAGAGAGATTCAGCTCCGGAGACTGGGGTTTCTTACAGTACTATCGGATGAGTGCCTGTTGTCAAAATTAGTGTCAGAAAATACTTTACTCTACACAGTGCTTTGCACATCAGGGTGTATGTTTATTCTGGCTTTTAATTTGTAGCTATTTAATGACGATCCTTTAAGCAAAAACAGCTCAGTAATAAACTCACTTACTTAGCCCACACAGTCCAAGACATTTGCCATAAATTCTACACTCAGGATAAAAACAACACACTGATGCTCCTAGGGACAATGCCCTTACCAAAGGGAAGACGGTATTCTACAATCTCTTGAATAATAATACTAACAACATAAATTAAATAATAACAACAACAACAATAATAGTAGAGGGTTTTCCTTCCCCTCTGATCCCCAGTTGCTATTTGTTGTTGAACAACTGTTAGCTGCTTTATCTGTCCTTTAACAATAATTCTTACTTTTATCATAGGAGCATCTTGCTGCATTGCAAAGACACCGGTTTGACGGGGTCGGCAGTTTAAACCCCTACTGAGTGGCAGGCCCTGCTGCATATGGCCAAGTGAGGCCAGACAGATGGAGGGAGGCACAGAGATTGCTGCAAGTCAGGAACAAGACAGCAGCAGACCAGAGGGTTTTGACTCCTGGGCACCAGGGTCCAAGAACAGCTCTTTAGTCCCTAGCCCATATAAATGTATTCTGAGTCTTTTGTTTGCATAAATCTTTCAGGATTAAAGAATATGCATGTCAGCACAGTAAAGGTAGCCAGAAACACAGAAATTATTTGAAAGCCAGTGAGTTCAGATGATCAGAAGCTTGAACTCTTCTCCAAATCTCCCACCCTTTGACACACAAATTGGGGCCCTGATCAGAGCTATTGGTGGTAAAGTCTGGCAAAAAAAAAAAAAAAAAAAGAGAGAGTAAATAAGCTATTCTGAGCTAAAGGTTGCCAGAAAGGTAAAGATAAAATGATCTACTCAAGGCATTCCTCATGTCTAATAATGCAGACTGGTGAGTTCTCTGCTTTGGAGTCATAAATTAATTCTTCCTTAGACCCTCAAGAGCTGCCAGAAGGATTTTTTTAATGAGGTAGTTAAAAATAAAACACTTTCCTCTCCAGCTAAAGTATTAATAACTAAACACTTATTGCAGGGATACCCTGTAAAGAATGGGTATGAAATATTTTATCAGTACATACTACCAGTAGCAGCATTGTTTAAGTAATGTGCACACATCTACTTTAATCATAACTTGACATTTACATGTGCACATTTAGAAAAAAATCTTTATGCAAAGCAGTCACTGCAAATGGTTAAAAAAACACATTTAAAAGTTAAATATCTAGAATCTATTACGGTCTACTCTATATATTTGCTTTAAGTGAAATGTAAGATATGCATTATTTATTTCCCCATAGGACTCTCTTGTATATAGGATTTTTATCTAGTAGATCCCTAGTATATAAGCAAGTATGTATGGTACATGTATTGAAACCCCTAAAAATAGTTAACTATATCAGCTTCATTCACTCAATACTTACATACTGTGAGATGCTGACCAAGTTAAACACTTTGCTTGTTTGGTTAGCTTTGATTTGTTCATTCCAAAAAGAATACATGAATTAGTAAATACCAATTAAAAAACTAAAAAGCATCCAAAAAACCTGGCAAATAAACAAATTTTGTGTTGTGTTTTTGTTTTTATTTTTATTTTCCTGGAATAAATAGAAAGGCTTTTCCTGAACGGCAAATTTTAATCCCAAGGAAAATTTAATTTGATTAATGTTTGCCCTTCTGCACCTACACACAGGCCTTTCAATTGGAGAGGAACAATCTGCTCTGCAAAATAGAAGAGCTAAGCCAAATCTTGCATCAGTCCTGAAGCCAAGGCCACATAATGTATTAAAATCGAGCTTCTTCCATTTATATAAAATACAACTCCATTAAATAAGGAACTGAGTAACAAGCATTCAGCTCAGAGGAGACATTGTATCAAAAACAGTTTCACAAAGAAAAAAAAATCTAAGATACATTCCTTCTTATTTGGTTCCAAAGCCCATCTAAATCACTCTAGGGTTTGAGGAGATCTCAAGGCAACTGAGGCAAACTTGAAGGCAGGGCAATTATATCTAAGTTGTTCTCAACAGATGTTTCTCTCATTTATTCCCAAAGATCTCCAATAACAGTGATTTGCAGTCATCTAACTTATTGTCACACTATAATCATCTGTCAATTATTTCTTGTTTTAACAGCCAGAGTTACTTTAAAAAAAAAAAAAAAAGTTCCCTTATTTTGCAGCAGCAGCAGACTTCTGAAAACTGCTTTCTATCTCCTCAGTTGTCTCTTCTTCAGGATAAACAAGTTACTAATTTTTGAGATGCCTTATAATTTGCTTGACTTTTCTCTGTACAGTCTGCAACTGGTCCATATCTTTCCTGAACCACAGTATCCAAAATAGGGCTCATGCAAGAGCCTTACTAATACTGAAAAGTAGGAAAGAATGCCAGGTGTCTTAAGAGAAATACTTCTGCTTACACCTTGAAGTCCTATGTTGTTTGTTTGGTTGGTTTGGGTTTTTTGCAATAGTATCACGATATTCACCACGGTCAACTTGCAACCAACATAGTTCCTACATTCTTCTGAAGTATTTGCAGTTCCTCTCAAATTCATGACATCACGAGCAAATGCAGCATACTTTGTAATTCATCATCCAAACTATCACTGCAAATCAAACCCAGCAGTGAATCCAGGGTATGCTGTCCTTCTCCTCTGAACTATCATTCATACCTCTTTCTACTGATAACTGCGCTCTAAATACACTTTTCCAGCTATTTTTGCACCCACCCTAAGTCTGACTCATGACTTTAGGGGACCTCCCTTACAATTTCCTTTTTTTTCCACCTATTATCCACATCCCTTTCATCATATACACTTACACCACATAGAAGAGAATAAGGCACAGATGAGTTATAATATTCCTGTCTTTCTGAATTCATTATAGATTGTTGATCTTGAAAAGCAGATTCTTTCAAACTAAAAGTGCTTACTTGGAGAAGAATTTCATTGAAGAAGAGCTTGAAGAAGAAAAGGTCAAAAGATTTTTTATTCTCTCATTAAGAAGTCTCGCTGTTACCTTTGGTGGCTTTCGCTTTCCATTTCTCCCGGTTCTGCTGTACCACCTCAGTCCAGGTGGCTTTAAAACATTTGAAGTCCACAGTGAGTATGGAGCAGTTGAGTGAGGCACTTCCTTCTGACCCAGTGCTCTTGGTATTTGTTTTTTTAACTTCTGAGGGACTAAGGCTGTTCAGACTGGGAAACAAGATCACACAACATACCAGGAACCAGTATACCATACGCCCAAATACAGATAAGAAGCAATAGCAACTATAAATCTAGGTAAGTTAACAGAGTCATTCAGCAAAAATACATAGCTAAGCTGGAATCCCTCATCCTTCTCCCCTCCTGCACCAGGGCAATCCATGTTAAAACAAACAGCATAAGCTGAGCCAGTATTAGAAACAAAAGGCAGCCTTTCCCTGCTTATTTTTAGGTGTCCTCAGTCCCCAAGAAAAAGAATCACTCAGAGTTGCCCAGACTACATTTGCTGCACATCTTCACTCCCTAAATATTAACTGGAGGATCAGACATTTTCAGAAAGCTAGTATGTCAAATAAGGAGCCTCCTAAAATTCACCAATGGGAGCCATTAGGCACAGGACTGCTTCTGAGCTTGTCCAGAGCTTGGGGACCTCAGTTAAGCCTGAAATCAAGCACTCAAATGAGTTACAGATCCTGCAGTTTTCTTTTAGAGATGGACACTTCATTGAGCACATTTTAATAAAGACAGCAAAGTAACTGACACAGAAAGAGAGCAGTGGTCACCCTTTGCATACCAGCCCAAGGGTGAAAAAGTCACCTCGGAGAGGGAATCCTGACTTCGAGGCCCTTGCTCTAATGAAGGACCATTGACTACATGGCTCTTAAATCCCAAGACAGTGCCCTGTCCGTGAAACTATAGAAAACAGGGGAGGGAGTCGGCAGGAGGAGGATGGAAAGACACTGCCTTCTTGCTCTGCCCATTTCTGGTGAAGGTATCCAGAAATTCAAGAGTCATGGCACCTGCAGGAGCACAGGCAGAAGGGAATGTGACTTTAGCTTAACAGTGAAAGCATTTGGCATTGAGGGAGCAAACTTGCACCCTGGTCTCTGCACCATGGCATTAGGCCTTCCTGACAGCAGAGCAGGTTGAATGAGCCAAGACTCCTTACATCCAAACTGTTCTACTTGGTTCTAGTGGTACTTTACACATTTGCATAACCCAAGTGTGCTTATACTTCCCATTCCTCTTTTTTGTATTTCAATCCTGTCTATACTCCTAGACACGTAGAAACGGGTGCTTCTCAATGACTCTACCTTGTCTTTGGCATTAGTGAATGAGAGAGTTCACCAGGCTACATGGCTATAATCATTTGTGTTTACTGCCTTTAGAGGCAGGGCTCAAGTTTATGCCAGTCTCCCTCTTTGCCCTCTCCACCAGCAGGAGTTTCCCTGCGACACAATCATGTCACAAGGTGAGCTGCCATGTCCGCAATGTGGATATCGGGCTTGAGACCCCATGGCAGATGGGAAACCGGGGAAGCTGGCCATAATGGCAGCACGTGCAGTTATTCACCTGGACCGCCTGAGCCCTGACAGGCCGGAGCGGGAAGCTTCATCGATGAGTGGTGTTACAATCTTCTCAGTCATGTCAGTCAGCACAGTAAAAGTGGGTTCCACAATGAAATCGATGAAACCTGAGCAAAAACACAGGCAGAGCCAAGCAGGGGAGAGAAGGATTTATGCGGAGTCACTACTTCAGTGATCACAGACAACCTCACAGCAAAAGACACAGAGTAAAGAAATTACATGCTGAAAGAGGGATCAGCAAATGCTACAAAGGGAGAATGGAGTTGTACATTAATCCCTGACCCAAGAGTCCAATAGTTGGATTTAGTGTGCAATAAAAGGCACCTCCTTAAACAGTTGAAAAGAAACTGGCAAATCAGAGCATAAACAGATGCATCAGAACTTGTTTTATATGAGAGTGGTATTTAAGCCAAATTCCTAGTGAATTTGGATAAAACCCAGTTTCAAAGATGATATCTCTAAAAGCAGAAAATTAATATAACAGCAATAATACTGCTAAGTTTTGCTGGTGTAGAGTTACATGAACACCTCCCTTATTGCATATCAGTGGGTTACTGTGAATATTCTCTTTTGAATGCTCGCCCAGCTTGTTCTTGTTGATAATAAAACAGATTTAGATGCTTTTTTTCATTTTTAACATAAGGAGTGAAAGGAAAAAAAACAGGGCCAAATCATTCCTACTTTAGTATACAAGTTGGCAGAGATGAATATAGCTCTGATCTGAATGTTGGGAAGAGGAAACTGGACATCCCTGTAGCCATAAACTCATGTGCTGGAGCAATGTGCAAGTTGCACAGGGAAATTCTGAGAGGGAGGGCCTTACAGGACCTTAAACCTTCCTTTAAATCTTCACCTGGGGCAAGGGCTGTTCCCTGTGCTCAACTTGGCACTTCACTTAGTAAATTCCTTGATGCTGGAGGTATGCAAGAAAGCACTGATGCCCCTGATCCCTCCTAAGGCATATACCAATTCAGGTCTTTCACTACTAGACCTTAAATTTGCAGTAGGATATTGGGTGTTTGGTGGCCACTGATGTGTAAGGACACGTAGCATGTTCATTTCACTCTACACCAAACGCCTGTTGCAAAGTTGTCCATGACTGCAGGGAAATGGCTTAGGTCACACCTTCCAGTCCTGTGTTACCTCTGGAGCCCACGACACTGATTTTAGCTCTTCTACCATGCATAACTATGTAACAGCCACTGGATTACAAAATAATCATAATTTTGCCCCATTGTGCCATCACAGAACAACCACAGGAGGAATAAGACATTTCAGTCCAGCTGTGAGGCAGATTTTTAATGACACATTTGTTCTTTATTTGAATTTCCCTATGATGCCCATATAGGGCTGAATGAGAGCTGTCAGAGTGTTCTCCTGTAATCCACACAAACTATGGATTCCTCAGATCCTCCTTTATGGCTGCAGTATAAAATGTTCTTCTCTATATTGCTACCATACAACTTCAAGCTTGCCTCCAGCTCAACATGGGGTTTGGCTGAGGATATTCCTTGAAGATAACATTAAAAAAAAGCTCTAAGAGAATATTACCAAATCATATGTTTAAATCTTTGGTTATTATCAACTGTTAGAATTATACAATCATACCATTATAAATTTCTGTGCCTGGCTTATGGTATACTTCTATGGCAGACCCTGGCGATTCTGGTTGATAATGGAACAATAAAGGGAGAACAGATCACACTGGCAAAGCATCTGAATTTACACGTTTTGATTCACATCTAGCATCCAAAGCAGCTGAACATCCTTCTAGTTCCATTTCCCTCTGTTTCTCCTAATTCCCCTACTTTTTGCTAAATTTCTAAAAGATGGGTATTTAAGCCTATTTTCACACCTAGCCTAATTAAAAACATTACTTGCAAGCTCTCAGACTTCCATTCTAATATTCTGTAAATCTGGAGAAAATATGCAGTACAGAGCCTTTCAGTCTTACCTGAACACCTGAATCACGTGCCTCTGTAACACTGACATGGTCTTATCTATTCAAATTTAGGGAAAAAAGAACTCCCTTCCTCTCAGGGAATTAATCAGAAATGTATGCAGTATAAAGCCATGACAGGAAACTGTGTGCTGGATCACAATCCAGACAATCCCACCAAAATTCATATAACTTTTAAGACACTGCAAAATGCACTGACTGAGAAGAGTGTTACATGTGCCACAGGAACTCTGAGGCAGGCAGGCACACACACATGTGTATGTAATTGATGCTCTCATGACCCTCAGAGTTCCAGAAATCAGATTTGGCTTCTTTGATCCTCCAGGGGTAAAAAAAAAAAATTGCAGAGTGAAGGGGAATATAAACCAAAGCCACAATATTTTGTGACTTCCACTTGACAATAGTACTGCCATTTGTTCCACTACCACCAACAAAACTGAGATGACTCTCTGACTTCATAAATGTGAATTTTTCTTTGATAAGACAGAAGCAAGGGTGGTGAAATTATTTCTCTACTGAAGGAAAGTGTATGTGCTGTTTTCTTCTCTATTTCCTATAATCCAGGTAAGTTATTCAGTTCTGTCACCTTTAAATGGGTATTATAATAAAATTAGGAAATATAATCTGTTATAATAGAAACAAAGCTTGGGACTTTATTAATAATTATGTGAATTATGTCATATTCCCAAGCCCATCCAATATTCTAAAGTCTTCAATACAGTAATTCAGTTTGATAACTTAAAAAATATCAAATAATGAGCTGAATAATATACTAATAAAAATCTACTGATGCTAATCAGTTTATCATCGTTTTTCTGGTTCAATAGCATGAGTGCAGTAAATATTTCTGTACCCCAGTGACCAGGATGATTTTATCAATTACTGCTGCACTCTGAGATAGGGTATTCCAGGCATCTGCTGAGAGTTTATTTTTATTCCAACCTGAGAACATCCCCACGATGACCAGTGGTTAGAGAAGTTTCCCTAGAGCTGACCACAAAAAATCAGCAGCTTTCACTGAGCCTTTATCCAATGTTTTCTGAAGCTGTAATTTTCTTTCTTGCCAACTAAAGGACAAAAATAAAAGGATGTTGCTACACTTATCAGCTGCAAGAGAGGATGATGACAACAGAGACTGATCTCCAGTCAAACAAGATTCCCACAGTCTGAGACAGACAGAGAAGTTTTAACTCTCCTAATACTCTTGTTGGGAAATACAAGTCTTGGGCTGGTTTTCATTGCAATTTGCTCGTCTCCCCCACTTTGATTAGAAGCCTCCCTTTCAGACATGAATCTCTTCTGATGGAGCTTACTCTCAGCACTTTGTTTACAAACTGAAATGACAGAAAAGACATAGCCTTTCTTTTGAGCAAATTTTTGCTGCTAGCGTGTTTCATTTCCATGGAAAATGTCCATACTGCAAAGCCTTCAGCCTGCATTTCTGAAAACCTTTCATCAATAAAAATGCTTGTCCGCTCTGTTTGTTGCATCTGCACAGACCTTAGAGTAGCAAACCAGAGACTACAAACAAGCCAAGCCACCAGAACAGGATTTCTAGGCTTCATCCCTGACAGAACCAAGAACACGATTTTATTTCACAAATGACAGATTCTTTTTATTTGTGTAAACTGATGGCTGCTTACTGCAGATAATAACACAATTTGGAATTCATGAGGTACTTTCTTCTGCAAAGAAATGCAGTGATTACTATTCCAGAGAACTATTTGTTAAAGCTATTAATCAGATAAATAAATGAATAAGAACAGAATATTTCTCTGAAAATCTCGCCTAGAACTTTGAGAGCCTTACCTCAAGTACGTAGGCAGAAAATGTAAGAGGCTTTGATTTAATAAAGCAGGTGTTATAGAAAGACATTGCCAATATGTGCAGCAGACTGAGAAATGAAAACTTTATAATATCAGAAGATTTATAGAGTAGCCTATTAATGTCAATGGATTACTAAACTGCACAAATTCGATATAATGACAAGTAGTGTATAACTAAATAAGGCTGCCTTTGTATACTGATGGAATGCCTCTTTTGTAACGTGTAATTGTGTTGGTGATGGTTTAATTTGTCATTAATTTTGCAGTGGCTTGGCAACAGATATCAGTGCAGAAGTTTCTTGGCTCTCCTGGCCTTCCCAAGCAAAGGAACATAAAAGAGGAGAACAAGGCAAATTGCTTTTCCAAACACACCGCGACCCTATGCTGGAGCTCAGAGGGGCCGTGTGGGAAGCACTGCTCCTCTCTGCTGTAAGAAGTGAGGGATATGTCTGAAAGCAGCTCAGATGAATGCAAAAAAAAAAGACATCTCTACATGCCCTTCCCTTCACACCAGCTAAGGAAAGAGATCATGTTTTCCCAGTGCAGAGCAAGAGGAGTATTCTGCCTAGAAGTCCTCAATATGGGCTCTAGCTGAGGCTGTAGCTCTTAAAGTTTGCTGCTTCTTCCCTCCACCGAGGTGCTGACAGAGCACAAATGTCCTCAGCAATTACATCCTCTGCACACATACCCCCTTTTCTGAGTTCCTGTTGCAGAGAGGTAAATGCTACGAGTCTGGCAACCAGACCAGGCCTGCTTAGGGCTTTTCAAGTTCAGATTCTTGGCTGAACTGTCTAAACCTCCAAAGCCAGGAAAGTCTGGGATGGAGTCACCTCAGAGGATGGCTCGCCTGATGAGAACAATGAAGCAATTTTGAACAGAAATGGCTCTGAGCCACAGATGTGAATCTGAAATTTCCTAAGTTCAGGATATCTTTATCTTGCTCTTTGGCCAGCCCTTTACAGCTCAGAAGACAGATGAGAAACTTCATACTTCCAATTCTTTGTTTGTTTTTTACTTTAAGACATTTTATCACTGCTTCTTTAAAACTAGAACCAGTTCCCTCATTTTGAGGGTCAGCGTTTTCTTTCCTGTGCTGTTCCATTTGGCACCCTATTCTATAGTCGAGGTTAGACAACCATCATCTGCTTTCTCTTCACTTGCTTCCTAGGTATAAAAATTCACCCACAAATCTACTTTTTCAGTTGTCTTTTCTTGCTTCCAGGCTCCTGAACAGGTCTAGCTTACTTAACCCCTCTTTTCTCCCCAAACACTAGGCTTGTTGCTTCTTCCATTTCCTAATTTTTCACTCAGTAGCTGGAGAAGACATAGAGAAAGTGCAATTGATGAGCCTGTAAAAAATCTCCTCTGCTTCTGAAAGGATGGAGCAGAAAAAGATTTGATATTTGCTTAGCTTTGGTGGAAAACACCGTTCAGCTTGAAACACTTGGTGAGGGGCAAATATATGAAAAAAACATAACAATTTTCTGCAAGTTTTCAAAATGACTGACATTAGGGTTCCATATCCACCAATGATAATCATATCACAAAATGTTGCTATACACGCCTCATCTTCACAGCTCAGAAAACCAAAGTGTTAGTGTCATAACTGCGCACTGGTTGGCTTTGCAGTCACGTTAGAGGTAATTTGGTTATTGTGTGGAACCACTACCATAAATAAAATGGCTTCTCAGCTTTGAATTGTTGATCTGGAGAAAATAACGCCATTGCACTTTATTTCCCCTCTATAACCTAATTGGAAATGATGAGAGATCGCTGTGATCTTAGTCCCACAAGAGGAATAAGTTTTGCTTTTAAGATTGCTACTTTGAATGCACCAAAAGGGCCATACCTATTTGAGACTGAGCAACCATAGTAGACTTGCGGTCACACAGCGGAGAAAAGGGAAGCCCTAGTTCTGCTTCTTTGTCACCCTGGAGAAGTAAAATTGAGAAGAGGTTAGAAAAAGACAAGACCCATTGTACTTCTGTAATATTTTAGGTGATGACTGTAAAAGCCTCTCATTTTACTTTCTTTAATAAAGTTTGTAACTTTTTTTTTTTAACGCAAATTATCTTTAGAGAATTTGAGACTGGCTGACAATGTTGTAATCCAAAGAAAAGTTTGTGAGTCAAGCATCTTGATTCCAATGAATCTTTAATCAGAGTTTTTCCTGCCTGTTTGGTATTTCTATGCATCAACTGAAAACACCTCTAGAGCACAAGAACACTTCCCAGCGCAGTTCTCCAGAGAACCCAGAAGAACTCAGTTCTCAGGGACAATCTTTCAAGAGAAAACGTCAGTGTCAGGACTCATCCCTCAGTGTTTGAGCTTGTTTGCATGTTCTTTTTGGTCTTTCAGATAAGGAATTCACTAGTCAGGGCTGGCCAAATGCAGTTTATTTCCCTCCTCTCCCCACCAAGGAAAAAAATGACAATGACATTCTCAACATTTTACACAAGTGCTTAAGAACAAAAATCCAAACACTCTTTCTAGCTCTCAGAACTGTAAGTCCATTTCTGGTACTACCTGGCAGAAGCATCCCTTGGCAGAAGACCAAGTGTTATAACCCCATCTTTGCCAGTCTTTCAAGCTGCACATTCTCAAAATGCCCTTTAACTTGGTTCACTTGCTCTAAAACAGATTATACTAAGAAGATATATGGGATGACATAGTTTCAATATTCCCTGATAAGCATTCAAATTTAAATAGCCTGTTACTATAGAATCAATGTTTTAAATCAGCAGCTCACTTTAATTGTGTTGAACTTTGTGCCACTGTTCCAACTGATGTCAAATGGAAACTAAAATAACCATCAAACTAACCAGAAAAAACCTTCTGTAGGCATAGGAATGGCTGAACTTTTCTTTTTTGTGTTAATAGAACATAAATGAAAAGGTGGGCATAAGTTTTTATCAGATCTAGTATCCTTCTGAGCTGGGAAAGCGTAAATATGGTCAGTGGCAGTTTCCTCTAAAATATATGTGAAAATCACCCTCATTACATAAGCCTCCTGCGTGGCAACACAGAGACAACTGCAGCCATAATCCACCTTCCTCCACCTAGCAAATCCATTCTTAGTTTGAAAAACAAATTAAAGAATTCATTTCTAAGCAAAGTTTTGCATTGTCCTCATTAAGGAGAGATTCCCACAATGCCTTTAAAAACTGATACCATTTTAAAGTTTTGTTTAAACTTTTTTAAATTGTCACGTATTTTTTTCTTTTTTGCATTCAGCTTTACTACAAAACATGAAGTTATTGAACTTTGGAGGAAAATTAAGTAATTAGTTTTCTGCTTAGTTTAGTAATTCATATTGGTGGAAAGTATCACATACACCCCTAAGTGCTCTGTTTACTTTTACTTTTTTTTTTTTAAGATAGTTCTTTAAATGCTTTTAATTAGTCAGCTGTGGGAGCTTATAGTTATCACACTGAGCTTAATGATTTGTCTAGATTTGTGGGTCTGTCAACAGAAGGCCCATTGTGAACTATAAAGTAAATCAGTTCACTTCATCTAAAGTAAGGGTAATGCGTTTTTCTTATCTACCCCAACGATATACTTAGAGCTCTCTGAAGTATAGCTATCTGAACCTGTTTTCTATGATTCTACAGCTAAGCACAATGTCAAATATTCTGACTTTTGATCATTAGAAACACACACTGAACCTATAAGAGTAACTGGCCCAGCTTAGCTTCCCAAATCAGAATTTTTACTATATAGATAATGCCTATATCTACAGGCACATTCCCAAGAGACATAATAAGCAGCGCCACAGGTGTCAGATGAGAAAGGTTCATATCAGTTAAAATGTCCTTTAGAAAATTAGGGGGAAAAGAAAAAGATGTGTCCATATTTTCCTACTTCCTTGCCCAGTTCTACACACTCCATCTGTGCTGCAGAAATGCAGAGGAATTTCCTCAGCTTTACCTGTCTGAAGAACTCCTCCAGCAGAGACATGGTCCAGCGATGATGGAGGTCCCAGGCCTTGGCTGGATGACTGATATCTGCTGTATGCAACAACAGTGATAAGGCTTTCGGCTTGTCAATTCTGAAAACCCAAAGGAGCAAACAAGTTAATTGTCTGCTCTTGCACTGGAGAATGACAAAAATCTCACCTAAAGCAGGAAATGAGCCCGTTAGAATCTTCGGCAAGAATATTAATGGACTAAGTGTTCACAAAACCTGACAACTATGAAAGATTAAGTGTCTGACTTCTCAGATATACCCCTCCCGTTGTAACGGAGACATTAAGTGCAAAGAGAAACTGGTTTTAGCCTTGCTGAGTTCCTTTCTTGGGTTGCCTGTCTGTACAAGCATGTTTGAGGAGTTGCAGTGTTCCCCATTTCAGCTGGGCTATTTTTATGCAACTCAGAAGAGGATTTAGTCCCTACTGTCTTAGTGTAGTAAACAGGATCTCATTTTGCTGGCACTGCTGAGCCTACACTGTAACTGGTAAATGCAGCGTGTTCCACTGATAGAAAACTAGTGTGAGGTCAGAATCCTGACCTAGTGTGAGGATCCTTGCACTTGGTTCTACAGAAAAAAGAAGCTGTAAATTTTTAAAAACTATAACCTGAGGGGTTAGCCCAAGAGCCCAGTACGTAATGCTTTTTTGGGATAGCTGGGTTCAGTTTTTAATTCCAGCTTTTGATTGCCTGAAATAGCTGAAAGAGCTGTAGCTTCTGAGAGGACAGACCAGCTAGTTGCCCTGACAGGCTTTAGGCAGAACTGCATCCAAGGTGAAAAACTGACCTTCAAGCAAAGCTTTCTGCAATGTAAATTTTCTTGGGGAGGGGAAGGGTTGTGGACAAGATATTCCAGCTCCCAGGGCCTCACTGGAGAAAAAGAAAAGGCCTTCCCCCTATTGCTCCGTCTGTTCTTTTTCAAGTCCTTCCCATGGTGCATTTCAAATTATTTTTGTCTTTCCTGTGATCATGGAGCAGGCCCCTTGCAATGGTGGCAGGTGCTACCATCTGCAGAAGGGTGATGCAGAAGTTGAGTTCTGCAGATCTTATAGCCTTTAGTTATAATCAAACTGTAGAGACCATTCAGTCCAGCTGGATCATGTCCTTGATATTACCCTGATATGCCAAAGGAAATGACCAGGGAGGCTTATCCCAACATTGTGACCTTTGCAAAGCTTTGGTCCATCGGCACAGACTAGAGATGGGGGTGGGGGCAGTGTCAGTCCACTCCTAAGCAAATTCATTCAAAATTCAACTGCAGAAATAGAACTGATGCAGACATCAAGAGATTGAGAGCCTCTGGAAAGGTGCTTTTTAAGTCAAACACAGTGTCAATGTATCAGCTGAATGCAATCCCTCTCTGTACAGTGTCGTGAAGTGACTCACCCTTCTGGCTGCTGCAAAGCATTCTTCATGGCTTTGATTTGCTGGAAGTGACAGGACATATCGGTGGCCAACACCATCTCAACCACCAGTGTCCTGAATTCCCTTTTGGATGGCATCATGATGAGAGGAGCAAGGGAAAAGAAAAATGAATGACAAAATCAGACACACTTCAGTTTCTTTTGTGTCTATCAGCAAACTATTGACAGCTCTTCTGCCTTGTATGTCATTCTTTCTGTTATTCCTCTTTCAGTTAGGGGGAGAAAGACAAATGATTTTCTACAAATAGAAGAGTGGGAAGGCTGTGAATTAAGCCAGGTGGCTAACCCTTGCTACGAGAAATCCTAGATGTTTGTGAAGAGCCCACTACTATACTCCTTCTTTAATTAAGCACAAAACTCTTGAATTGATTTCTTCTATCGGACATTCTTAGAAGTTAGCAAAAAGACTGTTTAAGGCCTGGACATGAAGCATGTGAACTTTGAAATATGAATCTCTATCAAAATGACTAAAACCAAATGTTTTGCAAACAGGTTGATACCTATGTTGAAAGTTTACTCATATTATTAAAGGAAAAACAACATATTTAAAAGTTGTTCTGTTATATGTAATGTTAGCTTTCGTTTGTAAAATATGTAGAGAAGTTATCTTATTACCATGTATCAATAAACCTTTTCTATAACAGGAATAAAATTATAATTTCTAATTGCAACCTCCATTTTAGTTTTTATATTACTATTGATCCTAATCAATTTACCCCTGCTTTAGAGTACCTATATTACTTGTCTGGTATTACTCAGGGTTACCTGTATGAATTTTCTTTTAAACATATTAGTAAGGATCTGACTGAAATTCCTTTGAAGACAGTGTGGATGTCTTAGAACTTTTAAAATATCAAAACTCTCTGATCTAGCATACAATACAAATTTATTTTCTCTTTTTCTCAGTTCAGCTCTCCACAGGTTAAAGCTGTAATAGAGGAAGAACAGCCCAAGGTTAGGGTACCAGCCTGGAATTTGGAAGATTCAAAACGGGTCATTTGTCATTTAAAAGTAAAAGTTTGCTATTCTTTTCATGAATATTTCATGGAGACATAGTCTATTTTGAGCATGTCTCTGTTGTCTCTGGTGGCAGTGCTCAAGTTCCAGCCCCGAGTCTCTGTTACACAGAGACCCAAGACCGCTGTGCTCACCCTGTCCCAAGGGTGGCAGGTAACCGAAGGCACCCCCGGCAATCCTGTGCACACATTACGATGGCATCAGCTGGCCTTGCTCCCTCCCCACCATACTCACCTCCTCATTCCTACCCTTATGTGCAAGCACTTCCACAGCCAGGCAGCATTCAAGCAAATGACATGGCTTCAAACAAACTGGTTTTACATTATTTTTGGTTTTTGTTTTTCCCCAGTCCTGGGTCTGGTTCGCTTCCCAGTGGCACAAACCCTGCCTTGTCAACACTGCCAAGAGGAGGCATGAGAGAAAAATCTGCTTCTTTTAGCAGCAGTGCCAGCATACGGCAGCTGAAAGTGCTCATGGAATAAGGACTTCTAGCCCCCCAACTGGAAAGTCCATGGGTTCACTCCAAACCAGAGACAAAGTGAAAGCCAATGTGGGTGAATTTGGGCTGAAATGCAAGTGTGAGCCCAGAGCAAACACAACTTAGAGTACACCACCAAAATATCTATTTAATCTTCCAGCACATGGGGACACTGACACATCTCCACTGAACACACACATTTACAAAGCCTATTCTTTCCCACAAGGTTGAGAGAGACTCCAGAGACCTGTGCTCCAGAGACCTTGGAAATGTTTTAAATATTGTATTTTTGAAAGCAGCCTGAGAAATGAGGAGCACATTTACTGAAATCAAGCTGGCTAAAAGGCCAGTCTTGGTACAAAATTCAAGGTTTTGTGACAACAAAAATGTAATCACACGAAAGTGTCCCAGGGACTTCTTGCTGCAAAAGAGCTACTTTAACTTGGGGACAGGTTTTCTTGCAGGTCCCCTCAAAGGAAGGTCCCTTGTGGACCCAAACCTATTTTATAAATCTGGCTGTGCTGCTCAGCTGACAAATTATGGATTTGAGGATGTCTTGTTACATTTTCAGATGTTATATCTTGCAGTAGAATGTACATTTCCCTGAGGCCAGAAGTACGGGTACACCACATCCTTACACCTATAACCTACCATTCAGAAGTTACCAAATTCGAAAATAAATTCTAAGATAATTTGCCCAGGCCTTTTAATAAACCCTATAGGATCAGGGAAGGGCACACTTAGATGAAGAGAGCAGGCTGTCAGGGAACGGAGGCAGGAAAAGCAATTGGAGAAGAAGGAAACTTGGAGTTTCTTGTTTTATTACTGTCACACGCTGCATAATAACTTACACTATGGCCAATGTCACGGTTTTGTTTTTTTGTTTTTTAACCAATACCCTGCAAATTATTCTCATGAAAACATGGTATCTGACACAGTCCCATGAGGAAGTACAGCAACACTTTTATGGCATTTTACTACCAATTGCTGAGATAAACTATAGCTGACTTTACACCTAAATACTTCCAAACCTTCCATTGGTCCATCTGGAAAATATCTTATTTGCTCTTTAGAACAATTACTTCATGGCTTTACCTTTCTGGCCTCATGGAACATTACATCATTTTGTTGGATACTTTGTTGGATGTAGATGTCCTCTGTATCACTGCTCACCTTGGTGCTGTATCCTAGTGAAGGAGTTGCACTCCCATGAACTCATGAGAAATGGACAGGAAAAGGTTATTTTAGATCATCTAATCCATACACTAGGAACCAACAGTGAGATCTCCTGCAATAAGCTATTTTGTCTATTTTGCCCATTTGAGGTCTCAATTCTTTATTCTTCTGGAAACTAATAGATAAAGGAAGAATGCTGCCTTCAAGGAAATATTTTCAAGGGCTGATAGTCACTGAAGGTATAACACTCAGATAATGCATGTGCCCATCCTGGATTATATAGCCATGCATCTGTTATCATGCACAAATGAAGGCTCTGAACAAAGCTGTCTTTAGTCAAAACCATTCAAGGTTTGTCTCTGTGGTCTCCAAAGGAATAACATTGATTGAGACGGAGTGCTCAGAATTATCTGAGGGACAAAACCCCAAGCAGCTTTACTGACAAATTCAGTATTGCTTTAAAGGTTACTTCCCAAAGCCATATTCTGATATAGAGTTAAGGAGGTAAACATTTTCCAGATGCCTTTTTAATCCTGTACTTGACAGTAAAGGGCTTGCACTAAATATGCTCTGTTTCAATAAACTGCATGGAAATTATTAACAATGAAATACAGTGCCAGAAATGACATCTATAACATCTATTTCCAGTATCTTGGAAAGCATCTGTTCACTTTGGAGTTTATTTTCTTAATTCAATGTGATCTGGTTTTGTTATAATTTCTTCATTTACTTGTTGATGACTTGTGCAAACGGGATTCATCAAATGAGGCAACTCAACTGATTTTCAAATATTTAATAAGCATCAGAAGGTTTTAAAACAGAGAATAAAATGTAGTTTAAACACAAGTAAGCCTTCATCTCTTTTCTCCCTGACTATAACCCAAAAGATATCTTTCAGGCTCATCAGCTTACCCTACAAAACCTGTGCCCATCTATTTTCCCAAGCAAGTAAAATCTAGCTCGTATTTTCCACATTTCTTTCCTGAAAATACACTCCCTAACTAGATGACTGAATATCACAAAACCAATAAAATAGGATTGAGAAATGTCCTGATCTTCAGGTTTTTTCTTACTAATAACATCAGACTTTAATGGGCCCTCAGCTCAAAAAGGCACTTAAGAATATGCTTTCCAAAAACCAGCCGTTGGGCCTTTTGCTGAGAGAGATCTATCAGGTATGTCTACAAAAATACAGTTATATTTGGACACATTTACATAGTTTCTAAAAGCATTCTTTGATATAGACGGTGTTGTTTTTGGGTGCCAGTCAGAGAAACTTGGGGGCTTCTTGTTTTTTTATCAACACCTCAGATCCTGCTGAAATCAGTTGATGTTTCCAGCACTTCCCAAACGTTCGCCTACGGGACTTCAAACTGGCAGTCAGAGGCAAAGGCACACAAAAATCACAGCGTTTTGGCATTAGCGCACATCCAGCTAATGGCCTTTATTCTGCAGCTGCTGCTTGATGGGCAGCTACAAAATAATAAGGTCCTACTTGAGGGAGAACAAATAAGCAATACAAACCACTCAATATTAGTTCAGGCAGTTACTGTATTTCTTAAAGGAGACAGGTTAATCTTTGAAACTTCAAATACAAGCACCTACCTCAGCAGCACGCACATTTTGACACTATGGAACTAATGAGAACATCTGAAGCTAGTTTTGATTCAAGCAACAACAGCTTAAAGCCTCAAAGCAGACTGTTTTCCTAAAGACAGTGCCTATGCAATGAAGCAGTCTCCAGCAGCTGCTCAGCTGCTCTCGGTTAGACAGTGCCTCTAAGGCTGCTGTGTCTAGTCAGTTAGTTCCTTGCATTTCCCCTGCCAACATAAAAGGAAGCAGTAATTTGCTACCAATATCTAACAAGGCATTACCAGCTCTAGCTAAAAAATAAATTTGATTTTTAACACCTCAATGCAGATTTTTTTTTCCTTTAAGTTCTTGCTTGCTGCCCACCATGAGCCTATTTTCTATATTGGGGGGTAGAATTTCTCAGGCCACTCCTCCGCAACACTCCTACTGACTGCAGCCAGCCACTTCAGATCCTGGGTTTTATTTCTGGCACCCATCTATAGCATCGTGTCACTGTCCACCCTGTTCATAAGTTGAAATACACAGGAAATTCAGGCCAAAGCAACTGGGAAGCAAAGCCTTCGCTGACCAGCTTACCGGAGGCCAGGTCCCCGAGAAGGGCTCAGTTCCTCCAGTTCCCATTAAAATAACAAGAACTGACTGCTCAGCACTGTGTCTGGTTTAAATGTATGCAGGAGGCACCACGTGTTACATAAGACAGTACAAGATTCTTTCCTTCCCATGAGAAAGACTATGGAGTAGGATTCTTCCTGTCTAGCACACCAGGTTATTTTTAAAGTACCGCCCCTTGGAGTTCAGAAAAATAACACAAAAACAGAAAGCCCCCATCAGCCTGAATTATCTGCTATTAAAAAACAAGTCATGGGCTGATTTTTGCACATAAATCATATGTTTCATGAGGCTTATTTTGAATTACAGCTTCTTACATCACCTTGGGATATATATTACACTGATTTATAGCTCCTTGGACTTGATTCTTATTTTCATTTAGTCCCATTTACAATTTTCAGGCAGGGTAAAGGGGGTCTCAAAATAGATAAAGGTTATGCTTATGCTTTAGCATGAACAAACAGCAGGCTACCTTTACACTCACTCACAACCTGATATGTGTACAAGGGTGTGTCTGAGACGTCGAAATTACATGGGAGTCCAACTGTATATTATAATTCATGGTCTCTGAGTTTAGTCTCACGACTACAAGAGATGAAAACCAAAAACAGAAATAAGCAAGATAAACACTTTTTAAAGCTCTTTTTGCCTTAGCAATAAAAATACTAATGTGCAATATGCAGTAATGCATATTACCATTCAAACAAGGCAATAACAACATATGGCAAAGCCACAATGTTCCTAAGCAGCCACCATGTTCTTTTTTACCTCCAATCATCCTTTGAGAGGTTAGACAGAATATTCATCTCTTCATCATCTTGCAAAAGACGATACGCTGCACTAATGTGGTGATTTTCAAGCACAGACCGGTCATTATATAGAATAGCAGAATCTGACCTAGCGTTTAAAAGAAAACACAGGAAAGGTTATGTTTCTTCTCTATCTAGAGTCTCACAATTAAAAATTTTCCTTTGATCAGCTACAAAGATTAGTTCCTATAGCACAGATACTAGCATTTTATGAGCACTAGTAATAGTTTGTTCACTGTTGTTATTCAGTAAAGGAAAATTAAAGATCAAAATTCGCCATGAAATCTACCTCATCAGCTGAGTCTCACCTGGTCTCTTTGTTACATATTTAAAGAAAAGATACAGAGCGCTTTCTGACTGCGAGAGATGCACAGATTTGAGGTTGAATCATGAGGTTCTTTTCCAGCTGTTGTGTATATTACTCTCATATTGAAGCCTGACTGTGTCCAAGTAAGCAATTGCAAGATGTGTCCCAATACTGTTTCCAGAACAGCAAACCAGCTGTAAACAAGATATAACTGAACTGCCTTCTGTCATCTGTGCATTAGACTATGCTGTCCAGAAAGGCAATTGCTGTTGGGATAGAGTAAGACCAAAGGTACTTTGCACCTTATTTTTAGCTCCAGGGCATGGATCTGAGATTGCTGAATGGCTGAACTGGTCTGAAGATGAAGTGCTTGCTGGAAGTTAATGGCAATGCTAGGTGAGTGTAGTCTATTATAGTCTCCACTCAGTTCTGCTTACCAGAGAGCAGTGTATATTTTTCTCCCCTGACATTTTACACCCTCTGATGTTACAGGAATGAAATTAGATCCCTAATTCTTGCATGCATGAGGCTGTAAGAATTACGAGTGTGCCTAGCCCTAGAACAGAGACAGAAATGCCTGTCACTGTTCCCAAGCTTTACTGAGCATATGTGTGGTTTATCCTTATCAGCCTTTAGATAGCTGTGATACAAAGCATGCTTCAGCTAACATATTCTAGACATCTAATTTAGGGTAAGATTAAATGCATCGTCAAAATGCCCAAGTCTGTCCATTGTCTGTTGAGGACATCTCATTTTGTTATTGGCACCAAAAGATTCACATTGTCAAAATAATACACAGACATTAGGTGCCCAATTATCACTGGAACTAGACACTTCACAGTCTTTGCATACCCTTGAACATTGCCATCTTCTTCATCTCTCTCTTAGTTCCAAAACAATGCCAGTCCAGTCCAGTCTGTGACTAATTAAGTACTCTCCAGCAATTTCCAAAGCTTTAAAAAGTGAGTGTGATATGAGTGTGATAACTTATTACTGAACAGTTAATTGTAAACATATGCCCTTGCTGCAGGTGTGGTACTTAATAAAGCAAAACCAGTATCTGTGTGTAGTGTTGGTATTCACTACTGCACAGAGATATTGAGGAATACCTGATTTATGCAGGTAAATGTTTGATTCTTAAAATTCAACCAGGAGAAATACTCATCTTCTCCAAAACTACACCGTCATTATAATAATCATCAGCAATTTGTCTTTGGTGAATTACATGGAAATATTTTGAGATTTTCATTTTTCTGGATTATTAATATAAAGCAATGCTCAGGAAGTTAGAATACCTGCATTCCATTGTAAATGGCTAAGCAAGAGAAAATTAAATGCAGCCTAAGGAAGTGAACTTTCCTCCTGTGACACTTGCAAGCAAAAGCTCCTGCACTTCTGTACAGCTGTGCTGCTACTCTCCACAGGTTTTCCCCTCCATTTCCCATCCCTTCCTAGTGATTTACAGTGGCCTCACCGTGTCTGGATGTGAAAGTTGTTGGTGGTTCCAGTGTGTTCATAGTCGTGGATGGCAGCTGCGAAGATCATGGCAAAGATCTCCAGCTCTGTTAGCCAGTGCTGAAAAGAGATTACAGAGCAATCAGATAAACTGTTATTTTCCCAGGCATTAAGGCTTTTGTCTTTTAAGGCAAGCTATCCGCTGCTGACAGTCAACACTACACATCATTGCCTTTTCCCTGCAGCCTGCCAGCTGTTCCAAGGTAAACTTCTCTTGCTGATACATGAAAGATAAACCAGTGTTTTCCCTGAAGCTTCATCTAACTAAATTGAACTTCAGCAAAATGGTTTCAGGAGCTAATAAGGCTTGAGACAGATTGAGGAGTAATATTTGCCCTTCTTAGACAGCAAAGTGGGAGGAAGAGAGAGAGGGAAACCTCAAGAAAATCAAGGTTCTTCAGGCAGAACTTGATGATACATATGTAGGTATGCACGTACCACCAGCAGTAGATATCTTCAGCTCTGCTCACTTGGGTAGCAGAGCCTCAAATACAGAAGAATGTCACTAATTTCCAGTAACTAGAAGAGTCTTTGTGAGTCACTGAATCATGAGGAGAAGAGGGAACACAGCCTCACAAGACGTACGTCTTGTTATTTACTTATAATTTATAGAAGCATTTGAGAAAGCCCTGAGGTCTTTTTTTTTTCCTAATTGCCTAGCCAAAGTCTCATTTTTCAACGCTTAAGTCACTTTTGACTTAGACTTCTAAATGACTCAGATGCTTTAATGATTTTTCTCTGAGTCAATCAATCATTTTATGTCTGTTTTTCCACTGGTAACATGCTAGAAGTGCTGTTAAAATCAAGTGTATCAGAGACAAAGGCTCTAGATTCTGTAGATATTGTAAATGCTTTTACAAAATGCTCCTACCTTTTGGAAGCAACCTTTACCACAGTGGTTGCCACATATTTTGGGTGACAGCACACTGTCAACCTGCAAGCATTTTCACAGACTTTCATGTACGAACTGCCTTTTAATTCAAAATCCAGTAAAGACAGTATGGTTTCATAAATCCACTCTAGATGTTTACTATGGCTTAGGGACACCACTGGTCTGTTAACCACATGTCAGGGAACCACCAGTATCTGTATGGCTCTGCACACAGAAACCTAACTGGCTCTCTTCCTCCCTTCCATGGTAATTTCTGCATAATCACAGCAATCACGATGTTTATTTGTCACCTCAGTGCCTGAACTAGCCCCTTCTCCTGAGGTAGCCATGCAGCTCGAGAATGAAGCAAGCCTCAGCATTAAAGATTTCAGTTTGAAGACACTTGCCGCAGATATTTTGCTCAAAACCACTGATCATCATCAAGGTAGCTTTTGACTTTTTTTTTTTTTTTTTTTTTTTGAGGGGAAAGTGAGGAGAAGAGATCAAGAAATTAGCAGACACAGAGACTAAACTATTTCCTCGTTTTTACAGAACTTGTCCAGGACAGGAAAGGAAAGCGCTTGTGGTGGACAAGTTTCCATTATGTTTCTATTTCCAGGTGTTACTTGTGAATAGGGAATGTTTTACAGCTGATGAGGAACATGATTTCAACTTTCACATAACAACCTTCTGGCAACTATAAGGGGTAAAAATACGCATCAGCTGCATACAGCAGATCTGGGCTTCAATTCCTCAGCCATGTTCTACCATTTGCCAAATGGAGGCAGTGCAAAGGAGAGAAAAAAATTAGGCGCAGCATCTAGGGATAGGCACAGCAAATCAATATTACTTACACACGCAGAACTACTATAAGACATATAGCCAGCAAGTCTAATGCAACCACAACGGTCCTTCTGGGCATCAGCTGGCAAGTCCCATGGCAACAGGACCTTATGACCCAAGCCTAAAATGGCACTGAGGCAGCAAGCTCTGTGCTTGCGGTCTCCTGTGTTGTCTCTTAGGACACTGACTGGATATATAGGAAAAACCCTAACTAACTTAGCACCCCATCAAGCATTCTTTGTTGAACAAGATCAGGGTAATGTAGGTATTGAAACAGGGTGGAACACATGTGAGGAGAGGACTTAAATATCATTACAGTATTTGAGAAAGATCACAGAGTACAGACTGGGATTACCATTGTGAACTGTGAATGATAAACAAATCAGTTTAAATAACAGAGTCAAAATAGGCTTGTGAGTAATAGGAGGAAAAATAGCTGGTAAATGATTGGAACCTTTTAGTCTCTTTTTCAGCTACAACCTTGCAAGGAAAAATAAACAAGATGGCAAACAGCCTGCAGAGAATGGATGCAATCTCCATCAAAGTGGCAATATTACCTTTTACTAGTCTGCGATGGAGTTCACCTTGCAGAACAGAGAGCTAGTTTTAAAGAACAAAGCCATCAGGAATGATTGAGAAAGCAGCAGGACACTGTCACAGGGGAAGAGAGCAAGGAAATGTGAATGTTTTTCATTTCTAAAGAGTTAACAAAAATGATCCAGAACAAATTCTTCAGAGATGATGGGGGGTTGGGAGGAAATGGCATGAAAGAGCAAGTATTGGCTTCCAAACTGAGAACAAAAAAAGGGTAATGAGGCATGGTTGTCTTTCAAAAACATATAATAAATATGAAGAATTAGCTACTAAGGCAAGTCATCGGCATGTAAACAAAAGCATTGATGTATACAGAAAGAAAAAGGAAAAGGAAGGACTAGAGTTTCCAAATCTAACAAAATGAACTGAATGCCTTTCCAAGAAAATACTACAAAGTGAAGACAGCAGTAATTAGCCTATTTTTTTCCCCAGAGTTTACTATCTTTTGTTCCAAAGTAGTTACAAGTTTCAGAGCCCATAGGCTCATGATGATCTGCCTATTAATCATAATAGTCTAGGGGAGAGGAGGTGCTCTCTCCCCACCTTGGTACAAACAGATGTGACAGAAACCCTGCACTTCTGCAGTTTTACAGGTTTGCTGCATGGAAAATTCTCCTGTAATTCTTGACAGTATCAGAGAAAGAACACTTAAGCATTTCAGTTTGCACCTCATTGTGTGGGTTCACAAAGGAATCATAAGGTAATTCCTAATAATTATCAAGATTAATCAGAAAATAGTATCAAAGAAAATAGTAATCACAGCTGAACAACAGAGTTAAATAAGGGAAAGAAGAATTAAGTGAGCAAAAGGACGTCAGCTCTTGGAAAGTGTCCCTACATTTTGTGCTTGTGTACTAATCCTCCAAAAGAAAAACATCAGGAAGAATTCCAAATTCTCTTTCTATGTTACTTTTATGAGAGAACCTAAAATATTATATTTGAGATGGCTACATATACCAAATTAATTCCTAGGCATCATCCTCAGGAAGAATATAACAGGAAAGATAAAAAGCTTTAGGGCATTGAGCATGGTTAGAGGGAAATAAGATTTTTTGAGAAGAAAAAAGAAGTCTGGAATGCAACTGTTGAGAGAGCTTGTAAACAACTGCGAACATGACAGAGGCGTATGAAAGGTACAAAGAAGATAAACCAGATGATTTTTTTCTTCTCCCCTTGATGCTAGAGGAAATGGCCACTATACAGAACATTTAAAACTGAAGAAGAAAGTACTTTTTCACATTTCAAATACGTAATTAACAATTTAAATGGCGGGGGGGTCCTATTTTCTTTTATGATTTTTTTTCAGAAGTCTTTGGCTTCATCCCGGTGAGGAATTAAACCAGAATTAAGCAAAGTGCTCTACTATACTACATTAGATCCCAAACCTAATGACACATATCATTTGCCTGTGGGAACAACTAAGCAAAGGCCTCAACACGCTTTCTGAAACCAAAGTCTTGCTTTCCAGCATGTCCAAACTCCTTGCATACATATTGTGAAAGTGATGAACTGAACAGCAGCGCATCTTAGAGTAAGGATAAGATATTGATTCAAACAAACTCTGGTAGCAGGAAAATGTTGTTCCCTGCCTTTGTTTACCAGGTGTGAATATACTATGCATATTTGAAGTTAACCCTGTAGTGAGCAGGTTGGGCCAGATGACCTGCAGGGCTCATTTCCAAACTACATGAATCTATGCACATTGAGAGGGGCAGTACCCTGCAGAGAGGGGGAAAGAACTGAGAAAAGGGGTGGGGGGGAAGGTAGAAAAAGCATTTTAACAAGGGAAGCAAAGCTGAAATGTCACTGCTGGCACACTGTATTGTGAACACCTTGTTCCGGTTAGAAGAGTGCTTTTCTCTTGTGCTACAGGAGATCCCAAACCAAATGCCACATAAAATTTGGCTGCGGGAACAACTACAGCTTAGGATTATTCCTGGGAAACAGCAGACACTTCTTTACGTCCTCTGGAGTGCAACTCCACACAATGGCCTGAATGGGATACTTAGTCTGTGCGGAGCTTATTACAGCAACAGAAATACAAAAGCAAAGGATTCAGCTCAGGCGAATGACTCAGACTTCAGTGCCAGCATGTACAGAAATTCTCATTTCCCTTTTATAGACGCAAATCTGAAACATACTTATTCTCTGGCCTCTGTACATATTCTAGAACATTGTTTCCCCTGAAATAGAGAGGAAAAATATTCCAGAGACCCTAAAATAGAAAGTATTTCAACACTGGCGACTCCTTTTGTGTTTGTCACTTCAAACATCAAGCACCCCAACAGCAGGTGACTTTGAAAGAAGCACAGACATAGATAATTTAATGGACATAGGTAAATGCATGAAAGAGAAAATCTCAGAAGACATACTCTAAAGGACAACAGGTTTGTGCAGTTGTTGCCAGGTTGAGATAAGACCAAAACACATTACAGAAAGAATTGAAGACAGATATTTATCTCTATCTTGATTTTGCTTCTCAGTCAGAATGGAGCCTGAGATACAGCTGTTAGTTTTGCTCTGACCAACTTTAGCACTTGAAAACTTGAATACTTGTTTCTGAAATTGTCCTTACTGTCTACACAATACCCACAGTATAGTGGAACCTGTAGGTTGCATAGTCTTGGCTAAATAGTCCACAGAAACTGCTTGCAATAGGTGTTTCCACTGAGATATTACTGGGCTGTATTTAATGCTGATAATAACATTCAAAGGCCTTTAATGTTTTAACATGACGTACCTTCAGAATGGTCTGTCTTTTAGCCTGAGCTAACCCCTTTATATTCGAGAATCTCTGTGCATAAAAGCGGAAGAAAACCAAGTAAACTAAAATAATTTAATCCCCTTTACCTTTAAGGAAATATATTTTACATTCTCAAAGACGAAAGAGGCTGCACTTTCTTTAAAGTTGCTCTGAAACTGTGCATAAGTATAGCACTGAATACATACGCTTTATAAATATTATTATTGCCATATGGTGAAAAGGCAGGCAAACTCAGCTCTCACTTCCAGCATTAACAATGGGATTATAAAGCCAGGGATCCCCCTGGTGTTTCTGCAATATCTTCTTCTCCTCTATCCCCAATGATTCAAGCTCAGTCTTGTATTCAGGGAGCAGTAAATGGAGAAGCAATGTTATTTCACTCAAATGATAATTCTAGAGTGATTTCTTAAAGAACTTGACTCAGTAAAAAATATCCAAGTCTTTAAAACACAAAACCTACATCTGTACCCAAGAAAACAAGAAATAATGCAAGCTGCTGAAAACAGAAGGATTATACCTGTATGATATTATCAGCTATATGAAGCTGATATAGGCAGGTACATTATTCTCCACCCCTCCCCACTGAAATCTTTGGTATGGGTTTGGTTTTTTTTTATACGCAAATCCTCTGCCATCACCATCTCCTTAGGTAGTGGCAGCTCACAGGCACTGGTTCCACTGTAAAAAACTGACTGGCCTATAATACTCACCTGGCTATTATTTCCTAAAGATTTATCAGTTGGGGAAAAGGAGAAAGTAGAGAAGTCATAAGGAAAAGATTGCTTCGTTTTTTTTCTCCAAAGCCTTTCTTCACACTCAGACAAAACACGTTTTTAATTCAATAACATGAGCTTACATCCAAAGCAGTTTAATGGAGCAAGGACACAGAAAATTAAGCAAACTTTTCTGCATTTGGTGGCACTTAAGTGAGTAAGTGTCAAGCTAGAGAATGAATATCTTGTCCTAGACTGAATGAAACATAGGATTGATACTGAAATATACACAGCCAGCATGCAGACAGCCAAGAATTTAATTGTTTATTAATATTTTGATCATAGATGGTTTTGATCATTTTGATCTTTTGCCTGAAACCAACGAGTAGGTAATGAGAAGTCCAATTATGTGAAAAAGGAAACAGAGTTTTATTATTATCATAATTGTTTTGCTCTGTTTCCTTCCCTTGCCTTTTACCTTATGCCTTACAGCTTTAGTACATGCCATTTTCAAATGCAAGTCAATAGCCTTACAGGCAGTGAGTTCTCAACAGAAAAATGTTTAAAATAGTTAGAATTGGGCACTGAAAAATTTATTGGGAAGTTAAACACATCCATACAAATAATCTGTGCAATATAACAGAGGTAGCAAAACTGAAGAAACCATCAAGATGATAGAAAATTCCCACACCATCTTTCCTGAATAGCTCAAATCCTCACCCTGCCCTAAAGGGGCACAAAAAACCCAAGGTGACTGAGAATGTGAGGTAACAGTGCTTAGACTAAGACTATTCCTGAAGTGATAAAAAAATACATAAACTAAATCTCCCACTGGCTGCTTTAAAACACAGTTTTAAGAGAGAAAGAGGAAGATATATGAGAGCATTCAAATAGGAGTTTTCTTGGCCAACATGCATGGAAGCATCAACACATCTCTAGTTCACCAGATGGGCAAAAAAGCTTCACCTGAATGGTAGGAATCAATCATGAAATGGCAGCTTTGCTGAGAAAACTAACTGTGCAGAAAAAAATAGCTCCTGAGCTCATCTGGCTTTAACATCTTTAACCCCACAGCAAGTAGGGAGCATGCCATGGTACAAACACCTTGTTTCTAATTAACACCACTATCTGTTTTACTCCTGTTTGGAGCCATGGAGCAAACTAGCATTTATCCAGCACGGGCGACTGGAGCCCAGGACCTGCAGCAAACCAAATAACACACTAAACTGACAGCATAGGTGCACCTCAGTGATTTCATAGCAAGTTTGCTATGTACATACGCAAAAAACATGCTTCTTCTACCTGCCACATGGTCTCTCTCTCTCGGAGAGAAAAAATCCCAAACTATGTTACAGCTCACTCATGTAATTGATGTCCTTCAAGTTCTCTCTTTGTTAACAAGAGAAGCCAAGCTCCAGGAGTAGCAGAATAAAAAAAAAACAACTCAGCACTGAGGCAACATGAGCTAGAATAAAATAGCACTCATTCTTTCATAGCTGAGTTGCAGCTAAGATGCTAACAGGCCAAGAAGCAGCAAAGTAGAAAAAGGCAATTCTGAACATACACAGGAGTGTTGCTGAACATGCGGCACTGCTTTTATGCAGTCACTTTTCAGGGCCCCAAATGAAGTGTCCTTCTTAAGCTGTTCGAGGAGAAGAATGGGATCAATTTGTTCATAATGTAATTCACATTACTCAACATTTTAAATATTCTTAATGATTACAGTCTTCAGTGCATTTTCATTAACCAATTCCTATAAAAGCAGTAGCGACCAATTTGGGATCTCAGATGGAGTTTTGATTATGTATTCATACTAGTTGCAAATTTGAGTTAAATCCTATTTACTTCAGACAAAATCAGGCATAACTGATGTAACTTAGGTCAGAATCAGGCAGTCTGGACCAGGTTTTTGAAGAAATTCCTCAAAGAAATCAGACTCTATAAGTATTACCACTATTGGGTACAATCTACACTGAACACAGCAGACTCAGAACATGTTCACAGGAGGCACTGGAGCACATTACTCCTGAGAGAAAAGCATTCAGTTTAGCTTCAGAATTGAGAGCAATACTATCGTGGCAATACGGGGTTAGAGAAAGGCAGGCCATGCAAACAATATGTCATTCCTAAGCTTAAGCAACTACATAGTTTCTGAAACTGGCCTAATAGACATATCAGAAGTTACACTACACCTTGTTAGCTTGCACTTTTCTGTCCCAGGCTCCACCACACAGCACAGCCTAGCCTGCAGCATTTATTTAAGTTCTTCATCGATTTGTGGAGAAAAAGGAGTCATCAAAGTAAAGGCAGAGACACAAGTATTCCTAAGAGTGTTGAAGGCTGCAGATTTTTATAGTGATGTCCTCCAGCACACCTAAGATACTAATGCCACACAAAACAATGTTGGAAACTGTTTGGACAGATGCAAACATGCAATCTCATCATTTTCTTGAACAGTTCTCAGTAATAGAGCTTGGAACAGTTGGAGAGTATTCAGTAAGGTATGAGCTGCAGTAAAAGCCTAAACTTTTGTTGATCTAGATTCAGATCTGTGCACTACATTGCAAGAGTCCCTGCAGGGTCCAACTACAGGTGCTTGCTTTGGCTACTTTTGAAAAGTTGTAAGTGAAAGTATTTCAGTAAAATAAAGCACAATACAATAGAATTGCAGGTACACAGCACTTATAAGAATCTTGAGATACTATTTCCACTTCAGAGGCGGAAAACAGAGGTGCAAAGCAAATAACGGGAGGAATCATTTCCTCAGTCTTCAGCTGTCTGCAGGTGCTCTATGTAAGCCAGCTCAGCTGGCTTTGCTGTAGGGAGTGGATGGAGATCAGCATCTCCAGATGGTTCATGTCATCCTCAGATAAGTGGAATGAATTGCCCTCTGAAGGTACCGCCTTGCCCCACTAAGTAAAAAGAAAGCTTAGACATTTTGTTTCTAGGTGGATCAAGTTAGCTTAAATGAACCCCAACAAAAATGACTTGCCAGAATCACCCAGGAGAGCTGTAGCAGAGTGGGGAATCGAGCCTGGATTTCTCATGGTTAACTCTTTACCTTCTGGCTCATTCATGCTCTCTCAGATCACTGTTAAAAGTTATCAATATCTTCACTCCCCTTCTTTTTCTAAATAATTTTAAGCATCTACTTTTCATTAGAACAGCCATATCAAATGAATTTTGTCAACAGGGCAAATGGGTTCTACTGTGGATAAACATCATCTCTTTAGTGAGCAAAAACTGCTGTAATCTCATTATGCATTCAGGATGCCAACTCCTGTACTTACCGCTACGCCTGTCTTAAATAGGAGGTAATGGACTGTCTGTGTCACATCTGCAGCGTGCATTAGGTTGTGATATGGATTTTTGTGTTTGCTGTACCCAACCTCCAGAGCTTCCACAAAGGAGACCAGGGCAGAAATGGGGATCTAAGAAAAGCAGCACAAAGTTAAAAATGAAATAATTATCTTTAATTGTTAGCATTTGGAGGGGGAGAGACCCTAAAGAACAGTTTGTATTTCACAAATAAATAACACCCTAAAACACCTTAAAGAGACCCTCAAGAGACACAGTGAATCAAGTTTACTTCCTCAAACTGGCTTCCCATCCGTAATCATATTATGGATGAATCATTCCCTCCCACATAAATACACACAAGTCAGAACACTACTAAATGCCGGCTGGAAGACACATGCAGTACGAAAAGTAACAGAAAGCACTTGATTGATTGTCCCTGGAGAAATATTCTAACTAGGTCACAAGTGTCTGTCTGTTCCCCTCACAACCCACTGGTATATATCACTGCTTTACTACTCACATCTCAGATTTTTTAATGAAACACACCATAGAGCAGGTCTGAGATACTCTGTTAAGAGCAGTATCATTTATCAGATCTCTGGTTTTTTACTGCCAAATCCAGCCTACACACATATTATGGGCTTGCCATGTATTTTCTCCACTGTGCACACTGGAGAAAATGAAATTCAGAGGCTTTCTAGGGAGGAGGTTTTGCAGGTGGTGTCAGCTGCATATATATGCAACTGGCAACATGGGTTCTCCAATGCTTATTTCATCTACTTAAACAGCAAATATTGTAAACTCTCATATTTCTATAGCTAGAGTGGCACTGTTTTACTCTTGGATGTATCATGGGAGGGTGCAGTTCCGACCAACTATCATCTTTGGATGTTTCTCACCACACACAGGCAGTTTCTGAAGACGTACAGGTGTTGGAGATATTTGTAAACCCTTTACAGCCAAAATAAGTGGGAAACCCCAGAAAGGATAAGCACCAATGGAGGAAGGGATAATGGAGTATTTGGGTGGGGACAATGGAAAAGATCTTCTGAGAACAATGTGTTCATGATCCAAAGTTAAGCCTGTTTGAAGCTGGAGTAAAAGATACAAAGCATTTGGATCTGGAAACTTCGGTGTCAAGCCAAGCTCTCACTTTTTTTCCATGCATGCTTGAGATGCTTATGAATCTCCAGAGAATGACACCATCATTCCCACAGGATCAAGTGTAATATATTTCCCATTGACTTCAGTGGGGAAGCCTGTTTGGAACCTATCCTTCTTCATGGTGTCCCATTGCAATTAAATAACATTTAGTCCTGCTTACTGCAAATACATTATTTTAACACTTTAGGGGAAACTACAGTGAGCACAAAGCCCTCAGATACAGTTAAAATTGCATTCTGAATGGAACAAAGCAGAATGAGACTGAAGTTCAACAAAATCTGAGATGGAGGAAGAGACACATTTTATAACTACTGACCTTGAAACGGTTGATCAGATCGTAGCGTGTGAGAAGTTCATAGAAAATGAATTTCAGTGCATGATCCCCACTGGCATCATTTAGTGCAAATACATCAAAGGACCACTTGTCTACATTCTGCAAGAGGTGGGAAGAAAAGAGGGTTAATATGGTCATCCCTTTTTAAAATCATAGCGCAATTTCTGTCACTTTAAATCTTTTACAAATGGAGGAGCATCATTTGATGGACAATGAGAGAGGGGGTGTAAGTGTATAGCTTTATTTTAACTTATTCAATTCCTTTTAACCAATGCAGAGTATATTTTACTCTTCAGTATTGTATGATTGGAGTTTAAGAAGCTTCCATTCAGAACACTTTTATTTCATCTGTTTGTTTATTCTAACCACAGCAATTCGCCCTTCCTGAATTTAATCAGCAAAGGCTAAATCCAAAAATGTAAGAATCATGGTTTGGCTTAGTACTTGAAACACTGGGATGGCTCCATAGCGGCTGAACTTACCCATCTCTGCCCCTTTACCCATGTGCTATGGCTAGGAAAACAATATTCATATTGAAGGAGACTGGAATAATGAAGATACACTTTTTAATGATATTAAAGTCTCTTAATTTTGCTGTCTCTAAAGAGTCCTCACAACTTTATATTGTGAGAAAAGCACTCCAATGCTTCACTCACACTAAAAATGGAACAAGACGATAGTCTCTTTTGCAGTAAAAAAAATACAGACACCTTTGGTCATATTTTCACCACTTGTTACTCAGTCAACCAAAGCAATAAATAACTAGAAGGACTGTTTTGCTATACCCAAGAGTAAACCAGTTCCTTCTGGTTTTAATATTAATTCTAAATTGTGCTTATTGCAGCTACAATTGAACAAAGATAGCATGCACCTAATTTGCTTTATACTTTTTAAAAGTTAAGTGAGTTCCCTGGGGCTTTCAGAAAACTACAGATCAGGAGAAAAATCACAACAATGTTACATTAAGTGCTAACACTGATATGAAAAATAACCTTTATAAAATAAGTGTAAATACCTAAATTCAGTTAGGAGAGTTCCACTCAGCTGTAAATGATATACTAGTGCTGGGGGTGGTCAGTCAAGAGATGGAGGAGGAAAAGTGCAACTCCCAGCTCATACAGCTAAACTATAAGGTATAAACCTACTTGCAGAAGGTTGAGTTCAATCTCAGCTCCTAGGGAAGTCTGTGGGAACTGGCGGCACTCATTATTTAGCAAGATAAGATATCTAGCTCCTTGATCTCAGAATAGGATGTTCCTGAAATCCCATGAACCTTTCACTCCTTCTCCTAGCAACAAAGAGTAAAGGTGCACGAGGAGTTATAGCTAGAAGGATAATATACAGATCAACAGCACAGCTGCGTCTCGCACAGCGCCTTAATCTCTCTCGCCTGCTGAAAACTTTGATGTGCTTCAGCAGGGACATACTTGTGCATATCCGAATGACTCTACTTAAACTGAATGTTAAAGATTGACATCTATAAATTGAAGTTTCTCTCCACTTTCAATCTCTGTTGCAGGTTGGCTCCCATTTCCTCAAGGCACTTTCACCAAGAAAGAAAAATGACTGCATTTCATATATACATGTGTACAGCTGGCTTTGGGTCTCAATGCAAGAAATGGGGAGTGGCCAGATATCATGTTAGGTAGAGAATTGTTAAGAAACAGAGTTCATCTAAAAAAATACCATCCTTTTTAGCAATACTAAAAATGCTAAATTACATTTCTCTACCAAACTCTTAAAGGCCAATCCATCTTCATTGTGTGTCATCACAGTTGCGGAACTATGACTACGCTGTTCCAGGTGAGGACCTGACTTAAGGTCAAATGCAAAGGACCATGACCTTTAACTACCTTGCAGCCAGTCATTCATAAATCAGCATAGTTAGAAGACTTATGTGGTAAGCAAGACCAATGTATTTTGGTACCAGCCCTCTCCAGCGTGGGCTGATCCTGACAACCTTGCTACACCCATAGTAGTGATTACCCAGAGCTGAGTATGCCTCTTGAGAAAGTACAGTCCAAGGAGGAGCTAATTGGTGCCTCAAAGTCAGTGAACATCAAGGATGCTGAGGATTCACCTCTACTTTCATCAAGATTTTTCCACCTATCCCAGTAAATCATCTGCTTGCAGAGCAGTTGATTTTACAAGCTGTGTAGAGCCCGCATGTTGAAGGCAGGGTCAAGCTTCTCTGGAGATGATTTGTGGCCCAAGTCACAGAAGAGCAATCATAAATTGCAGCTTTTCAACATTTTCAGTAGGAGTTGGAGAGAGAAAACAAACAGGAGAGGAAAAATTTCCACCAACAGAACAGGCTTTAAAGTCTTTGAACAAACTTGGAAAATGGGCAAAGAAATTAGTGTCCAAAGCACCTACTTTTTCCACTTAAAGGTTGCATTGTTTTTAGAGTGTTTATTTTTGTTTTGTAATCACTTATTTTAGTCAAAGAAGCAAACAAATTTAAAACTTGCATGTATATTACAATTTTTTTGGTTGCCATGACAATGAAAATAATGTTTCAACTATGTTGCTATTGAATTCACTGTAAGGCAGTCTTAACCTGCAGAAATAAAAACTTTCATGTTCCTTTACATATTTTCTTTTTGAAGCTCATGATATGCTTTTGCAGCAGATGAAATGTTCCAGGTACATGTGATCGCAAACAGTAGATCAAAATTGTCCTTTTGCACCAAATAAGGGTTAACTACAAAGATGCTAATTTCACAATAGAGCCATTTAGATTTCACTGAGGGAGAAATCCTTGCTCTTATCAAGTCAACAGGAGTTTTGCTAGTGACAATAATGACAACATTTTATCCTAAATAACTAGTGGAGAAAAAATCCTCTTAATGGAAACATGGAAGGAAGTGTCACAGATAGCTTAGAGGTTTGCAGTAATATGAGTTACACTTTGAAAATTAGTGTATTACATGACGTTTAAAGAAAAAATTAACATAGAAGTGTCCCTTGTACCGGGGAGAGATCTAAAAGGAAGCAGAACTTCACAGATGTCTTGTGATGGGGGGAAAATGCTGCTTGCTCTCCCTAAGAGTAGTGAGGCATGGGAAACTTTCCGGGCTAGATCTGCCTCTAGGTCATTGGTCCTACAGGCTCAGCTGAAGTGTCATATGCTGCCCTAATGCCACATATACTCACTGTGCTGTAACTGAATATAAACCCAGATTTTACTGTCTCTATGTCCTGTGCATTTATTTCTGGACCACTGCTTGGCCTTTACTTGGGGGAACCCAGGGATAAAGTGAAACACCAGTTCTTCCCAAATGCTCAATTTCCTGTCTTTCCATCTGTCCTTAACCTTGGAGACTTAATTTGTTTTATAAGCCAACAAGCAGATTCAGGGATAGATGCTGCTCAACACTACTGGCAGGACTGACATTTCAGTTGCCACAGTCAAGCATATGTCTATACTGTAAACACTGTAAATAACAGTTTGTGTATTCACTACCTGAATGTTAGCAGGTAGGCATGGGAATCAGAAAAGGCTGAAAAAATCACTTCTAGAGCAGGCAAAAATTTCATCAATTAGTTAATGTTAAGTTCAGTCTCCAGTGCTACACTGCTGAACAGCAGATCAGCACGACTTGCTGGGTAAATGAACATACTTATTCAGGTATGTCTGTATTAATGGTATGTATAGCCATTCCTCAAATGAGAAACAAGTCTGAATGCCCCTGTTGTGGCTATAGGTCTTGTGTCATCACACCAACATCATGCAGAAGGACACCTGGCTACTGCACAATTAGTATCTGATACATAGATAAAGCCAGATCCTACGCAACCATATTTGTCTAACTTCTAATCCACTGAAAAAGTGAGAGAGATAATCTGCCGAGGACTTACACTGCTACCACTACATCTGCATTCTTTGCAGGAGCTGCAGTATTTCAATGCTTTATTAAAATCATGCAATCTCATTTTGCCAAGCTAATTCCACAGCTTTGGGCTGCTCAGTGCAGACATCCTGTTGGCCATGGAAGCAAAAAGGAGAATGCATCATTCAAAAATTTACTAGTTTTGAATCCATGATGTCCCAACCCTTGTCCTTATTGCCATGACTCTGAGGGGAATGTTGATTATGGCAATCCAGAACAGCTGAAGAGATGTGTGTGGTACACTCCTACACCCTTCCACATGCTTAAAACATCAGCTTGTTTTACAGAGGTCACCAAGCAGTCAGGTAGCTGCAATTCTATTTGGGGGGGACGGGGAGGTTGTTCTTTTTTTTTTTTTTTTTAACTTGGCTCTACTAGATTGAAGCAAGCAACAAAATGTACCATCTCCCATTAAGGAGAAGGGACTGAGACATTTAAGTTGAGGTATTATTTCAAAGACAGAAGACATTTTTCAAAACAAGTAACACCCTTTTCAACCAGTTCCACTACCCATTTTGAGGCCATCCTGGCAGAGACATTCTCAAAATAGTTTTGAAAAAATACATCCTAGAGTAGACAGTGGCCAAGCTGGCGTTATTTCACCCAGAGCAAAATTAGTCAATGCCTTTCTTGTTATTGATGTGTCTTGACTTCCTCTAGCTTAATCAGTTTTGTTTATGTCCCTCAATCACTTAAAGATATACAACAGGTAGAGGGATTCTAGGAGGTTTATGTCTTTTTAGCTCTGAAGATCTTTGGAGATGAGGTATCATGATGGATATTTTCCCTCATAATCCGGCTATGGGATGTAGTTCCAAAAGAAGACTTTAGATCCCATTTGCAGGAAGGAAGCTAATATCTGTTAACCTAAAGTAGGAAAAAGGTGCAGATAGAATATTTCAACTTTGTACACAGGAATTTCAGCCTTTTGAGTTGTATCACTTATCCTCATGCAGAAGAAACTTACAGAGAACCTTTTATCAACCTGGAGATTAGGAATTGTTTTTCTGAGTGATTTTCATTAATTACTAGTTTATCTCCTTCAATATCTTGAACAATAAACACAGATGTTACATGCCTCCAGTATGATACAGGCTATTAAAACTGAACTGGAAGGTACCTTGAAATATAAGTTAGTCGATTACTTCCCTCAGCACTGGGCCAACTACACCTACATCATTCCCAATAGACGTTCATCTAATCTGTTTTTACAGGGCTCCACAATGCAGATTTTACAACTATTACAACTATATTACTGTTTAACTATCCTTATCCTTCCCAATTTTTTGCTGTTGTTGCAATTAAAACCCATTATATCTTATCCTATCCACCAAGGACATGAAGAACACATTATTCCAATTTTTATAGCAATCTTCTAAATAACTGAAAGTTGTCACTTCATTTCCTTTCAATCTTCCTCTCTCTAAACTGAATAGCCCAATTTCTGTCACTCTTTCCTTGAAGGTCATGTTTGATAATTCTTGCTGCACTCACCGAACCTTCTCCAACTGCTCCACATCTTTTGATGAGTTGTACTATCCAAAAAAACAAAAGGATTCAGTACCCTAACTGTAGGCCTTTCCAGTGCTGAGTGGAGCAAAAGGATCGCTTCATGAGTTTTACACTTAATGTTCCTGTATATACACCCCATGGTGTCACCTTCTTTCACCACTGCATAGCATGGTTGAACCCCATGCAACTTGTAATCTGCCTGATTCCCATACCTGCTTCTGCAAAGCTGCTATGTATATAGTTGGTTTCTAACCTGTATAAGCGGCCTTGATAATTCCTGACTATGTGAAGAACCTTACAGTTGCTTCATGAATCGAATCTTATTTTTTTCAGACTATTTCTGACCTTTCAGCCTTCCTCTGAAAATCACATAACTCAGCAAAGTCATTATTCCTAAACCAATTGTCAGCTTAAAGAGCTAAGGCTGAGCAATGCAAGAAATTCCCTTCTCTCACAGCAGCCAACTGCATTCCTTCTCCCACCCTCTCCATCCATGTTTTTTTTCCTCCCTGTGTGAGGCTGTTATTAATTTCAGCATGTTACTACGTCCTCAGTTTAAGCATTGTAACCTAGCACAGAGCTGTGACCTTTACAACTTGAAAATGGCCAGAGCCTAGAACTCTATTTTTTCCTTAACTGAAAGGATTTTCCCTTAGGTCAGTAAATGATTAATGCGTGTGACCTATACTCAGCTTCAGAGAGAAGGAGAGGGCGAGTACAAAGCCCTCCTCCCCCCAGTCAAATATTGCAGTGTTATTCTCATATTTCACACAAAAAAACCCACAACTTTTTATTGGGATTACCTTTAGCGCTCCAATTACAGCTGGTGGGTAGCTCAAGCCGACCATATTTGACGTCCGTCTGTACATTCTACCAAGATAAAACAGTAAAAAAATTAAACAAAAAAAATCATAAGTCAACAGACGCTTTCAAGAGACCTTATTTATCCAAGCAAACCCTGACTGTAGTTCATTTTTCCTTCCTAACTTGCACATATATCCTCTGTATCATTCTTACTCTATGGCCTAAATGGAGACCCTACACTTCCTAGTATCTCATAACTTGGTCACCTGGCAAGACATCAGTGAGTATCTGTCAATATCAGATCTTCAAGAGGAAAAGGCTACACCTCAAATAAACAAAATGTTCCCCATTCTCCATTGCAGATGACCAGACTGCTCTTTCAGTTCCCTTTGTCCTTGCTGGTCCAGCATGCAAGCTAATTCTAAATGCAGTTCAGAAAACATTTATTGTCTGCAATGAATCAACTCCTGTTTGGTACAGATGTTACTTTTGTCTGCATTTTTTAAGATTGGCCTAGAATCTTTTGGATTTGTGTGTGTGTGTGTGTGTGTGTGTGTTTAAGAATAAGGCAATAATCAACATCTGCAACCATATTAAACAAAGCACTGAAGTATGTATTAGATTTTAAATATGGTTTCAGGCTACACTGTGTTTAACAGGCTTGGATGAATGCAGGAAGACTGACACAGTTGAACTGCCTTTCCACAATTCATCCTTTTTTACACTTAAACAACCTAGGACTAAAAGGAGATCATGGAAAGCTGTCTTTTTGCATCTAAACTGATCCTGTGTGAACTCTCCCTTCACTTTCTTTTCTCCTTGCCATGTTCTGCACTCCAACCTGAAAACAAATCAGCCCCCTTTGCAGAGTTCCTTTAACTTCTCCCATCCATGAATAAAGAACTTCTAACCCCTTCCTCCCTCATCTGCTCCTCTTGGGAGCCCAATAGCTTTCTCTTAAGTGACATTTAAGTCCCTCTCCCCTAGCTCAGGGGAACTACGACTCTCTTCTGGAGCCATACCGTTTCTGAACATTTCCTCCTTTGGGCCACACTAATTCAGATCAGCTAGAATACAGCCACCTTCAGCTTTTTCTCTGCAGTTCACTCATGTCCTTGTTGAGCAAGTCCCTCCCCTGCATATGCATCCCCCAGGATGGAAAAAATATGCTCAACCCTCTGTCTAAACTCTGATCTGGCTGACAAGGAAAGAGTGGGGACTATTTTAGAGCAAGGTCCTTCTCTCTTCTCAGGCCTCACTGAGACCAGTAGGTTACCCCAAGACCACTCCACCTTTACTCCTTCCAAGGTCTTTCTTTCCAAGAGACTGAAAGGGCTACACACAGTCCACACTCCTCACCAGCCCTACAGAGGTCCAACTCAATTATTCCCCTTCACATCAGTATCACAGATGAGGTGGCAGGCTTTTGATAATTCAACCGTTTCAAGAGCTGATAGTACTTTCAATAAAATTTTGAAAGACCTGTTCAAAAATATTAATTACAAACTTAAAAAAAAAAAATTGAACATTCTATGACAAAACCAATTTGAAAATGTTGGAATCTTTTTCCACAAATATACCTTTTTATTTAGGTTCAACCATATAAGTCAGTTATTTATCTATAAAATGTGAAGCATGAAGCCAGGGCCTGATATAGTCCACTGGCTTGTCACCCATAACAGTATATAAGTTGCTGTCTGCATTAGAGTCTGAGTGCAGAACAATTTCAAACAATAAAAAACCTGACAAAAAGTCACTCTTAACAAGAAAAAAAAAAGTATCTAAATTCATTACATTGCTCTTCTCAAAAATGCATTAAGAGTGAAGGTTAATTCACAAACAGCCTGTCAAATTTGGGAGAAACATGTTCAAAGGAGAAATGACAGCTGACACTTCCCTGTTGGTCTTATCAAAATTCGCTGCCACTTTTAACATGCGTATAACAACTTCCTGAGTTTTCAGGTACACAGATTAAAAATCATCTATCAATACGTAGGAGGAAGCTTCTGAGTTTCTGGGTGGCCTGTGGTCCAGTGTCTGATATACCATTCAATACAGAAGACTGGTAGGCTGTCAGTGAGATTCTGATAAACAGCATTGCTAACCTACTGTGACTGCGGTGAATACTTCCTTTGGAGAGTAACTACACAGAACAAGGCTCTCTGCAAATGGCAGCAAGAGCTCAATGGAAAGAGCTCTGCAGTGGTCTGAAATTCCCATCCATTTGTGAATTGAGTTTCACGGCTGAGATATGGGATGTGCTGGCTCATGCGTTGTCTAAAGTCTGCTGACTATTTTCACGTGTGTGAGCCCTCCTTCCAGCATGAAAGGAGGACGTCAGGAAAGAATGGTTACTCAATAAGAAAAGGTAAGACAGGAAATAAATCCAAATTCAAATAACTAAATGTTTTAAAGGATTCAAAAGTTAAATTAGTTTTAGAAGTAAGTTCTGATGCAAACCATTACTAAGAAGGCTGAGAGGGCTAAATGGGTTTTTTGAAATCCTCTGAGTTCCAAACTTTTCACATCAGTCTTGGTTCATAAGGGTATTATATAATTCAGGAAGGTAATAATATGATATCATATTTTCTTCTTTTTCTTATCAACCCTTCATAAGAAATACTAGACAACAGAGGTAAATAGAGGCCAGAGAGAGACAGGTCTGCACTGACTGTATTATAAACTTTCATTCCTGACATAGGGCTATGCAGAGGGGTACATGATCTGTCAAAATTATTCCAACAATGCTATTACATATGTATTATGCTAAGAACAGGTCAATATGTGCTGCTTCAGGTTGCATTCTATTATCCAATCCCAGATTTCCAGGAGTTATTCACCTCTATGTAGAAATATCTTTAGAAGCACATTAAATTATTCTTCATCCAACACTGCAGGTACAATCTGCAGTACCTGGATAGCTACCAGAACAAAGTAATTACATGATTCTTTACCTTTCCACAAATATCCCAGCTTGTACTGCATGGACAATACTCCTGAACCGTGGTTTTTCTTCAGACCTTTTGAGCATCATCCCCATTTGCCGCGTGAAGGTAGAAGCCAACCAGTCCCGGACCTCAGAGGGCACAGAGTCTGACTGGATGTCACTGAGCTCATCTTCTGTGTCCAGTAAACGCCTAGAAGGGGGAGGAAAAAGATAGGTAAATAGAGGATTCCCTAAGAGAGCACTGCAACTTCATTAAGAAGAAAGAAACCTGCAATATATTCTAATTAAAGCAGTTGTTAAAAGTCTTCTGTTCATAAGCCCTAACGGAACACATTTTTACAGGTCCTCAACAGATTGTTTATTCTCATGTATAGTTGAATGCCAGATTGTGAAATTCACTACTACACCAACAAACAAGAAGGGTTAGCCTTCCAAAACACAACTACATAACCATCCACTGATTTCTCATCTTCAGCTCATCAATATTCATGACCTTTCTGCCCTTCAGAGCTCATTGATGGCCATGTCAAACTTCTCAATTAGTATCACAAAGTCCTCTCATTTCACATTCTGGTGAGAAAGTCATTTGTGGTGACTCTACAAGTGCAATTAATGTTGGCAAAATGGCGCATAACAGAGGGGAGAACTCCTCTGCAACATCTTACCAGTCCACCTCTATCACGACCTAGAGTAAAAATTTTCTGAATCTCAAAGAATTGATGTAAGTGAAAAGATCTGAGACTGTTCAAAAGGAATAGAGGGACAGGAATTTGGAAATTTGCAGAAAAAGTAGAGTCCAATTGTTATGAAGTCCTTTCTCTAAGAGAGTATACATTAAATTTATGATTGCTTTAGATTTTTTTTCCCCTCAAGAAACTTAAAGAAGCTTTTAGATCAAGGACTAAGGTCTGATCTCCACGGACTACAATATTTTAATGATTATAAACATATTGTCTATGAGTAATAAACCTTGGCTAAAACAACTTTACCAACTGACGTGTACATTACCTTATCATGATGTTGGTACTAGTTAGGAGCAGAACGCTGATATCTGTTTTAACTCACCTAGTTTCATCAATGTATACTGATTCAAGAACAGTAGCAGCATATTCCAAATTCTTCTTTAGGTCTACAACCGAAGCCTCGCCTCTCTCTAACTGCTTTACCAAAGACCGCAACCTAGAAGAGAAAAATAAGAATCTGATTAGCACAAAGAGGAAACAGGTTTAAGAGTGAGCATCACTTCAAAACTGAATCCAACATGAGACCTAGCATACATGATTAGCAAGTGAAAACTTCTGGAAGTCTACAAAGGTCTTTAAAACATATACAAGGAATCAACAAGTATTATTTTCCGAACATCAGTCTCAGTGATCCCAGACAAAACAACACATTATATTTAGGCTCAAGTAAGTGAGATATGAATGTCACCTACTCATATTGAAAGAAGTTAAAATAAAAACAACTTGAAATTTAACACAAGAGCTAAGAGAGGGCTATTTCATTCCAGCCATAAGAAAGGACATAACTTCTTCAGTAGTATCTGTTGGCAAATGTTAGCCATTTATCACAGAGTCACAGAAGCAGGCCGGAAGGGACCTCTGGAGATCATCGGGTCCAATCCCCCTGCTCAAGCAGGGTCAGCTAGAGCAGGCTGCCCAGGACCATGTCCAGTCAGGTTTTTAATATCTCCACAGATGGAGACTCCACAGCCTATCTGGGCAACCTGTTCCAGTGTTCAACTGCAATCACAGTGAAGAAGTGTCTTCTTGTGTTTAAGTGGGACTTCCTGTGTTTCAGTTTAGGCTCAGCACCTCTCATCCTGTCTCTGAGGACCACTGAAAAGAGTCTGACTCCATCTTCTTTACACCCTCCCTTCAGCTTAATTATACACATTGAGTAAGACCCCCCTGAGCTTTCCCTTATCCAGGCTGAACAGTCCCAGCTCTCTCAGCCTCTCCTTGTATGAGAGATGCTCCTGTCCCTTAATCATCTCTGTGGTCCTCTGCTGGCCTTGCTCCAGCAGGTCCATGTTTTTCTTGCACGGGGGAGCTCAGACCTGGACCCAACACTTGAGGTGTGGCCTCATCAGTGCTGAGCAGAGGGGCAGGATCAGCTCCCTCTGTCTGCTGCCAACACTCTGCCTAATGCAGACCCACTTAATGCGTACTGTTGGCCTTATGATAATTTAGGTTGATTGGCGTACACCTATGTAAATGCATACAAGAGTATATTTGGAACTACTATTGCAAAAATAGTAAAGTTAGGAAATGCTATGATTTTCTTGGACTTTCCCATTTATATTAAACAGAACTCATGGAAGTTGTTTTATTAGATTATTAACAGGGGGGAAAACAGCTTTTTTTAAAAATGAAAATTGTGTAGATGATGTCCTTTTAAAAACAACTTTTTCTCCTGTACCAAAGACAATATATACGCACAATTTTCATTAATCTTTTCTCCTCCTTCACTCTATTTTCAGCGGCAGATTAGAAAGATGAAAAAAAGGTGGAAGAGCAGGAGAAAGTGTAAAAAGTAAAGAGTAAAATCTCAATATTTAAAAAAATCCAAAAATACACATGCTTAAAATTAGAAGAAAACCATCGTTCCTTTAAAAGGATTAGCAGCAGTTAAATAAACATTCAAATAAACATGTAACAATGTAGTAGAATTCACAAGTTGTTAATCTGTCCTGTGCGTGGTACAGAAATGTAGAGATGTACTCATATCATCTAAAATCTGGCATCTACTTAGGAGACTAGTCTTCCTCAGCTCTTTCTATAGTCTATGGACCAAGCTAACCTTTTCCACAAGATAATTCAAAGCTAGAGCCCAATACAGGTACCCTAAATTGTCTCCCTGAGCTCTACTTATTAACCGCAGAGGAAGCCCAACCTCCTAAACTAGACATCTAAATTAAGAGACATCTTAAAATCAAGTGAATACCTCTATTCCTTCACTAACACAATGCCCCTGTAGCTTCAGTGTCTTCAGGAGAAAACAGTCTCCACTGGGTCTACGCTTTATGGCAGAGCCGAGAAGCAGTCAGTCTGCAACTGTACCAACAGCTCTTTCCAGCTGGGTTTCTTCTTTTTTTTTTTTTTCCCTTCACATAAGCACTGAGACTGTGAAGAACAAAAAATATTTTAAAATATTGATTGCTTCTCTGGCTAGCTCACATAAACTTCACTCCTACTGAAAGTAGCACCACTGACACACAGTTACACATATAGATTTACAAAAACCTTGAACAAGAGCTGGACCCTCAATTTCTGTGTGTTTTAACTCATCTGCTTGTTGGTTGTCTTGAAAACAAAAGTATTGTTCACTACTTCATTCTTCACATGAGAAAGGAGACAGAAAGGTCAGTGATGTACAAATAGAATGAACACAACACATCTCAACTTTATAACCCAGTGGAGAGCATTCAAACATGCTAGCAGAATTTTCTCCAGTCCTGAAACCCAACTCAGGGAAGCCATGGAGTAATGAGAGCCCTATGGAAAAGAAAACATACTGAGGACAACCCGAGGCGCCTTGGTGCTCCCGCACTCCCCTTTTGTGTAACTGCACCATCAGCTGTGAACAACAACTCATTTTGTTTTATGAACAGGGCTAGGAAAGGTGCTCCTCAACTTTTCAGATCAAGTCCAGCATCAAGCAACACATGTGGGGGATTAATCCACCTCCCTGCAAGAGCCAAACCACTGCCCTCTCCTCACCCATTCCCAGCTCTACTTGCCAATGCGTGAGAGAAGGAAGAGATGGAAACAGAACACTTTTGTGCCCAAACAGTAAGCAATGGTTCATGGGCCTTCTCCTTCCTTCATTCCATGTGTGACTCCTTAACTAGTTACCAAAAACACATCTGTACACAAGCCAGAGGAGTTAATCTGACTGGAGGCACATTATTATTATTATTTGTTTTTTCCTGGCTCTCCTTTCATTGAGTTAAGTACCTAGCAGATCTATTCTACAAGTCATTCAAAATTCATGTTCAATAATAGCACAGTGAGTAACTGTTGTTTCATGGCATCAACATTCATCGTCATAGAAGATCATGCAGAATACTGCATGCATCAATCATTTGGCAAAACAGAAGTACAGTTATTATAATAAAACCTTGTCACAAGATCAGCTGCTCTCATGTGAAAAAAAAAATGACATTGTCTTTCTCTTACCATCCATTATCTATAACTATTTCTGATTCATTGAGTCACAGCAGCTGCTGCCAGTTACCTTTACTAAATAAGAGCCCAGTGATGGTTTGTCTTAAATGCACACCATGTATCTCTATTTGGCTGAAACAGTCCTAAATGCAGTCATAAACTTAAGGCCAGGCTGTCCCACTGAAGGGCATCCAGGCAAATTTATTAGCCGAAAAATGCAGTTTCAAGGTGGCTGAAGCAATTCACGAATTCAATCAACCAAACCATTTTGACTGAAATAAATACATTACAACAATCTCTTTTAACATGCCTCATTTTTAGGAGCTTGTATTAAAGCAATGGAAACAGAGGGCAAGATTCTGACTTCTCTTTTTACCAAATAGCCTAGTCATTACAGCAAGTGAGTACAGTTCAGTTATTTGTACCATTTCATAGGACAATGCTTAGTCTGTCAGGATACTGAGTAAAAGACAGATAATGATATTATCATCATTGTCAATTTTAAGATTCCAGTTCATTTTTTATTTTGCCTTTACTACAGCTGCCTGAAAATGAGATAATCTGTATGAACAAAACACCTTTTTTCAACCAAAACATGTTTTGTAGTGATCTGTTTTAAAAAGTTTATTTTAGACTGATTCAAACTTTTAGTTTCATTTGATTTTTTTTCTTTCAATGTCATAACTAAAAATTTGCGCAGATCTACTTGAAGTAGTTCCATTGAAGTCCATGGAGCTAGCTGCAGAAGAAGCTGCCACTCACTGTGTATAAGGAGGTCCCAGACCAGAAGGTAGGTGTTAACCATTTCTACTATTAAGCTGTCATAAGACCATGGGAACGTGCCTCAAATGGGCCAGGCTGTAGACCAAAGTTTCTCAAATTACAGTTGTCAGCAGAGCACTTACAAAGAACTGGCTGGTCACACAATATTAGCTCTAAATCTAGTTGTTGAATTATATTAAGAGACATTTTCCTTAGTGCAATTTCCATGGGGAGCAGTTCCTCTAGTCCACAAATTCTCTCTGAATGTATACCAAATATTATGGAAAAAGCTTGAGAACCTTTGTTCTAGGCACAGTTATTTCACATTTGAGACCTTGGAATAATCCCTTAACTGTTCAAAAGAAAAGCCCAGCCCTGGGCATTGCTAAGCATTTTTAATTTCCTCCAATCCCACAGAGAGCTCAAGTAGGTGTAAAAAGTTGGAAAAGGGGCCAGGCCACTTCCAGAATATGGTCCCCCACACGGCCTTTCCAAGGGAAATATCTGTATGCATTCACTGTAAAAGCGTTGAGAGTATGTGCAAACAATCCTATTGAACTCAGCCAAGGTGTACCGCAAGCAGGTTTGGTCCTCTCTGAAGGGGAGAGGTTATCCAAAGTTTACACTCTTCCAAAGCCCTGTTCCTACTCTGTTTAATGTTTCCCTAAAGTATGAACTATGATACTTAAAATTCAGACACAGAAAGCAAAAAGACTGGACAACTGAGCTTAGTCCATAAAAGTTACACAGCTCAAAATCCCAAAGCCACTTTAAACGCAAACTGAGTAACAGGAAAATGTGAAGCTGTTTTCAGAGTATTCTTAAAACGTAAAATTTCTGAATAACTGTGCTCCAAGCACTCTCCTTTCTGTTATAAATAAAACAGTATCTGTGTACAAATATTTATCTCCTTAGCTAGAGGGCTTGCTTTTATGCTGTCTATTTTTTTAAAAAATAGCATTACATATCACTGCAGAGAAGATTAACACCACCGCAGTCTGGATACCAGTCAACTTTAATTAACATGCAAAGCACAAGTACTGTCTGAATATTTGGGGTAAGTTCCTTCAACCAGTAAAAAGTCTGCAAAGCTGCATGGCTAGTCCTCAAATTTATTTTCAAAGCTTTATGACTTTGATTCACCACACATTTTCCACAGTGCAGCTCAACCTTTTTCCCCCCAAATCATTCCTAAACCATTGGGGCAGCTAAGGAAAATCCCACTTTGAATGCACATTAAAAATTACAAGAAAGTGTGAATTTTCTCATATAATTGATCAAGGATGGCATATTTACCCATTTTGCTCTTTTGATATTAACTGCTGAATAGTTTGATATTGACAGCTGAATCTGATTATTATGTTGTTTCAATCAAGATAGTCTAATACTACATGACAGGCTAGGTTTGTAGACAGGAGAGAGATTTTTTATTGTAGCTGGAAAAAGAAGACAAGCTGTTGAACACAGCACTTTTTGTTAGAGCTGGTTAGGTACCCTTCTGGGACAATGTTCTTTCATCAATAAGTTCTATTCTTCGAGATCAAAAACTATTCACAAGCCTCTGCTAAGCTCAATATATGTTTCATTAAGAAAGCCTGAAGTGGAATTTCTGGTCAAAACTGACCCATGTCCACACAGCTAAGGCATTCACCTCAGACACAGGAACCTTTGATTTAATCAATTTCTTTTCAGCTTGCTCCATTCCGTAGAGCCCACATTTAAATCAGAGATCACAGAGCTCAGATGAGAACCTGAGGGAATTATCTTGAACCAGTAGCTCAAGCCTAATCAGCAGTTTGGTGAGAGAAAGGAACTGTAACCCAGACCAGAATATCTTCATGAACAGATTATTTACCTGGGTTGTGAGTTCAAATGCTTGCTACAAATGGCATGGAAGAAATCATTCAGAGTTTCCTGTCTCGCATCTGAGGATCAGGAGAGGAAAGTAGATGTGGCCCACACCACACCATAAGAGGCTTTTGACTCATCTTTTTGCAAAATATGAAAATGCTCTGAAAAACTTTAAAAGATTTGAGCAACATGAAAACTTCTCCCACCCTCTTTCTAATAATGACACGACTAGCTAAAATAAGTTACTGGCTTCCTTCTGCACTAACCCAAGAAAAGATGTGTCATGTCTTACTTCCCTTCAAAGATATAGTTAGTATACACAAATAGAGAAAACCTCTTCATAACATGTGAAATCATTCCACAGTTACAGCTACACATAAGCAAATCAGAAATAGGCATTCTTTCAGTTCAATACCATTAAAAGCAGAGAGATCTCAACACTGGGACAGCAATTGCTAGGAAGGTTGTGAAATACTCCAAAAATGAGAATGCCTCTTCTCAATTCTTTTATGATAGGGGAGTTCCAGGTTTTACTGATGATGTACCAAGAACTTACGGTACAAGAAAGCTTTGCATATAGAATTGAATTTTACTGAGGTATGAGAAAAACTGGCGTACGTAGTAACAAAACATCAGGTTGTTGAGCTCTCCTAGAATGGTAGCTTCATATTGCAGAAGTGAATCAGTTCTTGCTACATCTGAAGTTTCCAAAGCTTTTGAACAAAACTTTAAAATGCAAGTCAGAGTCACAGTTTCTGTAAGCAGACAGTATCTCACTGCATTCAGTGTAAATCTGGCACTGCACTTCACCTTAGCAAACAGTTGGGGGTTCCCTGTAAACATAAAGGATCCTACAACACATTCTGTAAGAAATTGGGTTTGCTCTTGTGGCCTCTCCCTATTCTTGTGAAACAACTCTGTGCTGTTCAGTCATTCCCTTCGATCTCAAATGTGACCGTGCTTCAACGTAATTGGGTACATTTGTAAAATGAGTTGCAAAAGCATATTGAATAGGAACGCTAGCTGCTACATCCATATAAGAAATCATTACTAATAATCTTGCCATCACTAATGCTTATACAAGATTGATACCTTTCCTCCAAATATATGTTATCATTAACCTCAGTACAGGGCATTCTATTCACAGTCCTGTTCATCACGGAGGATCATCGGCAAAAACTGACACCTAGTGAGAATGACCCCAGTTACAATAAGGTCCTTCAAGAGTTTCCTCCAGACAACAAGACTGCCATTACAATTAGACGCTAGTGTGGAACACTTTCATTTTCAGCAAATCCTTGTCACTCTGACTCTGGAGGCATGAATCAGAGGCACCTTCCGCCATTGCTCTATGTGGCTTTTGTTAGTCAAATTACCTGTATATAATGAAAACCCAAGAGAATGATTTCAAAGACAAGTCATTTGAGATAATATTCTTTTGATACCCAACTGAAATTGCTTTTTTAAAACAAAATAAATAAATAATCAACCAGAAGCTCTAGAAATTAACAAAATAATAACCAGAAGAATTATGGAGTAGGCCTGGTTGAATAAATGCAAACTCCAGTGTACATGCAGGAAAAGCCCAAGGGGAGCTGGTATAGGCTGGAAAGACAAACATCTGTTGAACGGAGAGACAAAACTCTGCTTTCTGATCTGCAATACACATTCCCTTCCCTTCCCTAGAAAACTACCATAAGTGGCAATAGAAAATTTGTGAATAAGTTTGAGAAACAGATGTTCACTGTGCAGTGAACTCCTATATTTCTATTCAAAACCTGTTGCATAGAAATAGCTTTTCATCTGCTATCCAACCATAACATGCAAACAAAATAAATCTGGTATTCTGGGAACATACCAGATGTAATGAGCACGTGCAGACCAGCTAAGCAGCAAGTGCTTAGAAGGGCTAGAGGATGCTCCCTGACAATACTGGACTTCTCTCCTGGGTGAACTGTAAAGCAAATTTGCAGGATGTTTAACACTGCCCCAAAGTATCCAAAACAAACTGCATGCAGCTATGCAACATAACTTACACGTGCTGTACCCTCGGTCAGCTGGCTGGACAGACTCCTCCACAGTTTGTACAGAAGACTCTTTAATGCCCCATTCAGGTAGTGGGTTGGTGGAGGATATAGCACACACAAAAAGACATGGAAATCACCATGTCTCTTCACAACAGTCAGTGAACATGATTCATTTCCCAGTCTGCCACATCCTAGTCGAATGCTCTGTGTATAGAGCACATATCAACCACTGAGGAATAGACACAGCCTAGAAAACTAGCCACAGCTACAGCAGTAACCCTTAAAACACAACAGAAAATAGAGTAACTGATAGCCTATAACCCAATGGATTTGTATTAGACTTGACAGTTATTTTCTGTTACGGCTTTTGTACAGAAAAATTCAAGTGACATCTTCCAGAGGAAGAAAAAACAGATGTTTGCAAGGAGCAATCACTGAAACAGAGCATTGCTACACTGGCATTTTCATCAGAAGAAATTACAGGCAATTTCTCAAGTCATTGTTTTGCCTTCCTCTTGTTTCCTGAAATATCTTTCTTCCTTTGAATGAAAAAAAAAAAAAAAAACCTTTTGCAGTAGGCAATTAATTTTGCATTATTTAGAAGCATGACAGTGTAACAGTGATAAGTTCAGTGGCCTTGTCAGGCTGGTCATTGGCTTGTTTCAATTCACCTTAAGTCAAACAAGCTTCTGACCGTATTAGCCAACCATAGGTGAAATCATATATAGTTCATATTTTCACCTCACAGTCATAAATTCCTCCATGCTTATTACAGGAAGAAAAGTCCTATGTCCAAAACATTAACAAACTTTAGCTTACCAGAGGATTTTTAATTAAAAATAAATAAATAAATAAAAATAAAACAGCCTAAAGCAATGCCTGCCTGGTTGCGGCCTCTGGGCAGAACTCCTGCAGAAACTCTCAGCAACAAGTTCTTTGAATTACCCTTGTCTCCGTCTTCTGTTACTGAAAATTTCTGAAGAGTGTACTTTCTAGTAAACACCTTGTCCATTCCTGGGCTCTGAACTTTGGGAACTGAAACTCATAAAATGTAAGGAGTAAAAAGCTTCACACTGTTGAATGTAGATAAAATTACCATGTGGGATAGAGTGTTTGGTAATGAAGCCCTTAGAAGTAAAGGTCATGTGTCTTCTTCATTTGAGTCAATCACCTCATCTAGCATTAACCTTTTATAAAAACCTGGCACATAAGTTCTCAGTGAAGTCACTGGAGAGGGATGACCAGGATGAATCACCTTCAGAAGTTGCCTGTCTCATATACTACCTTAGGAAAGGGTGCGTTGCATTGTAGATGTGTCTTCCTTCCTCCACTTATGACAGAGGGGACTAAAAGATGAGCTTACGCAGATACTGTAGTTTTAGACATCTAAGATGGGGTGAGATGACTCTTTCCACTGAATAAAGTGAGCGCTGACTGAGGGTAAATTTCAGCTGTGGGAGAGACAGAAACACTGCTATACCCTCTGTTCACAAGTAGCCATCTTCTAGCTGATGTTTCCCAAAATAAGCTTGGTTTCCAGGGGACTTCTTTTTTTTCAGAAACCTAGTTTGAGATAGTTTTATGGGGAAACTGTAGAATCTCTGAACCTGTTGAAAATGAGAACCAAAAGCAGCAAATGAGGTCCCCCAGAACTTGCCTTTCCAAATCACTGGTGCTTTTTATAAAAAATGACCTCAGTAATAAAAAGTCAGCCATGAATCTAGGGAACAATGGCTAGCAATTTTTAATTTGCATCTTCAAAAATAGGCACCTGAAAAGAAACATTTAAATTTACATTTGAGGCAACTGAACACATACTGTCAGTTTAGCGTTGATGCATCTAGTGATGCACTCCCCTTTGTTTTATACAGACTGAATCTTTTTCTTTGAAACCACAATTATTATATTTCTGGGTCCTTGAACAAGGTCATTCCTCCAAATGATGCTAGCAGATTGCTTTGTGCAGATCTGAATGTCAGAGCTCCGCACTGGCTCTTTACTTAATGCTCGCTGCAGAGATCAGGGAGAAGTTCAACAGATAATTTCAAAACATTTCATTGTAAACTTAATTTTCCCCCATCTGTTACCATTAAAATATCCACTGGCAGAAAGTCTGTAATTATCTCATTCTTTCCAGTTCCTAAAATCAATTATGTTCCAGGCCAGCTTTTTGGAACCCACAGGGCTGTTAAGCAAGCGCAGATCAGAGTGCACACCAAGTGTGAAATTCAAATGGGGATACGTCCCTCTCTGGTCTTTGGAAATGACCAGGAAGCAAACGAAGGAGAAGTGGTTCTCAGTAGGCTTCATTTCAGACAACCTTCAGCTGTTCAGCACTTCTGGAGACCCAGGTGAAGAGTGCATCTCCCTTATATCCCACCACCTCTAGTGAGTGGCGAGCACAGAGAAATGGTAAATTCTAAAATGACCTCAATGGTTTTTGTTGGGTTTAGTTTTGACAAACTCTTGCTTACTGAAATGGACCCTGAAGTTCATCTAGACCCTAAGGCAGCTGCATTCTCTTGATGACATCAACCATGACCTCACCAGAGAAAGACCAGCCAAAGATATTAGCCAAAGATTTGGTGCTATGTTTACATATGGATTTATAAAGCTTTTTCTCATGAACCATATATATTCATGGCCGCTAACTTTAATTTTTACTCATTAATTTTTACTCATTTACTCATTTAATTTTTACTCATTTACTCAGAGGTAACTCATTGATAAAATATTTCAGAAACTTTTATTTTAAATTTGCATAAAATGGAGAACTCTCAGATTTCTGGCTAAAACATTTAGCCATTTTCTTTATATTTAAAGGCATATGCCATGCTCCTTGGTGGACTTCAGATATGAACATATATTTGGATAGGAACACATTTTCTGCCTTGTCTTTCACAGATTTTATGGGTTGTATTACCTGAACACTAAGGGACTTAGAATTCTTTTAGATAAATAAATGCAAATGTGTTGCAAGAATTATACACATGCACACATAAAAGCAGAACTGAGATGACAAAACTATGTGTACAAACTGCATAAAAAGTTGTTAGAGTTGTTATAGCCAACTAAAAGTTGGATAAGTGGTTATATCCAACTAAATGGTCTTATGATGCTCTGGTTTTGATTGCAGCTTTGTCCTGGCAATTCACCTGTGTAAAATTGCCTGCAATATACCTATGTGATCAAAAACCAGGGTAAAGAACTAAACAGAAGAACCAGAAAAAAGAAAAAGGGAAAAGGGAAAGGAACAAGTGAATCTGTAAGCATGAGATCCCAGAGGTGAAGCTTCTGTAAGATTTAAAAGATTTTTGTTGATTTAGAATTATAGAATAATTCAAGTTGGAAGAGACCTTTGGAGGTCCTCTGGTCCAACACCCTGCTCAAAGCAGAGCTAACTGTGAAATTAGATCTAACTCCAGAGTTAGATCATGGTGTTCAGGGTCAGACCAATCAAGTTTTGATTATCTGCAAGGATGGAGATCCCACAGCCTCTCTGGACAGAACTGGAGAGGGTTCATGTCTTAAAGAAGAACTCAACAGTTGTTGCAGAAGTGGACAATACTATTCTTATTGCCTAAAACATTGCCTGAGGCCATACGTCGCCACTGCTCCTGGAGGTAAGCAAACTGTTGATGTAAATTATTTTCAATCTGCTCATTTTAACATAGCCATCTGAGGATTTCTGCACTTGGCCTTAATTCTCTTATACTCCTTGTTGAGATCTGGCCTGTATTTTCAACTGTCTATTTACTTTAGTCTCACACCTCAAACCACAGATGCCTGCTTCAGGATACTTTCCACATAATTCTTGGACTCAGTATGAAGGCAAAAAGAAACGGAGTTTGCAACTACCTGTGAAAATCAAGACAAATATATCCCCCAAGTATGGCCATTGGGAATCCAGGCACTGAGACCTGTAGATACATTTAAGATGTAGATACTCACTCTTTTGCCTCTGATTTCCTTTCAGGACAACATATTTACTGGGAATATTATACAGCTGATTGACTGACATTATTTATACAGGTGACTCACTAGCTTAATAATTACTTACCACTATATTAAATTTTTGCTATGCACCTTTCATAGCCTGAAGAAATCACTTTGAAAGTTCAGGAGTTCACCACACTTCTTCAGTAATACCAACATGTGAATTTGTTAGTTCAGATACTTAATATACCTTTTTCTAATATACAATTTTACCTTCCTTCTTTCAGTAAAATATCAAGAAATATAGTGAAAAGCAAGCTGTTGTTCTCCTGAAGCACATGAAACTTGCATTAAATTGCAAAATCATTTCTTTCTTGGTGGTTGTGAATTGGCCAGTCTGTATTTCTACATAACAAGCCTGTTCTTTCTACCCTTAATTATCTTTATTTTGGAGGGTTGCATTCTCAAAGTCAGCAGTAAACATTCCCTTGTCTTTTGCTAAAGGTTGGAAAATCAAGGTCCTCTCCAACTTTTAGCTGCACATATTGAAGGTGTTGAGCTAGATATTTGCCATGCCAGGAATTTTTAACAACCTGGGCTTTAGCAGGAGAATCATAGGCTTTGGAGAGAAATAGCAAGAAAAGGCAATTACAAAAAGAAATCTGGGGGTGCCAGGCGACAAATTGTAACAAAAAATAGTTCAAAAAGGGTTCTAGTCACATTTGTCAGAATGCAAATGATGCAGAATAGTTCTCCACACAGTGGTCTTCATTGATACTCCGGTAGTTTGGACCATGGGCTGCAGTCTGACTCCTTGTCTACCTTAATTACCGGCCTGACTAATAGATCCAGATGTTCCGTGGCTAACCACTACTAGCCCTTCAAACCTGTATGTTTGCTAATATGCACAGAACCTGGACCTATCCCAAACCCAGCATTTAGCCACTGCAGCACTGGTTTAACTCTGGTTAAATTAAGTTCAGGTAAAAGTGAATTTCTGGGTTATGTCCATTTCTCTGAGACTGCCACGTCCTGATTAGAAATGAACTCAAAAAGACTATGCAAGCATCCCAGTAAGTCCATCCCAAAAATATATTGTGCACTTTTGGTTGGTGGAGTCTTGCCTCCATGTTTTTATCACAATAACCAATCTCTCCTATACTGACCCAGAAGTAAGAGTTAGAATGGCTGCTCCATCTGGTACAAATTACCAATTGCAAATGTTACGGAAAAAACTCAAGATTCCATGAAATACCATACTCAGCAACCTGATGGGTCAAAAGTGCATTGGGTCAAAAATGGAGTGCATAACTGGGAAATGATCTCTGGGGGGAAAGAAAACTATTGAAATTGATGGCTTGCTCATTGCAGCGCAATATAGATTAGAAGACAGCAATGAAACAATGCAAAGTTTACACTAAAAATTGTAAAAATAAAAACTTTGTGCAGCTGATGAAATGGTAAATTGTAGGAAACACTCTTCATTCATGGCTGTTCATGTAAGAAGGAAAAGAAGTCGCCTGAGATTTCCTGCATTCACTCAACGGAACACAAACAAAGCACTTCAAAAACATCTGTTTGAAATAACCCAAGGTTAAAAAGAAGAGCAGCACTAAAAATGTCTTTGAATAGTGGTAATAAGAAAAAGATGTGACAAAGAACAAGGGAAATTTTAAAGATCATTTATGAAAATAAAACTCTCCTTATGCAGATTATTATTGTGTTTACAGGGGCATATGTCTCCCATCTTCATTCCCTGCATGCACTGTTGGATTCCACATGCCATTTAGGACTGTCATCAGTTGCAGATATATGCAGACTGTTTAGCTTTTCTTTCCTGATGTAGAGGCACTGAGCACTTCAACTGTATTCACTACTGCAGTCCCAAAATATCCTCCCGCCATCAGGCTCTTACTGAAGGGAGTATTAACCCCCAAGTGATCCTTTGGGGGATTAATGATTTCATTTTTTTCTGGGTAAATTTTCATCTCTCAAACAAATACTATTAAGCAGGCACAATAAATATCACTGCATGAATTACCTTGAAATCTTGGCACCAATACTGTCTTATTTCTGCCTATTCTTCTTTCTTTTCTCTACTCTTGGCTCTACTCATGACCGGTTGCAATTTCCTAGCAGCATCTCAGCCATTTGCTTTGCTTGACCTTCCTATGGCCTACTTCAGTGTCACGGCAATAAGACTGCAGAACAACATCAATAACGCAAAATGGGGCAAACAGATACTAAAGCTGTGAGAAGCCCTTTTGTGCTGCCATCCCCTTCCTAAGATGTTATAGCACTTAGACAGCAACAACATGGAAGCTGAGATGCACTATGAGGACCTTCTGTCCAATAACAAAGAAGGAAAGCTTCCCAGATACGATGTCAAATGGCAACAGCATTGTATCACAGATGTGCCAGAGGAAAGGGAAGGGACGTGTGTCAGGACAGCAAGTTGTTTCAAAACAGTCATGCTGAGCATAACAGTGAACAGGAGATTTGTGCAAGTTACTGAGTTATCAAAGACCATTTTAATTTTCATCTAACAGAACAACACTTTTGAAGGTATATCCAGCTTGCCACTTCCCAGTCCTACTTATGCCACCTCTGATCATCATTACAACTGCCCCTACCACATCATGTGTGTGCTAAAAGCATGCAAACTTAATGAACACCTCAAGTCAGAGGTGGCGATGGCAGATCTGACCAGGACCCACGTTCTTGTGGTTTTTCAGTAAGGTTTGGACGACCACGTGGAATTACGTTTTCACATTCTGCTATTTAACCACTGTCCCATTGTAAAAAGCACAGATCAAGCTATGGAGAGTCTGTTTGTATTTGTTTTACACAAAAAAACCTTCCAATTTAAGGCAAAAACTGAGAACTGAAAATATCTCATCTACACTTGTGGCAAACCAGAACTCAACTTCAAAACACAATAATTAAGCCACCACTTATCTCAGTGAGGATAAAATAGTATTAGTCAAGTACTAGGTAAGTGTAGTGATACTGCTATGAATCACTTCACCTGAAGGGATTATTCTAAGATAGCAAGAAAAGGTCCCTAAATAATGCATTTTGAACATGGAATGACATGGGAGGGGAGGGAAATGCATGTCATTATCATATGGTTTGCACCCTACAAGGGCATTTCTGTAACCATGAGTTACCATGAGCTGGGTTCCAGACCGTTTTGGTACTGTCAGAAGATGCTGGTCTATGCCCAAAACAGGAAGACATTGTAGCTTTCTGGTGTACGATGTGATGTTTCTCAGCAGACTTTACTGATCCCTCAGAAATCCTTAACCATAACAGTGTAATCATATTCTCTTACAGAATTAGCAGGATCTAAAAGGATCCAAAGTAAACATTCTTGTTTGATTTCCACTTGAGACAGCAATTCCCATTAACTAATAAATCCACTGAATAATCACAGGACTTTTGGTGGAAGAATAACAATAAAGCAAAAAAAATAGTTCAGTTTTAGGACAGGTGATACTTTTCAACTCAGTTTCCTAAGGAAGTGAGGCTCATTCAAACCATCTCCAGAGACCTATGAAACCATCAGCCAATTTCAAACCATGTTGAAGAGGTTTCTAAATTATTAAGTTCATACAAACTGCATGACACTAAACAGCCACATACAGGACTGAGACCACACTGGATCCTCTATTAAGGAAATGAGAATAGCCTGACTGCTCCACTATTATTAGACAACAGAGAATCTAAACAAGAGCACCCTTGTCAGCAACCCTGACAGAAAAAAACACCAGTCTTCATGAGTGCCACAGCCCAGGGAACTACTTACAAATTTAAAGGCACAATGAGAACATAATATAGTCAACCCCTCCATCCCTCTGAGCACCTGAGTAAAAACAGATTACCCAGCTGAACATATATGACAGATTCAGCCATTCACAAACAAAAAGAAGAAATAAAATATAACTTTCACCCACTTGGCCATCTCCAGAACGATGCCCATATTTGGCAATCCACTTGGAAAAGCTGCCTCTAAAATCATCACTGACAAGCAGAAAAGCTGGAAAAATTCATAAAATGCCAACAAAAGTTCTGCTGTCAAAAAAACTGCCCACAAAACTGAACATTCATGGATTAAAACTGAAGCTGGGGAAAAAAAAAGATTTTGAACATTATGTTGTTTTGACTTAGGGTTTACACAGGTCTAGTCAAAACTTATGCTCTGAAAATACACTAAAAATATTTAATTTCATATGGTATTCCTCTCCAGTGCGAAACTCCGACGTACACTAAATGAACAATACATGCTTGTGTAGTTTTTTTCCTATGTAAACACTGTTCATTTTTTAAATTATAACAGTATGAAGTTACGTTTGCAATGTTTTCTTGTCTTTGGCACTTTTCCTAAAATTACAGAAGAGACACACAGAATTCAAACACTGAAGTAGAGCACTACCCACATAATTATTTACATTAAATCTTTGTTGAGTAGGAAAAAAGGAAAAAAATGAATAAAAATGAATAAAAATGAAGCAAGTAACTTTAGCTAGCTTAAACACAAACTTGCAATCTTGCTCTGCCCTTTGCAGTGCTGAACAACCGCTGTTAATAAAGAAACTGTTAACGTTTCAAGAGAGGATAATTCGTCAAGAAAAATCCTTCTTTCTGAATATTTAATCTTGCACTGTTGCCAACATCAGGGGGATGTGAAAAGTGAGCTCCTGAGAAAATCTTACGTTAGATAGAAAGGGAGAAGCTAAAGAGGCCTCTCTCAAATGTTGTTGGGGAGAAAGAGGCTAAAAAACATGCAAAAATCTGGAATTATACTTGTATCAATCCCAGAACAATTTGAGAAGGAGCAGCAAAAACAAGTGTGCAATCCCAGAATTAACTGATGAAATTACAAGCTAGATACAAATTCTCCTTTGGTTCCTTACAAAAACACTCTGGAAAGAGTTTTCTCCCCTAGCTCTGGCATCCCTTAGGATGAGCTCTTTCATAACTGGTTCTTATACATGGAAAAGTCCAATTACAATATTTTACTTCGGTTTGCCAAAGGCCTTGGTGGGATCACTGAACTACCATAACTCACTAAAAGCCACAGTCACTTATGTTCCTGGCCCTGTAACAATATTTTTCAGATACAGCGACAGCAAGATTGGGTCTTACCACCCAACTGACCTTAATGGGGATCAGGAAAAAAATCCACAGTTAACTTTTTTCAGCACTAAAAACAACCTGTAGCACCCACTTCCACTCATAGCTGCTTGGACTCCAGATCTTCCTCACCTGCCCTTTACTCTCCAAGTTTCAGATTCAAGTTAACCCCAGATCTTTGGTGCATCACAGAAAGAGGAGTTTTAGTACAGAGCATCAGCTGACACTGGTACGTGAGCAGTTGTGATACTTGTAACACACCTTACTTGAGATTCAGACTTAGTGTCAGTGTTGTCCCATTGGCTTTGGGATTACAGTCAGGATAAATTTTCATCCTGACCATAAAACAAAAATTTTTAAGGGAGAAAACAAGTAGAATTCTGCTTAGCAAAACCAGGACTTTCCATTCCAAAAACACAGGGGTACAACCCTTGTCTTTATTCCACCATGTTAAACTAGTGTAACCTGATTGTTTTCAGTGAAAAACTCCCTGCTTTTTTGACATGGGTGCAATGTACTGAAAAACACAACATTTAGGCTCCTGTTTAGGTAGCAGCACAGGCAGGATATGTATCTGATCTCAGCCCAGTGGCAACAGGCTAAGAGAATCACCAGCTATTAATAATTATTTAAATTAATCAGTCACAGTCCAGTAGGGAGCAGCATGGAGCATGCTAAAGTATTGTTTCAAATTCTGAATTCTGAATGAAACCGTTGTGAAATTGCATTCCTTGACAGGATACTTTCTCTTGTATTTTTGAGCCACTGCAGGCCCTACTGCAATAGTGATTTTTCATCAGGGCATGCTTCCTCTCTATGCATCACTGGTCAGGGAACGTCTTTCAGACTTTGTTGACATCTTGCTGCATTGATTCTGTAGAGTCTGAATGCATCAGGAACATAAAGAAAATAAAGAAAGAGGAGAGACATTTATTGACAAAACCCCCAGAAAGTCTGCTTGCTAACTGCGCTGAGTAACCAATACATGACAGCCTTCTCAAGTACCAGATGGGTTCAGCTGTACATGGACTCTGCTCAGCCCTCAGAGCACGCCATCTGCTTCCTCAAAGGTGGGTTGGTAAAGCCATGTTAGAGGTCATTTCTGAAGTGCACAAATTCCGGGGAAGAAGCAGGCGCTTTAAATAGAAGTCAGAGGTTTTAATTCAGGGAAACCACAAACAAAATCAGCTTTGAATACAATCCACAGGCAGAGACAGAAGCTGCAGGCAAACTGCCTCTTCTGTGAGTCAAGACACTGTAAAATTATTGAGCTATGAGGATCAGTGTAGCTGAAGGGACAGTGTAGAAAGGAAAGAAACATGAAGTAAAGTCACAGATTCTGTGTAGTAAATGTAGGAGACGATATGCAGCAATCTGGAAAAGCTTTAAGGATAATTCATCTTAAAAAGAAATGTAATTTTAAAACATTACACTGCCTAAAGAAGTACAAATCCCTCTCTTCCCCAAGTTTTCTTTTACAACTGCATTTCTTTACATCAGCTTGAGGCTAAGTGAGCTTCCTGCTGGTCTCTTCTGTTACTTGTTGCCACCTGAATCAATAGCCTCGAGGCAGCACATCTAGACTAGGACCTTGTAATTTCTCTTCCCTTATTTCAGTTCCTCTCTAGTTCCTCTACTGTCTAGCTCTCGCTCCTTATCCTCTGCTTTGGTCTGCACACACTTTACTAACAGTGCAGCAGAAGCCCAATTGCTCATACTGCCTTGTATGGCTCCTACAGCACACACTTAAGAACGAGTCAAATATGGGGCCTAAAGTGCTTTGACAAAGAGAAATTTGAAAACCACGCTGCATGCACCAGCTCATGAGAGCTTCATGAGCATGGTGCTCTTGCTGTTTAAGTGTCCTAGGGCAGTCCTACTAGACTGAAACTCCTCAGGACAGAGCCAAACACTTTTTCTGAAATGTTCAGAGCATCCTTGTGCCTAAGTAGAGCACTACAACATACACAGAGGACTGTCTGTGTGATGATGAAGTCAGTGGTGCCTAAACAGAAAAACTGCACTTGGGTCTACAGGCCAAAAAATTCCTGACACCAGTCTATAAAGAGAGGGGAAAGGCAAAGGTGGGCATGAGCAGCTGCCTGGACTCACTCTTCACCCCTGTCAACGGTGAAGCCATCCAAATCTGTTGCCCAAGGCCATGAAAAATTTTTGCTGGTCCAGCATTTTGAGTCATTGTCATCCACCTTTTGGACTTGGCAAGGTGGAAGATTCACTTCTCCAGATTCTACCAGGCAAACACACATGCACCAGACACTGAGGAACAGCTCTAGTGGAGGACAGAGCAATTCACAGAACTGAGAAAATATCAGCTTAGAGAGGGAAAGAGAAAAATACCACTGAAAAATACTACTGAAGATATTGACCATGAGGAATAAAGAAGAAAGGACATAAAGACAGTAAGCTTCTGAGAGAGTAGTAGAGGTTGTGGGTGTTCTGTTTTCCAGCTTTTCTAGGGTTTGAGGGTTGCTTTCTTCCCTTGCTCATTTCCAGGAAATAAAGTGTCACAAGAATGAAAGCTTGCATTGATGAATTTTTGCTGTATTAACTTTTTAGTGTTGCTCTGCCTTATGAATATGAAAGCTGAAGAGATAACTGTAATATGCAATGTGATTGATTTTACAATTATTGCAGCAATATAAAGAGATGATCTATTTTCCCACCATCTTTACAAAGGAAGTGTAATAATCTCTACAACTCTCTTCAATAATTACTGAATGTACAATGAGAAGCTGAAATGTCACTATACACTCAAGTCTAGACCTAAGGAAGTTTGCATGGTTAGAAAATTTCCTTGTTGGTCTCCAGGTCATAACGTTCATCCATTGTTCATATTCATGGGTGGTTTTCTATCCTCTGCAAAGTACCTGGATGTTATTTATCTACCTTAAAAAAACATAGGGTAAGCTGATACCACAGCAAACACAGGGCAGGTACCATTTCCATCTATTAACATACATTTTTTTAGTTTTCATGGACTAACCACAGCCTAAGCAAGAAAAAAGTTTTACATGCCATTCAAGCTAAAAGGAAAAGATTCAATTTCAAATCTGGGAGCTTTCTATGCAGGTCAAAAATTAATTCTCTGCTGTTGTCATGTGGATATCATTTGCTCAACCAATCTGATTATTTCAAAGATGCAAAGTTGTCTATATTCTTGAGAGAAAAGACACATTGTTGAAAAGGGCATTTAAGATGTGGAAGCCAAAAACAAGAAAGACAACAGAGAGTTCTAGTAAACAGACCAATCAGACGTACAGCAACAAATCACATAGCCATTCACAGCATTATCTTTTCTAGTGAAAATTCAGTAGCCTATCTATATCGTTGTCTAACTTAATCTGGAATGTACTGTCATGTATCAGATTATAGTGAACTTGTCTAAGGAAAATAGAGTTAGCCAACATAATTTATCTGACCTGGATATTTTTCCTCACCTTGTACACTATAAACTTGTTACCTCAATTTAGCTGGCTACTGTTGGGAAACACTGGCTTATTTTACACCTATTTTACCATGTTAAATGCACTCCCTTGCCTCCACAGAGTTTTACAGTATGTTCATTGGCCCTACAGCACTTCTAATGAAGGAAGGACACAGGAGTCCAAACACTGAGGGTCACTAAATCCTTCCACTTTTTCATCAATTTGAAAGGCACAGCATTATGGCAATACTCCCCTAAATGAGACTGCATACAGTTTTTGCAAAACACCAGCAACACTCTGGTTTCAGGAGGCTAGAAACTATGATTAGAGGACTATATAAGATGCATCTTCAACCCCATGTGGAGATAAATCCTATACGGAAAGCACATGCAGAGAGCTTACCACCACTCCTGGTTACAGATGTCCTCCAGTTCATTCTGACAATATGCTATAGATCTCTGAAGGAGTCCTTCTTCACATACACCATACAAACAATTGATCATATTCACCCATTTAGTAAGGGAGTTGTGAGGATGTACAGTGGAGTATACAAATTTTATGGAAAACATTCATAAACCAAAACAGTTCAGTAGACAGAATAAAGTATAGAAAATATGCCTCCTGCAACACAATTTGATTCCCATTTTTTTTAACCTTTCTACATGCATACTATTTTCCTAAATAGAGGAGAGTGAAGTTTGAAGAGTAAGTTTGTATATTGGTTCTCTGACAAGCAGGTGATTTGATCGGAATACAACAGGACAGATTTCTCTGCTCACTTTCCATCCCACAGCTAAGCCAAGGAAAGACAAGACTTCATCCGTGGTGGGCAATTTCATTCCCCAAAAGAACCCATTCACATTTAGGTCCTCAAATTCCTAGTGTTAACTATCCCTGAAACTAGACAGGCTATTTGGACTGGCAATTTAAGAATACAGATTAAAAAAGAAAATGCAGAACTATCTGTTGGTTGACACAGATGCAAAAGTCCAACTCTGTCCATCCCTGTTGCAAAGGATTGCCATTTTCCTAAAGAGATGGGTAAAATGTATAAATAAAGCACAGAGCTGGGTCTGGCATCCAGGAATCCTCCTTCTGGCTCTAACCACTAGGGTTTCCTCTTGCTTTCTCTCCATGTGGCCTCACAAATCTGATGCCCCTTTGGGCTGGAGATCTCCCAACCCTGTCACCTCAGCTAGCCCAAGAGCTGGAGGTCCAGACACTCTCCTGGCAAGCTGCTATGAACCCCATTTTGATGAGGAGGGCCTTGCAGACAAAATCCTGCACTGCTTCAGTCAATGCTCTAACCACTAAGCCATTACCTAAAGAGGAAGCAAAAATGTTTTTTTTTAAAAAAAAAACAACCATTGCTCAGTTCTTTGGAAGTTATAGGAACCTACCCTCTACAGGCACCTCTGGACTCAAGAGCCCAATAATACCTGCCCATGACTTTGAAAAGGTGCCACAGTGGCAGAGAAAAAGGACTCAGGCATATTCCTGTGCTTAATTTTTCCTATTGCCTAGCTCTGACAAACTCCTACCCTGTGCAAGAGCACCTCCGGGGCATGCACATCGCACAAGGAGCTTACCCCATGTGCTGACCTCCACCTAGGAGCCAGGCGCCTGTGGTGCCAGACCTGCTGCTTCCTACAGCCTTAATACACTGTGTGATGATGTTTTCAGGATATGCCAAGAGAAAACAGAAAAGCTGCTTCAGCTTTAAACTAATTTATTGGGATGATTTCTAATAGATGTTCTTCTGTAAAAGTGCCTTGAGATTAATTTTGCAGAGCAGAAGGAGCTATTAAAACTCCTAAAAATAACTTGTCCATATCTAAAAATATCACACTGTTGAAGTCCGATATCTCAAGCTTTCTAGAGTTGGTAATTAATATAAAGTGCTAATAAAATGACCATCTCCTTTGCAGTGAGTTCAGTGTCACATTTTTAACTCTATAGGACCATGAAGAACTGGCTTTAGTGCTGTTCTTTATCCACATGGGGTAAAGCTGATTCGTGTTGTGCCTGGTGATCAGTGACTTTGGACAACAAAAGCTTCAAAGAGAAAAAACAGTCTTTCAAGCAATGCTTATACAGAAGCTTATAAATGTGGACCCAAGAGTATCCATTGTTCCAGCTTGGGACACTGTTCCTTTATTTTTAATCTTATTTTATATTTTAAATTTTCATACATTAATCTGCACTACGAAATAATGAATATCACACTTTAAAACACTAAAAAAATTGTTGAACAAGCACTGTTGTGCTTTAATGATTTTTAAGTGCTCTAGTTATAATATTCAGCAATGTAAACAATCTTTACATCAAACATTTCTGCAGCCTGCTAAATCACCTTTATTTGGCTTAAAGACACAAGAGCAATGAATGAGATGCCACCCACTATTTCATACTTCAAAAGGTACAATTTAATGAAATAATTTTTTAGGAAATGTACAATTTTCAACAGAAATGTTACTTTTGTTGACAAAAAAACCCCTAAAGAACAGGGTGAATATTATACATATATATACACACACTTATATATGTATGTGTGTGTGCATATATATATGTGTGTGTGTGTGTGTAGAGAGATAGATAGACATATATGAAAGAACTTCTGTGTCTATTTCTGACAACCAGTATTTAATTTTTTTAAATTAAATCCAGCACTGAATTTCCTTATTGTTTAGAACAAAATGAAATGGTAAGAAAGCCAATACCTAGGTAAGCACACTAAAATACATTCCCTTAGGGAAACATTACTGGGACTGAACAACAGTTAGTTTAACTGGAAGCTGTTGCTCAGGTGATACTGGATTTAAATGAATAAAATGAAAGGCCTACAGCTATATTTATACACAGAGTTTCTTTGCTGCATTTCAGTTAAAATTATTAATATTTCTCTGTGTATTATATACTGAAGGCATATCAGAATCATAACTCTTTCTGAGTAAATATGAGAGCATTTAGTAGTATCTTCTTAGAATTTGACCTACTTTCTGCATGACAGCCCCAGATGATATAACCCACCTGCTTTCTTTCTGCATATCCTCATATAAAATGACATACACACAGATTGTAAAAAGGCAAGGATTGAAAATATTTTGCTTGTCCTACTAGTTTTTGATTAGAGGCTTTAAATGCTCTCATTACAACAGGCAAACAACTCATTTTCCATTAAAACTTGAACAACTGCCCTCCCAGCTTGGAAGAAGAACATTTTTGCTGCACAGACCCTGTTTTTAACTTGCACAGTTCTACAGAAGTCAATATGCAATAGTAAAAAGTGAATCGCTTTCTCTTTTGAGGTAGGCAAGCAACACGAACCCATTCTGCTGTGTCTCCTGGCTATACTTTGCCCATCAGCACTTCTGTCAAGTTAGGAAACGTGACCCATGCAAATATGAACACCAGCATAGAAAAGCTGCATATCTACAGCTAAAAACTGCTGTTAAAAGGCCTTCAAAACTACCTCCAAAGACTTATATAGGTGAACACAAGAGCCCAGTTTCAGAGAATTAACTGTACTCTCTCATAAACAGTGTATAGTTACTTCTTGATCTTTTGCCATTCAGTGACACTCATGTTAGATGAACTTGGCTCCCAGCTGAAGAGCTTTCATCTAGCCAGAGCCCCAGTAAGGGCAAAGATCAATAGCTCAAGCATTCAACATTCAGAAATATCGCAATAGAAGAGACCGTATTTCAGAGCTGTATGCCCATGAATATCAGTCTCTCTCAGAGATTAGCTACCTGTATATATGTACTGCATATTGATCAAATCCTGCAGCCTTCATCCACGTAAGCAGTCTGAACTGGGAGTTGGACTAAGTGACTTCCACAAGCAAAAACCGCAAGATTAGTGCCTCATTTTCCTGGACATCCACCCCAGCAGCTTGCGTGGGGGATGATGGCTCAACAGGACTAGGTACGTATGACACGAACCAGACCTCAGGGCTCCTGAACGAGGAGACACGGTGACCCACCAGCACAGCCTCACTCGCTGTGCGGCTGCAGTGGCCGCATGTGCTGCTTTCTCTGCTCTTTCCCCAGCACAGCTGAAAATCAAACTGGGATCCCAGTTGCTTCAAGCTGCTATATTTTACCTTGGGCAGACTTTCCACCAATTTCAACCAAACTTGTAGGCCTTTAATTTGAACTTTTGCCTTGGGTTTTTCAGGTGTTCTGTAATCTATATCAGACTCGGGTCATTCCTGCTAAAAGTCATTGGACAAAGAATAAAGTATACATTCTTTATATTACTGTTACAGGTAAATAGTTTCTCTTCCCCCAAACAGAAATGACAGTCATTCAGGAGATATGCATTAATATTTTTTTCTTAAGCATTTTAGGATAGCTCTGCAACCTTTAACCAAAGCTATGACCACAGATGGTTTTCTTCTCTTTAAAATGAATTAATAGCAGTATAAGAGTAAATGAGTCAGACTTACAAGTCCATAAGCATTATGCTTCAAATCAACTGACAAAAGACAACTTCACAGAACACACATGGAGCTCTGGCTCCATGAACAAACCTGCTAATAAACTGTTGTGCACAATAACTCTGATTTAAATCACATGTGACTTCATTGCCTTCTGCTCTCATATTGAATTTAAACCAAAGAAAAAAATCTAAAATAAAATAATAGACTATGCTTATCCTTGTTAAGTTTCTGAAATTTTGGAAGAATTCGAGAGAAGATGTGGCAAACCTGGTGGTCTACACTCTTAAATACACAACAAAGTTAGACCAGGGATAAATATTTTTCCCAGTGAATCCACACAAAAATGAGGGGAAACTAGAACCTTTCAGGTTACCTTTGATGCACAAGCAATGCAATCTAATAACCACCAACAAAAACAACAAAGCTTTATCGTGAATATACTTCATTAAGCTAAAATGATCAACACTGTGTAAACCTGGTGTATAGATTATTCAGATACAGAGATCATTTTCACAAAGCATGTTGGTCACATACACAATCTACCTCAAATCTGAAGTGTTGGATACTTTCACTATATCAAATTAAATTCCAGGAATTAACAACCCCCAACAACTTCCATATGATTCATGTTTCATTCAACTTCTTTTGTCTCTGAGGTAGCTATTAGAAACCTACTGCCAGTAGTTCATGCTGCTCTTCACTATAAACCCATGAGATGACAGGAGACCTGTATGTTCTTTTGAAATAGCTACACTCATTACCCCAGCACCCTGTCCTCTCTACAGATGGAAAGATGAAATTAAGGAACCAAAACAATCCTGTCAGTGAGGGTTCATGAGCAAAGGGCGTGATGCTGACAGCTTCTGCAAACAGATCAGAAGCATGGGAGAGTTAGTGAACAATTCAGCTAAGAAATGGGAATGCACTTACAATCAGTAAAACTCCAAAACTGTTAAGATACAGAATGCCTTAAAAATCATTCTTCAATAAGTAACAGAAAACAGGTTTTAATTATTCTTAAACAGCAAAATATAAAAAATAGTAAAAGATCAAATATAAATAAAGAAAATAAAGTATGTTTCCCAAAATTAACTGGGAAAATGCATAAGGGACAGATATGTAAGGTTCTTTGCTTTACTAGTCCCCACTGACTTCAGTATGGACAAGAGCTCTCAGTATTTCCCAGGACCCAGTCCTAAATCTAATGTGATAAGAAAAAACTAGAAAAATAAACTGTAGGTAAAACCGTAGGTTGCACTTAGTAGAGTACATGTATGTAGTTCAGATAAGCATTGTGCTACATCCCTTTTCTTTCTCCAGTTTATTTAAAAACGATGCAATGGTAGGGCTAATAAGGGTCTGATCTTGCAACCTGCTGCTTAACACATCTGTACAACACAGCTCAGGAGTAAAGTCAAGCATAAGTGTAAAGGACTGGTTTGAAGGACTGGTTTAGGCCTCTACAAAATAGTCTCTTTCCTTCTCTTGGACTGGAGAAAAAAACAAAATCTTACTTACTTATTAATTAAGTATGTAAAAAAATTACGTAAAAATGATAAATACTAAAAAATCCAGCACAATATTCTTACACAATGAAGTTCACAAAAGTATCATAACACTATAAATTGGTAATTGAACTTCATTGTTGTGGATTCGGCAACATATGCCTCACATGAAAATTATTTTAAAATTATTAATGTAGGGCATCGCATATCTATAAAGTAATTATAAAAAACAGCTACAGCTTGACTTATGCTATGTAAGCCTAAACACATTGGCCACGCTGTAATTACAGCTCCTATTACTAAGCATTTTAATATTTTTCCTCTTCAGACAGTATTTTAATTTAAAGCACCTATTCTGCAGATGACAATTTAAAAGTTGCAACTTCACTGAGATTCCTGTGTGTTTCTTTAAAAACATATATAAAAATGGGCTTATTACCATGGCAGACAACTTTGATCTAATGGATAGAAACAAGGAATTCGTCCATTTACCCTGGATAAATGACATGATTTGGAGCATGTGCTGTCCCATCTACACCTAATGGCAGGAGGGGCCACAGGGCCTCTCAGCCCTGAAGATATTCCTGTCTGTATTATAATATGTTGCATGCACATCCTAGAGAAACCTGCACTATTTTGGTCTGATAGAGTCATAACATTTTAATGTATTAGAAACTGCAAAGAATATAAGAAAACCTTTCATATGTATTCAGAAGAATCCCCAACCTTGCCTAGTTCACTAAACATTTTTCAAGCATGCTATTAAAGCTTTATAGACAGTGTGATATAGGAATAATTATGTGAAGAATTAATTGATCGTGCAGTTAAATTTGATAGCGTTATGGTTCATTAAAATACATGAGACTCCAGCTAACTGGATAATTGCTTTGTATAATAAAAACTATGATTTGTTTTGGGAAAGAGAAAAATACAACTTTGGAATCAGCCAAAAACCCAAAGTCATGCTGCCCCTGCACTGAGTGCCAGGCAAACCTCAGCAGCCTCGCACACTGCTTCCCTCACAAAAAGGCACAAAATTTTCACCATGCTCAGAGCTGGCCAAATTCTGCCACCAGGGAAACTAGGAAAAACTTTAACCAGAGAAACCTTTATCTCTGACTTCAGTGAAAACATTTGTAGTGTATGGGAGCTCGTCCCTTCAGCCTAGCATGAAAGATATAACATGACCCATATTCTCTGCTTTCAGCTACGAGGCTGAGACAAGCTGGGGTGTATTGATTCTTAATTGCCATTTCTTCCTCTTCTTTTGAATCGTCCATGATAATGCAAGGGAATAGGAAAAGTAGAAATCCCTTGAGCAAAATAAGTACTTCCAAAACAAAACTATTACATTTGTCAAGGACACTTAGCAATGGCTCATTTTGTCTATAACATTCCCCATTACCCTTTACATAGGCAAAGCTTTTGAGCCTTACCAATTAAGATTACAACAACAACAGCATACTAAAGGGTTTGCATTCAAAAGAAGTGATTTTATCCTAACCACTTAAACACGGGTGTAAAACAAATAGTTACACAAATTAGGCCTTCAAATAGTACTGGAGAAGGAAAAGAATAAGCAAATATTCTGCATACGTTAACAAATAGCCTATTTCTCTACCTAGAAGAATGAGTATACGCTCCACATTATCAATTTAAGAGAACATACCTACAACACTAATGTAATTTTTTGAGATGCAATGTCAAAAAACAATGCTAAAGAGGGTCCATATGATAGCTGATTCAGAGCACATTTTTTAAATGGTCAGCTTTTGAGAAGAATGCTCCCTTGATCCATCTAGAGTTTTCTATACAGCCAACCTGAGCACAGACCTCTTTCATTGCGAGACTGTGAGTCATATGGTCCAACGATATATGCATTAACATGAGCGCATCAACACCAGTGCGCAGAAATGACTCTGCTAATGAAAGCTAACACAGGCAAAAGGCAGGATGCTTCTGAAAAGGATGCTGGTAGCAGGACTCTCAGGTCCCCTCTTAAGGGTGATATTTTCCACTTGATGATGCCAATTTCTTCTGAAATTGGACCTGCTCTGACTTTTCTCCCAGAGGAAAAAGAACTCGCATCAAAATTTGCTCATACTTTGGGGCATGATAAACAACTGAAAAAGTTATTTTAAGAGAAATCCTGTGAGATCTGCAGAAGTCAGTATGGACAAGGGCATTAAGTTACCGCCAGTGTCACAATGGAGAGGAAGACAATAGCAATAGACAAATACAAAAAGTCATCTCCATGTGAACAAAGCGTGTGTCTAATTTGAAACACCTTCCTATCTTACTAACGCACAGTCAAGGAATCTGAAGACAACGCAGTGTTGATAGAAACTGTCATTACAGATAGCTACGAAACAACAATGAGTTTTAATCCTCAAAAACGAGGCAAATGTTGTAGGGAAGAATCAGCACGTGAAAGATCAAGGGAGGTAAGCAAGTGCAATGACAGCTTGCAGAGGCAGAGCAAAGCAATATTGTGTTGCCACTGTGTACTTAATGAATGGATTTGTTTCCTTGCCACACACACAACGCCTCACTTACGTTAGCAGAGCAAGTAGAGGCCGATGAGGCCTCTGTGAGCAGAGGGAAGGACTCTCCCCAGGAACCAGTATTTGTTACTTTTTATCCTGGAAAGCAGACTTATGTTATCTATTCATTTTCCTACACTAATTTGAGTGTTACAACTCTGCTGCTGCAGCCATGAGGGTTTAAGGCTACAAAACACAAAGCTCACAGTGAGAGGAAGCATACTTTATTACACCCCCTAATAGAGCTGAAGAAAAAAAATGAGTGTGCTTAAGAACGGACTTCCTTTTCTCCAAATGGTCTATTAAAAAATATTATCCCTTTCACTTTAAAAAAAAAGGGTGTCTGTACACAGGTGACGTCTGATCATCCTCCCTGAATAACTTTCAAACAATTGGACAATTTCAGCCAAGTTGGAATCTTTATCATATTAAGTTTTGACTAGTAGCTGTGTAGAGAAAGAGGCCTTATCAGTGCCCCACTAAGAGAGAGGTGGCAGTACTAGCACAACTGCTATTAGACCTCAGAGATTCCAAACAGAGGCGACACTGCAAAAGTTCCAGCCACAGAAAAGGCTTTGCATGGTTTTGGATGCCAGACCTGTCTAATAATGGGAACAAAGCCACAGGAAACCTGTCTTTATTAGGTATAATATTCATCGCTCTCCCTGTTTACTGCCAGAAAGGCAACGACAGTAACTTAGCTGCAAAGCAGGAGCGGAAGTTCTCAAATACATCCCAGGATGGCAAGGGAACACCACAAGCAAACAAGGAGAAAAACTTCCAGGTTTGGTTGTGTTGCATGTTCTTTGCATGTGTTGTCTCTGTTGGCATTTTTACCCAGGTACCTTTATACATGTTTTAAAAAACAATATACTTTCCCCTTTGTATTGTTCCTCTAAGAGTAGGTGTTGGGTTGCTGCTGTTCTACCATACATTGAGGCCTTTCTCACTGCATCTTCCCAGCATCATTCCCACTACTGTTTTTTTTATTTTATCTGGAGAACAGATTCCTTTCTTTCAGCCATTTTAACAGCCTTGTTTTTTAAGGTTTGAGAAGGCAGATAGTAGAGCTGGTAAAAAACAGGATGAACTCTTCATGAAAAAAAAACAAAACAAAAATTCCGAATAGTTCTGGCATAGAAATATGAAAGCTTGACAGAAAAAAACTTCAAATGTCAAACCTTTCTATTTCTACTGAAAAAAGTCTAAAAGCTATGGAAGTCCCTTTAACACCCAGTTTCTAACTAAATCCTTGGGGCTGAGTGTATATTACAAATATTTGGGCTGACGAAGACGACAACGACAGGCAATTGTTACCATGCCTTTTATGGCTTTTTAACAACTGAAGCCCAAGGTTATGGTTAATTATCACTACAGAGAAGTGGAGGTTAGAGACAAGAGTAAGCTGAGCCATCATTCAGTCGACACCCATTGACATGGGCTATTTACAATTACAGTCCTCTCCAGTCTTCTGTCTCACTGACAAGGCCTGCAAGTTAAAACAGTAACACACTCACAGCTAATAATTAACCTTCTCTGAATGAACAGTTGACTTTTTCCAGGAGCTATAAATTCTCTTTCCTACTACAAACAGAAAGACTAGTGAATTTGAGCTGGAAAAGACTCATTCTGAATGGGCTGGAGAAAATCCCATTTCAAGGCATACTTAATTATCAACGACTGAGAGAAAAGATTTTCTGCTTCCTCAAACAGAAAAGACAAGAGCTGTATAAATCAGAATTCAAAATATATATTCTATAGTAAACTGACCCAAACATTTAGTGAAATGTTTTTCTTCCAGCTTTTCTTTATTTTCTCTAGCATATTTCCAGAGTCACTGAGATTCAGCAAAAATACTAACACTTTTTCCTACCCTACCAAGTCAGTCCTACCTGCCATGATCAGCAACTAGATTCAACACACTTCTACAGCTTTATTTCTGCTTTAATGCAGAATCAAAACACATTATTCCTGGCCCAAATTGGGCCACTGCTATGATGTTGGTGCATTGTTGCCTTTGCATTATATACAGCTGAACAGGGGTCACTATTGAGTATAACTATTACTGCTATTTTTAAAAATGTTGGTGAGGTCATTTAATATACTGCTAAAAGCATTTAGATACTTTTGTGGGAGGGCTTTGTTAAAATTTACAAAGACCAGAATATTTTCAGAAAGGATCTAATTATGGCTTGGAGACCCTAGATAAGTGACTTAATTTTCCAAAATATCAGCACCTGCTACCAATATTTAAATCACTGAGAACAGCTGAATCCTCAACACTTGGACAACTTGTTTAGGAAACATAACTTTACCTTCTAATTTTCAAGACATATCATCTGTCCATTGTTTCCAAACTTCTTACGGGGCCAATCTAAATTTTTATTTGTCTGGAAAAGAACTATCTCAAATACACTACTCTTTCAGGTGTATTAATAAGTATGTTAGCTACGCATCACATAATTATTAAGCCTGTTTCTGAGGAATGTTTTGTCATAGTATATCCACAGTATAAACAGCTCATAACTTTATTCTGGCATATATGTCTCTTAAAACTCAATAACCTACTAGAAAGTGAATTGATTCAATATGCTGTAAGAAAAAATATCTCATCATATTAAATTTAAGTGAAATGCAGCCCAAAGTGTAATTACTAAGTTTAATAGTTAAAGTCATTGATTTTAATGGCAATATACTTTATTAATAATTACAAACAAGCTCACTAGCTGCAATTTTACACTTGCTACAATACAAGCCAATAATCTGTTCCTTCTAACAACTTTATTGAAAATATATGGCAAGTTTGATAACAGAGAGAATAGAAATTTCCGTCTCAGAGTTAGTATTTCTTACACGGTCATTAAATCGATACATACTCCTTGAGTTCCAAAGTAGTAATTCATAGCCTTCCCTTTTAAGGATGGGCTTTTTAGCAAAAGTTGGTTTTACACTATGCACACACACATATGTAACTAGGCAGAGCCAGACGCTCTGCAAAGGGGGTACAGCACTGCAGAGCTCCAGACTGAAAGTGATGTTAATGGAGAGGCCACTGCTGTTTCCACTCTGCCTCCTCATCTCTTCCCTCCAGTAAATGTCTCCAGGAACTCACACAACTCCCCAAGTGTCACACAATGTGCATAAGACTTGCACAAGCAGCAGCAGGAGCCAGGCAAGGCTAAATCTCAGACTGAGATTTCCCTGCTCCGTTTGCCCCTTCAAAACCCTGTGTTGGACAACATATCATGACACTGCATGAAAGAAGTGTTCCAGTACACCATTGCTCAAATGATGCAATGAATGCTGTCATATAACAAAATCTCTGACTCTAGGAGTTGAACTGCCGGTTGCTTAAATCATATGTTGCCTGAAGCAAGGAGAAGAGAACAAGAATTATATCTTTTTCCTTTCAATCCACTCTCTGACAGCCCACCAGCACTTGTGACCACTAGAGGATGAGTAAAAATGCTTTCATCATCCATTTGCCTTCTGAGGCATCCATCTCAGATCAGCGTTCAGAAAGAAAACACAGGTGGATTTCTATAGTGAATGTATCACTCCAGTGGCTGAAGGCAGCAGCAAAGAAAGGCCCTTTGATAAATGAATACAAAATAATGATTGAATTAAAATATTGACTTCATTAGATACATACACCCAAGAATTAACGGCCTGAATGAGCTACTGTACTAATAGACCCGGAGAATGAAGTGTCCTCTCTAATCAGAGAAGGGACACAATGTGAATAACATCCATTCCTCTGGTGAATTAGAAGGTAAGCTCGATTACCATGCCCAAGCTGCTCCTGGATTTCTCAGGAGACATTTAGCTTAATTAATCCAAGCAGAAAGATAGCTACTATTTCCTACAGAAATACAAACAGAAAAGTGCATGACGAGAAATGTCTGAAGCTTATAATTCTATACAAATACAGGGAAATGGCAGGAAGGTGACCATTTCAAGGCAAACAGCGAATTTAGCAGCCATCACTAGTAAAAGCATCAAGGTTTCAAATTTGAAATGAGTCACTGAGTCAAGTCCTTTGCTATCGGAGACAGTTATATCATATCCTCACTTTTATGATCAGACCAATATGCATCGTGGGCTCAAGGGAATGCTTTTGCCTCACACTAATCCTATCAGAGCACTGTTGCAGAACATCACTGAAGTTGTCTGATTTTCTATCTAATTTTATTCATGATCAATTTATATGCACTGTTCTTGTACCAAGGAAAGGGAAGATTGTTCACAACAGGAATGGTTAAGCACTACAACAGTTGGGGAATCTTCATCTTTGGAGACTTCCAAAGCTCAACCACCTGGGATCCTGAGCCACCTGGTCTAACTCTGAAGTTAGCCCTGCATGCAGCAGGAGGTTGGACTAGCTGATCCCTGGAGGTCCCTTCCAACCTGAATTACTCTTTGATTACATGATTGTCCTTTTTTTTCAGAACTGACAGCTTTTTGACAGTAGTCTGCTGCTGTACAATAGAGAATCATACCTCTGCTATAAACTCTGTACTACAGTTAATAGTAAAAACTTACCAACTAGTTAATCATGTAAGTTCTTGTTTTCATAGAACATTTTACAGAACAGTTTTGTCCCTGGTAATTACATACTGCCCAGTGTTTCCAGAAGTGCTAGTGTGCGTGTGTGTGTACGCATGCATATGATTCCTCATGGGAAGACTCCAACAGCTGAACACTCCCAGAATCAAAACATACTGAGAGCTAAATTATAGAGATTATTAAACCTAAATCACTGTTCTAACAATTCAACAAACAATCTTAAAAAATGAAGGAAAATAAAATGATTGTTAACTCAAGACAAGAAAAAAATGCAAATAACATTACCTTAGATTAACCCACTTCACATGAGGGATTTAAGCATTTCATTTGGAACTTTACAACAACAAGACTGTTAGCGCATAAACTTTACAAGATTCGATTCACGTCTATCACGGGCACAAGCAAACACTGACGAGCCTTGGAAGAGAAGTCACCACTCCCCTGAGCACGTTCCCTTGCCTCTCTCCCGAAAACCCACAAGACGGGATCACTCAAGGAAGCGGAGTGGAAGACATGAGGCCCCAGGAGGAACCATCTCAGCCAAGAGGGAGCATGGGCAGAACTCAGGACCCTAAGCACATGATACAGGCGTGATGATAAATATGGAATAAAGAGATGGGGCACTTGAGGGAAACCCCACGCTGCATTGATCAGGCCAAGTTCTTTCAATAATTTAATTGCCATGTACTGCATTTCTGAGAGGAAATTTACCACGTGGCTAAAACACTGATTATTTTGAGAGGCCATGTCTCCCGATCCTGTAATGTCCAAATTTCAATATAATCAGATCAGAACTTCTGTGCAGGCTCACCTCAAAGACATATTACGGTCAGACTAGCCCAGCTTCACTACAACTAGACAACTAAGCATATAAGCTCTAGGTCAAAATACAGTGTAAAGTGCAACATCTCACCTCTCCTCCCTCCCTTTTCCAGAATCAGTGCTTACGGCCCAGCCAAACTACACATTTGGCTGGGCGTGAATAGCCTAGCCATCAGTCCTAAAATAAATCTGTTGGCTCATTTTACCAGTTTATCTCTGAACATTTTAGCCTAGCATGAACTGTTTTTCTGGATCTTAAGACAAAGAAGCCTGCAGATGCAATAAAACAGTCGGCCAACCAGTTTTAACATGGCATCACTAATTATCAAAACTTCATTGCAACTATTGTATGGGATAATTGCATGTCTCAGCTAGAGCACTTATTAAAGATATACCAGCACTGAAGATAATTAAAAATTATGCTTCAGAGAAAGGATGCTTTTAATAATTCAGATCAACAAAATAAATATTCAAATACCATATCTAAAGGCCTAATTGCATTGTTTTAAAAATAATCACAATGATTTCATGGAAAGCAAGAGGGTTTAAAAAAATATATATATATGATCCATTAGAGCCAGTCTTGATTGCTTAATGTAAATGAGCACATCATTATGGCTATATTATTGAACAGAATTTTTTTTTTAAAGACCAACATATTTGCGTAAATAATGAAAACAATTGGATGAAAAGGATTTATACTTACTATATCCTCATTGTTAGATCATGAGAAGCACTTTAAATTATCTGGATGCTAATTTTGTCAAATGGAGGTGGGGGGATACTAGTAAATCTGCCTGTTATCGGTGATGACAGTTCAGAACAAGAAGTTGCTTTTAGGCCAAGTGACTTTGAGGCAGGACTGCTCTCAATCTAGTTTTTACCCAAACAGCCTGTGAACTGTGAGTCATTTACTGTTTGGGTTGGTCTGCAACATCAAGAATTGGGCAAAACAGAAATCCTAGAAGATGGTCCAATGATGGGAGTGAGCATTTTTCATTCTGATGGAGCAAAGAGTCAGGCACATGGTGCTCTAGAAAATGCCAGAAACTTTTTAAAAAGTTGAACACAAGAGGAAGCACTGAGAGCAAACTATGTCAGCAAAGCAATAGGAAAAGTACCTCTCTGGGCACAGATATCTAATGTGACTGTGTGCCAGAGGAAATCCTCTCTTAATCCCCATGTTTGTCATGGTTCTTAAGGACTGACCCTGCTGAACGAATTTAAAAACTAGGACAGATAAACTGCCTGCTTTTCCTACCACATGGTTCCCTTAAGGACATCATCACACAGGGAAAATTATTGTGGACTATCCACTTTTGGTATATACATAAGCACTCTGTCTCCTTTACAAGACTATCCCTAGTAAATATGTATTCTCTATCTTTTATTCTGGAAAAGCTTCAATACAATGAAAAATTTATATGCGAAATCTTTGCTTCCCTTTTCCCTCCACAATCTTGCTCCTCAGCCTCTTTCAAATGTAATGCATGAAACTGAAACCACTTCCAGCTCGCTTCTCACCTTCACCGTCAGTAGCACATATCAAACCGTTCCAGATTGCTCTGGAGTACCTTGGGGTAGAGCAATTAGAAATGTGGAAAGTTACCCTCTCTAGAGCACAAGTAAGGATTAGATTCAGTAAACCCAACTGCTGGCTCTTATAAAGTCACATGTGCTAATTTTGTTATGCCCATCTTGCTTGTTAAAGGCAGGCTCACTGTAATACCGTTTGCTTTGCCCATGCCTCCTTCAGTCTGGTGCGCCAGCCAGGCAAGGGATTATTCTACCGTAGCTTATGCACAGATAATTGCCTTGCTGGCATCTCTCTGTTTGCTTTTGGCCAAACGACATCTGATGGCGGGCCAAGCAAATGGCTCCAGGGTCTTCCCACACTGCCCAGGCCACATGCTGCAGCAAACAAATACGTTAAATGTGGTTGGAATTTTCTTTCAAACTCAATTTATGAATTCAAATATTTGCTGCGTGGGACTGATTAATCAACTGACTGAACAACAGATGCAAAAACAGACTTGGACAGTGACCATGTAATTCTTGGTTCCTTAGGAAAACAGGTTAATATGTCTGTTTACACTAAAATACTTGGTCCCATTTAGGATTCTTGCTCACCCTTTTCTACAGCCCTCCCACAACACTTGTAAGTATGGGAGACCTGGGGTGGAAGGTGGGGAGGAGAGCAGGAGGATATCAGTGTTGACTGAAAATGACAATAGAAGGATACGTATATCTTCTTTTGAAACTTTACTTTGGGAATGAATCTGCTGAAACCAACTATGGGGGCATTTACTTTTTTTTTTTTTTTTGGAAGGACTCCCTGAAAACTTCCGGAAAAAAAGCTTTATTTCTTCTAGGCGAGTTATCCACATTTAAAAAATCCCAGAAAACAAAACAAAAGATGATCTTATTGTCAGAAAGGGACCAGGATTTTGAGTGCCTCCATTATTTGCAGGGTTTATCATTAAAGTAGTTGGGCACTGAAAGGACAGGGTGCCTTACCATCTAATGGCGAGGTCCCTTTAAGCTGTCTGAAGACATGTGGCACAAAACCTGAGGCTATTCACTTCTAGAAGAAGAAGAATTACTCTTCAGCTGGGCCAGAAAATTCCTACTCAATTTAATCACTGCTGTAGCATTGAGACAACATTTCTGCAATGTAGCATTCTCATTAATAGAGCCGCTAAAGGGCATGCTTACAGCACCCAAAGAAAATGCATTTCACTGTGATTCTTCCTATCACTTTATCTGGTGCAATTTCCAAATACCTCTAGGCTAGTTAATTAAAAGTAATATTTCAGTGGAGACATACAATATATCTGCATTTGCCAGAGCAAGCAAGGCAAGTTATTCCTACACGAAGGAAAGGAGCAAATTCCTGCCTCAGAGATATATCTGTTCCAAATTGTCGTGCGTGCTGCTATGGCCTTCTTAGGTTTCAGTTAAGGGCTAAACAAAGCTACTATGTGGGAAGCCATGGAGAGTGAGATTTTACATTTATACACAGAGAACAGGTACAATAAGAGCAGAAAGAATTAAAACTGACCTGCATGCAGCTAGAATGCCATATACAAATAAAGGACTGTCTCTGGAAGTAAATTTGAGGTCCATTCTCTAAGATCACTTACTGAATTGTCAATTCATAGCACATAGTAAGACTAATTGGAGAAGAGAGAAAATCTTTACCTAAGAGCTCAATAAAGGTTTACTTTTGGTTGCAAATCAATAAGCAAATCATCATAACCATCAGCATTTGAACATTCCTGCTAAGACTATTATTTGGTTGCTGTATTTTTTTTTCCATTTTCAGCATTATGCTTTTAAAAAGAAAATCTCTTATAGGATAAATACTTTATAGTAGGCAAATCTACTATCTTGAATTTCTAGTAGAGCAGGAGAAGGAATGCAAAACTCAGGGTTAACTTCCATCAAAGCTCTATAGATTTTAACATTTGCCTGAAGTCTGAACAGATCCCTTTTAATGCAGATTAAGGCTTTCGTCAATTATCACTCATCTCCACGCTGATTGGTTTCCTATGGAACAGAAACTGGCAATACTAAAACCCCATGGGGAAAAGCTATCCTCACATTATTTCTGACCCAGTCGAAAGCAGGATGTAGTAGAAGTCACATCAGAAAGCCTACATATTCTTACAGATATTGAAATGAAAGATGTCAGGCTAAGGATTGGATAAAGAAATTGAGCCAAAACAAAGCCAAAAATCTCACTCATTCTTTCCGTTCCTTCAATATGCAATAACTACTTTCTATGCTAACTCAGTATGTATCTTCTAATAATAAGTGGAAATTAGGCCCTAAAATCAAAGGAATTGACTCATAACTTTTTTAATGTTTAGGATAGTTTTATGCAAACTCCTCCTCACAAAAAAGAAATGATAGAAAAAATATTTCATTTCAGCTTCAGCTCTACCACTTGTTCACAGAATGAGGCAGGGCTATGACAAAAATATTTCAAGTTCTTGTCAGCATGTAATTGAAAATAATAAGGAACACATACAGGAAGGTAAAAAATAAAATTGCATGGGGAAATATAGCTGGCATTCCTAGCTTCTGAGTGTTTGGCTTTGCAAATATACTTTCAACAGTATTGTTCTATGCATTTTCTTAGGGTTTTTTTAACCTTAAAAGAAAAGGTGAAAACAAACTCTCCTCTGGACAACACTTTTTTCTCTCCCTACCTTCCAGAATAATTTGGATAACTCAAGCCTACATGCTTCCTTGGAGAAGCATGAAAGGAAGATGGAGCCAAATGCTGAATCTGACATATGCTGATGAGGTTAAGTACCAAGCCTCCTTTTATTCCCCTAACCTGTATTCTCTATCGTCAAAATCTAAGAGGATCCTAATTCCATTTCTGCAATGTCCAGGGCATCTACTTCTCAGACGAAGTTGTGGGTCCTCATATTATTCCAGCATTTTTTCTTGAAGAACACAAGTGAGAGAGAAGTAGAATACATTATTTTTTCCCACCACAGAAGCAGGCCAGAATTTTCTGTGACATAGAAGAGGTCATTTCTGGAGCTAAGGAACAATCTATAGTTGATAAAGCTTTTCCACAAACCAGAAAAGCATTAGCATTTCCTAGAAATAAAAAATAAGATTGTTTCATAACACAAAATGTTTGATAACTTTCAAGTGCAGAGATCTAAACTAGGTCTATATTGAATATATAACCAGAAACATTCTCACGCTGGAATGATCCCTCGGTATGAAAGCTTTGGGATTCACTGACAAATTCCCTTGCCTCCTATATGGACTTTTGACACAAACGCTACTGATACAACATTCTCAGGGAGACCCACAAAATCACATTAAAATAGGCCTGGTTCTCTTCTTTCTGTCACCAGCTTTATTTGTGTCATTTTACTGACTGCCATGAAGTTATTCCCACTTCATTTAGGAATGAGAGATGACTACGTAGTACAGTGAACTACTCCCAAGGTGTCTGGACATGGTTATAAAGTTTTTTTAGTTATTTAACAGAAAGAAGCATCTTCTGTGTAGAGTGCTTCATGAACTCTATAGCTAAAATGCTATAAAAGGAGAAAGATTTTGCAAATCGTGTTGCAGTTATTAGTATAAACTATGGTGTTATATTCAGCATTCACCTTTTTATGGCTATTTCTGTACCTTTTATTGTGAATGTAATAACAAAATTTTATGTACTGCCATGAGCTGTTGTATCACTCCTCTAGCTTGGTGTATGTTTTTAAATGTTTACTATAAAGCAAAGAGAAAGAGCAAAAGGGTCCATTTAACAGTATTATGGAAATTTGTACTTCTGAACACCCTGGCTTTTGTGGCAACAGAGGGACTGCCACAATGAATTTAAGCTGTGATCCATCATCCTTGGCTGTAGCTAGATGCTTCACAGCCAACACAAGTAGTTCTTAAGTCTTATACACACACAGGTGTCATGCTGTAATTTCACTGATATTGGCAAAAAACAGACCCCTCCACTCATGCAAGTGCAGTATGCTAGTACTCATAGCACTGTTGTTTATTTCTATCTACAGAAGGAGAATAAGCTATCTGGGATAAGGATTTTTAAGACTGATGTTAATTACTTCCATCCTATCAAAACAGTTATACTGCCACAAACTTCATGTGCAGTCAATGCCTTCATTGACCATTACAGAATAAATTGCTTGTAAGAGAAGCTGCTTCTTAACTCCCTTCACTGAGAGTTTGTCTTACGTTCCAAAGATCAATGGTGTATGTCTTCTGCATCTTTAATCCTCTCTAATACAACTGTGGATATTTTCAGTATTCACGTAAGTGGATAATCCTTTTTTTGGTTCCCATCAAGCTTATGGCTTCTTGATTTCTTAACCTCACTATAGCGTTAACAATCAGTTTTTACATACTATTAACAACTAACCATTACCCACAGTGGATTCACAATATATTTTGATTTTGATAAAAAAGCTTTAATTACAATTCTAACTAATAAGAGGTTCCCTTTATTTTATGAACACATAGGAAATTCAGAGCATGTGGATTTCAGTGTGGATCTCTGAACACTGCACCTTTCCAGATAGGTTTCATCACTTCCACGCACCTTGCCTCTCACTTCTTTGCCTTCTGAAGTATCTCAAGCTTGTGCTCTTCAGCATCACAAAAAAAAGCTAGATGCAGAATCCTCTATTTCCCACAGAGATGCCACAGGCTAGTCAGCTCCCTAGGTTTTTCGTAGATAAATACAGCTTTAAAACTCACAAAGCATTTCCAAATACTAAGCTTAAAACACTCTCAACGTAATCTTAGAATCGCCTCACCCCTGACAAAGCTAAGGAATGAGCAAGTTCAAGATGTGCTTCAGCTCTAAAAGGAACTGTATAAAAATCTTTTTCTTTCTTCTCTCTGAACCATCCGCAAGATACTTCCTGCCTTCACAGTTCTAGGGTGTGACTAACAGCAACACGTGCATTGACTTTAGCCAGGACAGAATGTAACCCGTTGCTTTTCATCTACACACACAACTGCTGTTTTCAGTCCTGTAATTCCTACAGAATTAAAACAGGGAAACATCACAGAATCTTTCTCTCCTCTGATATCTTGATATCTCTGATATCTTTGATATAACTGACAGAAGAATAACCACTGATATTTACAGTCATTACCTCTATACAAAAATCTTCACAAACAGTGTGGCTGTAGCGGTATGAACAAGGGTTTATATCGGCCTGCAAAAGCTTAACTACTAGCAACAACTCAGAACCTGCTTTAATTTCAGAGCCAAGGATGACTTTCCAGGATTGACAGATAAACTACCTTTTCTATTTGACTGAACGTAAATCTTTGAGTCAACTCTGACATTTGACAGCACTGTTTTTAGAGGTATTTCCCAGAGAAAAGCAACTTGCCTAAGGTCATCTAGCAAATTAATGGCAAAACTGATGTCAAGCTCTGGATATTCCCTCTCCTAGTCTCCTATCTTAAAACCTCCATTGTCACTATGATATTTCAAAAACCAATCTGCCACAAATCGATTTTGATTTTTCAAAATGAAGAAAGGCTCCCTTATAATGAAGTGAACGCTCACTAATTGACTTCCTGACCAGATTGTCAGAGACTGTTTGGACAAACAAGAACACGAATTCCTAACAGATTTGATTAAATTAGTAACTACAGCAAGCTTTTGCTAATAACTAGGTTTAATAGACCACTTTATTTAATATCTTATTTGCACAGCCTAATGAAACAACCATTAAAGTACTCTCCAATCCCATCAACACCACTGCCAGCAGAGATGAAAACATGATAACTTCAAGGTCCCAAAGAAGTAAGGAAAAATTCTCACAGGCAGGAAGAAGACGGAAAGGAGAAGGGGATAGAGGAGGTGTTTGTAATTATCCAGTGGGCCATATTCCTCCTACCTAATTTTAGGCACCTTACTGAATCTCCTGAATGGACAGCCTGGTTACTTTAACTCTTCCTCTATGATCGGAGGAGAAATATTTTAAGCCTAAGTGGCATTTCATCTAGCTGGATGAAGAAGAACAGGACGAAGAAGCCGCCTCTCCCAGTGACTCCCTTCATTAGCTATCAAGGCAGCCTTGACTCTTTGCCACTGGGCAGACAATAAAACTCAGAGAACAGCTATACTGATATTGCTGTTGTGATTATCATGATGTAGGGAGATGTCTGCACAACCTGGCTCTGGCACCAGTATCACTTTAACCACTGCAAGAGAGAGTTCATCTGTCAAAACTAACCCACTATAAAACCCACCCAAGTACTTGTTCAGTTTCTTTGGGTTACAAGCCTGGTGAGAGATGGTTCAAATATCTCTCTAGTGCATTAAAATCAAACCAGCCAGTTCCGTGTGAACATATTCAGAAGTCTGAATACAGCAACTCCTGTTGTTATGAAGATTTAATGAAGTGATATTGTGAAACCATGGAAGCTTCACAGAAGCTAGGGATAGGACTTAAATATTTGAGCTTGCCAATTTGACCCTAAGTAGCTTGAAGGATTTTTTGTTCATGAAAACATTTAAGTTTCACTGACACAGCTTTTTAAAAACAAACATTTAATGTCATTCTTGGTCTCATATACACATTTGAGAGAACTACCAATCCAATATAGTATCATATGTTTAAGTACAGGTTATATAATGCAAAATGTTATTTAACTTCTGCTTAGTGTTATTTGAGAAAAAAAGTACATTGTTTCTGCTGCTTAATAAAGCCAAATCAAAGGGCATTAATTTTTCAGCCCTTTCTACAATGAGGATAAGGAATATCATGCCAGCCAACTCATGGCTCAGTTACTGTGAACCTACACATTACCAATAAATGGCTGAGAAGACCAAGATCCTTTTGACTATCAGGGCAAAGAATAAACATGTAAGGAAAGACTGCATTGTATATATTCATATATCCTTGCATTTTATGGTTATGTATTCTTAAAAAGAATGCTTATATATTCTTGCTCTTCTTCTCTCTCTCTGTCTCTAAATATATATTAGTTATGGATATGTCAGATGAGGAATAAGATAGGCAATACTATCATAATTTTTCATCCGGCACCTGTTAGACAACTCTGACAGCCTGAACAGTACACCAGCCTAAATGTCAGCAGTTCATGCCCTGGCTTAACCAGTCTATAAAGAAAAAGCTTCTCTTCTAGGCTCTGAGCAGCTCACAGGATTAGATGTGCTTTATGTTTTTAACAAGTTGCTTTCCAGATGTTAAATGGCTCTAAGGATTAGATGTATTTTATTAAAACCAGCATGTCCCAGCTTTGAGCTGGAGTTATCCACAACATGAAACACTGTTTATTCCACAAATCATGAGAGAACGGAAGGACAACATTGAAATCACCAGATTAAGACAAGTGTGAGCACAGATTTAACTAACAGTTGTTTTGTTTTCTCTAAATTGCATAAAAATTTCTTTCTTAGAGAGATACCCTTTCAAAGTTTTCCATTCCTCTCAAAGTTTTGGACAAAATCAACAATTCATTTTTAAAAAGAACAGGTGGAAAAGATCTTCATATTCATTGTCGTTAGAAGTGGTATATCTCTATGTCAAGCCAATAGCTTAGTACTTTTGATAATGTGATAAAGCAAACTTACCACTAACTAACTCAATTGCTTCTTCTTGCAATTCTTTTGGTTGATGAATGGTTCCTTTCTCCATCCAAGGCTGTTCATAGTGTGTGCGCATAGGTGTGAGTACATGAGGCAGGCCATTGACCTCAGTGAAATGGTGCCCATGAGTCAATCTTCCACAGAGTGGAGAATATGCAAGTGACTTTCCCGGGTCAAGAAGCAGGCCCCAGGTTAAAAACAGCCCCAGAAATAAATCTTATAGCTTTTGCCAGGGCATTTTTAGCAAAGAATCTTTCATTCAGAAATATGTTAATGAAAAGACAAGTAAAAAACTATTAAGTTCTTGTATTCCAAAAGAACTCTCTGCACCTCTCTAGGCAGGGGACATGACAGAAAAATACAGTATAAAGGTCATTTTAAACATCTCATAAATACAGAATGGGGATCCTAGTCCTCTTCTCCTAATAACACCAGACTTTATTGGCATGACTAAGGAATTAGCTGGCTCAGGGTGACATTCTAACTCTTTGCACGTATGTTTGAGGGGTGGGTTAATAAAAAAAAAAGATGTTTGAGCAGAATTTGAGTGATAATCTAGCCTGTGACAGCATCAGCTACCATATACAAGGGTAAATCCACTCACGATATCTACCTCTTTCTATGTACTCCAGTAACATATGCTTTTTCCAGAGTTACTGGACATAAATTTCACATCAAGTAAACAGTAGGCTTTATGTGGCTCAAACTCTAATCCCCAGTGACAAGGCAGTCATAACACAAAGAGCATCATTACTGTTACCAAGTTCATTAGCTCTCAGTTAAAAGGCTATGAAGAAAGAATTAGCTCCACTGTGATATTGAACACTGACTCTGTTTGATACCATGATGCTATCTTCACTTCAAGAAAGATTTACTATACAGAGATGACTGGCCTGAGATCTGAAACCACATCATTAGCAACCTGAGGGTTCTTTGCCTTGAACTGCATGAGCTGTGTAGAGTAAAGCAGCTCAGTTACCAAGAGTTGAAACATGACCAGTACTTGTAGCTCCAGTTAGATGATGGTCCATGGACAAGTTAGAATGAATTCTCTTGGCTGGCACATTAGAGGATGAGACCTGATAGGGTCAACCTACCAACACACAGGGAACAATAAGGCCTGTCTAAAATCTAAGAAAAAGCACTCAAAGAGGAAGAGTAGGTTTTGAGTCTTGGGCATTTGGAAATATCTTCATGATCCCCGCTTTTATTTTCAGAAATATAACACATTCCATGATCTTTATCCTTCTCTAAGGGAAATCAGAACAAACCAACCTAACAGAGAAACAGATCATCAGCAACAGATATTTAAGAATTAATTATGCAGATACTCAAGAACTGATTACAAAAGGTGTAACTAATGTGTTTGATAAGCAACTGATTGCAGCTCATAAATCTCTCCCCTTGTACACTTAGATGCAGAGCTAGTGTGATTTGTGATGTTCTCCACACTGTGTTCTACAACCCCTCACTATTTTCACAGTCTCAGCTGTATAATGTGTGTGCTCTTCTAGAGCTGCTACTAGTAACACATCTGTATCATTGATTATGTCAATAAAAAAGATGTTAGGTTTGGAACTGCATTTGAAAATTCAAGGCTTCCTCCCTGAATTCTTTTGATCACCTTACATCCCCAGGTAACACTGGTGGTGGAGAGACATAGCTAATTTGTAACACCATGTGAATGTTACGTGGCAGAAAGAAATTCACTGCTGGAAGTGTCTCTGACGGTCACTATAGGTCTCAAGATCCCAATGTTGTCATCTAATTCTCCTCTTTTTCATATCATTGCAACTCACTGGCCTACGGTGAATCATACTTGTGCCCATCCTCCCCAAACTCCTCTTCCTTACAGTCACTTGGCTGCCAAACCCCTCACTTCTTCAAATCGAGGCACTCTCACACCACTATGGCATGAAACACAGCTGGGAGGAGCTAATAGGCATTTTATACCAGTTTCACTCTCTGCCTAGATTTATCTTTTTCCCTAAAAGCATTGGGAGCTGAGATTTCTTTAACTCTCTGTCCTCAAGCACATGAGCATGCTGTTCCCACCACCCATGAGCAGGAAGCATGAGAGACCCAGCAGCAGATTAAACCTGCACCATTTCTCTCTGCTACTTCCTGTCCCAGAGACTGGAGAAAAGAGAAGGGATTTGGGGGGAAACAACCCTTCTCTGACTTAACCGAGGAAAAGCATCCCTCTGACAGCATGGAAGTTGGCATGAATCATACTCTTCTTCACCTGAGCCTCCATCTGATGCAAAATGGGATATGCTGCTTTGAGCAACATTTACTACTTTAAAGCTGCAGCCTAAGGCAGGTTTTGGACTTGCAGTTTGTCCTGCTGGTAAAACAGGAATTTTTATTATATTCATTCCAGCAGCCTCCCTCCAGATCACTTTTTAAAGTCCTGCCATACTCAAGCTTACCCTGTGGTGAGCCCTTCTACACCTCTGAATTAGTTGGAAACCAAAGGGTCTCAAGTTCAGCAGATGCCTGCTGAAATAGAAAATAAATCCTTCAACAAAAGACTGGGGAAAAAGGGAGGCATATTTCACTTGCTGAGAGAAATGACTCATTTCTGCTTCTCAGCAGACCTCATTCCCTAAGGAGCTGCTGGGAGCCAGGGAAAGAGGGAAAGGGAGAAGTGGGAAATGAAGAAGTAACATTGCAAGAGCAAAGCATTTAGCATTTTCAGAACAGCCCCTGATTTATTGCAACTGGCAGGGACAGGTGGAAATAAAAGCCACTTTCATTTCCAAAGCTCACCTAATGGCCTGGTGACTGGCAAGGCATGAAGCATGCACATCAGCTAATGAGCACTCTGCTATACCATAACATATTGGTCAATGCCTTTGGGCTTACAGCACAGCATTTACTCATACTCTTTTATTTGTATATTCAGCAAAACAACGGCACCAAGTAAAATCTAATTATAATCCCAAAGCTCCATCATTCAGGATACTAGAGTAACCTCTCCGATTACACAGCACTGGCTGTGAAGGATATCCTAAAGAGAAATCCCTAGGAATGACTGACAAAAAGGCCAGTAAAATCATGGAAATTCCCAAATCTGTGGCACATCGTGAAATGATGCTTTGTTAACCCATTAATAGTGGGCTAATAGATGTGGTATATACAAGTATGTTATATATACTCATATATGCATTACAATATATGAGTATATTACAGTGATAAACATAGAGCAGCTGCCTTTGATCAACTGATAATCTGTTTTGGACACTACAGTTCCAATATTATCCCTGGGAAAATGAAATAAAGGAAAAGAGGCATAGTACTGGTTAAAAATAGCAATTAGACTTTAATTAGTATAATTGCTCTAGAAATATTAATCTTGACAATGTTTATATAAAGTAAGTGGACACATTAGTAACATTCCTACCACTATAAAAATGAGAAAAAAAGGAGTCATAGAAATTAAGTGACTTGTCAAATAGCCATGGAAGTGGATAATATAAAATTCAGCATTTGAATTTAAGATCTCATGACTGAATTTAATTGCTGTATCACAACTCTCTCCAGCTTCAAAAATCTATTTCCTTAGGCTCTAATTCACATCTCCCTCATAATTGTGTAAATCAGGAATGCTATTGCAGATGTCAATGAAGCACATAAAACTAACCTGAGGAAAGAATCAGGCACTCAGTATCTCAGAAAGATGTGAAAAGTGGTATCTGCTGCTGTTTCTAATGGCAGAGGAAATGGAAAGGAAGTTTCTCAGAAAATCCACAGAAATGTTCCCATGAATAGAAGAATAAAGGAATAGGCTTTGACAGATCTGCTCAAACAACAAGAGAATATGTTTATCTATCCAATAATTACTTGCCAAAGGGAAAATAATCTTTGTTAACAAGAGCAGGCAAAAGCAGTAAGCCTGCAGAATTTTTTTTTCACATTTTTATTTGCTAAATAGATCTCTAGATGAAAATGTGCTTTCTTCTCTCTCCGTAATTTGTCTTTGCCTTGAAATGAAAGCTGCAAGCTGTTTGATAAATGGATCAAAATAGCCTCCCATCCTGCACCCCAGAGGAGCTATCTGTGAAGTACCGTTCACTCCTTGCATAAAGTGATGTTTGGCAATAACTTACTAGCACTAAGCAAGCACTGCAAAACCAAGCAAGTTTTTTAAAAATAATGACGCATTATTGAAACAGGTATCATTTCTGAACTCTTCTCTATTCTGGTGCAAGTCTATGAGGGAAAAAAAAAGCTTGTTCAGTAGCATATTTGCAAAAAAAAAAAAAGGAAAGCAGAGGAAAGCACTGATGTGAGGCATGAGTATTTGAATATGAAGTGGTGAGGACAGAAGAGTATCATCTGGGAAGATATGGGAGTCCAGGAATGAAACCCATCCCCATGTGCTAGGTGAGCCAGAAAAGCCATCACGTTACCAGTGCTGAACACTGTGCCAGGCACGAATTCTGGTGAGTCAGTCGCATACAAATCCACAGACTCCTATCCTCATAAAAACCTTTCAACAAATTATTATAAATAATGAACAAACAGGCACAAATCATACACTATTCATTAATCATTCAAGAGTGGGGAGAAAAAGGGCCAAACCCATCCAATAAATTCTTTCTTAAGAACTTTTTTTTCTCTGCTTTACTTCCCAGCCCCCCTCAGCGGACGCTGCTCACCTCTCCCTGTTGTCGCAGTGGCAGCGTGGGGCTAGAGACACCCCTGGGGCCCTGCAGGCAGTGTTCTGGCATGCTGCATCCTCCCCATGCCTCTCTGCCTGCACCAGGGCTGGCCTCAGAGCAACCGGGGCTGGAAAACATAGCACACACACACCCTGACAGCACAGGGTACTTCAACTCTGTTTCTAGGTTCTGCTTTTTAATTCAATGTACAAAGATAGCAGGAGGCCAGCAAGGCGACGCTCTCCAAGGCAACGTGATCCTTCCCTGTAACTTGTTGCTTGAGGGGCACTTTCAAGCCCCCAACTGATGTAAAGAGCAGCTCTGAAATCAGAGGGAGGTGATTCCCCCCAGCTCGCTTATCCAAGCCCACCAGTTACACAGCAAGGTAAGGAAGGCCAACACATCTCGTCCAAGAGTGTGTTTTTCCCATCTAATCTAATCACTAGAACCATCAAACTTCTGAAGAAAAATTAGAGAAGATAGATAGCCTATATTCAGCTGGATGAGCTATATTTTAATCCTGAACCCTCCATCTAGACTCAGAGATGTCCATCACATCAGAAGTCAGACCAGCAGGCATATATAATATAAAGCAATATCTTTAATTCACCTGTAGCAGAATCATTGCTAAGAAAAGCCCATCTTCTCCTTCAAAATGTATCTTTTCATTAATTTATTAATTATTTTATAGCTAGCAAAATTGCACAGCCTGGGTTTTGACAACTTTCCTAAGTGCTTCTCACTGTTATTGCCTCTAGACAGACCTGCTCACTTTACTTCTCCTCACTTGGCCTTTTGGCTGTTGCCCAAATGTAATTATTCTAGCCAACAATCCCAAAACAGCAGTCAAACCAAAACCACTAAAATGCAAAGTTCTGTAATTCAGTAATTTGGAAGACAGTGTACATACAATGCCATTCCCATTATATTTAGGAAGCATGGCTCCTTGTGGATATATATGTCTTGCCACAGACTGGTGACTACATGAATACCCATCTCTGCACACTTATGCTCAATTTGTTGACACCTGTCTTCAACGTAGACATGATCTTGGACTGGCAAATAGGAGGCAGCATAAATTCAGATGTTTTTAGCAAAGAAAAAAAACCCTGTCCTATTAAGTGCATTTTTAAAGTATTATTAACAAAGGGAAAACAACAGTGAAGTCCTGCCATATTTTCTGTGTTTTTTTCCCATAATTGCTCCATTTTGGGAGTAAAATCTAGCCCATTCTTTCAAAAGTATCTATACTGTGTTCAGCAGTAGACATCCATGTACTTGAACACATACTGTTGTATTACCTGAACCTGAAAGGTACAACAGACCTACTTAAAAAAATGTAAGTCTGATTCTAGAGGTATTCCTTGTTTGAAATAGAGAAAATATCTCTGAATCTATAATCCCCATACAGCTAGAATAAATTTAATTGCATCCACTGTAAAAGAAACTATGTAAAATTTACCACTGTAATAAAGTAATAAAATAGAACAGAAACAGAATAAAGTTTTAGAAGCAGACCCTTTTCCTGTTCCCCATAGAGTAATTTCCAGCACAATTGAACAAGAATACTAGAGCCAGCAGCAACAAGAAGTAAGCAGACAAATTCTTCTATGGAATGAGATCAGAGCCAGATGAAAACTCACAGGCACAAAGCAGAGATTGGGTAAACCATATTAACTTAAATTTGACCTGAATTATTATGCAAAGCAACTTAAAAAAAAATTGGCTAACCTTTCACCCCTCTCCCCTTAGTTTTGCATTTAAAGAAAATGGACAGAAGGTTGTAAGAACAGCTGTTTTCATGGTGTTTCTAGCCTGGCAACAAGAGGGAATGCCAGACTTCTCAAGCCTAGTCTTCAAGGTCCTTTCCAGTATATCATTCAACAAAATTGACTCAAACCAGACTTACATAACTTCAAGATCAAGTTTTTGTGAGTAAAAAGTCATTTCATATTGTTTTAACAGCCAGGCCTACAAAAACACTGCCTGGAAGCTAAGCATCCGATTTTTTTCTTCATGCTAAGTCTGCCCATTACTTTCACCACGTAACTTTTATATCTTCATCTCTAATACATCTTATTTGAGTAAAGTGAAAGTAATAGCACAAGTACAACTGTGCTATTACACCAAAATAAAAAAGATAAACCAACAGTTTAGACTTTAACCCACACCACATGAAACCTTAGGTTGAATCGTAACACAGTTTTTCTGTGTGACCGTAGGCTAGAATTTTAAGGCCATTTAAGCATTTCCTGCAGCTTCTGCCACCTAAATTGCTTTATTCTCAGTATGTATGCGTAAAATAGGAATAGAAAAACCTACCTCCTTGTAATAACAACACCTTTTTCTCTTGAATATGCATTAAAGACTTGAGAGTGCCTAGATATCACAGTAGTGGAAATCAAATAGGTAGAAAGATAACTATGCAGTTTTAGAAGTAGTTCTTTCTCTGGTCCTGCATTTTAATTTCAATTGCAGAATTTTTTCAGAACATTATGAAAGAGGAAGCATTTAAACACATAGACTGAAACATGGAATTTTATCTAGAAGCACAAGCCTCACAGAGCATCCCTCATTTTTTTCATTCTGTTAACCAAGTTGTTTATTTTCACGTATGCTACAGTCTTGCTAGCCTGCATCCCAAATCACCTCCCAGGCACAATGGCAACAAAACAGGGTGAAAGGATCAGCTAAAGAAGAGCAAAGGAAGATCCACACTCATGCAGGGATCCAGACCTGCTATCTCAAGAAGACTCCAGGGTAAAAGTCTGCAAATTAAAAATAAACACATTGTAAGGATCTGTAGAAAATCATTAATGAAAAGAAATAATTAACAAAGTGGAGAGGTACAATGAAGCATACATACCACTATAATATGCTTTTGAGAGTAGGAGTTGGACGGAATGGTAAGAAAGACAGAAGGGACTGACTGTATAGGAAGCCTGAAGAAAACTAAAGAGGAAAATATCAACAGGAGAAGTATTATGAGAACAACACTAAAATGAACAAAGAACCAGAATGAAGAAAGTGAATTTTCCCAAGAGCAATACCAAGCTTTTTTTTAATGGTCTCTCTTCCCCTTACCCCTGACCTTGATATTTTGTAATTCCATGGAAGTATAGAAAACACAGACACTTACAATGCAAGGAAATAAATACCAAATTACATTTGGCACCAGAGAAAGAGCATGGAGGAAACGGGACAAAGATGCAGCTGTTATATTAAAATATATACTTTCATTTATGACAAAATTTTGAAGACTGGGAATCCTTTTCAGAGGTCCCAAACAGTGGCCCTATACACAGCAGAAAATACTGCAGTTTCTATAGACCACAGGGAGAGCTAAAAATACTCAGTGTCTCTCAAAGACTCATCTCTTTTATTCAGATACCCAGTAGAGAGTGCATGTTACAAACACTACGGAAATCTGGAATTAAAACAATTTCCATTCTATATCTCTTTCATCTGTGTCCAAGACACAAAAGAATTAGGAATGCACATCTCCAGAACTGAACCAGATCTCATTTAGGAAAGGCTTTTCCTAAACAGTTACCTATGGTGAAAGTCAAGTCTTGAAGTGTTTGCCACATAAATGCACTATATAGATAAGCCTTCAATTCATTTAATTCCAGTACATAAGGCAAGTGTTCTTTTGTTAGAACAGGAGTAAATTGTAGCCTCCACTGTATAGTCATATCATGGGTATTAGGACCGCATGTATCAAATCTTTTTGCTGTTATGAATAAAGCTGTAACAGAAGCTTGAAATCTCAAGTACTCAATGTAATTATACTGAGAAAATGTGATAAAGAGAAGACATCTGTGTTATTAAGTATCACAAAAGTAATGAGCATTTTTTTTGCTTATTCATTTTCATTAAACTTCAGTGCCGATGCTTTTTTCTGAGTGACATTCAAAAGAAATCTCCATAGAGACAGAAGCTAATGTGAGAAATGCAAGCTTCTATTTAATATTTCATTAATCAAAAAGAAATTAGACAGTATAGCAATGCAGCCAAATAACAACTAAAATATTTTGACAAACATGAAAATGTCAGGGACCCCAAGACTGATCTGGCAATGTCATTAATATCAGAGTTACCAGCTAATAATTCCTCCACATTATGTGGATCAGTTACCTGATTCATTTGCAGAAAATCTACCATTTCCCTTTATTAGCACAGTCCCCCATTAATGGACAGCAGCATGTTTAAAATAAAAATCAGTTAAAACCATTTTCAAGATTGGTTAAGAACCAGCAAAACTGGAGCAGAACAGTGAAAAGTGAGGGGAGAGAAGGAAAAGGGAACAGACCAAAAGGGGCTAGTTGGCAACGATGGATTCTGCAGTTTTGGTCTGAGGAGCTTTTCTTCTGAGTTTCTGGTTTTAATTGAGCCAAGACAACCCAGGCAGAACTGCCTGTCTCAGGGCCTTTTAATTTTCTGCTTCTGCTTGAGCAGATGTTTGAAGAACGCACAAATAAAAAATATATTAAAGAAAATGAATCACTGCATTTTATGGAAAACAAATTTTGTTTCTGGGCAGTTTTTTAATCCCATTTGCTTTCCCCTCCCTGTGATAAAGTGGATTTCCTTTGTCTACATCCACATCTGAAGCTAGGTACACCATCTGTCAACTCTGACTACTTTCCAGAACCCTGACAAGAGTTTTTTGGATTTCTTGTCAGGACAAATCTCCTCATTCTGTATAAATGTACTGATGAATAGGATTTTGAGGTTTATTTTCTTTAGTGTTTTACTTGTGGTCTCACAACATGCAAAGGTAACATTAGCTTGAATAGCTGCTCTGTGTGCACAGATGGTGCATTCTGAACTGATTCAAGTACTGATAACCCAAAGTATTTGAAAATACTCCACTCCCCCCCACCAAAAACACCAGCCATAAACTTGACCAAATTATGTTCAGGAGGTTAAAAAACAGAAAATACGCAATTCATTTTAATTGTCTTTTCTTTCTTGAGGTCTCCAGATCATCAAGTCTTCTAAACTATGAGGGCTAAAAACTCTCTTTTTTCTTAAAAAGAAAAAAGGAAACTCATGATAAAGTTCTGAAAACTGGTAACAGCACATCTCATTTGGAAAGCAAAAGTCACTTTGCCAAAAAGGGCATGTGTAAAGGCACTGCACACAATAAGGTTAAAAAAATTCCTTGAAGAAAGCTAAATAGCAACAGGGTCTCTTTCTGACAGGTCAGGAGTGAATGGGTCCACAGATGAGATCAAATCAGTGTACTGAAGAGATCACGTAGAGTTCCACTCGCATTTTATAGGCTGGGGAATGATGAGAGGATTTGTGATTTCCTTTTACACTTCAGAATAGAGGAAAGAGAAGTGCTGTTCAAGCACTTAAAGGTTTACAGAAGGTGTCTCCAGTATAATACTAATATTAACTAAATAACATGCAAGGCCAAATTCAGCTATTCTTTCTCATGTTAAGTGGCAATGAAAAAAAACAACTCAAAAAATAATGTTTTTTTGCTCATGCTAAACAAATGAGTGATGGTATCTGGTACGTGTCCTCTAGCAGTATCTGCCAGCAGTATCTGGCACCTGGATACTGTATCCTGAGTGATTATATTCTGGATAACAGAGTTCTCTTCACACGAGATAGAATACCTCTGTCCTTTTAGGGTGCCAGTACTACCAGTCTCTACCCCTTACTTATTCTCCCACATCCACTGCCTCCATCTCAGCTCTTGGATATGTCTAGTATCTCTCAGGGAAATCCCATGGCACACCAACTGCTTCCAGTAAGTACCAGCTATCGCCTCCTTCTGCCCTGCCATCTTCTATGGTAAATATCTCCATTTCTCCAGTGTAATTGAACTCCAGACCTGTAACCTCAGCTGCCATTTTCACTACCTCTCTTTGAATCTCCTCCTCTTGCTCCAGTATTTCCACAGATCTCAGTGGTTCCCCCAAGAAAACATGCTCAGAATGATCTTCCCCTTCCCTGGCCTCCACTTCCTTCCTCCAACTCTCTTATCTTTCTTTCCTATTGCGAATGCCAACAATTGCCCTCTGCTGCATTCCCCTAACTTCTCCACTTGCCCAGTGATACCATTATATTCCTTCTCTTGGTGTCCCTCAGACCCGCTCTTATTCTTTCCATTCCCCTTCCCCCTCTCCTGACTGTTTCCCTTCACAATATGCATACTTTAGCCTCTTCTATATTTAAAACAGATACAAAACAAAACAAAAAGCTCACATTCCTCCATTTGACTCTCCAACCACAATACAGTCTCCCTTCTCATTTCACCTCTAAGATTAAATGATTTGCCATTTTCAGAATCTGCCTAGAACCGTCCTCTAGTTTCACTGCAAAGCCTTACCAGCAGAATATTGTCACGTCTTCAAAGTCTCCAATGACCTTTCCTTAGCCAAATACCACAATTTAATATCCTTCCTGATTAATCAACCACCTTCAACCACACGGAAGGCAGCTCTCCCCACAAATATCCTTATCATTGTTCACCTGCTCCTCAGATAATAAATTCCTGTATCCCAGTTTCTCTTCAGCATCCCCTAGCTAAATGTGCCAAGTATCATCTATTGAGCCTAGAGATTAAAAAAAAAAACAGATTCTCTACATTACACACCGCTATTAAGTTTTCTGATCTTCACTTCCTAGCCCAATGGGCACTTAGTCACTGTTTTACCCACTCACTCACAACTGTTTCATCTGTGGTGATCACCACTAGAACTAGGTAAAATTTTCAGGTAGTTTTTTTTTTCAAAAAATGCCATTTCAAACAAAATTGTTCGTAAGAAGATAGGACTAGAAAGAAAAGTCCAGTCATCAAGCCTATTCCTCTATTATCATAGGCAACTTCATCATATAGTCCCACACAGAAATTTGTCAAGTTCATCTTAAAATCAAGCATATTTTTTATTTATCTCTATTGTTCCAATTGGACAAACTGCCTCTGACATTCATTCTTTTAGCAGCTACAAACCCTTCTTTAAATTCCAGCCTAAATCAGTTCATGGCTTCTTTGATCTTATTTGTAATTATGCCAACACTCATTTAGCTTAAATATTTTACTCTCTCTTGTTTTTATCCCCCTGATAGCCTTCAGTCACAACTTTTCTCAATTTTCATTCCTTAAACAAGCCAAACTCTTCTGTTCTGCTGGTGCATGACAGCCTCTCCATCCTCTGGTTGTTTAGTGTCCCTTCTCTTCATTTGAGCCAGTTTGAACTCATTCTTCTTGATCTTCCATGGATTTATGCCAAATTATACTTGCAGTCAAAAAAAGGGGGGGGGGGAGAATGGAAGAAAAAATTCCTTTCAACTTTTTCAAAATGAAATGGTTAATTGCAACAGAATGATACTTACAGAAACAAACATGACAAAACCTTCCCTTTCAGTTGAACATATTCTCCTGACCCCCTCTTTCCTTTGGTCCATCCATTGAATCAGAAAAGTCAATTTGTCACAGATCTGTAATAACCACCCAGGAAACTGTAAGGTATTTGGCACCTTCATTAGTAGTGACTAGTTGATCGAAGAACCTCTCCTCACAACAAAAAACTCTTGAAAGCACTAGGAGGGATGCTGCGGGCACAAGTCTCCTTGTACAGGCTTTTAAGAGAACCTGCATTCATTCTTCCATTTCACTGCAAGGATGATGCTCCCTGCCTTCACACATGGAGCAATTCTGTGGCATCCAGGTAGAGAGGTTACACAGGGATCACTGGATGGAAGTATTCCAATTTAAAAAAGTAGGTTTTAATGTTCCCTAGTCAAAGTATTTTTGAAAGGAAATATAATGCCTCAAGTGACTGCTATTTATTTCTCCAGCCAGTGTAAAATCACAGTTTGTAACCTCAGAGAGATGGTAGTGTTTGTGCAAGCGTACCCTTGGTTCTGCACTCCATCTTTAAAACTTATCAGCAAAATAAAACACAGAGGCAGCATGTTACCAACTGAGGCCAATTTCAAACCAAAAAAGTACATTGAAAAGAGATGTACAGACAGTGCACAATTTGTTCTTGTTCAGTGTATTTTTAATATCATGCACTAAGGCATACATTCTCTTCTTGATAGGTAGGCTTAACTCCACTGTACTCATAATAGGATTATGTACACAAAGATATGGTCGAAGAACACACAGTCATCTGTTAGGCATGTAATAGAATATGTATTCTGGACTGTACGGATAGACGCTTAAACACAGAACCCAGTCAAAAAAACATAAATTTTCTCATGGGAACAGAAATTTTGTCTAGCTGAAGTCACAGTATCAATTCAGATGGTATTTAACCAGAAATTGGCTGGTTATGACGTGTTCTTCTGTTGAAGTTTTCTCAAATGAGTCATTTATTTCTCACTGTGACGCATCAGAGAATATGAAGTTTGTTGAAACAGCCCTATTTCATTGTCTTATGAAGTTTTAAATTGCAAGATGAAAGTCTCTATGATAAAAAAGTAGGATTTTATAATATAATGCACTTTTACAAAAACATTAGGACTAAACTGAGAATTGCACTTTTCCCTAAAGATGGGAAAGCATGCTATAAGCAATAGCATCCACTTCAGAGGGCAAACACCTGTATGATTATACCCAAGGGTGCCGACACATCAGTGGATAAGGGAGACATGATTTCAAAACAAGCTCTGCCCATGAAGACTCCAGCAGGCACAGTAATTCATTTATTTCCCATCCCTGAAAATGCTGTTGCCATCAATGAAGGATGTCAAACACATCTTCCTTCTCTTTAATCATTACTATATTATTCCCAGTAAGGGGAGATGACCATACACAAAACCGCTCTGGCTCCACTTCATCCCACCACTGGGGAATTACAAGATCATCATTAGGTTATGAAAATATTTTTTTCACAGCAGCGAAATGGCATCATTGTGTATGAGAGGGCACTCCCCCATTTTTTTTTAAACACTTCCTACTTTAGGTACATCAAGATAGACATCCAACAGAAAGAAATCACTGAGCTGAAAACAGTCAGTCACTGGCACAAGTAATCATATCATGTCATCTCTCTCATACACACCAAGCCCATATGAAAACTAATTGCGTGTCTAGCCCCTCATTACCTTACAAGAAATTGGTTCCAGAGCCTCCTTGCTCTGATGGTTAACACCGTCTCCTTCCTGGTCAAAACTTATTCCTGGCCATGTAAAACCCTTTCTTTCACCAAAATTGTACGTCAGCTAAAAATGGCTTCTCTCCTTCTCTGCCATTTACTTCTCTGATGTATTTTCTGGTAGCAATCACACTCACCTTCAGCTTTCATCTACATTTCAGGCTAGATATCTCAGTCCACTCATATCAAGCCCAGATATCTTAGTTTCCACTGACTTCCCTGTCCTTCTCTATCCTTTTTTGACCTTTCTTGAATATGAATGGTGTGGTGCTCCACCTGGTGACTCAAGCAAGGGCTTCTTCAGTATTTCACCTCTTAAATGTCTTAACTGACACTTCCTAGGATCACTATTGTCATTTCTCACTACTCTTTCTAGCCATCCTATGAATGAACAGTAGGCCTAAGACTCTCCCCTCCTCTGTTACTGCCACATCATAAAAGTATAGCAGAGTTTCTTGTTATTAAACATATATGTATCCAACTTTGCATTTACATTGCTAAATATCATCCCACTGCAGTTACTCCACCCCTCAATCGTTCATTTTTTTCCTACGTTGTCCTACACTCTTCTGCGTTGATGGAGTTTTCCAAATGTCTGCAATCATTACTTTTTCATGAGCATGCTTCCTACTCTGCCTGCCAAATTCACTAATAAAATCAGTTCCAAGACTGTAAGGAACTCTTGTAGTAACCCCCTGCAGCTAGCCCTGCCTCACAACCTGTTGTTGTCTCTCCATCAGCCAGTTCATTACCCCACCTTTCTCTTCTAATCTTAGTCACTAACTCCTCCAGGTTAAAAAATCATTTCTCATATAACACCATGCTTTCACAAAGTCTAACTGGATTAAAACTACCATGCTTCGTTTTTCTAAACTATCAGTTATTTATCCAAGAAAAATGTCACACAGTATGATACAGTCCACCACTGGCAAATGCAAACTGAATTCTATCCCTTTTTCCATTTACTTCTGTGTCTTCATCTACTTTTTTCTTTCAGAATTCATTCTAAGACCTGTAAACTTCCAAAGACAGATTAATAAGCATTTGTTTCTGTAGATTATTTTACCCCCTTTTCCAATACAGATACTGTATATTATAAACAACCCAATCACAGAATTCTGCCCTAACACAACAGCATAATTCTCTGTTACTGAATTTGGAATTTCAGTCTGCTGAAAACAGAGTCAGAATTTCAGTTCATTAAGTATTCTGGTATGGCAAATATTGAGTCTCCACAAACCAAGTGCCTTAAATGTAGACTGAGCAGATTAAATTCATTTTGCTGCTCCCCTGGAAGTGATAATTCCTCATTTCATACCTTCTTTCCCAGTTCTGCCTTTCCACCCTGCCCTATGGTAGGAGCATTGAAGCTATGGCCCACAGCCCACACTCAGTCTACCCAGACAGTTCCTGCAGTCCACGAACCTCTCACAGCCACCCTTCACCAAAGAGCTTCACAGCTATGGAAAAAGAGAAGCTCTGGGCCAGGCAACAAAGGCAGTCTCTTTCTGCCAGCTGCCTTTCCTTCTGGCTTCTCAAATGCAGAGGGAAAGAAAACACCTGTTAGTCATGGGCTAGGACAGTCAATATTGTCTGTCCCAGGCACTGGCATTTATGTGCACACTGAAATGGCCTGTGCTTTGCATACATGCATAATCACTTGGCCCACCAGAGCAGTGGCCCACTACAGTGAAAAAGATTATATGCCATTCAGCTACACCATAATCCTTATGAAGAGTAAAGTTTTGACATAATTCTGGGGCCAGACCCAGATTTTCTGCAATGTCTTCATTGTACGGAGATCCCAATTTTTTGTTTATACAGATAAAGAACAGTTTAGTATTTGTTTTAAATTTCTTTGCAAAATCTAGCTTTGCTTGACCTTAGGGCACACTGTTGTTTAGGTGAAAGCATTAAAATTCCATTCCTGTGAGCATTCATCTGTTGTTCTTCTGCCACTACATTGGCTTCTGAAGCTAAACAAAAGAGTTCTTTATTTGGGAAATTCAGAAACCGGTGGTTTCAGGGCCAGAAGCCAATAAAACAGAACTACAGTTACCTCTCATCTTTGTGTGTAAGGCCCAGGCTATCTCCACAGCCTGTACAATGATAGTCTCACCCTGATATAAGAACAATTTTGTATCAGATATGAGTGGAGCTCATCCTGCTTTGAATTAATAGAATGAGGCTAAACCTGTTGAATCAAAACTATGATAAGTCAGGCCAGAAACAACACCTATTACTGAAAAACTATTTTCAGTGGCTCTGAATTTTGCCAAATATCACTGGAAGAAAGGGACACAGACTTTAGAGCTGGTATATGTGAACACACAAAGCCACTATGGAAGGGATCAGAACAGAACTACAAAATAGGGCTCAGAATAGAACTAAAATGTTCCTACTCCAGCATGTAGCACTGAATGCAGATTCCCCACAAGCAACCACTAGGTCTTGCAGGTGAGCAAAACTATGGACACACTTGTGTGCTTGTAGCACTGGGCCTCATGCTTTCCAATGCCAACAGTGAGGTAATGGGAGAAACAAGGCATAAGCACTGGGATGCAATCTAGATCCTGTAAAGATGGTCTTGGATGTTTGGGTTCAGACTTCAGTAAAACGTTCCTAAAGCACATATTTTACTATTTACCTTTCTTTGAGTATTCGTAGGCCTGAGGTAAAAACACTGTCATTTTAAAACACTCCAAATATTCGGAGGCTTCCCAAGACTGAATTTTATTATATACAATACAAACAAAAGCTGTTTTCATTGCAGCATAGACAAAGGTTTCTACTTTCTTCATCTGATAAGTTGTCATTTCAACTCTGCCACATGCTGGAAATGCAAATAAAATATTTTTCCACAGGTACCCACTCTCTGGCAGGAGTGACAAGTCAACACAAAAATTATGCCATTGCTGAGTAATGGCAGGATACCCAGTGATTGATATTGGTTTCCGGGACTTCAAAGTAACCGTAATGTGTATTCTAATGCTGCAGACTTCAGCATAACAAGCCCTTTCAAGATTATTAATGACTACAGGACTTTTTTAATGATGGCTGATAAATAATGGATGGCATAAAGGGTTTAATAATATTTTCTATTACAGAAAACAAATTTATTGATGGCTTTACTGCTATCACAATGGAAATGCAGAAAGAAAACAAATACTTTTAAATATTCACCCTATTAATTATATGAATTTATACCTCCACAAGATAGTCCTGTAGAGTTAACAGCACAACTGACTGACATTTTTTTCAGCAAAAAAATGCTTTTATGTTATGCCTTTGTTTTTTAAAAGAATAGAAGAATTTTCCTAAGGAAAATGCATGCCCCTTCTGAACAAAGGCATACACACTGAGGGAATCTCTTCATTCAGAAAAGACTGAAAGAGTCCTCATCAATAACAGCAGCTGAAACATGCAAACTGTGGACTACACCAAGACCTGGAGACCTTCATGCCACAGATTGTAACGGGTCCTTACGCTGGCAGACTCAAGCACAGGACACTGGGAAATAATACACACAGCAGCCTTACTGCTCTGAGATCAGACTCTCTCAGCTGCCTGGAAGCCACATAGGTGTGTTTAGCACACAGCTAAACCTCAGCTACTGATATACTCTGTCAGCAACATTTAATAAGCCAGGCTCAGGACTACACTAAGCTAGGCAGCTCCCATTTCAGGGGTGACTCATGGCTTGTTGATGATAATCAAACAGATGGTGAGCACATATCAGCCCACAAAATAGCTACGGACATACCCTGCTGATTTGCTGCGGTGAGGAGGACTCTGGGTTTCATTGCCCATGTTGGGACAGGCTATCGATGACACCTGCTCTAAGGTCCAGCAAGCACAAGGACTGAAATAACACCTTGACTTTGTTCAGCTGAACAGATAGAGGAGATCCTATCTGAGTTATTAGATAAGCACAGGCTAAGCCATCTACTTAAGTCCACTCAGGTCAGGATAATGCTTTTAGGACAAGCTGTTTTAGTTTTTGGTGAGCAATTAAATACAGAAACACTTCAAGGAAGTACCGTGACTTTAGCAAAAGCTGAGGTAACTCCAGTCACCAGCAACAATCCCAATAAAATTCTGCAAGGACAGAAGCATTTAGTATAATTTATTCTCTGTGTATATCCCTACATTCAGTTGTTCTGGACAGAACTAGCAGGCAGAATTCATTTTTTCTTATCAAATAAAACAGTACTAAAAACTAACCATCTATTTTTAAGCTTGATGGATACTAAATCAGAATGGAATAAACACAGGGAGGAAAAAAAAGGTAATGTTGAGCTCAGGAGAGTGATAGCTGAATGCTGGTGTCATGGAAGGCAGACCCAAAAAGCCCTGTTCTGGAGGAGCCTATGGAACACACACCTTGCCAGCCTGGTCGGCCCTGAAGGAACTACATATTACACCCAAAGTATTTTCTCAGAAATATGGGCCTCATACTTTCCCAGAAACATCTGGAGAAAGATATGAAGTGTTTCAGCTAACCCTGACTGCTTCACACAGACCATCCCAATTCCTCTCCTCTTCAGTCCTTATGTTTCTTTTTTGTCTGCTATCCTGTCTTACTCTCTTTCCTGTTCACCTCTAGCCTAGTATTCTTTCCTTCAGTGAAACTAAAAAAGTGATATGATAGAATAAGACCAACAGCTAACTTCATTTTAATAATCCAGAACTGTTAGTCTGTAAAATAGACAACACAAACAATTGATCTATACCCTAAGCTTTATGTTGTACACAATTCTGAATGTTCTAAATATAGTTAAGGGGTATAAAGGGTTGATGATGAATGATTAATGATGACCATATATCATCAAGAATTTGTGTAAAGACTGTCCTTTTCTTTTTCTCTCAACATATTCTTGAAGCTAACAAGAAGAAATGTAAAAGCATTTGTACATTTTTAGAATTATGCATCAAATTATAGTTTAAAAGTAGCAGTTGTGTCACTTAATTTTGTATATAACGGATGGAATGGCTGGAATAAAAGGCCTTAAACCTACCTCAGCCTGTTCTGTGCTAACAAGATAAAAGGCAGGAGGAGACTAAAAAAGAAAGATCAGTGGAAGCCTGTGTTTTTGTTGCTAATAAAACCCAGCTTCTGCCATTGCGTGGACAGTTATGTGGTTCCCAGTCTGGCCGCACCTCCATCCCAGCTTCTACAGAGCTTTCAAAAATCCTGCACCAAAATTTTAACTTCAAACCAGGCATTCTGGCTTTTAATTCTAATAATATTCTGAGTTTTATTATACCAATAAAATAACTCTTGGAAACTAGACAACTCACAATAAGACAAATTACCACAAACAGCAAGACAGAACTATCATTCCTTGCAGCCAGACTAACAACGCTACAAACCCCTAAATGAATTGATTACTCTGCTTATTTATGAAATACAGACCTGACTCTGTGAGGAGCCAAGTGAAGTTTTGTGGAGTTATGGGTTCTCCTGAAATGAACGGGAGCACTCACTGAGCACAGCAAGTCCTTAGCAGGCACCCTGTGCTGATTCCCATCCTAGCATATGCATAGTTAACATTTCTCTCAGCTTTTCCACAGTGCTTACCTATCTAGGGAAAGTCTGTTCCTTTTATAGGTTGATATTTGAGGAAACAGACTTCAAAAGAAGTGTCATGATTCTGCTTCTGATCTTTCCCACTGAAGAGATTCCATAAATACTTCGTTAGACAGTACAGTAATATAACATTACAACTGACAGTCACAAAGGGAATAGCAGAGTTGAGATATCTCTTTATTGAGAGATGCAAAATTAACAGGTATTTTGTGAAAGGAATTCAGTGCATCCTGCTAGAAATGCAGGCAATGGTGTTTTTACTTTTATATTTCCATCAGATCTTTACCAAATTAATTATCCTGCGGTTAACTCTTCTTCACTCTTAGCCTTCAGATGTCTTTTACTTAAAAAGACATTGAAAAGACTTGGAGAGGGACATCACAGAAAATAGCACCTCATTTCTGCACTTATCTGCTCCACAGATCCACCAGAAGGTGTAAATATTTGAGAACTTTCTAGCATTGGCTATGTGTCATTTTAGCTAACTGCATTCTGAAGTGCTACATAAATTAGATTAGAAGTGATACCTTTCTGTTTTTGCTAACGCCGTATATTTTTGAGGAGACTGTAGAAGTGTTGAGTAGGGAATGACAGCATAACCAAAGGGCCAGCATGACTATCATAGGACTGGGGTGGTTCCTCTCATCACAGCTACAGCAAGATGTTTTGTAACAAGAGGCAACCCTTTCAAAGCCTTATGGGTTTGGTCTGATGCCCCAAAATGTCAGACGAGTTGGATGAGAAGAAATGAGTTGCAGTGGGCAGTTTTTCAGATGATAGCCTCATCCATCCCACCTGGATCTCAGGCCCTTGCACTAGACACAGCTGCATCCCTATCTTCAAGTCAGCCTGGGAGCAGTTTTGTCTCTGTTATGAGCAGAGGCGCTTGCTCTAGATCAGGGGTCACCGTGGAAAAAAGCCCAGCCATGGCAATAGGGGCTGAAATGTTCCCATTTCCCACATTCAGGGTTCCCAACAGTCCCTAGGTACGATCTCACCTACATCTTGCTGTGAGCCTCCTCTTCATCCCCCGATTGCTGGTTCAAATCTAGATCCACCTAGCGGTACTAAAGGCAACATTGCAGCAAAGTCTTAAAGCCAGTGTTTATATCACACTGATTTTTTGTTTGCATCTCATTAATCTGTGCATAAGTGCTCAGCTGAATGTGGATAGACGTAAGAACACACTTACTGTTCAAAACATGTAATAGAGTATTAGCTTTAACTGATTTGAAACTTGTCTTCAAGATACACCCCTGCTGACCTTTCATGAATCCATCCATGTCCCTTTTGTTCACTCACAAAATCACAAGTTTTAACTGCTTCCCAGCAGTACAGAAAAATTGAAGATGTCCAACCAGAAACTAGCTTCTATATTTGTGTGCTTGAAATCTCAACAGCTAACTCCTTGCACCTCTTTATTTTTGGGATAGCAAGTCAGACAGTAGAAAGCAAAACCAACATATTTTGATTTACAGAAAATCTTTTAACTTATAAATGGGAAGATTTTGATAGAGAAGACATTGATAGGGTACAGATGAGGAAAAAATATTATGTCATTTCACAAAGTCCCTTTCCTGATCATAAGCTCTTATTAAGAACTGCCCTCACAGAGCATTGTATAACTATGCCAAAATAAAAAGAAGGAGCACATCATGGAAAATTAGAAAGAGAAATAATTAAATTAGAAAAATCAATATATAAGTAATAAATGCTCAGAAACTATTAGAGAGCTAAAACAAGATGAAAGAGGAAGGAATTTTACTGTTTAGTTCCAAACAATAAGATTTATGACTAAAGTGATGGAAGAAGCTAGCTAACGGCTTGGTTAATAACAAAGAAAGAAGTCACTAAATCAATACCTGACTAAGAGCTGAAGAGACTATTAGTACAGATTCCCATAACACTAGACAGATTTATAAATTCTCTTTTTCTGTGAAACACACCACTATATTAAAGTGGGTCTAGTCAGAAAGACTGCCTAGTAACATAAAAGGATGAAAGCTACATCAAAAAAGGGAAAATATTAAAGGGAGGAAAACACTTTGGAGAACTATGTATCTTAATATGGAAAAATATTAGGGAGGGATAGCATACCCTAAGAGATGAACGCACAATGTAGCCAGTGCTCCAGGTGCAGCACACCTAATGATTTCAGTGGGAAACCCCTCTTAGCAGCTCACAGGAGCGGGTCTTCGCTTGCCAGGAGGACTGGGCGAGGACTTGCACCCTGAAACATAGCCTGGTGCAGGACCTGGACTCCCTTGGCGCCCTTGGGAAGACTGCCTGGCCCAGGTCACAGCTCAGATCAGCTACGGGCAGCAGGGGCAGCCCCGCACTGCAGCCGCCTGTCCCTCCGTAATCAAAAAGAGGAGACTTTCCATGTCTGTCAGGCTTTTCATCTTCACAGCTACCAAAAAGAGAAGGATGGGCCAAGGGTGGTCAGAGTAGCTCCTGGATGGTTCCCTGCAGACATTCTGGAGAAAGCCGCTGAGTAAATGAAAGAGGTGGGGAGAAAGCTCCTGTGACTTGTCAATGGAGTATATGGAGTATGTGGCTTAATTATTAGGAAAAAAGCAAGGTGAACCCTTCAAACAGAGAATTTATTCACTTAAGTAAAATATTGCTTCCAAGCAATAAAACTGATGTGACATTCAGGCCAATTTGAAACGCACAAATACAAGGGAAAATTTCTGACAACTCAAAAATGTTTTATTTCTAATGCAAAACATTTTCATGTCCATTAAGCTACTCTGTTTTTGCAAGAGCAAAATAGATCAAGAAGCAATGTGTTTGTTTTCCAGTTAAGCAAAACATTTCATTTGGCACCACAAATTATTTTCCCCCAAAATATTTCTCTTTCAGCAATGGAACTAAAAAAGCAAAACAAAATAACCTAATTATTCACACAACTTTAACCAGAAAGCAAGGATTGCAAATGTGTGAGCAGCAGAAGACCAGAAAGCGGAATTCAAAGTAATAAGTAACAAAAGGGGGGGAGGCAGTGATGTGGAATTAATGTGAAGAAGAGCTAGCTTTGCCATAATTCTCATCATCTCATTAGAAAACCATATTCTTTTCCCAATACTTTGTTTACTTCTACTTTGTACTTGTCGTCAGGTTAGTCTGTCACACTTGGTGGTCTTCCCTCTCTGTGTAGCATATAATGATCAAATGACTTACTAAAGACACGAAGGCTTGCCACTTGAATGTAAATATTTTTATTTACTTTAAGTTATTCAAAAGATTATGCTCAGAGACAAATAATAATTATAGTGCCTAGCTTATGGAACAAGACAGTTTCAAACAGGTCCACAGCACGTATGAATGAATGTGGTCTTTTCATGGACAGGACAAATGAGAAATGTTTTATATAATCTACATTTCTGTTAATTTTAAAATCGTTCTCACAGCTTGACAAGACCAGCCTTCAGAAGTTTCTCACTGTGTAATGGTGAGACACTTGGTTTGACATCTCTGTTAAAAGAGAGGCATAATTCTGTAATGATCTTGAGTCCAATCCCTACAACAAGTGAACAAGCAGCAGAGTGCTATTTTCCTTGTAAATATGTGATTAGAAGAGGGAAACGAGGGATATTTCCTAGAAATACATAAATGGAGAGAATGAATTATTTAAAGAGGAAAAAAAATAGCACCTTTCGTTGTTATAGGGCTGCATCTAACCTGTGAAGAACCGTTATGGAAGCACACACTTAAGCTTCAGAGTCTAAAAGCCTCTATAGAATAGTTACAGTTCCACATCCAGAGCCCAAACCCGACTCAGATAAATACATCTATCAACAACCCTGAGATTACTTGCATGAGTAAGCTTCTGAAAAAATAGTCTCTGTCAAGCAACTCCTAAATTATCACCACATTCAAAAAAGGTTACTTTCAAACATTACTGAGAGGACACTTAGAGCCTCATTAAACGGCTGTTGTATCTGACAGCTATCATCACACGAGATGGTCAGAAAGGTCAGCAGTTACTTGGCGTTAGAAGCGTTCACAGAAGCACTGAACTTGACGTATTACATCTTCAAAACGACAGAGGAATTTATTTGTGTATCACGGCACCTTCCCCTTGCACAGGGATAGATGTGTTCAGGCTGCACGTTTCCAAGAACTGCAAAACATCTGACTAGAAAACACTATAATGAACAGCAGATGTAGAAGAGTAACAGGAAATTAAGATGTTCTTTGGAAATGCGGGAATAAAAGGGGATTTATGCAATAAATAATCATAATACAACCGCTCATTTATACACAACAGCCTTTAATTATCAAACATTTAAGTAAGAGGCAAACAACTTAGAGAAAAGCAAAGATCAACATGGCCTGACAAAGAGTGGATCCATTGCAGGAACAAAGAGCCCATGCTGTCTCCTGCAGCTCCGCCAGGCCAATAATAGCGCTGCAGGAGTTGTCCATCAGGAAGACTGGGGTGTACTCACAAAGGCTAGCTTTTGCATAGGATAATCAACCATAATCAACGGGAAGAAAAAAAGTTGCTCCAGAGGGAAAGTCAGAGCAGGAGGAGAAGCTTAATTTAGCTGTTCAAATCATCCTCTGTAGGAAACTCTTTCCACTGATTTTAGAGGGAGACTGAGAAGATCTGCATGTCCCCTCAAATTCACCAATCAATTCATAATAGCTTCAGAATTTTAGGTCACCTCAGGCTACATTTTGCTACAACTTTTGAGTGAATCATATAAAATATTCCTGAATAACCACACTCTGAACATGGAGGCAATCAAAGGTCAAAGCATGTTTGACAACTTAGTCTACTCAAAACCCTTTTCAGAACAAAACTGCAAGATCATAAGGCTTAGTCTACTGGGTTCCCTTAGACAAGACCAAGGGTCCACTGATGGAGAGTGTATTTCACAGAGTGCATCTGACAGTAATGTTACCATTTTCCTCTTCCTGCCCCTCAGAGTTGTTTAGCCATATCTTTCACCTAACCTGGATTCCTCTCCTATAACACTGACAGCAGCCAGAAATCCCCGGCAAGACATTAGACTTTCCCTCCACCCTTTCTCTCCCACTACAAACATAAATAACTTGGTCTCCTTAAAACTAGGTGGTATCCAAGGGGAGGCAAGGAAAAAGCAACTCAGGAGAAATAATGCAAGTGTGGATGGCTGATAAAAATACTAGCATGTCTCAGGAAAGCACTGTTCTTCCAGTTGCTCTGCAGCAACACTCAGCTTTCTCTGACTGTGTTTATGGTGCTGCAGATCTGTCTGAATTACCAGTAAATTTGGGTGCTGATAACAGTCCAGCTGCAACAACACAGTTCTCCTTAAACAGGCTATAAAACTCACTCAGAAGGGAGGAGAAACTAGCATACTCTGAGTTCTGTGTTGATGTGGCTAGACCCAAAGCACCAAAAATATGGTGGTGGTGATACCACTGAATATCATCCTCAGTGGCCTGAACTATTGGATGTAATGCATCCTTACAACGTTGGTGGATGACTTCAAATTTGGTGGATACAGCAGGAGTTTGGAATAAACAACGCCCAGAGGTCCTTTTAACCTAAAATTTTCTTTGATTCTAGGATACATAGACCAACACAGAGTCAGGAGCTTTCGCTTTTTGTGGTGGTATCCACCATCACCATAGCTTCTTTTTCTTGGCAAAATAGAAGTTGGCTGGACAAGCTAGGTCTATCCTCTGACTTTTCTTTGATACATTGCAATCCCATTTCACGTAAGTACACTAATTGCATGATCTGGGCATGTGGGAAACACTAGTTTTGTGCCTAATGACACTGAGATAATTGGCTGGCATATGGCACCACAAAGGCTGATCCTGGGAGCATCAAAGTGCTATTTGTTACCTCCCAGAACTGGGTGTTGGCAAAGAGTAGTAGTGATTGCTTTCAGAATACCATTTGTCTAAATAGGAAGCCCTAGGGCTCTGCTGTGCATGAAATATCCACAGCTGCACAACATTTATTCAGCAGGAACACTTCAATCTTTTGCAGCCTCTGTTAGACTGAACTATTTGGTATGGATAGCCAAGAAGAAGTGACCAACAGCTTTTGAAGGTGGTCAAGATACTGTTTTATTGAGGAGAAAAGGGTTTCAAAAAGGTAATAAATGTAACTCAGAAAAAGCATTGATCTGTTGGAGTTATGTGTTGCAATGAATTCTCCCAAGGTATATTTTTTGCTCAGAAAATTGTAAGAAATAAAGAGAAACACTCGTGGTAGTGAAATATTCTAAGAGGCTAGTGTAGAATGAACTAGTCTGATTACAGTATGGAAAAATGTGACACTGTGACAAAGCATTATATGAATAACCCACCTAAAGTAAACATGTTAATTTCCAAGATACACTCTACTGTACCACTTGCAAACAATTTGTCAAAAATATCTGTTTCTTTTGCTGCATCATGTTCCATGAGTTAGGAATAAAGGCGTGGAAGAGAAAAAGCATGGATTCAATCCTGCTACAAGAGAAATACACCATATGAATACATAATACAGAATATACTCTAAACATATTCAGTGGCTCTTCAGTGTCCTAATTTTTTTTCCAAAACAATATAGAAAGACAAGCAAGTATAGAACAACAGCATATATTGCTTTGCGTGATGGTTCATAATGCAGGACTGAGCCCATCTTCAAAACTATTATATTTTTTCTCAGGGAGCATTACTTTTACACCAGAAAGCACTATCTATTAAGCCCTCTGATTATCAGTATTGTTAATTCATTACAGAAATAATGAATTTGCATTCTTGTCTGAAAGCAAAACTGAGAAAGACAGAGGGAGGAAAACTGTTTGCCTAAGGTGGTGTGAGCCTGCCATCACTCTGATCCTAGACCTCTGGGCTGTATCCCTTTCCCTTCTCTCCTTTGGTTGCAGGGGCAGGAGCTGCACTGGAAAGTGCCTAGCACATTTTCAGTGCTACTATTGGTTATAAGCCCTGCTGTAGTTCCTTCCCCAGTTTCCCACGTTTCCAAGCTGCATGCATTTACACCCATCTGTCAGAAGGACGTGCTGCCTGCACACGTGACTGAAGGCTTCTGGGCACAAAGCGCTGATGCCAAGGAAGGAAAGGTAGGCTGCGGTCCTAACCTTCCCAGTGACATCTGCTCTGCACAGAGCTCCTGCTCTATGCCAGCTCTACAGTGCCATATGTCTATTTGTACTTTCTACCATGCACCTATTGGCACATGCATGCCCAGTGCATGGGGTGCTGCTAGCACGGAAGTCAGAAAGACCTGGGGTCGCCTGACTAGCTTCATGGTCTTCAGGATGTCACTTTATTTCCCCATGCCTCCAGATATCTTCCTAAAGCCAGTGAGAGCCAAAAACAACACATTTGCCTTCCTCCAGACCTTTCCCGTGCTTTTTTTAAATTTCTATGTAAAGTTTAAATGTATTTTCTAGAATTTGCTGAGAGATTCAGGGCTTCAGCCTTTTCTTTTTGGCACCTCCTCTCCCTCACCCACTCAAGACGAGCAGCTCTAGGTCTCTGAGGACACCTCTCTCTCCCCTGACTAGTTTTTCCTTGCTGTTACCAGATAAAAGGACTCCCTCTGCTCAGGATAGGGCCTTTTGCAGCTCTATATACTAACAGAGCTTTGATGTCTTCACATTAGACAGAGTTTCTCCTCATCTCTTTCCAAGAGATGGATTTTACACAAGAAAAAGGTATTCAGTCCTACAGGATTTAGGACCAACCAAATCACATTCATTGTATGCTGACCACTTTAACCAGAGGCATCCTCATCTCCCTCCACATGACAAGCCTAAAGCTTCATTGCTTCCCTATGACAAAGGATCCCTCGAGACCGAAAATCACTCTATCCAGTAACAGAGTATTCCCAGGCAGCAGTGCTTCTCTTTCACTGACTTGGGTAGATTGAGCCTATATTTGTTCTGTGTATGTATATGTGTTTAGTCAGTGGAAAGATAGAGGGAAAATCAAAAAGAACTGTTTCACATGAGAAAAAGCTGCCTGCTTTGTCCATGATGTGATCATTTGTCGTTCATCAGATGTTGCCTGCTGCCCAGGGAAAAATATGTCATGAATATGGGAAATTTTCAGACCAAATGTTTGATGCACTTGGATAGCGAACAAGGATGAAAATAAACCATACAAATCCATTAAAAACACATACAGGACATTATCAAGCATGGTGGAAAACAATCACGAATCCCCCATTTCAGTAGCTACTACTATTGTGCCCTCTGAGCATACCCAGCAGCACAGGTTCTATCTCTATTTTGACATCCATAACAGAGGATATTTCCCAGAAGAAGCAGTAGGATAGAGGATCTATGGGAAACTTAATGGTTTTCTGCTGAACATTTTCATGGAAAAGGAACTGACTTCTTTCTTCTTCTTTTGGGGGTATATATTGTTTTATGGGTCTCATAAGATTTTTCTGTCACCTAATTTTGACAATTACATGCTCCTGCAGGAAAATGAAGAGGCAGCATTTCTATTAGTACATGTGTTTGGGTTTTACCTTAACTGAAAAAGTATAGTGATATGTCTTTACAAATATTTTCTATATTCAATAATCATTGCATCAGCATCATTTTTCTATCCATATAGTAAATCAAATACGTCCCTATGACTCATATTTATAATCTGAAGTGGACAACTAGAATAAAAGCATGAAAGTAAAATAGAAAACAAATGGCAGAATGTAGGAGAAAGCCAAGCAACTTCACAAACAGCTATGAATTAAAAGGTTAGTGCCATAGTTTAAATCAGATAAAATATAACCCATTCAACTAGATTAATAGTAAATTTTTAATTTTATTTAATTGAAACTAAAAGACACACGCCATATTGATATTTATAGCATGAAAAAAGCCAGCTGGGGAAGGCAAGTTGTGCAGTACAATTTAACAGGATGAACAACTGTGTGTGAGCACTCAGGCCTGACTGGGTTTACTGGTTAGAAATGTGATTAGGTTTCGTGGATCTTACCAGACATACAGTTCAGCCACTAAATCCTCTAAACTCTTCTCATAGAGACTACTTCTTCCAATATCTGAAGTCGCTGTAGAACAGCAGCTTGGGTGGTATGTGGCTATTGCTAATAGCAGCCAACTCCTTTTTCCTAGCAAGCAGTAACTGAGTGCAAAAAGTGGCAGTTATATCCACAATGTTTTGTGCTCACAAAAACAAGTCTCTAAAATCTGTTTCCATCGAAGATCTGGAACAGGCATAAGGCAATGCCTAATGCATAATTAGAACAATGTAAAATGTCTGGGACTAAATTCTCAGCCAATGTAACACAGCTAAACTCCACTGGAGTTTACTGAGATATTTTGTCCATTTATAGAAGCAAAGGATCTGGAACATCACACCAATTTCTTCCTGTTTGACTGAAGCTACTCACTTTCAGCTCTGTCAACTACCTTCAAATATTTTGATTAAGGCTTTTGTAAGTGTGGAGGAATGGATGAGGGAGCTGAGTAAATTATGGATTGTCATTTGGTTTCTGCCAACTTAAATCTGGTTCAGTTCACATGGAGGAGGCTGTTTTGATGGTTTCCTAACAGCCCTTCATACGCCTTTGAAAATAACCATTCAGTTTTTCAATCCTGATTCTTTTTCATCAAGACAGGTCTGTGCTGGTAGGTGAGAAGCCATATACTGTATTTCAGGAATAAATGCATAACAGCAGGATTGCATGGGAATGCCAAGTGGCATTCCACTTTTATCTTGATGTCACCCAGACAAACCACATCCACCAAATTAACCTAAGAAAAATGATGGCATATTTAGCTCTTAACCACTCTGTAATCGAGATGCAATTAATGTGCAAATGCTTACTGTTATTTACGTACACAGTTCTGCATACTCTTGTTATGTGAATGAACTGTGTAGTAATCTTTGAGGGTTAAAATAAGAACCCATGTGTAAATCCACACTTACCTGCTACAATCCTGCCATTGCTCATGCAAGTTAAGTATGCCATAACCAGTAAACAGAGAGCAGTTTATCTGACTTAAATGATGCCACTAGTATTGGCACAATTAACAGTATTAAGACCCTCTGTATTTAGGGTCTACTGTCTGCTCCCATCAGGCAAAATCTTTCAGCTTTCTTTTTTCTACTAGGGAAGGAGCTAGGAATAAACACATTTCAGAAGATGTTATTAAAAAAAAGAAAAAGCCTACACACCAGCTTGCAAGTGAGTGCAAATTTCCTCCACTGATTAAAGCAGGTTGACCACGTCAGCACCGCTGAGTCAGAGCACCAGATTAATTCTAGACATGCTCTGTGTAACAGCCAGCAGCAAAGAAGAAGGTCATAGCCAAGGTTACTGTGTCACTTCTTCAGGACAGGGCTCTTAAATAAACCACGAGAATCATTTGTAGCTGTTCTTACAATCTATATTCCTTTCGGTGCAACTCCAAACCTGCCGGTTGGGGTGTGGAGCGGAAGGTGTTCATTAATAGAGGTGGAAATTTTAATTTGCCAGCTGGCTGCATCAAAAAAAAAAGAAGTGAGGTGTAGCTTTTATACCTGCACCCTTCTCTCCTGTCATCTGGCCAGTGAACCAAACAGCAACGGAGCTCACACCGTATCACTGAAGGATCACTCTGTGCGCCCTGTTGAAGGTGACTAAGGGTAGAAACTCTGCCACTTTCCAAAGAGGACACAATTCTCTGTACTGGTTGAGAGAAAGCTGGTAAAGAGCCAGCAGAGCCTGAGAAACAGAGGCGCGGGAAGAGGGCACCTATGAAGAAAGCTTCCCCTTGAATACCTCCCCACTATGAAGCAGTCCTGTCTGCTAGCAGCTCAGAGTCCCTCCCATGGAAGTGTCAGATGCAAGGGAGAAAATGTCCTTCCCTTTGCCCCTCTCCGACACAAAGACTTTTCTAACCCTGCAGCCAGTGACCTCAGTGGTACCCATGCCTAGAGCGCTCCCCATCTGAAATCACCCTCATATGGCCAGGACCCAAATGGAACCAACTGGCTGGAGCCCTTTCCATCTTCAACAGTCATGAGAGTGTTTTGTGGCACCAGCCACTGCTTTTTAGCATAGATATTCCCATTTCCTTTTAAAACCTTTGCTCTAAACTCCTTGAGACTTGCATTTTTGTTCTTTTTTGCAAGCAGGTGCTAAAATCTTTGCATCTCTCAAGGACTTCTCTTGTAGCTACATCACTAAGGGTGCTGGGGCTTTGAAACTAACCCAAATCTTTTGAAAGTTCCAACAAGACACGTGAGTTTATAATCAATGATCGTTATCAAATGTGTGTAATAAAAAGTCTACGAACAGTAAACTTGCAAAGAGTTATTCATATATACTTAAAGAATGATTTCATACAACCAGTGATTCTAAATAAATCATAAACTACTCATCAATTTCTATTAATAAGAGGGGGTCATAGCTGTACTCAACAAGTTACTCATTACAAATGATGTACTCTCTAAAAATTTTGCAGGAATTACTTCTCCAACATCTTAAAGGAGAAATTTGCCTACATATATATGTAATCATATCAAATACTACCCATAGATGGAACTAAAACTAGATGACTGAAAAATTACAGAAACATTCCCATCTCCAAAGACATTCCTTTCTTGAAGTACGTATCATGGCTAACATTTGAAGGACTGACGTGAATGATGATGCTACTGACCTGCTTGAGTACCTATTTGCTGGCCTGGGTTTTGCTAATGCGCACAACAGCCCATGCCTCATGAGTCAAAAGCAGGATGTAGAGAAATAACACAGAACATGCTGGCCTAATCAGCTGGAGAAATTCAGACTACAAGAGCTATGAGTTCTCCCTATAACGCCAGACTGATGCACTCCATAACCATTAGAGAATAGCTTCTGGTCCACACAGGAGTGTGCTTTGCATGGAAACCCAGGCACAGAGGGGAGGGATGGTTTGCAAGTGTTATCTCAACACAAAACAGGACTCAGCTGCAATGCACATGCAGAGCAGGGTGACAGAAAGCTTTCCTGAGTTCCAGAGGGTTAACATAGCTGATGTAGCCTCCTTTCTATTACTTACTATCAAGAACATGCCTGTTTGAATATAGAAGTATCAAGAAAAAGACTGAAACACAAAATTTTACTATTCCAGCAATGAAGATAGATGTAAGGAAGCAAGCCAACTTCTTCTGTAATTCTTTTTCTTTAGGAAAAGAAAGTTCAGAAGTTCAACAAAGATGGTACATTTGGACATGTTATGCTTGAGGACAACAGGGAAATCCCAACAGAAGCTGCATCAGGACTTTAGCTAGATTAGCAGTATATAAACTTTAATATAAAAAAAAAGAAATTAGTTTCACTGAGTCAATAAGGCTCTCTGGTCTTAAATACAATATTACATAGCTAGCTGAAATGATTGATAATATTATTACTGATTTTCTTCTGTCCTGTTGTTACACGACAAACAATTATGAATATTTCCTCAATAAGAATACAATGCAAACAGAAAATATTTTTTTTAAGTAAGGCATTTTCATTTTGTTGAAGGCAGAAGAAACTATTCCCCAGCTTTCTGAGAGTGAAGACTCTGTTAATTTTACAGGTAGCAAGCTCTATGATTTTCTTTAGGCAAATTTCACAAGCAGCAATGTGAATTCACACTGAACGGACAGTATGAACCTGTCAGTTTATAAAAATAAGTTCTGCTTTTTTTTTTTTTTTTTTGAAGTTCCTATAAACTGCTTAAAGTTGGACTGACAGCATGTGCTTAAGAGTTAGACTGGCTGACCAGTAATCAGGACTTGTGCATTACACTCTGGAATCTCTCACAAACTCATTACATGAATGTGATGAAGTCATGTAGCACTTCTATGCAGCAGTCTCCCTGCCTTCAAGATGAATACGCCACTTCAGTACCCCATAAACAGCATTCTGGGGCTCAGTTGGATGGGGTTTATGGTGTTCTTTGAGGTACCTAGATGAACAGCACTATGCTTCATGTTTTCAACTGTAGGACCTTAAAACAAGGAGCTCATACCAGTATTTGCTCAATTGCTCAGCAAAGCCATAAAAAGTAATAATCATAGGAAGTTCATTTATATATCAAAATATTTAGGAGACAAATACAAGAGTTCTATCTTTGATCAGGCTGATCTTTAAGGCTTGTCCAGGGTCTCATGCTGAACCAAAAACAGATCTGAGGATGGAAGAGTGGAACCCAGAGCTCATGGTTCTTAGCTCTTCTGCCTTATTCACCTGTTCACACAGTCCCCAGAAAATACAGTATTTTATTTAGACAACAAGAAAAACATGAAAATAATCTATATTCATCTCCAAATACATCCTGCAACTACCTTCTGTGTGTATGCTTCCTAAAGAGAGGGGGTAGAGAGAAGAAGGTTTTCTGCAATAATATCAAAAATGAAGCAGCCTATTTAGCATCTTTAATGCCAGCCTCATTTCAGAATCTCAAAGCTTGGCATTTTCACAAAGGAGCTTTGAGGAGTCTGTGAGCATTGTGTCCTGTGAAACTGATATTGGCAAAGATTTATAGCAAGGATAAGACAATAATATGCAAAGAAAACCCAATTGTTGCTAGCGACTCAATCTTTTCTTTTTCCTAAAGCAGTTCTGCAGTTAAAGCAAAGAGCAAATGCCAGTACACTCTCAGAGCAGCCTATTCAATTTTAACTTTAAGTGCCTTTCATCACAGAGTTACTTGCTCTCTTACCATGCCTGAAGCAAGTTCCTTTCCTGTTCAAGTACATTAAGCAATTCATCTCTTGATAATGTAATGAATTTAGAGCACTGCTAACTTTATTATAGCTGGACTGCTTATCAAATAACACCTGTAGATCCCTCTATCCTCACACAGTAAGTAAAAGTAAAGTAGAAGTAGAAGGAATTCACAGAAATTAAGAGTTGTATTCAACATAAAACTTTTAGGTTTTTTTTAAACCCTGCCTGTGAAAAATATGTTCAACTTTTATGGTGTTCAGGCTTTTACAAATTACTTTTTTTCATCAGATGGAATGCTGTAAATGGAAAGAGGAAAAAAACTAGAAAGGTGGCTTTCTAGGATGAAACTGCATTGTAAACTCATCAGGACAGGTATGGTACACATTGGTACACATCATCACAGTTCTGGCACTGTGCATCCCTGATTTTATTTGGGACTCCCAGGCACAGCTAAGTAAAAATCAACAAACAATAGTTCTAGTAATAGTGAGAAATGGTCCAAATTTCACATAACTGGAAATGTCAGTTTTCAATAAAAAGAATATTTTGGCATAAATCTTTGGGCAGACTTTTTTTTTTTTAATTTCCACAACAAATAGACATTTTGTGAAAAAGTATTATTTAGCTCTAAATCCAGGTCTCTATTGAAAAAAATAGATTTGAACACAAAATTTCTACTAGCCCTACTTCTTCCATTGCTGTTTATAACAAAGGAAGAATACTAACTCTAAAAGGCTGGACTTCCAACAGAAGTTTCAGGACTAAAAGACATGTCTATAAACCACCTTTAAAATCCTGCAGACAACTTAAAAGTATATTGGTGGCAATTCTTAAAATGTGCAAACTTCACATGAGATACATAGGAATATAGATATGGTTTCACTGGTAGTTTTGATCTGCCCTTACATTTCTCTGTACTGGCCATAAGCAATAGCTTAAATACTTCACATGGAAAACACAGCCAGTTCCAAATGGGAATGCATATATCCATGAGAAGAGTTTTTAAATGCAAGCTCTGTTACCTTTTTATTACTCTGTTTTGAATTAAATTCTCCACATACAGTAAACTAAAAAATAAAAAAATAAGTTAACCTTTGCAGTTTGGGAGATCTAATTTCATTATAAACTGTGGTTAGCAAGTTGAATGCTTGCTCGGCCACTTGACTAGTCAAGCACCTAGAAAGAAGGAGTCAAATGCAATATAGCAGCACTAAGAAATTTTCTATAAGAATGAACAAATAATATGTTGTGCAGATCCTCGTGATATTAATTTTCAGGGATTCTAATGACTGAAGTAATACTGAACCTTTTGATAAAAATATCTATTGTAAGCATTACCTGATTGATCCCAAGCATATAAAAACCACTTTGGTGCACAAGAAGACTTAAACTCTACCCTTAGGACTCATTATAAACTACAATACTACTGATACAAAGGGAGTCCTCATTCACCCAGTTTTCTTTTGTATTGCACTGGAATTGCCTCTCTCCAGCTGCCATAAAGGAAAATAAATGCCATCCTAACATAAGACAATGTCCAAATCTTTCCAAATCTTTCCAAAATCCCTCTTCAAAGGTAGTCACTAGCAGATGCCTTCATGTATACCACTCCCCTAATGCATATTTATGCTGTAAAATGCTATTCTTTAGACCCTGTGAATCAATTTATGTCCAGTCAAAATGTAAAAGTCTGAAGGAGAATGAGATATGGTGTGGTGTGTCTCCAAAATTCACCTCACTGAGCATTTACATGAAGCCACAACCCAACAACATCCGCATACATGGCAGATTTACTGAATGGCCTGAGAACTGCACACATCCAGTCATTCCTATTACCCTGTTTCCCAGTCTGCCACAGCCAGTGTCCTGTTTGTTTTGTCCAGCTGTGATATTGCTGGACAAGCAGGACAAGCTTTAGAACACCATTTTTAAATAGCCTCTGACACAACAGGGCACAATCTGGATGTTGAGCCTAGAAGCTTCAGTCAATCCTAAAATAAATCATATATATGTAAACTGATTGTAAATCCATTTGTAAAACTGATTTAAGAGAGAAAAATGTATATTTTTTTCCTCTTCCCTGTCTGCTCCAGAATGCCTTTATTTCACTGCGCAAAGTATCTGGAAATTCCCCCCAAAATCTATTTTGTTCAGTACAATAAATAGTTGAAAACTGACATTTTTTTTAACTTTTCTTCTTTTGAAATATCAAAAAGTTAACTTAGTAAAATTTCAACATATGAAAAAAAAATCAATCTACTCCTTAGCCTGGCAAGATCTCAAAAGTGGAAGAGCGAAAAGTCCACCTACAGGTCTGGGCCCAAAGTGCCTCACAATAAGTCATTCCTGATGAGGAAATGCTGAGTCTGCTTAGTACCAATCTATTTCCACTTTTCAGATGGAGAGGAGTATGGCAGAATGGGTTAATAGGTAAGGGATGAGCTTTCCAAGGAGTTGCAAGTTGAAAATCCCAGACCTCTACCCAATCCTGTCAACCATGCATAGACTTTGCCTGGATAGTTAATTTAGATGGATTCCTTGCAATGTGTGGCCAATAATGGAAAAAAGAGTGTTTGGAGATAAAGAATCCATGTCCCTCAAAGAAGGCTAAAATGTTTTCCCAGTTAGTTACTCTAGCTGCCCATCTGTTATCATACACTATATGTCAGATTTGCTCTCAGAATCGTCGGCACAAAAGGACGTGACAGACTCAAGTGGGTGAAATTAATAAGTAGTGACATTTGGAACATTAATAATGTTAGCTAGAGAGATTAATCAGCAACTCTGACCCCTGCTACTTTTTCCAGTAACTATTTCCATGCCAAAAAAAGGTGGGTTTCCCCTCTATTATCTTATTACCGCAAATTGTGTCAGTAGTTTTGCAGCTGTGATAGTCGGAGGAAGAGGTGCAATGTCGTAGAGAGATATACCTGAAGGATGGCTTTTTTGTCCAAAGGCTTCTTCATTTTCTGTAACATTTTGATCTAACAAAAGATACTGCCCCTTCCTCCAGGCTCTGCCTGTTACGGCATACAGCTTTATTAATGCAGTTACCTTTAGTATTCTGTCTAGATTTGTACAATAAAATATCACTTGAAGATTGACTTCTAGTTAGCCGTCACCTCTCTCTGATGCATTGGGACTACTTGTCAGGTAAAGTTATTTCATTTGATACATCCCAAAGCAGGAAATTAATAGACCATCTGCACACCCATCTTTCACTGTACAAAAGTCCTTCCTTCGAAGCCAATGCAATCTGGTTATAAGCATCAAATGACAATATACCCCTAAAGCTGCTTGAACGGCCATTCCCCTTCTCTTCCCCAAGTTTGTGCCATAACATAATTCACATTGGAGGCAACAAGGCTATAATGAAATTTAACATCAAAACACTAAACAGGAGTCGATGGGTGCTTTAGTAAAAGACAGTTAAAGGTCAGGTCCTACTATCCCACTCTAGCTGCACAATACCCCATTCTGCGTAAAGCCCTGTTTATAGCGTTAGGACTTCTCAAAAATTAAGGTGCTAGGCAGCCTGAGTGAGAGAAGCACAACTGGACTCAAGCTAAAGCATATTTTAAAAAGTAACAAGTGACACCTGTGGTCATTTTCTGAAAAGAGCAAATAGCTTTAAAGCTTCAGAACAGCTTGCAACACAATCCCATCAATGACAAATTAAGCAATTCACCCAAAATGTCCAGGAATTTACCATCCACCAAAGATACAATAAGCTAAACATTCAAACACATCTGCTTTTTCTTTTCCTCTCGCCTAAAACCTTTTCTTCACTCCCTTTCTGTTAGCTCTCTTTTCATTCCAGCCTTCTGCCATACAATATTAGTTAATGAGATCACAATGCACTCAGCTCTTTCAGACTGCTATTTTCTTTCTAAAACAGAAGTTTTAATGAAAAAAAGAGTTTGCAGGCACTACGATTAAATCAAACTAGTGTGGGATCACTTGCAATTTTCAGCAAGCTGCCAACATGCTGCCAGCCTTCTTTCTCATCACTTTTTCTCCCTTTCTCCAATTAAAGAATAAAAGTATTTTTTAGATCAGTCTGCAGAAATACATTTCATTTTGGAATTCATGCATGTGTTCTTTAAAAATCACTCAGCTGAATCAAGTTCATATCTGAATAACAACAAACGATTACACAGTTATTGAAGAGGAGTTCATTTTCTCTAATCAACCTGCATATCGAAAAGAAAAAAATACCAAAATGTCTTTTACAGTGAAAGAGAGATTTTTTAAAAGAGAAAAGAGAAGAAATACACTCTGAAAAAACTGTGTGGAATTTTAATGGAGTCTCCATCATCATCTTAAAAGGTTTTAATAATCCCTAGGGTTGAATTCTCACACTACAGTTCTGGATACCTTCATTTAAAATTAATGTTGGTACATTATAATCTTGCTGTTTTTCATTCACTTCTCTGTGAACTTGGCTTTCTCATAGCACTTTCAGACACAGTTTTAAGAACATCAGACTGCTGAACTGCTTAGCTGTGTCTCTCACTCTGCACATCTTGCCCTTCAGATAGATAATATCTACAGACTGTGGCAAAACATGTCCATAGAGCCAAGCACTGATCAGTGAGATGATGGGCAGAGTATATAGTCTTCCGAAGAAAAATATTATAAGTAAATTAACTGCAAATGTTCTTGTTCTTTGTAGAAGTAGCTAGCACCAGTCTGAATCCTAATGAACTCTTTGCTTTATTGATACCACCTTAGAAATACACAGTTTGATAGGACACCCTTGCATTTATGAAATCAAAAGAATTGCCTCTCAATTTCTTTTCTGGCCTCTGGTTGTTATACAATGGGAAAGAGCTAATGTCTGCTCTATATCATTGGCTGTTTCTAGAACACCAAAATATCCGCTCTGATTTATCTCATCTTTAAATAAAAGCTTCCTTCTTTCTAATCTTTTCTCACATGGAAGCCTCATCGTTTTCATCATCAGGCTGTTGAATCCTCTTCTGTGATAAAAGATACAGCAGACAGAGAGTTACCATAAGGAAATGCAGTATTCACAGGGTGGCAGTCCCATCATTTCACAGACTTGCTCTTCAGTCTTTTGAATATCATCTCCTATCCATTTGCTTTCTGACTGCCTTTGCATGCTGACCTGAGCTTCTCCATCCAGGAATTCTGTACAAAGTGAGTGTTTCCAGGCAAAAGGGGGCAAAACGCAAGATACCAATTAAGAGGCCTTTGGCCTATGGACTACTTGCAAGATCATGACAGCTCTAGTGCCAATCGCAAAAGGCTAATCCACCTCTTTTGTTGGTATCAGTATGTAGCAAAAGCTTGACCAGGCACCACCACAACGTACCTTTGATACTGACATGTTGACAAACTGGAGAGCCATCATTAAAAAGAATTTGCCAAGCAGAGGCTTCTAAGGCTTCTTCTCCACCCCTGGTTCTGCAGGTACAGAGTACCAGTGTATATGCACATTCCAGTGCACTGGAAACAAGGCAGAAGGGCCAGCTCCCACCAGGGGAAGCATCAAAGTCAGCTGAACTTCAACCAAGCGCGTGCATAAAGAAGAAAAGGGAGGTGGTAACTGTTGGAGATTCCTTCCTGCAAGGAACTAAAGAACCCATCTGCTGACCTGACCTGATGTCTCAGGAGGTCTGCTGCTTCTCTGGAAGTTATGGAGAGACTGCTGAGGCTTTTCCAGCTCTCAGACTATTACCCACCACTGCTCATCCATGTGACCATCAATAATACTGCCAGGGGAGACCATGAGTGTATCAAGAGTGATTACACAACTCCGAAGGTGAGGATCAAGGGCCCAGGTGCCTCTTCAATGCCTTCTTTTCTGTCTTCACCAGCAAGTCTCCCAGGCCTCTGCGCTTAGTAAAAGGAGGAGGAGAAAGACCAGCATTGGATGAGAATCAATTCTGGGATTACTTGAGAGAACCTAAGCCATGCAAATCCACATGGCCAGATGTGCTGATCCAATGGTGCTGAGAAAGCTGGCTGATGTCTGTGCAGGGACACTCTCTATCACCTTTGAAAGCACATGGAGGTCAGGGAGGTCTCAGTGACTGGAGAAAGGCACATGTCGCACCCATCTTCAAAAAAGGCCAAAAGGACAACCCTGGAAACTACAAGCCAGTCAGCCTCAGTTTAGCCCCGGGAAAATCATAGCATGTGTCCTCTTGTAACACATTTCTGGGCTCATGAAGGAAAAGGTGATTAGGAACAATCAGCATGGATTTACCAAGAGTAAGTCATATCCGACCAACCTGATTGCCTTCTGTGACAGTGAAGGGATCTGTGGATGAAGGGACAGCAGTGGATGCCATTTGCCTTGAACTTAACAAGGCTTTTTGATTCTAGTTTCCCACAATATCCTTGTATCTAAGTTACAGTCTGGATGGATGGACAACTACATGGGTAGAAAATTTGTTGACAGGTTGAGCTCAGAGGGCAGTGGTTAATGGGTCATACTCTACCTGGAGGCTGGTGACAAGCGGGTATTGTAGGAGTCTCTCCTGGGACCTGCCCTGTTCAGCATCTTTATCAGTGAGCTGGAGGAGGTGATGGAGTGCATGCTCATCAGGTTTACACATGACACAAAACTGGGATGAACACCTGACATGCTCAAGGTCAGGGCTGCTGACCAGAGGGACCTGGACAGTCTGGAGGAATGGGCCAACAGCAGCCTTGTATTCAACAAAGAAATTCAAAGTCCTGCACCTGAGAAGAATTAACCCCTGACAGCAATCCAGGCTGGGTATGGACTGGCTGGGGAGCAACTCTGCAGAAAAGGACCTCAGTCTTTGCAGACAGCAAGCTGAACATGAGCCAGCAGCATGCCCTGGCAGCAAAGGCGGCCAACAGCATCCAGGGCCATATGAACAGGAAGAGCAGTCAGTAGGTCAAGGGAAGGGTTTATTTCCCTCTGCTTGGCACTCATTAGATCACATATAGATACCATGCCAAGTTTTGGGCCCCCAGTACAAGAAGGACATTGACAAACGGGAGAGAGTTCAAGGGAGGATCAGCTGGACTATTGGGGCTGGAGCCCTTGCACCATGAGGAGAGGCTGCAGGACTGGGGCTTGTCTAGCCTGGGGAAGTGGCTGCTTGGTGGCAGGTCCCCGAGCCTACAGGGAGGTTATTGAGGAGATAAGCTGAAACAAGATAGGTTCAGACTGGGAATAGGGAAAAAAATTTTCCCCATGAGGACAGTCATGCACTGGAGCAGTTGCCCAGAGAAGTTGTGCAGGCTCCATCCTTGGAGGTTTTCCAGACCTGTCTGGATAAAACCCTTAGCAACCTGGTCTGAGATCATAGCTGAGCCTGCTTTGAGCAGAAGGTTGGATGAGGTCCCTTCCAACCTGAGGTACTCTGTGATTATGTGAAAAGAATCCTCTAATTCAGCGCCAATCATAGATCTGTCTGCAAGGAAGAGGTGGTAGTCAGAGGTAGATAAATTTATCCATGTACATGCAATAAAGTACTTTTTTTTCCTTTTTAGTCAAAACTGCATGCATTTACATATGAGACAAAAACGTTAGATTTATATTTAAGATGAATTAGCACAAAAGTAAACACTAGATAATTGACTATTAACTACATTGGAATAACACACTTATACTTAAATTATTTCACACACAAAAAAAAGAATCCCTAATAAATTTACAGCTTGCCTTATGGCAAGGCTCAGGTTCATAGTCCTAGCTCCACAACCTGTGTTATACTTGTATGTATGCCTGTAGAAGTGAGCAAGACAAAACAGGGTTGGAGTCACATCACCTAACACTTGCCATATAAATGTAAGATGTTTGCTGTTTACTCTGAGCTAGTCCTAAGCTCCCTCTACAGTCCATCACAGGAGAAGAGTCACCTTCTGCTAAATCTCCCTGTGATTTTAGAAAGAGGTTACACAACCAGCTTAACCTAAATGCCTAATTGACAGACAAGTATAAATAGGCAAGATGAATTCCACCCTTAATATGAGCTGTTAACAGAATTAATTATGCACTCAAAGCGAAACACTATGATGAAAGCAACTATCCCTAATAATATTAAATGGGCTGCGACTGAACTCATAGCAAGAACATGGTGAGTAATAATTCTTTCAGTTCCCCTCATTCATTCTTCTGGGTTTCTCAGTGTGACTTGCTGTTGTAGACCAGTTCTGTTAGACTGTTAATTCTTTGGGGTTGGGGACTGTTCATAATACTTTTCTCAACCATTACTTGTGCCAGAGTTTTAGTTTAAAATATTTATATTTAGTTGCATGTCATTCTGTCCTGAAAGCCACTCTACCTTTCAGCAATTATCTTGTGAGTTTCACTACCTACACTGAATTAACTGAAAATGTAAAGAGAGAGAGAAGGAGGCTTCTAAAGCGTGAGACAGACTGTGCACAGTAAAGTTGATACCATCATAATTACCAAAAGCTGTATTTATAAGATAGGCAGGCTTGGGTGACAGAACTAATTTAGGAAGTTCCCCAGCTGCAACCCAACTCCAGCCTTAGCTCCATCCCCACGCCTCAGCATGCCATCCTTCATTTGTACCTGTTCTGTGATTCAGATATAAAATATCCTTTTATTTGGGGGGTTATTTTGAAACCAGGATCCAGCATAAGGCCAGAATGAAGGCCTAAGATACAATTTTTCTAACTGAGCATCATGGCTCTTGAAGTGTCATGTACATGATATAAGGGTTCATGTTCTTTCAGGTTTCCCTTCCAGTCCTAGTTATAGCCTATGGGAAGTGGGAGACAGGAAAAAGGAAATAAAGATAGATGAGAAGAGATTTCCAATCTGGAAAAGTCTGGCCTAAGAGAACTGTTTGCACACTTTTAATGTGAATTAGGCTTTGGCCATCAACTCAAAAGCCTAAGTGCAAAATGCTGCTAAAACTGAAGTCAACAGGAATTTTGTAAGAGCCGGAGTTTCACCCTGCCTATTTATTTCCATCTGTAGAAAGTCAAATAAACAGTCTCTTGTCAAAAATTCAAGTGCAAGTTTTGCCTTCCTGCCTTTGCTTGGCCCGTTATGCTCCACACCCACACATACACACAGTGACTGACCATATGTGAATTATCAGACTGTGCAGTCGCTCAAATGTGATGACTGTTTCCCATAACAAGCTCCTGAAATAAAGAAAATCCATCAGCTCTTCAACATTTCGCTTGGTACCTTTCTCTAGGGGTAGAAAACAGTCTGAATTCTGAATGCTGTTACAGAGTCCAAAACAGCATATGTTGTATTTTTTAAGATATAATATATAACTCTTAATGAGTGGACTACTCACTGTTGGATGTGCTTATGCATTTATTTGGCAAAAAGAACTGAAGTCTTTTAAGCATCCTGCTAAGTTTCAGTGAGATTTGGACTGCTGACCTTAAATGTTTTAAAAATCCTTCTTTAAAATATGAAGGAAGTTTACTATTTCTTACCATAAATAATACTTTTAAAAGACTTGTTCATATGTGGAATGGTTTCAGGATTATAAGTGAACTAAACATTGTTTCATAATCTAAGATATGCCAAACAACAAAATATTTCTCCTCTAATTTATTTCTGTTACATAACATTAGTGTATAATGTAACAAGTGAGTAAATGGAAAACATCCAGACAGACTAATTTTCATGATAACTTACAAGAATAGCAGTAGATACAGGGAATTTTAAAAAAAATGATTTTTGAATATAAGATTAGGAAGGTCTAATTAAATAATTTTAATGATTAAAAATAAATAAGAATTAATAGTGAAAAGTGATCTCTTCTATCAAATTTAATAAACTATTTAGCTAAGGTTTAGAGATACTTTGAACTAATACCAAAGTGAACCTCAGGTCATTTTAAAAAGCTCCCACAGATCTGCAAACCTACTGCTTATTAACCCCAAGCTAACAAGGATTAAGAGGACTGGAATGTCAAACATATCAAACAAAGCAAAGGGGAAATACAATTTTTAGGCAAGGTCACACTACCTAAAACGCAATACTTCCTTGCAAATGTCTCTCTCCAGAAAGGGCAAACATAACTTCCCTTCTGCAAGGTCTGTAGCCTGTTATTCTCTGTGATGATTCACACTGTACAATAACTTTCCCATTTCAAAAACAAAACCAGTGCAATTTTAAAACAAGTAGATAATTCCATTCAGGACATAAGAAGTTCAAGTTGATGAGCTGCTTGATCCATTGGAGACCTAAATAGTTGCTTTATCTGATAATCTGCCCAGTTGCCTAGGTGGTTTTTCCCCCTTTTATTGATGACGTATCCTTTGGTTAGGATACCAATATCATACCTCTGAATCCTTAAAAAACTCTTCACATAGGCCTGTGGTATATGACAGTTCCTTGCTAAAGTCAAAAGCAGGTAATAAAAAAAAATCACTGGAAATATTCAGCAGTCCTGGCAGAGTTTCAAGCCTTAGGTTTCCAAACAGCACAGCTTGGGAAATGGTGATAAGACTCAGGCAGTAAACAGATGCTGAACAAATGTCTCAGGAATGGCAACATTAAGTGACAATTCAAGCTAATTTACCACAATGAGATTATTTTATCTCTCTGTACTGCGAAAAATAATACGTCACTGCTGTTCTGAGTAAGTGACAGAATGAGGTGCTGCAGTCCCATGCAAGAGTAAGTAGTTCACAGAACAAAAAATTGCTGCATAGGATATACTCTTTGCATGGGTTTCTTCCACTTCTCACCAAGTATAATTTTAATCAGTTAGAGGTTTTGAGTGTTCACAGAGATGAAGTCACACTACAAAACAAGCTATGTGGTGACTACAAAATGTGTTTTAGTATGGTTTAGAAACAGCATGAAGAAAGGCAGTTAACTTATTCAAAGAACACAAGGCAAAAAATAGCTTTATGGTATCTTCAATCACAATCATGACTTTCAGTGATGACAGTACATGTGTAATGAGCATGTTTCCAAGAAGGTGATATCCCAGAAGCTTTCTCATGGTACACACACTTGGTGTGCGAGGAAACTACCGCATGATCTCTGCATATTGATACAGTCCCAGAGCTGCATTTAGACCTGAGCAATTATTTACTGGTACAGTTCTCATCTTAATAGCTCTGCTCCAAAGACAGTGTTAGCTCCTCCATCAGCTTTTAAGAATGAATCACTCCTGGCCGGAATAGCACTTAACCAATGTTCACATATTTGCTCGGTCATTCTTCTACTTTGTGAGAATGTGGTACTGGTTAAAATTGCCTATGGGGTATCCTTGCAGATAGAATTTTCTTGCTTTTCCCAGAAAATTCTTGCCAGTGTCTCCTCACAGTAGCTTGGAAGAATCTGGTGTTGAAATCCCTGTTCAAAATTTTCTGAAAAAGCCCAGTAACACTAGATCTAAGTTAGGATAAAATGGTTTTCAAGCAACAGAATGAAAAAATATATTATTTAACACCTTTTAAGCCTTTGGAGCAGACAGAGCATGTTGACTTTAGCTAGCCAAGATTCATTCTGTGTTCCTCCTTGCATTGGAGAGTCCTCACATAAGGACTTTTAAATGCACCCACTAAGATAAGCTACATCTTTTTCTCAAGTAGACAAGGCATCATAACTTAGTGCTACCTGTGTGATATGGATATGTTTGGGAAAAACACTTAAGTTGTCAAACTGATTTGATATAAACAACTTAGCAGTCTTGGCTGCAACCTAGACTGGTTTTCACATCATGCTACAAAGCCAAACAGCCCCATAACCCACCCTTGCTTTTCCAGTACTACCCATTCATTCCCTTTCGCTTCTTTGCGTCCAAACGTATTCATACACATAATGCATTTCCTCTTACTATTATATTTCCAATATTATGTATGATTTTGCTATTACAGTTACTTGAGAACATGTCAGTAACATCTTTGTCCTGATACTTACCTAAGACGTCTCTATAGCATATACAAGAGGTTTGGTTGCTCAGCACAACTCAGTTCGCAACTGTAGTTCAGCCTGAATCTACACAGTGACAAGGGTGAGAATCAGTCACCAAAAGATAAATATGTCAGGCTGTTTGAAGTGCCCTCAGCACCTAAGACATCTGCAATGGGTTGGCACAGAAGACCTATGAGAGATCCGCACCCTTCTGAAGCCAAAGGCCAGGTGGACATATAATAGGCATGGGATGCCTATGTGTGGGCAACTGAATTGAGTCCTGTCCTTGAGATGAAATCTCTGCAAGATTAACTGACACAGTTGGCAGACATGCTTCCAGAGTCACAAGTTCTTTTTCAGACCTGAGAGACACCTAACACCCTGAACTATAACTATGATACCTATATTTCTGATCAAATAAAAAGCTTTCTACTTTTTAGCATGAGTTGAGCTCCAACTCAATTTCAGGAGAATATTAAGTAAACATTATCCATTCAAGAGAAATGCTCTTGGGATGGGAAAACACTGCTGACCTGAAAAGCTGCATTAATAAATGCTTTATTACATAGTTGCATGGCTGTGCAAGTGCCTTTTTATTCAAAATGCTTGTTAGATATGTTACTTACAGAAGAATAACGCATACCACTACAGCTAAACTAACTTCATTTGATGTCTTTCTGTATTCCCTTTGTACAAATCTAGTAGCAATTGAAAGACTCCTCTGTGTATCCATGACCAAAATACAGATGTCATTTATTAATACACTGAAAATACATGTCACTCTTAAATGCTAATAATTTGAGTTCAAATCAAAGGTATTCAATTTTTATATTTCCTATTGCAGTTCATGCTTTCCTTTATGTGCTGTCTCTATTCCTCAAGCTGTGATCCTTCCACAGAGACAAAGCTATCATACGCTCATAAAATCTGATGCCTGGGTAGCAAACCCCTAGTTCAGACTGAAAGCTTTAGACCTGAGTGCTTATCTAGTGGTACAGTCCTCATCTTAATAGCTCTGTTCTGAAGACAGTGTTAGCACACTCCTAGTAGCACATTCCTAGTTCATATTGAAAGCTTTTGCTGAATCTATATGTATGATGCTTTGAAGGCACATGCTATCTCGATTACATTGTTTCAGCCAACTGCTGGAAGAATAAGCAGGTGAATGCTGTAAAGTTTGCTCTGTAACAAAACCGCTTTCCAAATTAAGAACAAGCAGGTATATATATATGCAGACATAACAAAATCTGCGTCAGAGGAAACTAGTGATGTCTTTGTTTACCTTTTTTTGTTTGCTTCAGCATTTGAAACTTTACCAGTTCACTCATCTAGTAAGTCCCTTACCAACTTGCAGTATATGGTAATCCAGATGTTAATCACCACCTACTATTAAAACGTAAAGCTATAGTCTTTATCATTTTGCCCACTACACTGTCTCTGATAGCCTCTTCATAAACCTGATCTGCTGTTTTAAAACAATGGGTCAATTTACAGTTCATTATGAATAAGTCACCTCAGAGGGCACTAATGTTTTGGAAGTCCACCTATGTGACTTTGTTGCAATTTCAAACAAACAAGTATAAGAGGCAATCACTAGCTGTACAAACGCACAAGGGAAATGCTCCAATTCATTTAAATGGTAGGCCTAAAGGTACCTCTATTCTTTTGAGTTATCTTGGAGAACAAAACAGTTTAATAGGGGTTAGCTTATCCTCTATGATGTTTCTATTTCTGCCTCTCTCACAGCTTCTAACATCTGCTCTCAAATGAAGGGACTGAAGAAATTTTTTTATATTTTCTTCTACCTTCACCTTTTGCAACCAAGACCTCTGTATGTGCAGGTCTGTAGGCACTGTGCAAGGTTTCTCAAAGCCACCCGTGTTTCCACCACTGAATTAATAAGTGTAACCTGCAATTTTCCAGTTCCACATGGCACAGGAATCTGCTTTTGCTAGTGATGTAATAAGCTTCCTACAGGTTCTAAGCATCTGTTGGATTCTGTATCACCCGCTGCTATTTTTTAACTATGTCCTGTATTGGCTCCAAATCCTCTGAGCCAGAAGACACATCTCCAAGTCTAAACCACTGCACAACTCTTTTATTAATGTGTAACACTGAAGCATTATAGGATAATAAAGGTGCAATTTGGAAATATCTTTACATTTATTCTTTAAATTCCTCTTAAGGGAAGGTTACTGGACAAGTGATGATGAAGCAAATTCCGCTATCTTTTCTTTCCAAGATATTTCAGTTCTAAATCCAGTTTAGAGCACAGTGTCAAGGCTATGCTGATAAGTAGCAAAGGCTGCACATTGCTTTCTAGAGATAAAAAAGGTGAGAACCAATGTTGACTGTCACAGGTCTCTCATGGTTTCTCAGGGACACTGACAAAAGCATGGTATTGACCTACCCACAAGATCAGAGAGAATAACTGGGATGCTGCACTCTCACTGTTCAGACCATCCAGCTAAGAACTAGGGCAAAACTGAACTGAATTGAATCACATGTATTGGGAATGTTTGGTAGGAAAGCTCCAAGAGATTTGAGAGAGTCTGTCTCTACAATCACCAAACTTCTTCAAGTTTGGCCCCAAAAGAGTAAAAAATTTCTGGTATTTAGAGTTTTACTCACAAACATGCTCTGTTTGAAGCTGCTGGACCTCCAACTAATTCACATCTTGCCGTAAAAACAGCACAGCCACATCCATTCCATACATAAGTGGATCTCCACACTGATATTCACTGTTTCCAGGTGTGTAATGTGAGGTAGCTGTGATAATCCTTACAGTGCCAGATGTTTTATGATCTCCACTAAGCAGTCTCTGACCATTTGGAGGGCAGAGTCTTCAGGCTTTCAGTATAAAACACTCTCCTCTGGAAGCTGCAATGCTTGTCAGCCTTCCAGGCCCTCACCTGGCAAGTTTTAGGACAGGTCTGAAGATGAATTCATTTAGTCTAGCTTTTAGAGATTTCTTTCTTGAAAATGGCCACACAAATACAGCATTTCTGGAGACAGCAACAGCAATGCTGATTAATGTTACCTACTGTCACTTCAGTCCTTTCTATCTTTAAGCTCTGTCAATAAGCAGAATGGCGCTAGAGTTCTTTGTGCCTCATGAGTCATTAAAATTGAAGCTTAAAGATGAAATAGAGCAAGTTGTTGTCTCCATTGTTTATTAGCGCAGAAACTCCCAGAAGGGGTGTTTGTAATCACAATCTGAAAACATTCAGCATATTGCTAGGGAAAAAAAATCACAACTGCAATCTAGAATAAAGCTGAAGTACAACCATTTCTGTGGCGTGGCCAGTCTAAAGACAGATGAACAGCAAGTTGATTGCTTTTTAGAAAGTGCACAATCTATTTTTAAGACAGCCTTGGTTTTCTTTTCTAAGCAAATTTACTGCTGGCAAAAGGTGGTGGAATGACTACCTGGGAGACCAAAGTCACTTATTCATCTATATGCAACACAGTTAACATTCATAGTCCAGATTTCTATTCTTTTGCTATGCTATAACCTTGGACTGAGTGAACATGGATCAGCAGTAGTTAGAAAGCAGCTTAGTCTCTGTGTCTGCTCATTCCCTGGGCATTCAAATGAGAATCAACATGTTTCATTTTGTAGGAGCTTAACCAACTGCTTTGATGCCAACTACTCACTTCACAAAACTATGAGACATAAATTATAAAAACACTGCTTATCTGGGGCATGGATTCCACTACCTCCTGTAGTAGATAAGTATTTCTGCCTCAACTACAACACAAAACTGGAGAAGTCCTTAATCAGTAATCACTAAGTACCACTAGCGTTTGTTGAAATCTTATCAGCTAGGCAACAAACCCTCCAATAAGGTAATTATTTGATAATGTGTAACTCCGTTAGAGTATTATCTGTAAAAAAAGGAGAAAAAAATTGAGAATTTAAAACCATCTTTTAGCCAACAAAGAAATCAGAACAAATGGATTCCATTTACAGAACTGATTCACTTCAGAGATTTATTGGCATCTCTCACTTTTTCAGCAGTTTTTTTCTTTTTTGGTTAAAAAAAAAAAAAGTGTTACCTGCTGTGAATTTTCCCAGGAAGAGCAAGCAAGAACCCAAGAAAGTACTGCTTTCATTCTATCCAGTCATTACTCTTAACATCCCAGACTTTGAAAAGCAACAAGAAGAGCCAATGGACTACAAGCCTAGACTAACTATGTATCACAGATCAGCAATTCTACAGAGAGCTTTTCGTGCTGCACAACACATTGTTTATGACTGCAAACTTAAGATAACAGATTTTTTTTTCTTTTTAACATAGCTGGTCCTAATCAAGAAAACAATTAAACATACGCTAAAAACATATTTTATGTAAATATTAGTCAAGAAATGTTCCAAAGCTATGTACCTTAATTACATGCACCAGTAAATCTCAGTGTGCTGCACAGGAGCACAGAAATAAGATATTAGTACATGTTAAGACTGATCACCTCAGAAAGAAATCATGATTTAACTATACCACTTCTATTATCTTCAAACAATTATTTGTTCTTCTCTCTGAAGGTTTAGCTGCAGCTAGGTGAGGGGGAAGGTGGGTTTAAGTACTCTATGAATCAGTACGAGGATAAGGAGTAAGCAGCTGTACTGAAAAAAATACAAACTAAAAGGTTTGAACACTCAGACTCCCAAAGTCCTGCCCCTACATCTTGTGAAAAAACAAAGCTCTTCTAATATAATAGTTCCCAAAGTCTGGCTGAAAAGAAAAAAAGCAATCTTTGCAGATGTTCATGCAAAACTCTACTCCTAAGTGCTTGGGATCAGTTTTATTAAACTTGATGCATCTAATATGCCTGTTGTATGTGTACCCACTCAGAAATCTGTGCAACTGGACACATTAATATTGCTGAGTACGGGCAAACAACAAATCCACAATATAAATACATGAGATATTTTCATGAAGCCCTTGTGAAGCATAGTACATGCAGTTAGGCACATAAGAACTGGATCTTTCTATTTGAGAACCTGCTCTCTGCAAGGGGAATAACTGGTCTTCTGCATGACGTCAGTCTAACAATGTCAACCACAGGAGCATAATATTAATTCAAACCCTGGAAAAGTATGCAAGAAATTCTATAACATGGTCTGCATCTCTTCTGACTCATCAGTAGATGGATGGGATTGATGGAAGGAGAGATGCCAGCAAAAACCTACAGTAAATTACTTCTTAATGTTTTTCGTGGTGGTGCTCAATGAGTAATTTGACTGAACATACAGTCAGGAAGCACAGTGAATAACATGTACTGGCTACATTAATGTGTGATTCCTCTTTAAACTAACGCACACACAAAGGAAGCCCAAGTCCTTTTCTACATAAGGCTTATTTTCCATTTTCAGCGTTTACACTTGGAAGCCAACCTGTCAAAATGCATTACTAGCCCTGCTTCCCTGTGCATGGTGCTCAGTAAGGAGGTGCCAGCGTTTTAGCAAGAGACTCTCATAGATGTTTTTGCCTTGATGTGTGATAAATCCTGTGGCCCAAAGAGAGTGTGATGCCCAGAAATATATGGCATAAAGATCTGGAGGACCTCTTCACCTGTCATCGAGTTAAAGTAAAATACCATACCCAAATTAACAGCTTGAAATAGGCATCCCCACAGAGCAAACGAAACACATTGGTTGGGAAAAAATTATTCTTAATTCTTGGATAGTCTATTGAGAATTTGCTAATGGAAACATAGAGTTTAAGCAGTAGAAATCAAACAGAAAAACTCTCTGGTGTGGCAATGAGGAAAGAGGGTTTATAGCTTCCCCAGATTTCATAAGACTTGTTAGTAGCTACAGTGTAACACATATTAAAAGTGAGAAATTTCTCTTGAGAAATATTCCCATGCTGCAGGGAGATAGCCGATCTCAGCAAAGATGCCTCACCCCTCGATTTTGATAGAGTTTTAACAAAATGTTTTAGGATTCCCTCTTCATCACTTTAAAGGGAGACACACACTTAGGAAGTGAGAGGTTTTGAAGGCTGAAAGCTTAAACAGGACTTCAATTATTTTGCCCACTCTCAGAGAAGCTCCCCAAGTAAAAGCTCATTCCCTCATTAACCACCAAAATAATGTCAGTCACTAACATTTTTTTCTCTCTTTCTTTCTTCCCCTCCCCCCTCCCAAAATGTTGTCCTTCATTCTAACCGCTAAATCAAAGAGAGGGATTAAAATGACTCATTATAAATTCAAATTGAATTTGAGACACAGCATAGACATAGGGGTTTTGAATTAGTCATGGAAATGCTCCATTTTGGGATAATTTAAATGACCAGCTTTTTGTAATTACCCAGCATACTGAAAATTGCCTAGAAGTTGCTGCAGCTCATACAATATAAATGTTTAATGGGAAAAATCAATGGACTAGGTATCTGCTATTTCAAGACCACTGGTCCAGAGGAGCCCACTCATCAGCTGTTGGGAATACTGGCTTGACCAGATACAAATCATCATTCATTTAAAAAAAAAAAAAAGTTTGTTTTCTTCCTTTTTTGTGGTGTTTCCTTCCCCAGGAACTTCTGGATACTCAGCTGAAGGGCAAAGTGCTACAGTCCAGGAGCAGTGAGTATCAGTGGGATCCCAAACGTTACTGCTTTGAACTTATTTCTTGAGCTTTCCTTTATAGGGAAAGCTTTCCGACAGCCAGCAGACTCTGTGCTTTTGTGTGTAGTGTGTGTAAATAGAAGAGCTGTGGGATACAGAGGTTAAAGACTAATGCTTGTCTTCTTTCAGCTGTGGATAAGAACAATTTACATACAGTTAGAAAAGAGGGATGAAGAGGAACAAAGGAATGGGAAATGGTGGTTGGGGAAGGGAGGACTGGAGACAAATGTGCTGAAGGAGAAAATATTTTGGAGGATATTGTTTTTCAGGAAATAAAACCAGAAATATTTTTCAGATACTAATGCAGATCTACTGTGAATATAAAGAGATTACTAATAAATTACAGTGCAAATAAGAGATAAACAAAGGACAAAAGAAGTTCTACAGAGCAACCTCAGCCTTTGCTAACAGCTTATGATGCCAGGCTCCATCAAAAGAATGCCCCAATTAGTGGTGTAAGCTCTTATCATCCAGACTTGGGAAGTGAAGCCTCAATTTATCCACAGATGGATTGCATCAGTAGCAACCCTCCTAGCTTCCTCCCTCTTATCCTACCAGCATGACCACCAAAGTTAATGTCATTTTCACAAAGGAGGTTTCATTGGGTTGCATTCAGCAAATCTGAGTAATTCATTTCTCAGGGGCAAAAAAATCAATGGTATTTTACAGGAAGAAGATCATGTCTAATAAGTAATAATATAGGACTTAACTGAATTCTTCATTAAGTTTTATTATCCTTCTTGTACAAATTATGTGTAAATCATGGGAGAAGAACTCCCTCTTACACCCCCTCACCACACCCTAATCTAATTCTCCAAACAGGCTTCAGTAAGGGATCTGAGATCAGCTAAAATGAAAATGAACACTTACTGGCAGCAGTGCACCCAAAAGCAGAATTATACTCCACACATGTAAAGAAGGAAAACTGCAAAACACAAGCAAGCCACTTAGATTTACCTAAAAATAAAAGCCAGTGTGAGGAGCATCAGATACCTCTGAAAGAAGTCAAACTGACCCAGTGAAAAGAAGTTTACTCTTCTCCTATGCAACTTTCCAGTTTCATATATACACTATTTTGTTTGCTTCCAGCTGGTAGAAACAGAAGTGCCAAAATACCAGAAGAAGGGTGATAGTGTATCTCAAAAAGCCTAGAAAAGGAATAGAAGGCACAAGACTGCTTCCACTGTACCCTCTCCCCAAGATTTGATCAGGACAACTTGGCAGATGCTCAGAGTTAAAATAAATAAATAAATAAATCTATACTTCTCAAAGTCTATTTTGGTTTGAGTGTTTGATACCAAACAATGTTTGATACCAAACAATGTTTGATACCAGTTTGTCTTGATCAAAGTCCATAATTTTTGAACGTAAGTTCCATTTTCAATATGGAAAAAAAGAGAGTAAATCTTGCAAATCAGGGACACGGATTGCAAATAACTTCTAACAAATTGATGCAAACAGCCCGGTTTCCTTTCAGCTATTGTAAGAGTCATATATACATATTTCCAGAGTCCAGCAAAAATGTGACCCAAAATCTTGAAACAGATCTGTAGAGTGTCTGTAAAAGCTGAATCTAGATGATACCATGATTATCTTTTGAAAATGAGTGTGTCATATATGGACAAAAGACCAGTGCAAAAGCTTAAGTGTTTTGTCAGTTTTGCTGACATGATACTGAAATTTGTGGCTGAATTTCACCTAAACATGAACACAGAAAAACCTCAATACAGTTCTTTTTATAGTTAAGGACAATTGTTGTCATAGTATTCGAGTAGACATAAGCTATGTTTTCCATTTTCCAGTCTGCTAGTGTTCATTCCTTGGTATGCAAATGTGTTATTGTCAAAACAAATTCTGCACAACCAAAAACATCTTGTATATTTTAATCAACTGGAAAAATTATGCTCATTCAATACTTTAATAGCCATTAATCACTAAAAACTTGCATTTTATTGATAATTATTCAGCACATGTAATATAAGATATGGAAGAAATAAATTTTAATAAAATAGCAATGCATATCAGCAAGAAAGATTTTGTCACTATTTAATCATATTTCAGAATTATTTTTAATTTATTCTCGCTCTAAATAAAGAAGGTATGACCCATTATTCATGTCAGGTCTTCAAAAATAATCTGTTCCTCTACCAGAGACATCATATTAAGGAATGGCTGCTTCATTTTGAGTAGGAAAACCAAACAATTTCAAGAGCAGGTCAAAAATGCATATATATGTATGAAGTTCAATCTCACTACCTCTTCTAACTCTAGTAAACAGAGGGGAATAGGAACAAGGATAGAAAGCATGAAGGTAGCTAAAAACTTCAGTCATTTCTGAAGGTTTTCTCTTATAGAAAGTGTTAGGATAACAAAAGCTAGGATTTTCCAGAGGGTAGGTTTCCTCTTTTCTTCCCAACACAGAGTTTCCCTACACACAGCCAAGTAATATAAACTTTTTCTAGTATTAAAACACAAACTCCATATAGCTTTAATTTGAACCACAGCCTCGTTTTCAGAGCTGTGTAATGCTGCCAGTTTCTGATTGCACTTAAATTATATTAGAAGATTACTCAGGTTGCAAAGTCAAACAATCAGAAAGCTAGGAAATACCAAGTTAAGGTTGCCAATGCCGCTTTAATTTGGCCCCATCATGTATAGATTAATTATGTTATAAGCTTTACGTTCATTTTCCATTTTTTCTCAAAGCACCTGTAATTTTTCAGTGCACTGAACACATAGCACTCAATGAATCAATAACTTTTTTATTGAAATGAAGTATTCATTAAATTTAACTAAAGGCAACAGAACCCGCTCCATCTGTAATATTATACAGATAAGTTAACAGATCTTTTTTTGCACTTTCCCTAGCCGTCTTGAATTGAAAATTTAACCTCAGTTCCCCTGAAATACAGAGTCCCAAGAAGTCCTACAAGGACTGCAGGTTCCAAGAAGATACAGTGAGCTGAGGAGGTCTTAGCACCCAAAAGATCATGTTTTACAAAGAACTTTTGGAGCGCATGTGTGTGTTACTGATTAGGGTATCAACCTTCAGTGCATCCTGTATTGCTAGAGTCGCTCAGATACTACATATAAAGAAAAACTGGAGCTAAGCAGCATTATAATCACTTGCAGAGCTTAAGGAATTAAGGGTATTTTTATTATTTGTAATTAAGATAACCTTGCAAGGTCAATAGATAAGCTATGAAAATGAAATGGTATCAGAAGAAAGTACTATAGAACTAAACATATTGTCAAATTAAGTAAAATGATGAATGACAAGAGTTAATCAATCAAGACCACAATGATATTCTAAAGTATTGGGAGCTGGAATAGATGACCCCTGGAGGTCCCTTCCAATCTAAATTATTCTTTGATTTTGTATCAATGACAATGTCAACTATCACCGTATACAACTGCCTCTGCTCTGACCATCAGCTTTCAGACAGTGATGATGCTTCATTCAAATAAAGATCTGTTCAGAAAGTCCTAACAGTGCTAAAGCAGAAAATTAATCCAGAGCACACCGAGCTTTACTTACATGGTAAAACTATAGGATCTGGTCCTCAGTAAATGCATAACTTAACAATTACCTAGCATCAGACCTCAGAAGGATAGAAGTTTACCTTCATTTCGGAATAACTCAGAAGAGAAGGTAGATTATTTTCATCTAAAAATGTATGGGTATGAGTAACCCTGAAGATGATTATCAGCTAAAATTGGAAAAAATACATCCTTTTCCATTTATGTGTAATGCCATTTGGGCATGTACATATTTCTTTAATGGTTTCACTTCTTGTACTACATGCTGACATGAATACATCACTTATGTTTTTAAGGAAGGACATGTTCACATTCACATTTTCTCCAAGACTATGCAACTAAATGCTGGAGCAAACTGGAATTGAGAAGCACACACACAGAGGAGAAAGAACAGGGAAAAGGAGGAGGGAAAAGGCTGGAAAGGAACACCTCTGCATATGTGCTTCCCACCTGATTAGCTGAAGTATCAGCAGAAGAAACAACCACAAAATCCTTACGAAAATTAGTGAAGGCTTGCTGTTTGGGCCATGTGGTTTCTATCAGAAGCCTACCTTTATTAATTAGTGGGTTCTTTTTTAAAGAAATTACATTAGTATTTTGCATGGCCTATTATGACACTTCTTTTCAAGTCACAGCCATATTTAGAAAGCAGTTTAGTTACATTGTGTTTTCTATTTTGTACTTAAGGTACTGCACTAACAGGTAGTTTGGGGGGGAAAAAACCTGATGGATGGATAAAATATCAGAACTCTTGTTGCTTAACTTTCATATGAAATGAATTCTCAGTGAGAGACATTTGCATCTTAATAGAAAATTAAACAGTACAATTAACCAACATGCAATTAAACCAGAATGGCAACACATGCAGTTCTATGTTACTGGCTGAGTAAAAATGCATTACTGTGGATGGTAACAGAGAAAAATGTGTGTGGTGTAAGCCAACACAAAGATTATTCACTTCATAAATTTTGAGAAGATAAAGAGGAGTTCAGCGAGTCCTGAGGAGTGCTAAACTGACTGTACTGGCAAAATTTCACCCAAGCAGATGAATCTAATCTAGGAGGGGATTGCAAAGGGCTACTTGAAAGGCTCTCTTCCCTTTTAATCTCCCAGGGAAACATGGGCACCCGCAGGGCCAGGCACCCCACAGCCGGGTGTCTCAAGGTGTCTTTCAACAGTGAACCCAGATGTGACATAAGTCTCACAGGAGCAGGAAGAAGCAAAAACAACTCAGGACCTGAAAGTTCAAGAGTATTTCAGCTTCCTGGCTAGTTCTCTCTCATGCTGACTATGTCTCTAGTTACTATTTAATAAATTATCTACTATTCACTTACCCACAGTGAACTAGATGGGAAAATGATAGATGACCCAAGCTCTGATTAAATATCCTGCTTCTTTGGTATTGCTGTGATTAATTTACATCACAGTTCAGTGGTTCAGATGCAATTACTAGGTTGGGACTAATGAAATTAGGGTTGCCTAGACAGCTGTGAAACTTCCAAGTTTATGAGGAAAATCATATCAATATATTACAGTTACAAAAGTATTTGCATCAACTCAGTTAATGCTATGATCAATGCAAGAGTCAGTGTCTGTCATTTCCAATTACAATTTTAGTTCGGCTCAGAGTTTACTTTGACACTCTTTCTCTTCAAATTTTCTTGCATGTATCTCTTCTTCCTTCTCAACAGATCTGGACTCAAGGGAAACTGTTTCCTTATACTACAGGTACAGACAACAGCAGTGTTTCTCCTGCATAGTTAAGTGCTGCTTGCTATCCCATACACATTCTTATGTAACTATTAATAATACTCCCAAAACAGAAAACAGAGGAAGAAGATGCAAAAGCAAACAAAAGACCATTTCAGTTTGTCTGCCAGTCACCCTCCAGAGCTTGGTGACATAAAAACCACACAGTTTGGAAAAATGTAACAAAGGAAGAAGAGAAAACTCCACAGTAGATGAATGTGGGAAACGAAGGCCAAGACTCGTGCCAAAGAAGCACTTTATGTATATTTTTAGAATTACTAGTTCAATAGAGAAATGCAACTTTTCGAAAGCCTTTAAAGGAACTGCTGTCCTGCCACATCCTTTTCCTGGAGGTGCATTAGCACCTGACACTTCTGCATCAGATGGCAATACGTGCAGTTTCCCTTTCAGTGTTATACCTTAAGCACACAGCAGGTGGCAAATTCAACTCAGAAGCTCACTAGCCAACTGATTTGCCCTCCACACATGCAAAGTGCAGTTCCCAGGCACAGCAACCACCTTGCTGCAGTACACAGCCCCCTGGCTGCCTGCCAGCGCCTGCAGAGCGAGGTTATCATTACTAGCTGCTCTGCAATTGCTCTGCACAGGTTCCTGGAGTGACCTCTTGCCCGCGCAGAGCTAATACCACCTGTTTCACAACACACGGCCACAGAAGATATCTGCCCAGCGGCCGCAAGCACTGATCCCATCAGCCGAACAGCAGGCACAGACAGTAGCGTTAGACACAGAGCACAGCCCAAGCATGAAGAGATTAAACAAAAACTTCCCAATCAGAAGGGACACAAGCTTACCCCGTCATGGTAAGTTTAAATGCATCATCATTTCTGAGACATTTAAGTTTTGGTATAAAGTTGATACAGCTGTTTATTGGGCTTGCAGGAGCTTTCAACATCATGTCTCTTCTGAAGTTTATCAAACCTCTCCCATACAGAAGAAATGCTGAGTGCAAACCTGCCTGACTGCAGCTATGTGTGCAGAAAACACACTGAATCAAGACACAGTACTTGGGATGACACAAATAGTACAGGACACACAGACAGAGTGAACATTCATCCTGGAAATCATTTAAACCCAAAAGAAATCTTCTTGCAGCAACTCAACAGCACTGGCCACAGACATTGTCATAGTTAATTAACAATCAAGGTGAAAGCCAGTGAAATGAGGAAAAAAGTAGAGCTGCAGAGTTACAGTGTAGGCTCTACATTTAGGAACATAAGCAAAAACATTTATTCACCTTCTCCCTGTTCTAGTGTCTCGCACTATTCAATGCCTCCCTGCACAGTTCAACATGGAAATCTGCAAATCAGCATTTTCCACTGAACTGTCAAAGCTCAAATGCACCTCATCAGTGGCTTCAGCCACCATACCTCAGCCTCTCGTGGCTGTGACACACAAGCACATGCATAGTCTGTCCTGCCAGCACTGGGCTGGGGTGGTCATTTCAGCATCAGGTGGCTGCAAAATCTTAGCCCATCACATCACAAGGTGGGTTTATCTGCCAGCTCCCTCTATCATCACACGACATTAAAGGGCACATTCAGAAGGGCTGCAGGGTTTCGTCTTTAGGAAGTACTCTGCAGGAGTCTCCAACCCAGTTAAAGTCAACAGGAACTAAAGAGGCTCAGCATGCTGTAAGATGAAGTCCCCAGTTAATACTCCAGATGCAGGGGAGGGGGAGTCAATTTAGCACCAAAAACTTTGCACTGCAATATTTATGGTCTGAAGCAACCAAGCAAAAGGCCTCCAAAGAGAGAAAAATGAATCTGTCAAAGACCCCCATTAGGCCTCCCTTCCACAAGGAGGCAGTAAGATAACTAGATTGGGTAGCTGTAATAGAGCCTATTAATCAACAGGATGCCAGTTTTCCTTCAATCTCCTGCAAAGGCACAGATCATTAGCAACACTGAAAGCCCACAGTCCATTTTTTATTACAGCATGAGTAAGTAATAAGAGTTAGAACTAGTAGAACTTGCAGAAGTAACAGAGTGACATTTATTAGTGTTTGACCTTCAAGGACAAATACTTCTATCCTTACTCAGGGAGCACTGCCACTAACATCAGTGGGAATTTGGAGCAGCAGTGCAGGATGGACCTTCAAAGAGGGTAACAATCAGTAGAAAGGCATTTCCCAGTGAACAAAATCAGTCTGGTTACAGGAAAATCCTCCTTCAAATCCCCTAACAAAAAGACACAGACAACTCACAAATACCTTCCAGTCCTCTGAGATTTACTCTTACCTCTGTGATGTTTTCTTGTATTTTCTCCTGCAGGAAAAGAACAAAATACAACTGAGATAAGAAGGTTCTAGTGGTGAGGACAAGAAAATGAGGTCAGAAATCAGGAGTGATTAAGCAAAGTCTAAGACACAGTGACTTGTGCCATGAGACTGTCCCAGGCCTGACATAGCCATTCCCTTCTGCTAACTTCAGTGGCTGTTGCCACTTCAGTAGGAAGAGGAGTGTGTTTGCCTAGATGCACCTTAAGAAACTGTCTATACATCTTACCTTTTTCATGTAAGACAGGGTGGGTAGTGACGAGAAGAGAATGAGTTAATACACTAAATGACTTTTAACAGGAAGGCAGAAACCTACTTCTAGAGCTGAGATGTAGGATTTTATATCTCCCTCCAGCAGGTAAGTGGGGCCCTATTTGTGGAGAGTCCTCTAAGATGTAGTGGTGGTCCTGGGCACATCCGGTCACTGTGGCTGTGATCACTCAGTGCAAAACCTGCAGCGGTGGCCCCAGTGGTTTTACAGCAACCTTGCTCTATAAAGAAAGCCTAGATCCTGGCGAGAGTGGTGCTCTGCTCAGCTGAATCCCAGATGCCAGACCACTGAACTTCAGTTCAGTGCAGTGCACGTATCTTGGGATCTGACCTAAGCCCAGGACTAGCAAGGGAAAGAGCAGATAAGCACACTGACAGTACCTCTTGACCTCCCTAGCCCAAGGATCCAAGCTTTCCACTATATTAATTTTTGCAAGAGCTGTAAATCTCTTTCTCTTCTTGCATAGTAGATTTTGTCCTCTACAGTAGGCAATGGCACAAAGCTGTCAACACTCAGAGTAAGGCGCTAATCATGAGTCCTGCCATATAGTTACTTATATGGCTATATAGCCGTATAGTTAGCTGCAGAGGTGTGTTTGTGTGTATTTTGACAATGAGCTCTTTATCCTATGACAGTCTGGTCTTGCAATGGCTTTGCACAATGCCAGGCAAAATGGGGCATTAATTCTGATTGGGCTCAACAGTGCCATTGTATTGTAAAGTAAAACTAATGATCTCAAATCTTAACAAGTAGTGACAGGAATAAGTCCCACTGTAGACTGTGAGGAGGACTGCAAGATCGACGTCCTGTTGAGCCTAACACTAACAGATGGTCCCCATTTTTCGGATGTATAGGTAATATCATCAGAACAGGTGTACTGCTATAAACTTTGAGTTCTGCTTTTTCATCTCTGATGCTACTGCAAATGGAAAACTGTGGCTCAGTCAGGCCCAAAATACCCAGAGAAGGGGTACTGTCTGACACCAAAAGATAAAAATAAGAAAAAAACATGGTGAAAAGGGCTGAAGTGCCATTTTGTTCTTAATAAGAAGCATGAATAATGTATCCTGGCTGTCAAATGTTTAATCCAATATTACCTTTAGAAACTGTACTCATGCTTGTACCAGTTGCTGTTTACTGACCATGTTAAAATCATAAAAGTCCAAGATATTAACTTTAAAAAGATTTAAAAATTTTTCATTTACACTTTACTGTGTGAAGAATTGCTTATTTAAACTTGAACAGATGCAATTGAGTAAAAGAGCAGACATTCATAGCAGTATCAAGATTCCAGCTTACTGACATTCATGACACTGACAAATACAATGAGAGTCCATTTGGACATACCTGATTCTAAGAGAACTTTTCAGTTCAGTCACAAAACGGTGAAGAACAGAAATTCAATTTTGCAGAGATTTAGATTTGGAAGTTCTGGCAAAAACAGAACTTCACTAAATTTTCTTTCAAAAAGAAAGAAAATGCTGAAAAAACCCTGCCTAATCACCCACCTACCTTAATCCAGGTTGACAAAATATATTTTATGCATAAGAAATAAAAAATTTTTGCATTCAGTTTTTTTCTTCTATATAAGTACAACATGACTGTTTAAAATTTCAGATGAAGTTATTTATGAGTTACTTCTTTCCCCTGAAAGTGTTTAATGGTGTGTTTTAATATTGTCAGAACTATTCTTCCCTTTACTGGTCGAAGAAGAAATTTCAGTGACTTTCATATGATTTTGTAAAGTGTTTTGCTTTCAACCAAGCATCACATTCCAGCAAAAATATATTTCATAAACTCCTGATTAGCTCAAATTTTATTATATGTTCTAAAGAGGTGACCCAACCTTAGGCTGCTCTTTGCATTTTAGTAATAACATAGCTTTTCGGGTCAGTTACACCTTTAACACTCCTCTTATTCAAGAACATTTTTACTGCCTTAGAAAATTATATTATCACAGATGCCAGTACTAGGAAAAGGGCATTTGCCTCATCACAGGTGCTTTAAGAAAAATATATACATTTTTATTATTGCTGTTTATTGTTGTTTCCACACCTGCAGTCCAATTACAGTCAAGGTATATGTATACCAAGTTAGTGATTGTGTCTGTATACACTGAGTTTGTATGTCACAGTTGAAGAAGCTTGTTTATAGACTCAGTATCACTACTGCATGCATACACTTAAAAAAATGCTATTAGCAGCTGCATCCATACTGCTTCTTAAGGCTAGCAATGAATTTACTGTATTCCTGTACTTTCAGCATTTCAAAAATAAAGTCTGACAATACCACTCACAAACACTGTAAAAAGGTGTTGATAACACAAAGCTGTTTTCAAACACAGCCTTTAAATTGCTTTTGGAAAAGCAGACAATGTGGACATCCACCTGTTTTAAGCCTGCAAACCAACAACTGCACCTGCCTTCAATCAAATGAGGTTATTGCAAGCAATGAAATTAGAAGTTGCCCCCTTTTAAAGGCACAGCCAGAACTGATGGTTGGCTACAGTCAGCAGCTATATATGAATTAACAAGAGGAAAGTGGTTGGAGCAAATAGAAAGAGTCAGCAAACAGCAATACTCTGTGCAGTTATTTTGTTTTCCTAGAATTTTGTGGAGAGATTTTTGGAAAAGGTGTAGGGCAAGCTATTCTGGTTTTTCTCTACAGGAGGAATCTGTGTATGGAGGACTGGTTGCTAAACTGTCTTTAGCCCAGGGATAAACTTAGAAGCAGACAGTTCTGGTCAAGCTAAAGGGAATATCCTTTTTCTGACAACAAAATCAAGCTGACAGAAGAGAATGATAGCAAGCTAATGGAGGTGGTGTTATGCTTCCCCTTCTTATGGGCTCCCAGTGCTGATACCTGCAAGAGGCTTATGGATACTACCAGATCTGTGTAAGTAAGTGCAGTTTCTTTTCTTGCTGTATGTGCACCATGTGAGAACTACAGTGCCCATTCAACTTGTGTTACCTGTTGTGATATATATTACTCATTGGTCTACATTTAACTTATATTAATTCTATTCAACATTAAAAAAAAAGCCTTCTTCTAATTTATTTTTAACAGGTGACTCACACTAGGTAGGCCCTATATTACTAGTGTAAACTAGAGATAACTCCACTGAAGTTAATGCAACTACACCCACACAAGTGTAGTATGAAGTCAGAATCAGTTGTGGTAAAAGAGGGCTGCTCTGGAGCCTAATGAAAATAACCCTAGTAAATGTTTTTAAAGTGTATAGTTTGTAATAAGGAAAAACAGTGGTAGGTAAGACATAACTTCTGAATCAAATGAGATGAAGTCACTAAGATAGTTAAGCTGACTATTTCCATATAGTCTTTCCTGGAAATGAATGAATCCCTTCTGCTACCAGAGAAACAATAAAAGGCACTGGCCAGAGGCAAAACTAGGAATGAGATCTACACTAACAAGGTGTAGCTAGCTAAACCTATATGGGCACCCAACTCCCACGGAAACAAATAGACATGGGGAATCTCTTACTGTGTTTTGATGCCTGCCAACTTCTTTAAGGCCCAAGTATCTTTTCCCAAGATTATGTTCCTACCTCTGTGATTTAATTCTGATGTATCTTTAAGCAAATCACTCCCCCCACCCCAGTGTTTCCCCTTCAGACCCCTTTTCAGTTAGTTTGCTAGTTCCTCAGGGTTGAGGTTTTACCTAAATGTGGTTTTGTACATAAATTTGTCACAATAGGGCATAATTGGAACTCAAGTAACACTACTTTTACCTAGTTTCAAAAAGCTCACACACTTCCAGTGCATCTACAAGCCCAGAGATGATAATTTGCTAGAAACCCCCAAAGAGTGTGCTTGAATCCAGTAACCATATTCTCAGGTATTATTCTACTGAGAGAAGGTGAGTGAGTTAAAGTGACTGAGCAGGTATGGAGAGGAGTAAAGGCAGAGGGGTTGGGGGAATTAAGTAACTCTGCCAACTGTTCTGTTTTTGCCCCATAATCACACAACTCAGAACATCAACTAGCTAAACGAATTGCTCCTTCACTCCTACACAGCCTCCAAAGAATTATCTAAATCACTTAGGTTTTACTCAGTGACTTGGTTAAAATGGTGTTGTTCCATATTTATTCCACAGGGTTTCACATTAATGGCATCTCCTCAGTATACAGAGTAAAACTGTGGGTGCTGCCAAAGTGATAGAAGACTTCTTGCCTAACTTCATCCTGGGAAATTTACGCTGAAATCTAAGAGTTAATCAGCATTAAACTCTGCTTACATATCTCTAGTAGAGACTAATGGGCAATATCTGCCCTTGGTCATAATCTTCAGTGGGACAGAGATCAGCATTTGGCCACTGACTCATGGACTGCTGCTCGGAAGTTGAGGTATGCACAGGCTAAGTGCAGGTGACGCTTTTTGGTGAGTTAGTATTCCTTAATGGAGAAGCATCAAGCAGCCACAAGCATGTCGTTAGCCTGTTGCAGTGGTCAAACAGCTCAAGCAATTTTCTGGCTGAAGGTCAGATTCAGCAGTGTTTTAAGCTAACCTGTTTTGTTTCACTTGGCCATTGTAATTGGTTCGGAGGGCAAACATGGTTAGTTAAAGCAATCTAGCAAGCCAGGTATTTCTTATAAAGTCCTTGAAACTCAGTGGCCTGGGATCTTTAGTTTGTACCATGCACAAGCCTGAATTTAACACAGCAGCTGGTTTCACGCTGGTTCTGCACTCCTTAGGAAAAGAAGGCAAACCCATTCAGGGCACTGAGGGGCTACCTAAAGTAAATGTGCTACAGCACTTTAAGAAGATATTGCCCCCAGCTGTCTTGTGCACAGTCCCTGCTGCAGGTCGGTGCCCTTGCAGCACAACTAAGGGACATGAGTGTGTCCCTGGGCACCTGCCACTTCAGTGCAAAGGTCAGTGTTTTGGCTTAAATCACCAGCAACGGTGGCTTTAAGCAAAGCTTTGTACTGCCGCAGCTGAGGTACACTCTTTATTGCCTGCTCTGTTGCAAGAGGCAAAAGAAAATGTCAGGGGCATTAATTTCATCAACTGATGCAGGGAGCTTTGCTCGAGCTTGCTTGCCAGGACCCTGATTTTCATCGCTGACATCAGTAGAGCTGATAGGGGCGTCAGGAAGAGAAAGGAAAGCTGTTGTCTGCAGGGGAATATTTTACAAAGCTACTTCTTCAGGAGAACCACAAACTTTAAAGAAAATGGAAATGGTTGCACATGCAAATAATTACTAAGAGTTATCCTCCCTTTGAGGGGAAGGAGGGATTCTTCCTCTTCTACATTTAGAAGCTTTATAATTAGCATGTTTAAGACATGAGCAGGAGCTTGACACCCGTTTTGTTAATGGAGTGGGTCCATTAACAAAAGCACCCAACAACATCCCTATTTTAATATTAGAGTCCCATCATGTTCTTAGCTTAGGCGATCCAGGGCTGCTCATCTTTCCATCTCTGGAAGGTTTCTCTGACCAGCTCATTCAGAAACAGAGAGAAAGCAAAATGACCATACTGAAACATCCACCCCATAATACAAGAATTCTGACAGGCTCTTTTTTCCCCTTTCCTGCCAGAGCTGGGCTTCTCATGTTAGAATAAGTACTATAACATTGCTATAAGCCTATTTCATTTTAGCAAAACAAGATAAGCAATGAAATGTGGCAAAAGAGAAACAAGAGACTCTCTATGGGTCAAATCTAGAAGGTTCTTCCTGTTCTTTTGTTACCTGTAGGTAAATCAACAGTTTTATCTGATATCACTGTCCTTCCATTTTCATAAGAGCAGACTATGATGCATGTTTATTGCTTTGGACCCCAAATCCTTCTAACTTATTGGTGCAGATTCCCCCAGATTTCCTCTGGGTGGCCACATCCAAGCAGCAGAATTAAGAGCATTTCCCAGCTCCCAAGTGCAGGTGCCCTCCCTGGCTGTATCATGCTGGTGTGACCTGTAACCTGGGTGGGCTCCATGCCCCTGTGCATTGCTCTCCAGGGAGAAGAGACCAGGTTGTTCAGATAAAGTTAGTTCTTCAGACTAACGGAATCACTTAAATTGGAAATTCTCTCTCCCAGCAGCTCAGTGTTGATTCATGCAAAGCATACCAAAAAATCGTCATCATCACTGCATTAGTGATGTGTTTACATTACATTACCAAAGCCTACGTTAATAACCATGTATAAATCAATTCACAAACATCAAATCCTACAGCACAGACTATGGGACAGCATCAGTCAAATTTCAAGATCCTGTGGGAGCACTAACCGGAACTCAGAAATATATTGAGATTGCCAGACTTTGAAGAGTAGGATACCATCAACTGCTATTGTTTTTTCAGTTCACTAACTGAAAGAGGAAGACCAGTTTTCTTGCTTTACTCTCTCTCAGGTTAACAACAAATGTAACTTATTGTTTCTTCTACACAGGCCGTTTACAAAAATACTGCGCTAGGTTAAAAACAATATAATCAGAGACTAATGACAGCAGGAGAGATGAAATACTTAAAAAGTGGGTGAGGAAAGAAGAACAGATTTCAGTTGGTACTTAAAAGGTGATGGTTTATGTGAGATCCTAAAAACAAGACGACTTGCTTTAAATTGGACCCTGAACTGCATGGGACCTAGTCAAATCATGAGACGATGATGCAGTCATTTTTTCTCATTGTAAGCAGATTATTACAGTCTGCATGCTCTGAAGCACAGGCACTTGTGGTACAGGTATGCAAAGACATGAAATGTTCAACACTTGAAATGGGCATAATGATTTCAGCAGAGACAGACAAGACAGAGCAGAGGGACAGCAGATTTACAGCCAAAACAAATGAGAGAAGGAAAATGTGTGAAATCTTGGAAACAAGAGGTACTGGTACAAAGTAGAGATGGAGCTTGTGCTTAACACACAATCACTTTTCTCAAACTACATGAAAATAACTCAAGGTCAGAAAATATCCCCACTGCTTTTGTACATGGAAAATACTCTTTCAACATATTTTAGTTTAGCTGGCTGGCCAGTGGCTTTTATCACTGTAGCTACTAAGTTTTCTAAACAACTAGGCAAACAGGTATTTTTGAGAAATGTACAACTTCACCTCCAAAAGGGATTGCAACTGGTATGACATACAAAGGATCAGTGGATGTCTCTCGCATGGCCTCTGCTTCTTGGTAACCTTTCACAAAGATAGCGCTCCTGCTTATGACTTATCAATCAGTTTCCCATTTGGTTATTTTGGTTCTAATGTGTTTACCAAGCCTAGATGAAGTATAACTGGAGAGGCAATTTCTTAAAACTCTTCTTATAGAAAAGCCACTGTAATAGCACAAGTAGTGAGAAATAACTTCTCCAGGAGTGGACAGAGCCTGTAAGTGTTACAGGTACACTCTGAGCAAACTGACATTAACACTATACTGTTACTATACTCCCTCATGAGAGTTCAGGACCTCAGCTTGCACTCAAGCCCAATTTCTTTGATCATCCCCACTGCTAAAATGCTGGTCACCAATTCACCAGTAAAGTTGGTGATTTGAGGGATTCCAGTGTGGGGAGGGGGAAGGAAGCAAGGGGGCAATGGAAGAAGGTAAGAGGGAATCTTCCTCAACACCTGCCCCTACAGATAATGAAGACACATGATGATAAGAAAGACAGGCTTGAGCTCTTTAGCACTACAAACTCAATCTGAAGCCTGATTTCAGCTCCCAAGGTTAGGGTGAATGCAGCCCCTTATCCACCTGGGGTTAGGAGGGTGGCATAGGACCCCATACAGCTGTAATGTTTTTATTCAGACAGTGGTATGTGAGGGGTACAGCAATGAAAAGTATTTTCTTTTCTGATGACATAAGATCTATGATCAATTGTCATGATTTTATTTAGCTTCATTTTAACGAAGGGCAACTATGTCTTGCCCAAACTTTGAAAAACAGAACTCCCAATCAGAAGAGGAAAATAACTGCTATGTATCTTTTCATAGCACCACACACCCACTCCAAATGACAAAAAAAGAAGTAAAGGCAAAGTTTACTCAATTGGTCTGCATCAAACACTGTATGTATATGAGGGCTAAGGGAGGCTTCAGCAAGACAATCTGAAGTACAGGGATCTGCAAGGAACACTAGGAACCCTATGGGAACAACCAAATGCTCCAGTTTTGTCATTAATTGATGTGTCAGTAAGGGCAAAATCAGAAGGGCAAATTCAATACAGAAATAAACTGGACCTGAATGTTTATATGTTGGTATCTTAACTCCGAAAAAAAAGTCAGTGAAATTTGTAGAGGGCTTCTACATGATGAACTCTGTTTTCAGATTTTGTACGGAGCCAGTATAATTATTGAAATCTTCAAGTTCTTTCTCTAATTTAACTCAGTTTTCCATCACTCCTCATGTAAAAAATCCTGCCATTGCAGTTGGTATGGATTAGCTGAGGAAAAATACTAAGTAAAAAAAAAAAGGGGGGGGGTCTGTTTCTTAAGATCTAGCCCTTTTGAAAAGAATGAGCTATTGCTTAATCTGCTTTTCTTCACGAAGAGCGAATTCTCTTGTGCTTGATGCACATCACTTTCTCAGGAAAAGTGTGCACGCTCATAAAAATTCTGTTAGAGGAAAGTACATTTCAGGGAAATAAAGTCTCAAAGTCTGCCAAAGTCTGAAAAGAATATAGAGCCGTCCTCAGTATTGCTCTATTTGTGCTTTAAAAATAAAAATTGTCAAGGCACCATACTGTATGACTTTGCATACTTACTATTTGAAAAAGATGTATATATTTAGTCTGACCAAGTGTTACTTTGTAGCTGGCCAGTCAAGATGACTTATGGAACATTTGGCTTCAAAATAAAGGGGAAAACCTGCAAAGTACAGGATGGGTGATACTTGAACATGCCTATTTTGTAGCCTCTCCCCCTGGAAGAGATTGTGACATTTACTGCACAATAGGCTCAGAGGGGCTGGGAGGGAAGAATACTTCCCTGCTACTCTGAGTATAGATGTGCATCATATTGTGTTCACTTGGAAACACTGACCTCCCCAAGTGGGATGCTGCTTCCTTGCTATTACAATGTCTCAGAAAAGGCAGCATACACGCAATCTTTCCTGTACGTCCTTTGGTTGTATCCTGTTCATTTTCCTAAGAAAAGAGCTTTTGAAAACAAGTCATATCAACAAGGAGCATAAAAGGGAACAGTCCCTTTTGGAAAAAGGCAAAGAAAAATTTTGAAGAGCACATATAGTGGCAATATTTATGCATCATGTACATTCAAGGCACGTAATACTATTTAGCTGGAATCCCATTCCTCCAGTGCGAAAAAGCTGTCAGAAACCCTCAAAGAAACAAACACAGATTAAAACTTTAATCAGTGGTACTATATAAAGTGAATATATTCAGCTTCTGCAGGAGCCAAACAGGCAGCTGTCCAGTTTGTTTCATGCAGGGTGGCTCTGTGATTAGTTGCAGCCTGCGCAACGATGGGGAGGGGGGAATCATTGTTCATGCCCTGGATTAAATATCAAGACAGGAAACATGGACTGGAATTATATCAGACCAGGCCAGCCACGTGAATGAAGTCACCAAACAAATCTGCATCTTGCCCTAAGCTCTAGTAAATCTATCAGACTGTTGCTTGTTATTGTTCCCCCTGCTCTATCCTTCCTCCCCCGAACACAACCCACCCCCTCTGTCTGCTACTAGACAGCTGGTGTGACACAGAATTTTAAATCTCATGTTTTTGTGCCAGGCCCTCTCCTGACTCTGGGTTACAGACTGAAACACTCAGCTTACTGTTTAACAAGCCTAAATGTGGGGTGAAAAAATTGCTGCACAAAGATGTAGTGTTCCCTTTCCAAAATAAGGTTCACTTCCCCGTCCCCCCTCTCCACCTCCCAGCCACCCCCTCCTTCAGCACACTAATAGTTTTTAAAAATTATTCAAGGCTTTAAGTGACATCACTCTGTGCAGTGAGGGAAAGACTGCTATTGTCCTGATGGTGCCTTCTCATTAATAGACCAAATATTAAATGTCATTCTTAGGAAAAGGCAACATTTAAACTTCTCGTGAACAGCTGATGCTCTTACTGCTGGCTTTCCCACCACTTTGTGTTTTTCCAGGAACAGTGACATTATACAGGGAAGCAGTCTGAACAGTGATGTGCCTTTGAGATAGCCAGTAGAAACCTGTTTACAGAGGAAAAGCAGTTTCATGGAGGGTCCTTAGTGCTGAACCTCCATGTTTCTGACCTGAGCAATTGCCCGATCCGGTAGTGCTCAGCACTCCCAGCAGACTGCCTCCTACGCTATCGCCAATATTTAAGTATGATAGTGCTGATATTTTCTGTAGATAGATGCCCATCTTTCCATCCCCCCCAGGCATGAATAACATCTTGTGATAACACACAAATGACTACTGAATTAGGCATGACTGCAGAGTTAAGGAAGAGAGAAAGAATGAGAGCCAGAGAGGCTGCAACTCCCCTCTACCAGGCTCTGCAGCTCAGAAAAGCTGTCCCATGCCCTGCATGCTGGGAGTGAGAAACGGCTCACCACACAGGGGGGAAATCTGGGGACAGGGAAATGGGATGCACAGGTGGATGGATGCAAACAGTCTCTGAACATAAATACTGAGAATGGAGGAGGCTGTGAGAGATTTCTGTTATTTAGACCCTACTCCATGCAGTCAACCAACTGTCTCACAAGCATTTAGATGCTGCAGCAACGGGGGGGGGGGGGTCGTCTTCAGAAGACTCAGATATAAAGATGTATTTAAATAAGCAAACCCTGCTATTCTTTCCACATGCCAGGTGCCACGGTTGTGAGAGCTACTCTAGTTCTTCAAGTTTGGCTGCTTTAAGGGAGGAGTCAAGTTCCCCACACTCTGGCTGAGAAGAGGAGCAGAGCTGCCTCCGTAAGGTGAAGGAAATTCAAAATACAATTTGATGTTTCCTAGATTTTGAGGCTAGGTGGGACCATTATGATAATTTACTCTGAGTTATTCAGCAAATTTGCATAACTCAGGAATTTCATTCTTCTCCATTTACGAGCAGATATCTTCACTGCACTCAAGCTAATCAGAAGCAGGTCTTACAGAGATCACTGAGCATTTATAGGAAAGCCTTTCACTGCAGAGCACTTTAGAAACATACTCTGTACAACATGAATAACTTCATTTACACATCAAGTCATACTGCATCCAAGTCTGTAGGCTCCCTGTACCTGGAACACTGATGCAAATAGGGAAAAGAAAGATGAATCCCCAGATTTAGCTAATAGGAACGATAGGAGAATTTTGATCGATGTTACAAGAACATGGCCAAGATACCAGAGAAAGTTCTCCTCATACTCTAAAAAACAATGCAAAGGATCCCGAAGAAGGGACCCTCATTTATGTAAATAAAGACATGCTCAGAAGCTGACACAGAAATGGTGTTTTGTACAGTATTTATTACCAGCAGTATTCTTGCAACATGTAGGCTTTCCTTCAGGGCCTCCCTTTAGAATTTTAGTGAGGCCAAAATACTGTGCTACAGATTGAGCACAATTTTCAAATGCCCTTAAAGGCAGCCTTGTCCCCATGATTTTCGGCAAGACTCAAACTCCTAAATAACTTGTGTATATATTATGCTATGAGCTATTTTAATCGGTGAGTAAATAAAACTAACAAATGTTTATATGTAGGGATCTGAAAGAGAACTCACAGGATTATCTCCATTCTTCCCCCCATTTTCTTTTCTTTTTAAGCTGTCTCTAGTTTTCCTCTACAGCCTTTTTATGAGTCAGTACACTCTTTTGTATATGATCTCCCAATTCTCCCCACCCAGCCTCAGCCCCCACAGCTTCCTCATCTTTCACTTTTCAACCTCATCTGAATAAAGAGAGTTTTCCAGTCTGACTGTAGCTGTCCCTGCTGCACCAATATGTGTATAGGAGCATACTTAAAGTGTGTATTCAGCCTCTTTGCTTAGCAGAAACCAGTAACTGCTTACTGCTAGTGAATCCCAGAAAACCAGCTGCTCCACAGGAGCCAGGGGAGGAAGTGTGATCTTAGCATCATTTACAGCAACCATCTGAACTGTTCCGCCTTGCAAGGGAGTTTATGCTTTACTTCTGCTCCTTTGCCCTTGGATGCTCGCTGCGGCTTGTGCCGTGAGCTCTGCAGGGACTCCCTGCGTGCCACAGCTGTAGCTAAAGGGCTCTGTACAATCTTAGCTGCTAAAATGGCACAGATCTTATGTTTAATTTGTGCTAATCTTGGTGTTGAAATGAGATTTGCGCCAAGCTGGGATTCGTGCTACAGATGGATATTGTGCAACTTTCTGACTTGGCTAGGAGTTTTGTGCATGAATAGTATCTGTCCCTGGGAGTGTAAGATATCATTCCTGAAGTGATGACACAGACCTACTAATAGCCATTCCAAGTGTCACATTAATAATAAAATGACTCCGCAGCTTGACAGGTATGTAAGAAAAGCACGGAACATATCATACATGTCTTTATGCACCTTAATAAATACATTCTCTCCTGCATCTGTCTCCAAGAATGATTACGACGATCCTCTCCCTCTACACGCCTGAGCTCACATGGGCATCTCCATCCAACATGACCAATTACTAGGCGTGGAGGTCCTCCCAAAGAAGATGGGGCAGTCTGGTGTGACATGAATTGGGCTCCTTAGCATAGGCACAGCATTTCAAACCTCCTCTCGATAGTCAGGTAGAGCTAAGGCTCTCTGGGAGCTCTGCACCAGCCCTCGTGGCCAGTCAAATTCTAAGATCCGCAACCTGGACATTACTGATTTCTGAGAGAAATCCTGATTTCACTGAAGTCAGCCAGCTGAATTTTACAACCAGTTTCATCAGTCTGAGCTGTTACCTTAATCTATTGCAAAATTTTGATTTTGTTTTTCTTTAATCACACCTTCAAAATGAATCCACTTTTCAAATATCCAAGAAAACTGCACACAGATTTTGCTTGAGGCCTGGAGCAGTACTGAGTCTGCTGGAGGAAAGACTATTGCTCAGCTATAATTTGGAGTTAAGCACAAAGTTGGGCTTAACACTGTTGGAGAAAATTTTGCACTGTCAGGGAGTAAACTTTTCTCAAGCCATCAATTACTTTGAAAACATAACTTTTCAAAGAAAACAAAAACAAATGCTCCAAAGACCGTGAACTGGATTCTAATTTCACCCATGCAAATGCATTGGTATCAATGAAGTCATTCTTCCTCCTATTTACAGCACAGCTCATGAGATCAAAAACAGCCCTATGAATTCAAACAAGTCCTTCCAGAAAACCTCTGATTTACCCAAATTCCCAGTGTTTTGAGAGCAATTCACATCTGTAAAGGTATGTTTCACAACTGCTATAGCATTTTAATAGGTCAGCCCTACACGAACCTCAGTCTTTCCTCATCTACCAGGAGAGATCAGAGCCAAAAGGTTTCTAGTATGTCACAGGGACTAAGTGAGGTTTTGATGGAGCAAGACAAGGAAGGATGGAATGGGAATATCTTGTATGCAATTCAGGAAGAAAGAGAAACACCCGTAAATAAAATCCTTTCAAGAGCTGAGTTGGATTTAATACAGTGCTTGAATCCACCAAAAGCTGGCAGATTAGGAGATGAGCTGGCCTCACAGCCTTTAAAACACACACATACACACACATACACAGGATTTTTCAGTGCTGTCTTCCATCGGTTTTTATTTCTTTTATGTACGGATTCCTATCCTACCGAGACATTTTTAAAAGAGAATTCCAGAAAGAGACTCCTATTTTCCCTTTGAGACAAGGTTGAAATTCATATTCCCCAAAATAACTTTTTTCATATCCTTGTTTTCTATGCAGGATTGCAAGCTTTATAGCAGTGATATTTGAAAAGCACTGAATTTAATATTACAAAGGGAGCCCCTTTCTTCTACTACAGACCATGGTTGTCTTTTTATAACTGCTGAAATAAATAATTGCTTTTTAGGCTGTAGGTATGATTCATTTGTACCGCTTCCAGAAGAATAAAAGCTTTTTTTATGATTATGGTAAAAACTAGAGAGTGTATATTATTTCTTAGTCAACATTTTAGTATTAAACATGAAGTCTTTCCTCTTTTGTTACCTACAGGACTCATTTACTGATTTAAGATTCAAATAAAAGTCACTGGATGGAACAAACCGAATAAAGGACTGAGGCAAAATTTATCACAGTTTACTGAATTACTACACCTCCAGACACCTTTTTAATTAACTTCTTCTAAAGTTGCTGTGTTCCTATTTATTAAAATATATTTCCTACTCTGTCCATTTTTCAGTCATGAGATTAGCAATTGGCAGCATCTCCCCTGTTCCCATTGCTCCTTCAAAAACTGTATTGCCGACCGTATGAAGTAAGCTGCTATGGGCTAGTTAAACGGTCAAATTCAGCCCTTCACTTTACAGGGAGAAACATTTTTAGATCAGCCAGACCCTGACAAACCTTAAAACTAGTTCAGTCACTCATACTCACAGACTAGCTCACCCAGACTAGGAATTTATAGGATCATGCTGGAACGCTGCCATCTCTAACCCATACGTAGCACCCATTTTCCAATCTTCTTATTCTTCTCGGAGTCCCGCCTCTATCTTGTTCCCTGTATGTACCCAGTTCAGTGGCAATTTGAGGTACATAAGACAAGTGAAATACAGAATAAGAGGCCTACAGAGTGGTTTCCTGACATGATTCTCAGACAAATAATCCCTGTCTACACTCATGAGGGAAGTCAACCTAGAAACAGGGTAGCAACAGCTGTATTTAAATATGGTTGAAGCTACCTCAGTTCTGCTTCCAGGGTGAACTGGGCTTTAGTTTAAACCTAGACTCTCAGGAGGTTCAGGAAGACTGAAACCAAGACCAAAGACAGCAGGAGTGCCTCTCTCACCTCCGGAAAGGAATTAGCATATTCATATTTTCCACTTGAAAACTGACTAATTTACACATTTCCTAACAAAGTGGTGCTTTCTGAGGGGCTTTTTTAACCTCTACTCTCTGCTGCCAGCTAAAATATTTGGGGACAAAGCCCACTGTGTAGAGAACGCTTCTGGATTAAAGGGAGCTCTCTGTTTTCCTGTTTACGATGGCTACATAGATGAAAATGAAGCAGATAGGATACTGTCACTGGGAGAACCAGCTGTTCTGTTTGTGACATTTTTCAAATAAGAAAACCTAAAAATACTGTAGAGCACACAGATAAGACAGGGAAACAGATAAGTGAGTGGTGGCACTTTAACACTTGCTAAATTGTCTTCAGTCACTAAGGCTCCACGTTTTCCCATTGAAATCAGTTGCTGCTTCACCATTTATTTCAAGCAGAATAAAACTGGATTTTACATAAACATTTGCATTTGGACCTCTTCAGTGTTGATAGGATTCATAGTGCTTTGCAGAGGAAGTCGAGGAAATACCCTAGGTGCCGAAATACCATTCCTGACTCTTCAGCAAAACCATGAGGTTTTCGAAGACATTGATTTATATGTGTTTCTATTTTCTTTCCACTCCAGATTTCTTGAGCCAACTCTACATTGACAGGTTGGAGCAGGAGGGTCTGAAAAATGAGGTCGAAGTCATGCATCCCATTTGAGTCATAGTTCAGAGATGGCTGCTATTTGTAATTTCATCTTTGGCAGCATGAGGAAGTGCTACACTGAGAATGAAGGGATTTATGATGAATTCAGCAATTTAACATCCTAATCCAGCTACTGGGAAGAAGGTTAAAGTCTATTTTCTCTCCTGTCCTTCTGCAAAGCTTAAAGCATTGCAGGGGCACCAGCAGATACTAGTGATGTTGGTAATGCTGTATTAGCTAGAAATCAAAGTTTATTTTTCTGCAAAAGAACAACCAAGAAAATCAGACAGAAAATAACTACATTGTGGGTCTTCAGCTGCCCTAAACTAGCACAGGTCTGTTGAAACTAGTGGAGCCCTTTGGATATATGTCTCTGCATTTTTAAATGCCATCAGAAACTGGACTCTTAATCCTAGTGTTGAAAAAGACGTCAGTGTTTTTACTATGTTTGAGAAATCAGGAGGTAACTGAAGCCACTTCATGGAGTTTCAAGAGACCTAATTAACAGATGGGAGTGCACAGTCTTTCAGTGAGCAGTCTAAGTGCTAAAACTAAATACCCCAACACAGCCACCACTGCTCATACTTCCCTAAAGAAACTGCCAGATTAAAAAGCAATCACACAATCATGTTTCAAAATCTGGTCTCCAAGCTCTGCCCCTGCCAATGCTCTGTAATGGGTCCAGTCTAATCTTAACTGATACATTTTGTAGGGCAGAAAGCTCTGTGTTTAATAGACTGAATTATTAGCTATCATAAGAGAGTGCAGAACGGATTCATAAGTAATTCCTGTGTATACAGCATTCAAGCCCACAGCTGAACTGGTTGTCCAGAGAGGTGGTTTGGTTGCCACAGAGGTTGTGGAGTCTCCATCCCTGGAGATATTCAAAAGCCGTCTGGACACAGTCCTAGTCAGCCTGCCCTAGGTGACCCTGTTTGAGCAAAGGGGATGGATGAGATGACCTCTAAAGGTCCCTTCCAACCACAACCATTCTGTGATTCTGTGAATAAGGAGAGTTTGAATAAAACACAACCTTCTGGACAGGATCCATAGGGTAAAGAAGACAGAGCAGGGCCCTTGCTTAACAGCAAGAGACTTGAATCCCTTTTCTGTCAGAAATAGCTGTTGAGAGCCATAAACAAACAATCAGCGCGTCCTTAAGAAACACAGTTTCTTGCAAGCTGAGCTTGTCAGCCTTCATGGGTGAACACTGCTTAGGAATAACAGGCAACTGTTCAAAGGCAGGCCCCATACGAGGAAACAAACGGACATCCCCGCGCCCGAGCAGCAGCCAAGAAACTGAAGAGATCTGCTCCTCAATTAAAAACATGCTCAGCAGAAGGAGTGCATGTATACACCAGCTGTGTGCAGAGGCAGTTGGCAGCCTGTCAGTAGCCAAGGAGCGCGCGCGCGCACGTGTGTGTGTGTGTGTGTGTGCGCGCAAGTGTGTATGGGAATAAGCGGGGGGGGGCAGGGGTGTTGAAAGGAGGAAGGAAGGGTAGAGGATGGTGGAGAGGCAGCACGTACACCCAGAGGCCCTCCCAGGAGGCAGTCAACCGAGAGGGGTAGCCCATAGGCAAGGCATATTTAGTGCTTTCTGTTACTGTTTGAGCAGGGAAGCGTTCAGGCTGATGCAGAAAAGCACATGCAGGAGTGGTAAGTCCCTGCGGGCTTCCCTGTCACAGCAACAGCGAGTCTCAGTGCAGGCCTCTCTCTAGGACCTAATGTGTTTTAGGACCTAACACCACCTGGGCTTTATAGCATGCACATTTTCCACTCCTTCCACAACATTTCTGCCCATTCCCCCATATCTTGCCCTCTGCTTTCTCATGCTTTGTGTCATTCTCAGTGGGGCGAGGGTGTTTAGAGGTATTACTACAGGAATGACTAAAGGGAGAGAATATCCTACCATAATGTTTCCTCTAAACATGCTCCTGCATCCTTTTGCATGTGGCTTTTCAGGTGGGTGAATCATCCATTCTTACTACCAATATGTGAGATACGCATGAAGAGATGCTCCAGTCTGATTCATTTTGATGATGATGAAACTCAAACATTGGTCCATTTCTGGGAGGGATCTGTTGCAGGGCAAATCAGCATTTATTCCCAGGGGGAGATGGCACCCTGGTGGCTGCATGTCCAGTACATGACAGCAGTTCTGAGTGAGCTTCTGCAAGGAAAACTCTGGAGTAAATTCCTCATTGACATTCTGGCTCAACATACAAAGAAAGGGCAAGATTTTCAGTTCTCGACTTTCAAGATTTTCCCCAATGAGTTTCATATAGCTCTAATGGTACCTTTGCACAGGAAACAGATTATTCAGAGACCTTTCCTTAATGTTTATTAATAATAAAACACTAAAAGATTCTTTTCTGAGCTGTGATTAAATCTAAATTAATATCTAATAGGCCATGTATAAAAGACAACATTTACTTCATAGATCCCTGGTTTGAGATACCCAAATATTTTGTCACAGATGACTTATTGCCCAGTGAGGCAATTTACTACGCTTCCTTAAACCTGAGAATACATCATGGGTCCATTGACTTGAATCTCTTACAAACTGCTGCACAGAATCATTAAGTCATGAATATGTATATGTCAAGTAAAAACATTTCAGTAATGTTATTGTATGCATTTTTTAGCTCATTCTTAGACAGCAAAAACAAAAGGAATCTGTATATGGCCTAAGGACCATTGCCTCATAACACTATGCTTACAAAGCAACCAGTCTGTTTTGACCAAGTAACTGTGTTAGACATACATAAGGAAAAGGATAAGGAAATCCTTCCAATCTACTCCAGAGGCAAATTCTGTATCTTGTCTGGCTCTTATAGCAACATATGACTCATGTTGCAACAGACACCTTGGCTGCAACCTCTCAAAAACCTGCCCTTTGCACAATGTCCAAAAGAGCTCTCTATTCCTTGAAAATAGACACTTTGTGCCCAAGTCTCCAAAAGCAAATCATCCTGTGGGACAGAATTGTACCAGGTGCACTCCAGAAAAGCCCTTGCCAGACTTGTTAAAGCAGAAAACATACTAAAGCATGGGAGTCTCTAAAAAGCCTCAGCTTAGTCTCCCCTTTGCCCCCTTTGGGTTTCCACCGCCTTCAAGCCAAGCAGGCTGAGATAGGGCGAAAATTAGAAGGCCCCCCTCCTTGCCCCCTGGAAAAGCTAGATATTGCAAGAGGTGATGAAACAGGATTCTGGTTTGTCCTCTGAGTCCCTGTGAGTAAACACACCATCTGGTGCCAGGGGATGGGTGGAGGGGAAGGGGGGAAAGTACCAGTGTCCCTGCAGGTGAAGTCCCACCAAGAAGATATAAAACCCAACACTGAGTGCCTGCTGAGTGTCTATATCATCACAGCCTTTCTCATTTAAGAAGTGGTGTCAGGATCAAATTACTTATTGGGTATCTACCTGCTGCCAGCCTGCAATTCCTGAGGCAGTTTCAATCGGCAGCACACTCTTTCTCACTCTCACTATCTATTCAACACTGTCCTGGTAGTGCTGTTGTGCCTTCTAATTCCTGTGTTATACGGCTGTTGGTGTCCCAGAGGTAGTGGAGAGAGATTCCTACAAGACATCTTCTCAAGTAGTATTTGATCTCTCCAGGATGAGCACCTTATTTAAAAGATATTTAAATGTCTGTGCATATATACACATTCTTCTTACACATATAGACATGCAGAAAACAGACAAGAAAAAACATGAAACATGATGCCAAATCTCAGTTTGTAACCAATTTGTGTGTGTGCACTTCAGCGAACTAAAAGCCTATATGTGATTGGAAATGGAAAATCTTCTACAGTCTTTAATTAGAGCAGAACACATTTCAGTTTTCATCTTGTGATCAAGAATTCTACAGAAAATCAATCTCTTCTTCAGGCAAAGAAATGTTGAAACTCAGAAGGAAAAAGTATGTGTTTGTTACACAAACACAATGCCAGCACAGAGGGCTGTACTGAAAAACAGCCTGAGGTTTGGTTACTGCATATCTAGAATAAGTCTGACAGTTTCTCCAAATTTCCAAAGGTAAAACAGACCGGAGTTTGACATACAACATGCAATCACTGCCTTGTACCAGCAACAGGAGAGATACTGAGCTACAGTGCTGTTGAAGAATTATCCATGAACTTCAGGTGTAATCTGAATCAGCACGCTGCCGTACTCCCTATTAGACAGAAATTCAAGGACTCCCAATACTACAGCGTGGCACAGACTTGAAAACAAGAGCGTTTGCTTTGTGTAGCTGTTCTATTTGGAAGGCTTACAAGACAGCTGTCATCCAGTTTGATTAAGTTCCTTCACAAAACAGGCTTCCTGGAGTGACGCCTTGAAAGAAATACATATTCATGCATGCCTTTTAGACTGCTTGGAGTCCTGCAGAAGAACTGGATACACTCTACAAAATATGCCATCACTGCTCACACAAAATAACGCTCAAAGAACAACTCAAGTTTAACTCGGATCCATTTGTTTTTAGTTATTAGTCTGCTCCTGTGTTTTCTTGGTTCTGCTGTCTCCTAACCTCCTCGCTCCCTTCCTTGCCCCCTCCCCCTTGAGGGATGAAATTTTAATAACTCTAACATGTGAGGCTGAAAGGGGGGGGGGGGGGAAACAGTTCTGAACACAGAGAGGGATGCAGCTTCATACAGTAATGCTCTTCCTTCACTTGCCCAAAAACTGAGGGGCAAATAAATGCTCTGCAGCCAGCAATGGATCTTATTGCTTGTTGGCAGTTTTTTTGCATACTGAGACGCTACAAAAGACTCCAGATATTGACTCTAAATAAACTACACAACATCTACAGTCTATAAACTTTTACTTTTCTGCAGTCCCCAGTCCTCCTCTGAGTACAGGTACTTTTTCCTACTCAGGAGGCAGCATCTCATCCTTTCATGGTATGTCGGGCTTAAAATAGATGTATAAATTAATAAATACAATCTGATCTGTGGAACATGGATTTGCTGCCACTACAAGCATTGTTAGAAATGTTTTCCAGTTGTGCTTTCTCTGCCTATTTTGTTCTTATTAACTATATCAGTGCCAGAAATGGTGCACATTTACAGTAAAGAAAGGTCCCTTCTATATGTTGCATCTAACAGCAAGATTATTGAAAAGAGAGGATCCAGTTAAGTACAGTTCAGGCTCTAACAAAACTTTTCCAATAGAACAACTAAAGTAATTAACATCTCAGTAACTGCTTATATCTTACAATGCCTCATTAATGACATTTCCACACTCCCACTAGAAAGCATTAGTTCAGTGTAACAGGCAGTTTGATTTAAGGAAGCAAATGGATATTTTGCTAGAATTAAGTCACTGTATTTATGGAAAGCAGGTGTGGAAACTCCTGGGTGCTTTTAAAGGTACGAGCAAGAAAGGAAAAACGAAGTACTAGAGTAATTTTGACAATGGGAGGAACCAGGAGAAGGATATGGGGGGGGGGGGGGAGTATTACTTACAAGCCTCGGAGGCGAAGCCAGATTTTCTCTATTTGCTCCGGCTGCAAGTATTTGAGAGAGTTGCTCTCAAATTCCTCGATCTCCTTCGTGGGGGACTCCATAGCTGCAGGTGATCGCTCTGGTTACAGCCCGGCGAGCACGGACGCTGCCCGCCCGCCCGCGCCCGCCCCGCCGCTAGCGCTGCCCGGCGCAGCCGGCGCCGTGCGCGGCCGCGGCCCTCCCGCGCCGCCCCGCGCCGCAACGCGCGCCGCAACGCGCGCCGCAACGCGCGCATAGCCCGCGGGGCCGCCGCCAGCGCCCAGGTGTGCGCGGCGGGCGGACGGGCAGCCGCGGCGGCGCGCCCCCATCCTCGGGCTGCCGCCGGGGATTAGAGGCTCATCTCCAGATTGCAACCCGCCGCCGGGCTGGGTTTTTTGTTGTTGTTGCTTTTTGATTTTTTTTTTATTTTATTTTTTTTGCAATAAGCCAAGGATACAATCAGTAATACCGGCTGAAGGGTCTTTATGGAGGGAGGAGAGGAGGCAAATGCCTTGCCGAGAGGGAGCCGCCGGCACGGGTCCCGGGGGCGCCTGCACCTCCTGCACAGGGCTGCTCCTCTCCTTGGCTCCAGCCTCTCTTTCTCGTGCTCTCCTCCCCCGGCCCCGGCCCGGGCGTTTTCTTGCACTTACCAGCAGCACCGCTGACAGGCTCGAAACCTGACAACTGAGGGGAAAGTCGTCTGTCAGCATAGCCCGGGCACCGCGGCTGCCTCCCGCTGCCTCGCACACGCACAGGCAGAGGCAGAGGCGCGCCAGCCCGCGGGCTATTGGAGAAGGGCCGCCTCTCACTGAACAGCGCACCGCACCGCACCAAAAAAAGGGGGGGGAGGGGGCTGGGGGCCAAACTGAAGGAAGTGAGCCGCTCGCTCCTGGAAAGCAGCTCTGCGCCTCGCTGCAGCCGTCCTGCTCGCGTTGAGAGCGCAATGCACGGAGCGGGCTGTAAACTCTGACTTCGGCACGACTCACTTTTAAAATGAATCCAGCAGTAAAGTGCTGCTGTCTAACCACCCCCCCCCCCCAAAAAAAAAACAGGACAGGGAAATCCTTGCACTAAAGAGATATCAAGCCCAGCACAGAGTTAATAACGATATTTCAGCGCCTTTCGACAAGAACCACAAACACCACATTAAAAGACGATCCATTATTCATAATCCATGAGGCTTGACAGGGGACCTGTGGTGCAAACCGAAGAGGTTCACACACAGCGGGTTAAAACCCCAGGGCCGCAATAGGATGCGCACCACCAGGGCCCCGAGGTGCACCTGGCCTGACCCCACGCGGCCTGGGGACCACGATATATAACATTTCTGTTTACACCTGCTGGGTTGCTCGTCCGGGCTGTGGCGAGACCAAAGACGGGAGATTTCTGTCACTGCACTGACCCGATCAATCGGCTCGCAAAACTCTGCCCAGGCACTCTGTTTGCCTCTCTTTAGTTCAGGTTATTGATTCGGTATTTTCAGCTAAAGACACTAGAGCCGAGGGAAAATAACCGTTGAAACTTTGTCCTAGCCTTAACGCAGTTTGTCAGGTATTGCAAAAGTCGCCTTGTGCCCTCTTGAGAAACTGAGCCTGCAACGGAGGAGTTTGCCATTCGGGCTCCTGTGAAAACATGCCAGCTGATTATGGCTTTCAGTTACAGTTGTACAAGTCCACATGCTCTGAGGAGCTGTAGAAATGTGAAGATTACATTAATTGGCCTAATCCAGGAAGCCCTGTTCAGAGGACTTAAACCAGTTCTTCGTCATGTAACTTGTTCCACTGGCTACTTCAAAACCCAGATAGGCAAAGTAACAACAAACTATGCTGCCTGCGTGGAGGTTCAGCTACATCATGAAAAAAGAGAGGCAGATTCATGTATCTATACAAAATCAGTGGGGTTTCTGCTTTGAGAGCAGTTGTGTGCAACAGGGTGAATAACTGGGCTCAGGGTCTGAAGCTGTGCGGCTGATTTTGTGCGAATTTACTGATTCACTCTCTTGCTTCTGCATATTCAAGAGTGCTTTTCATACTCAGGAAACAGAAGCCTTGCATCCATTAATGTAAAAGGAGGTTTTTGCCAGTAAAAAAAATAGTTTTGAGGTAAACCGACAAATTTTTAAACTTTTCTTCGAAAGCAAAAAAAATACCAAGGTTCATTTTAATTCTAGTAAAATTAGGCATGTACACACACACACATGGCTCCATATCAGGTTCTATCAAACTGAAGGAAAGCGAGCAGCCTATACTGAATTAAAGTTTACATTATTAGAGTTTTACCAACTTTGCAGCATTTGTGGTCTTATCAGTAAGATGACCCAGTCTTATTGACTCACCAGTAAGACCCAGGAGCTCTGCCACATGTTTATAGGTGACAACTAATCATTTCCCTACCCCTTATCTCAATGTCTCTGTCTGAGAAATAGCGCAGCGTTACCAGCCGCATATGGAAAGGACAGCGCGTTCCACTGATGACAAGCACACTGTCAGAGCAATGCATTGGCACTTTACTAGTCCTGCATTATCTTGCCAATAAGCATACTACATACATTTGATGTTGGACCCGCTTTGCACCTGATCTTCCAAAATGCAACACATCCCATTCAAGGAAACCATTTTTAGCTTTTAGTACCCTAATCAACACATTCATGCTGAGATTTCTATACACCTGTTTGCTATATACCTGTTTAAATTCTATTGCCAGATCCACAGAATTGTGCTTTCCCAGTCCCGCTTCCGTCAGGACCATTTTCCGTGAAGTTTCACTTACTACAAGAAATCTTCATTTGAACAGAGGTGTAATACCAATCCATACAACTGCTGCAATCCATACAACTTTCAGATAACATTTTCCATTTAAACTGTAAGCATACCAGCTTCAGTTTATAAGTAAAATTCATAATAACAATCAGATGGCAGTATAACCTATATGTCTGTGGCTTACCCATATGTTATCTATACGGTCAGTGGCTGAGTATTTTCCCCAGCAATAATAGGCCAGGTGAGACTTGCAGAACACAGGTACTTTTCACCTTCACCACATGACTATTTACCATGCAAACTGCACCTTTAAAACACCTGACAGTGTCAAAAAGAATAGATACATAATGACAAAGGGAAAAAGAAAAAGTAGGTATGAAAGAAAGCAAAAAAAAATTATTTTCAGCTGATATCTAAAAACAAATGGAGAGGGATGAGATTAAGAATGATAGGAAAGTTACTACAGACTTCAAAAACATCATAAAATTATGAACAAGCGTCATAGCTAAGAAGACAGACATACAGGGAAAAGCAAGGAAAGCAAGGCGAAGAGAAGAAAAAACAGAGAAAGAGGAGATTCTGTGACAGGCTAGGAGACCTTCACAGTTTTGGATAACTAAACAAATATTGAATGGATCCTATTAAAAAGGGGACACAGGGGAACTTAGATATTCCCCCAGCCTTTAGCCTCAGTCACTGGAATGGTGTGTGGCATTTTGCTTCATTGTATTTTGACCTCCAAGAGTCTTTAAGATTATAAGCTACCAAATACAAAGATTGTGCACTCCAATAGCATTTGGTAAAAACAAATAAAAGCTGGAAGTTGAGCCAGGGACCAAATGAGGAGAATGTAGACAAAAATGCCATTGCACTCCAATGTTGAGGGAATTAAGGACTGAGCTGATACAACATGACAGCAGTGAAGTTAATAGGAATTAAAGGCAGAGACAGGAATTTCAGGGTTTGCAGGAAACCAGGTGATACGCAAAACGTGAGCCAGGGAAGGAAAGAGCATTGGCACAAGTGGCACCAGTGCTATCGCCTGTGGAAGCAAATGGGAAGTCTAAAACCAGGCACAGAGGAACTGGGAATATGTCTGAGGACACTACTCCTGCCAAAGGCAAACACTTCTGCAGTTGTGACACTTGGCTGACAGAAGTTGAGACAAGGATACGAGTTTATCTGCTCCACACAGGCAGAGATGGCACTGCAGAAAGAGTCACTGACGACACAAGGTAGCTTCCTGCCCTGTTGCATTTAGCGCTGTGGCACGATTTGGGAATGAGGGGAGGTCCCTAATGAGATCCCCCACAGCAGCTCCACGCTGGTAACAAAAATAAACAAAGCTACTAGCAAGAAAGTCTCTCCCCTTTAGTTTCCATTACCTCTCCATTGGGTTTGCTCTGTACTGAAGAAGCCTAGAGAAAAAAAAAGTCACTTGGGATTTCCTAAAAATAAAGTTTCCTTCCATTCTTTAACAAAATAAAAAGCCTACCACCTGAGCAGTACTTTTTTTTTTTTCCTCCTTGATAACAAACTCCAATGACTAATTATAAGCAGCAAGGAATTCCTGGAAGCTGGGGCTGCATAAGGACACTCTACATGCTCTCTGTTTCTATTACACCACAGACACTTAGCACTTCACACAGTCAAGTCTCCAGTGACCTTGAGAAGGCCACCTAATCTGTGTAACAACATTCAGCCACAAGCATACAAAACTGTGATCCAGGGAGGGTCTCTGAAACACTTGAAGTTGATTTGCAGAAAGCTGGTCATTTAATGAATGTTATTCTCCCCCTTCCTAGGTGCTAAATTCTATCAGCCATCAGCACCTCGCAGTTTATTAACTTTCTTAGGAATAATTCTTCAAGACTCATTCAGGCAGAGGGGTGTTACGTTACGTGATTGTTAACCATTTCTCAGTTCCTTGCAGTTTAGCGAGATCCTCAGATATAATCAGCAACGAAATGGGTCAAGATGAGACACATCCAAGGAAAAGAGCCATGTTATGGAGAGTAAAAGAATGAGTGATTCCCCAAATAGTTCACTTTCCTCTCGCATTACTAGGGGCAGCCCAATGTGTTTGCTCTAGGAACCTCTCTTGAATGATACGAACTGCAACTCTGCTTGTAGTGCAAGCACCTATAGTAGTTTTCCCAGAAGAGTGGAGATGCCCATATTAGCTTGGAGCATATCGCCTACTTAAATTCCTTCTGTCTATGGAATATAATATTATTCTTCACTTCCTGTACTATTTCCTGTTACGCTGCTGTCCTTGGCTGAACAGCTATTGTGTTACACATGTGACTGCATTTCTGTGGTGAGTAAAATAGTTGCAAAATACAATGTCTTTCTTTCTGCCCGTTTGATTTTAAGATACAGGGGGAGCAACACAGGGCAAAATATAAATGTGAAATATGAATATCATCATGCTGAGCTTAAGTTTGGGATTTCCTTGCTTGCTTAAGAAAGTTGTTGGCCCATCAATCTAATTTTTTGATGGGTGTAAGCAAGATAGCAAGCACCAGGACAATGGCTGTGGCTCTACAATATTCTGAATTTGTCCCATAAGTATCGGCCATGAATACATATCACCCAGCTTGCCTTATCATGAAACTGATGGCTCACCTTGTGGTAAGCAAGAGTAGCTTCCAAAAGGATGACGTTTATTGGCTGAGAAACTAGAGCTACTTCAGCTGTCTCACTCGAGTTCCTGCATAAAGACAATGAGTCCCAGATAAACAGTAAGTTCAGCTACGATAGGCAGAAATTACACCATCTGGTTCACTTTCTTTAAAGTGCTCGACTATCATGACTGTCATTTGACAGATGCAGCAATAATCCACCTCCTGGTGCATTAACCACATCTTTAAAGCACATGAGAGCTCAGGTGAGCAAAACCCCATGTGCCTGTCGAATGCGGCTGTGGCCCAGCCTCCGGCGGGCAAAGGCCATGCTGGGAGCAGGCAGAGTTCAGTGTGCTGTACCAAGCAACTTTCCCACACTGTCCCTCAGGAGATGCAAAAGGGATTTAGAAAGTCACTGCTGCCTTCAAACAAGGTCTAGCCCAAAGGCAAGTCTGAATTTCTCCCTGCTGCTCAATTACTTGGCACCGGCTCCAGGGAAGGAGGACTCCTTTCCAAGCAGCTGACTTGCCTCCTCCGCTGCCTGACTGTCACTTCATGTATCAGAGCACATAGATTCGAGCAAATGGGGGCTTCACCTTCTTGCCCCTTCTTCCTCAGCACAGGACTGTACTTACATTCATGCTAAATGTCTCTTGATTGAGCACTGTGCAGGAAGGCTCTTAATTACAGGTACTTTTCCTTCCTTATTAAGTGCACTATTCTGTAGGAATGCTGATATAAGGGGACGCTGCTGACACACAGAAAAGAGGTGTTAAGAAGGCAGCTGAGGAGTATAGATGCCTCAGGGAGGGAAAGCATCACAAGAAGATGGGCAGAATACCTGGCTGTGCACGAGCAGATCTGCCTTTTTCAAGGTGGTGTTACTCACTGGGAATGGGAAGGTACAGATATTTCATATAAAATAATCAGCCCAAAACAGAACTTTCAGATCCATCTCTGAGATACCACACTACAGCAAACTATGGTTTGTTCTCTGATTAAACTCCCCGACGATAACTTTTCTTAAAGGCACCTACAATTGCTTTCTTTCTTTGTTTCTTTTGTCTGTCTGTCTGTCTTTTAACAAAGAATAGAAAAAGAAGATGGAAAATTCAGTCTTCTTTAAAGACTTTATCAGACCTAACTGGATATAACGCTAACATACAAAAGGCTCACTGAAATGTGTGCAAAAACGCTTCCAAGATGGCAGTCTGTCTGATGGACACAGCATTTCAGTGAACATATAATAACAATAATTTCAAACACAAAGATTTCTGAATTCTTAGCTGGACTCCAGAAAAAAACAGTTCAACTACACTGAATGAAGTATGTGGAAATTTTGCCTATTGCTATTCCTACATATTGCCAGTGTGAACACACATTTTCTCCATCAATTAATCTGATTTGACACAATGAAAGCCTCAAGTGTTATAACAAGACCTATAATTAGTACGACTACAATATATTTATATGTCTGTCCATGCATAAATAATCTAGAACGTATTTTATTCTCTTAACATTAACACCTTCAGCGAAAACTGCGGCAAGGTATTTGTCTTTGTTTTCATTATTGCATGTTTGAGTCTGGATCTCTGAACTTCAGTTATGGCAAACACTGTGATGAGTCTGCCAGTGCCATATTCCAAAATATTATGCTAATACTATATTCAAATAGTTTGTAAACATTGGCATTTGCAGAATTAGTAGAAATGTCAAACTAAGCTGGGCAGATTTTGCTCAGTCTTTATCCTAACAGAAAAAAGGTCCTTCCTTGATTTCAGTTAGGAACAATAATTTTTTGTTTTGGGAGGGGCTTAGGAGGAGGAAGGGGATCAATTGTATCACTGATTTAAATTTATTCTATTTATATTTCATATTTATATATAAGAGAGTCATCAGAAAACATTTATACATTGCAGATGATTTGTATTTATTTCATTAAAAATTCAAAATTATACTACTGTCTTGAACAAAAGATAACTTCAGAAGGCTATGAACTATGAGAAAGAGAAGTACTGTGCTAAGTCATGAAGAGTTAATAAAAAATCAGGAGACACAGAAAGCAAATAAATCAGGCAATTCATTGACTACCATGATTAACTTTGTCATACTTCACTACAAAATTGGTGTCAGTGAACAAAATTACTTGTACCTGATCAACTTCTGGTTGCTGCAAACGCATTAAAATTCACCTAAACATTAAGAGTTTTTGAGAGCAAGAAACTTATCATATTGTAGGTGCTTGTGCCCCATTTATTCAAGGACATTATTGGTCCTAAGTCTGATGAATCTACTCTAAAGAGTCATAATTCAAACATGTCTTACACCAGTGTGAACAAGCAACAAATCTGCTGGCATCTAGAGTTACACTATATATAAAAATTAGATGCATTGGTTTCAGATCAGGTTTCAAATCTTTATTGCAATTCCAAATTCTAGTTTTATTAAACTAGATCAAGTACTTCGCAAGCTGCAGGTTGCAAGTGAAATTTAATCTTTTTTTTTTTTCCTGCCTAAGATTAGTTTTTAGGGCTTGATGATAGCTGACTCGTGCCATAGCTCTGCAGCCGTTAATATCAAGCATAAGTGAGGGCTGAAATGCAAGGCTGCAAGTGCTAAAGCTAGCCAAGGAATAGCAAACTTGGGGACTGCTAACTGCCTTTAATTACAAGTAATCACCCAGTTCCCTCAGGGCAAGGGAATTAGGGTTTCTGCTGCACCTAGTAATTACAGATAGTATTTGCTTCTCTGTCCGGAAGGAACACAGATGCAGCTGACCTAGGGAACACTGCACTTTCAAAAAGTTTGAAAAACAGCAAATCAGATGAATATATGAGGACTACTGCTGCACATCCTGCATCCTAACAATGTGTCTGACCTTGGACTGCCACCAGGACTGGAGATATTAGGAAGAGTTTCAACCAGAAGTTTTAGGGGAAAGCAAATTTAAGCATTTTATGTAAGAAAAAAAAAAATTACAAAAGTGTCAGTAAAATCATCAGCATGAAAAAATGCAACTGACAGAATTAGTGGAAAAGGTGCTGTTCATTTAAATTTCTCTTTGGCCAAGTGAGTTGAGCTGACAGTTTTGATTAAAAGCTTCACCCAGTCCTAGTGACTGGCAAGAGATTTTCTGTCAAGCACTATTGACTAATACTTCTATTAAGATAAGTGCATACCTGTTTTGCAGTCTGTCCTTTTTGATCCAGGACTGCTCAGTTTATGTGAAGACAGATTTAAGGAAGCTTGCAGAACTTTCTTCAACTCAGGAGGCTTACCAAAACAAGAACATTTCCATGCTGGTGACACTTTAAGTTATTACTTAAACCATGTCATTGCAAAAGCTCCATAAAAATCCCTATTGCACTCACTCAGAGCACTACACCTTTGACAAAAGCAGTGTCACTCCTGAAGGGCATTTTTAAAAGTTTGTTTTCTTTTAAAAACCCCCTTAGCACCAGCCTTAACACCTATATTACTATATGTGACAGTTTAGGAAGGAGGCAACAGAGAAGAATGATGACTAAGGGAAAAGGAGCTTTATAAAATGCTTTGTCAAAAAGAGTGAGGAGAGCTTGCAAATTCAGCTATGAGAAGTATTGGCAAAATCGGGTGAGATGCAAGTAGCAGTCTAAGTAATTCATTACTTAACAGACATATGTAATTAGAGTATTAAATAAAACCTGGCTCTCCCTTTCCTATTCCCAGCATTAGTCTTTTCCTTTTTCACAAGCAAGCATCCTATGAAGTCAAAATAGCCTGTTTTTGAGGACCTGAAGCCTCATACAACTTTCTAGCATTTTCCTGCTCCGGGTCGTCCTCTCCAGGTCTTCAGATGCAAAGGGATTGAATAAATAGCAAATTTTATTCAAAACGAGAACAAAGCCAACTCAAAGTTCTTTTATCACTACTTATATGCTTGAGAGGTGAAAGTGGGAGTTTTCTTGCTTGTCTGTGTCTTATACGCAAAGTACGCTTTATTACACAGGCCAGTGCTGCCCCCTGTGCCGTGAAAGTGCTATATTTGATCCTATGCTAGATACATACAAATAACAAAGAGTAGAAATTATTGTGCATCATATACTCTCCCTTCTGGAGTCAGGAAATAAAGCTATGACTCTCATGGAATATCTGTATATTCCTTTCTGGAATACAGTCTTCTGGAAAATCTGTATATATTTAAGTCTATAAAAATTATAGTCTTAAAAGATTATGGAAGTCCTTTGCTAAATCAGACATCCACTTCTCCTCTCATATTTTTGGGTTAAAATCAGCCCAGCTGCTGTAAAGAGGGAAGATTCCCAGCTGCTTTTTGACATTTCCACTGTTTTTTGATGCCAGGGAGCCCAAGTGCTATCCCTTCCCTGCTGCAGCTGGAAGGCAACAGTTGTCTTCTTCATCTGCTGTCTCCCAGGGGAGACAGCCAGCTCTGGTCACTCCACTAGCCTTTGCTAACAGAGGGGACTGGGCTCTGTCAGACATCAGCTCTGCCAGACTGCAGTCCAAATGACAGCTGTTAACTTTGGGACCTTAAGTAGATTCCTTTCCACACAAGACCCCAAAATTAAATTAATAATTGCCTTATTTTTCCTATAATTGTCTTATCTTTTCATGGATAATGTGTGAGGAACATGGGGGCAAACAGAAAGTGGCTAATGAGAATGGGGAAATGAGCCCAGCCACGTGGAAGCAAAATTCAAAACCATAACGTTCTGAAATCAGGGGGTGCAGAACATCATCATCATCATCAAGAGAAATGCCTGTCTGGTAGCAGGGACCTATGAAGTGGGGGGACTTTTTGCTGAAGTGATTCAAAAGTAGAAGCTCATTAGTCAAATCTCAGCAGTATTCCAGGCTTTAAAACTCAGAAAGAAGGAAAGAATAATTAGAGAAAAGGAAAGGGGAATAAAAAGCAACATCTATTTATCACATTGGATCACAGCTGATTAACCTGCTCTCTTTTTCTTGAATCAGTTTCCTGTGATCATGTAAATATGGTAGATCTAACATGAAGGCCCAGATTCAGTGTTTTGAAAAAAATAGGCACTGAACCAGGCCCATTGTAAGGACATTGTAATGTGAGGTAGGACCCGACTAAAAGCAAGATTGCAAAGTTGAGTGAATTAGCCTGTACAGGACTCTCCACTGCCACAGCAAGCCTGTCTTCCCTACCTATCCTTGCTTGTGTAAACCCTAAGGGATCAGCTTCTTTACCTGAGGAAAATGAAGACTGAAAAGGATTGCAATTGCTATCTGCAGTTATCACCAACAGAAGTGAAGTTAAACACCAAGAAGAAAAAACTCTTTAAAGGAACAATGCTGCCACAGGAGCGAATGGAAATAAACTGGCCCTGAGTACACATAGGTTGGAAACTAGAAGATTTCTAACCAACAGAGCCCTGAGCCTTGGGAAAGCCTCCCAGCTGGAGGAGCAAGGATGAAAAAACAAACCACCTCACTTATGCGAAGATGAAGCTCCCTCAGTTCACAGAAGGGATCATATGCAGAAGATCCTCCTCTGCACAGAGAAGCCTCAGGCTGTCACCCACGGAGAGCACAACCAGGACAGTGCAACCCACTTTCCAGAGGGCAAAGAAGGTAACGGGGGTTTCCTATGCTGGGAGGAGAGGTAAGAAATGAATGTCCTCCACTGGTCCTCAGTACGAACAGCTGTTTCCTTCAAGGCAGAGGCTGCTCCAAAGGTTCAAAAAGTATTCTTCAAAGACCACTCTTCCCCACTGTCATAGTTGACCTCACTTGAACAGCTTGGGGGCTGTGGGCTGGGAAGAGGAAAGGCCTGTCTTCAAAACCTGAAGCACTTTTTCCTGGTGGCAGAGAAAAGGTTTAGAGTTCTGTAAGCCTGCAGATAGATTTGGGTGCTTCATTGTAAAGAAATGTCCCCATCCTCTGCAGCTACAATTAACCTTCCTGCCATAATCGATTCTTGCTATACTTAAAGCTAGTAATGTTTAGAATATACACAAAAATGACAGAAAAATGTCATTAGCAAGATAAGAATGTATATATATAATAAGGACTTAAGGACTTATGGACTAAGGACTTAATAAGGCACTTGGCTGTGCAGCTAAGTGACAAGCAGAATCCAGAAACTTCCGAAATAAAGAGGTTTACTATACCAGGGAAATGGTATTGCAATGGTGGTCACAGAGAAGGCTCACAGGGGCCCATTTCTCTAGACAGGTATCTGGCCTCAACACCTCAGGACGTAAAGGGTAGAAGATTTAAAGGCAACTCGTTCTCTCCCAAATTCTGTTGTGAAACTAAATCATCTTTGTCTGCAGGAAGAGTTAAGGGTGGCTATTTGACCGGAAAGTTTTACAGGCATGTCCTCATCCAGGAAGACTTGTGTTAACAGATTTGACAGTCACTGCTGGCATACAATCAGAGAGATTACACACAGATGGGTACTGCTGTTCCTCCTTTTCATTGTGCAGAAAAGGAACATTGTACAGACCAGCTAATATAGATATTGCAAAGAACAGGAATACAAATGGAACCCTGAATGCTGCAAATTGCAATCCACAGAGAAGAAAAAAGTTTTGTTAGCAAGAGATTTGCAGTCTCCCTTTCGCCTTTTATTTACCGCACTTTTAATGCTGCGGTCCTCATTCTGAAAAGAAACCTGCTGACTTGAAGATCAAATCCTGTCAGATTGTTAGACTTTCACTGTATGTTTTCAAGTACGTAGCATATTAGGTAAAAATCATAATGTTCCTCCTTCATCCACAAGGATTTTTTTTCAAGTTGTCCTTCTAAAGTATTACTAGAAAATCACAAACAGTTTACAAGCTATACTTTGCCCTTAATGTTCACCACTGTCTTGCAGCATGCCACTGGCAACACAGATGTTATCAATAGCTAAAAATCTGCCAAGTGATACTTCAAGATAAACTCTGCACTGGAAGAACACATGATACTCCTACAATCTCTATTTATTTCCTGCAACCCTCATTGAAATAGCTCCATTGATCAGATATCACCTACATCATGTTCACCCTCTCATTTAACCGGTTTCCCCATTTCCACTGCACATTACCGCATTCTTTGCCACTAATGGATGGATTTGAGAATAAATCGAAGTACTGATATACAGCAATAGTGCAGGTCAATGAAAAGCCCACCATAGCTGTTCTCAGGTATGGTATTTGACTAGTCCTTGGATGGATGAGGGAGCAAACCATCCCTGAGGGAATCACAACTCATCTCCCTCTGGGAGTCTGTTGGTGAAGTTCTCACCTGGCAAGGGCTACCACACAGACTCCTTACTTTATAGGCCTGAGCTCAACCATTCTTGCGCACTTTCAGTGTCTGTGTCACTGTTCACCTGCATGTCCAAAACAACAGACAATATGTAGAAACTTCTCAGCTAAACCATATGCGAGGATTTCTGAAATAGTAATTATCAATATCCTCCCTAAGCACCTCAGTTTCAGATTCAGCACATTCATCAGCTGTGTGAGTGTCAGCGTACCTCTACATGTTGACAAAAAGTTCTGCCTTTGATGTAGCAGGAAGGGGAGAACTGATGCATAAAGAGTGTAAAAAGGGTGGGCCAGGTTTTGAAGGGTTTTCAAGTGCAGTTACTACTTCTTTGATATAAAATGATTCTGGAACTTTCCACAAGTGGCACGTGAAATTACTTATCTAGGTCACACCTGAGAAGTACTCAGTGTATTTTACATACCACAGCATAAAATAATTACCTTAGAGAGGCATTTTACTAATAGACCACATTACAATTAAATGACTTTGGAATCAAGAAACTATTATGCTACTGTCCTTTAGGAACAGATCAGTCTTTACCAGAGTAGAGGGTTATATGCCTTTCCTTCAGATAAATATAATACAATGTCATTAATTCATCATGCATCTTAATAAGACCTGTACAGACCAAAGAAGCATCCACTTGCTTCATTCATGCCTTAATACGTTTCCTTTTCACCCACTACCTCAATTTTTAAAATATATGCTCAGCAGCAATCAGTTCACTCTTCAGTAAATGTTTGATTTATATGCATGAAGCACCTGCCACCATAATAACTCAGCCCTGAGCATTTCCTAAAAGGATTATTATTATTGCTTTTGAATTCCTATGGCTTTAAATGTTTAGCAAGCCTGGAATTATCATTTTTCTATATGTCAGTTGCGACCATCTGCACAAAAGTTAAAATTATACATGTGTGCTCATACATGTGATTGAGCACAAGTGTGAGCCTAGATAAAAGAAGCTTACAGTAGAAAAGCCAAGCACTAAAAGTTAACAAAAGTCAGTATAAAGAGTGCACAGACAGCCTTAAGCAACTCCATTATGTGCCAACATTTTGAGAAAACTTTTAGCTCTGTGATTTTCTTACTACACCATACACACCCTGCACTGCACACACAGTTATTAAATTTCCCCATGGACTCCTCTGTGGTATTCATCTCTTTTCATATTAGACTGCTCAGCTTAGCAACCAGAGCAGGTAAAGTCTATAGAGTTATAAGGCCTGGAAATAGAGTCTTATAACAATAATGGTTTGGTTTAATTTCCACACATTCACTCATAGACATACATGATATGATATCAGTAAGGAAGGAAGTCTCAAATGCCTTTTTTTTCATGTGACATCCCATTTTCATTATTGTTCCCTCTACCATTAGGCACTCTGTCACTGGTATGAAGCAGGGTCATTTTCCTCCTGTACTGTACCGAAATGGCTTTCATGTTGATATTTTTTAATTAACTCTGTGTTCTGAACAGGGTATTGGGAGCATATTACACATGGACTGTGCAATTGCTGCATTTTAATAATAAGTGATAAATAAGCTGGCATAAGGTAACTGCAGCCCCTGAATATATAAGCATGATTTGGGGCCTGCTGTGCCAATTAAACAGCCCTTAGATTTGGGTGTCTGTAAGGCACTTACTGTAAAAACACAAAATATTAATAAACCTTCTCATGAATCTTGGCAGCAACTGAATTCAGCATAATTTCATGCTGCCTGAAATCATGGTCTATACATAAGTGTTGAATAAATTCTGTGCAGTATTTAAACCCTTAATTCACAATTAAATTGCCCTAATCTGCTCCAAGCACAATGAATGTACTGCAAAGCCACGAAGTGGCTCACACACGCAGTTAGTGTCAGTTGTTGTTAGTCATTTCCAAGCAGTACCTTCTCCAGTGATTCTTGCATGGCACTGATTTATAGATATCCAGAGGCTCCTAGAAGCAAAATTTTTTTTTTATATAGGTTTGGTCAGAGAGAAAAGGAAATTCCCTCTCTTCACCATTTCTGACTTCATTCTCACAGCTACATACTCCATTATGTGTCCTGAAATAGATGCAGCAAAAGAGTCTGAGCAATTCTAACCCACATGACCTGACAAACTGTGACTCATGCTTTAATCAGAGCTGAGAAACAACATTTTGCTGTGACATTTTATCTTGCAAGTGTGCTAAGACGAAGAGAAGAAAGGGAGGTCTTTTTCTGTTTTCAACTAGAAATAGGTTATATAATGCAGGAGAGAACTGATTGCATAAAAATAATTATTAGAATTGATGATATCTGCTGTTCTGATTTATTCTGAGATTAGTGTCTGAGTAAATTGTACAGATTAAGAGTAATGACTCAAAGAGAGAAAGGGAAGGAAAGAAGAGAAAGACAAAGCACTTTCTGAATCCAAAACAATAAATGATAGTATATGCCACAACTCCCACAAAAACCTCCCAGTTTCTGCAGAAACATGGCAGAATGAACACTTTTTCATTTTCTTTGTAAATATTCATATGACTCCTTCAGAAAGTTTAATGTTCTACATTTAAGTTAAATCTTAAATACCAAAATCTGTAGGTTTAACTTCCCTACATATATTAAACTGCATTTTCACATGCCAGTGGAAGATTCCTATGAAAGCAGGCATTTGTAGGATTCGGCTGGTTATTTCCTCATTTGGGGGCAAACAAATAGGTGTTTTATCTGTGTATTAATGGACTATAAAACTAAGCTTGAAATTGTAAGAAGGAACCCAGTCTCATAAGCTGTCAAGCTCCTCTGTTTTTAATTACACAATTATATTAAATCAAAAGAAGGCAGCTAAGTTATTTGACTTAATCTTTCACCTACCTGTTGCATTTTTTTGCATATTAGTTTTAACCCTACTTTGCAGCTAGTTTAATCATCCTAGGAGGTAGCCAGCCCTTAAAGGGATTTGACCCTTTTTATTTGTATTGGAGAGCAATAAAAACAACCCCCATTTAAACACAAATGTGAAAGGTTGCTTGACGTTCATTCAGTGAAGAACTTCACCGCATGGCCAGATGGAGCCACAGTTGCTTGGTTAAATCACAACTGCAACTCCACTCTAGGGTTAATTCCACCATTACTACTGTAGAAGACTTCACTTACAACGTGGAGATTCAGCCCATTGTCGCAACTAACAGCCTCAGCGGCTGGCCCACAACAGGGAAAAACTGTTCTGCTACTCTTGCCTCAAAAGGAGAGGGAGAGAGGAACCCTCAAAGGGTGCTCCTGAGGTGCAGAGGGAATTCCCTGCAGATGTCCTGCTCGGTGGGAAAGAAGGCAGAGGCACCTCTCTCTCTGGTAACCATCCAGAGGCAGGTTTTCAAGACCAAACCATAGAGACCTCCCATTCTAGGTCATCAGACTGCCTGGCATTGAGTTCAGTGTTTCATGCAAAGGCACATAACGCCAGCTATCAACATTCCAGAAATGCCCTTCTCTGGAAACACTTGTCCTCTAAGCACTCTGGAATTAGCCATCATGCTTGAATTTGGGTAAACATGCAGTTTGTGTGGCCTTTCCAAGTAGCTGACACAGTCAGAAAACTGTACATTGGCTCAGTTCATAGAAAGGCTGCTCCTGATGTCAGAGAGTTAAGCATGCGTTTGAGATTCATTTACAGTCCAAACAAGCCTGCTCAGAAACTACTGTAACTTCTTACTCCAAAAATACTGCAACCCTTCCCCTATGGGAACTCAGTTTAGTCACTCTCAGCAGCAGCAGTGCCAGGTACAACTGGTGTAAACACTGAGCATGCTTTTAACCTGAATAGTTGTCCTTTGAGCCCAGTCTTTCAAAATGTTGAGTGTCTCTTAAGAAGCCGGAAGCATTGCTTTCCATTCCATAAAAAAGGGAATGAATACTACCACGGCAGGAAGACCAGGCTCTGCGGATTTGGTCACATACCTGCATCTCTAGCAGGACTCTTAGCCTCCACCTATTCTCTCAGCACTTGCTTCTCTTGAGTGCAGTCTCCCTAACAGTACAATATGGGGTCCTGAAGTATCAAATTATAAAATGTTACTTTTCCTAGGAACTTATTCAGAAAGTCACAGAAAAAGTTATTAAATAATTCTTACTCTGAACCAAATAAAATAGGAATATTTAAAAACCATCTCCAATGCCACAGTACTAAAATAATACTTACGGCTTCCTGACTGTAATAATCTTCCTATCCAGGAAGATTTTACTCAGATACTGTGAATCACTGATGTGTGCAGAATGCTGGCAGAATTATATATATACCCAAAGCATATGACATAAAATGAGGTAACATAATAAAACCTCAAATTTCTGTGGCGTATCTGCAATACCTACTCATGCTTTAAACAGAGGTTAATAAAAATAACCCCACAGACAGGAACAACAAAGTGATGGATGAAGACTAGTAAAGGATTAATGAGTTATTAATAAGTAAAAGGAAAAATAAAACTAACAGTAAGGTCAGCGCAAGAAGCAAACACTGGGACACATGGACAGGGACTCTCTTAAAACATAAAAGTTTCTTTTTTTCTTTTTTTTCATTGAGGAGGAATGACTTAAAGTGAATTTCAGGGTGCAGTTCCATATCAAACTCCACACCAAAACTACAAGTGCAAAAGTGGTGGCTCACTACCACCCTTGTGATATCTTAAAAGAGGGCTAAGAAGCCCTTGCTGAGAGCCTGACAAACTGTTCTCCAAGGGACAGCACCATATAATCCCTGAAAGATGTGACTTGCTTGCTTGAATATGCTATGCATGTATATGTATGTATGTTATTGTATGAATATGTTAAAAAGGTTGATTTAAACAAAAATAACATTAAAGCTTTACATAATAACAATAGCTTCTGTGAGTCTGCCAGGCAGTTTCTGACGTGAGCACTTGCTTTTGTTCTCACTTCTGCACTATGCAACGGCAATGGCACAATGCGAGTTTCTACATATATTGAAAAATATTCTGTTCATTGCAAAGACTTCTGGATGAAAAAAATATCTGTGACTGTGCACCTACTCATTTACTTAACTGGCAGTAGTGAAGCGAGTCAAGATACTCATACACTTCTACATTTCATAGGATGGGGCACTCAAGCTTGTCATTTTATATTTCTATTCACTTGAGTGGAGCACCTATAATAGTGGTGCCTGTTTTAAACAGGTTAATGAAAGAACAACAATATAGTGAATCATGTGCACAAGCTATTAATAAGGGACATTAAAAACACCCAACTGGAAGCTCAGCTCAGCAAGAAGCAAACCTACTATAAATTTAATTAATTAGATGCCTTTGGACTTTAGGATAGATGAAATGAAATTTGTTTAAGGAAGAAAATTTGCATTAACAAAAGTAATTTTATTTTTTAAGATATCAGAAATGTGTCATAAATAGCAGTAGCTCCTTTAGGGAAAAATGATCATAGCTATTGGTAGTCATCATTTACTACCTTGTAGCAAAGACTAACATGTAAACAAGTGATTTTCAAATGTTCCTCTTCAGTTACCTCGAATAATTCCATGTTGCTCCATCTGACCACAGGACTTTTGAGAAGTGTTCTTATGCACTTTTGGTCAAAAATCAGTCATTTGAGAGAGCATATTGTTGAAAGCAATTGGGTATGAAAGCAATCAGCAGGTCTTCAGCTTTCAAGGTGACATCAGATGTGTGTCCCCAGAGGATATCCTTTTTATTTTAAAAACAGCTCCACTCCTAAGTCACATGCAGCAATGACCTTAAAAGGGCAGCTACAGAAAGGAAGTCAAAATGGATGATTTCTCATGCAAAAAGACCCGTTTGCAGTCGCCAGCAAGCTGAAGGGTGGCACTCGCACTAGTAACAATACTAGAGGTCCCCCTATTCGATGGCTTTTACAGTTATCACATGCTTTAATATGCGGGCTAAATGTCAGGGCTTTCCCAAATTCAGTGAGTAAGCTGTATGTCTACTGCATGCAGTACGCAGAGATTTTTCTATGTCAATTTAAATCTAAGGGGAAACATAAAGAAAACAGGTACAGTGGTTGAAATTCAGAGTTGCCCTCATAGAGTTTCTAACCTTTGCTTCAAGGAATAATGTTGCAAAATGTATGAACCTCAAACATGGTTTGCAATTCCAGGTGAAAAGACATTGCTACTGATAGAGCAAAATGATAGTGAAATTTGAAAGAGGGTGAAATTATGGCTTACTGATCAATATATTTATTTCAAATGTAGGCCTTGATCCTGAGAACATAATGTTCATTACCATCTTTAAGCATGCCTATGTTCATTAATTCAAGTATTTCAAGTGCTTGGAAGATCAGGACAATATGACTCTCAAATCCACCAACATTACGTTGAGAGGGGTTGACACTGCATCAGGGCAAAAAGCACTCCAGCCATGGAGTGTGGCCTGGGGGAAGAAGAGAGGAACGAGCACCATGAATCCCTTAGGCATTGTGGCTTCTCAGGCAAATGCAGAATAATATCAACCTAGTCATAAACAAAGCACTGAGAAAATCAGAGACAAAATGGAAAACAAAAAAATTAACAAGTCACCATCTCTTCTTCTGAAAATCTGTATTATTTTCTTTCTTTTTTTTAAGAAAGGAAAAGTTAATATTGGATGCAATGCTCCCCATCAGTTCTAATACTTGTTCTGGCAAACGGACGAAGACCTGAGATGAATATCAGCCTCTCTCACACTTTTCCACCAAAAAACATGTTCTGGTGCCATCACATACGCAACTACCAAAAATCTCCAAGAAGGGCTCAATAGGGCTTTTGAATCTGTAGGTGGAGGCTGATGTGCCCTTGCTGGAGAGGAAGGGAGCAGTCCCTCCTCAGCTTTCCCTCAGCGGGGACTCTGCCTCGTGACAGCCCCTTTCTTGCCCCAGGTCTGGCACCCACAAGAGTCTCCAGGGAAGGAGCACAGCAGTTTTCTTCGCTAGCAGTTCCCGAGGGAGGAGCAGGATTGCTGCCAGGCAGTCAAAAGCGATGGTGTGAGACAGCGAAGCCCAAGCCCCCTCCAGCCTTTCCCTTCCCTTCTGCCAGGCCAGAGAAGGGCTGCAAGGCGGCGGGGAGAGGGAGAAGGCAAGGCGGACATGTGCTGAGAGCAGCTGGTGCAGAACGGGCTGGGCCAGGTCACACCAAGTAGCAGAGGGAACAGGACACAAAGCTGGCATGAACGCTTGGTAATTCTGGTATTATTTCGAGTACTGAATTTAAAGTTGCAGTTCTGCGGTGGGTATCAGAGTATCACCCACCACCAACAAAGACTGAGGACAGAGAGAAGCAGAATAACATGCAGCTTCAGAAGACAAGGATCTTATACTAGTAGGAGATTAGAGGCAATATTTAAAATACCAAAAGAATTGATAATAATAATAATAATAATAATAATAATAATAATAAAGAAACAGAAAGAAATTGGTTTGGGTAAGTATGGAGTAAAGAAGGAATCATTAATATGATGCATGAAAATTTACACTAGATCCTGGAGTGCATAAGACAGAGTAAATTTTAAAAATGGATGATATAGTAATGTTCCTGTGAACAGCCTGCGCATCCTGGAGTGTGAACAGCTGGATCTTGGGGATACTGCAGAGAGAGGAGCTGGAATGGTCCAAGCATGAAAAGATGAAAGGATATACAGTTAGCAGGGATGGTAAAAAGGAACACTGCAGACTCTTGGGCTCCAAGATATTTGGATATCTTTTCTTTAGAGTGGCAATATTTTTTACATATCACAAGTTATCTGCTGGTACATGTATTTCCATTGCACAATATAATTTACATTAAATGATACTGTTATAGCAATAATCTATATATCTAAATATACCTATCTAATAATCTATATAATATTTTTTACATCATGCACTATATGGAGGCAGAGTGGTAGAAGGGGGTGGAAGTGTGATCTATAGATAAACAATTATTCCTCATAGAAGAATGATTTTCAGGAAGAACTGGTTTCACTGGTAATATGCTCAGTAGTATCCAAAAATAATGAAATATTAAAGAACAAATCTTTTATGTTTTCATTTTAGAAGAATTGTAAACTTGTTTCATCACTTCTTCTGGCCAGTGCCATCTGCTGGCTCCCAGTAAGGTTACAAATCATATTTCCGACTCCAGATTTGTATATCCCGTCATTATCACCTATTAAACCCACACGTTACTGTGTTTTGCAAGCAACCAGCATAAGCCCATGCAAAGGCTGTTCATAGGACATAACGTCTAAGTCTCTCTCCAGAGACCTACATTTTGGTGCTGCTTTCCTTCCTTTCACTACAGCCAAATATCATTTTGCTTTTTCCAGCAAGAGAGTTGTGAGAGAGAGTAATGCAAGAGTGCTGTGACAGTGGCACCAGAGCAGTGCGAGAGTGTGGTGCAAGAGTGGTACAAGAGAAGCGTGAGAGTGGTGCAAGAGAGAAGTGTAAGGTAAAGGTGCAAAAAGGTGGTGCACATTACATAGTAAAGTGCCTCATGTTCCAAAAGACTGACAGACATTGATGCTGGGACGTCAGAAATACGATAGTTAGGAGACTGCTCCTCACCACAGAAGAACAGGGGCAGAATTCTCTCCAGAAGTCTCCAGGGCTTTGGTACCTGCAGGTACTGTATGGCCCTCGTCAGCCAAAGGCTCATATCCTTTATGGCAAACACAAAGAACAATATGAAGATAGATAACGAACCTTAAAGAAGGTGAAGAACCATTGCCAATAAATCTAATGTTAAGGAACAGGCTTTTCTGTGATAAATACATACTGATTTTCATTGCACAGAGAGACTGAAATAGAAGATTCAGAACAGCCTTATATTGTCTTCATATGGGACACTGATATTAAACACTGAACAAAGAATTTCCCTTAATATAAGAGTTCACACACCCTAAAAGTGTTTCAGGGTCCTCTCCAGCCCTGGAGGCCCAACAGAATTAAGATTATCTAGAAGTTCCTCTCTTCCTGACTTTTTGCTACTATCAAAATAATATCATTGTATTGTACTCTTAAAATAAAAAAGGAGAAGAGAGGAGAAAGCTCCTATTTGTGTGAGCTCCCACTAAAGTTTGCAGCTATAGAAAATTTATTTCCTCTCCCTGAACTCTCTGTTTCTCCTGCACACTGTTGCCAGCACATTTAAAGGGAACCCAGCTAACTGGAGTGCTTTCAATCCAGCATACCAGCAATGAATCCTTTTATACGTATTAGGTAAGTAATCATGTATATCAGGTCTCCAAAAAATGTAGAAAAGGAATGAGAACAAATTTATATCTCTTTAAAATTTTATATTGTGAAGGAGGGTTGTATATGTGCATTGAATGGTGAATGCCCTCCCCTAGGGTATTGCAGTTACCAGTACTTGCCAGATTATCACAGCAATAAATCAACAGAAATCATAAAGTAAAGAATTCCTGGCAAAAAAATGCTAGAGAATACAGTTCCTACTCCACCACAAATCAAACAATGAGCCTAAAACAAGACTCATCTTAAATGATCCTTTAAAAAGTCCAGCAATCACATCCAAAGACCTACTGTAGTCCATGTGCTTTTACTGAAAAATAGTCAAGAGACTTTTTCCACAAAAAGATTCTGGAAAAAGAAGCAGCACTTGAATTAGTCCCAGCCGACTTTAGGTACTGCAGTGCCAAAGTTAGGATGCTGGCTGGAGAGTCAGTGGTGGAAGATCTTGAAGTGGGTTGAATTTTCCCTTGAGGTACCGGGCCATCTCCCTTGAGAGGGAGCACAGGATAACTTCAAATTAATCTGAACCCAAATCTCTGAGCCTGTGGCTTTATTCACAGTGTTAAAAAGTGGGGGGAGACTACTTTGTTTCTTTTCTGTTCTTCCAGTGAGATAAATCATGCATATTAACTATTCCACTTAAAGATGAATTAAAGGTTTTGACTGAATGATATGCCTACTAAAAAATTTGGTTAGAAATTTGGTTACAATCATCCAGATACTGGCCACATACATGGAGTGAGTTCAGAAAATGTTTTTGGATGGTAAAACAGGTTTTAACAAGGATAGTGGTATCATCATTCTGGTCTCCCTGCCTTTTAACCAATACCTCAGCAGTCAAAGTATTCACCCACAATGTGTGAAATTCAGGACACTTCATGGCTCTTGGTGATTCACAGTCCTTTGGGGGATCTGTACTAAATATGTCCCCAGGAATGCACCTTGTGAAGCAAAATAAGACAAGGCATCTAAATCTACTTTCATTTATATTTTTCAGACTCTCTCCTGGGACAGTTTTAGAGGACACTTATTTTCAGAAAAATAGGGTTTTCGAAGACTTTTCATGTCTGTTTAGCAAACATGGAAATAGTGTTTCTTTCAAGAACTGGAGTAATGGGAGAAATCTTATGAACATAAGAAACGCCAGGGCGGGTCAGAAAATGTCCATCTGCAACAAACCAGTAATATCCACTAGAAGCAGTAAGAAATACTGTGTGAGGAGAGCACATGAATCTGGACATTTTTTGCAGGCAAGAATTTGTCTAATCTCTGTTGTACCTGCTGATATTACCTGTCTCCATAATCTCCTACGGAAACAAATGTGAGAAGTTTATTACCTGCCATGGATAAAAATACTTCACCTATTTTAAACTGATCTCCCACTAGTTTCAGTGAGCACTCCCTCATTCTAGTATTGCAGAATTTGGTGAATATCTGCTCTGTATTCACCCTGTCCCTTGCCTTAATAACTTTGTACAGCTTAATCATACCCTCCCTCAGCTTTTTGCTCTCCAAACTGAAGAGTTCTTGCCTTTTAATCTGTCCTTGCAGAGCAGCTGCTCCAGCCCCTAGATCATTTTTATTGCCTTTCTGTGCATTTTCTCTAACTCCACTACATCTTTCTTGAGATACAGGAACCAGAACTGCACAAAGGACTCAAGATGTGGGTGCATCAAAGTGGCAAAATGATGCCCTCCGGTCTTATCCTCAGTACCCTTCCTGATGATGCCCAACAGTTTCCTGGCTTTTTTGGCTGCCACTGGACTTTAAGCTAATGATTTTAGACACCTGTCAACACTGACTCCAAGATCCCTCTCCTGAGTTGTAACTGTCAGTGCCAAGCTCAATGTTATATAAGCATTTAGCTTGCTTTTTCCTGCATGCATTACTTTACATTTACCTGCACTGAAGCTCACCTGCTGCTATTTTGCCAGTTTTGTGAGGTGCTCCTGGAGTTCCTTGTCATTGGGGTGGCATTCAACTACCAGTATCATCTGCGGACTTTGAGATTTTACTGTGCACTACCTGCTCCAGGTCTTGAGTTAATGTAGATGAACTGAATTAATGTAATTGACATAATATTTTTTCTTAAAGGATATTTTTACTTGTGATGGATCATTGAGTTGCCAGTACATTCTTTATTCCCAGAAACAATTTGGTAATTGTGTGACATTACTGAGCGAATGTGGCCCATATCACAATTACCCTGCATTTCAGAAAGCTGGGAGGGAAACAGAAAGCACCTTGGATGGTATGATGACTTCTGTTTAATAAGCTTTACATTTAAACATGCACTAGGCTCCTTCGAACCATTTTGCTAGTATGAGACAGTTTCTTTTGGTAGTATCTCTCCCTCTCCTCTTGAATTTACAACCCTGGGTTCCCTTCCAGCCATTTCTGCTCCCATCAAGAGAACCATGTAAAGTGTGCTCATGTACTTCCTCATGCTAAGTCTCAGTGCAAACTCAGTTCTGTTTCTAATTTCATTGAAATCAGTTGAGAAACCAAGATGGATTTTGTAGGAAAAACAAACGTGTAATTTCTCTGTGGAGCTGTAAGTCGATATACTAACAGAACTGCAAAAATGTGGGCAATTCAGGTGATGGACACAGAATAGCATGGAAATGGAGCAAGATCCCATTTCCATTAAATTTACTTCAGCCAGGTGGGCTCAATCTCCTTTGCAGAGGTACAGTAGAACAAAGAACAAATAGAAAAAAATTCTTCTTCCACTTATCCTGTCCACAATAATATATTTACTGTAATATGCAATGCAGTAATGTAATTTCCTACTGCTATTTGGTCTTGGACATATATCCGTCTCCTTCAAAGAGGAGTTTGGCTGACAATTTTTCAGCAAAAAAGATTAGCTATCATCAAATTGAAAAATAAAGGAAGAACTAAATGTCTGCTGCTAAAACTGTCTGGAACTAACAATATTAGAAGAGCAAAACATAATACCCATTCACAGAAATATTTCAGGATTTGACATGAGTAGATTTCTAAATTTGTTTGCTGGCCTGCAAAGTGCTGGGCTCAGTAAAATCAATGGAGTGTTTCAGAAAAAAGGGCAAAGGCTACATCTTAGATTAAAACCTTTCACTCTGAGTCTTGCAAAGCATCAGTACTCTGGTTAGCTGAATGGATTTATGTTTTCATTCTGCTAAGACACTGACACTCTAACAGTGCAAGTACCTTTAGACCTCTGCACAGTCTTCTCTTCATCTTTTTCTGCCTGCTGACAGATGATGTTCTTTGAGGCTGAGTTGCCTGTCTCGGATAACCACTAAAGATCATTTTACCCATTACAGTACTTCTGAATTAAGTGATATGTCACTTTAGTCTCTCATCGCTTCAATTAAAAGAGTATGAATCCACATATTTGTAACCTGAATGTGAATTAAAGTGGTGGGGTTACTGATTTATGCCTTTTTAGCTGCTGAAAGACAGAGTTTTCTCAAATAAAGCAAAACAGAAATAGATACACTGTGTGCTAGAAGGTCCATTGGTGGAAATAAAGCTGAAAATCTGGCCACTTACTCAAATGTAACTATGCCAATTTCTATTAGTTGGTCTGGTCCACAGTCACTAATTAAACTCAGTAAAATATGCTGCCTATTACAGAGATAAAACCTCCATTTATTTCATGTGTAAAAATAGATTTCAACTCAGAAAGCAAATATTGATAAATACTGGGCTCTCTTAGGGAGTGTGTTGGAGGACTGTGCTGGCCTCAGCAATCAGACAGATCCCATATCACTGTGTACGAAGCCTTGTCACCCTCCCAGCGCTACTCCTTCCCTTTTGGACAAAGACTTGTCAATACACATCCTAAATGGGGGGAAAAAAAGGAAGCTTATTGTTTTACGACTGAAGTATGCTCAGAATGGGAAGTGCTACAAGCTCCTAACACTGCTAACAGTAACTGGTTAGATAGGAATGAGAAGACAGGGATAAGCAATCCTGTACAAAGTCTTCCCTCCATTCCAGTAGGTTCATGGTAAAGAGATTGGTTCAAACCCCATCTTACATGAGCCCGTCCTCTTCCACAGCGTCCCAGAACTCAGCACTGCTATTACTTGTCCTACTTGCTTCCAGGGAGTTAGATCATCCATAATTTTGGACCATTATATCTATAAAGTGAAATTGTTTTCCAAGGACTTTTATCAGCAAGCTGGGAACAAGCACAAAATGTCTCTCCTTTCGTTCTGTATTATCTGGACAAGACTCAATTGGTGTCAGAGAATAGAGCTTTCTGCACCCTCTTTGTGAGTGTTTACAACAAAAGTTTCTTCTCTGATGTTTTAGGAGCGTTTCATCATCCTGTTCCCCTGTTACCTTTTCATTTGATCTTTGAACTGTGAGTATAGTTCTGCATGCATGCATGTTTACAGATGCAGACAAAAGTATAGGGTATGAATTTTGTATTTGAAATTTCAGGCTAATTAGATGTTTTCACAAAACAGAGAGGAGCAATCCTGGATATTTTTATTTTGCAGTGAAAAGAGAAGCAGTTAAAAATGTGAAAATGTGGAATTTTCTCACAAGAAAAAAGAAAATCCAGGAGAAACAGAATAAATGCTAAGTATTTTTACTCAGCTAGCAGCAAATCTAGACTTTCAACTAACTACAAAATGGCTATTTCACAATGTTTACTATTTGCCAAATTTGAAGTGACAACTACCAGAAAAGGATCCTGGCAAAAAAGGTTAGGAAATTTTCCAGTAAGATGATGAATTACTCATGGTGTGTTTCCTTAATGACTAGAAAATTACATAACAAGTTTTTTTTAGAAGGACTCAATTCTTACCTTCTAGAATGCTAAAGGCTTAGAAGAAAGGTGGCCCAACTTCTCCCAGCTGGATTATTATTTTTTCATGTTATGATTCATAGCTAAAACTAGGACGAAGTTTGAAACAGGACCACTTCTTGGTTTTGGTGTAGCATTCTGTCAAACAATAAATTCTCACTACATTATTTTTGTAGTAGAAGAGGAAAGTAAAGAAGCCATGAGAATGCAAAGGACAAAAAGGGAGTCTATATATGCTTTATTTCAGATGGCAAATGGGATTTCAGAAGTTATGAGCACAAGTTCCATGATGATATCTATGATATTTGACACATTTTCATAGAGAATTCTATTATAATGCATCCCATTTCTTAGTAAAATTTTCAGAAATTCAAGCAAAGTTAGTTTTTATACTAAAAATATAACTAATTTCTCTCCTGACCCCATGGCAAAGTTGTCTGAGCTCTCAAAAGTTTAAATGAAGAAAAATTAGGAAGTAGTTTAAAATACTAGTAGTTTAAAGCAGGAAAAATGCATTCCAATAACTCATAAGCAAGCCCAGGTCCCCTAAATAAAGATGCAGAATGAACTGTGTTAAAGTAATGCCTTTAATATACATCTTTAAAGCACCGGGGCTCCTGTTTCTCTGGGACATGTAGGATGCTCATACAGAACAGAATCACAGTGAGAAAATCCTGTGCAGCTTTCTATTAATTGTTTCCAGATTTCAGGAACAACTCTCTTGAGCAGCTTGCTTTCATTGCTTGACTTGATGACAAATCTTGAAAACAACAGATCATGTATTTAGAGTAAAAAAGATTGATCAGCTAACCTTGCCAGTAATACCTGTATGATTTTTAATACTATTAGTTTTAAGGTAGTATCCGGGAATGTCACCAATAGCCCAGCATTCCTTTATCCACTGGGCAAATGCAGAACAAAGGAATTCAGAGGCACTAGGATAACGTGACCCCACACAGGAGGATATTCCCTTTGCCGTATATCTCACTGATACACACAAGAGAGCAGACCCCACACTTTCAGACACTCGAGCTATTTTCCTCCAATGCAAATGTGCCTGCTCTTAGGCAGCACCATCCCCCTCTGCCTCACCTTCCAATTACCATGGCAAAGCACGTCTGAGGCTGGCAACATCTCCCATCAACACTGTAACTACACACACCTTTCACTTAACTGAAAACCCATCAGGTTTTTTTGACATGGTTCAAGTCAGACTTTGTGGCTGACCTCAAATGTCTACAGAAAAAAGTGGGCAAACATTGTTCTTCTGTGATTTCTACTGGGAGTAAGAACTCACTGTCTTCAATCCATGTTATAAAATGGAACTTGTTTTATTTGAACTTCAGGGGGAGGGGTTTTTTTTGTCTCAGATTTTTGGGGGTATGTAGGGGGGGCTGTAATCCATGCTGTCATGATAAAAAGGATAAATAAGAAAACTGAGTGCTGAAAGATGAGTATTCTTCTGTTCGTTGCAAAGTAGCAAAGGGAAAATGGCATATCATACACTAAGCACTGTCCAAACTCGAGCTATTGTGTTGAAGGTTTGGATTTTTTTTTTTTTTTGAAAAACCAGAGATTTGAAGAGTCCACAGCTTTTAGTTAATCAAGAGTTGTGTGATGCTGCATCTCCGCACCTTATCCACGAGCTGTCTCAGGGATGGTCCAGCAAGAGGGGTTACTAGACTACCAGCTGGAAAGCAGCTCCCACCCCCTCACGTGGGGCAGAGCGCTTAGTTGTCAAATGGAGTTGGAAAGGCTTCTCCAGGCCTGTACATCACTTTGAGACATGTGGAAAAATTAATTATTATTAATTGGGTCCACATTCACAATAGAAATGCTGATTGCAGTTAATTTTGCCTTCATTTGCCTACCACATGCATTTCAAAAAGGAATTCAGTTGTCAATCAGTGCAAACTAATGCACCTATAAAAACACAGCCCAAATCCCAAACCATAAATTCAGTAACTCATTTTCTTTTGTCTTTTCTGCTACATCAGTGTCAAGCTCAGCAAGTCTAGCAGTTTATTAAGAGGTTTTTCATTTCCTGCACCTAGCATTGCTCTGTCAGATTTGCTTATAGCAGTTGATTTGTCTCCTCTGTCTTCTACAGAATTATACTACCAGTAACCAAGACAGTGGTCAGGAGGACTCGAGTCCAGCTGCCTTGGCAATTATTCTCTAGGATGAGAGAAGCAAAAAGGAAGACAATATTTCCCCAGGTATCCGTAATGCCAGGGGGGTTGCAACCATCTTTTCCATTTTGCACAGCTTCTTTAACTTTCTGCTGTTGTTAACCAATCTGTTAACAAATTGGAGAGAGAGTAGCCCAATATGGAGCCCCTGTCATCAACAGGTTGGTTGCTCGCCCAAATAGTCCTCTGTGTACTCTGCCGAGTTAATGCAAGCCCCGTCTTCAAGGAGTTTACGGGGAAAAGTCCCTTATGCCAAACCTGATGGAGCTACTTGTGTGACTGAGGACCACCAGGCACAAAGGGGAGAAGGCCAGAGGACAACGTAACAAACACAGCACTTCATGAAACACAGAAGCAGAGGTTTTGCCATCAGGCTGCTCATATGAGAGCAGGCTAGCTGCTGCTGTGACGGCAAGGCCTCCTGTCTCTGTGCAGCACCCACAGCACGCAGGAAACCCCCAAAGAAGAATATTCAGCTCCAGTGGCAGTGCATGACTGACAGCCCAGAGCTCAGTAAAGGAAAATCAAATCAACATACTGAATCAGAAAGAGTTAAGAAGAACAGCAAAAACAAAACAAAACAAAAACAAAACAAAAACCCACATACAAAACACCCTTCAACTAGATTTCAGGTTTTTTTCCTTTTTCATTACACTTTGAAATTGTGACCAAGTACAGATATAACCAGAGGAATAGGTCTTATAGGAGTCACAGTAATCAAAAACTGTTACTTCTCAAGTTGCAAACCTAAGCAGCACAGCCATAACTCAATACTAAGACATGTATGGGGGTTGAATAACCTAGTACTGTATTATTATTCACCCTTTCCCAGGGCTGCTTGTAACTGAAAGGCAATCTAACTACATAAGCATCTATGATTCCCTTGCACTGGCTTAGATCTAAGGCTGCTGATTACACTAGCAGCTCCATGATCACGACTGCGATATGTTAGTTTGACCTGTTATTTGGTAAGTGACAGTATTTAAGGCATGTCTACATAGAAACATATTTTTACAGCTTTTGCTGGGAACTCAGAAAATCAATGCTATAAAAATCACTTAAAAATCAATTCAAAGACACTTAAGAATCAATGCTACAAAAAAAACAAAATTAATTTTTAGAAGACCAACAGTGCATCCCATTTAGTAAAATGATTAGCCAAAGTACTGCACCAACTAGCATTCAGGGTATGGAACATGATGAAATATTTTATTGTAGAATTGACAAAAAGTTATGGGAAACCATAAGAAAAGAGTGTATTCACCTAAAAAGAATGGGTTGCAGTTTGCTGTGAATCAGATATAGATAAATATTGTACTTCCAGAAAAACTTCCACAGTAAAACACTTTAAACTGAAGACACTGGGAACAAAAATATTTTGAAAATTTCTGGAGGTGGTTATTTTTATGGGCATAAAAATCATGTTATACAACATGCATTGAGATACAACTTCTTTACCCATTGGAAAAAAGTGTTGCATGCAAAAAAAGATTTTACCTCTGGTACAGCTCATCACAGATGTCAGAAAAATGCATAGAATAATTTAGTATTTCAATACTGTTTTCAATTTCTTTAAGGTTATGTGTGTTTGTCCATAAAGAAAGTCTCTCTCAAGAGCTCTGCCTCTAGCCTCTGTCTCTGACCCACTTACATTAGGTATTCTTATGACTCATCCTTAGGAAAAATAACCAGCCATGACAAAAAGTGAAGATTTACAAATGGGAAATGATTTGTCTATGTAAGCAAGAGAAATAATGTAAGAAAAATACGAAGCATTAAAACAGAATGGAATATAAGGACAACAATAAAATAAAGTTTTTAAATTCCCTGTTTATTTTCAGTTGCTTTTGATACTCAGCATGACAAGAAAAGAGCCTTTCTGCTAACACCTGCTCAACATCTCCAAGATCTGAAGAGAAGGAGGAGTTGCCAAGGTCCTGCAAGAGTCAAGCTTAAGTGTTTGAATGCCTTCGATACCTCCTGAATAATCTTTTTTAATTCCTACAAAAAAATTATAATGTGATTGTGAAAGAACACTGGCCCCTCATGTCAAGCCCTGTGGTACAAGTTCTAGACATCAAAAACACAGCTATGCCAAAATCACTGAAACTATATCTAACCTTAATATGACACCCTGGGTAAATGCTGATTTTCAGTGATGACTGGTAGAAGAAGGTTTCATTACAGTGCAACAGATTTCTAATTTATGCTGCAGTACAGCAATATCCCTAGAAGGACCTCTAATGCTCTCCTGCCATTCTTCAACTCCCTCTGTAAAGGTATAGCTGCTGAGGAGTCAGTTTGAGCAAGTCAGTGTACCAAGGTAGAAGATCTACGTGTTTTAAGGGGTAAATAAGAGCTTAAATATTGTTAAGGCTTCAAACCTCAGTGGGTAGTACGAGCTGCAGGAAGAAGCACAGCTACTACTGGAATTCCTGAATCATAATTAACTTCCATCTCCCAAGGAGGTGGCTTGTGGAGTCTGATCTTGCAAATAGAAAACTAAGTGGGAGTGTAACTTCATAGTATAAACAGGCTGTTTCGGAAAACAGGGTGAGGGATGACAACCTGAATGGTCTGTCAAGCTTGTGTTAACCAGTCTTGTTTTAAGAAATAAAACTAAACTCTCAAAAATAGCCTGCCAGGGCCCTGAGGTCAGAGAGTCTGCGTGAAGTGTGACAGGTGAGGGAGCGCACCCATTTACATACACATTTTGTTTTCACAGGTTAGAGTAAATGGCTATTTTAGTGCCATGCTTAACAGAGCTATACTCCAGCCTGCGGAGGAAGCACCATCAAAGCCACCCTGCTGCATTCACAGCCACCACAGTAGGCAGGATGAACTGCACTTAACTCCCTTATCCCAAATTCTTTCCCTCCAGCTTGGCTCTCATCACGATCATGTCATTCTTTGACTTCATTTCCAGTTCAGTTCAATGCTCTACACTAATCGCAAGTGACAGATAGAAGCTGCAATACATCTCCAGCTCCAGATCATTAAATAAGATGACCTGTATTTCCTGCAGTAATCAAATACTGCTGCAAGTTACCTCTGTCTCATCTAAACCACGGCTAGTAACAGGACCTCGACAATTACAGCGGGGATTTTGTTTGCTTCTTTCTGAGTTTAGGTTTGAATCAGGAGTACTTGTATTTGATATGTCAGAGAGTTAAAATTTGGAAAAAAACTGAGAAGCATCAATCCTCTAACCACTACAATATTATGAGAAAAAACTGTGGGCAACACCAATATTTTTCAAGCATACATAAAACAGTCTGCATCTACTGCTAGTAAGAAAGAAATGCAAAGACTCAGAGGAAGAAGGTGACTTTCAAGAAGAAAGCACTACTGTAGATGAAGCAGATGGTCTTGCAATTCTTGTGCCTTTTTTCTTTCTTTTTTTTGTTTTAAGAAGAACAAGATCATTTGTCTAAGGTTGTAAAAGTTCTGCTTAGCTGGAAAAAAAATGGGGGATTTGTAATTGAAATACAAGGTTGATTGTAAAAAGAGGAAGAAAGAGTCATTATTCACTATGCTCTCTTTATGCTTTTCAACCTTGCTCCTGGGGACCAGGCTGCTTATTTCATGTGATGGGGAACACCTGCTTTCAAATCATCCTGGCTCACTCCATAGGAGGGATTTGAAAAAAGCCTAGCACCTTGAGAGAGTGCTCATGCCTTCGACAAGTACAGCTTTAGTAGATATTTGCAATACTTTTCCCTTTCTGTCTCTCCTACTGCGTGAAATACTCCAACCCTTCTTGGAGCAGGGCCCAAAAGCCAGGTGGTTCACATCCCAGGGAAGTGCCCTGACCAACAGGCAGAAGACTCATTCTCTCTCGTCTTACTGCAGTCTATTACATCGGCCTTACCGGCCTGGCAAATCTGGCCACACAAAACAAAACTAGGGGAGTAAAAAGAAACAGTTGGGTAAGGAAATGGGGGAATCATATAATATTGACATTTATGAAATGTTTGCTTCCTTTTTTTCTTTCTTTTATACATATTTGCCCAAACAGTTTTAGCAAATTCAAATCAGATTTGCAAATAGCTTAAGAATGTCAAACTCTGCATTTGTGGACAGGAAAAAAAAAAAAAAAAAAAAGGTCAGTCTTCATCCTGAACTTTAATCCCAGCTCTGACATAAAGAGCCCATATGGCCTTTTTTTAATCATATGGGCATCTTTGTGAAAACAAGCACAGATAGACAATTTCACAAGTGGTAGCAAAATAACACTGCATTAATTTCAATGGATTTTATCATTTTTCCTCAGTTTCCTTATCTGTCAAGTTAACTAAATGGAACTTCGCAGTGATGTAATGCAAAGCACAGATTGCTGTCACCACTTTACCAATGAGCTTGTAACTGACACTGTCGTAAGATTCAGGTTCTCTCTTTATCAAAAAAATGACTTTCCTGCAATTGTATTGTATCCAGTAATCATCCTGAATTTGATACATTTCCTGAAGCAATCATTCCTCATAAATTTGAGATGCTTTCAGTTCTGTGTCATTTTTTAGTCACACAAGATATAATTCAGTAGTTCTAAAGGTTTTCTAATCTGCTACACAATAAGACAGAAAGGGAAAAAGCCTTATTCTGTAACACTGGGAAGATATCACTTTGTGTATAATGTAATATACAATGGAATTTAAAAACTGGAAAAAAATAAATAAATAACCCCTTGCATCCTGATCCCAAGCAACAACAAAAAGAGATGCAGGACGAAGCTGCTGCAGCACACAGGAGTTTACAGGCTGCTGGTCGCTCCAGTTGACATTCCAGGAAGTAAAATGTGGAAATGAAATTTAGAGATGAGTCAGAAGCTGAAGTAATATTTTTTTCTGCAACAGAACCTTAAATCAGAGTAGCCTGGTGTTTAAGGTGCTCGCATGGGCTATGCAAGAACAGCAGAGTGGGGAGCTTGAAATGGAACTTCTCAGTTCCCACACACCCAGTTAGAGTGCCAGGCTGGTGGCTGAGCACTTTCTCTCTGCCTCTCCCCCTTCCAGTTTCCAGCACTGTCTTCTGTCCTAAGCCTGTTTCTTGGCTAAGTGTTCATCAAAACAACATAACTCCAACAAGACAAGACACATTAAAAATTTCCCAGGAATCTTATGATAGCTCTCAGTTAACTTTGTATAGTCAGGACTGTCACCCATGGGGAACAACTTAAGTCTAACTCACAAAATGTATACAAAACCTTTTAAAAATCTCAGGAGAGAATAACTTGCACAAGGAGAAGGGGGATGGTTTGGGGTCCAGTTCTGAACGGAGAAGGGAGTGCTTGAAAAGACAGATCACAGCATCGGCTCTGCCACGGCCTAGTTCTTTAGTCAGTGCTACTACAAATTTCAAAGAGGTCATGCAGCTGATTCAGCTGAGAATGAAGCTAGTTAGTTAATGCAGGCATCTGAATGCAGATACAGTTGCCTAATCCTTAGGTAGACCGCTCCAAAAAAAATCCCAAATCCCACTTCAGAATACACTGGGCAGGCGCTGCCAGTTACCAAACCATTTTCTATAAAGTGGGAAGTTAATAAGGTTTGAAGCTTGACATACTGCCACAAGGCCCCAGGATGGTAATGGGTCACCAAGGGGAGGCAGATGGTGTAAAGCAGGCGATTTCCCATGGGGGGCCTGGGTGTTTGTGCTGCACCAGTCCCTTGTCCCCAGTCACCACAGAAGTTGGTAAATGCATTAAAGTTCTGAAAACAGGCTTATTTCCTTTGAACAGTATTAGTCCCACAACATCCCTAGATAGTTACATGCAATAAGGACACAAACCAAATGGGTGTAATATGACCTGACCATGGCACACCAGAACATGTGCCACTGCTTCAGGTACAAAGGAAATGTAAACCAGGCTCTGTGTCTGCTTCTCATCTTCTTCTTCTGTAGAAACTTAAGACATTCAACTTCTCTCCAATATAACCCTCTCAGGTTATCTTCCTATTCCATACATTTATGCACACCCTTTTTAAGGCACATTATTCTAGATTTGGGGTTTTTCATGAGCTTGTACATTTCTATTACCACGTGGGGGACTAATATCAGCTCTGTTGCATGCTGTCTGTGGCATCTGTACTTTAGGAAAGCCTCACTACATTTTCCCTGTTTATAATGGCAATAGTCACACAAACATAACTTAAGTAGGTGAAGTTTATTCAAGTCCTAGAAATATGGGCTATAGGATCACATAGACTTTAGGGCACATCCACTGAAAAGGGACACACTGTCACCAGCAGACCTTCCCAGCCTTGTGCAGATGAATCGCCCCTGACCGAGGCTCTGGTTGGCTGAGCAAACAACATGGTCTCGCGTGGCATTCCAGTATAATCTCCTGAGGTGTTTACATGAGATTCACTATCACATTATCTGGGTGCCCTTTTCACAACAGCACCTCAGCTGCCAAAACACTGTCACACAGATTGGAAGCAATAAAGCAAGCTACAGTTTCATTACGAAAGATGGCATAGATAAGGGATGATGGGTGCTTTGTGAGAAGGGAGGGAATGACCAGAGTCTCTGAGACACGTACCTAAATGAAGACCCTGTACAAACATCTACAATAAGTATGTGACACAAAAAAGCAGTAGAAGGCTGGACTTGCTTCTGCATTCCCCATCACTAGGGATGAAACAGAACTCCAGATGATTTTTAGCCTCCTTCACCCTGCTGCTGTTCCTGGTGGCTTCATGCATTCCCCATGGGTTTGGGGATACTTCCCCTGATGCTGCCAGTGCTGCAGGCTCATCCAGCTTTGATGCAGGTTCCTTCAGTGGAAAGGAGCTGAGACTTGGGAGAAGAGCTAGCAAGTATTCTGTATCTCATACAGCAGTCTCAGAGCTTTAAAGTGCACAGGAAGAGGTTCATCAGATCATTTGTACAGGTCGGTCTTTTTGTTGCTTTGCACTTCATTAGAGGAAGTCATCAAGGAAGTCATACTGATGAACTGAAATTTCTGTTCTGCCCTCTGATCACTTCCCAGTATTTTGAAATTATACAAAACTTTCTTTATGCATGGCAGACTATAAACATTTTTTGAATATTAAATTGTAAACAATCCCAAGCCAAAAATGCAGTATGAGAAGCAACAGCTCATGTTTCACATGTCCTACTGATTTTTGAAGGCCTGGAGGAATCTCAAACAAACCTGTGATGCCTCAGACCACATGTTTGTTAGGTTATTTGGCTAGGGAAGACGTCATTGAGATAAAACAGGTCTGTATTGCATTACACAGTCCTGAACCCATAAAAAGGCACAGAAAAGATATGGAAAATGGGATATATCTGACTGTTGATGTAGCTTTGACTGCTTATACCAGAACTAAGAAATGAGATTACTTGTTACAAAGTAATGAAATTTCAAAAAAGTGCCTAGAGGAGTAATATTTTCCTTTCTTGCATTTTGATCACTATTACAGTTTTCAGACTCTACCACAAGGTATTCTTCAATATCCAAACTCTTTGAGTTTAAAAGGCCAAATATAGACAACTGTTTTTTACAGTGATCTCAGGAATGGATCCAGACACTTTAAGACTTCTCCAGCCGTTCTCCCAAGATTTATCTCCCAAAGGTACAAAACACCTATTGTTACCTGTTTACTCTCAGTGCAACAGGTGACAGAGAAGTGAAAAAGAAGATGCTAACTCAGGTATGCAGGAATATTCCAAATTTTAGCAAATTCAGACTGTGTATTTAAGAATAAATCCTATAATTCCAAGTGGGCACAGTATTCTTCATTTTTTATCTCTTACTGTTCATTTATGCTAACATTAAAATGCCATATTTAGGAGAAATACCATTGACTTAGACAAATCTTTAAGTTGAAATCTTACTTAGCTGTATTTGGGAATAGATGAAGTAATCTACATCCATGCTTTTTTGTTGTTTTTGGGGGTGGGCTTTTTGCAAAGTACCTTTGACAATTTAGGGTAAGAAATGTTATATATAATGGCATTTTCTGTAAATTTTATTTAATAAATAAATTATTTCTGCATATTTATTTTAATATAAGAATACCATTTCTTCAGCCAGAAAAAATGATGAATAACAGTACTACACAAAATTAATTCCAAAGGATGACAGGAAGCTAAATATTTTGTTAGGAAGTTATTGATGTTTTTATTTGCTTTTATCTTATTTAATCTAGTGATGACTTTCCCCTTGCCTGTTCTGAGCCAGAATTCACTCTAACAGCTGGTGACCAGGCAATCACACTCACACAGTAAATTATCAAATTCCAAGGGCCGTCATTTGCATACTCATGTTAATCTGCTTTTCACAGCGCATCCTTCGGTTCACTTTTAATAAATAAATCCCACAAAGAAAATATCAGATGTGAATGAAGGTCACTGTGCTTCTTTAAAAATGAATCAATAAATCAAAGAGTCTCAAAAGGAATGATTCTGCCACCTGTACTTACCAGAGTAGCATCTTCCTCTACAAGCAACAGCATTGGTTTCATGCCTGGGCCCACTGAAGTACTCAATGTAAGGGTGAAGAAATCAAGCCCCAAATCAGGGCTGTTAAAGAAGTTCCTGGCTTTGCATTTCCCATGACAGTCAAACAAAAAAGGGGCTCTCGTGCTTTTGATTTTCAGGCAACCTTTTTCTCTTATATTGTCAATCCCAGGAGCATGGGACATAGTTATACTTTTTCCAGTCTTGATACATCACTGCTATTGGAAACAAGAAGCTGCAGCAAATTCCCTGTGAGCTGTGAGAGTTACTGCACAGGTCTCCAGGAGAAGCCAACAACCCCAGTTTAAATCCAGCGTAAGCTTTTTTTGTGCAGGCAGTATGAAATAAAAAAAAGGAAATGAAATGTAAGCTAAGGTACCCCTGGTTTTCTGACATGATACAAGTATGAAGACCCTATTCTGGAAATGCAATAGTGCATGATCCTTGTGCTAACTAACATGACTATGGAGAGGTGACCGCATGCAGAACCAGGCCCTCCTTTCTCTGGCACCTTTTCCCTTGGCTCCATCCAAACGCTGCCTATGCAGGCTCTAGCCAATTCCTACTTACCACCCCTGGTGTGCCCCCTTCTACAGCAGCAATGTTAGTCTGCAGAGTGTGACACCTCTTTCACCCCAGCCCTAAGCAAATGATAAACAAGGGGCCTGAGAAAGGCTACAACATGTCCATCTTTCTCAGCCTCGTCCTCTTTTTTGAAGCCATGGGACTCTTTTCCAAATGAAATTTATTAAGTACAGCTGGCAGATGAGCGCTGGAAATCTCTGCCAGGAGCTGAACAAGAAAATGGGAGTGTGGAGCGGGGAGGTGTGGGAGCCTGCGAGGGGGTAGGCAGCAGAGGGGCTCTGCAGAGGGGCAAGGGGCTCTGCTGCGAGGGGCTGTGGAGCAGGGGGAGGCTCGGAGCCACTTGTGGTGACTCGCTGGGCAAGTCTGTATTAGTTCCTGCAAGTTGCTCTCCTTCAGCCTTCTGTGGGGCGCCAGGTGGGAACGTTTCCGCTGTGGGAAGCAGGCTCGGAGCGGGTGCAGGGGAGAGGCGGCAGCAGTGGAGGTGTGGGGTTCGCGGAGGGGCTCCCAGCAAGCAGCGGAGGCCCCTGGAGCGGCGGGTACAGCAGGAGCTCTGGGTGACAGGACTCAGGGCTTTCCCTCGGGGCTGCACCCCCCGCCCTTGGATCTGGGCACCTTTCGGCAGGCCACCACATTAGTTTCAAAGTTGGGCCTTTATGGGGTTTTGGTTTCTTCCCATTATTGGGCAGCAGCATCTTTTTAAAGAAATACAAATAGTGCTGCTAAATTAATAAAGTTACCCTTTTATACTACTAGAATTATCACACAATGCATCTTTGGTGTGATTTCAACGAGTCTGGTTGAGTTACTCTAAGGATGATTTTTGGCCTCTTACATCTTATATATTTAAAGAAAATGATTTTTTTTTGGCATCAGCCTAAATAAAATACTTTAAAGTCCATCTAATTCTTGGCTTTCCTGTGTTCCTATATGCCTGTTTTGCTAGAGTTTGTAAATAAATTATGTATTTTATTTTCAAGGTAATGTTATCAACTTAGTTTAAAAATGCAGCTGCTAGACAGACTCATTCTGTTCTTTGATGAATACTTGGCTTACTTGGGACTAGCTGGTTTGGCTAGATAAAGAACTGGCCCAAACTTTGCCCGCGCATGAGATGAAATCTTTTAGCAGACTCAAGATTTAAAGAAATTTTATAGAAAATATTGGATTGTTCAATTTTCATCCCTCTGCATTACATAAATGAGTACATAAATGATAAAAGCTTGACAAAGCTTAATTCCATTAATTTTCTCTAGAACTGTCTTTTGGCTCAAAAGGTTGACTCACAGCTCAAAGAAAATTGCCAAAATTCTCACTATTTCATCGTCAGAGCTGCCTTGAAAATGTTTTCATTCTCCATTTTCCAAGGGACAGTAGTGCAGTTATGTTTACTTATATTCACAGTTTATTCCAATTTAATGAAACATCCCTATTATTTATAACGAACTGGGGACAGATTTTATCACTCTTGCACACATCATACATTTTTGCCACTCTACCTCTAAATAGACCCATGGTAACTGTTGAGGCTGCTCACAGAGTACAGCACCACTCTGCCTGCACAGAGGAAGAAATAACTTTGTGAATGATATTGCACAGCATGCTCTTGCATGTTCTCTCTCCCCATCCGTTAGCGAAACATTGATATGCTGTATGTATCTCCATCAGTATTCCTAAAGTTGTCCTGTTTATGTAAAACTGATTTTAAGTCAAGATGTTATGCAGCCTACATCACAGCTGTTCCGTAATTAAATTGGATACCAAAAAATCTGATGTAGAAAGTATCACCAGGTTGCTGGAGGTAAATATTCATAGATTAAGCTTGTTCTTTTTAGCTTGAAAAATTATGCAATTTAGAGATCAACTTCTAAAATTAAACTAAATCTTGGCAGATGTATTAACAAAAAATATATCTCAGGGTTTTTAAAAAATGAAAAATAGTCCGCTTTAGCTCAAGCTCTCCTAAAGTTAGCTGATATATAGGAATCTAAGGTACCTCATGTGCAAGAACTTCTACACGAACAAAGATCTTTCTTATATACTTTCTTAATCACTTATATCGCTTATCAATAATTACTCACTGTTTTATAGATCCATGCTGATTTGAAGCAACTTATCTTATTAGGGTTATTTTCTTTATAGCTTTTTTTTTGTATGCCTTCTCATTGTCAACATCAATTGTAACTGTGTACTGTTCAACCCACGATTCCCTTAGGTATCAGCACGTATATCTGACATTTGTGAGACCATGCCTATGCAAAGGCTAAGTAGGTCAGTGAAACATTAGCCTCATTTGGCGTATCAAAGACGAATGTTGCCTCCTCTATCCACCATGTAGTGGTAGGTGGGACTAAGATTTATGCAATGCAGTGAATTTACTGCATGAGGTGGGAGAAAAGGGAAAACGATTAGTCTTCTGAAACTGGAGAATATTCTTTTTAAAAGCAAAAATTCCTGCTTTGAACAACTGCTTTCAAATCTGCAGAACAGGACTATTATTCTGAGCTGAATACTTGCAGGCTCTCTTTTTCTACCCGGTACATACTTGATAAATACAAATGCTAATATAGACCAAATGAAGCGTATTGACCCCTGGGGTATGTTTTGGCTTGGTTGGTTTGGGGGGTGGGAGGGGAAAGGGGGAGGGTTGGTTTGGTTTGGTTTGGACTGTGTTTTTTTTCCCAGAACATAGCAAATGTCAACAATTCTTTTATGACAAGTTTGCTAACATTTTGTAGTCCTACCTCCAAAGGAACAACCTATGCGCACAGTTTAGTGTTGAAAATACTTCACACTGTATTGATGGCTTTTTTCTTCTGTATTTCAAATTACAGTTGTTGGAAGGGAGTTTGCTAGTCACATAGTTAGCTGAGTTATTGCAAAAACCTGCTGTATATTATCATTATATTGATATTTACCAGCATGGACTTTACTTACTGTAATAACATAATCTCAGATTATACAATACATATGCATGTGTTCATTTCAAATCATCAGTTATTTATTTCATAGCTGAAGAAACATATCTTAATGTGAGAAAACAAGTGTACACCTACTCAACTGGATGTAAGTTTTACTGCAACACACCTTATATTTTTAGTTTATTTCCAGAGGGGAAGATGACAACAGAAATATTAGATTCCAGTGTTACTTTTGCCTATGCAAAATGTTGTCATTTCAAGTTATTGCTCTGTGATTAATACAAAGATTATCATGTGATATGATTTGAAAGGCTGATCATCTTTATTCACTCCAGAGAGTGTGAGTTTGTATACATGAATAATGGAGAAATGTGAATCAGCATGGGTAGATCAGTGATTTGCCTACTTCACACATACGACTAGGTGCTAATAGCTTAATTTGCAACTTGTTTTATTTTTATCCCTTAATCTCTATCACTAGTAAGGCAGTTGGGTGAGATCCTTCACTTCTGTAATTCCAAGTGTTTTATACAGTAATCAATATTTCCAGTTTTAAAGATGGGCCCACTGAAATCAGAAAAGGATTTCAGCTTTTAAAGATCTTTTTTAGTTTTAAAACATCTCTCAAAGTTTTATATCAGTCCAATTCTATGTGCAACTCCAAAACACCTGTAAATCTATCAGCCTGATTCTCATTAAATGTTCTTGAGGTAGGTACAATACCATTGTAAACTCCTCCTTTCCTTAACCAAGTTAGGTAAAAACCTTACTGTGACTGCAAATTCAGGATGGATGTAAAAACACACCAGCAGAGAACACTGATTTAAAAAAAGCCGAGGCGCATTCGCTCATTGCCTGCAGGGACAAACCAGAGAGGAAGCACGGCTATGGAGCAGAACTGTTACTCCTGTCCCACTGTCTCCTTCAAGGTTGAGGGGCAGATTTTTCAGACTCTGTGGGACAGATGCCTCGCTATGTATGAAGCTCTATATTTGCATTTTGTTTCCAAAATGACTGCATGCAGTCTCTGCATCATGCTCAAGGAAAGAAATACTCTTGATGCATTGCAGCCCTGCAGTTCCACAACACCTGGGACACCACAGAGCTCTGTGCTTCCGTATCAGTTCTTCTCTGGTGGGCATCCCAGGAAAATTGCACTGCTGTGAGAGTGTAAAGTCTTGTAATCCAAGACACATGAATGATACCAAAAAATTTTATGTTTTCTCCTTAATACACAGCCCCCCTATATACAGCACTCACAATTTGCTCCTGCTCTGCAGCACATTAAGATAACCAGGCATCAATCGCATCCTACATTTTCTCAGTGTTGTTTTTTTCTCTTGCAAAATTTCAAGACACCCACTGGGGAATATGGTAATCCCAAGAAACTACTACCTCCACGCTCCAAGGTTTTATCACTCATCAACATTAGCTGTGTCAGTGCATTATAAACTACTGGTTTATTCATTTAGGAAGTAAAGACAAATTAGGAAGTCTGTTTACTAACACTGTCTGTCCTGGCTTTGACATACCATCCCATTTATAGAATTGCAGTATTGATACACTGTTGGTTTCTTGTCTACATTCCTTCCTGCACCATCAAATCCATTTTGAGAGATATGAGAGAACAAGCAGTGCAGAAAGCACCTTGAAAGTTACTTTATCGCTTTTCCAACCAATGTTGTGGTTCTCTACCTGTGGAAAAGGTTTGGGGAGCTGCCTTGACACGCAGAGAACCTCCAAATGAAGGCAATTTCTCACTGCTCTGTCACTCTGTTCTGAAACTGAGACCTGCAGTACAGCAAAGAAGAATATCTCTAACATTAAACAAAACCAACAATTAAGAAAGATTAAGATCATTTCCCACACATACCTCAGCCCTGCTCTTGGCAAATTGCAGGTGATTTGCTTAGAGGATACGTTTTCCTAAGCTATCAATTCAGCAACAAAACTGCCACAAAGAAAAAAAAAAATCAAATAATATATTGATGCAGATTAGAAAAGGGAAGGCTATCCTTGACTCCAAGCAAACCAAGGAAGATGCTATAAGTTAGCTTCAGGTTTACCATTCAGTAGAACCACATAACAGGATCTGACCTCTCTTATCAGTCTGATACTCATCTGCTTATTCCTAACTTACAGTGGACTGAGAGTAAAATATGATTTAAAAATCATTTGTTCTCATATTTCATTTATATTCTCAAAAACAGGATTTTGGACACAAATCTGCTACTCATGACATACCTGTTTGCCCTCCATATTCAGTCTAAAAATAACCTTTATTGAAAAGATCACAAATTACAGACTGACATTCAGCAGACTTTATTAAAAATGGGAGCCTACCACACAGTCTTGTCATAGCTCTCTATTGCCATCTCCCCATTTCTGTAGCTAAATACACTCAACATGGCAAAGCAGCTGCATCATTTACCATTAAGAAGCAGAAATGACTCAGTAGGTGGATGACGGTGTTTGCCTATTACTTTTGCAGTTATATGTCCTGAATATTTAATCCACGTTTTATGCATTTTTGTACATAGAATGAGAATGATTTATCAAAATCAGCATGATTCCTCTGTGGAATTTTTTCCCATTTGGATCTCTTTTAAAATGTTTTTTAAAACCTCATATAATATTTAATTCTGCTGGATCACCTTGTAAATACATATTTACTAATGGCAGACTCAGAAAACTCCTCATTTAAATTAGCTCAGCAGAGCATCTGGTGTTTGTAAGGTCTCAGTAGGACCATGCAAACTTTCTGTTGCAAGAACTGGAAACCTTGAAAGGTACTTTACGAGGCCAAAAATCTACTCCAGTAGACAAAAAGGTTTGCTGAAATTTGTAAATAATTGTCCTAACTGGTGCAAACGTTCACATGAATTTGGAACAGCTTCTGTCAAACTTCCCCTTCATATTGTTTGGCTAAGAGTTACTCTTAGATTTTACTTGAGTAATAAGATATTCATGCACAAATTTTTGTTCCAAGTTGTAAACTTTCATTCAAATGCACAAAATCCTGAAGACCAAAATTATTTCAATTTTCCATACTGACTTGCAGTCTCGTAGATAAAGCTCCAGTGTCCAGAAGGCTATTGACCACAGCCTTCATTTTTTAGCTTGAAGTATATCTAAGTCCAGATCACTGATGATAAGGACAAACACCCTGAGTTTGACTCATAATATCATAAAAAGTCAGTGTAGTAAGTCAAGCACAGGCTGAATAGTTTACTTCTCACATATCTGACTTCACTTTCCAGAAGAATGAATCAGCTCAGCAGCAATCTTATACCAGTGGCAAAGTATAACAGAGTAATACATAGTACTAGGTGTCTTGCAAATGCCACAGAAATTTATAAAGCGAGTTGCCTGTATTTGTGTTTCACAATTGATCGGAGGTTCTGACATCTGAATAATGGAAAGGTGAGCTTGAGACTGCATGCATTACGCCAACCACACAATTCTCCCGCCATTAGGGCTCCCTTTTTGCCTGAGAGCAATAAATTTAAACTGCTTTGGCTCCACTACTACAACAAAACTACTTCCAAGAGTTGAAATGAGAAAAGGTTCAGCAATTTAATTCTGAATCCAAAAAAATGCAGTCCATTAAATATGAACTGACAGGACTTAATTCTTTCTGTCTCAGTGTTGTTCATTTGCTCTTTATTTGCTTTCTAGAATAATATCTATGACTAATTTTGGGAAGAGTTCAGAGAGGATTACTTGAAATATTGTGAGGACTGCGTCCTGTGCCTAGCTTAAAAAAGAGAATTGGGACAAATGGAAAGCATGACCCCTGCAAATCTGCAAGCACGTAAATGACCAACAAATGCTAGTTGACAGGCTCCTCTGGTCAGGAAAATAACCACAGTAAGCCTGTTCCTGTGGTGACAAGGGGCAAGTGAAAGAACCACCATCAGTCAGGTGTCATGGGCAAGCCTTCCTTTCTGCACAAATATCAAGCACAATAGAAGAAGGCTGAAGAAAGGGAAACAACTAAATAACAGTGTAGAAAGGTGCCCCTGTGCCTTATTTCAGACAGTCATCTAGTGGAAGGGAAGGAAGAGAAGGACAGACATTGTACTCGTGATTTCCTGCTGTTGTGTGAGTGCCTGAATGTGCTCAATAACATCTCCCTCCACGCAAGTGTGCTAGAAAGGGAAGGCTGCACACATCAGTTCCCAAATTCAGTTAAATAGATGTAAGGATTAGCTTAATAAACTGATATTTAAATCACTGCTATTTTTGTGGATAGACAAGGTCAGAGCCTCTGTCCCCAAGTTTATTCTCACCTACAGCCTTGGAGCCTATTTGAATCTCACTTACATAGAGTTATTCTTGATTTCACTCTTGAACTGAACAACAGAAAAACAGAAACAGGCCCTTTAGATCCCCATCCCCATGGTTACTTGCAGCTAATGATAAAAACGATGACCACAGTGTGTGTTTTTAGGGTTTTATCTATCATTTGACAGCACTTCCAGCTACCCATTGGCCAGATAAATACTAAAATTAGACACCATGTAGAGGGCTGGCTTATCACAGCTATCACTCCTCTGTCATTGGGTCCTCTTGTCCAAAGCTTTTGTACAGCCATGGCAGAACAGCCCACAGTTATCTCCAGTTGCGTACACAAAGCGCAATTACAGTCACTCATCAGCTAGTCACAGACCCATGACACATGAAAGAGAAGCTGGGCATGACCTTCAGTGTCAAAATCACCAGCTCCCATGCTCTGAGCAGCACGGCAGCCTTCCTCCCTCAGTGAGGAGAGGGGGTCTATAAGCCGACATGGAGATATAGAAATATCCTACCTCTTGCCATCAGTGCTACCCTCACACAGTATACAGTTTTTAACAATGATTTTTCTGTAGCAGCATGAATTACGCATATCAAAACAGTAATGATAACAATTAAACATTTGAATCCAAGTTCCTGTGTTGTACCTTAGACTGAAAAAATGTAGTTTCCTCCAAACTATGTTTTTTTTCCCCACTCTTGTAATAATCAACTGTTTTTTTTCGCATCTCCTCAGAGTTGAACACAGCATATATGGTTCCTTACTGGCTCTGCTCATGACAAACTCCATTGCCAGTTTCTAATGCCTCTTCTATCAGTCGAGTTTTGTCCCTCAGTATGTTTTCGGGCTTCCCACCTGGCTGAGCTACTACACTGTGTTTATAAGTGTCAACCTATGACGTTATCTTGGAAGGAGCAAAATTTCCATATGCCAACACTAAAGAGGAAAGCAGACTTAAGGCTACAAATAATGGGTGACAGGCTGCAAGTCCTCTTCTCCTAAAAGAGTGAAAAAAAGCAGATACTGGGTCGGTCCTTACTTTTCCAAGATTAGCCATCTTTTTCAGGTTAGTGTTATCGAGAGGCAGATTTCAGACAAAAGCAATCTGGGATTTTGAAAGCCCACCAAAATTAGGAGGTGCAGCTTTTCTCTCACAAATAGAGCACTCGAAGAGGCAAGAGAATCCAGAGAATGGAGTTAGCCTGGAGAACCACCAGCATCTCTGAGCAGGAGATCCTGATTTGGCATATGCAAAATGGCCTGGGGCTCTCCCTGCCTACACGCACACAGAGCACAGCATCCATCCACTTTCAGTCCTCATTTTGCCTTCCACTGCGTTCTCTTTTTTGCTATTATAAATCAGGTAACCCGAGGACAGTGTTATAAGAAAGGTCCTTTGCAAAGACAGTTCCTTGCAGTAGTGTTCTGTAAGGACAATGGCAAACCACTAAACAGGGATGGAAAAAAACACAGACCAAATTATTCTGAAAATTCTGCATTACCTTTTTTCTACACACTTCTCCACCAGGCTGCTTTACAGTGTACATTTTTATATCATTTTCTAACAGTGACACTTATTTATTTGGCAACTATTCTTTTAATGCTGCTAGGTGATGTTACTTTTTCTTTTTTTTTAGCAGTATCAAAAAATCTCAGGTGAAAATGTTTTAAAGCTGAAAAAACACCCACTACAGTAACAAAAGGTTTAAAAAATCATCTGTGAAATTCCTTTTTATGAATATTTCATTTTTTTCTCAAAAACCCATCAAAATAATAATGATGATTTTCATTGAAATTTCATTTAACTGAAGTATATTTTCTGCTCTGTGAAATGGAAAACAAGTACAACATTAGTCTCAGTGTTAGAAAACTACTTTTAATTAGCTGTACTTCTCTAACAAGTTTAGCTACCAGATACTTGTTTGCACGTTCCTAAATGTACAGTTGGGTTATTTTATTTTATATCCTGTGTTGTCTGGAGATTATATTGCAAGATTGGTTCTTAAAGAAGAGTTTTGTTTTAATAAAACTTGACCAAGAAGGGTAAAGATGAAGAGAATAAATTTCAGTAAGTGCATGTAAAATGAACTCACTATACTGTCTAAAAGTAAATAAGCTGAAGCCATTGTATTCAGATGTTATTTTAACATTCTTTTACATTAATTGTATATTTTACATGTACAGCATGATAATTGAAGCACATACAGCAGCATCTATTACTGCTACATATTTCAGTAAACTTTCTCTTGCTAATTCCCAGATCCAGAGCTGTGTATGCTGCACAGTTCTGCCTAAACATTACACAGCGCCTATTCAAAGCAATAAGAAGCACTGAAGAGACCATGACTTGGGCAGATCAGGTTGTCTATGTAGTTTTCCTACTATAAACATATGTAATGCTCTTCGCATTAGCACTCAGACCTCATTCAAGCTCATAGCAAAGTGAAACCAACATTAAGGGCCAAATATGCAGTTTTCTTGATGTTTTTCACCTGGCATCCCTCTTAGTGTATGTTTGCCACATACCTAAGACAGTTTCCTTCTCCTAGCTTGTGTTTGCCACATTTCCCAAACTTCCCACTCTCTTATCTTGTACCACATTGAGCCACGTGTGCCACGTTCAGCCATATTCAAGGCTTACTCTCTTCCAACCAAAAAAACACAAGTGAAATTAGATTCCATTGGTTATGTTAGGACTATCTTGTCAAAGCCACTTCACTGGCTAAGCTGACTGTATGTCCACACTGTCTAGGCAGAGGACTCCAACAAGGCACCTTAATTTGTTCAGCAATCAGTAAAGCTTTGAAAACATAAGGTTTTTGAAGCGCTCTCCAGGCTGCACTCATATATATAAGTTTGGAAGCATCACCTTCTGGACTCAAGCCACCTGAAGCATCCTTAGTCCATGCACATGTGGACAAGAGGCACAGCCCAAAATACTGCACAGCAGTCATCCCAGAAGGATGATCAAGTGCTGCACAAACTGAAACCATCCTCCAGAAGATACTACACAGAATGGGAATCCCATGGACATTCCCACCCAGAAGAATATGCCTTTCTGTCAGCAAGAAACTATTAATTTCATTGCTAAACTGAGGACAAGCCAGATGGCTGCGGTTTCAGACACCTACATGTTCTGATGACTCTGAGGTTGATGGTGACCAGGGGACCCAACTTGTGCCAAGCTAGCAGACCACAGAATAACATAAGTTTGGTGCAGACGGAGGATTATGACCACGCTCTCCTGCTGGACTGGGAAGCCCATCCCAGACCTGGTGCCATTCTAGACTTCCTGCCAGCTCATTTAGCCCACAGCCCTGCAAATCCAATCCTACCACTGGCTGCTGGTGCCACTCATCCAGAAACAGTGTGAGGTGACAGGCCTTGGTTCAGTAAGAATGACATAAAAAGTGGCATCCAGCTGGAACTGACCCAGGAGCTAGACCCCTGCATGTGAACCAGCTGGTTATCCATGACCATGAGGAGATCATATCAGCTCCCCCACCTGTAGCTCTGGCTGCCCCAGTTCCTGTACAAAAGGGCTGAATACAGTCCTCAGGCAGAAACCCTGCTGCTCTTCTCATTTTGCTGATAACATCATAGTGAAATGTATCGATTCAGTGTCCGTTAGAGCATGGACATGGACCACTGTGGGCAGGCATGCTTATAAAGGTGGCAATGGTGAGGGCCTACAGTCTGCATGGTTCAGAGAAGTCAGGCACGGCACAAATGCTAGCAGAGACTAGGCAGACTGCAGTAAAGTATAGCTAGCAACCCTTGCAGTGCTCATCCTTTCAGCCTTGTGGATGTCAAACAGCATGAACATGGATGCAGTGGTCTAACCGGAGCAACAGTCATGAGGGCATACCCTAAAAAAACCCCACACACATAGGCCTTAAATGCCACCATTTTGTCTCAGAGGATTCAACAGAGCCAGCATTTATTTTAACATGCATACATAGCAAGCCTGCTTCTTTAACCCCTCCCCAAAATCTTTCTCATTTCAAAAGCAAAGGCAGAGATGGTTGTTTAGAACGTTATCTGCCTGAAGTTGAGTGGAATAAACTTTTGGTCCTTTGATTCTAGGACCAACTTCCCTGAAATTCACAGAAAAGTATGAAGACGCTCAGAACAGAATAAAGTTTTGTTCAATTATCATTCTCTTCACCCTAATTGCATTCAATAGCTAATTTTATTCAGCCTGTGACATCTAAGCTGCCTTAGACTTATAGTAGTACAGCTCTCCTAAAGTCAGTTACTCCAAAATTGCATGGCTAAAACTGGCAGAAAATCTGGCGTCATACCTGAGGCCATGTCTGGGAGAGACAAAAAAGAGAGGGAGAGACAAAAAGAGAGGGAGAGACAAGAGAGAGAAGAGAGAAGAGAGAGAGAGAAGAGAGAGAGAGAAGAGAGAGAGAGAAGAGAGAGAGAGAAGAGAGAAAAGATACAAGAGAGAAAAGAGAGAAAAAGAGAAAAAAGAGGAAACAGAGAGAAAGAGAGAGCAAAAAAAGAGAGAGCGAAAAAAAGAGAGAGAATTTTAGAATCCCACCGCAGATGGCATTTAACAGGTAGTTTCCCAATACACTGTCTGGAGAAAGATCACTATCAGAATTAAAATGACTTTACCTTTGCCAAGACAAAAAGTATAATCACATTTTGGACATCCAATAGACTGAAAAATCCTAAACAGTAATGGAAAGGTTAACAAGAAAACGTGCTTAACTTTTTTTTTTTTTTTAAATCACTTCGACTTATTTAGATGGCAAAGAAATGTATCAGAAATTTTCCCATGTAGCATTTTAGGCCAAGTTCTCTATTGAAATCAACATTAGTGGGGAATACTGTTTAAAGTACATGACATACCTTAGTCTAGTATCTCTGTTTAGATAAATATTTATTAAACAATATTTTTTTTAATACCTAGAGAAAGCTCAGCAGGACCTCCAGAAATATGCCCCTTCAGAAGCAACAAGCAGTAACCTCTCTTATTAGGCTTCAATTCAAGACAAATCAAGGTGTTCAACTGACACAAGAAAAAAAATTAATGATTACTCCTAGATTGTAAGGCTATGAATAATCTTAGTAAGACTATTTCCCAAGTTATGAAGAACTCACACAAAAGTTTTCCCCAGTTCTTTAGGTAAGTTGCATCTCTGTCATTTCCATTTCACCTTCCTAGAAGCAACTTGTTCAGACACATTTGAATTACATTTGAGGATCTGTATTAATATCTCGTTTGCACGAGTTTCTGCTTTTCTATCATCTAATATGAGCCGTGAACTCAGTGTCACTTTCTTTAGATGACTGAGAGGTGAAGCTTGCATTTTAATAAAGTTCTTTTTGGAAGATTCAATTCACAAAATACACAGTTTACATAGAAAAAAGTTAAAACGTGTTATTCTGATTCATCTCAAACACAGATGGGGAAATTCTCCAGAGAAAAATCCCAGACTTGAGTCTGCACTGCAGACCTCTACTACATATTGACGTCAGGGGGAGTTCCATGCAGCATGTGTGTAGACTACGCAACAAAAATCTGCAATGCAGATAACAGAACCGCAATGCAGATCGGACACCAGGATTTTATTCACAGGGTGATAATTCCGCTTTACCACCAGAAGCACAGAATCGCTGAGGTTAGAAGGGACCTCTGGAAATTGTCTAGATCAACCCTTATGCTCAAAGCAGGGCCAGCTAGAGCAGGTTGCTCAAGGCCATGTCCAGTTGGGTTTTAATATCTCCAATATGAAACATTTGACCACCCTCACAGTAGAAAAGCTTTTTCTTATGTTCAGACTGAATTTCCTGTATTTCAATTTTTGCTCCTTCCCTCTCATTCTGTCACTGGGTACCACTGAGAAGAGTCTGGGCCCATCCTCTCTACATCCTCCCTTCAGATACTTATACACATTGATAAGAACCCCCAGAGCCTTCTCTTCTCCAGGCTGGACAGTCCCAGCTCTCTCTGTCTCTCCTAGTAGGAGAGATGCTCCAGTCCCTTAATCATTTTAGTAGCCCTTTGCTGCACTCTCTCCAGCAGCTCCATATCTCTCTTGTACTGGGGAGCCCAGGACTGTACCCAGCACTCCAGGTGTGGCCTCATCAGTGCTAAGTAGAGGGGAAGGATCACCTCCTTCGACTTGCCGCCGACGCTCTGCCTAATGCAGCCCAGGTGCTGCTGGCCACCTTTGCAGCAAGGGCACATTGCTGGCTCATGGTTAATTTGCTGTGCACCAGGACCCCCTGGTCTTTTTCTGCAAAGCTGCCTTCCAGCCAGCCAGCCAGCCAGTCAGTCCCCAGCCTGTACTGGTACAGTGGGTTACTCCTTCCCAGGTTCTGGCCTTTGCATTTCACCTTGTTGAACTTCAAGAGGTTCCTCTCTGCCCATTTCTCCAACCTGTCAAGGTCCCTCTAAATGGCAGTGAAACCATCTGGTGTATCAACCACTCCCAGCCCTCCCAGTTTTGTATCATCTGAAAACTTGCTGAAGGTCCTGTCATCCAGGTCATTAATGAAGATGTTAAACAGGATAAATGAGAGCTGTATAAGCCAAATACAGCCATGCTGTAAAACCGACCTTTGTAAAGTATATTAAATCAGTTTGTGCTATTATAAATGTTAGCATTAATTATTGTACAACTGCCTCAAAGAGAATGAAATACAGGACACGACAAATGAGTTTGCTCTCACCCCACTTCAGAAAAAAATGAAATGAGTTTAAAGAGGAGACCAATGTTGCTGATGTTCTGCTGCAGTACAAAACTAAGGATCCTGCACTCTATTGATACCAATAAGTATTTTACATAGGAAATGAGGGCAGTTTTGCTAGCACAGTAGCTGATATGTCAGGATAACACAACTATTTAGATTATATAATAAATTATAAAGCAAAAGATGCTACGTACAATGTCTTTTTGAGAGCTCAAGCAATGAGCAAGTGGGTAAACCCTGAGCAATGCAAAGAAAAACTACACTTCAGGTCTTTGCTTCCCAAGACCAGCCTACTCAGGAAGTACCTCAGTTATATTAAAAGCAATATCAGAGCAATGGAGAAAAAAAGGTAAACAGTTAGAGGCTGTGCTAATTCAAAGTCTGTACTGTAAGTTCAGTATTCATGGAGTTTTCATGAAAGCCAGTGGGCATTTCTCATACAGAGAATTTGCCACATCTAACCAAGGCCATTTTGATCAACATATTATTCAATAGCATTGTTAATGATGCAGCTAAAACACTCTGCCAAGTTCATTAGATTTATAAAATTAATGAACAAATATGTAAATTTCAATTTACAGTCACCATTTTGAAATATCAAGACAGATGCCCACCTACAGTAAATCAGCATCATTCCACTAAAGTCTAGAGTTTTATGCCAACTTGCATCAAATCGGGCCCACCGTATTCACACTGCCAGGTTCTATAATTCTTTTACTCGAGAACTGCTAGCATTGTGGATAGTTATATTCTGAGCAACCTTAAAACAATCCAGAAAGAAGCCCTCAAAAGAAGATACAGTGCCATAAAGAAGAATCCCATTTTTCAAGATCTCATCTTCAGAATGAATCTGAATATTACTTTATTATGAATAACACTGTTAGGAATTAGGGCAGAGTTAATTATAACTGCTGCAAGAAGCTGGGAAGGATGACAAACATCTTTTTGATTCAGGAGCAGATACTATTGGTGACAATTATATGACAAAGTCAATCATGAGATTCAAAGTACTGGGAGTAGAAATTTTACCTTTATCTTAGAAACTGCAACTGCAAATGCGCACACAGATCTAAATGATGCTTGCACACATCATTTAGAAGAAAGGAAAATAAGCTTCTGATAGCTGTCCATTTTAAGATAAATGTTCTTTACCAGATGTTATTTAAAAGAAACTGAACTTGATGGTGCGGTCCTTTTTCAGCTGAGCTGAAAGAACATTTGCTCTGGTGTGGAGCTCACTCTAAGTACTCACATAAAAGAGGAGATGGAGATCAAAGGTAGGAATCACTGGGCACAAATGGGGGCCCAAAGGCCATAACTCAGGTCAATTTTCACATCTCAAAATGAAGGCTTTTCAACCAAAAGAAGATATAAGATTTCTTTTTGCCAGCATAAAGGCAGCACTGATAGCAAAGTTTAGAATATAGCCCTGGTTTCAAAACAACCAGAGTCAATTCATAAAGTTTAGATCAATTTATAAAGTTCAGATGGAAACCAAGTAGCACATGATAGTTTTAGCAGTCTTGCTGTGAACACTTTGGCAGATTCGGATCCAAAAATTATTGGAACTAAAAATAAATGTCCCAATCTGCAAACCACAGGCACCGTGGCTCTGACATCCATGAGAGCTGAGTACTCAGATGGATAGTGTGATAATTTCCAAATGAGACCTCTCTATTACATAAAATAGTTTCTAGAAATTGCCAGCAAATAGTTTAGCATGCAAATACCAGACAGAGAACAGCCATTAGCAAGTTGTGTGGGTAAAGGTGTTGACAGTTCACATGGCTTTACTTACCTAATTTTTTCTAAGATGTCTGCAAAGCCCAGTAGACTGGGCTGTGAATTTCTGACAAAAAAATTTGGGGCAAAATATGGCAGTTACCAAACAAAGTATTTTGCATGGGGAGGTAACAATTTGGACAAAACTTTCATCAGAAAATGCTGAGTCAAAAGAGAGCTGCACGGAGCAGGGAATGCAAACAGGTGACTCCAAGGCCTTAGAGCAACCTGTGGCCTGGAGTTCATAACATTCCTACCGGGAGCACAAATTCAGTCCCTTCGATGGGTGACATCTGGAATGGATATAGGGATTTCCTATATCCCAGATAAATGCTTAGAGTAGATTCTCTCTTAATTTTCATCAAAAAAGCTTCTGAAACTTGTATTCCAATGCATAAATCCATAGTATCAAGACAGAATATAATTTTCTCTCCAGATCTGCTGATCAGACTAAATTAATTGGGGCTAAGTATCCCTTTTTCCTGCTCCTTCAGAGCTCTTCATGTTAATAAGAAATGCATGAAGTTAGCAGAGATAAAGCTCTTATCCACCAGTCCTGAGACTATTTGGGGGGAATTTTGTAATTGTTGTTGTAGTTACTCATTTCAAAATATTCCTGAATTCTTACATGCAGGTTTTGTAGTCTCAAAACCAAAACAAATCTGTCCCTTATTGGAATGGATTTGGGGGCTGTTTCACCACACCTTTTAGGAAAATATCACAATATAACACACCACTTCATTGCTATCAGCTAGCCAATTAAAAGCAGAGGAAACTGCATAGGGATTCCCTTCTTTAGTGTCCTTTGTTATGTTTCTCTGTTTACTCAAATTTAAGAACTCAAGATAAAGCTTCAGCAATTGATTATTTAAACACTTTCATCTCTGCTCACCACACTCTCTCTGACTGCCAAGAATAAGAAAGCCAGCATCCTGTTTTCTCTTTGGGAATGAAATACATACGGTGAAAGTCTTAATTTAATAACAGGATGAGCAATTTATGACCTGCAGGACATATGTAGACGGCCAGGACACTAAATCTGGCCCAGAACTGACTTCTCCACCTCCCAAGTGCCCTTCAAGAGCAGACCACAAGCTGGAGAGGTGGCCACAAGCCCCTCTTGGATGCCATTTTCCTCACAGTCCAGCTGTTCTTCCCCATTAGGTGATCAACTTCATGAGAGTCAGTTTGCATCAGGAAACCCTGGACCCCTGTACGTGCACAGACGGATAGTACCAGGTGCAATCACATGGCAGAAGGAAGAAGTCATGGCATATAAATCACTTCATCTACTAGAATAAGATATGTGGCCGACTCCATCAGAGAGATTAGGCACTACTTATAGCATCATAATAGTGACATAATACCTTTCATTAGCACTGATTATAACACTCAAAGCTCCAACATGAGCTACGGCTGGTTTCTTATGCATTTGTGTTTTCCACCTTTTCCATCTTCCCCACAGCAATACATCCTGCTACATGCTGTGTCTCCTTCTGCTCCACTGTCCTTGGGCTTCTCCTCCAAACGGTCCCAGGCCCTGTCCGAGTGCCCTGCCTGTTTTCAGGTCACACACGGTGCCTGGTTCCCAGCTACACATGTGCTGATTAGCTAGAGAGTATGTTAACACTGGCTGGACAGACGGCAACACTCAAGAGTCAGCCCTTCTGTCTTCTATCCATTCCTTCAGTGGGACCCTTTTTTATCCTGCCATCTATTTTCATAAAACAGGTAGGAAATGAGTACCTTTGAGATGTTTACTGCTCTGTTAAGCATAGCTGAACTAGACCAATAGCTTAAAAACTCACTAATGGGAAGGCTGACTAAGAGACGTAAAGCATTTTCGTTAGGAAAAGGCTAGCCAGTTTTCCTTAGGAGACCAGACTCAAAATGATTTTGGCAATGGGAACTGCAAGGCACCACAGACTGGTAGTAGAACGTAGAGGCTATGAATCTCTCATGGTGGAGATGATAACTAGATAGGCAGTGCATTATTAAAAATATACTCAGCAGGATAAAGATGACCCTAAAATTCACATATCTTCCTCTGTACAACTCCCCACCCATGTACAGTTTCTTCCATAAACCTGCAAGGAAGACAGAGGTAGCAAGTCTAGAGCACCTAGCAGTTAATCTTGTTTGTGCTCGCACATGGACCCTAGAAAAGCCTGGTATGCTCAAATGAGTGCTGCACAGACATTTGACACTCACATAGTACAGCTACACAATGCCTGGATTTAAATATATGCCTGCCCTCTGCGCATGGTGGCAGCTAGTGTAGTCCATACCAAGGATCCAGGATGGCCTGTATGCTTATGAAGCCAGCACTGGAAGCATTGTGCAGCTGCAAAACAAATGCCCAGAGTTTATTACAGTACAAGATTCAAGTGATGTACGTCAAGTAGAGAAGTGTGGTCAGAAACAGGCCTTGCTTAGCCACAGAGCGGGAAGAGTTCTTTGCTGGCAGGACCTTGTTTGTCCAAGGAGCAGCAGCTCAAACTCATTTCCATTTTGGAAGTGAGTTTGTTCCCCACCTGTAGGAGGCACAGCAGTGTTAGGACACCCACACTCCATCTGAATTTCTCAGCTTGGGTCTTTTGATGTATCTGATATTTATGGGGACAGAAACACTGGGTTTTGCTTCCTTCCCATCAATAATACATCTATCCTATGAAGAACAACAAGACTGATATCAAAAAGGAAAGGTCCATTTCTTTTTCAACAGACTGAAAAAAACCCTTTTTCCTGGACTCGTGGGTATGTGTGAAGAGAGAGAGTGTACAGCCTTTGAACAGTAACTAGCATAAATCTTTCTCCTCTGATCTTTCCCCCTCTGACTCATAAATCTCAATCTACCAAGAAAAATGTGTGTATAGCTCTTACAATGTGTAACATGCACCTAGAAGGGAGGCACAATTAAAACAAGAAGAGAGCTGAATGATGCAGGAGACATTTCCTTAATGAAGGACTTTTCATTTCCTGTTCATGATAATGAACATCAATAAATATTAGGAATAAGCAACAGATTTGAGTAAAACACCAATGAATTCAAGTTTAATGCAAGTAAAGTGCCTTATAACAAGCTTGGATTGAGAAAGATATTGAGAAGGGTGGTTTTCAGAAACACTGCTCACACTTTAATGTTTAGCGAGACCTGGGTCTGTTGCAGATAGATATAAAAACCAATGAGAAAGTCTTTCATGTTTGCAGCCTTGCACAGTATATGTATGTATGTATATGTGTGTGTATATATATATTTATATAGTAACATATATATATAGACACCTTTTTTTTTACTAAGTTAAGAAAATAAAAACAAAAGCAAGTGAGAGTCATCTCTCATTTTTGTGCATGTGTTTTAAAAACAAGAAGAAAATCTAATTAAAAACAGTCAATAAACAAATACTGACATCCAGGCATGGATTTATAGAGGGAGGGAGGGAGGATGGACTTTACTCTTCCCCACCACTAGCCCTCATCTCCCATTCCTTTACAATCATGGTCACAGTTCTCCTGCACAACATTGCCTCTCATCTCTCATTCTCGTGCCCCACATACTAGGTTGGGTGGCTACAGCTGAGCTGTTGTGCTGCCAAGAATGCATCAAAATGTGAGAGATGGTGGAGCAGGAGTCTCAGAGGCCCCTCTGCCACACGAGTGGAGATGAGCAGCGAAGGGTTCTTGCTATGATGCAGGCAGGGCAGGGAGGGGAAGGAAGGCTCAGTCGCCTATTCCCATTGATGCCAGCTTGTCCCACATGATCAAGCCTCACATGCTGACTCCCAGCACGTGGTGCTATGACTGAAGCTTACACATTTGGAGCACAGCAGTATCACCGCCTATCCTGTAGACCAAGTAGCCAGTAGTTGACATAAGTGAGAGCTACGTAATCCATGACCGAACCAGAAATACAAGATGATTAGCTGCCAGTGTGATTTAAATCTCCCAAAGCAGTATAGAAGCAGATAAGGAAAGCTAAGCAAAGTCCCCTTGCAAAGATAAAGGTATTTTGCAAGCAACTGAGGTAGGAAAAGCAGCTGTTAAGGTAAGCAGCAGTCTTACCAGATTCAAACTGAAAGCTGGAAATATTCTAAAAAGTGGCAGAAATGAAGAATCCATGCAAGCTTTGGGCATAAAAACACTTTAACCTTGAAGGAACTGAGTCTGCATCCCTGGTTCCCAGGATGTCTTGCCTACCAAATGGTGAGACTTTGATAACAGACAATATATATCACTGCCTAGTTCAGCATAGCCGTATGTGTATCCAACTAGGCTCCTCTGGTACAGGATGGATGGTCTTTAGCTCACTGCTGAGTGCTGAGCTGCCCACTACCCTGATCTATCACTTCAGAAACACTCCTGCTCCAACCCCCCATACACTGGATACAGGTGGATTAATCTGTGATCCACTGTTTTAGCTGTCACACACACCTGGACCAGGATGGAAGTCTGTAAGGCTTCATTGAATGCCTTGTCTCAAAGGTACATCACCATTCCTTCGCCAGAGTATGTCCCAGTCACCTTGTCCCACGGGATCTCTCCTGTCACAAGATCTAACATGGCTGTCATGTGACCCAGTGCTCCAGAAACACCACAGCAGATCATGCAGGCCAATGGACAATGTGGATCTCCAGACTCAGAATAATGTTCTTTCTCTCCTGCGCATCAAAACCAAAAGAGCCCAAGAAAAATTGTGAAGTGGTGGATGCTCCAAATTTTTACCTGGAGCAGCACTGCCCTTCTGGCTCGGTTCACTGCAGACAGCAGTCTGGGGACAAAAGCAACAGGTTCTGTTACACCCTCCTACATAAAACACTTCCACAAACTTCTGGGTGGTATTTGGAGAACAGCAGCCAAACCTATCTGCTGTTTCTCTGCTTCCCCTGGTGGAGTGCCAGACCAGAGTTTTCAAAACACCTGTTTGGGTAGTGCTGTGTGGAAGCTGTGCACAGACGCTAAATTAGGCTGTAAAGTTACTACACAATCTTCTTAAGGGTTCATTAATTAGCATTGCTAATTCTTACTGATACCAATAGCAAGCTTGGTCATTACTGGGACCTAGCAGATCAAGAAGCAAATCTAGGAACAGATCTTTGCAACCACAACCAGACTTCAGTGTCAGAAACCACTGACATCTCCAGCCAACATTCAGATCTTGGCTGCCCTGACAAAGCTGTAGGCCCCCATCTAACATTCCTGGGCATCAATCTGCAGCCACTGCCAATTGCTGTATATTACTGTACATACTGCATCCAGTTCTGGGCTCCTCAGTACAAGAGGGATGTGGCACTACTGGAGCAAGTCCAGCGAAGGGCTACAAAGATGATTAGGGGACTGGAGCATCTCTCTTATGAGGAAAGGCTGAGAGAACTGGGCCTGTTCAGCTTGGAGAAGAGAAGGCTGAGAGGAGATCTTACCAATGTGTACAAGTATCTGAAGGGAGGGTGTCGAGAGGATGGGACCAGACTCTTTCCAGTGGTGCCCAGCGACAGGACGCAAGGCAACAGGCACAAACTGAAACACAGACAGTTCCATCTGAACATGAGGAAAAACTTTTTCACTGTGAGGGTGACAGAGCACTGGAACAGGTTGCCCAGAGAGGTTGTGGAGTCTCCTTCTCTGGAGATATTCAAAATGTGCCTGGATGCAATCCTGTGCAATGTGCTCTAGGTGACCCAGCTTGAGCAGGGGGGTTGGACTAGATGATCTCCAGAGGTCCCTTCCAACCTCAACCATTCTGTGATTCTGTGATACACAGATGTTGATATACACAACTGTTCAAAAAGATGATCACAGCTCCTGTAACTGTGAACTTACATATCTGTGCAAAGATAGATATTAGACATATAAGGTTTGTCGCATAAAACACAGGCCAAGAAGCTAATCATTTCTATATGTATTCTTTTTCTGCTTGTCAAAAGGGGATAATTCACCATTCTGTATTTCCACTTTCTGTATTTTCATATACAATTCCAACTGGGGTCTCCCTGGCTTTACCAGACAAATAGAGCATATACCAGTGAGAATGGATTTCAAAATCTATATTTTAAGCACTACAGTAATATAAATAGTCAAGACACAGAAGTATTTATAACTGCTTGCTCAGTGCAATATCACAGATAACAAGATACTATGAACTCTTGCAATTCTATCTTTATAAACCTTGTTTATATCAATCTTGTGTTTGTTTCTGGTATCTTCAGAAAAGGGATTGTAAAAAAATTGTAAAACAAAACAAAGACTATCAGAAAACCTTCTAAGTATGGAGAGATTTTGTGTTATATTTACTTTGGGGGAGAGGTTGGGGGTTCTTTGTTTTGTTTTGTTTTTTACAGAGGTGGATTATTACTGTAGGAAATTAAGACTGAAATGATTGAAATAACCACTTTCCTCCTTTTATGTTTAAACGTGCCTCAAGCTCACATCTAGGTGTTGAACAAAATCAAATATAGATCTCTTGCTAATTTTCTGAGCTACAGAACAATAAGCACTGCACAGTAGAAAATAGGATCTAACACCAGAGGCTGCCAACTGGGATTCATGCTGCTTGGACGTATTCACATAAAAAGAGATGCAATCACAAGGAAGTGTGACTCATTTGACACTGGAGAGACATTTTCTTTTTAACTATGCATGAAAGGGACAGCATTGCCACATACTGCTCTGACAGTGGTGAATCACAAGCAGTGAGGGAGTCGCTGCGTTTTGCGGTTTGTAGCAGTCGCGTTAGAAAATGAGGCCCAGACCTTCCCCCTGTGAAACCGGTTCGTACAAACCTGTCACTGCCCTCCGCACAGCCTGAGCTTCAGCCACCAGATTCATAACTAGGACATGCTGGACAGGACAACTTGCGAAGAGCACTTCATTCCCCAAATAGCAATGGGGTGGCAAGATCTTCCATTAGCGTCTACTAAACAAGAAGCAGGGGAAATCCTGTCCTCGGCAGGCAGTCACTGGTGCTCAGACTCGCCAGTCAAACTCTGTCAAGGATGTGCTCAGAGATCACTGCACACAAGAGACCCTGATGAATCAAACAGGCAACCCACCGCGCCAAAGTTGCCACTGCCTCCTAAGTCCCAGTTTACACCATAATGCCAACAGGATCTCAAGCTGAATACAAATACAAGAGTGCTTTTATCTTCTAGTTTCTTTAGACAGTAATTGCCATGCACTCTCTAATTCTCAATTCTTGCGCATTGCACACAAATGCGTGCTGGGCTTCCTTTCTTTTTAAAGCCAGACAGATACAATTTACTTCACTGCAACAATTTGTTTGGATCTCATTCTATAAAAGTCCAAACAATGCCACATTGTACTGTAATTTCTATACAGATGATATACAAAGGTTCTCTAACATTTATAAAGCCATTTATAAAACATTTATAAATAACATTTACACTGCATTAAGGAAACTATTTTGCTAAATTTCATTTTCCAAATCATCAGTCTTTATTATTCTATTTACAAGCTCACTTATTCCAAGAGTCACCCCTACTCACATAATCAATTCATGCCATTTGAAATGCTGTGACATTATTTTGTCGTATAAAATGGTTGAAATGATCTTAATTATAGCAAAGTAAGGATTGCTCCTACTTAGAATTTGTTATGAGAAGTGAAAGCTGAAAAAGAGTTAGAGCTCTTGAAATAACAGATTTTAAATATCAGAAAGACAAAATGTTTAAAAGCATTAAAAATAACAGGTCACCATAAAAGGAGGATCCAGGTTCCGAAACATTTGGCCTGAATAATTTCACTAGAAATATTAAAGAATGAGAATGTGCTATAAAAGTTCAGGATTTATTTATATAGGCTGACATAAATTTACTTTGTGGCAATTTTTTTAAAATAACAAACAGTATAAACAAGATATCTGAAGCTACTACCTAAGAAAATGACTTAAATAAGTGCCTTCAAAATAATGATTATATGAAGACTGAAATAAGTTTGACAGACTGAGGTATAATCAAAATCACAGACTTTAGAACAGCGAAATTTATCCAAAGTAAAAAGCATTTTATACTTGCACATGCATGTGTTGATTATAAAAGCAGAGCATAGTTTTTCAACAAAAAATCTAAAAAAAAAACACTCAGAAAAATCAATTCTGCCACACTGTCTTTGTTTTCCCTGGGCACACCAATTTTCACATTTCTATCAAATATCCACTCTATGCATACACAGCTTCTCTACTTTACCTCACTCCTTGGAGAATATTATTTTCAAAAAGCATGCCTCAAAGAAACACCTGACAACTGTATGTTCACATGATTAAATAAATGAGAAGAAAACCCAGTAATGGCTATATCTCATACTTTACAAAAGCAGCAATCACTTGCTTACAAGCCCTGGGCCAGAATCCTTCTCCCTGACTAAAAAAATTAATGCTAGACAGTTCTCAAGACATTATATTAATAGAAAAAGGTTTAGCTGTCCCTTGCATCATTAAAGCATATCATCTGACCTAAAGAGCAAGTCTTCATCACTAAACCACTTTCAGATGAAACAATACCAACCTTCCAAGACATCTTCATATAACAAGCTGTCTCTATCAACCATTTTGACTAGCTACAGTATTTATGTCTAGCCCATAATCTTTTAACAAGGCTAATTAAGTCTGAGAAATGAAAGACAACAGTCCTGTCAGTATTATTTATGGCCCTCTTTCTTCACTTCTGCTCAGTACAAAAATATGCAGCATTGCAGAATCTTTCAATATTGATTTCTCCCATCAAACTCACAGCGCAGGCGTCTATCTTAAAAAGACACCCTCTCAAGGATAAACAAAGCAAGCTCATATCTATCAGACCTGAAAGACGTTTTCACCAATGCTTCAGGACTGTCCAGTGGTGGTAGTTCATCTGCCAAGATTTCCTCGGGAGGTCTGGGGTCATTGACGATGGTTGGCTTCGGCCTTTCTTTGAGATTGCTGGTCAGCCCCCCAATAATGGTGTTCCACAGGCAGTTTTGTGATTTAGATCCTGTAAAAGCAGAGAGTGAGAAGAAAAATGAATTCATAGACCTATTGTCTGGCCTCTCAGCAGCCTTTGCATCACAGCAAGATTATGTCTGAAAACTTGAAATAAAGCTCTAAGTGGAAATAGACATTAACATTCAGAAAGTCATTTTAAAACCCCAGACTCTAATGCCTCCCTTAAAAAGATCTGATTATAGAATATGAAGTTTACATGTGTCAATAACAAGCTTCCACTTCATATTATACTTAGGCTACAACTTACCATGTATTGACATGACAGTATTTTATACCAAAGAACTAACAAAAAAACCCAAAGTACTGGATCAATACAATTGATTTTCCTTAGATTAAATAATAGATTTAAAGTATTAATAAAGGACTAGTATTAGAAAACATATTTCTTTCCTTCTGAAACATCAGCTTTTCTCAGTAGATATTCAAATGCCAAAATATTTCTATGGATGTTCTTTTTGCAGTTATTTAGAAGTGTCACTGAGTGCCTCGTGATTGTCATTCAGGGAACCCATCATCTTATCTGTAAGTCTAGCTCCACTGACAAAGTACAACTAGCACCTTTCAGTCAGATCTCCTCCCTGCCTTTGGAGAGAGAATACATGACTTACATTTCAAAGAAATTGAAAAAAAAATTGTTTCATATTTGCAAAAATGTCCAAATGGCTTCTGAATAGGTTAGGCACTTTTGAAAATCCAAGTGATATTCTCATACTGAACACCTGTGTCATATTCTAAAGCATTTCAAGAATTATAGAATATATACAAGCAAGTTATCAGATCCCAAGAAAAGCAGTTAAGTATTGAAACACTGATTATTAACTATAATAGTGCCAAGAGACTTTCCACTACAGAGGTACAGCATTGATCTTGTTGGATTTCAAAGCAGTAAGATACACCAACTCTGTTACTAGTCCTTTTCCATGGACTTTTTACTTTTATGCAAAATAAAAAAAAGTACTCTGAGAAATGGCATATTTCTAAAGTCCACAAATCATATTCATAAGGGACTATACAGGTAAGATTTTCAAATATTTCCCTAGTACTCAGACTTAATTGTGCAGCAGAGATGATTAAAAAGCAGATGATGAACCCAACATATATTGACTTATGTTGACTTTTTGTCCTATTATAAACAGAAGAATTATTTTAAGAGAAAACTGAATGGAAGACTTGCCACTCCACATCTCCTGAGAACATCATGATAAACTGCCCTACTAGCAGCAGCAATATCTGCTTCTGCAAAAAGGCACAGACTTGTTTTGCTGTCTTTTTTCTTACCATGTACTGCTTTGACACTGCCTGAATGGTGCAAAGTCCAATTAATGCAGATCAGCAAGAATCCTCATTTATCTGTTCCATTCCAAAATAATTTTCAGTTTACTTGCCCAGGAAAGGTCCCATATTCATATGCTTCTCTGTTCTTAATTGTCAACAGTCATTTAATATTCAAGAACTGTATTTACCCGGATTTACAGGTAGCCTTGACATCCTGTGCTGAGTTTTGTGCTACCATAACTAGATAAATACATGTACCAGTTAGTCTAAATCCCAGTGATGTCTACACAACGGCTACATTTCTGTAATTTCTGTAATTTCTTAGTGCATTGTCAATACATCTTTAAGCATTCAAGGAGTTTCAGTGTTATGGTAATACCACTGCTTCAATACTTTAAAGCACCACATAAATTTCCCAATATTTCTTACGTTTTATTCAAATATGTAAGCGTTTGTCTTCCTATTTAATAAGTGGGTTATAAAAGGATGCAAGAGTCTCAAATTACTTGACCCTGATCCATGCAGGCTACCCATGAGAGCCAAAATTACAGAGAGCCCCTATAATATGTTGAGAGTACTGTTTCTTTTGCTAGGAACTATGGCATACTCAGCACAGTTGGAACTAAGCGTCTAAGTCTCTGCTAAGATGAGATCAGCAAAAAAAAATAAGTTGCCATAAAGCCACAAATGCTGCACAGTAAGACAGGAGAGCATCAACACTTGGTGAAAAAGCTTCTGTGCTCTACTAGAAAAGTCATCCTCTTCTGGGAGGAAGCCGCATTCAGAGTTTTGAGGCTTTCCCTCGCAATTACTCAAGATATCTGGTGAGCCTACCAAACTTCCACCTTCTCTTAATTTCCTCAGCTCCTCAGACTTTTCTTTCTTTTACTCCACAAGCCCTCCAGCTTGTTAGACAGCAGCAGAACACCACAGTACAGAAATCACCAAAAGATACATGCATTAGCTTACTGTTTGCTCTGCTGCTGAAAACCAACAGTGACAGGTGAGTAACTGCCACTGAAAACTATGTAATCACCTTACTCAAACACTTTTGTTTTAAAAACAGCAAAAAAATAAGCACACGCTTGTTTGAGTGGACATATTGTTCTTCTCTCTACACTACACACATACATCCAGCCCTGTTCCTCCCGTGGAGATATCCATCCCATGCAGCTTATCTCTATGATTAGACCTAGATGGTAGATCTAGATCTACTTGATTCATCTGAAGATCAACATCAGCAAATCGAACAATTGGTGGATGTTAACTAACTTCACTAGAGTGGTGAAATCTTATGTCCGCCTGTCCTAATCAGTGTTTAGTCAGCCCATTACATGCCAACAGTTACGCGTAGGTGACGTGCATTCAGCAAATGATTGTTTTTGTGTAATGGTCCTGCAAGAACAGACATCCGGCAGAAACTTCCCACTGCCTGAAAAGCTGAAAGCTGAAAGCTTTATGGACTTAAATCCCCACAGGTGCAGCCACAACTGTTCCAAGACTGATGGCACTGTATTACTTGTAGCAACATGACACAGTGAGATACCAGGCACCATAACCACTGCTAAGGGGAGTAGTACCTCTTAAATTCAAATTCTCCTAAATGAAGAGGAATTTGACATTTAAGAGTACAGGAAATTGGCTAGCCCTAGCATTAGAATGAATAACACTTAACAACTCAATTTTAATTTCAAATCACTGTGGTAAGTGTAAATATTTGCAAAAATGCTTTTCCCTCATTTTATTATACCCTGTCAAAGATGATTATAGCTGAGCTAGAGGCAAAAGCTAAAGAGACTTGGGTGTTATTTAAAAAAGCAGAAGTCTGCTTAAAGAATACGTGGTATATTTGCTCTGGTAGGTGTTCAAATACACTCTGAAACATTGCTGCCCTGCAAGTCTAGCTACCACAATAAGGATACAGACATCATTCCCATTGCCCCACTTAACAGTAACAGCAGGTTTTCCCTCTTCTTTGCTCCTGAACTAAAGGAAAAACACCTACTCTCCAGAGAGCTGTTGGATAACAGTCAGGGTGGACAAGGCTGATGTACATTTTTGTAGCCTACATTGTGTGTCTGGTTGCATGCACAGAAAGAAAGATCTATCAGGGAATTAAGGTCTGCAAAAAAATGGGTGTGATTTGCTAAGTGTTCAGTGACAGCCTAACTGTGATCCCACTGAATTCTCTAAGAGTTTACCATTGACCTCAAATAGGCGGTTGTTACAGAGCAATAGAAATCCTGCCTCTTTTGTGAGGATGATAAGGTCAGTAGTTGCCTTTATATACATTGTTCAAGCAAATGTGAAAAGCTTGATCCTAGGAGACACCCAACCTCTGGTTTGTAACTCAGATCGCAAGGATAACAACAGTAATGCTCTCTGACTTCTGTCCTCAAACCCTGTAGCATTTTCTGCCATTCAGCTAGGATGTTTTTGAATGTTGATCTGTACTCCAGTGTTTGTCCAATGAAAACACGTGCGGTTGATTATAGTGCTCTCTCAGCATAAATTTGGGGCTCATCCACTTAGCTCATATTAGTACAGCACATGCCTAAGGCATTTCCCTCCTATTCATAACGCAGTTCCCATTCTAGTTTTCCTTTCCCATTCCCACAGAGTTGTGACCTTATATTGCTGATGCCCACACAGTCATCATTAGTGATACGCTCTGATATTTATGCTGGATCATGAAATCCTCAACCCGACTCCCAGATCACTAAATTAAACTCTTTACAGTGAATGTCTGGTTTATACTTCAGATTATCTCCCTTCAGCCCTATATCATTCATGGTGCTGTGGCTATCTCCAAAAAAAGCTTATCTAAATGTTCCCCTCTGCACTGCATTTCTATTACTGCCAAACAGCCTATGGCCTCAGTCTCACCTCCACACTTTAATCCCCTGCAGCACCGGGTCATATGATCAGGTGTTGCAAAGGGGTTTCTTGTGCTTTCATTTAGCTCATAGCCATCTACCAGTCTGTTCTCTTCCATTTAATGCAAGTCACCCCTAACTCTGCAAGGGGGGCTTCACCGGCTGGTTGAGAGCCAGTATAAAAACAGGAACAGGACCTAGTTATTCCTGCGTCTCAGAGCTACTCCCTATACACCATCATCTCTCTCCTCAAAAATCATGTTCTTATGAATGTCAGATTCTGCACTGAAATGCCAGCTTAGTTCCAAATGTCATGACATTATGCTTGACCTACTGGTCATATAATATTGCAGTGTGAAGTCCTCATAACCCAAATATGCAGGAAGGAATGGTATTTGGACAGAATCTTCCAACCCTGTGCCTACTATTTAGCAACCATAACGGACAAAAGGCAAAGTGATAAAGAAGTTCAAAATGTTTACATTTACATTGCTCTTCTTTGTGATTTCCTTTGCTACATGCATTTTGGGGGCTGAACCAACCAGGACTGATATAGCCCCTTCCTAAACTTTACTGTCTACAACATGAAGGAAAATAAATGCTAAGTCAGGTATAAGGAATTCCAGTACATTTTTCTTTTTGTTCTGCTCAATCTGTTCCATGACCCCGTAAGTCATTATATATGATAGATGTTATAGTCACACAATTTTCTTCTGCATTATATACCTTATCTACCTATGTGAGGTATAGCATGCTCAGAGTGCCATCCTGTGACTGTGTGAAACACTGCACTGTAGATGTAAATTCTTTGGATATTTTGATCTGCACCACCCAGGATGATGGCAAATGCTCTCTTTTAACGATGACAAGGGGACTTTTCACTGCTAAGCGGTAATGGAGCATCATGAAACAGCATGTATTATGAAGAGGACTTCCCATCTTTCTCCTCCTTCCTACATATTGTCACATGTGTTTTTAATGATCCATTCATGCTGAGCTGGTGCTACACTACCAGATGCATCCCTTTGTTTACTTCAAACCTAGAGCACCTTTATTTCAAACCCCAAGCCACATCTTTAATTCCCAACCTTACTGCATGAAGCAAAAGGTGATGGAGGAACTACCAGCATGTTTTAAATACACTCTTAGTATGCTGTTTTTAAGACTTGACCCAAATCTCTTTGTGGTCTCTGTAGTCAACTTTAACTGGCTTTGTGGTGCATGTATTTTTGTAACTTCTTATGCTTGAAACAAGAGTATAGTCACAAAGCCTTACATTTTTTGAAATTTGCATCAACTCTATTCCGTTAGACTGAATCCATACGAGACATTTCCAACTAAGTCCTATGGTTCCTCAGTTCTGGATTGTAAATGAACTGGTACGACAGGGCTGAGAGGAATATGAGTTTAAAAGACTTATTAAATGTGTTTGTTTCTACAGTAGAAGTAGAAATCAAGCAGTTAAAATAAAAAACTCTACTTACGGGCAAATCGTGAAAGTGGTCGTGCATTTTTGTCACCTGTCTCATTTGCCACTGAAAAGAGAAAATACAGAGAAATAAAAGCATTAAATCTACATGTTATATTGTATAAGATTAATGATAATACCAATTCTCATGCATATAAAGGAAAAAAGTAATAGCATTTAGATATATTTTTTATATATGCATATATAAAAAATATTTAATTTTTCTATATACACACACAGGTGTAATACTTTTTTAAATGCCACCAAATGTATTACTTTGAATGTTTGCATGTCTGTCCAGTTCGGCTTTCAGAGTTAGCAGGGCATGCTATAGGCACACACAAACATTATCTTGTCCCACATTATAAATGAATCATATAATTGCCCAACATTTAAGAATTAGCCATTAATCGTACACAGCAATATATGATCATAGTCATCCTTGCTAATCCTGTTTTCTATTGTACTTTGTTTTCCAAGTCCTAAATAAAATGTCACTTTTTCCCCACTGTTATTAGTGACTCTGGTAAGAAAAAAGTAAGATTTTTGTTCCTAGATAAGGAAATACTTTATGATCCTCTAGGCTCATTTTAAAAAACAATTAAATAACATTTCAGAATCTGCGCAGAGGAATCCTGTGGCATTGGAACTGTATATAGATATTACCTAGATTAGAAACAAACACATACAAATCCTGCATTTTTCTGCCTCAGATTCACACTGGCTTAACTCCCCTCATTTATGTGACACAGCAGGTACACAGTTAGTCAAGAGCATAAATGGTTCTCTTTGGGGTTCTCACTTTATTAAACTACAGAAAGAGAAGGGAGTTATCAAGGAGATGAATTACCAGCTAACAGTGACTTTTTTTTTTATAGCTAGAAAAATCATGAGGAATGGCACTGACGGGCAAAATAGGTAAGAGAACATACTGTGAGTGCACACAGAAACCTTACCAATTCTTTGTTTTCTTTAAAAAAAGCTATTTTCTAGAGACAAGAACAGGCAAGCTGAGACACCACACAAAAGAAATAAGGTTTATTGGTTCCTATAAAGACAATGTCCTCTGAACACTAATGGATTTTTTGAAGCCAGAAAAGGCTTCTGAGGAATTTTAATTCTTCTAACAAGTCTTACAGTGTCACTCTAAGTTTGGTTTTGTTTTTAAGACTCATATCCAGTGTCATTTCAGATTTCCCTACTTACTCTCCAATCTTTACATGTTGATTAAGGTGGCACTAGCACTCATTATTTTAGTGAGCAGAGTCGCTGCATCATTTTGCTTGCATTAGCCAGTAGATGGGGCCCTTAAAACACACCGCTTTCCCAAGGTGCTGTGGCACTTCTGTGCTGGAAGCACAGGCCAAGCAAGAGAGAGATTTTCTTTAGCTCCGGTGGGCTCAGCAGACAGACTGCAAAAGCCCTTTTGCAGCAGCCAGCCAGCTAGACTGGGAAACTCAGCTTTTAGGGGTGCAGTCACACAGATCCTCTTTCAAGACAGAACACAAAAAGCCTTAAAAGGATTAAAAAGATCCTTTAAAAACAAAAAACCCCATGTAATTCCAACACTTTATAACGGATTCAACCAAGTAGCTCATTTGCTCGAGGTGCCTTGCATTTCCCCTTGGCCCATCCTAAAATATGGCCCTGCTGCTTCTCTGCCAGAGCTTGGGGAACTCACTGGGCCAGCAGGCGCAGCAGCCCTGAGGTCTCCCAGGTCTGCCTGGATGCCCTTCCCTCTCCTGAGCCCTTCCCAAACACTTGCAGCACAAACCCCGGCCAAACAAGCTCTCCTGGGACACTGCTTAACAGCTCCCCTCAGTCCCAGGGTGCAGTGACCAGACAGAGTTAACCAGGTTTGGAGTAGTTTCAGCATCAAATTTGGTTCTGCTGGAGGTGACGGCACAGTGAAGGAGAGGCGGCAGCATCCTCAACGCAGCAGGAATCAAAAGAGCTGGAGCAAGTGAGATAAAGAACCGTGCCAATTTTTGCAGCAACAAAATGTTTGGAAAACACTACTCTAGCCAAATGTAAATGTCAGGTAGCCACAGTGGCCAGCCCATAGCAGCCACACTTTGTCTTTCACACAGTGCTGCCACCTTACTCTAAGCAGGCTGAGAGATTGCCTGGAGGACTAGTCCCTTCTGGGGTCTCAGGCATCTATCTGATCACAGCAGAGCCTGGGCAGCTTCATAACATGCACTGATGTCTAAGTTTGGGCATTAAGTGAACTGTTAGGTCAATGAGGAATGTGCCTGCTCAGGGCCTTTTAATGTGCTAGTCTCCCCTTTAGAGTATTTCCTCTGCACTGGTAGCAGATGACACACTCTGGTCACCAGGGGCTTGAGGTGCACACAAGGTCTCAGCTTTATTCCATCCTCCAGCTGGATGCAGCAACAAGAGCATGGGAGTGCTCCACCTAACATCTGTGTTTGGGAAGCTCAGCTCCCAGAGTCACAGCATCCAACACAACAGGTGTCATTAATCCCTTTTAAAAAAGATTTTCCGGTTCCATGATGCGTATGTTTTCAGTTGTCAGTGCTTTCCAAACATCAGGTTGTGTAATATACAGAATAATGCCCTTCCATCTGGCATACAGTCATCCAGAGCAAAGGTGGAGGTGAAAGAGCAAAGCAATGAGCAGGGTGGGAAGCCCTGTGGGTGTTGATACTGCATTACTAATGAGATTTCTGCTACACGTGAGCTAATTACTGCCTAGGAATTGTACGGGACCTATGAGTCCATAGGTGAGAACTCATATTTGTTTAGTTCCTCATTTAAAAAGGGAAGAATTCAGAGGCAAAGAGTGAAGAGGATTTCTGCACTTGTTTTGTGTGAATATCTTAGAGGATTTTACTTGATGCACTTCTTATTGTGGAAATTTCACTTATATTTCCTACACTTGTCCTGTAAGTTCTTCATGTCCCCAGAGAATCCAATAGACCTATGCAGGTGACACATGTAAATGAGAAAAGATTGCTTTTCTCCAAAAGGCTTGAAATAGTCTTCACACTTTAATTAAGTTTATTAACAGCAATAAGCTTTTGGCAGAAAGCAGGTATTAATTAATGGAATTGGAGAAAGATGTTGAGTCTCTGAGAAAGCAAGTCGCAACCCACAAAGGACACTTGAAGATTTCCTATGCCCATACTGCCACTGTCTCTTTGGATGTCTTTATTCTTCGGCCACTGCCTATACTACTATGTTGTAGTCTAGGCTGATTTTGATCTCTGATTAGATGAGACTATCAACATAAAAACTTCAGAAATATTTACTTCATGCTTCTAAGTGGATAGGACCTTCTTCAGTTCCTATCCAAAGACCTTTTTTTGTACTAAACCACGCACACTAGAAATTATTTTCCATTCTAACCTGGAAGCAACTAAATCTCAATGAGGGTTATAGCAATGTGTAGATATTTTGTAAGCAATTAATATTCCTTCAGAAAGAGAGCTGTGAGAGGCAGGAAACAGTCTGTAATTACACTATTAGAGTGAAACATTTCTATGCTATCTGTGGTCACTTGTCCAAGTAGACAATGAAATACCAAGGCTTAGCCAAATTTCTTACATTTCAGAAGTCCTATGTCATATTATAACTGCCTGGGAATCTCAAAAACTTTTAATTGCAGTTATAGAAATATCTTTATGGGTGCAATCAATTCTTTGATTAATGTGGATTACTCATATGTGAGAGTTCATCATCTGTCAACTTAGAGTCTTGGGCAGTTTTCACTTTTTAATGTTTGTCCTGTTGAACAATTTCCCACAGCTTGCCACCTTTTTGTATAGAAGGTATCAATTTCACCAGTACACCCCCTCAGCTACTTTAGCTTTCAAAGTTTCTTTGGCAAATTTCTAGTACAATGCAAAGAAATACCACTTTGTAGTAATGACTCACCAAGACTGACAGACTTAGACAATAGCACATCTTCTATATTTTGCCATTAAACAGGTGAGAAGTTGAAAAAAAAGTCAGATTTTTTTTACCCACCAGTAAACACATTCTTTCAAAGAGACTCTTTAATCAGCCAAAGGTCAGATGAGTTTAATTAAATATTTCATACTTCAAAGCAGCCATGCTGCTACTAAATTTCTCATAGTTTTAGGAAAAGGTAAAGTACATTAGAAAGGTGAGAACACAGACATGAAGGTAAATGTATATTGAACATAAAGTCTGAATAAACTCTGCTGAGATTTTTCATTTTTCCACAGCTGCATACTTTGTATAGCATCCCTGTAAGAACCTCTGGATTGCCCTAGACAGACATGTAACATTTCATCTCCTGATAATAATTTCCTTTAATACTGACAGGAAGACAGTCTGGTGACTGCTGAGATAACTGTATCTAGCTACTTTATACGGACAAAGTAGGAACATTCCTGGAAAGTCCAGGTTTTTACTATAGGACTATAAAGTCATTAAGTGTTTCATAAAGTTACCAAGCTCTTTCTTAAAAGCAACTTGGGTTTTTTTTGCTCACCCATTTTATATTACAAGACTTTGCCAGAACCTGATTGCTATGTGGGTTACGACCTTTCTTTTAATTTCCAGCATAAGCTTATTCACAGTCAGTTTGTACTGATTTGCTCTTGCACCAGCAATCTCTTTAGAACTGAAAATTTTCTTTTTTCTCGTGCTTGATCCTCTGAATTATTTACAAAAAGCCCCAATTTCTCCCTTCAAACATTCCCTTTTGTGGACTAAAACCACCATGGTCTTCTAGTTTCCTCTTACATAAGAGGGATGTTCATACCCCCCACACCTTTACTGAACTTCTTCAGTGTCAATTCATTTTCTTATAAGTACTGTATGCAAACATTCAACAGGAGGCCTTATTTTGTCTGCTACACTGGCCTAACTATTTCCCTCTCTCTACTGGACATATTTTTCTTGATTAGTCCCAGGGTCTTCACAGCTGTCACACCTTAGTTATTCTGTGACCTGTTGCAATACCTCCTTCATATCAAATTAACAGACTCTCAGATCATAGTAGAAATTTTTGTTATTAAGTCACCTTCTGTTTGATCTTTCACTCTGTACTATTGAAATGCATCCCCTTCTAATAGTCTAACGCTCTAAGTCATCCGGATCCTACTGCTAGATATTCAGATCCTCCTCTGTCCTGGCAATGCTTTGTGCCATTAGCAGCATTTATCAGCACTCTCTTGTTTTCTGTCACAGTCATTAACAAAAATATTAAACAAAATCAATGACACACAAAGATCAGAAACACCAATAATACAAAAAGAAGGCTATTCCAGGGAGTTTATGACCCATTTAGAAGCTGCAATTCCTGATAAGAAAACCTCCACTTGTGGAATATTGAGTCCAATAATGAGATCATAAAAATCTCATACCATACAAATAATGCCGTATGCAGTGGCCAAATAGAAAATCCTGCTTGTGAGAGTTTATATCCAACACCACACTACTTCCAAGCACACGAACCATTCAGCCAGTAGGCACATGATTGAGCCAGAGCATATTCAGAACCCTTTGGCATTGGGTGCCCAAAGAGTCTTCTGCAGAACAGCGTTGAATCCTGGTGCCACACAGGAAATGCCAGCCACCTAATATGATTTGCATTGCTTATGCTGTAAACAGCAACAGCACAGGCGGTAAAACCACATCCTCCAAATCATGTCAGTAGGGTCACAAAGCTATTAGAATATGCAGCATTCTAGAGTTTTGCTGATCAAAAAAATACTGGATTTTGGATGACTTAACTGTCTCTCTGGACTAAAGTTTCTACTTAGTTACCACAATTAAGTAATAAATAAATTATACAGATAGAAAAGGCACACTATATGCCTCTTGGATTTAACTTCTGAAGATCACAAAACACTTTCTAAAGATGAGGTACTTTTCCAAATACTGATGCAAGGCAAGAAACTGTAATTCTCATTTACAGCTAATAACCAAGAGGCGTACTCTACCCAGTATTTCCTGAAATAACTTCTAATGAATTTTTGTTGATACTGTCTGCCTGGCAACTTCAACGTACGCCAAACATTGTCCTTCTTCAACAACTGAGAGGAATGCCGTATGTAACTGATGAACCAATCAGGTTATGAAAGGATCTTGTACTGTAGATTAATTATATCTGTGTTAGGAAACCTGCTTCTATGGTGGAAAACACTTTGTTCCCTCAGGTAACTTGAGAAGGTTGCTGTCTGTCTCTGAGGGCACCCTCTTTCCAGGCACAGATTTCAGAGCTTCCGCAGTACACTGACAACCACAGAAATGTTTTCAAAAGTGCAAGTCAGGGTGTACGCAGGGGAACTGTAACAGAGAAACTAGTGCAAAATATCTGGATGAAAACAAGAAAAACTACTCAATACACTACTGAGCATCAGCCAGTTCATGCTCTGTAAAATCAGTTAGATTTTATTTATAGGCAGAGATGCAGGCACTGAACTTGCAGAGTGTGGCCCTGTTAGCACCCAAAGGCCAGAGGGCTCAGATGCTGGGCTTTGGAGATGAAGGAAAATAGCAGCAAATGCCAGCAACTGGCTTCTGAACCACTCCCTGCACCAAGGCCCATGTTAAACATCTTCCTTACCTGGAAATTGAGAAGCAGTCATATTTAATCTATTCAGGCTATTACCATACAGACAGACTATCTCCAAGCTTACAGAGCAAATAGATCTGATCTTAAAAACCCCAGGTTTCTTCCATTTCCAACCTCTGCCATGCCAGTCTTCAGAATACAAAGAGAACAGCATCCTTGTTTCCCTGGAGATATATACATATGCCAATATATGCATATGCCTCTGGCACACCCAGGCACCAGCACCCTGTGGTGGGCCCATAATTGCCTGCTAAGAGTTTGAAAATGGCTGCCTGAAAAGTTGTGAAACAGGAGGTGATGGAAGAGGAATGGTGGTAAAGCTACAATAGCTTTTAGCTTCCCATGAATGTCCCTTTTTCTATTTGGAAATGTCCAGACTGATTTTCTGCACTTAGGTCAGATTTCTTACTTCTGATAGCTCCAACAGATATCCTGTTGTGGCAAACCTACTTATATCTCTCTCTTGAAGGTAACTGTGCATCTGGAAAGCTTGGTCTTGGTCATATATTTCTGTGCAGCAAATCTAAGACAGGTGGATGGAAGTTGTAAGCCATGGGATTTTCAGAACAGGATTCTGCCCATGAAGGCTACTGTGAATTCTAGCTCACTTCCATTATCTAACTCATCTTAGGAACAATGCCACTGTGAATAGCACCCAGACATACAAAAGGTGGTATCAGATGCAGTAGCAAGACATTTTTCTGGCTGACGTACCCTTGCCACCAGCTATCTGCTGTCTTTGAGCTTCTTCATCACCTCCTCCATTGCTCGCCCTGCTCCCCTAAACCTGTAGCACTTACATGGAAATATAGTCACAGCCCACTGTGTCCAGGCACATTTGCCTCTCTCTGACACTCCATCTCTTACACTTTCTGGCTATCCTTCACATAGAAAAAGAGCCAGGTACATTGCTGCATAGCCAAGAGGCCATCCTCCCCAGTTGGAAGCAAGGATGAAGAACAATATCAAACATTTGTACTGCTTCTTATATTACTTCATAAGAAACTGTTTCATAGGACAACCAGTTGCCTCAATGTGACTAGAGCAGTCCTTGAATACAGAGGAAATCCAAGTGAAAATCTGCTGGAGCCTCTTACCTCAGTACTCCCACTGAGGCACCCATTTTCCTTCCCCTCCACCTCTCCAGTGAGTCTAGAGAAGTTATCTATTCCTAGGGACACAGCGGAAGAATGGTCCTGGCCTTGATCATCTAATCCAAGGGGCCATCAGTCACATGGCTCTAAAAAACAACAACCTGATCACTCTGCACTTCTGGCCACTATCTGAGACAGCCCACTGGACTGTGCGCGCCTTAGTCTGGCTCGGTTCAGTAATTCTGTTTCTAAATACTGTCAAATGTAGTTATTGCATGTCACTGATTGCGATGTGGTTGCATGCAGTCCTATCACACTGCAACTAATCTCCTTGTGCAGGTAAGCCCTAAAAGTGACGTTGACTCCAGCATGAACATCCCTGATTTCAAGTCCTTTTTGAGTTAGCAAAAATATTCTATTTTCCTCAGTGACACTGGGTCAAGTCCCAAGGAAGAAGCACACAGATAACTGAACCAAGCTCACAATTTGAGGCATTTAATTCAAACAAATTGAAATGAATCAAGTTAGAGTATATTGACAGCTGCATGTGTACCCTTGTGACACCGCTAAATCACTGTATGTTATATAGCTCTAGATAACAGGATGATCTCTAAATGAAAGCACAAATATCAAGTGACTCATAGTAGAGGTGTTAAATTAAGAATGCGAGCTGAGAAGAAGAAGCAGATCTTCCCCACTATGTTTTTTGGAATTTGACAAAGTAAATTAAGGATGCCTTGTCCAATTGCACAGGAGTTTAGTAGTTGGATTCCAGAAAGGTGCTTTGGCAGTCAAAGAAGCTGCACTGCAGGTAAAGGTGATTAGAAAAGAAGTAAGGGTTTGAGGGAGATTTGTGAAGGGGCCTAAAAAATATTTTTTAAAGTAAGTCTGTGGATTTTTACCACAGAGAACACTGATTTTTGTTTGAAAACAAAGGCTCTTTCAGCCTGGGGACCTTTCAGTTTTACAATGGAAACTTAGTGTTTCCCAGAGTAAACCAGGAATAAACTCCACTTGTACAAACTAAGTCAAAAACCCAACTTCCTAGTTTAAAATGCTTTTAAGAAAAATGTACAATCAGCCCTCAACTGTGCAATGCAATTAGTCCCTATATTAATCCTAGATATCCCTATATTAATCTTAGATAAATACCAGTTCACAAGGAAGCTATCTATTCGGATTGTCTGATTTATAATATTTCACCTGGGATGTGAGGCTCAGATTGAATCCTGTCCTATCATCACCTGTAAGACACTTGTTTTACCCATGCTTTTATGCTTCATAAAATGAGCTCGCATAAGTGTAACCAACTCCAAGTCAGTATCAATTCTTTGGATAAAAATAACCCACTGTGATGTCTGAGTAATCATATATAAATTATACCACCACTTACATAGAGTTCTGTAATAATATTCATCCAGTGGTTCGGATACAATATACCTCTTTCATGTAACAGTTAATGTTATTACTCTTTGTTAAGTAAAAAACATAGATCAGTGCATTTTTCCAGGGGGAAATATTTTAAAGACAATTAGCGTAAATAAAAAGGCAAAAAGTCTGAAAGTCTCAAGGGAGTTTCAAAAGCCCTGCTTTACAGGAGGGTTTTCTTCCACTCTTAGTTAAGTCAACCAGAAGGAAGATCCAAATAGAGCTGGATTAATTCTTTCTCCCACCTTACTCTGACTATTCACCAAGATGCAGTGCTTAGCATTGTTACTCAAGAGTTTCCACTGAGATCAGATCAGCTGTCAGCTGCCATAATTATTTATAAACTTAGCTCCCAGTCTCTCCTGTCATTTCCACATCCACTTTTCCCTTCATAATAACTTATGAATCATAAGCAGAAATCACTCTCCAGTCCATTAACTAAACACAGCATAGGCAGATAGAAAAATTTTTAGAAGTACGCAGATGGCTGTATCATTAAGTCTACCTTGATATTAGAGGGATCAGTATTGTAAAAATATCTAAAATTATTTAGGATATATTCATGTTGCATTTAATAGTATTTTCATTCCAATACATGCATTATGAAACAATGATATAGTAGGAGACTACCAGCAAGTAATCTCTGCCATTATATTAATACTTTAAATTATACTGCAATAATCCTGTGCCCAACAGGGTCTCAGACTGGTTCATTGAACAAGAAAATAGACAGTTTTAAAGGGCTTGTAGTACTGGGTCAAAAATGCTACAGTCTTTGGGGCAAAGCCTTGAGTTACCATAAACTCACTCTGCTGTTAAGATATGTGCAATGCCCAATCTAGTGCTCTGTACTGCGCCTGACTAATGCACCAGCATGGCAACCAGCCGTTCGCACCTGCTCTGTGCTACATCCATGCTACTGAGCAAACCAGTAGTCCTCAGGCGCAGGCATTAAGGAGGATGAGACCAAGGCCTCACAGAGGCTTTTGTTAAATCAAGTGCAAGAAAAGGGTGGACCTTCCTGACCCTCAGAAGAGTTTCTACAAAATCTTAATTATTTCTGCAGTTATTTCTGCAGAGAATTTTACAGCAAGTGACTCCTAACAAAACTTTTAGACACCTTTAACAATAAGAAAGCACTATAATGATCTTTCTTATATGCAGCCTCTCTAGAAAGTACACCTGAGAAACAGAGGAAACCTAGAGTGAGGAGGCAGGGAAGCTGATAGTTTTATTCGTAATAGTGGCTCTCATTCTACCAGATCAAGACTGGCACAGCGTTAGCAGAGGTGTGGAATAGATGTGAAAGCTTCAGATATTTTGGACCAGTGGGTAGCATTTTGGGATGTAAACAAGAAGATCGTGTTCATTTTTTTTTCACAAGAAAATAAAAAATATAGTTAAAAATATCAAATCTACCAGACAGAAAAGATTTCCATACAAGTCAAGTTATGAGAGGAAAATCCTCTTAGGAGATTGAAAGAGACGTACTCAATAAACACACACATCTATTGTTCCCAAGCCCATCTTTCAAAACATGTACTGCCGTCAGTTTATTTTTTCCCACGGGTCTTCTCCAATTCAATAGATGTCACTTCAGTGAAAACCACAACAAGAAGCTGACATTTATTGAAGGTGGGAAGGGCTGCATGAAATCCATCATGGCACTACAGATGAATTTAAACATCATCCTTACTCACAAATTTCCATTCAGTTCAGTGAAAGCAGAACTGCCTCTGAGGTGAGGCAATAATAAAGAGAAAATTCTGCTTTCAGTGGCACCTAAGAACAGGCTTGCAGAGGCGCTGGTGGGAAGCCTGCTGAAAACAAAGGGGCTGTGTGGGTGTCAGGCAAAGCAGAATTTGCTTTCCATCACCTAGAAAAGCGGTGTCTTTTCTACTGCATAAGTCGCACCCACCTTTAGCTCTGCTGCTTTTTAATTTCAGACCCACAAATTTGTAATATTCTTGGCATCAATTAGCCTATTCAATTCAGAAGGAAGAACAGCATCTCTGCAGAGAGCTCAGTTCAGAGCTCCTGCGCTTTCCTCTGTATTCCACGACACAGGGAAAAAAAATCCTCAATAGGAAGGAGAGAACCTATTCACTGTTTCATTGCTCCATCCCCACGCCATGAGAGTTTGGGGGGGGGCGGTTGTTTTGTTTTGTTTTTTAATATAATAACACTTCTGGATGGATCTAGATTCAGCAGGTATCAGGGATGTTCAAATCTGGGTTGTCAGCTCATTAAAGAAAGAGGCAAGATGTCACGTTGTGGGAATTCAGAACTTAACTCCTCTAAAATACAAGAATGTTCATACCTGAGCAGTTCAGGCCCCGTCTGAATCCTGAATGCCTGAGACAGATTTCAAAATGTTCATGGAGTTCATGGATGGTAACAGCACAGCAGATGCCAGGGCAGGTCACCAAAGACAAAACCAGAAAATCTGCAAGCCTACTGTGAAATAATTTGTATAGCCCTTTGAATATTGTTTCATAAAGCCCTTGCTCTAAATCAAAGGGGGTTTTTCCACATTGTCTGTCATGGCATGTATCTTCAGCAAAGAACTAAGCACAAACAGTGCATTTGTGGGACATTTTTTTAAAACAGTTCTTAGATTTTGTTACATTCAAAAAATAACATGTAGGTGTATCTGCTAGTAATTAACCATGGCAATAACCATATGGACAGAAATCACTACTTTTTTGTAAGACAACAGCTGGCTCTTTTACTACTTTCCACATGGATTTGTACTAAACTATCACAAGGAAATGAAAAGAACATGAATCAACTAGCAAAATTCATTTTTCTTTGCTCAGTAGAACGTCCCTAGCAATAACCTGCTACTCTCTGACCTACAAGTTTTCTAGTATAAGATTCAGTTCCCTTTCTCTGTGTCTTACGGGACAATTTTTATCCTTCATTTCTGCTATTGCCTTGAGATGTATGGAACAATCCAAAATGTTTGACTTGGAACAGAGGAGAGAAATAAGCAAAGGAGAAGAAAAAAACTCAAGAAACAAAAGACGTTATCACTATCTAGAGAAACAGATCAGGGGGAACTGCTTTCCTTCTAGAAAAGGGTTAAGTACAACTGCCATACTCTCCCCTATTTCTAGAAACTCTGCCCTGATACTCTGGTACCAGCCGCCCGCAGAGGAAACTGCTGACTGTAGCTCCTGCCTATACAGTGAGATGTGAAGGAGGCCAAATTTGCCAGCTAGCCAGGCAGCAAAGAGATGTTTTTCCCTACCCCTGCAGAAATAAAAACTCTGCCTGCGGTGACAGCATCAGTGTGGCACAGCACAGCCCAGAAAGTGACAGGCCTTTTTCACCCACTTAACCACCCTCCAGTTAGGAGCTCCCCTGTATGTCTTCTAAAGCTTGCCAAGAAACAGTTAGAGAGAGGACAAGAATAAAAAATAATTGTTTTTTCAGGTCCACAAAAGAGGGCTTGACTTTTAATCTCTTGATGCTTTTCTGAAGAAACCTATTTGTGGCATAAGCAGCAACCCTCAGTTGAGGCCATGCTGTAGGCACAACAGTCAGGAAGGAAGCAAGTCTATAGTTTACAATCTGACAGAGCCTTAGAAATTTTCAAGGAGCAATCTCCAAATAGCCATACCGAGATTTCTTGAAGAGATGATTCAAGCTGCAGATATAATCAGCCACAGTTGGATTCTGTTTCCTGAAGCAGAACTGCAGGCATAATAATTATTGTCCAAATACATGAATTTATGTACCCTTTCAGTCCCAAATAAGAAGTTTCTAATGTATTCAGCTTTAATAATGTACATTTTGAAAAGCATCTTAAGATGCAGAAGTTCCAGTAGAGCTGCATAAAAAAGCTGAAAACTTATAACATGCATAACTGAAGCAAATTAGTTTTTTTCTTTCTTTTGATTTCCTATGAAGGAATCAAGTGAAACACCTTATTGGGTAATCGTTGTGTATTTTCTAGTTATTTGTTTTAGAGGGAATCCACATGAATCTCACTTTATAGAAATTCAGTTTGACAGCATAATGTAATATCACAAGAAAATCTAGGGAGTCTCAGATTTCTAAATATAATCAGTCTGCTCCTTCAATATAAAAAGTCACATAAGCTAGTTCCAGATGGTGACATTTGTACAAGCAAAGTCATTAGAAATCATGAACCTCGATGAAGCCTGCTGCAACCTGGATTTAGATTGGTCTGTGCATTTATATGAAGACCAACGCACACATTAAACATGTTTAGCTTGGAATCTCGATAGCTAAAACCCCACAGTATTAGTCTTTAAATGCTTTTGTCCTCTTCAAATCAGCAGCACTTAATCAAAGTAAAAATCCTACTGTAAAAAGTGCATTTATAAAACGAGCAAGCTTTCAGATGGCTTTATTACATGGGGTACAACAGCATGTCACACAGCAAGAAGGTACCTTCCAGGCTGAAGCTGGCTGGGATCCATCCACTTCCAAGCCAGCTTGAGTTGCACATGCAACTTTATAGGCAACCCCTGAGATAAATCCCACCGGACACGAGTGGAACATGCATGAACAATTTCTCTAGTCTTCTCCAAAAAGCCCAGCCTGCATCTAATCTGCAACATCATAGCCACACTTCCAAGACATTTAAAAGACATTGGGACACAAAGTGATTCTGTTTGCAATGCACCAAGCTGTGCTACAGTCCTGGAAGCAACCCTACTGCACAAATCCATTTTTCCTCAAATTCCTCTAACATCTCCATATTTACTTATGAGGAACAAGAAGTCTCCCCTGTTTAAGGAAGCAGTTTCAAACTTCCCCTGCATTCATTTTTCTATCATTTTAATACCTGGTAGCAATTTCAGTGGTTCCCCTCTTCCACTTTGTTTCCCCTATGAGGAGGACCCCAGTTCTAAAGCTTTGCCCTATCTGATGCATCACATCACATCTGAGGAGTTTTAGAGAATTTAAAACTCACTCAGTGTTCTGAGGCATGAAAAGGTTTCTAGAAAGGGTAAAGACTAGCAAGTCTCAGATTATTTAGTTTAAAATTCAGAATATTTCAGAACATATGTTACTGGATTTTACACTTACCCTCCTCTGCTCTCAGACTGAGGCTCTGAACACTCTTGGATAAAAAAGTTTAAGGTTTTAAATGCTTTAAGAAGAAAATTTCTTCTGTCACATTGAGTAAAACTTGCACCAACTCACAATACATATTGAGTTGGCAACCCAGAAGTCAGAGACATTAACTTCTGAGCAAACTTCTGTATTGCAGAAATGGGCAGAAATCCATTATATGGGGAATCATCATGACCAATTATGCAACTGAACTCTGGGTCGAACAGGAAAATAATGGAGGATAGTGATTAAATCAGAAATTAAATTTTTGACATTTTTGAACATATCTGCTTCTATTTGGGAAAGCGCACTGGAAAATAAAGCTTCCCAGACAAAATGACAGAGCTCAGCTGTTGAAAACGGAAGTTCTCAGAGGACTTGCAACTTACACTTTTGCAAACAGGAAAGTCTTTCTTCCTAGAAGAAAACCAGCTGTATTTGAAAGTAAAGGTTAAAAGGCTACAGGCTGAAGTAGCGCCATAAGAAGCAGAGCAATAGCATCCATGTTTGTCATCCTAACTAAATTTCCTTTCAGCGAGTCCATTAACAAACAGCTTGCCCTGCAAATAGCAGGTGGCCATTGCGATGAATCTAAATACTAACTCTGCTTCATCTATGAGCGCATGGAAGAAAAAGAGATTAAGCCCACACAAATTAGTAAGCTTGTTTTTAACAATTTCACAGGAAGCAGGTCCAGATTCCCCACCACACTGTAAAATTGCTAAAAGAATGACAAAGTCCTTAGTTTCCAGATGCTGTCTTAATGAAAACAAAGCAAGAGCAAAATGCACTCTCCTGTAATAGCACTGTTTGCTCTCCAAATGATGCTTCTTGATTGGAAGAATGACATTAAAACTTTCAAGCAAAGTTACTAAAAGATGACAACTAGTGATCAAGGAAGCCTCACAACACAGTCAAAACAAGCAAGCATCATACAACTGAATTCCTGCTTTCACTAATGTTTTAAGTTAGCATTGTGACCAAAAGAAGCAGTCCCATCCTTTCATCTTCCACTCATTTCCAAACCAACAAACTTTTCCTCTGACACTGGGGAAAAAGAAAAGAAATACTAGATTTACCCTGGGTCAGTTCCTAGCATTGGTTCTTTGCCCAGCTGCAGCATTTGCAGCAGTTGGAGGTGATATGGATGCAGAAACATGCACTTAGTTGGGGGAAGATGCCAAAACCACTTCTGTGGTACCAGTGGCTTAAAACACTTTGAAGGGCTCAGGAAGCTTTGGTCTGACAAAATGATTTCATTTGCCTGTCCCAGTAGGGGAAAAATGCAATACACATAATAAGAACATGAACCATTCCATTTCAAATTGTCTCACTATCAAATATTCTCGTTACTATCACAGCTAAGCTAAAGAAATAAGAGCAAAACTTTTCATCCTTTTTTAAAGGAATAGTGTTGCTGATCATTTTGAATCATGCAAAGTTTTTCTCTGACATCCTGTGAAGCACCTTAGTTAAATATCAGAACAACAATTAAAAAATACATTTTTAACAGTATCTACAAGCTATCTTCTTCAGATTTTATTTCCATTCAAGTATTGCATGATCCTGCTTGTACTCTAGGAGACCAAAACTCTTAGCAAAAAAAATCACCCAAAAATATAAATCTCATTCCAAATAAAAACCCTTCCAAGGAACAAGAAAAAAGAAAACTGTTTGGGTTTTTTAATGCATCCTTAAGAAACAACAGGAGGATATACAAACGTGTTGTCTTGACAACAGGAAAAAGTATATCTGTAAGTACATTTCTATTAAAGTAGAAAGCTAGAACTTGTAGGGTGCTGAGAAGTGAAACAAACTGTGGAGTGTTTCCATAAAAAAGTAGATAATAGGTATTTGTCAGTGAAACATCAGTGCCTAGCTGTCCTTAGCATTAGAAACGTTTAACCTATTCCTTTCATCCAGTTCATCCAATTTTTCCCTTCCTTTTTTCAGATAACTGTTAGGTATTTGAAGACTGCTAGGTGTTTCTCCTCCATTTTCTCTTTTCTAAATTATATAATCCCAATTCATTCTACCTTTTTTCTAAAATCATGTTTTCTAAACCTCTAGATTTCAAAAGCATTTAGGGGAGGGGGCAATCTCTCCAGATCTAGATATCTACACCGCAATCTAGTCATCCAGGCTGCCTTTATAGTCAATGGAAAAAAATGGCACTTCTAGGGCATGACGCAGCTGAGACCAAGACTAATGTCTAAAATAGGTCAGATGAATAACACCCTGGAAGAATCTATTTCTCTACATTGATTATAAAGGAAGACAGCATCATGTGGCTTACCTCAGATGTGGATGTCTTAAATTAGGTGAAATCATGCCCTGACCTCATTTCACATGTTGTTTGCACAGATTATGTTTGAGGCTCTCTCCTTGAAAATAACTGGGGTGTGTAAAAACCACTGGTAGTATCATGTGAGGTTATACCTACAGCACAGGAGCCGCTTGACCTCAGAAACATCTAAGCCACTGGAAAAAAAGTTGTTCTTGGAGACGGTTTTCAAGCAGATGCATTAGAAAGTTACCATGGAAACATTTTTTTTTTCCATTGGTAAAACAGTTCAACAATAAGCTCTTGTGGGTGTGACCCTTTGGGCCTGGATTTTGTAATGCTAGTAAATGGGGCCTCCTGGGAATTTCTCCTATACACCTTTATTCCCCTGTGGAACACCAAAAAAGAAAAAAAACATACACACAAAAAGAAAAAAAAAGTATGCTTCTGTTCCACACAGGAATGAAATATAGCTGTCTTAAAAGAAAAAAGAAAAGAAAAAAAGAAAAAGAAAAAAAATTGGGCTGTGTACAGCTAAAGGAAATGCAATGAATTGCTAGACCAGAAGTTCAGCTCCTAAGATAGGCGAGGTTTCTGTTTTCCTATTCACAAAAGGAATTAATTTAGAAAATAACTGAATACACAGCCACCACAGAGCAACAGACTGCCTCAACCTCATGTACCCGCCAGCTCCAATACAACAGCTCAGTCATAAAACTATGTGATGTAGCAAATCAAGTGATTCTCTAGTATGGGGGAAATGCAATAGCTCCAGGGCATTTTGTCAACAAGTGCTTTAAATCGACAGTAATCCAATAGCGTCCTTGCTCAGCAGAACAGGCGTTCCTATCACCTGGAAACACAAGATGGATGCAACCATTGCTCTACACCAGTACTAAAGTAAATAAACAAAAGTAGTTAATGCTTTGGGAGCTCAAGTCCTGCTTTTAAAGATCATTGAAACAGAAGTCCTTAACTGCTTATATCACTCTCGAAAGCAGATCCTGCACTCCCAGATCATTAGAAGCTTTTGCAAATGTTATCTATTGCGAAGACAGAGAGAGGTACTCTTTCAGTAGCTATGAACGGCAGCACACCTGCTTATGATTTTATTACGGTCAGGCTGTAAACAAGTTGTTCCTGAAGAATTGAGACAGCTAGAGCATTTGTATCCATAGCAAAGGTATCACAGGCCACTGTGGTAGTGTCAAGAGCATTCGAAGGAAAACAAAACAAACCAGGCTTTTGCATTTGCCTTTTACTTCTCATTGCCCTGGATTGTCTTCAACTGCTCTGTAAGAAACCTCTGACCTGATATTGCCCAAAGTGCATCACAAGACAGAGGATCATTCAATATTGATGCATTTTGTCAGCAGCAGTGATAGCCCCGTTGTGCAAACCTTCTCAGCTCTGTCCAGTAACCTTGTCTCCAATGTGTAACCCAGTGCCTTGGTAGACTTTGTTGCTGGAGAGGGGCTACAGGGCTGGAGCGCAGCCTAGAAAAACATTTTCTGCCTGGGACACTCCGAGTGAGGCAGCCTAGTGCACTGCTTAGCATCGTGATTTCTCTCTCATCATGCTTCCTGGTCCTGCCTGATCACCTACCCTGGCACGGAGGTTCATGAAGTCACAGTGAGGTCCCACACAAGTGCAAGGCCTGGCCTTGCTGTTGGGTGAGAGAAAGCCAGCCGTGCTAGCTATCACCAGGTGAAAGCAAGCCAGCTGTGCTGGCTTTCACCTTTTGACACATCCACAGGTGGGCCTCCTTGGGAGCTGGGAGTGCAGAAGATTTGCACGATCCTCCCCTACCTTATTTCTTCTAGATATGTTAGATTAAGTTAGGACACAATTCTGAGACATACAACATCTTTCATTCTCACCCTGTGTAAAGATTGCAATACTTGACAGACTGGACAGCCTTCTGAGGCAGTCTGCAGAGCCAAACTTTTCCGGCTACTCCATTTGAGCACAAAGGCACAACGCATTAAGGCAAATGGCTGACACAGCTGGAACTATTTGTTTGTTCCTTCAGCAGTATATAATCAAAGTAAAGATGAAGTCATTAACATCATCCTGCGTTACAATGAACATGGTGGATAAATGCTAAGCTATTATTCCTATTCATTAGCACTATTTTCACTGTTAAAAAAGGGACAGTCTTTAGCTTAGACCACATATAAAAGACTCTCAGTTGCTGGGCAGCATAGCTGAGAGCTGACTGTAGATCAAACCAGCATTTCCAGCAGTAGGCACTTCCCTGCCTTTTCTCTTGGGGGCCTAATCCAAAAGCCCAGTCTAAAAGTGGACACAGTGCCACTGATTTCAGCTGAGTTTGTATCAGATTAAGTAAGGGCATGACTGCAAGAGGAAATCGGTATTTCACATTTTTCTTTCTAAAGAGATAAACTCACTACCTTCTGTGTTGTACATCCTTGCCTTTACAGCAGCCCAGTTTAATTTTTAGTTGTATGCGCCTCTGGGAACATCATTCTGTCCTTTCAGGTTTCCATCAGAGAACTTCCTACATGTGGACAGGTCATATTCAACAAAGAACAGAAATGTGCTGTGGTTACCAACTCCTAAGAGGATTCACTTTAAGGGAACTCTGAAATATGCAGTCCTTGGAAGCTTCATTCACAAAATATGTGGTTTTAAAAAGCAACAGTCCCATTGTTTTCAATAGGGACCAATTATATACCATTTCCTTTGCCCTTCTATTTCAGTCTGTGATTCCCTGAGGGAAGCAGGTTTAGCCCTCAGGTTTTAAAGGGAATTTCTGAGGAAGTTCTTTTGACATCCTTATTCTACTTCCCTCCTCAGCAAGGCTTAGGTGTTTGGGGAAAAAAAATGTCTCAGAATATAGTTTTTTCTTTGCCACCTCTTCGTTTCAACATTCTTTTATTTCAACTTTATTTTATTTCCACTTTGGAAACTTTACTGTTTTATTCCCAGCATTTGAAACGTAAAGTTCCTGCCTCCATGGCTTTACTAGAGAATGGGGAAATCCAGCAGATCTGAACAGAGATCTCTTCTCCCTACAAGTAGTAGGAAGGCTGTGACAAAGGAAAGGTGACAATAGGATGCATGGCACCAGCACAATTGGAGCAGTCCACTGGTGAAGTTCAGCCTTCTGTTCCTGAAGGACTGCACAGCAGAGGGACAAGGGAGGTTCTTCTGGTAATTAAAACTGATTTGCTGAACACTTACAAGGAGACGTTATGCTGAAGTCTTTCCAAAGAAGAGGATGTAATGCTCCTTCTCTAACATACAGATTGGGCAAACAGGGATGAGTCTTTCATCGCCTGCTGTCCCTGCAAACCTGCCAACATTGGTAGATTAAAAAGCAGTAAAGTCCAGGGCGTTTCCAGTCAGGATTATGGCACCAATGTGCTTGTCCTGTGTCTCTTATCAATCTGCATTGCTGTGCAGCAAATATGTGATGGTCCTTTGCCAAGGATTCCTGTATGTCCAGTAACCTGGCAGACTACTACACAAAGCAATTGTACTGTGGAGTACCGTTTAAAAAAGTTAGCAGGTTGGTCTTCCTCTGTCTATCCTTCTATTAGCATGAAGCTGAAGTGGTATTTTGGGGAATGAAAGAAATTTCCAAGGCCTCATTTTAAATATGCTCATGGGTGTATTTGTGTGAATTCATGTGCAAATTTTTCCCAGGATGGCCAAGATGTTTTCAGAAGCCCCTGTAGGAGAAGCCTTAAACTACAGAAGCAACACTTGCTTTTCCCTCTAAATACAACATAAATGCATCTTTGTCTGTGCAAATCCCAACTTTGGTCCAGTCAAAGTTAGCGAAACCCTTTGCCATTCTTTTCAAAGGGAGAATATAATCCTTTCATGATATGCAAAAATAAAAGGAGAACCTGAAAGAAAGCCTAATTTTAAAGAGTATGATTTTTTTTTGTCTCATTTTAATCTGGGAGAACTTTTCGTTCACATATAGAATCACTGAACAACTTAGGTTGAAAGTAATGAAGTCTGAAAGTAATGAGGTCCAATTCTTGCTCAAAGTAAGGCTAACTTAGAGCAGGTTGCTTGTGAGTTACAGGATGAAAATAGCTATTTTTTTTCCTTCAATTACAATCCTAGGCCGAATGTTTTGAAATGTTGCAAAAGCAGTTCACCAGTGGGAATGCTGTGAGTTTCTGGCTTCCTTCATTTGTGGTCACTTAGCAAGCATTGCTGAGGTGCCACAAGCTTCCCCATATACTTTGGCACCAATGCGTATGCTCTTTAGTTATCTTTTCTTAAGCAGTGTGGGATCAGGTATAAAGGACTTTTATATCTATTTCAGGACTCCATTCTGAGCCAGGTAAGGAATGCCTGCCCCATACTGATAAAGCACCATGCACTGCATAACCTTAAACCCAGGATGTGGAAGGACACTGTGCTTGTGTGCCTGTGGCTGAGAGAGCAGACCAAGGGCAGGGAAGGATTTGGTTCCTGTAACTCATGAAATTGAGTCTGATCTTTAATTAGCAAAACCTAACACAGCTCTGGCCCACCTGCCAGGTGGTACAAACAGGAAGGGCTCCTCACAAATAGAGAACGGCATGTGCAAAAAGCTAAGAAAGATAATCCTGGTAAATAAACTTCTCATTAATAGGCGACCCAGCAAGCCGACCATACAGTAATGTCACACCACTTCATGAGCCATTGGTGCAGATGTCAGGAGCACTGTCACGTGTCACTTCTTTTTAAGCTTGTCTGCTCTCTACCAGGTTGCAACAGGGGTGGACTGGTGACAGGAGACGTGATCCGATCTGATGTAATTGTTTCAAGCAATTGACATTCAGGTCAATAACCAAAGTTCTGGTGCGTATAGAAAGCAAGTGCTCTTTCCCAGTTCCCTGTGGCTGGCAATGTGCCAGCGATTACCTGCAGAGAGCTCTTCTCAGATTCTCTTTTGCAGCAACTGGGATCTAGACGTGATGCTAAAGGATTCACTCACAAAAAAAGATGCTGAACATTTTAAAATGAAACAGTATTTTTCTCCTTCTATTTTTTTAATCTCCACTTTGAAGTGAGTACAGCCAAACTATTAAGCATTTCTGACATGTGAAAGATGCCGTCGGGAATATTTGCCAGTATTATCATTATTACTTCCCATAAACTACCTTCACCCATAAAGGAAGTGACCAGGATAATGCACACACTTCTCCCAAAGCTGTCTTCCCAAGAGGACAGCTTTGTCTTAATAATATATACATTTGAAATTATATCTTTAAAAGGTTCAAATTTCACATCCAATTGCTGTCAACTTGCTATAAAAGAGGGAAGATCCAAGGTGTGTGTTAGAGCATTTATCACACTGTGCTTGAATATACAGCCTTGGTGAAATCCCTGAGGAAAACACTGTTACTGGCTAATATATAACATCAATCTTACTTTAAAAAATTACATATGGTTGTTTAAATGGAGACATTAGTCAAGGAAAAATACTTCTGTTCATTTGTTCTTTTGAAAGAGGCTAAATAAAACTCCTATGAAAACTGCAAGTGACTAATTTTTTCATTAGTAATACACTGAGTAACTTCATTGCAGGTGCCATACAGACAGATTGAAGTAAGTAATAATACATGCTATGTCTCCTGCATCTCCTGACAGACACCTTGTTTCTTTTAAGGCACATTCCTGATTCTGTGTGAAAAAATCCATTAGCTCTGTCCAAATACAGTGCTAGTTCAGCAATTCTGAGGGTCAGCAGACCACAGTGTTCAAGTCTGTGCAGCACAGCAAATGCTCGGTGTCACTACCTTTCCATGGCAGCAACAGCAACACTGATTTTATGACAGAAAAAGGGACAGAGTTTAGGAATTTATGCTTGGAAGCCAGTAGACGATCGTTTGCTCATAAGGACATCAACTTTATGGTCTCTTTGTGGAACAGGAGCTATCTGATAGTCATAGAAGAACACAGCAGAAGGTATACCTACCTTCAAGGTGATATATGATAATGTATAAGGTCTCCTGCCTCAGTACACATAATGCTATAAATGGGACCTAGAGGAGGTCAAGGACCCAAAAAAGATCTTACAACAGTAGTTCTCCACAGGAGTAATGAATTTGACTGTACTACAGCCTCTCAAACTTCTTCACTCCCAGCACATGGGCAAAGGATGGAAGCCATGCGAAAAGGTACAGTGCCAGGCTGTGGCAGAGGAGAAGACAGCTCTTCTAAGGACCTGCCTCCACTAGGAGGTCCCTCAACAGTCCAGCTGGGCCATGGTTCCTGCTTGAACCACTCACACCAGCCAGAGCTGGGCGGCTGCTCACAAATGGGGCCCCACAGGATGTCAGGCACACATTGGGTGATGGAGCAGGTGAGAAATCCCAGCAGAGCCTTCCAGCTAGGTGGGATCCAGGCCTACTTGTGTTGACACACAATGAGACAGCCAGCTTTGCCTGTCTTACGTTTTGCTCATGATGCTTGCCAAACTGTCAAACCTGTGGCTAAGACCAATGCTAATATTATCAACTTCACAGCCCCCCCCCAGGGTTGTCTCATCTCATGTTAAAGCTGCCACCATAGCTTTCCCTGAGCCATCTTGACCAGCTTGATGGCTGACCAGCCAGGAATCGCAATGCGCTCCTGAACTGCTGTTATCGGCACTATCAACAGAGCAGATCTAGAAAGTGGCAGAGACCTACAGCAGCAACACTCAGGAATACTCTTGCAAGAGGAAAGGCTGCTGTTTGGTATGAGACAATTAAAATACTCAGTCCACAAGCACAAGGGCAGGCTATAAGCAATTGTATCACCAGGCCCTAAGTTCAGACAACATAGACAGTCAGAGACTCATATATAGCATTACAGTGACTTGGTAAATTGTACTGAACAGTTCTGCGATGACCACTCTCTTGATGCTTGACAAGTACGTTGACATCTGATTGGAAAATATCTGCCTATATTTCAGAAAGGTACCAGGAACAGAGTACTCGGAAAACCCACAAAAATACTACTTCATAAAAGCTGCATATAAGTCACTGAATGTAGCACTTAAGAGCTGTAAAATTGAGCTCCTAAAGCAAAGTATCTTCTATATTTTAAATGTTATCAGTATGAACAAGTCCAATTTGGCAGCTCTTACAGTAGTAGTCTCATTTATTGTAATGGGACTAATCACTAGAACTGCATGACTGAGCTCAAAATATCTCTCATTTAGTTACTGCCTTCATTGATTTTCTTTGGTTTTGCCATGCATTGTTACAGAATCTTCTTAGATGCTGTCCTTTTTAAAATGTTTAACTCTATCATCTCTCTTTTAACTTCTATTTTCTCTTTCAGGACTTTTTTTTTTTTTTTTTAATAATGTCTTTCACTGGTGAACTCCAACTGCATGTTTTGTAAGTGGTATATAATATTCATGTCTCATCCTGGACCTTTTATTCTTGCTTTTATGAATATCTGCCTTCTTCTGCAACTACAATCCTAATTTATTTTCCACTTACTCCTTTGTTCATCCATGTCCCAGAATTTTAGTCATCAAGGATACGAGACCTTAAAATGGCGTGAACTGCATCAGCAAAAGATTGGAGAAGACAGAATATTACCAAAAATTGTTGCCCGCTTTAGATCACTGAATTCCAACTGGGAGCAAGAAGGTATCAGATTAGACACTTCACTTGTAAGCATTGTGGCACATGGCCCTCTCACCATAAAAAGCTCTAAAGCAAATGCTGCTTTCATTTAAAAAGCTTTATTGTTATGTGAATTACGAGCCTCATTTTCAAACATTAAATTACTCGGACTCAATTTTGATCTCCTTTCTTATACAAAACCATCATTTACATTACTAGAGATTTGGACAGAATAAGAAATATAGACCCAATCCTTAACCCTGTCTTCTTCAACTATTCCTGTTCTTCACTGCTCTTTTTCTCTAACAAGTTTTGGAACTGTTGCTGTTTTGCTCTTCAGCAGCCATCCTAAAAGATGTCTTGGTTTTCCAACTCTGCTCCCTGTTGTAGTTTATAGTGGTTTCCCCAGTATAAATTGACACTTATATAGACTTTTATAAGACTTATATTGACTGATAGTCAATGAAGTATGAAAGAAAATTCAAAATATTTCAAAAACTGTTTCTTTTCACTAGTCAGATATTATTTGATGGTAGCAATACACAGAATTTTACAAGATTCAGTTCTTTGTTTCCTTTTGAATGCCCAAAGATAACAAATATGATTTCACATAGCAGTCACAAATGTCTTATCCATTTGATTGCTGCTCAATGACTTTACCAATCAGCTTATTGCAAACAGGAACAAATAAATATTTTCTAGTGAAGATGACAAATATGACGTGTGCCATCTGCAGAGGCAGCTTATTGGATATGATGATAAATCCACTAAATACACCATGTTGCTCTTCAAATTGGAAAGGAAGATTTTGAATCAAATTAAAAAATAATCAAGTTGCATAAGACTCATTTTTGTGAGTCCAAAGTTTGGCCCGTGGTTCATCATGGAGCATTAAACTTTGCTAGAAGCCCATTTCATGAATACAAGAGTATTGGGAATTTGTGAAAAGAAGGGAGAGAATCTTCTTACGCTTTTTCAGACTTCCATCATTTGAATTTAGTGGTTCAAGTTCCACAGAGTAGTGTATCATTTTGGAATTGGAAATCACTATCACTTTAGAATTGAAAATCAGTTTTAGAAGAGCCATAAAGAGATATTTTGGCACCCAAAGAACATCACGTCATCATGTCTTCCCCTGTCTGCTCCAGGTTCCTTTGCGACACTCTCAATGCCCCAAACCTCCACCCCCTGCCCTTGCACAGCAGCAGCACCACGAAGCCGCAGGGCTCAGGCATATTAGCATCAAAGAGTGAAGAGGACTATGGCGGCGGGGGGAAGATATGCAACTCCGAGTCTAAAATCTTTTCCCCAGAGTCACAGGCATTTCAAACACTGAAACACCTTTGTCACAGCACCCACACATGGCAGGCAAAATGTCCAAAAGTGCCCAAAGGCCAAAATTTCCTTTGCCCCTTGGCTTACGGGCCTAAAGATACATGACGCCTCATCGTCTCTGAGTAGGATTTTCAAAAGCATCTCAGCAGGTCAAGTGCTTAATAAACATTGAAATAATCAAAGCCTAAAAACTTCCCAGAAGGACACCAAACTTGCCTGCTACAAACAACATAAGAGAGATCAAATGCAAGTGACTGAACACAACATGTAAACACACAAAATCAACAGGGAACACATCCCAGAGGTTTCATTTAAAGATCAGTGCAGAGCTGGAGAAAAATAATTATGCGTGTAAAGTGTTACTGTAAATGACAGCTAATAAAACAGAGGGCTCAAATTAGTGTTGCTGCTTCAGAGGGCAAGCAGGCAAACACAATAAGAGAATAAATGACAAGACAAGCCATGGCGCAGAATTTCACTTCAAAAACCCCACTTCAGTTAAATGGCACAATGAATTCTAATTAATAGGAAGCATTAGACTGGAACATAAGGCAGCAAACATCACTGCAGAATAAACATATTCTCACATGAAGGAACATTTACTCTGATCATTTTGTCAAGCTGACAGAAGCATCTTCCAGGAGCAAGTGGATCTGAGTTATCAGCAATGCTGCAATTGGCATTCTCAGTACTCGCGCTTGCCCTGACTCAAGAACAATTAAACTTTAAGCGTTGGCCGCAGAGACAGGAATAATATCATGAAGCCACCTAGCAACCATAATAACAATAACCTGTTGGTAGTTTGGGAATGGAGAAAAGCTGGGGCATGCTAGCAGACTGGGCTGAAAGTTGAGGCATTTGCTTAGTTACAGGATCTAACACCAGCTGACATGGATCCATATTCATGTTGCAGCTTCAGCCTGCCCAAGTGAAACTCATGTACAACACTTAATAGCAGCCAGGATCCAATGATTTCCCCAGGCTGGTGCGATGCCTCCCACACAGCAGCATTTTACATAAGAGACAGCTTGTAAGGGTTCCTCCAGCTCTTCGTCTTTGTCCTGGGCTTCTCCTAGGTCTTGCTCCTGCGGCAGGGCCAGCCAAGAGAAAATGAGTCTACTTTGCAGTCTGATGTATTAAAGTAACCCAAAATCAGAATCTGTTCACTCTGGCAAAGTGTGCTATAAACTGCGGTCACACAGGAGACATAATCTGTCTTTGCAATGTGAGGCAGGAAGTTTCCATGTAATCACTTCTATGTTTAACAGAGAGAAAAGGTGAAACAAGTAGTACCTTAACGGCCCCCTATCCCATAAACAAGAACTCACAGCATGAGGTGGGGAGGGTGGGGGGAATCAATCATTTTTGCAGAAGAAACATGCACCCAAATGTCATTAAATACTTTCAGCTCAAATCTACCCTGAATTACACTTGTGAAAAATGAGAATTTATTCCTTTGAGCAGAGGTAAATTTAAGCCAGTCCAGAAGAGACACTCATTATCAGTTGATCTGTACGCTGCATTATTTATGAAAAGCAGGCAATCAACTAAAAGCAGTAGCCATTAGATCTGAGGTATTTCCTGCTGGAATTTTAAGTGTGCAGCTTACCAGAAAGTAACTCTTTAGCTATGAAGGAACTTTCAAAAGCAGCATAGGATGTCCTGTTTTGGATTTTCTAAAGATATCCATTGATTTTAGTGACAGCAGAGTTAGCCAAGTAATCCCACTGCTTTTGTTATTTTAGCATCCATGAAATGAGTTTCTGTAAATTAAGGTTGAAAAGTTCTTAGGAGCAGCAGTAGAATCTACCATACCATCTCTTTTGTACATTCTAGTATAATACATATTGGAAAGAGACATCATTGCACTCTGTAACGGTTGTATATGCATTAAACACTTTTCTACTACATACCATATATACATACATGAACTATAATATGCAGTTACCCCTGTCTATGATTCAGATTGAAATCAGTGTTGATTATCAAGTTCATATTCTGTATTTTGGCAAGGAAAAAACATAGCTTTGCCAGAAATTTCTTAGATTTGCTCATACAGCAGTTTTACGAAAAATAATACACACTGCAGGCCAAATTATGTTCTGAGTTATGAGGGTTACATAACAGTCAGCATCATTTGGCCTGCAAGATCTGTAATTCTGAATTATGATAATGTTCAAGACAGAAAGAACATAGATTGTCTTTAGATCAAGGGCTGGCAGCCAGGAGAAAAGACTATCTATTTCCTGTAAACTAATAAATTGTGGTACAGTGTCACCAAATAAGGGGGAATAGAGAAGTAGGAACCCCTAAAGATACCCTTTTCAGAGTAGACTCCAACAGAGGTAGTGCTTATTAACAATACACGTGGTAATAATCACAGCTTTGGGAGTGGAGAAGAAAATCAATATAAACTGAGTGAACTTATTATTATTATGCTATTCACATTATCTACAGCAGCATATAAAACACCCTATCCTGCAAAATCCCACCCTTGGGGAGCTGAAGAGGGAATTCCTCTGACTTCCTCAGGCCTTTTCATTTATTTCTCCAGTCTAACATGTTTGGGCCTGAATCACACAAGCGGAAAAGAAAAAGAAAGCGACACACAGAGCCTGAGAGCAGTTCCAAGGCTATATCGTACCCCACAATCTACTCTGGTCTTCACTCATGTCACCTGTAAACCAATTTTAATGGGAGATGAAGACAAAACTCTGTGCCTTTTGCAATATGGCTGACATTAGACCCTATACATTTCACAAGGCTGTTCTTTTTCTCCATATATTTTCATTCTTCCCCTCATTTTCCAGAATCTTATAATTGCAATTCTACTCACTTGTTTTTTGAAGAAAATACCAATAGTTCTCATTTAATCATGGAATACACTTCTATCACTACATAACAGAGCTCCTCAGCCTGCAGCTAACTGAATAAAGCCACTTGTTTTCCCATAGAAAAATCCTGCAACTTTAGCAAGGATTCATGTGCTCAGCCAACTGCAGAATCACAGCCTGGTTCTCTGTTTAGGTTTCTGTAAGGGGATCCGTCTGCTATTTGTAGATTATTTGTCTTTATCTATAGGTATCACAAAAACAAAACTCTGAAGTTCAATATTCTGACCTGAGGAATCTTTTGCCATCAGTAGTTTAAGAGACAGTAAATACATTTATAATTTTTACTTCGAGTCTATTTCCAAAGTAGTTTCATAACTTGAACTACTTGAGCTAGCAATAAATGAAAACTTTCCCCTGGAAATTTTCTGCATGCACTTCTTATCTATCTGCAGGGACTGGAGCAAGGAAATTTAGCTTTTATTTGATGTGATTCAAATGAAAACACAGCAGTATTCATGAAGCAAAGAATAAAAGGGGGGAAAAAGGGGTAGCACATAACGTGGAAAACACTAGCACAAGTTTTGAGGACTGTAGATCCACTTCCAGCAACGGGGGGAAAAAAAAAAGGCATATAAAGTGAATTGCCTCTCGGGGAACTGTAAAAACTTGAGCTACCCATATAAGTAGGGAAGAAACTAGTAGAATTAGATTTGTGGAGAACTTTTAGTCCTAACAAGCATCATCACCAATACTAAAAGAGAAAAGATAGGCAACTTTTATCCAAATACTGTGCTTAACTCTCTTCTCAGGTAAGTACAAACTAGCTATAAATCTACTGAATTTAGTAGAGGCACTTGGAGTTGAGACTGACTGAAGTGGTACTGGCTGAGCAAGTTATTTACCCTCTCCCCTCTCCCAATTACCCAACGTTTGACAGTTCTCACTCTGCATCACTGTGAGAAGGCCAAAAAAAAAAAAAGCGCATTAAACAGAAATAAGACATAGCATCATGCAGCAGCAGCAAGAGACTGAGCACCATGTACTTCCACTTAATGGAGAAAGATGATGTTTGCAGTCTTCCTGAGGGAAATTTTCGGCGGGATGATTACAGCTGCTATGACAACAAGGGCGAGGATGTGATGTCACGTAACGATCCGAGCAACTGCAATCGCTTTGTCCCAGTACACGGCTCGACTTGCCAGCTGGGAATCCAGTAGGGACCTCATTAAGTGCATCTGTTCAGTAATTACTACAACTTTCCCCTCATCATGCCTCCAACTTTGAAAACAGCCATATCGCAAGGCTATTGAAGTAATAATGAGGGTTAAGCTCCCAGTCCTGAAAGTTTCAAGCCTGTAGCTATTAGAAATCAAGGGTCAAGTTTCAGTGGGAGTGTTATATACAGCCTCTGTCACCAGGCAGAGAAAAGTTGCGAGGAAAAACATATCAGCATAATCTTTATCAAGCCCTGGAAGCTAGCCATGGAAAAGCTGTGTGATTTACCTTGCGCGTAGGTCAGCTCCTTCTCTAACCTACAGCAGCGTACACCTAGAGTACCAGAACAGATCCTTTGCTCATTAATATGCATCATATAAATCATTGCAGTTCTCCCAGCTGCAGTGGAGTGATGCAGATTTACTTCTGCTCAGGATCCCACCCTTTGCCTTGATTTACACTGATACAAATAAGAGCAGGATACATCCAGTAGCCTTTTTCTTTATTATTGATGCACAGCTACAAAACTGGGAAAAATGAGCTTGCATTTACACTACATCAGGAAAATAGGCCAATTAGTAGAGCACAAGGGTTTAAAATAGAAAATTTGTAGCAGAAATGCAATCCCCAAGAGGTAATTAGATTTGCAAGCCCCTAGGCTCTGGTCCTCCTAGCAGCCAATACAAGCAGGAGGGATGCAGACCTCTGGCTTTGGGCATGGGAGAGGGAGTTGCCTGGGGCTGTGAATGAGGGCAGGCTGCTTCCTGGCAGAGCCTGCTGGCTCGGAAACAGCCCTGGCTGCCTGCCTAAAACTGGGCTCAAACACGTAGAAGGATTTATGCCAGTTTATTTGTTTTGAACTTTGGGTATCCTGGAAAGTCCGAAACTTGTAATTGATCTCACTGGAGCACTAGGCTGCTTCAATCCAGAAGGCACCAGAAGCAGGACAAGCTGGGCAAAGACCAGAAAGGAAATGAAAGTAAGGATGATGCCATTTCACACTCCGCTAAGATGGAGACCCTCCTGGTAGAGGGCAGGGGTCATTTGTAGTCTGTAGAGCAGGACTGAGTGCACTCCATCCCCTCGCAAAAGGTGAGCAGGCAACAACCAGCAGAGCGGGTGCGAGAGCTGGCGGAAAGGAAGCAGGAGCCCTCCCCTCCAGCCGTGCGCAAGGGCTTGCCTCCACCTTCTGTTGCCTTGTAACTGGGCCACTGGGGCTCAGCAGCAAGGTGCAACCATGTCACTTCAGAGCTACTTCCCATTAGCGAATTTTATTTCCAAAAGACTGTGAGGGGCTCAGACTCTTTGCTGACAGTAGTCCTGAAATTAGGATCAGAGGTGACAGATTGAGCACCAAGACCTGGACACGTGTAATTCAACTACCTTCAGGAAAAATCATGTGAACTAATTAGAAGGATGCTTCTCAACAGCGATGCTAATGGTTTTATCTGCTAACATCTCTCATTCTCATCTATGGCTCTGGAGATTATTTTTCCTGTATGTGAAAAAACTGTGGAGGATAGTGATGCCCATTCATTCAGGTCAAAACATACTACAAAGGTTTAACCATTCACAGCTTGACCAAGAAATGAAATCAAAAAAAGGAAAGAAAATAATATTTTTGATGCAACTCTGCCATGGGGATCTGCAATGTGAATCTGGTCCAGTGTCAGCTACTGATGAATTTGACATGAAACCCTGCACAGTAATCTCTCACTCAGTGATTCTGACAGGGAAGAGGTCAGCCCCAAACACTCACTTTGTTTCTGAGTGCCAGGATACATACAGGAGAACACAGCTGTAAACAGCAGGCAGCAGTGAGAAGGCAGATCATCCAGAAAGATAAATGGGCAAAACTCCATGAAAATATTGCCGGTCATTTTGCCAGGTGAGAACTAACACTGCAGTCTTTTCAGAGAAAGCTTACTTAGCTTACAGCAGTCCATCCTGAAATACTGAAGATGCCTGTGCAGTGTTGAGACCCCACAGATGCCACTGAAATCATCACCTCCACCTCTTTATAAAACAAGATACACAAAAGAGCTATTGAATTCAGCAGGAATTCATACTGCCCATTACTGCATCAGAGCAGAGTCTACACCCTACAGAGGGCCAGGTTGGTACCTTACCCACATGCATGTCAACTCTCCAGACTCCTTTGAGGTGAATTTTCAGGCGGAGCAGGGGCAAAGACCAGACTGGTTCAAAGCTAAAATACAACCTTGTAATGGGGGGAGCAGAAAAACTCATATAGTTTTAGAGTTTTATTTCACAATCTATCTGTTGACAGCTTTAAGTGTTTTTTTCTTCTTAGAAGGGAGGATTGTTGGAGTAGATTGCCTTTCTTTATAGTGTATTGTAACTACATCAGGCTATGTTAAACTAATGAATATAACTGATAAAATTTCATATCCCATTGCATGCTTAGTGTTTGTATTATACTAATAAGCTTAGACTTCCTAGTTCCTATATTTCAGATGATAAAATACTCTATCATTTACACAGAAATCATTAATGCTCCCTATCAGCTCTCACTGGGACAGTATTCTCACAGCAAGGTCTATCAGGCAAAAACAACAACAACAAACCTGACAAGCAAATATCTTTTGGTTGTAATGTCATAACAAATACATGATACCAAGTTTGTGAACAAAGACAGGGAGAGGCTTTAAAAAGTCCTCTAAATTTAGTAGGTGACATATTTTGGGTTGACAGTCCTATTGACTGAATTTGTTTTACTTGCAGAACAAAAAGAGCTCATGTAGATGCAAGAGTTTCATGCCAGGTTTAGGTGGAGCCAGTTCTTTTCGAGGCACAGACTAGATGGCCTCTTGAGAGTCTTTATCATCTTGCTTTACAGGATGCATCCTGAAGTGTTCCAAAATTCTGGTTTGGAGAGACTGTTTATAGAAAAGCACTGTTATGCATTCCCCTGCACCCTTCTGCCATGGTTCTCCTTGTTCTTCTCCAGGCAGAGACACCTTCCTCACCTGGGAGCTGGACTGACCCCATGAACAGATATTTCTCCCAGGCCTCCTTTGAAGGAAGGCCATGAGTGACGCACATACAAAATTAGTGAGAGATTTGTCAGCACCTTATAATTACAATGTGCTTTCAGTTAAAATGAAATTTTTTATTATAAGAAACTAAGGGCAGAATTAAAGCAAATCTCCATGAAAACATACTGTGTATGCGCCTATGCATAGGCTGGGGGGTCTTCTGCAAAAAGCCTGCCTCTCTTGTGGGTTGCAAAGGCCCACAAAGGCCCCCCCCTCAAAAGAATGACAAATTCCAGTAAGTCTGGATCAGTACACAAGAATAAAGCAGTTAAGTACATTAATAGTTTCTATAATATACACATTTCTCTGGCTGAAATAAATATGAAAAATGAAACTGCTCTTACCTTTCTAGCTTCTTTCATGGTCAATTATTTAAGTATCTTTACAAAAAAAAGTCTGACCTACATATTCCAGTTAACTTGAACGTGGAGTTCCTAATGGACAACCTTTCAAGTGGCAACAGAAAATCCACAGTAGCTACTACTTCAAAATAGGGCCTCAAAGGGCCACTGAGCAGAACTCAGATCGTCGGCAATACTTTGAGGAAGAGCTTTGCACATAAGATGGAGAAAGGGTCCTTCTTCAGAAACTTTCCTGCAAGATTTAGATACAGCTAAGTGTTTCAGTTCCACATTCCCCCTTCAGTAACACTGGATTTGCAGCAGAACTCCCCATCACTTCAATTTATTCTAACCTATAAAAATAAATCTATTAGATACATTTGGACGGGACACTTAAAACAGTGTTGCCAGGTGCTTCTGGATATGAAAAGCAGAGAGTGGGAGCTTTAATGCAGTTAGCTCTTAGTCATAGGAAAGTGATAAATGCAGAAAGAAAATATCCTCTTGTTAATGTTTGTGTTTACCATTTTTTCGGGTTTAAAGGCAGTGGATGTTTCTGTCTTGCACCTTTAGCTAGTCAATTATACTGGCAAAGACAGTAAGTAACACACTGGCATTCTGATTTAATAGTATTTCATTGACACAGAAGCAATAAGAAAAGGTGCAAGACAAAAAACAGGCCTTACTACTTGATTTCTTTTCCTTTAAACTCAGCTGGCACTCTGCTATGTTTTATTTTTAGTAGAGGAAAATTTAGAAGAGTTAAACTAGAACTCAAATACAATAACTTGTAACATACTAAAGCTTCATAGACTCTGAAATTTGCTTACAGAGACATGGCAAATAAAGATCTATAGGGCTTCATCTGAGATGCACTGGACTTTCTAGAGCAAACTAAATGACAAGCTTCCTCTCACAAATGGTCCCACTAAGTGGCTCACTCTATAGCTCCACTATAGCCCCTTTGCATCATGCTGCAACGCAATGAGGCCATGAGCGCAGTATCAGAAACCACACAGAAAAACCTCAGCTGGTGTAGAGCAGTACACCTCAGTCCTCCTCATGGTCTCTCTCATAAGGCGGAAGAAGGGATATACAACTAACTTGTTATTCTCCATACAAAAGAAAGCTATTGGGGATTGGCATACATTTTCCTGCTAGTATCCCAGGCCAGATTGCCTGCAAGGATCTGTGAAGTTCTTGGGAAGTGCTGACATCTCAGGGCTCTGCTGCCCGGCTACCAGAGCTGTAAGGAACCAGGGTGAAAATTAGAGCAGTCCAGAAGCTGCTCCAAGTTGTACTGCGGTGTGAATGGAGGCTGACCACCTCTGGAGTCATGAGATGACATAAACACAGGCTCCAGCTCAACAATGAGCAGTTGCTGCTCTTTGGTAGCGTTCCCACTTGCTCCCATTCCCATGTACTTTCATGTTCGGTTTTAGGCCCAGGTCTTTTTCATGAATGTTTTCAGCAAATCTAGTTGTAAATGATCATTTTTCAAAACACTCTGAAGACCATCCTTATCACTTAGAAGCATAGGAGGTGATCCATTCAAAATATTTTCTTTTGCACACAAATGGGAACGCATTTGTCTCAACCTGATATTACTCTGCTCTCAAGAGTATTAATCTTTTTCCCAGCTCTGACAGACTTCAATAGCAGATGCAGCAGCTCAGCATTTCCCAAGAACTTCTCAAAATTTTGCAGCACCTGAAACTAGATATGTACGCAGAAGCCTCTTCTGATGGAAAAAAAGTTTAAGTCCATCCCTAATACTTTAATGCTGATGTGAGATCTTTTGGATACATTCATTTTCTTCAATACAGAGATTATTAAATACATGGATCTTTCAGGTCTGTCCACCACACTGTGCCGGTAATACTAGACAGCATGTTTACAAAGTTTTCACGGTTATGTGAGTCAGTCTAATGCACATTTGCCCAGATATAAAAATAAATGTTATATAATGCACAAGTCACAGAATCAATACATTGGTTGTGTGCATCAAACAGAAGAAAACAGCACGTGAACTATCAGACAACAACAGTCCTAAAAAGTAAAAGCAGCTGGATTTCTAAACCTAAGTCATTTGATGTAAAATCTGGTCCAGTTGTTTTGTGAGCAAGAGTAGTAATAAAGACAGCAAAGCCATAAACACAGCTATCACGTTGGTTCTGAGCATGTACAAATAAGATAATTAGGCACAGTCATAAATGTTCAGTGTCTTCAGGTAATGCTCTTTCCTTCCTAGGCTCAAAAGAAATGTCTATTCCCCTAGACTGCAAAACTGATGAAATAATGTTATTAGTAATGATTTGGGGGGTGGGGGAGTGAGGGGAGATTAAGCTAAGGAGTTCAAAAGCGAGTTTGTTGCAACTTAAACTATGGAGGGACCTTCCCATTTAAAAAAAAAAAAGAAAAGAAAGAAAGAAATTAAGGTAGCATTTGCCTGTTAGTTTCACCTTTAAAATGACATACACCTTAACAGGCTCCTTGAAAATATTTTAGTGAAACATATTTCCACCTCCATTTTTTTCAGCAAGTTTAGTGATTGCAAAACAGATTTTCTGTGAAGCAGGGGAATAGATAAAACAGGTACCTCCTCCCACACCAATAAAAAGCTTGCATCCAACATTACTAGATGAAACTGTTGTCCAGTTACACTAGTACAAATCAAGAAAAACTTCCCTGATTTCACAACTGCAAGGAAGTACAATCTCTGTAATCTAAAAGGTATTCAAGGGGAATTTGTGGTGACTTTCTTCCACATAAGTTATCCACATTTTTTAACTTGGATTTTAACTAAAAATCAAAACAGCATGAAAGCTTGTTTTATTTTTAAGATATATAGGGATTTGCATCATGTAGCACAGAGAAATACATAGTTTTAACAGAGCAGCCTACTTAGGCAGTCCTCAGATCTTAACTTTTGCCCAGCAAATGTCTTCGAAAAATATGTGGACACCTGTCACTTTGAGAAGCTTCACTTTTCCCCACCTAAGACGATGAATACAAAGAACAAACTGCACTCTTCAAACACAGCTACCACAGAGGAAGATAATCCTAAAATTCCAAGCCTCTCCTCATATCTTTCCCTGCCCCAGCAATTTTGCTTTTTGTATATAACAGAAGCAACAAGAGAGATTACATACATTTTTAGCCAGACTAGGAAGTGGCAAAAGGTTCAGAATTTGGAAAACCTTGCTAAGTGAACAAAGAAATATAGAAAACAAAACCAAGGCTCCCAAGGGTTATGTTATTGGACTCATCGGACGGAAACACAGCTAGCAAGTTGGAAATATGCAACCCTGAAACACAAGCTTTCCTGAGATAAGGCTCCAAAACAAAACTTCTGCAAACATCTCAGTGAGCCCATGCCAAAACCCAGAGAAAGGATTTAGGGTGGCTGCATATCAAAGACAAATTTCTTCAATATAAGAAAATAAAGAACAAAAACACAAACCCAAATGATCTATGCATTTTAAATCATCTGTACATTTTAAAGGTATATATGGACAAAAGGCAGTTGTAAACAGTCGTCTCTGCTTGGACTTACTGAGCTGCAGAGAAAGAGGGGGAAAAAGGAGGAGGGAGAAAATGAAGGAAAACAAGAGGAATTAAAACAGGCTCACCAATTGTAAAGCTATAGCCATCAATGCTGAAAGTAGCACTCCGGCATTTTTTAAATCCTTCCTTTCTGCTACTTGGCTCTGTCATGATCCTGCCAGCTTGTCCTTTCAGCAGCAGCGTTTCTCTCCCGCCGCGGAGGCAGAGCGCTCGAGCGAGCTCTTAGCCGCCCTTGCTGCTGTGCCTGTGACAGCACGCACAGCCAACTTCACGCATCTCCCCGCACGGGAGCCGACCCCGTGAGGCACGCACCCGGCAGCTCTCTCCTCCCCCCGACGCTCTCACCGGCATGCTCCTGGCACTGGCATGCCTCCTCCAACTTTAGCAACTGGTTAGAGCCCCTGGTATCTAAACCCGCAGTCAATTAGCTAAGACTAACCGAGTCAATAAGCCGGTTGTATCTGGCAAGTCTCTGTGTAGGAGTTCAGGATACACTTTAAAAAAAAAAAAAAAAAAAAAAAAAAAAAAAAGATGAAGGGTTAAATTTTGCTCTGATCTACCCACTGACACTCCTTGTATTCCCTGCTATGCTTCAGTCCCCGCTTCTGTAGCTCCCCTGGCTCATGGGGACTTCTGGTTTGCAGCAAATTGTGCTCACATTTCAGCCCTTGGAATATGAGCAGCGTGGTTTAATCATTCCAGATACAATGGATCAACCCAAGATTACAGTACACCATCAATCATCTACTTCTTGTACTAACTGCAAGGCCCTGGAAACACCGTTGGCACTCGAATACAAAAGATTACCACTAAGGAAGAACGTAAGTGACTGCGGGAAAATAACAAAAGTAATTTAACAGAAGTGATGATAAACTAAGCAAAATGCATACGGACACACAGCAAAAAGTCTTCCAAGCTCTTCCTCCTCCTGGTGGTTCATCACAGGGTTTATAATTTCCTTTTGCAGTATTTCCCCAAGGATCTTTAAAAATGAGATTCAGAGTGCTGCAACACTGCTGAAAAAGGAAGGCAATTAGCCCCATTCTATGAACAGACAAAATTAAGAGACTTAAGGCTGACAAAGTTTCCCCAGAAGGTTAGCAGCAAGCCAAGGTTTTATAAATAGGTATCCAAGAAAGCGTCGTCAATGTTTTAATGATTCCGGTTCACATAAACCTGAGCAAATCCTATTCTTTTTTTCTATGATGTGGGTTAATATGGAAGCATGCTACCAAAGTGCTCCATTTTCTCAGGTTCCAAAGCATAAAAGTAAATTGAAGTTCAATTCACCCAGTTTTGCATTGTTCTGGGTGTAAAACTCATGGAAACATTGAGTTGAAACTTGCTGCAGGAAGATTGAAGTCAAAATAATAACTGAGACAGTTTGCTGCAACACACACCAAAAAGTTTACAAAATATCAGCAAATCTTGTCTGTGTTTAAGGTACAAACCTCCACCCTACCTTGGTTGCTTGACAAAAGCTTAAGTCAGATAGAAATATTGCACTCTTTAAACCTCCTCTCTTCAAAGGGTGGATGAGAGCCATTACTGAGGTCCAGCACAGTTAATTTAAGTCATGCTTAGTTTTAGCAGGGTGAAGAGCCTCAGCCAAATATACTTATTTTTGTTAACAAATGTTTTCATGAATTTGGATGTTCAATAGCAACACAAGTTTTTAGTCCAACATCAGGCAAACCTCCACTCTCAGGCATGAAATTTCTGAGGGGCAAATAATTGTGCCCACGCTTTTTGCAGCTTGTTAGGATAACACAAATTCCTAGAACATGGATTTTGCTATTGCACTTGCTGTCTTAGACTGCAAGTTCATTAAGAAAAAGGTTGTTAGCAGGTGTTTTTACAGGAAGGAGGACCTGATCTTCCCAGTTTCTTGGCCTTTCAAGACTGAAGTTGAAATAGTAATAAGTTCTTAGCACTTCCACTTAGTACTTAACACTTCCATCACCTGCAATTTTTTTTTGACATCAGAAGGACAAGCACAAAATCAGCATTTTAAAAAAGCTGCTGCTGTAAATGTAGCCACTGTAAGAGAATTTTCAGGCACAGTTTACTAGAGTCCATCATTTATCTGCCTCTGCTTTACAGACCGAGTATAAAGCATGTTTCTAAGGAATCATTTTCTGACAGTGGTTATATAGGTCACACACCTACATAAGCACTAATGCTCTGCCTAAGAAAGCAAAGACAGAGAATTACTCATACTGTATCTATAGAGCACAAAGTTAAATGCTATCTAAATGAAAGATGAATGTTGAAACTGTTTCTTTTTGGGGGGAATGTTTTTTCTTAAATAAGAAAATGTTGATTCATCAAAAAAATTGTGGAAAGATACTAGTGATCATGAAGTTTCAGTTAGGATTGATTTCTCAGGTCTAGGAGAGACTTACTGCAAAAAAAACCAGGCTGCCACACTCTTGCTTGCTCCCCAGCTTGGTAGACCAGGTACTCACGTAGGAAGCAGGAGAGTGACATTTGCATTTCTCTTCTCAGGTGAATGCCCTGATCACCGAACTACTGCCTATGTGGATCATTCCTGATGGCCTTCACTGGGACATCTGCCACTTTGTACATATTGCCAGAAAGAAAAGGACCCTGTCACTCAGCAGCTGTGCACACCTGGAATACCTTGTGTAGATCAGTTTGTTCAAGCCCCAACTAATATTTATTGAAATAATTGTAATAATTTCATAAGTTTATTTAGGTCAAAGTGGAACAATTCCCACAGGAAAAGCAAGGAGAACTCATAAATAAGCCTAGAAGCTGTATCTCCTGTATTTGAGAAGAAGGCCCTAACCCAGCTTTTCAAAGTGGGATGCTCTCTTACTTCAGAAGTGCAGAAGGTCTCGCCTCAGGGAGAAAAAGGACATGTTTTGACCTGCAAGTTTTTCAAGAAGGAAACAGTTTCTTCCCAGCTCTAGTAAAAACTTAATCGGGTTGCCCAAAGAATTACCAAATTGTATTGGTAACTTGATGCCTGATCCTATCTGATTCTTTGCACTTTGCTGTTCAGCTCTTGGCTAGATTTCAGTTCTGTCATTTACATTCTGCCTTCCTAAGCAATCCCTGCAGATTTACTTGGGGTACAGTACATTTTCTACCTTACACTGCCAGGCAGTACCAATATAGATTGTTAGGCAGTTCTTGCGAATGCAATTCAGTGCTGTGTAGAGCAATCCATGTATGTCATTTGTGAACCACCTGGGGATCCTTTGAGATGAAAAGCACAGTGTGAATTGAAAATATTTATTATTATTGCTGTAAACAGACCAGGGTATCCATGGTAACATTTAATTTATCAACACATAAAACAGCAATTACTTTAATATTTTCCCTTTACTTTTCAATGTGTAGAAGAATTGGTATATTTTCAGAAAATCTATTTTAATCAAAGATCATATCAAATTAAACTAATGATCCATCCAGTCTGCCATCCTCCAACATACACATTAGTGGAAGTTGTGGAAAAAACCCAACTACCCATAAGAGAGTGTTGCATATTTGTGTGTTCCTATCCCCAGGCAGTCAATCTCTGCCCTACAGCCTGAAAAGGCATGTTCTTTATGTAACCTTGTCTCAGCAAGACTGAAAGGTTTTCAATTCCAGTTCACATTCAAATCCTTTACTAAACATAAATTTTGAAAATCAGTTGCATATGGAAATACTTTCACCTATCAGCTCAAAGGTATGGCTTGTTGTTTCAGTTGTATATCCCCTGGCTCTTGTACTATGAGAAAGGCAAAATAAAAGCACTAAGTAAAATCCTATAGCCCCAGAGAAGTTGATAGCAAAACTCCCACTCACTTCAGTAGGGTTAGAGCTTTATACCTCTAATTTTCCTTGCCTTTGCTTCTATTGGCACAATTCCTGATACAGTCAAGTTTCATGAGAGCAGTGATGAATTTAGAACTTAGGCGTCCATGTGCATACATAGTAACTGCTGCTGAAGTTCACAGAAATGGCATGAAAGAGGCTAGACTTAGGATCTCTGAATTTGTCTTTTCAGAAACATCTCAGGTGCCCTAAATTAACTGATGATTTAGTTTTGAATATTTAGAACACAAATCAGCCCTACTGGGTCAGACCAAAGGTCCATTGAGCCCAGTGTCCTATATCCAGCTCTGTATCATATCTCCATCAGTGCCCATAAAAGTAGATGCTAAGGAAAATGATTAAGAACAAGGCAGGCTATGGTGATATATCCAACCACTGCTAGCTCAGGTACTTTGAGCCAGATGTGTTTTCTGTAAGTTCATAAACCCTCCAGAGATTCCCCTTCAATCACCTTGAGCCCCTGGAAGCCTTTGGCATCTACAGGATCCTTTAGCAAGGAGCTCCACAGCTTAATTAAAAATTGTGTGGAGACTTCTTGCTTTTGTTTGCTTTGACCCCATCTCCTCCAGCTACTCGGTTGCTTTTTAATCTGCAACTCTCTTATGATAGCAATAAGGATTCTGATGCCTGCTGGCTACGAATCCAAAGGTGAGGAGCAGTTACACAGGAGGCAGCGGGGTCCCCAACATTTTGTCTTTCTAGTATCAAGGAAGTACTGGAATAGCAAGTTCCAGTGACAGTAGACCACAGAAACACCAGGCAGGCCCAAAGGAGTCCAGCCTCTGATTCACCAAAAGTTTATGGAAATAAGGTGTTCCAACCATCATGGTGTTGATTTTACAAGCAGATATTTTTCAGGCCTGTTTTACAGAGGGCTTTCATCACTGGTGTCCATGTCAAGTGAAAATATTAACATCCCAAAGAAGAGCTCAGCACTTTTGGGGACTGAGCATGACACTAAGAACTGATAAATCTCTTAAGAAAACATTTGCAGCTTCACAGAGAAGAAAGTAAGCTGAAATCCCCTGAGGTGTTTAGTATATTTTTGAAAGCAACAATGCAGTTATGTACCACAAGTTGTTTATGGAGAGGTAGCATTCTTCCCTGAAAGCTTCTTTGTTTTACTGTTTCCTAGAAGTACTCCATCTGTGTGTTATGATTTTATCAGAAGTTGTCATTGTCAGGAATATCCACTACATTTCAGTTATTTTTAGGCATGACAGCCAGAAAGCAATGACTTTTTAATGCTCAGCTATTCTGATGCTTTCTGCTTACTTCGAGCTTTACCATCTTCTCCCTCACCAAATGCTGACAAAAGTCTCCAGTGTGCTGCAGTATTGTCTTGTTTTACGCTATTTTATATTTCCTAGTGCACACCCATTTTGGGTCATTTTAAATGATATCATACCACAGATAAATCCAAACGCATTTGGTAAATTCTGGGCACAGGAAAGAAGAAAATGGTAGTATTAATTTGGACTTGGATTTCATCTTAACTATTTTAAGCAGCTCTGCAGTTCTGAGGAAATGTGTTGTTTTCTTCAGAAGTACAGGAGAAGTCTATACTACCTAATTTTAGGCACTTAGCTGAGGTACCTAAATGAGGAACCCTGAGGCTCCCGCTGCAATTAGCAGGCGAGCCCTAAGGGTGATTCAGGGCTCCTTAGACCTGAACTGCCCCCTGGAGAAGACTCGTTCTCTCTTGGAGGAGGGAGGGAGCCTCTGAGGCATTTAAGGTCTGAACAGAAGTAGCTTAGTGAGGAGCCTAAAGTTAAGCAGCAGGACCCCTTGTCAATAGCTTATACTTTCTCCAGACTACCTACAGATAGTAACAAGGTAAATCACGGTCCTCATCCAATTAAATGCAACCTGGTAACAGCAGTGAGGTCCATCTTTTGTGGTACATACAGGGAAAATGCAGTATTAACAAACTATGGTATCAAATACCTTTAAGTGCAACTGATAATCAGGTAAGACTAAGTGGTGAAGGAGTATCTGGTGTGCACATTTGCGAAGTTAAAGGGTGGTAAAAGAGGCTGTAGGAAGAAAGGAGAACAGAAAAGGTATTAAAGGATCCCTATACTTATACATCCCCCTGCCATTTCCTTCACACACTGGATTGCAGTCCCTACCTCTTTGAAAGCCAAAAGCATTCCCGGGTGTGGGTGTAGTCCCACCTTTTTAAATGAGATCATCTCATTTGTTTTTTAACAAATATTAGAATTTCAATAACAAAAGATTTTTCATGCTATAATTCCACTCTTGCCTAAACAGTGCTGCTGATGCAATTTCAGTTTGCCTTCATGTTTTAATTTGATTTTTTGTCTCATTTTGCACACTACTGAAGTATGATTCTCCAGTGTAATGTGATTCTCCATATTACAGCAGCCATTCTCAAAAGCAACTCAGCTGACATCAGAACTAATTAAAAAAAAAAAAAAACACTACACAAAAAATAAAGTTTGGTGTAACAGTGTCAAAAACAGGTTGCAAAACAATTAATGCTCCATTATTTTCCATACAAATGTGATGGATTGAGTTCTGCTTCCCACAGCATTCCTGGGCCTATACAGCAATTAAACCTTATATGGCAGTTAAACCTTCACCAAAAAAATTCTACTTTCCATCTTGTCACAAAGAAGAGATTTCTGATCCTTTTGCTACTTGCACCGTAATTGACTTGGTTGCCAAATGTGACTTTGTCCTTTCCCATCACCACACTTGAAAAGTCTCAACGTGGAACAAGAGTGACCAGTTAGAGCATATATGCAAGTCATTGCATCCCATCTGATTCCTTGGCAACCATTATTTTCCATGAAGTTTTGGGCCGTGGCCAGTCAAATCATGAAAGCGATTATTTGTTTTCTGAGTCACTCATTATCTCATTAGTGTTTTCTTCCTGTGAAGTTCTCTTTTTTCCCCTTCTCCCTCTTCTACAATGTTAGTTTTAAAGATAATTTGTTATGCAAAAAGGACACACAGACATGCTTTATCTATGATGAGAAAACACTGAGGGCACGCTACAATACACAGAACAAGGAAGGAGATCTTTTGACAGTGCAAATCAGTGTCGTTCCACCAGATCCAGCAAAGCTGCCCTAGCTCCTGAGACCAAGATCTGCTCCTACTCCTCCTCCAGCTTGGGGAGAAAATAAAGCTGCATTGTTTAAACAGCCTCTTATTAGCCGACAGACAGTGCTCCGAATGCCAACCTCCTATCAGTGTTCGGCTTTAATGTACTGCGGTTCCACACGGGAACAGGATATTAACTATGTACCCTCGCAAAGGGGGCGAGAGCATTGCTTTTCCCTATGATTATATATGCTGTATATAGGTCTGCTTTTCCCTATGTTGCATATGGTACTTCTTGCTAACTTTTACACTTTATCCTTTCCAGACCACAACTCTCAGTAAAACATTCAAGATGTCACAAGAGCTGCATTCCTCAAACTATCAAAAAATTAAAAAGTGCCCAGGTAGATTGACAATCCAATGCCCTATGTGTAGGCCAAACCCCTCCCTTCCCGAGTCAGCTGCTCCCTCTTCAATCATACCAACTTGAGCAAGTGAAACAGGCAACAATTCCAACTTCTCTTAGCAGGTATCCAAAAATAGACTGCCTGCTACAGCCACATTCAGTTCCTAGGCCCAAGCGTTTTTGGCCAGATCAAAATGTCCTTGACACTAAATGAATGTAGCCCATACTCTATTTGCAGAACTGGCTGTTTTCCTTGTTGATACAGATGCACTTGAATAAATGGAAATTAACCTGCAGAAGGGTGGTTTGAAATGTACACACAACACATACACCCACACAACACAAATACACACCTTTATATACCAATTGAATCATAACAGATGCTTGTTCTACCCTATCTCTTGAGAGGAGGACTGGGCATAGCTGCTTTGTCCCAGCAAGAATTTAATCAGCAAATACTACTCTAAAAGGGAAGGGAGGAGGAGGAGGAGTTTCCACACTTCTGGTTCAGGCCTGTAACACTAAGTGCCTAATGAAAGTGTGCAGTCTCTCTGGGCTCCCTGTACAGCCAACGGAGCAATGGAAGCCATGCCACAGGGAATGGGTGACCTGTACCAGACCTTCCATCACCACATGTGTACCAAATTCACTTATATTTCAAAACTAACCAATTCTATTGCTCTGGTCAAACTGCTGATTGGTTAAAAACATGGTTCCAATAATAAATACATTATATTAATCTTCACTATACTCAAGGAAGTAAAGAGAACATGCTTCCTTTGAATTATGCACAGTGTAGGTTGATTTTTTTTAAATCAGAAGTGAGAGATTCAAGAAGCATATATTTCATGGTTAGAATTCCATCGTTGCCTAAATCTAATGCTTACAGGATTTCCATTTGTCTTATTGCCTTGAGATTAAAGCAATAAGATAAATAGAATGTTTAAGTAATAGGGAAGTGAGTGTACTGAGCACTGTAAGCTAGATTTTTTATTTTTATTACATAAATCCACATCTTTGGGAAAAAAATAGAAGAAGCAAAACTAGTTCAAATACATCGCATTATTTTAAGTATAAAAGACCCAGCAGAATATACCATTCTATTTGGCAGACATCTCCCTTTACTTCTTACTAACCCCCTCTGTGCTAAATCTCTGTACTGCAAGTGGCAGCTCCCATCCTTAGACCTTGAGCTGGTAGCAAACTACGGTTGCAAAATCTGAGAAGCCTAAAAAAGAATGAATTTCATCTAAATTCTAGCCACTTGAAAATTAGGTCTCCAATCTAAGCTGTTCAGGTAGATCCCCTCTACAACCAACAACCAAGACATAGGTACCTCCAGAGACTGGGTTACCCTACATTGAGGATTTCCTTGACACCAGAGGGACCTCACTGACTAGCTTAGGCTACAGGGCAGATTTTTAGGCAAATACATTAGAGGAGCTGAATCCTGCCCTTAACAGCTAAGTACCAGGATAGGGATGAGTAATTCACTTGCAGGTTGGAAACGGTAAGCAGCTCTCTAGAGGCTCCTTCAGAGCTGCTGCCTGGGTGACCAGTTTTGGTCTGTCCATGTGCATTATATAGTTAGGCCTATCCCCCAGTAACTTGGCTATCCGCAGTTTGGTAATCTATAGTCAGGGGGATAACAGTCTCCATAAACCTACTTCTTATTGGAATCTTGTTAGCAGCCCATTCAGAACGGCCAAGAACGAAATAGGTATTCACTGAAAACTACCTAAGCCACCTAAATATCTTTGCAGCCATGCAAATTGTTCTCCTTGAGTTAGGGCTTACCAATGGCAGAAAAAACAAAGAGGCTACAGGGTTGTTGCCAGTACCATAAAGATACCAACGTGTGGGTGAACAGAATTGCTACCTGTGAGGCTGTCATTACAGTACTATTCACAAAAGAGTAGCAGCAGGAATTGCTTTGGAAGGCGTATTTACATCCTGCTGTGAGCATGCAAAAGAAAACAATTTTTGACTCCAGATGAAGATATTCTCACATCTACATCACTATTTCTGACTGTTCAAATCTGTCATGAGTTCACTCAGTTAAAACCAGTTAAGAGAATACTAAGCTTGCAAAGGAATGCCTCAAACATAGGAATGCCTTAATGAAAATTTCCCATGCAGTTTATGGCATTTACCTGCATGTAACCAAACCTGCCCGTTACCTGCACTTGCACCTCTTCCCAATAAGTTGACCAAAGTCAGGAGGACAGACAAGAAAAATCAGGCTAGTGGAGGAAAGGGCAAAGAAAAGAGAATCTTGGGTTGCTGAGGGAGCAGCATATCAGGGACAATGTTCCCTCATTTTACTTAAATGCATGTGCACATGCATACAGGTATTACTAGAATTTGGGGAGGAGGAGTAGCTAGATTTTTAGATATTGGTTTGGTTTCATTGTTATGTGCATGAGCATAATAAGGCAATGCAGTTCCTTCATGCAACTCATTTATAATTCATTCTCTAATAAAATAATGTTTTACCATTTTTTTTTCCACAGGATCAGTTTCAGTGCCAATTATGTGATAAGGAATCACACATTTACATAGGAATATGAGAAATGGAAAGGATCATCCCATCCACAGCCTTACGGTCATAGGCAGCAAAAGTAAAGACATTTAGTCCATTAGACACCTGCCTCTGACTCTGCACACCACAACTCACTAGACAATCGCACACCCAAAAATCAGCTACAGTCCTTCAATGCCAGAAGAGGAGTGACAGAGATCAAGGGCAGGAGATACCCAAGGCAGCAGCAATACTTTAGATCCCGGCACTGATAGGAGCCTCGTAAGGTGAAAATTCCCAGATGATTTAAGCAAGGAGCCCCCTTTCCACATTTCAAGAGAGGAAGAGGGAAGGAGAAAAAAAAAAGAAAAAGAAAAAAAACAGCAAGCAAGTAAACAAACAGGAAAAAAACCAATGGTCCTTGCTAATCTTCCCTAAAGGAAATTTTCTTCCTGACCCCTGGGCTCTGGGGATGAGTTTAACAGTGAAAACAAAGGACCAGAGATATTTTCCATCATCACTAGGAAAACTGCTATTTTAGTTTAATTGTACGTATATTTATAGCAAGTTTCCACAGATAAACTTGTGTCTTGAGAAAAGTAGAATTCATAGTAAATAAGTACACATTTCAGAGAGGTGATACGAGCCAAACCGCCTTGGTGATTAGCTAGACAAAAATCTTCATGTTGTTCCATTGATACAAGTATTTAGCATATATTATTGCTATTTAGAAGAAAAACGCTTGAGCAATCTTTCAAGTGTCCCTGTCCAGTAAAATGGAATTCTAATACCAAATGCTCACACAGAACCAGTAGCCTGAAAAATTATGTGAGAAAATATTTTCATTAAGTTTCGTGCAGCCTTTGAACACCTTTGGCAAAGTTGATGATTTGACCAAGAAAAAAGTTGGTTATACCCTCTCACTTTCTAAGTTCTTTCATATTTTTTGGTACATGCCTGCAGTCATGTCAAAAGGACAATGGACAACAGGTCACTAAGGCTAGCAAAGGAGGGAATACAGGATTTATTTTACTCACATATGTATCATCTGTCTCCATTTTTTTGAGCACTGGATGCTGCTGTATTCACTTCAACATAATACTAATATCCCTTTCCATCTATGAATGGAATCAAAATATTCCTTAGTATGAAGAATCAACCTTTCAGAGTAATAATTTAAGCAAGTTAAAAGAATTAGCACAAAAACACTGACTGGCTGTCTTCTCTTTTTGTGGAACTGAAGGTGAAAAAAGTAAATTTGATGGGGTGAAAAAGCGAATAAAAACCCAGAATTTCTTTAGGTTTGGCCTTCAGAAGCAGTCGAATCACACACTGACTCCAAAGGGAGTGGTCCTCTACTCTTCCTCACTCCCCTCCCTGCTGCACTGTCCCACCCTCTCCCTTTGTGCAGCCAATTCATTTCACTTGCACAGCAAAGACCTATTGAGATGGGTGAGATGAGAACCGGAGCACAGAGAAGGTACCAAAAATTTGGCTATGATGTTGCCAATATTCAGACTTGAACACATGAATCTACTTACTCTTACATGGATTTTTTTGTTTGTTTTAAAAGCACAAGTCCTATACGGCTCTGCAATATTCACCCCAATGTAGAAATTGAAGTCCCCTTGCACCAACAGGAACCAAGAAGAATGCAGGGTGAAGGTGAGATGGTGCAGGATGCAGGCAGGACCATCTCCTTTCAGTGGCAGAAGAATGGTAGATTAGACCAGCTGATCCAACTGCAACATTACCTAAACCAGTCTTGCATTCACATTTTAGCTTTGCAGCCTTTTCCCTGTATAAAAACTCCTGAAGGATGAACCACGCAGACCTGCACAATTCCCTCGAGGAGGCCCCAGAAATGCATAAGGCACAGCCTCGCGTCTAAAGCCAGGTAATTAGAGGGCCCCCTCCGTCTGGGATCCACAGTACCTTGCTGTGTATCTTGTTCCACCTTTAGGGGTGGAGTGTGCCACCTCCAGGAGCTCTCAGCTAGGAGTCTCTAATAGTTGACTTAGCTTGGCAGAGATGATTTATCAACTAGAATGCCTCTAAAAAGGCCAAAATTTAGTAACCAGATGATAAATGCATTTTTTACTTATCATGAAACCTAGAGAGACCTCTCTTCCTCTGAGGACAAAGTTCATTGGAGTCTGCAAAGATTTCAGCATTAGCAAGCTCAAAGCATACTCCCAGAGCTCATAAGGGTATGGAGACCTGATAAAGTGGGAGCATCGAGACCCTGAGGGCACTAACAGGCTTTCATGGCTCTGACCAGCCTCAGCTGGGACCTCCCCCGTACCCTGCCCATGGACCCAGGTCCTGGATGAACTTCAGCACTACACCATAATAGCTGCTCCCCTGGATGGAGGCCCCATGTGTACATCACAGTGCCTCCAGCCCTGCCTTCAAGGTGGACCTGGGACCCACATTGCAGGCCTGCCTCCAGCTGCTGCTAGCCAGACCCTGGACCTGGCTCATCCTCTCACTGCATCCAGGCCTGTGGACAGACCCCATTGCGAGCCCTCAGCTCTGCCCTCCCAGCTCAGCCCCCATGGGACAGCACGTCATCGGCGAGGGCACGGCCCACACTAGGGTCACCTACAGCTCCTGGCTCACCTGCCCATAGGGAGCAGCGAGCCCTCGCTGCACCCTGACCCAGAAACACGGTCTCACACAAGCACATACACTATAAAGATAAAAAACGTAAAAGCAGAGTACTTGAGGCGTACAGGGTAGAAAAAAGAAAAGACTAGTGTTCCCTTTTCTAATTGTCAGTCGCATAAAAGCAATACAACCACTTTCCTCCCAGTCCAAGTGACCCTACTAATACCAGTTTCACTTTCTTTTCACAGTAATTATCACTTTGGTCATGCAATAAGATGTGTCAAGTGAAAGGCCAGGGTGGGAGCCAATTACTTAGGGCTACCAGAGGACATAAAACAGCAGAGAGGTTCAATTCACCTCAGCTTTTCCAGCTCCATAAAATTCCTATAATCTTTGCTTTTCCCCTTGCAGCAGACTGCAAAATTTTGTATGCAGAGAGATAAAAATCCAAAACATCTTTCATATAGCTCAGGTAAGCTTTTGCAATTTCCAAAGAAAGAATAAATATGTATTTACCACCTTATTTTTTATGTGTAAAAATTCTAGGCCCATTTTTAGGGAAAAAATAAGAAACCGATAAAGAAACTATTTTATGATAGTAAACAAGCTATTAAAAGATTAAAAACTAATAAACATACACAAAACCTACAGATCTCAGCCATATAAGCTTTAAACCTCTTTGGGACCCAAGCACATATGAAAGGACATGTTAAAAAAAAAAAAAAAGACTTCTACTTCCATTTTTCTCATGCGTTCACAAGTGCCTTATGCTTTGAGGCTTGCTAAAACACTGTCTTGTTATTCACAAAAATATGATTATGGGAAAGTACTGAATAATTACTGTAAAAAATGTTATACTATGAAGCATAAGTGTGTGTTACATATTTCAACAGCTATGTGCGCTACCTTCTATTAGATTAGTACCATTTTCCAGTCTTGACTTCAGGAGAGATTTTGATTGGAAACGTGACTCTAAAACAAACTGAGCTGAGAGACCACAAATTCATATGAAATACTCTTTGAATATTAGGCTTAGTGAAGTTGTTTTGAGTAGCAGAAAAAAACTATTAGCAGAACAAATTATTTCCTCAACCAATTTACATTAAAAATGTTTAAGAAATACTGACAGTATTTTTTGAAAGTAAGTAGGATCTAGTGTTGTATTTCTATATGTACACCTTAAATTTAGCTTGACAAATCTTTCCAGTGATTCATGAAAAAAATCTTCACAAGACATTCTGGTCTCTGCTGCTTTTCATAGTAAATAATTATTCAGTATATCTTTCAGTATGACCCACTACAAAGTAGAAAGTAAAAACTCCCACAAAAAACAGTGAATTTCCTTTGAATAGTCAACTGGAGTCATAAATATGACAGAATGCTGTTAACAGTGTTTCCCCCAGTCAGATCTCTTAACAGCACTGTTTTTTAACCCAATACATCTGAATACTTTGCCACAAGCAGTAAATTCAGACCTCTCAAGTTTGTTTCTCTCTTTCCAACAGCCTCCTGTAGGACCGTATGGACTGCGTGGCACATCGGGTGACGTGACAGGGGAGAGCCTGCAGGATGCCCCTTCTCCTGTCGAGCGCCTCCCCACAGCACTCCTGCCAGCACTGGGCCCTGCAAAGCAACGTGGCCCTAGCACAGCCCCTCTCTCCTGTTTGGCGACTCCACGCACCAGCTGCCACTGGCCAAGGGATCACAGATCCCGCTGCCTCCTTTTGGTGCATAAGGCCACAAGAGTAAAGAGAGAGGCTGAGGTGCAGAGTTAAGAGGGAGGAGGGACAGTCCTTGCCTGCAAGAAACTTGAAGCAGGAAACCTGGCAGGTTGGTAGTTTGTTAGTACATCAGAATCTGTGTGTGTGACAGCCCACAGACAACCCTCAAAATCATACAGATTGGCTAATGAATATACTTCATGAACTGTTTCTGCTCACCTGTGTGTCATGAATCCTATACTGCTAATGGTAGAAGTCTTTTTTTAGTTGAAGTGGTAGTATTTAATGCTCAGGGCTTGTATTCTGGATTTTCTGCAGTTTCTTCCCATGTCTTTGAACTGGAACTGCAGAGCTGGAAAAAAAATCACAGTTCTCATCCTCTTGCTACCCAGCAGCTCCTCGAGGCAGAGGAGCACATGGTACAATAATGAGCCGACCAAGTTATTTGTTTGACAAACATCAGGATATATTTGCCCTTGTTCACCCAAGCTGCAGAACTGTACTAATCATGGGAGAACCCTCAAGAACTTCTGAATTTCACAAGTGTTTTCCATTAAGTAACAACAAGCAGGAAGCACTCGTTTGCCACAGATTTGTAACAGTATGAACATGACTCATTATTAACGCTCTGCCAGCCAACCAATGCCTTCCGCTCCCCAGTCTCCTGAAGCATTCGCCGGTTGCCAAGTCAACTTGTTCAGCTCTCAGAGCTCTAAAATGGGGAACACTGAATGATTACCACAACAATCACAAATAAGAAGGTTTAGAAAGCAAAACACTCAGTCACTGAAAGAGATAAATGTGAATTGTAAATTGATTCAGACAGTTCCGTTTAGGGATGCTCAGTCACTGACTCAATACAAAATGTAACAAGGGCGAGAGGTGAGAAATTGAAGTATTTGATAATAAGCTAACACAGTTCATCTATAAGGAGCCTTCAAGAATACAAGTCCTGTCTTTTCAGGAATGGGAATGCTTAATTATTTTTCTTCCAAAGCTGTCCTATGCTAACAGCCTTGCTAAATCACACCTACAATACCCACATACACAGAATATAAACATTATACGGGCCATCTGAGTGACTCTCCAACACCTCTTAATATATCACTAGCACAGAGAACTGTTTTTAATAGTATACCCATTTCCAGCAGAAAGATCTTCTGTAATATTGACTAGCTGAAAACCCCTAGTCAAGTACAATAGAAAACATTTCAATGAACTGTATGAATTTGTTTATCATTTGATGGGAGTAAAAGGGGCAATAGATGGTATTAGTTGGTAAAAGAAAATATGAATGGCCTGTCCTTGATCCTGCTCCCACAAACACCAGTGGAAGCAGTAGTGTGCTGTACTGAAATCAGTTTGGCTTATGAGCAGAACTTTATAGGAACAGTAGACTTCCCTATAATACTTCCATTAATCTGTGCTTCTTCAATCCCAAATCTATATTCACCCAAAACTATCTTCTGCTGAACAAGAGTGCTGAGTTTTATAGCCAGTCAACCAAACAATGATCTAGACAGTGTGATCATGAAACATTCCAAGTCTGCAGCTTCAAACTCACTTGCTGTCTGCTTTGCTGACAGTTTCTTCCACCAGACATGCACACTACATTAAGGATGGCAAAGAAACAATATATACGCTTCTTAAGTTGCAGGCTGTAATGGTATTTCCCCCAAAAATCTTTTGGAGGCTGGGATTGAGGGGGAGAAATAAGACTTTCAAAAATGCATAAGGGAGTTTTGGGACCTACAAATACAAATACAACGGATTTTGAAAGATAGTAGGTTCCTGAAAAGTAAGCTTTACAGGTAAAAATAGAGTGAAGCATACAGTTCCCGTTAACTTTTACAAAGCCTGAACATTCTTCTGTTCTGCCTGTCTTTGAATATCTGCCCCAAATATCTAAGGCACTTGCATAGGCTTAGCTTCTCTACTCCCCAGAAAACTTCCAACATATTTTTCAAAGACTCAGACCTATAAATATGCACTTAAACTTGCTTATGTGAGTGGTTCTAAGTTTTAACTTTGTGTGCCAAGGCTTGTAAGCCTAAGATTCATGCCATTATCTCTTCCCTCCTCCAAAGTTGCTCTCCTTGTAAGATAATGAACATTTAGCTTGGCAAAACCAGTTATATAAGCTGCCTGAAAGTTAATACTTTAACCCACGAAGCCCTAAAGACATTTTGATGTTCTAAACATTCATTGTTGCATTTAATTTACTTATCCTTGCAGTTTAAACTCTTCACAGCTCCATTCCTCTGCCATTCTTCAAACGCTGTCACTAGAATCACTTGAACACATGGAAAACACCTCTCACCGCAATCTGAGCTCACCTTCCAGTCCCACAATGTGTGGCATAACAACAGGATCCACAAGCACTTGCACAATGCAGATATTGTTAATACATCATAACCTTGAGAAACCACAACAAACAAATGAGAGCATTGACCAAAAGGTTAAAGGACTTTTTTCTTTGCTACAGAAGAGAAAGTCATTGGCTTTTTATTTTTCCTTCACGTACAAAGAAAGGATTATCTGAAATCATTTAAAACTAAATTATTCTATTTTTTGCTCAACATGGTTTTATACCCTGCAGCTGAAATGGTAATCTGAAAAGGAAAGGAAATTATGCATTGCTCACCTCTCCTTACAACCTTGATTTCACAATTTCCTCCAATTCCACTTAAAAGCTTGAACAATACATTGACCCAACCCCAGCCCACGCTACCTCCCACCACTGTTTCAAAGATAGATCTGTGTCCAGCTTTGATCACACTCAAATATGTTAAAGTCATTTTTTTGAAGGGGAAGGAGAGAAAGTGACAAAGGGATAGGAAAAAAAAAAAAGAACTGAAAGATATGCATCTTTAAAAACTCATCGTTAAAAAAAAATACCATTGGCAAATATAACTGCACCAACTAGTCCTTCCAATCCTAAATGCTGCTTTTATGTTGTGATTTTGCAAGCAACCTAAATGTCCAGCACATTTGTGCCACATTTTGCCATGGCATACTAATACGAGAAAGATTTGTAGCTACCCGCAATACGGCAGGGCAGGTGGCTGGACTGTTTTTGCAGCTCCAGTGGAGTCCAGAGCTGTTTTGGCACACAGTGGGTGAGCAGCACTATAGGAGATGACCCTGAAGCTTTAAGTAATGCCAGTGACCACTAGTTTTCACAAATGCCAAATTAAACCCTGCCTTTCATCCCCCTTTTCCCCTCAAAAACAGAAAATAAGGAGTGTATTAACTTCAAAACTCACTTGGACAGTCACTTCTGAAAATGGGACTATGGTCCCAAAATCACCTCAGCTAACATAGTGTAAATACAGTTACTCTAAATAATACTCTAATAAGGACATGAGGCTCTGGTGTTTTACATACCTGGAGCTAGTCTGTATAAACCCCAGCAAAGGGGAAACAAGATTTGACCTTAACTAGCTGCAGTGATATCGAAGTCACATCTGCTTTCTCTCCACTGTGATAGTTGATCAAAACAGTTATCACAGAACCACAGAATGGTTGAGGTTGGAAGGGATCTCTGGAGATCATCTAGTCCAATCCCCCTGCTCAAGCAGGGTCACGTAGAGCATGTTGCCTGGGACTGTGTCCAGACGGCTTTTGAATATCTCCAAGGAAGGAGACTCCACAACAATAACAGATTATTTCAAGGTAGAACTGAACTGTAGTTTTGCAGTGTCCTCACGCATATGCATAAAGTTGTGATGCACAGATCAAAGTTTCCTGCACATTTTATATTGCTTGATTTTGTTAGCTGTATGTTCTTTTGACATGATTTTACACTTCTTTAGTGTAATTTATCACAGAAACTTGCCTTAAGAGCAGAATATTTTGTTATTCTTCCATTTTTCAATCTACGGTGTTCTGACACAAAAAATAAAGAAAAGATGTAAACAAGAACATCTTGCATTTCCTATTTTACTTATGGTCAGAGTTTAGCCACCTGGTAAGTGCAAGGGTCACAAAGAGCTACAGATTTAAGAAGTTCCTTCCTCACTGATATATATACAAAAGTATGAAATTAATGCAAAGATTCTAATTAAATTGTTTCTTACAACAGATAAATGAGATGCTGTAGACCATGACCCAGCAAAGCTATAAACATTAATAAACAGCTATAAACCAACCTTTAGCTACATTAACTTGGCAGAACTGAGACATTACATTCACAAATTCAATTCTGCAACACACAACGCATATTGAAGTTTACTGCCTAATTTTATACAATTGACTTTCACCGCTATCTCTATTAATCACAGATGAGAGAAGAACTTCCTAGCAACAGCCCCAACAGCTGAATTGCTAACACTTCTGAAGCTGAAGAGATCATGAAATGACAGATGCTTCCAAACTCACAGAAAGCATTCACTTCACTACTTCAAAGAAGGATGTAACATTTCTTGTGATTTGGTGCACGCTAAATGTGACAATGAAAATTACCTTTAATTGACAGAGAGGAATTTAAACGGGGGGGGGGGGGGGAGAGGGAGGGGAATATCTTGGAGTTACTCAGCTTCATGTTTTCCCTGAGCAAAAATAAACAAATCAATCAATCAGAACATAACTGTTCTCTTGCTCTATATTCTTTGCTGTAGAGGATACAGAAATAAAGCAATGACTTCCTAACTTAACCTTCCAGAGGTCTGGCATGCTGTAAACATGGTCAGGTACAAGCCACCCAGGAATTCTCTCAGCTGCAGAGATGTCTGTGATAGCAGGCACAGTAAATCAGAAGGCCAAGCTTGGCTGAGACACTCTAGGGAAGAACATTGCCCAGAGGATGACAAACAACCATGGGATGACCACAAAGCTTTTATATAAGGTTATCAAACTGATGAAAATAATGGGGACTATTCTGCCTTCAGCTCAGGCTGATTATTCCCACTACTGTAAAAGGCAGCTGTACATATGTACAAAGGAGAGAGCAGACCCCATTATATAACAGGCTTCCTCAGTTGTTATGGAAATACTAAAAAGGGAATACGCTTGCACCCGAAGGATTTTAAATCTCAGATTGTTAGCAATGCATTGCAGAAGGCTCATTAGTGAAAGATGCCACCCTGTTGTAACCAAAGGATGTGATGTGACCACGTTCGGAACCTGCTTGCAGCACTATTGATACCAACCTGCTTAAAATTGTTCACGCCTTTCTTCATCTAATTGTGCCACAGTACTTCTGTGCCTTTTTCCATAATTTTTAATGTTCATAAAAAAAACTTGGATCTTAAAGCTGAAGGCAGCTCTAACTACCATATTTACTTTCTGATCAGAGGGGGTGCAGAGCGTATACAGTCACATTTGCATTATCCTACAAAATCTGATAAACAACCTCATTAGGTTTCTCGCTGGCCCCAAGTAAAGTTTCTGCTGTAATGACTCTAGTTCACACTATGCAACAGATGAAAATTAGATATTCTGTGCTGTTTCACAATTTGAAAAAAACACTTTGCCCTAGGCAAACCACTGTTCTCAATTAGAAAAGAACAGTTGTTTGGGATTTGGGGGAGGGAGGGTCATTTCTCTTGCTGCAGGAAATGGCAGGCTGTGTATGGGAGACCCTCAAGATTTCATGTTTTGGACCACTTCCAGGACAGAGGTTCAGCTTTGGATAAACTTCAGTCCATCCTCTCTTCACACTATCACTTATCATGTGCCCTGATTCCTTGTCCAGGCTCCTTGGAAGTGAACCCCAACTATAAGCACTGCCAGTATAGCTGTAACAGTACCAAAGCTTTACCATCAGGCTGCTTAGGCCTACAAATGCCAACATCTCAGCGTAGGCCAATGCATAGACTTCCTCATCATTCGTCTATGTGCAACACACTTTTAAACTTTTGTTTTGGTGATACTGGCAGCTGTAGAGAATCTTTTGGTGATACACAACATTTCTAAGTATAAGCTTGTTGAAACTGCTGTTGATATGATAACTGACATGAAACTAGAACAAGATGACTTAAAATTAGGGTGAGTTCACTATCTTGTCAAGTATACATATGTTGTTAAGACCTGTCCTGTGTTGGCCACGTATGCATGGAAAAAAGGCAATTACCACAAATGCATTATGAGACAGGAGCTCCCTCAAGACAGAACCATCTGCCAGGATGCCACCTCTCCCACCAGAGGGCTGCATCTAAGCAAATCAGCACACAGGTATATTAACCGCTGATGTAAAGTATCAAACCACTGACAACTGATGTTTGCTATACTTTATATTATATATGCTCATATAGCAGAGATTTCTAGTGTCATTGCCCATCCTCTGCAGTTGTCTTGATCCCACAACACAACAATTGCCATTGTAACAGTATTCTTCAGTCCCCTATGCATAAAACAGCAAGCATATTCATGCGTATTACAGGCAACACAAAGTAGTATCACACATAACTGATATTTATCTGGAGTTGGCCAGTTTGGGGTGTCTTCACAGTGACTATTATTACTTTTAATGCCTGTAGAGCTGTACTCACTAATGCTTGCCTGCCCTACCAGTTTTTCCTGGAAGATCTAATGCAGAAGATTTAATACAACCAATTACTTGGTTGTAATTTTAATTTTGTAATTTTAATTAATGTCAACAATTTAATTGCGGGAACCTTTCAAGAGTTCCTCCCGACTGAGTCAGGAGGGGCAGGGGGGAGAGATTTCACGGCAAAAGAATTTCATGATATAACTCATTCACAGCTTTTCAGTTTTCTCAGAATGGGCATTGTTTTGCATGAATATGATGCAAACTCACAACTCAGTTTTCATAGATTTTTTTTTCCAGATTTTCCATGTCATTATTGGCTAATGCTTAATTTGCAAGCCAGGGGTATTATATTATCATCAGAAAAGCAGCATGTTACAGTGGCAGCAAGTGGGAGCATGAATGATTTAATTCTGAAATGCTCTTGTCAGATATTTAAACTACGTTAAGACACTTTCCATTATAATAATTTCTCTCATACATTTAGCAACATGATTTTCTAAGACAATGCCAGAATAAAAAAAAAGTAATTTGTAAGAAACACTCACTCCCACAAATGGCATACAAGTTTGGTGGTTCTTTATACAAAGATCTATTTCAGCCTATTTCAGAACTTAAAGGCTTCCTTACACTGATATTGACGTCTATAGTGTCTGCAGAGTGAATAATTTGTGGAGTAGGAGGAAAGAAAGCTTACTAAGGATATCTAGAAACATCTGCCTCCAGAATGTATTTGTATTGTATCTCCACAGTCCAATGCATTTCAGAAATAAGAAAAATGTTCTCTAGAGATAGTCTCACATAGGTATAGATCTCAGGAGTGGAAAAGGTGATTTAGCAGTATCTTAAAAAGCTCCCCCTTCAACTTTTCTTCATTTGCAGTACTGGAGGCCAAATTCAGAAGCTTTACTGAAATGAATAAACTTGGCACAACATATTTTTTCACATCAGATTCTTAATATCAGATAAACAACTGTTTATTTGCAAGCTAAATACTTTTAACTTTCCATGACATTAACTGGTCAGGATCCAGCACCTTAAGGGGAAGGGGGGGGGCTGGGGGAGGGGGGAAAACAAGTTAGTAGCAATTACCATAACAAAAAGAGAAACGAAAGCTCTTGTTGCTCCTTACACAGATGCCAGTGCCCACAGCAGAAGCTTTGCTGAAGGGTACACGGGTGCAAAGATCCCCCAACTCAGACGTCCACACCTACATGCTCCAGCATGTCCACGGCTCGTCGTCCACTCACCCTCTTCCCACCTGGTAAGGGTTACTGTGCCTCTCCTCCCCTCTTCCTTCCCAGGCTCCTTTATTCTCGGTTTTCTACTGTGCCAGGAGTTCTGCTGGGTGCTGCCCTCTTCTCTAAGCCTTTCATTCCTTCTTCCTGCACACCACCGTCCTCACCTTTCTTTCTGCTTAGGAGAAAAACCGCTGGGGTGCCAAAAGCAGGACCCGATGAGGTCTATCCCCTCATTACCTCTGTAAAGGTTACTGGCCTCTCAGCTCTGCCAGTTCAGATGCTTTTTAGAGAAGAGAAGGGAAGGGAAGGAAAGGAAAGAAGGAAGGAAAAATCCCTGGCTTTTATTTCAGCCCATTTTGCAGAACTTTTTTAGAATGGGGACACCCAAAAACAGCTGAATAGGCATAACCAAGGAAGTAAACCTCTGGCAGTCAAAGTAGAAAGAGTGGATAAAGGTTAAGGACACAGGCAGTTTCCCTTCAGTGAGACCTGTTGATGACAAAAGTTATACTGCTGTCCAGTGGGCCTTGGATGGCTTATGCTTAGCTGCACTGGACTGGTGGGCAGAGTAAACAGAAACGTGTCTCTAAAAAGCACCTTTTGGCAGCCAGCAACTAGTGTTTTGCTCTAAGGTGGTAACAAAGTGGTGAAGGCTACTTAGCCTCTCAGCCACATGCCAGCATTCCCTGGCACCAGAATTTCAAGTTTTCAGAAGCATTCTACCCCATGATCAAAACAAGTCTTTACTGGCATGGAAATGCTGCAGTCCTATACTTTCTCCATACCACATTCCCTCAGCAGCAAGTACGGTTATCCACAATTCAAGTGCTGGCATTACACACCAGCCACTGGTCCTGACCATTTTTACCAAAAGTTTGCAGGGTTTTCCTCCCTGATGAATCATGCCTTCAGGCTTCAATACAGTTTGCAGCTTTGTAGCATAGCATTTCAAGACTAACACCTATTTGTAGCTGACCTGTAGCGTCTGAAGGAGACAAGCAGCTTTTCATAAAGGAATGTAACAGCAACAGGCAGGTTAATGCAGCCGTGGCAGGGAAACTCAATGTTATGAAAGCAAAGCACAAGACAAAATGAGTACGTTTACTGTGTAAGGATGCACTGTAAGAAGGTAACATTTTTCTTTCAAGTTTCACACAGAGAATACTATGCACATTGTTTATGGTTTTTATACAATTTTGTTGACATCAAGATAGGCGACTTTTCAGCAATGGCTATTTACAACAATCCATTTGGCTGTCACTCAGAAGAGTAGTGTCTGATCTTTCTTATCCTTTGCCTATTTTCTAGATCACCAGTTTGATATCACAGGTCTTTTTTACCCATTTTGGTATTTTCAGTCAAAATGGTATGATACATGTACAAAGCATCTACTTCCTCTAGAGTATTTTTCTAAGCTATAGTTTCTCTGCTTATCATTTTAAGTCAACATAGCCTGAATTACATATACAGCAATTCAAACTCAAAGGACTTTGTTTTGGTTTACTTCCCCTTCTTCCAACAGCCTCTGAAGCTTTATAATAATGATTCTATTTCTTCTTTCAAACTTTTTATTTTTAAATTTTTAAGCATTAAGGAATAGTATATGGAGAAAGTAGCACCAAAAATGCTAGAATCCTGAGTGTAGGAGGTGAAGTTTACTCCTAAAACCATGCTTAGTTAATTAGTCAGTAATGAAAAACAGTGCAAAACCCACAAAACAGAGATAGTGGAAAACTGGCTGCTTATCTAATATTTCCACTGGGGAAGTAACTTCACCTTCTGCTTGTTGCTCTATCCACTTTTTCCCTCAGCAGAGGATATTCTTTGACCTTACCTGTTGGCAGTAACCATTTTTTGGAGCTTTGCTTCAATGCACAACTAAAACCACTCCACCATCTAAGGAACTTACCTTGGACCTCAACCTACATCCCGGCAACAGCCAGCCTCATCCTCACAGGCACTTGACTAAGGGCCTGAGAGATATAAACCAGTTCTGATAATTATCTTGCTCCATCTCAGAGTCGTCATAAACAGGTGACAGCCTCAGCTGCTCCAAAGTCAGTATCAGCTGAAACATGCCACTTTTTTTTGTTTTAAACAGAAACGAGCAAGTAACCAGCAGTCTTCCAGAGACCTGACAGCTTCATTTGCACGTTTGCAACTGGGAGTTTTCCTGGACAAGACTCTAGTGCTCCCTACACAGCCGCTACTGCCTTGTAGCTTGTTAACTCCAACACAGACAAGCCTGACCCAGGCCTAGTCAGCCATCATTGTGACTTTTTCCACAAGTCCCACAATACTAGATGTTTTGTCTTAGTTTCAGCTCCTACAGTCATGTGAATGTGAGAACCCCACATATCCTTTCTCTCTCTCTTTCTAAAATAAAAGACTTGTTTCTAGCCTTTTTGGGTATGGGGAAAGGCTTGAAAGATAAGCTGCAAAAGATCAAAAAATAAGAGTCAGACAAAAAGAACCACCACTTTATCTTCTATTTAAGATAGCCTGTTTTTTCTGGTTACTGGTTGAGGTCGGTGGCAGTGGTGGCAGGTAGAATCAGTGAGGCGTTCCCAGCAATTTAGGTGCACAGCCACTGTGTGGTGCTTCAAGAGAAACTCCTGCTGCTCTGCGATAGTGACAACACATCCGACAGATCCATGACATCAAAAATGTAGCTATGGGCAGAACTGTCCTAAAACTGCCAGTTTGCAAAACACTGAGTAAAGACCACATGCTGTTTTTCATCAGGTAATAAATAACTCAGTGGAAGAGCCTACACTGACAAACATCTGCTGACAGAGCTATACCAATAGAGTCTAGCGACAAACTGGGTAAAGTAGTTTATACAGGTGTAATCTAGGCCAGCAATCCTTTTGCCAGCTGCCCAGATGGAACAGATTATATGAACTGAACAGGTCTTTTCCTCCCTTCTTTTTCCAATAATTGTGTCCTTTTAAGAACTTTTATCAACATAGCTCTCAGTTAATGGTGTGGGAAGATGTTTTGGTTTTTAACATATTTCTAGCTGACAGCTAATCTAACAAAACATTTTAAGCACAGACTAAATCAAGACATTAGCTAAAGAACAACACAACAGTTTCATATATTTCAACTGTATTTGCATCGTACACACCTGGTCTTTGAGTTTACTAATGGACCTCTCTCATCAGTGAGACCTGTGTGCAATCAAGTTTGCAGAAGTTCAGAAAGAGAGATAATTCTTACAAAAATTTGCAGTGAACAAAGAGCCAATGCGAAGACTGAAATACAGGAAAACAGCCTGATTGTCTATGACACAGAACAGTGCCACCATCTCTCTGTGGCAAAAGCAAACACTAGCGTGAGTTAAATGCCTTTCCCCTGTACTGATGGAAATCATTGTTCCATATGCAAAGCAGTGGAGAATGAGGACACTAGTCTTTATTCAACATGGTGCTACAAAAATGAAAATAAAATATGTAGAAAGTTTGTGGAAACATCTTCTATTAAACCAAAAATAAATTTGAAATTAGGGTGACATAGTGCCACAAATGTGAAACAGTAGCTTTACAATTTTACCTTTCTCATCTTCAGCTGCTGAGGAATTCATCACACCCTTGCTACCTGGAGTTTCTCAGAGATCTACCATCTGATATCCTCTGCACTGTTTGACTAATGCTTCGATTTTTCAAACTGAAAACTCCTCTGTAGCATCACAGTTTGGGTACTCTTAGAAGTTCACAAGTGTTTCTTTGTTTCCCAAAACCCCACAATGACACAAAGAGATAGTCTTACAGGAAAGAGATTGCTCTCTTACCACTCGTTTGAAAAAGTCTGATATCTCTGCAGCTTATGTACTTGCACAAAATATAGAATCAATATCAAGGTAATAAACGGCAAACAAACACAGAGCATAGAGTACTACAAATAACCCACTGGTATCAATTAACACTACAAAAGCTTAGAAGGTGAAGTAAATCCATGAAATGTATTTATCCTAAGCAAAATAATTATTCTTCACCTTATTGACAGTTAAGTGGAAGACCGTGCAAAGATAAATAGGACCATAGCATATCTCATAATTCATTTCCATCTTTTCTTCCCCTTGCAAGACACCAGGATTGATTCTTCTTTACTCATGTCAATGATATGAACTATGCTTCAGCTATTCTAAAGCAACCGAATATTTGGATGAAAATATGGAAGAACTGTTCAGTCTGAAGTGCTTTGTATAAACTACAAATGATAGCAATACCATAGCTTTAGGTATTCAAAATAGCATGAGCTTTGTGAATTTGAGTTTATGGTTCCAAAATCAAGAACTTCCTTAAACATAAATAGAATTGGGTGGGGGGAGTTCAGATTCTTTCCAGATGTTAAGAGTTTTAGATTATTTAATAATAATTTAGAATATTTTATGCTCCAAAATTTTATTTGCATAAGAACTAGAAGATTTTTTTCATTTAAAGGAAAGCCAGGAAGTGGAGACACAAGAAGCACATATATACAAAATATTTTGAAACAATATCATGAGGGTCAACAACATCCTGCTGTCCGAAGGAAAAAAGCTGCTAACCATCTGGACAATTTAGGCCTTATTTAATGTTTGAGGGAAGAAATAATATAAAGATGAAGACTGGCTTTAAGTTAAGCTCACAAGCAAAAATACATATCCATATACATAAGGATCCATAATGTGGCTAATCCATCCATATTCATCACCTTGCAGTTACTGAGCCAGATCTTGCCTTTTTGAAAAGAACAAAGACTACAGTAAACATCCATCCATATTTAGGCATAATTTGAGGAACTATATTTTCTCTTAGACATATAGAGTTTAATACTCGACCATCTCTTTGTCACTGTTGCCTTGGATACAAGAACTGCTCTAAATCAATTTAATAATTAAGGATTGGATTTTGGAAGATGCTGCATATTCTGGCTTCCATCCAGCAAAGCACTTATCCACCTGCTTACCTTTAATCACTCAAATAGTTTCAAAAAAGTGGGACTACTTGCATCCTTAAAGTTAAATTACATGCTTAAATCTTGCTGAATTACAGCCAGAGCACTCCCCAAGGAAGAATGGTCATTATGAAAGTGATTAGCACAAGTGTGGTGCATTTTGTTGCTAAGTTTTTGTAACAAAAAAGTACGTAAAGTCTTTGCTTTAAATTTTCCTGCAGATTTTAATCTTTTCAAGAAAATGTTTTATTATATGTATACATGATTGTTTATTTAACACACAAAACTAAATCATTTCAGGGTCCAGTAGCATGTCATATGAATAAGATAACCCAAGAATGTTTCTGATTACTTCACATACCACAAAAAAGCAGAAAGCATTGGCAGGAACAGAAGTTGGATGGGTTCTGCACAGTGAACCTGGGGCCTTCAGCTTCATGGTTTGTTAAGGATTGTTGAGTTTACTTGCAAAGTTTACAAATGAAAAGACCTAACTCAAAAACTGACTGCCTGTTTTAATATGAAGCAGAACCTCTCTCCCATCCCTTTGTCTTCAGTTTTCTTGATCCTGTCACTTCACAAAAGCAGCCGAGCACAATGAATACAAATGAACGACTGTTACCAACATAAAAGTTCCAAAGGTCAAGGCTACATATGGGGCTTTTTTGCTAAATAGAATGAATTTCAGCATAACCTTGACAACGTAGGAAGAAAGAAAAATATCACAGAAAAAGGAGACTATTACTAGAAACTCTCCCACCTATCTGGAGAAGAGATAGCAGGTTAGGCTCTCCAGTGTTCACACTGCTGCTTTTCCTTGAACCCAGGGCCGCCATTCCCTTTACAGAAGAAGGGCCTCGTTCTGCACAGGTGCCTCCGCAGGCAGGAAGGGCAATGAATAAGCAGCTTCGGAGCTCTGAAGCAGTCCTGGAAACAACTCAGGGGAGCTGACTTCTGAGCTTTCTAACTTAAACATTGCCTATCCACCCTTCAGAAGTAACGCACCTAGAGTGCAGTATTAGTCCAGATAGGAAGACGGGTGTTCAAGAGCCCTGAGTTTTCTCCCCAGTTGAATCAGACAATCTAAAAGCAGAGCCAGATGGAATTATGGTTTCACCCCACTTGTACCAGTAAGTGTGGCAAATATTCATATTGCATTGTGTGCTAGTGACCATATGAAGAACACCCAGCACCCAGCCTCAAGCCTCTCCTCTTCCCCACTCCTTTAAACTGCTGTTGAATTGGCCAGATAAGCTTTCTAGGTCCAATTCTTCAGTCTTGCACCATATAATTGTTATTTAAATTTCTGAAAGCGTTACTGTTGTTGAGACGTTTCACCTCAATACGCACAAGTAAAAGGGTTCTGCAATTCGTAACAGAATAAAAACTCAAGCCTAGGTACAGTCTGGAGAATCTATTCTATGACAGTCCCCATCTGTACAAAGGGGTAACAACACTTTCCTGGTGGGAAGAAACATTGTCTGTATTTGGAATGTGATCCAAGATCCCAGGATGCAATATAATTTAGTTAAAAAAAAAAAAAAAAAAAGCTTATGACAAAGTCATAACCATATTTCCCTTTCCATTTAAGATCTCTGCTAAATCAGCTTTAAAATAAAGTTCTTACTCTATCCTTGCACTTCTTATACTTTAGCGTCCTGTATAGAGCACAAGAAACTGTGATATAGGAAAAAACAAGGGCATGTAAAGAAATGAAGTATCCAGTCCAATTTCTCCCTCCCCTTCACCCCTCCATTTGCCCTCCAAACTAAAGCCAGGAGAATAACATCTGTAAACCAATTAATCTCAATAGGTTGAAGCTGCTCACAAGGGAGTAGTCTATGCAAACAAATCCTTTACCATTTTCTCTTCAGCCATTTAATTGCAACCCACCTAAACTAAATACCACTGCCCACTACGAGAAAGAAAGCTAAAGAGAAAAGTAGAATTACTAAAGGAGAAATCCATTTATAAATAAAGGGACAGGGGTACAAACTTGGTGTCCAAAGCCAGACTGGGAATTAGAAGACTCTACTCAGCCCTACAGAAAATATGGCCTGAATGCTAAGCAATGCTGACCCCTCACTCCTCCTTGAGATCAGCAAAGGTTAACAACATTGAGAAAGCCTGAATAATCTTGTTCAGGCATTTAAATATCTTTCAAATGCCCAGTCTTTCTCATCCAAGTTGGAAAGGTTTAGCTATTGTCTCTTCTCAGAAAAACAGCTTAATTGCTCTCTTCTGATTTTCTCCAGCAGGTTTTCCCCTCCTTTGGTGAGCTATCTTTTCTCTCAGCAGAACTTACCAGCTGGCAGCCGCACTGTCGCAGCTCCCCAGCTCTCGGGCTGGAGGCAGCTCGTGTCCATGGAGCATGGACAGAGCGGGCTCACACATTTGCTTACACGTCTATGTGGGCACGCTCTCTCAGGCTCACTTGATTCCCAAGGAGCAGCCAAACCATACCCTTCCCTGGTTGTATTCCTAAATTTGAACAGGCACAAATCTCCCCAGAGCAGCAAGAGTCCATGAACAGACTTTACATACATAAACATTTAGAAAAATATGTAACAGGAGAAGGGCATGGAGGAGGAGGAGAATGGACATTGACAAGGCTTCATGGAGAAACTTTGTGCAGTTTCCATCCCAGTCTGTTCTTAGTTTCCTGCAGCGTCAGTTTATCAGATCTTAGTGCTGGGGAATATTCTTAAACCTGTTAATTTTGAAAAGGGATTAATTTTAGAAAAAGGGATAGGTGCTTCCAAGAAGATATATTTGGAACCCCAGGTGTCCAGCAAACATGTAGACTTTCCTCAGCAATGACTATAATATATTCAGGTAGTAGCAAATTGCAACATTTTTGCTTTTGCCAACAAAATGGCTATTTAGTACACTAGGAAACCTTGCCTGTTTATGAGAATCAAAAGGAAGTGAACAGTAGAACATCTGGTTTTGGAGAAAGAAATCATGATTTAATTATCCTGGTTTATGAAATTAATTACCAGCATTTTCAAAAAGAGGGGATAACTAGAGTGAGCGATTGGGGGAGGAAGAAAGAAAAACAGCAAAATAGTAATTTAAATGATAGCTGTCCCTTGAAATTAGGTGCATCTTGAGACACAAGTGACAAGCTGCTTCTAAACAAAAGCTCTGCTGTGAGGATTCTTGCATTTGGGAGAAGGAAAGGATTTACTAACAATTAATTTGTTTTTTTCTTCAAAAGAATAAAGACCACTGCACCCACAAGACCTGGCACTCCATACAACAACAATGTTCTAGAAAAGACACCTTGATTGTTAAAATCTGATGAGGGAGAGTCTGAAGAAATAGTAGTGTCAATAGAATAAAGAAATAAATATTTAAGCAGAAGATATTTTTCAAGAGTTTTTTTGTGTGTGTGTAATAAGAGCAAGTCTGTCATTCTTGTGCATTTCAGACAAAGCTTAGGTGATGTTATATTCTTCCCAAGTAATCTTTTCATAAAATAAAAAGAAATAAAAATAATCTGAAGTTGGTACAACCACATTGCACAGCCTCTACGCACTAAAGCCACCATGCAGAGAGGCCATGCAAGGCTTGCAACTCCCATGTCCACCCCTTGTAACTGAGTAACTTTGACTGCCATTGAAATCAAAGCATGTGAGGGCTACAGATATTGAGTTTTGGTACAGTGTGCCCAGGCAAAGTTTTCCCCAGCCAAGCTAGTGACCTCCCTGTGTGACTACACTACTGCTAGACTCTCCAGCATTGATTTCCTTCTTGGTAGTACAGCGTAAATCCAAAGTAATCTCACTGAAATCAAAGTAATTTCCCTACTGTTAAATAGGTGTAAGAGGAGGATCACTTTTGTCTCAGCTGATCTGTAAAGGAAAACAGTGTTTGGACAGAGCATAGTGCAATTGCAGATACTCAAATTCACTAGAAAAATCCTCTTTGGGCATAGTAAGTGTACATACTTCTCTGTTGATAGAAGGTGATGATTGGATGCCTCATACCCTGTAAGTATCAGTAAAGAATGAAGATTTTTTTATTATTATTTTTTTTTTTAAGTGAGATGTTCAAGGCAACATAAGCAGCAGCTACAAGCCACATGCGACTGGATGCTGGGAGGCCACGCAAGCAAAGCATTCAGAACTCCATACTCGCCCCCTCTGTGAATGAATCATGTCATTGTATAGCCTGCATTAATCACTGTATTGCCAAGGAGACCCGAGACCTCTTGGTTATTTCAGTCTTTTGTCACATTTATAATGACTGACAGGACCAGCTTACATAAGACAAAGGCAGTTACTGGAGAGGGAGGAGTGACAACCAAAAGTGTCAAACATGCTCCTGTCCTCCAGTTACAGGCACCTAAATATCCCCTTACTACTGCACAACAGAAAGAGCATGATGCTGTCCACTTTGTGGAGGGAAGGGTAGCAGATGGTTCATGAATGCAAATGGTCCCCAGGAACTGACTGATCCATCTGACTGTTACATTGCAGATCTCTCCCTGCAATCTCCTAGTTAAAGTTCTGATAAGAATTTTATGTTCTTGCCTGAGCACAGAGTGAACAAAAACAAAATATTCTACACAGGAGGAACTTCCCCTCATACTCCAGGGTGGTGTTTGCTAAAGTGATTACGATAGCTTGAAATGAGTGAGGCATCCTAATCTTTCTACCACAAACAAAGGCTGTTTGGAGTGTTTCACTCCCTATTTTAATCCCTATTCATAGGGGCCTCTTTCTTCCATCTCCCACAGACCCCCTGGGAAAGTAATCCCCTTCGGAATTCAGCTATCCGTCATTTCAGCCAGGAACGAAAGACTCTGGAAATGGGAAGAATGGCTAAAGGGCTCCACCTCAGTGTCTACCGGTCCCCTAATTCTGAAGGGAAACAATGACCAGAGTCCACCATGATTCAACTGGCTGACCCAGAAAATGGTTGCATTAAGAGACAGGATGAAGAAAAAAAAATAAAATTCTTATATCTAACTGGAATTGCAGCTTGTGCCCATTGCCTCTCATCCTGTCACTGTGGAGCTCTGAGAGGAGTCTGGCTCTGCCTTTTCTATAATCTCTCATTATGTAGTTGAGGACAGCCATAAGATCCCACTCGAGTCTCCACTTCTTAGGACTGAGCAAACCCAGCTTGCTCAACCCCTCCTTGTCCTGTGCCCCAGCCACTGCAGGGGCTGGACTCACTTCAGTTTGTCAATACTTTTCTTGTACTAGGGAGCCCATAGCTGCACACGGCGCTCCAAATGCAGTCTCACAAGCGCCGACAAGCATACAAACACTTTACCCAACCTGCTGGCTACGCACTTGATAATACAGCCCACTATATGGTTAGGCCTGCATTGCCACAAGAGTATTGCTGTGCGAAACGCACGATGGGAAAACAGCAGACTGCACCCAGCTCGAGGGGTTCTGAACCCGGAACCAGCCCAGACTTGAAAATCTGGTGATCAAATGGATAGTGTAACTATACAAAGCTTTTATGCTCACGATAAGTCATAATGTTTCACCCAACAAAATTTACCAAAATGATATCTTCCATTTTGATAATGCAACTCCCTGAATGTTACAAAAAGCACAGTTGTAGGTTTCAAATGACTAGCTAGTAGGCAACATTAAAAGAAAGTATTAGGGAGGATGAAACTGTTTATGTTTTGCAAAATAGGTAATGCACACGAGAAAGAAAACCTCATTCCATCTGTGCCCCTGTTGTATTACTATATGGACCATCTTGAGTTTTCGGCCATCTCTGGCTCTGCCTGCAGGCTGTGGGCGAGCGAGGTGTTAAAAGCGTAGGGTGTGCCTGTCATCTCAGCTCTACCGTGTTGCTACAAAACTTGTGAAGTCCAGACTTAATCAGATTTTGCTTGTATTCCTGTAGAAAAGTTAGTTACAGCTTATTCTTTTGCACAGCAATGAAATAAAACACTTAATCATTGTATCTTTTCTCCTGAGAAAGCTTCATCTATTTGTAGAACTACTGAAGAATGTTTAAAAATAAAACAAGCTCTTAAGTAGTTTTTGATGAAAAACATTTATCTGAAGTTTTACAAATTTTCCTGTTTTACATTAATCTTCTCTCCTGCTCTCCCCCTTTTTTTTTCCTCCCCAGCACCTCTATAAACAAATAAAGCATGGCAAAAGGTAGTCAAAAAGCTTGGCTGCCATAGTTAAAACATTTATAGATTGAGCAGTACTGTAATATCATTCTATTTTTCAGCTGCACTACAACCCACCCTGTATTTATAGAAGCTTTTAAAAACATTCTTTATTTCTACTGTTTAAAACATAAAATTAGTGATGTGGGCTCCCTTTTGAAATCCAGAAATGCAAATTTCAGAAGAGTTTGCTTAGTTTGTTCCCACACCCTGAAATGCAAATGAGAAGAGAAAAAATATTATGAACAAAAATGCAAATTTTAAATGAATGGGTTCAGTGCCTCACTTTATGGAAAAATGACAGACACCAACATAAAGAAACAACATTTATGGATACATCATTTTTTCAATGACAAATAAATGTTCAGAATGCAGAAACTAGAACACATATATATATATATATATTTTGTGTGTGGGTGTGTGTGTGTGTGTTCTGAGACATCTAATCAGTGTTATTCTGACTCTCATGTTAAAAAGAGCAATAGACTGGGTTTAAGGCGACAAGAACCACCTCTGGTAATTCTGGCACACACCATCTACCAAAGATTCATGGAAACCTATGCAACACATGGCAGGAGTTTATCATCCCAAGCAAAGCCAAAGGGAGCATTAGAACCCACCACCAGTACTCTTGAACATAAAACTCAGATGTTTCTAGTGCACTACAGCCACACTGAATGCAAAAATGCTGATCCTATGAATAGGTTATTTCACTGTCAGTTTTCTTATCTCTTCCATTAATGCTTCTAATACCAATCCCCTAAAGAGGCAGGCAAGTCTACAGAGTGGGAAGCCTGCTGTGGCACACAAGATACTTGATACATTCCTGTAACAAGATAAAGCAAACATCACAGCTAGCAATGGCTTTTAACATGTGCAGTGCACACAAGGTACCATCAGTGAGGATCTGCAGCTTCACGCTTGAAGCACAATGCAGAGGTATGTGGTGAGTCATGAAAGCTTCTCCATTTACTTGAAACAATTACTGGCTAAACACTGTAAAATGATTAGCCCGTATTCATTGCTTAATGATTTTCTCAAAGTCTACTAATAGTTTATTGTTTCAAGCAGTTACAGATATTTCAGAGAAAGGTTATCAAACAAACCAACCAAAAAATAATACCAAAGCAAAACTGGCAGCCTGCCTAAGGAAGAGCTTCTTCCTAGGTTCCTCCATTACAGAGCTTCTGATGGTCTCAGTCAGTGGCAAAACTATTTGAACAAATTACTGAAGAATGCTGAGATACCGTATATCAGATAGCATGTGATAACCTTTTATGCTCTGCATACTTTGCTTGTGGAATTACCTTGCATTTACCATAACACAGAAGTTTACAAACATAGGTATTAACAGATGTGTCCTTTTGTGTCCTCTTGATACCCTACAGAAATTTGTTCCTGTGTCCAGGCCCTATGTTTCTATTCTTTCTGAATATTTATTTATTTTCATGAGTACAAAAGATCTCATTTAGATGTTTAATCACTTTTGTGTCCAGTGGACAGAAGTTCCATACCATAGTTATTCTTCATGGTAAAAGAAATACTTTCATAGCAGTCAGTAAGGTTAAATATTTTATATTGTAAAAACATTGCACAGGGTTTAGGTAATGTACAGAGCATCTGGTCTCAAAAGCCCATGGCAGAAGTCTGCCCATTCCTCCCAATACAAAAAGCTCCGCAGCACTGTAAAGGGTAATGTAATATTTGGCAACAGTTGGGAGTCTAAAACACAGACACATACATATATATATGCACGCTTGCCTGCATGCACACTGCTCTCTTAGATGTGTTAACCTTTGATAATGCTACCTACCAAGACGTAGCTGAGACATTTTTTGAAGAGTATTTCTGGTCATTATTGATCCTGTTTATTTAGCTTGAGCATTCCTCAAGCTCTATATCAGTCTGGTTTTGGAAGGGTACTGCATTTGGCGAAGGGACAGACGGGGTTTGAAAGTTTGCTTCAGAGAAGGAATAACCTGTAAGGGGAATTCTGCCTTTCAGTCCATTAAAGCACAGTCAGTGTAGTCAATGCTGCCTCACTTTTCAGTTTGGGAAAAGTGTAACAGAATTTTGATGTTAAAACTTAGCACTGGGTTGCAAAAGTGAAATTCAAGGCATCAGTCAAGGTCTTCACTATCAATGGAGAGACTCTCACCGACTTCAGTTGCCTTTGGATCAGGCCCTATTACCACCATATTCATCTGTCTCCCAAATTCTTAAGCACATGCACAAACCTATTAAATAAATGATCTGTTAAAAAAATAGATGGGATAACTCCAAAAATAAAAGTAAAGATTTTTTCTATACTTTAGTTGGAGCTTCTTCGTATAATTCTATTCAGTAAATTATAGTTCCTTAAGCAATTAATGCTTGCTAATGACAAAAAAGTAGATAAACACAGCACAACCTTAGCATTTGCAAAAAGAAGAGAGTAGTTTATATAATCATTCTAAACACCTAATTATTTAATTCAGTGCTTCACAACACAATGCCTCCAAAAAAATTGAACAAAATCTGCTGAGTTTAACATCCAGATCTTCTGCCCATATGTATGGTATGTGAACTGTAGAAAATCTGAGCCTGTAAGAATATCCTGGAAGAATGTTTTGACCATGACACTAATTGGACACAAGGTCCACTTTTATAAATTAAAAGTAGAAACTAATCTGTGAATTTTGTTCAATTTTTTTCAGCTGCCTCAAAATGGCATTTTGTCTCATATAAGCAATTTCCTTCCCCAAAAGACAGTCCCTTTCTTTTAAGCACTGTATTTACTAATGGAACGCAGCTACTCACTAAGATACAAATAAAAATGTTCTTCTGCTGTAAATTTTTAGCAACACAATTTTAATTCTAGGTTGTAAGTTGAAACTCACGGTTCATTTCCTAGGCCCTTAGCAATCAGTAGCTCCACTGGTCTTTGGATGTAGTCCAAGGCCCCATTTCTAGATGACACTCCCTTCTAAAATTTTAATCACATTTGCAATAAGCTCATGTTAGGGTTCCCGCTCTTATGACTCACACTATAGCCCTTTCCATTTCTGGGCTGTTAACAGCTCTAACTGGCACTTTTTCTAGCAAGATACCTTTGTTTTCTGAGCAAATTCACATTTCAACCTTCTCGGTTCAAGCACATAAGGAGAATTCTCAGCCCATTTTGTTTTCTAAATGGGACTTCAGATATTTGGCTACAGACACACCAAGATCATATAAAGAATGCGTGATGGGACATAAGTAGTTTTGTGATACCGAAATCCATGCTCACAAAATTTCTTACATCTCTTCACATGTTTGGTTTTTTTGTTTGTTTGTTTGTTTTTTAAACCAAACAACCAGGCGTGTATTCTGACTTTAGGTCAGGAAAAAAGCTGGGTGTAGCATCCCCAGCAATTCATGATCCCACTAACTTCCATAAGCCTTCAGTAAGTGCTTCTCCCAAGGAGAATAAGGATTGCTCTTCCCCCCCCGCCACGCATCTTTTTGTTGTGACAGACTTTGTCAGATTAATGTCCTAATTAAGTATTAGATCTGCTATCAATCAAACATGTCCCCAGACATTGTAATTTAAATCAATTACACTTTTTCAGTTTGGCTGCTCAAGACAACTTTCATATTTCCATAAATACAGTTCTTGAACATACCTTGCACTGTTTCTGCTATAAAATAATTGATGTATGCTGTTATATAAGTAATTTCTCATTGCAGCAAAGAGTTTCCATTTACGAGTACTGCCTAGTATAATTTTCAACATATTTCTTGAAGCAGACCACCATGTATCTGTGATTTTTGTAGTCAAGATTTAAAGATCCTCCTCTTCCACAGGAGACAAAAAACAGAGCTTTTTTGTGCTGTTATGAAGATCAGTGTAAACCACTGGAAATCTGCCAGGCAGTGAAATCTGTCATTTGCTAAAATCACTTTGCTAGGAGACAAGCTTTATTTCTTTTTTTCTCCAAATACGCACCAATTTCCCTGTGTGTGTACGGCCCCAAGACCACACACAAAAAAGCAAGCAAATAAAAAACTACACCAGCTCCTATACCATGATGCAGTAACTTGGCCTGTCCAGTCATGCAAGGAAGTATCCAAAAAAATCAGCCACCTGCACTAGATTTTCTGGCCCACACAGGCAGAGGTTTCAGTAAATGAAGAACAATCTAACATTATTTTGATGATGATGGCAAGAAAAGCTATTTTGTAGGTTGTGTATATATCAACAGTTTCCTGCAGAATCATTCAGGGGAAGGGAGTTAGGCATTTTCTAACCAAAAAAGTTTGAAAAATGTCTGAACAGTACTACACAGAACTACTCAGGGTATAAAACTACTCAGTACAATCAAGAATAAAGCTACAGGACACCTGAAATCAAGAAGGCAAACATACACCTGTGACCATGTTAATCTGTCAGAAGTAGCCATAACAGTGACAATGTGGTGACATGGGCTTCCATGCAGGTTGGTGACATTTAACAGGGAGTCTAGAGAGCTGCTCAGGTGGTGACAACATGCTCCAGGACTTGCTTTTCCACATGCGCAACTGTGTTATCTACACTCTCAACGGATACACAGCCACTCCTCTGACTGTAACATAGAAATACCCCGTAGAGAATAAAAAGTGATTCTTAAAAGGAAAGGATAGGTCCTCAAAATTGGGAATATCTGCACCAAGGACTGAGGAGATGTTCCCCTTTCCATGCTGCTGCAAAAGGATATTTAGATTCTTGATTTTGAGGTCTGAGAATAGGCAGGGACCGAATCCTGAGGCAGTTTCCCATTTCCACCGCCGCAGTGTGGGTGGTTGTGTCCAGAGTACCTGAGCACATTGCAGTGCGATTACTACTGTTGGGCTTATCTGAACTGCAGAGGAGGAAGGAAGGCTGCTGTACAAAAAGGGACAGGTTGCTCCATTTGACATTTCTGAAGCATTCAGTGAGGTGAACCGAGACTTAACGCAAAGTCTCATACAGAATGTTCTGTTCGTATCAAACAAAAACCAAACAATTCAGAGTTCACTAGAGGATGCTCATGGTTGAAAACCAATCCTTCCCCCTAAGAACTGTCATTTCCCAGAATAACAGATAATATCATCAAGTATATTCAAAATGCAAAATTCTCCAGCTGGTAGTTCTGGATAGGTGATCTTTGCAAGATGAGCTGTTGCCTTGGAAGTAAAATAGCAGTAAGAATGTTTTAGTAAAGAGCATTCATTCTGCTACAGCCAGAATTACTAGGCTGATAAGTAATACATTATCAAAATAATTGTTTTATATATCTGTATCTATATAAAAAATTTGGGTGCATATATTAAGCTGTATATTTACTAAGCCACAGGTGATTTTTTTTTTATAGTCTTCAGTTAAGTGCTTCAAAAGATCAGAGATCATAGCATTTATTCTGTATAGACTGTTTTCTGAAATGCAAAGAAATGCATAATAAACCATCATTCTAGAGTAATGTCACAGAAATATATACTATTGAAAAGTTCTGCAAACTAACAAAAAAAGTAGTATCACAAAAAAGCCTCAGAATATGTCACAAAACCTTATTAAAATGGAAAATGATACACATTCATATGAATTTCTACAACATTTAATTTGCCACAAACAGTTTGTATACAATAATTCCAAAATAAGCCACCAGTCTGAGGTCTACCTATAATTAAGCCAGTGGTTTTCCTATGAAATTATCCTCTTATGAATTAAAGCATTCCAGCAGAAAAATGGGGTCTAAGCAAGCCACATATGAACTTCCTTTAATGAACACGGAAGCAAACTATTACATCATTTAACAGAGCAGAGCAAAGGCATACAGACTATTGTTCACTGACCGACTTCAGCAATACAAATTTCACCTTTCCCTTTTTGATTTTTGTTAATCATACTGAAAGCTTATTTACTCCAGAAAATAACAGGCCTAATTATACTGCTACAGTTATGATAAAACAATCCTCAGTAATGGGTATGCTTATTCCAGAATGATAGTGTTTTTTTCCAGTTGAGCTTATTTTTCTTTTAAGGCAATTCATTGCAGTTTAGGCAACAGCAACAACAACAACAACAAAAACTAAAAAAGAAAACCTAATAACCTAAGTCTTTATCACTTCAGGAATATTCAGTCATTGCTTGAAAGGAAATACTCCTTAGAAGTATTAATGCTTCCAAAGGTGAAATGTTTCTTCTATTTTTGTAACTCAGATTTAATTCTTTACAAATCAACCTATTACGTAATAATTTTGAAGATCTAATGGATTTTCACTCTTCTGCACAGATGCAAGACATGTATGTGGTATTGCATGGCTAGTTGCTCACATCTGCTAAACAAATTCAGATATGCCTGTTCGTACATTCATACGTGACTGCTGATTCAGTTAGAAATTGAATTCAAGAATGAAGTCAAATCAGTCAGTTTGACCACACTTACAGCTTTGTCAAATCCAGTTTTCTACAAGCAACAGAAATTTCACATATACGCAGCCAGAAAAATACAGCTAGTAACAAAAAGGAAGAGATGAAGAGCAATCTGGTATTTTATAGACCCTGTGCTATCAATTGTCCAAAGCTACAAGGACATAGCAAGGGAATGACCATCCTGCACGTCTTGCCCTTACGCTCTTCTCTCAGCATCTGTTGCTGGCCACTGTCAGAGACAGGACACAGAGCTACATGGACCATTTTCAGATTGGACACAGCCATTCCCAAAAACCTGTGAGAAATCACTTGGACGAACATCAGAGGAAGTATTTGACTGCCTCCAGTATACAGACATACCAATCTGACACTGAACCGCCAGAGGGAGACAAGATACTGACTTATGCATGTTTACAGTCACTGACTCAACACGGTCTCTACGAATCACTGGCTCAAAAAGCTGCTTACTAATAGAAGACAGGATGTTCACACCCAATTATTTCAACTTTGGAAAAGTCAGGTCATGCATATCTGCAGAGTTAGTTCAGTCAGTACTAATGAAATTATTACACATACAATATATAATGTGCATATAATTATTATATTTTAAAAAGCTTTGTTAGTTAAGTGTTATTGATCTTTAGAAACACCTAACAGAAAAAGCATTACCATGGAGTAGCTAAGTGTCTAAACTGATGACATAAACTACCTCAAAAAAAGCCCCTGCACTCTTGCTGACATAATTCCATTCGTTCTACCACTGCTTTAATTTTTCTTTAACACTTTAAACAGCACTGTGGAGTTGCTACTTTGTTTCCTTCACTGCCTCCCCGCCATCCCCCCTCCCCCCCCCCCGGCCCTTTGCAGCTGCAGGGTCACTACAGTCACACATGAAATCTGGATTGATTTATTTCATGTTTCTACATAAACACAGTGACTGAACTACATGGGTAAGGTTAACAGTCTCTTGTTGAAAACAATAATGTTGTTTTCTTATTGGAAAAGACAAAAAAGCGCATGTTTGGAATATCGTCTTCCTGAGAGCTTTCAGGAGAAAAATTAACATTTACTAGATTTTTTTTTCCACCCCTAACAGAACACTGTAAAAACCTTATTTCTAATGCAATTATTTTCAGGAAGAAAAGAAATACCCTTAAACACTTGGTATATATTTTAAATAGAAAAGCTAGAAAGTGCATGCTGCAAGGCAGAAGGCCATTGCTAACTGGTCTAGTTAAGACAAAAGCTTCACTTCTGCACAGTCACTTGACAATTGTCCTCAGAGGGTCTTTGTGCCCTTCTCAGAGACGCAAGCTGCTGGCCACTTGTAGAGGCAGAGAACTGGCCTGAATGACCCACAGTAATTCCCAGATTACTTTGCCAGAGCAAATTATAGCTCGTCAGGCAGCCGCAGATTTCTGCAAATTACCAAGAAAGTAAGTTCCACCTTCCCTTTTGTTCATTTTACCCAGCTGTCTTGTCATGGTACAGTGGCTTATTTGGGGAAGAGGAGGCAGGCTGTGCTTTTTCAACATAAGCAAAACCTGCTTAGAAATGTAGACCTCTGAAAAATCATCCATATAGTGTTTTCGAGGTAGTACTTGCTCTATGTATCTGCCTCCATTTTCACTCATAATGCAAATGTACCCTGCCATTCCATTTCAGCAAACGCACCCTGCCATTCCCTTTCACATGCACATTTCAGAAGCTTGTTAAAGAGACAAACCTCTACATTTCCAGGAGAAATTGAGACATTACTAATCTGTACCAGTTGCAGCAGTTTTACCATCCAGATCATTCTCAGTACAGACCTCTTAACATCCCTTCAAACATCCAAGCATATATCTTGCAGCTCATTTCTGATACTCAAACACAAAATCCCCATACCCCTGATTCCAGTCATATACACAGTGTATATTCTCACATATGATATAGGTTGAAAGAAGTGAATGTACGACTGTAATGCTGGAGGCCTGGACTTAACACCACAAGGAGAGACTGAGTATGGCATAAATATGCACTGCATTTTCCGCTTTCCATTTTGAATTTAAGAAAAATTCACGAGGAAAGATCTTTAGCCTATTCAGTCCTTCTGCTCCCCCTCCATCCCAGTTATGACAGCCATCTCCTATGCTCTGTGATGCTGGAAGTCTCCTCCGCTCCTGAGTTCCCAGATTATAGGTCCAGCTCAACTTCAGTAAATCAATTCTTTAAATGCAAGTCTATAGCCTCATATCAGCTTAGAACCTCCGTAAATCCAGTGCACACATGAAGGGAAAGCAGGAACACAAGCAAATCAGCAGTTTTAAGGAAACAAATAGATGATAATTGACTGACAGACTACAGAAAACAGAGTTAGTTTCCAAGACTGCAGCATAACTATAAGGAATCTAACAGTATTAAATACAAAGTTAATTAGATGTATCACACACCACTTTGTAGGAGTTTAATGAAGCCAGCAAGAAGAGCCAGCATTTCATCAGCAGAAATATATGCTATGACCCTTGCAGTGGACTTGGTCATGTCAGCATAAACTACCTTGTATACTTGGAACCTGTACTCCCTCCCTGCTGGGATAAGACAGCTTTATATCAATATGACTACTAGAGAGCAAGAACACATTATTAAAAAAGCCAATTAATGAAAGTGGTGCAGTATTTGTATTGCCTAGGAATAGCGCAGCTGCTGTGCTTCCCTTGTTGCTAACCCTGTACCATGTGCAATGGGCTCCAAAAATGGAGTCTTCCAGCCCCAGACTGGAGTGGAAGACACCCAGCTCACTGCTGCAGGGAAGCACAGACACTCATGCCAAGACATGGTTTTCTGTGAGGTCAGCGGCCACCTAGCCAAAGCTTAGGAGGCTTTCAAGAAGGCAGGTGGATCTAGGAACCTAAAGGGAAAAATCCCATCTCACCTGGGTTCCTTGGCTGCTCTCGTTTGGCCTGTAACTGGCCATTATGTCCTGACCAGTTTCAATCTAAAAATGACACGCTTGTTGGAAGCAGAAAATTTCATAGGAAGGCTAGGCCTTGCTGTGAGGCTGGGAACAAGCAGGGGAAAAAAAAATCAAAACCAAACAGCAAAAAAAAAAAATCAAAAAATCAAAAAATCCAGACCACCTTTAAAACAGGCCAGCAGTAGTATAGACTCCAGTGCCTTTTTCAAATACATGACAGGGAACTAACACAAACATCTGAGCTGTGGTTATGCACTTTAGCATCAATACAGTCATCAGAAATATCCTTGTTCTGTTTTAACACACGATTTCAAAATATTTTAAAGCCATGAGCTTTAAATTTTGAGCCATGGTCAATTAAAACTTTAGAAACACACACAAATCATTTCCAAAAGTATTAAGTTTTTTCATATCCTTCTAACAGTATCAGGATAATATCAATAAACTACAAGGCATCAATTCTCAAGTAAATAACTCATACAAGGAATAACTATGAGATTGGTAATCTATGTAGTTGTGTTCTCTCTGGAGCTCTGATATCTAGCTTTTCATACCGAAGTTTAATGCTTTTGGTTTCTTCTGATTTATCTACAAATGCAATTTTTTTTATTTCCATAAGTATAAAATTAACATATCAGTCAATTGCTCAGAAAAATTCCTTTTAGTAAGAAGAGAGTAGTAGATGGAACCATAGATGATTTGTTTGAATAGTGTTAAAGAAAATTCCATTTTTCCTTACAGCTATTACATTCTTATTTAGAATCAGTGTCTAGAACTGTATTTTGCTTAATACCTTTTGAGAAGGTTATTTTCTGAAACGCTCAAGAGATTTAATAACATGAATGCATATGATTTTAGCAGGTAACTCAACTGTTCAATTTAATCATTTGCTCAATTTATCACTATTCTGTCTAATCCCTTAAATGCTTTGTATAACCTCCCTGTGGGACCAAGATCTCTTCTGACTTTAGACATGTAAAAGTTGACACCTTTTTTCAACTTCTTTAGGAAGAGACATACACTCCTAGGAAGCAATTTATCACACTTATTCTAGTACTGATCATAGGATGTGCCATAGCTAGACAAAATTCACCTTTTTAAACTGCTTTATGTACCCTGCAGGTGTTTAATTTAGCTGGACACATTTACTTGCCTCATTTCAGAAAGGCCAAAAATTTAACAAGCCTTCAAATAAAGGTGAAATAGATGTGATTTTCATATAAGGTATGGCTCTGCTCCATTATTCAGGATAACGCTCCTGCATTTTCATATTCTTTTCTACCTTTTGGGGAAAGGGGATAGGGGGGAGTCAGGTGTCAAAAAATGGTAACTACCTCTAACCATACACTTGCTTTATGCTCACCTTGAGACCTCTTTCATCAATACCTACCTGCTCCAATAACAGGACACATTAGTGTCACATTTATGCCTGGACCATGGGTACTTCCAGAAAGTGCAACAGGCTCCATGCTGCTGAGTTCCTATGCCAGAGTTTGAAATAAGAAACAGTAGCATAAACCATTATGACTTTAAAAGGGATGTTTTAGAAAAACTCCACCCACAGAGTGCCATAGCACCAGAGCTCTGATTTGGAGCCTAAAGGAACAGTGCCTCCTTAAGCTGGCTTCCTGTTCTTCCCCTTCTGCTCATATATGCTGCATTTAACTCCTTGTGTTGATTCCTATATGGCCCCTCCAAGTAATCCAGGAAGACAATTTAATCAACCTTTAAACAGCAGCCTGCTCTGTAACTGTCAAGTTCAGATGCCATTGGACTTTGTCTGGAAAGGTGAGCTATTGCTCAAAGGTCTCTAACATCCTGGATCATCTCTCTGAAAGGGAGGAGAGAACTTCATGCAACATCTTGATGCATTTGTTAAATGTTAATTTACTTGTGATCTGTAAGGCATCTGGAAGCAGAATATGATTACTGAGATGAGAGACTCTAACGCAATATATCCATCACTATTTGTTGCTGTGGTTACAGTTATCAAAGGCCATAATAAAACATATCAGTTTCTCCCCTCCCCACCCTATCTGGTATAACAACTTCCCTATCATTTTCCTATCTTCTTCCACAAAAGAGTTCAAACTGGTTTGAAAATTAGTGTTATTAGACCTGACTTCAAAGGCAAGAAGCATTTTATTACTCAGCATCATTATCAATGATAGAAAAAAGAGAGAGAGAGAGAGTCAAAGCTCAATAGAGAGGACAAAAAAATTTATTAAGAGCCGACTTTCATTCAGCTGAAAGCTTAGTTATTTGTACATAGAGAGTAATGGCTACACACCAGCCAGAACTGACCTCACATATTTCTCATTCTCAGATACATAAAACGGCACTGACAGCTGCCCTGCCACCCAGGATTTATAACTGGTGAATTGGGCCATGTGCTATGAGAAGGGCCATTGTGTGGAGCACCTTCGAGAACGAGGTTGGGTAGACCGCCTTATACCTCTCCAGCCCTCTTATCTAGGCCTATCAGTTACTGATTTATACAGTGATACTGATGAGATATCCAGAAAGTGCTGTTTGCTGTATTTGATATATCTCTTTGCCAAAGAGAAAATGTAGTTATAGTAATGTTCTTGCAGAATGGGAGGAGAAGCTTGGCGGGAAAGTAGATCCCTCTGGTATTTGAGAGGCTCTCAACCAGGTCATTAAAGAAGGTAATGATCATTTGCTTGAAGCATCTCTTGTGATGAGTTTCTTTCCTGTGGAAGTATAGGGTATCTTGTTATGGGAACCTTTGTCAGTGCTTAATTAAATAAAACGGCAAATGTCATGAAATGTGCAAGGGTCTTGGGTAGTATACATTCAGTCATGATGTTCATTCATCTGAAATGAAGTGACTGAAAAACAGGATCACAGAATGGTTGAGGCTGGAAGGGGCATTTAGAGATCAGCTAGTCCAGCCCCCCTGCTCAAGCAGGGTCAGGTAGAGCAGGCTGCCCAGCACTGTGTCCAGACAGCTTTTGAGCATCTCCAAGGATGGAGACTCCACAAAATCTCCGGGCAACCTGTTCCAGTGCTCAGTCACTCTCACAGTTAAAAATAAATAAATAAATAAATAAAAAGTTTTTCCTTAGATTCAGATGGACCTTCCTGTGTTTCAGTTTTCTGCCCAGTGCTTCTTGTCCTGTCATTGAGCACCACTGAGAAGAGTCTGTCCCCATCTTCTTTATATCCTCCCTCCAGATATTTATACACATTGATAAGATTTGCCCCGCCCCCAGCCTTCTCTCCTCCAGGCTGAGCAGACCCAGCTCTCTCAGCCTTTTCTTGTATGAGAAGTGCTCCAGTCCCTTAATCATCTTCATGGCCCTTTGTTGCACTAACCCCAGTAACTCCATCTCTCTCTTGTACTGGGGAGCCCAGGACTGGACCCAGCACTCGAGGTGTGGCCTCATCAGGGCTGAGCAGAGGGTAAGGATCACCTCCCTCGACATGCTGGCATCGCCCTGCCTAATGCAGCCGAGCATACCATTGGCCGCCTTTGCAGCAAGGGCACGTTGCTGGCTCATATTCAACCTTGTTGTCCACCAGGACTCCCAGGTCCTTCTCTGCAAAGCTGCTTTCCAGCAGGTCAGCCCCCAGCCTGCTCTCTAGAAATAACCCAGAGGTTATTCCTCCCTATGTGCAGGACTCTGCACTGGCTGTTGTTGAACATCACGAGGTTCCCATCTGTCCACTTCTCCAGCCTGTTGAGGTCCCTCTGACTGGCAGCACAAGCCTTTGGTGTATCAGCCACTCCTCTCAGTTTGGGATCATCAGCAAGTTTGCTGAGGCACACTCTGCTCCATCGTCCTGGTCACTAATGCATAAGTTGAACTGTACTGCACCCACTGTTGACCTCTGGACTACACCGCTAGTTACTGGCCTCCGACTAGACTTCATGCCACTGATCACGACCCTCTGAGCTCGGTCATTGAGCCAGTTCTTAATCCACCTCACTGTCTGCTCATCCAGCCCATACTTCTCAGCTTGCCTATGGGCATGCTATGGGAGACAGTGTCAAAAGCCTCACTGCAGCCAAGCTAGACAGCATTCACTGCTCTCCGCTCATCTACTCAGCCAGCCATCTCATCATAGAAGGCTGTCAGATTGGTTAAGCATGATTTCCCCTTTGTGAATCCATGCTGACTACTCCTGATCACCTTGTCCTTCATGTGCCTGGAAATGGTGTCCAGGATGAGCTGCTCCATCACATTCCCAGGGATCAAGATGAGGCTGACCAGCTTGTAGTTCCCTGGGTCTTCCTTGTTCTTCTTCTAACTTGCTGAACTTAGGAGTTGCATTTGCTTTCTTCCAGTCCTCAGGCACCTTTCCTGATCAGCATGACCTTTCAAAGATGATTGAGAGTGGCCTTGCAATGACATCAGCCAGGTCCCTCAGCACTTGCGGGTGCATTCTAGAGAAGGATTGCCCATACTGCAGAACAGATATAGCCACACCTAGGTGCTTCCCAGGGGACTTTCAAAGCTACCTTGGTCCAGAAACCAGGTATTTCTTTCCCCCACACCCCGCTCCCTGTGATCTGATAGCTATTTGTAGGGCATACCTACTAATATAAGTACCACATACATGCAAAGTTGGCCTTTTTTACTTCCAGAATACAGAAAAGTAACTTTTCATCCAACAGGAATTAGATTTCATGAATTAGAACATTCGTCCAGACTCAAATTACTCACTTTGACTAAACCTCCAGTTCCCAAGAGAAAGAAGTCTGCTATGAAGTAGGCAGTCTCCATAAGGCCATAAACCCACATGTTTCAAAAAGGCTTGCGCATCAAGGGCGGAAGACATATCTCTGCAGCCCCCATGAAGTGCACAAAATCCAGAGAGGCAAGATTAACACCCCCCACCCCCAAAAAAACCCACACACTCCACCACACCACACACCTGTCCTGACTTCTGTCCTGGTTAGCTTTAGACAGTTCCCCTTTCAGTGGGCTGCTTTCCCCTCCTCCCCCAATTATAAATGACCAAAATCTCTTGTAGATAGCTCAGGAATCTCCTAGTAGGCCAAGTGCCTAAAATGTAATCATTGTTTCTAGATAAGGCCAAGACAGTTTGGCTCAAGTCCTGAATTGAGTATGACAGCCACTAGACGGAGACAAGAGAAGAAAGGCTACAGCTAGGGTACAAGGACGAAGGAAGGTGTGGGAACAAGAGAGAATTCAGGGAGAAAGATAAGGGGGCACACGGGAAAAGCAGTACGTGGCAGCCAAAGCACATTACCCTTTTGCAACATGAGTAACGAACTAGCTGGTGAAGGCCAGACAGTTTGTTCCAGCTGCACGGCGGAGGAGGGAGCGATATGGAGGTATCACGGTCCGCCCCTGACCACAAAGGGTTGCATCCCAAAAAATAATTGCTGCTCACAGACTGTTGACCTACAGTACCCCCAGCCTCATTATCCCTGCTTACCATATTAAAAATCACGCCCTTTGCTGCATAATGATATGTAAATAAGGGGGGCATACCCCCAACAACCGCGCAAATGGCAATCTGGCCAATGAAGTATGTCTGCCGTGCTTCCACATCCCACCTTCAGCAACTATAAAACAGAGGATAGCTCACTAAAGTTTTTGGAAGGGAAGAAAATTGAACCACTGACCTGTTCACTGGAGATTGCTGACGAGCGAGCCTCCTTCTCCCCTCCCCCAAACAGGGACGCCTCTTTGGTAAGACTTGCGCCTCCAACAAACGTTGGACGTTACCCGGGAAAATATATTATTATTGAAAGCGCTTAATTGTTAGTTTGAGCTCATAGAAAGAAAATTTGTAGCAGCAAGTGCATTTATCAACGGCAATTCCGAACCTGTTGTATCTGTCGCTTTAATAAAACCTTATTCTTTTTTTTTCTTTGCGAAACTGACCCAGGGAAAGTCCTCAAACAGGGGGGCTCTGGCAGGCAAACGTAAATTATAAAGACAAGGAAGGGCCTTCCGTCCCTCCCTTTCACGCGACAGAAGGAAAGACAGAGGTGCATCTTCAAGTGTTCCAGAGGATAAGGGAAGTCTTGCTTTTTTGTAATTTGCAGTTGTGAGTTGTTCATCCTGGCAGATACTATTATTTAACTTAATGTCACTTCACCAAAACCTGATAAAAATCTTTTAGTATATTAAAAGGTTTTCACTATGCAAAGAAACTGAAATATTTTGTAAGAAGTATCTTATACTTTCTCTTTGTTCCTTTTTTCCCCCCCTCTATCACACCTCTGCTATAGAAGCTCCCAGCATGCTGTGTGCAATAATCATCCAGAAATACTAACATTTCATTTCCTGGCAACCTCTGTACGTATCCTGGCTGCTAACAAATCTAGAAGCAATCACAGTATGATATAATTAAGCATCATTTGCCGCTTAGGCTTCCTTTTGAAGAGAGTGATGGCTTTCTGTGAGTCACTGACACTGAAAATTCAGTAAATTTTATTTTTGAACACAGCTTAGTGAAACAATGGAAATTGCTGAAGTCACATGCACATTTCTTCTGCATTGCTGTTGATTGCTTCCAAATGTGAAGTCCAAATATCTATGATTTTCTGATTGGAAGGTGTATTTGGACAAGCTGAAAAAAAATCTCCAAGCTAAATTCCACATACTTTGAGTGTGAAAAGTTTTATCCATGCAAATCATATTTGCATAGACAAGCTAGGTTACTGTTGGTTCAGTCAATTTGTCCTCCAGAAGGATTTTTTTTTTTTTAAATATAGCACTTGATTACACTTAGATGGAAAACATCTAAGGACAGAAACTTTAGACTCTTGCCCAAAACAGAATCTACACAGCAAGGTGTCCATGTTGGCAGAAGCATGAATACAATAACTCCTGCTGGTAGTCCTGCTTGAACAACTGATTGCTAATAGTTTTTTTTTTTTTTTTTTTTTGGGGGGGGGGGGAGGCAGGGAGGGAGTGTGTGTATAAATATATTAATTTCAGGGAGGGAATATATATTTATTTATATCATCTATAGATTTCAAGCCCTTGAAGACTAACTCACTGTTTCTATTGTTTCTGTGGTAACAAGACAAAAATATTAATACTATAATATAATTTAACACTGAATAACAGCAGTACTCCAGCTAATGTGCAAGTGATGTCTCTACTAGCTAGAAAACATGGTTTACCAAGAGCTCATTCAAATTTGGCAAATCATTTCTAAATATTATTCTGGCTTCAAATGATGGCAGATTAATGATCCAGTTGCAGGACTACATCAGCTGGTGCAGAATTTCCTATTCTTCATTTGAAAAGAAAATCCATCCCATAGGTTTTCTAACATGAAAAGCTAATAGAGACAAAAAAGCCTCCAGACTTGGAAAAAATCCTTCCCCCCAAACACACACAGAGTACAGTATTTTGGGGGTTGGGATTCAGGCAGAGACGCCTAGCTTGCAATACTCCATCAGAATGACCTCTGTCTGAATTTTATGAAGGCCTTCTCTGGTCATGGCAGGGCTGACAGCAGTTTGCCTGGATCTAGGTTTTCAATTCTAGAGCTGAGAGACAGAAAGATGCAGTTAGTAATAGAGTAAAGCAAAACATTGGATGTGAACAAATTACATTGAGCCATTTTAAGGTATGGACACTCAGAAGATGAACCCCAAGCCTGCCGTATGAAAGGGCTCCAACAGCCCAAGACCAGCATACAGTCGGTTCAGTTCAGGAGGCACCATGCTCATGTTGGAGAGTCCCTTAGGTGCACAGGACTCTGCAAGGCCTGCTCTCCTTGAGCAGAGGAGCTGAAGTTATCTGTTCAGGCCTAAAACTAATATTTATGGCCTCACCAAGTCTTAAGACAGCTTCAGCTTTATCTGATGACCTCAGGCCCATGCACCAGCACTGCTCCTTGCTGACTCCCTGCTACATAAAAATGCTTCAGTGTCCCCTCATGCTTGAGGAATAGGCCACTTCTTCAGAGTCAGCAATAAGCTACATGTATAAAAGCATGGGTAAGCATTTAGAGAAATCATCCGATTTAAGAATGCTGAGCTTGACACACAACAGGAGACTTTACTTTTCATGCTAAACTAAACATAGGAAAACTGGGTACAGACTTTGATATCAGAGCAGTTGACTCAGCTCTGCTGCAGACAGAAGTGACTGTCACTTACACTAACAGAAACCACAAATGGCTCCATTGAAACCAGAGTTTCAAAAGTAAAAGAGCAACAAGACTGTGTGAATCATAATCAGGATTCCACCCAGAGATGGAAGCTGTCAGCAGGGCATCATTTAAAAATAAGGAGGCCCAGAGAGCTCTTACACTACACCTTGTGAAAACTCTGGCCTACTTTTACAGATCAAAGTGATTCATTCAGATGAAATGCTGATAGTATCCTTCTGTTACAATGCCTTTCCAAAGCAAACAGTCATAATATAGATGTGCACATGCTGTGATAACCTAGAATAAGATATAAGCTACTGCTTCTCCTTCCCACTTCATTTTTTGTTTTAAACAGATTATTTTTTTAAAAAAACACAGGAACTTGATTAAACTGACCTCTCAGAAGAAAACACTTGCCAACTGCTGTTGATAGTATTTTCCACCTCCATTGTACCTCACTTTCATAGAATTAGAAGCAAGTTTTTTCTTGTTAACAGAACACTCCATAAATAATTGCCATTAAAATCACTAATTTCTAAATTGCTTTCTCTTGGCTCATTACAGCCAAGAGAATCTTATGTAATTAATGTCTGCAGGCTTAATGGTGAGTTTTCAGCAAGAGCATTGCACATTCAGCCTCAAATCTCCCCTTCAATCCTCCCCACCGCAAATTCTATCTATGTGCACAAAAATATGAACATAAACAGCATTTTCAAAAACTCTACACAGTTCAAGTGACGTGTGCAAAAGCTATTTTGCTATGGAATTCACCTCTGTTTAGTATACTGGATCACAAAAGCATCTAAACTTGCTGTAAAAGGTTTGGTACTTTGAAAACAGATTATTTTGCTTTAACTCCATGGGAACCTTAATAAATACTTTTTTTCTTAGGGGCTGGACTGAAAGTTAACCCTCAGCCCATAACCATGGCACCAGATACTTGTCTAACACTCAGAAGACACCAGGCTCAAAATGCTGATCCCACGGAGTTCACTGGGTAAATTCCTGCTGGTTTCACTATGACCAGAATTTCACCCCCACCTGAGACCTGAGACTCATGGCTCTGTCACACTGGCTCTGGCAGATTAACAACAGTTACCTCCTCCAGCTCTTCCATTTTCCTGGAGATTAACACCCACATAAGAGGGGCAGCAAGAGCAAGTGTGCAACACTTCTTCAGCTACCACAGTTCACAGCTCTAGTATACTAGCTTATACCAGCCATCTTCAAACTGCAGCAGCTGAGGAGCCAGCAGACGCTGGTTGCTGTTACAGTGAAGATAACCTCCAGCAGAAGGGAGAGAGCAAAGAAAAGAGCTATAGGCAGTACCATCTTCAACCACAGCTGCTGAATCCAACACACTCCTCAGAGGAACACAGCAGGTACCTACCAGATGGAAGAGAAGAACGCAGCCATCAAGACACTAATAAATAGAAGGACAAATAGCTGAAGGCTGCATTTGCTTGATTCTTTCAAAGGGCCAGGATAAGGCAGTGGGAAGGGAGGCATAAGACCAATTTCTTTTAGTGCAGACCAGGGTTTCCGGGGGAAAAAAAACACTTTCAGTTCTGTGTTCCATCCTACCAAAGCTAAATCACACCTGTTTATTGACTTCAGTGAAGCTGCAAGGTCCTTTTGTGCCTCCTGAAAAAAATCTGTCTTATTGAACATAAAAGCAAACAACGTGTCAACCAGGATTCAAAGTTTACAAATAACAGGACATAGACATCACAAAGTCACCACAAAATTTGGCACAACTGGCAGATATTGTACCAAAGTGTCCCAGGACAGGAAGAGGAAAGGGGTTACTGGGGAAATTTCTTTGCATTTGTGTTACCTGCTGAAACACATACTTTTTCTGGAGAGAGCAGATTTAAGCCTGTGGACTCTGGTTGATCTCTATCTGTACCGAAGACTGGAAAGGTGGAAGAGAATGATTTTCTTCTTTGAAAGCTGGCCATAAATATCAGAAATTTTCAGGACAACTATATTTTCCAGTTCCCTCAAAACATTTCATTCTGAAACTTTTGACAACTTTAACACCATACTTTAAATGGAGTTGATAAAATTAGATTAAAACCGAACACCATAATCTCTGTTGTGATAACAGACTACATATTTACAAGTCAAGATCATCTAAGAAATCACTAGCACTAATACCGAAAACTGTAGCAGTGCCATTTTTATCAGATGTACATTACACCTTGCTTCAGCAAAGTTTACATTTTCAGAAGTCTTTCTTGAATTTCATTTCCCTTCAGCAAAACAGGATGCTAACTTGCAGACTAAGTTTTATTCTGAACACAAAGGAGGAAGCATTTAAGAGGGGTCAGTGTATAAGCCCACAGTATGTGCACCAGGAGCAAGGGAAGGTTAAGATCTGCAGAAGACAGTTTTGTATCAACCACAATTTGCAAATGGAAAAAAATCTGTCACTTCAAGGGAGAGGAAAAAAAAAGTCTTAAGAAGGTCATTTCATTTAGTCACTCTTGTTAAGAATAAAATTCAACCTCTGCTGTGGACCAGCTCAATATTGTAATGCTCTTAGACCTGAAAATAGAGTTATGTGGAATCTAAGTGGTCTTGTGGCTGCAAACAAATAAATTTCACCCTAACATAAAGACAGCATCAACCAGATTCTCATTTCAGTTTCAGGGTAATATTACAAAATACTGCTATTATTCATAAGGAAATACCCATTCCTCTTTTATAGAGCCATGGCATATCTTCAAACAGCACATTGGTGAGGAACCTTTGAGATTACAATTATAGTGCTAAGACAGAGGCCACAGAAAGATTTCTGCTCTTGAGGCCAAGTGACACAGCCTGGCCTGTCTACACTACTTGTGGCCCCACATTTCCCCTGGGATCCAGAGGCCCCAAGGCATACCTGTGAAGGGAGCCAGACCTGGGCCAGCCTTGCGATTCTGCCTGCTGAGACCATCCCATGTATATGACCATCCAGCTGTGCACAGGCCCTCAGAGGCCAACAGCAGTGAAGGAAGAGGCTAACTATTCAGAAGAACAGATGGATGATCAGCATTCAAGCTCACTCACCAGCCTCACACATTTAGCAGTATAGGTATAGTCTGCCATAGCAACCTGTGGACCTCGCATAGGAAAGTACAGCATCGACAGATTCCTGAATGCTAAATTAGATACTGTACACTGGTGCTACTGTGGCTGTAGAGGTCACGTAGCAAAAAGACTAAGTAGGACACAGCCCTTGGCCTAGCCCATGCAAAATGAGCACCTCAGGCACCTTTGCTTCTCCCCTAGGTAGCTGGAATGGCCCAAAAGGAACATAGGCAGGGACTAAGATCTGGGCAAGTATACGCAGGACACAGGAAAAGAACATATGCTTAAACATGCAAATGTATCCAGGAATAAGGAAAATTTTAGAAGAAAAGCAAACTAAGGGAGAATTCCATTTTATGTTGCATTAGCAATTATGTAACAGCTGCAGTTGTTTGTTGCAAATATGTGTATTCACACTTACTGTTAATAATAACAATCAAGTTCCCTTCAAGACCCACTGCAATAAAATGAGCACTTAATTATAGCGCAGAACAATAATCTCTAGTCATCTCTTATGCTCTAAAAATCTGTGTCAAGTTTTCATGTAATTGCACCCTTGATAAGCAAATGTGATTCAAAGTGTTGACAGCAACTACAAAAAACCCAGGTTCTTCTCCAAGTGACAAAGGCAGGCAGACCAAAAGCAGCTCCATGATTTAGAGAAAGCAAAAGAAATGAGTTAAAGCATAGGTGCAGAGTTATGCCTGTAACCTTCCTTACACAGTTTTACAGTTTCACTTGAACATTTCAGAGAAATATGTAAAGCCACTATAGAAAGAAAAAGTCCTCATCTTAAAGCTGTTATTCTTAATGCTTATTCCTAACAGTGAAAGCCTGTTTCCCTGGCTCAGAGAGTAACAGGCTATTGCACTGGTACTTAAGAGACTGTAAAGAATTGATGGCAGGCACAGTCTCATCACCCACTTCTCCTCCCCCAGCAGGCCAAAAGAAAGATTTCCCTGAGCCAGCCATAAGTGGCACAACATGAGAACCACCACCAGTCAGATCAAAGGTCCATTTGGCTCAGTGCACTGCCTGCAACAGAGCACTACCAAGAAGGGTAACATCAGCACAGCACATCATTTTCTCAGAATAACTTCCCACCTTCTAGCGTCCTCTCCTTGCCTTCCAGAAACTTACTTGAAACAGATCACAGACCTGAATAAACAAAGTGTGCCTTATTTACGAGTGTGGGAGACCAAGAATGATTTGCTCACAAGAGTTAGAGGTATAAGCATTATCTTTATACTTACACTAGCTGCACACGGTCTGTGTATCTGCCTGTCCTACAAAGCCTCAGAGTTAAATTTCCTACCACAGACACTCAACATATGTTAATTTGGAGCTGCTGAAACTTGGATAGCTATATGCTGTGCATCTAACCAGCCAGATCTTTCTGCAATCCTTGTGCTTTCAGAGAAAGTATCTGAATATTAACAAGCCAAGAATGGAACTCTACTTCACAGAGAATGAGCAAAGTGCTATTTGATGATTTACTACAGGGAAATACTCATGTTTGTTTTTGTGGCTCATCAACAGGAAAAAATAATGTGCAAACAGACAAGTGGCTTACAATTGCACTGGCAGGGCTTTTATTATTCTTTTCCTGCAGCTTTTTAACTTCTAAAAATAAACTCAAATATTTAATCATACTTATGTGTCTCCAAACTTTGTTAAGAGAAAGCTAGAGAGAGAAAGTCTTTCTCTTTGTTAAGAGAAAGTCCTTCCAGAACGCAGAGAACAGCTAAATATAGATCTCAGGGTGCAGGGGGTAGAAATTACAAAATACATACTTAAAGCACCTGACACTCTTACAGCTCAGCCTTAATTCCACATTGACAAAAGCCACTGGGAGAGTCTGGGTACCTTCTGCAAACTTGAATTCACCACCAAGAAAAATGGTGTATTCACCATCTCTTGATACTTTCAAATTAAGGTAGGGTGCCTTATGGTTCAGGAGGGAACTACCACAGCTTGATGAGCCACATCAGCTCAGACATCACAACTGATTGTGTGTGACCCCCAGCAGAAGTGTGGTAAAGTGTGTTAGCTGTTTTATTTGCATTCATGACAAGCTAAAAGACCATGTTTACTGTTCAATTTGTCTGTTGCATTTGCAAGTTCTGAAATGGGGAAAGGGGTTCAGACCTTGGTGCACATGGGGGAACACATTATGGAGCCAGGCTCAGTGTCAGGCACTGACAGAGTGGGGAGTTGTTTAGGACAGAAGACAAATAGAGAGCCCCAGTAGGGGTATCCATGCCTACTGCCTGGGCCTACAGTCCTACCTGCACCAGACTCTGTCCCACCCCTCAGCTGCCTCAACGCCAGAGGATTGCAACAAACAGCAGCAAGGGGCAGATGAGCATGGAGAAGAGCTTCATTAGATCTGTTCTCCCAGAGCTCAAGCAGCACTTTGGCTTGGTGGCTAGGAAGGGGCAGGAGGGCAAGGGGAGCCTTCCTAAGGCCTGGAGCCTTTGCTCAGTGCCAAGAAGAGTGTTCACCACAGATCTGCCTCCATGGCAGAGGGAGCTCTGCTCCACTTGAGCCAGCTCTGTTACAGTAGGCTAATGGAGAAGCAAAACCTTCTCACAAAAGAAATAACCCCTCTCCCCTCCAAGGTTTACTTACATGAAGGAGGAGAGGTTAAGGAAACAGAGCTAAGACTCCGGTGAAACACAGATCCAGTAGACCCTGTCCAGAAAGGCTCAGGACTGCTCCAAACAGCACAGACCTCTGTATAGAAGGAATCCTAAAACCTCCCCAGGGGTTTTCTGAAGTGGACATTGCTTTTTCTACATGGTTTGCTCTACTTCAAAGAGGAGTTGACAGTGAAGTAAGAACAAGTATATTCCTGTGATCCATTTCACCCTCACCAACACATCTACACCTCTTGCTGACATCCACAGAAAAGGAAGACCAGCATCTGTCAGGAATACACTGGCTCTCAGACAAACTATTTGTTCTTTGCACCCATGGCTATCTAATCTAGCACATTTTAAGTACTTCAGGAAAACCCATACAGATATTATTTTACAAATAAAGCACTGGAATTACTGCTTATGAGCAATCAATAGACATTGCTCACTGGCTGCATCTGCTCAGTGCTCAGCATGAGCCTCAAGGGCATTTCCGTTGCAGGCAACGGACACAGTCCTCTGCAAGCAGATCTGCCAGTACTCAGAGTTCTGCCCAGACACAAGTTTCCCTACAAATGGTGAGGAGCTTGCAGCTCTCCTCTGCAATAACAACCTCTCTTAAGGATAACATTAGCAAACACACTTTAGTATCCCAAACTCCATAAAGACCTATATGACCTAGTAGATGCAGCACCTGGCTAGGACAAAGGAGTACTGACTTCTCTGCTTGTCTTTGCCACAGACCTTGGCCAAGTTGCTTCAGCCCTGAGGCCCAGAGCATGCACAACCACTACTGCTCAGCTGCAGGTGGTAGCTCCTTGCTCCACCTACTAAGGCTCATTCCCTTGAAGCTGGGTGTTATACTTTGATCTCCTCATCCATGAAACAGGCATACTGACTTTTTCCTTCCTTGGAAAGTTTTCCAAGATCTAGTTATTGCTTAAAATCTGGATCTATGCTCTCATAGAGACTACAAAAAAGCAGCATTTGGTACCCTAAAATACTATTTTTGAGATCAAAGTAAGGTTACAGTTCCTTCACCAGACTGCATGACAGACTGACATGCCTGTTGTGCAGCTTGGCATACAGCCAAGCTGGAGTGCTCCTTCCTCCCCACCCCCAAATCTCTCACCCTCAAAGCAAGCACCTTCCAAGAACTGTATCTTAAGAAGCAGAAACGGTGGAAAAGATCCTGTGAGACAAGGAAATTGCATCCCCTAAGCTGCTGTTGGTGTCCAGGAACAGTCTCCTCTAGGAACATCTGGTCATCCCCACTGAGGACATCATATTACAGCCAGCCTAAGCCAGGCAGCCCATATGACACTATGGTACTGACTTTGCCAACCTACATCTAAAGTAGTGTAGTAATATTCAGGTAGCACAGTGCCCAGTGTAATCAGTCCAGCCTAAGCTTATTAGCCAAGCATGTTTGGTTCTAGAGTTGTTACTACACACAAAGCCAGTTTAAGTCTCTCTAGTCTTGGAGGAAAGACTTTCCTTAAATAACATTTCTCCCTGGGTTCCACACTATTCAAGTACAGTAATACCAATACTTTCAATAGGCTTCATATTTTACATACTTTCAGAAACTTAGGCTGAACTAGAGATAATGATTTTTTCAAGATGTGATCGAAACAAAAAACAAAATTAACAGCTTCCTGTCATCACATGTTGACACACACTGGGGCTGATCTAAATTATTTCTCCGCAACTCTAGTAGTAGACTGAGAGATTGCTTAGCAGTCAGAACATTAGGGCACAGCAAGGGCCAGCTGCTCTCAGGGCTGAGGAGGATACAGGGACCCCATCAGCCAGGGCCCACCCCACAGCCAAGCAAGGTGAACAGGGCAGGCCCAGACTGCCAGGCAAGTCTATGGTGATGAGGCAGGCCTGATATTAAGTCAGGAAGCTGAGTTAGGATGAGGTCCAGTGATGGCAATCAGGATAAGACATAGTCCAATAACAGCCAGGCAAGTCCATAGTGACAAGGCAGGGTCATGTTAAGCCAGAAAGACAGTTGAGAAGTTAGGGTCCAAATCAACAGGATCCAGGGCCAGGCAAGGGCATGGCTGTGAGAAAGCTAGAGACCAGCCCTCCTACAGCATAGTTCAGGCAGAGACCAGAAGCCTGGCTCAGCCCAAGGCTGAGCTTAAATGGAACTCCTGGGCCCATGAGCAGGGGGTTGTGGGTGGAGGCCCCAGGTGAGGCTGGTCGGGGCAATTAAGGCTGGTCAGGACAGTTAAGACTTATTAGTGCACTCAGGGCTCTGATGCAAAAGGTTTCCCTGCAGAGAACAAGTGGTGCTTTAAAAGATAGACTAAAAATTCCTGTTGAACCATGAGGGAAGGGAAGGTAACTCTACTTTATTTAACAGACACCAGGTACAGTATATTGACCTAAAATGAAAAATATAGTATGAAATCTCCTTCCAATTAATGCTGAGGCCACCCTGTTCAGACAACTCAAGGTTGTTTCTGGAATCTCCAAAAGCATGTGAGCAGAACAGAAATTCCCTCTCACTTCACCATCAGTGTGCAAAATGGCTCTTCTAAGGAAAATAGAGACAGGTCAGCAACCAAGAAAAGCTTAACCAGGGAATGTTTTTTTCATTGGGCTTTCAGGAATAATTGGAGGGAATTTGCCCGTCAGTTCTGAGTGCTCAGAAAAAGTGAGATACTTTTAAAGTAAAGATTAAACTTTACTCAGAAAAGTACAAAAGGACTGTCTGGCTGCATTCATCTAAAAAAATGTTCCTGGTCACACAGTACTCTTTCCTTAATCCACTTGGAACCAAGTTAATCTTTCCACTAAGCACAGGTAACTTACCTGTGCCATAACACTACCTGAATAGATGAGAATGAGTCTGCAATAGAAGGAACAAGGGCATCCAGGTTTATCCAATTGCTGATGCTGGATGCTGTACCTAGGCTATCTAAGGAGTTCAGAGTTGTGCCCTAGAGTGGTTTGTGCATTACAATTGCTAAATCACAAGATCTGTCTCAAACCCCTCAAAGAATGGGGACCACTCCAGAGGTCTTCAGAAAGGGAGAGAAGTTCCCTACCCAAGTATTTTTTATCCAAAGAGAAGAAATGCTGACCTGAAAATCAAGGGGCCGTGAGTTCCATCTCCTCCACAGGGAGGTATTAAATATTTGTCTTTCATCCCCAACCTTTACTACTAGGAAAATAACTGTATTCAAAAGGATCGTAAGTATCAGTGGATTTCTAAATGAGACTCTGGGAAGAACTGAGAATCTAATATTTAAACACAAAACTTATCTATTTAAACTCTGCCTTTTAGACTACAAGCTCTCTGCAACTATGATGCTAACCACAACCTTTTCTACCATCAAGATAAAACCAAGTTTCCTGCTAACTACTGTTATCTCTTCTATAAGCATGCCATGTATGTTGTTATACATAAATTATTAATCTAACAAACTGCTGGCAATGTGCACCCTATATGCTCAAAAGGGTAATAAAGCTGTGTACTACTGCTTTAATTATTCCTTTAGCTGAAGTATCAGAGGTCTGTGCTTTGGAGCAGAAGGCCATGGACACAGCAACCATTGGCTAAATGGTATGTTTTCTGAAAACTCCCTATTAACATTTTGGCAACATGCCCCTGCTACATTATAAGAGCCAGATATCACCACCTTGAATAATGTCAGCCATTTAGCTTTTCACAGCAATACCTCAGACACATACTCAACAGAAACCTTCGAATTAAATCAGTATTTTACTCTTTTTACTCATTTTCATCCAGTTAATCCAGTTAAGAATGACTGGATTCTGATCTATCATATTTCATAGCAGTAACCACATTGCTAACCAAAAATTAGCAAGTTTTATAGCATTGCACGCTCTTAGCCCGAAACAGTCCTTAAGAGCCCAATTTAGATACATATATCTCACTTGCTTAATACAAATTTAGCCTCCTAAATTATTCCTTTTTCCATAAACAGCCAGCACTAGAGCCCTGAGGTACCATAAGTAAGTAATTAATATAGATGTATTTTTGTAGGCACATATTGCCAGAAGTCAGACACTTTGTGTAGATTTGCATTCATTATAGGATACGCGTCTGGATATCCTAGAAAATTACACGAAAGAAGACAGTAGAGAAGTAGATAAAAGTAGAAAACAATCAATAAAAATCCATGGAAATAACACAGTATGGAAGGAATGACAGATCTCCAGCAAAACGTTGGATGTTACTGGAGGAAGGGCACAACACAAAGAATGCTGTTTCCCAAACAGTCAAATCAAAACCTTAAGTATTCTTGTTGATCTGAGGAAATTGTTTTGCATGCTTACTCTTGCAGCTCACATCCCCAAAACCTTCCACCAAACTAATTTCTCCTTCCCCCTTCTGTCTTCTCGGTAGTACTGGATATATGATACTGCTTGGGTTTCTAGAGATAATGACATCGCTAACAAATTGTGTCACAAAGTCCAAGGGATGAAAACACAACATTCAAACTACCTCCTGTCTTCCTATACCTGGCCATCTTTCCCCTTGTGTAATCAACTTGCCTGTTTTGCTGCAATCCTATGAGAGCTTACTGGCAAAAGATGAGAATTTCTTTTCAAGAGTTAGGGATAATAAAACAGAAGTGTGAAACAGCAACCCATTTGTTGGTTACCTTCTCTATCATAGTTTAGCTCTACTTATAAAGTTCCCAAGTCTGCAAAGACTTATGTATGTAACTGTGAGTACAGCACTTTTGATGCATGCAAGCATTTAGAGCTTTAGGACTTTGAATTGATGCCCATTGTTCTAATGTATGCACAACTCTATCTTAAAATGTGTCCTATAAAATAGAAGAAATGTATTATGAATAAAACATTTTCAGAAAAGTATCCAAAGCAAATATATCACATTTCAACCACAGATTAACCATAGATAATGTATTCCAAAGAACACTAATGTTTCCACATAGCCTTTTTCATTAACCTAGGAAAAACATCTGTCATTGATTTACTCCCACACTACATGAAACAAAAGATGACTAACTGAAACCTCATTAACTACTATGCTCTCTGATTGTAAGGACTGGGACTGTTTGGCACCTGGGCAGAGAGACAAAGCATCTCACTGAGTCCTCTCATCCTTCTTACTCACTGCAGATAATGTGGCAAGTCCTTGTCATTTTATGGAGGAGGTGGGAGGTGTAGCATTTGTGATTGGACATGAAACATTAATTTAACATCTGAGGGCTCTATAAAGGACTGTTAGGTTGCTAGGAGAAAACATGGAATGTTTGTTTGCAAGCCAGCAGTGGAAAAGAGCACTCGTGCTTCAGGTGGAGGGCCAGGAAAGGGCTCTGAAGGTACCAGAGAAATCAGTGGCTGCAGGACTCCTGGTTAACGGAAACATGGCAGTGAAATCAGGTGTGCAGGACTGGAGGCCAAGCAGTCATTGATAATGATATTTAAATTAGTTTTTCAGTAGAAACTCCCTGTGCTTGAGCAGATGAAGGATGAAAGAGTTAATTCAAAAGTTTTTAGCACTAATTAATAAACGAAGGCTTGATGGCTAAGTCAGGAGTGGAGATCTGGTGACTGAGTGTCACTGCAGTAGCAACACCCCATGGATCAGCAAGCAACCCACTCCCTGGGACAGGGCTCATGGGACAAAGAAGCAAGGCCAGGAGTAACCAAACAGGCAAGCTAGAGGCCTGCTCATATAGTAATCCAAGTTAGGAATGACACTCGTGACTCTCATCCACTACTGATGAACACAGTCTGCCCTAAACAAACAAACATTCACAAGTTAGGACACTGTATCACAAGATGTATTTGAATCTGGATTTTGAGGTATTTCTTAATACTTGGTAAATCTGCAAAATATTTTGCAATATTAAGTATAACTTGAAGTTATATAATAAAGTTTTGAGCTGCTAAATTCTTGCTGAGAATGAGGGAGAGACCCTCACTTTGGTGTGAGCTAGAAAGTGTTTACCTTGACAGAGTAGTATTCTGTCTTTCCTCACATAATCTTTTTGTTCATTTCTGCTTCAACCCACTATCAGGCTTTCCTTTTTCTTGAACTGTGTCAAGAATTAGAAGCACAGAGCCAGCTTCACATCATTCAACACATGAATGCAAATACTGTGTCCCGCATTTACCTGGCATTATCAGGAATAGCCAGTAAGTCATGTGATTTAGAGACTGTTGCACTGTACCAGAATAAACCAATTTCCTCTATTGTCTGAGGCCTTATGATCAATAAATCAGTAGAGATAAAGTAAGGTTTCATTAATTTATGCCTTTCTTCTCATTCATATGTCATACTGTAAATATATTTTTTCCCTGCAATCATAGAATCTGACCCTGAATTATGCATTATGAAACTGTGACTTAAAGACTGGGCCTTAAGATTAATAAAACCATCGGAGCCCACTTTGCAAACTGTAATTGAAATATGTTTTGCTCTTAAGTAGATGCAAATGTGCTTTAGTGGAAATGCCACATGCTGGTACCTGTGGCATTTCAGGTCGGATTGTGTCAGCCCCTTTCTTTGACATATCTGATGGAAACCAACCAGAATAGCACATTTCATTTCCCAGGGTCCCTGTAACCACACTACCTGCAGCTCAGGAAGCTACCAGATAAGTCCCTTGAGGAGCAATGTCTCCAGGAATTCTCACAAGAGCAATGCACCTCTCCCCACCAACATTTCAAACCTTGGCTAAAACTGAGCCTTTAAGTTTGATGCAAGCAAAACACAGTCAAGTCAAATAGTTCCTGAAGCATTGGACTGTCTTTCGGTCTCCTTCAATTAAACTGAATCAGCCTCAAAACACAGTATCCTGTCTATTTGTTTAATTAGGCAACCAGTGTAAGACATCATTCCTAAGTTTAATTATATGGTTTACAACATAAGGGAGGAAATTATTTTCTATTACATTTGACACTGCTAAGCTGATATTAGTATATGTTCCTGACATAAACAAGAAGAATATATTAAAAATACTTCAAATGTCTGCAACAAATGCAAGGGTGATACCACTGCTGAGAATAACAAGTTCGAGAAATATTTAGATCTAGAATGTGCAGCTAAGCAACAACAAACACCCCACGAACTTAACTATTAGTTTGGAACTATCAGCAGCAGATCAATGCCTCCAGGCTTACCACAGTACTCACTCTTAGCTGAACTGACTACAACACTGATGATGTACTTAGAAAGATTTTTAAAGTATTGGAAGACCACAACCAATGAATCACTCAGAGGAAAAAAAATGCTAACATGAATGCCCTGAATAAATAGGGTCCAAATGTATTTTATTACCAAATTAATTCCGGTATTATTCCTTCAACCCAAATTCCAATTAAAATGCATATTACTCCAGATGTGCTGGAGAAAATTAGACCTAATAGATTGTATATTTCACTGTGCATACTCTTTTCTCCTGTAGTGTGAAGAGTTAGAAAGCATAATTAGATAAATCCAAAGGGCAAACTGTCAGTACCAACTGCTATCACTATGTCTATTTCAGGGTATTACAACACTGCGGATCTCACCATATTATTCTGAATTATTGAGTAATTTGTCATGTTTGCATTACAAGGTTGATCACATACCAGCCACATTGTACTGAAGATAGAACTGCTGGCCTTGAAGTGGAAAGATATGAATGATGAGGAAATGCTGAGTAAGAAAGATATAAAAAAAATTGATGGGATATAAAAACAATTGCTCCAACTCATACTACGTCATAAACAGGAAATATTAAAAGAAGGAATGGTATGAAAGAAAAATGTCACCATGGGCACTCCTCATGAAGGAGTGCCCAGGAGCCTGCACTTAAAAATAAGGAGCCACACATTGCATTTAGTTAAATCAGTACCCTTAAGCTTTGTTAAACAACTCTTTTTAAATACGTTGTTCCTTGTTTATGCAATCTAACAAGTAGAAATGACAAAGAAGAGTTATGAAGCAAGCCTCATTAAACAGTTACACTCACCCATCACCTAATATAACTGGAGGTATATATACAAGACAAAGTTGATGTTAAGCAGCATAAAAAGCAGAATATTTACTTTGAGTATGTAACTTTGCTTTCATATGAGATATATCCCTCCCTTCCCTTTGCCACTTCTTATAGATTTGCAACCAATGCAGCATGCAGACTTATGCTTTTATTACTCCTGACTGAATAAAACACACTGATCATTTTAAATCATCCAGAAATCTTGTGCATTGTTCTGAAATTGAAGGACAGCAATGGAAAAACTTGACACACACAATATGACCAGAAGTCTTGGCTGAGTAAGTTTAGACACAGAGGGAGCAATTTCAAGCAGCCAGCATCCCTTTAAGAACAGTTCCAAGAAGAAACTCCTAACACTTACCAAGCTCATTCCTCATCCTAAAGCTATACCTGGACGCTTGCATGAGAAAACTGGAAGACGTAATAAAATTTCCAGGAGTTTGCTTCCTCGCCTTTGTCAGGCCCCCTCCCCATATCACACTTCCAGAGCAAACGCTGCTCTGCTTTTAAACAAACCTCTCCGACTCCTTGCTATAACGGAGGGAGAGGTCTGCATGTGCCCCCGCACCCGTCCGGGTGTCACCGCCGCAGCGCCCCCGCCCACCTCCTCGGGCTGGCACGACCAGCCGCCTGGGCGATGACGCCGCCGGGGCGCACGCCGCGCCGAGGAAGCCGGCGGGGGCTGCGGGCAGCGGCCGTGGCCGCGGCGGGGAGCCGCGCAGACACTCACGGGCGCCGGGGCTGCGGCGGGGCGCCGGGGGCTCCGCCGGCCCGGCCGCCTCCTGCTCCTCCTGCACCTCCTCCCGGGCCTTCAGCACCGCGGACAGCGGCGGCCGGCGCGGCGCGGCGGCGGGCTCGGCGCCCACCCGCACGGCGCCGCGCCGCGAGCGGCCCAGGGCGGAGGCCACGGAGCCCATGGCGCCGCCGCCGGCCGCGCCGGGCGCGGCCCCGCGCCTCCTCCTCCTCCCGTCGCGGCCCGGGCCCCGGCCCCGGCCCCACCTTCCCCGCCGGCAGGCAGACGCGGCCCACCCGGGGACGGCTCCTCCTCGCCGGGAAAAGTTTGGCGCCCGGGAGAGTTTGCGTGGCGCCAAGTTTGCTAGCGGCGCAGGCGGCTGCGCCCGCGGGCGGAGGAGGGGGAAGCAGCCAGGGGAGGAGCTCGGAGCGCCCCCAGATGTGCACGCACCCTCCTCCTCCGCCCTGGGACAGCGGCCGCGTTTGGGAGACATCCCCGCTGCCGAGCAGCCCTGGCCAGTGGCGGAGGTTCGCTGGGGCCTGGAGGGGGAGTTTAACCGCACCGCCAACCCCGGCTGCTCCTCGTCCCGTTCACAAGGGAGCACGAGTCAATTTAACGCTTTTTACCGCTTCCTAGTGTCGTTATTTGTCTTTCAATATCACCTCTTAGAATCAGTAGAAGGGCTACCCCGCAATAAACGGAGGGAAAGGCAACCATAGCAGTCACCCTGAGCGACCTGCTCTAGTTGACTGCGTTTTAAGAAGGGGAATTAGACTAGCTGATCTCCAGAGGTCCCTTCCAACCTCAACTATACTGTGATATTAACTATTATAGCATCACCGACTATGCGATACACCATGAGTTTACTGTAATTGTAGTGACTGACTAAAACAGTATCAATAGCACAGGTCCCGTACAATCTGGCCTCAGTTCCCTGCTGCTGGAGGTTTCCAAAAGCTAACTTCAATTTCATATCTGTAATATCGGTATAATAAAACTTCACTAGGCCACTGCAAGTCTAAAGGCATTTCAGTACCATAGTAACATGGAACCGTGATATGTATTTCCTTGAACGTTTAAATGACAGTAGTAATACAGACACCTTCCTAGGCATATTACCCCTATTTCTTTACCTAATCTTTCAGTGCTACCAATTAGCAACACAAAAGTAACAACCAGTTACATTTCTATCAGAACAGAAGTCAAATAATGGCAGCGTGTTATCCCCTGTCTATAAGCTTTTCTTTCTCTCACCTAGAAACTACACATCATTTTCCAACGGAGTTCTGCTCCTCAGAGCTGACTGGAGCAGGCTGGTTCCCTTCTCTGTGATTATATTGCTGAGCTGATTTGGGATCTTACCATAGCACTGATGTAATAAGCTGTGAATGGGAATTTCCTTTGCTAGGGTGGTCCTCCTTTTCTGGAGGAAAACAGTGCCACTGATATATCAGAAAGCAAGAAAGCAAAGACACAGACAACCTGTCAAATTTTAACCCTATACATTTGTTTAAATCTGTTTTTTTCCTCAGTGCCTCTGCCTTTATTTTGTCTTGACTGTCCCTGCAGGGAAAACAGCTTCTGCACCAAGTAACGTAACAGGTGGAGAATAGGTCTTGCTCTCCAGGGATGTTGCTGATAAGGAGGGACTTTTCATAAGCGCAAGAAGAGAGGAATGAAAAGAAGTATTAACCTCTCTTCTATAACAACATTTATGTTTCCCCAGTTTTCTCAGTTTTGGTGTGTGGTGAGGGAAAGTCTGTTTCATTTAAATATTCATTTTTAAAACAAGAACTACTTTAAAGTGAAGGAATAAAATTATTAATGATATACAGCACTGTAGAATTATGAATTATTAAGAAATGCCAGAGTTAATTTTTCTAGCCCAAACATGAAATATGCCAATTTGTACATAGGTATTATAATCCTGCCTGTATGATCCTATACACTTTTATTTCATCACCAGAAAGTTCTAAACTTAGGGCTTTCATACAATCCCTTCAGACAGCTGCAGACACTTACTACACAGGCCTGTGTAGGCCCTGTACACACAGCCCAAAGAATAATACAAAATTTGTTCCTGAATTGGGCTATCTCAAATTTTAAGTGGGTATATCACAAATACTTTGGTTTTGGTGAATCACCACCTAAAAGCTACCTTATAGTCATGATACCAATGTAATTCCTGGAGCAGCTATTACACAGCAAGGGACTGAGAGTCAATAATTTTCTGAAATGCAAAGTGGATGAAACTTGGGTCTGTCACACTACAAAATCTGAGGTCTACTTCCAGTTCTGAAATGATCTTCTGTTGCTTTATTTCAGCCTAATTTCCAAAGGAAATAACACTCACAGGATCTCAATTTTTTTTAAACCCTTAGTCAGATTTGAACAAACCTGATAGAAGGATAAAGTGCTCAAAGATGCAAAGCTAATGAAAGTTTCATGAAAAGAACTGTAGGAATAAAGGAGGAAAGTTCCTCCCCCTCTATAGGAAAGATTACAGCATTAGCTTATTTCTTATCAGGCATCAGCCATAAAATTTAAGTCACAAATCAGCAGGAAATGAGGCTTCACAAGGGAACAATTAGCAAACATGAAATAAGAATGCCTGCCTCCCTCTAGACAGTTACCAGGGCTCTGCCTTGCGCATGAACTTGCCTGCAGAGGAGGTGAGATCTGAGCTCCATGCCCTTTCCTTGGCCAGTTGACAAGATTTCTGTCAGTAGCTATGACATTTTATCCACCGTAAGGGCTGACAGAGCCAGGCCAGCAGATACATGACACCAAAGCTTGTCCATGATACAAAGACAGGAAGAGTAGCACCGTTCAGCAACCAAAGAACAAGTGTGGGGGAGGAGGAGTAATGTGGGGAACAGAAAGTTTAGCCACTTAAAAATGCAAACCAGTGGAGTTAGTACTAAGTTTGGTTTAGCAATTATCTCACAGAAATCTCTTTTATGACATACAGGAGATCAAACTATGGTTCTTCTTGCCTTAAAACCCACTAACATTTCCATTTTCATTTCAAGATTACTGTTACTTGATTTTTGCTATAAGCTTGATGGGGGATGGGGTGGGGGAAGCAGCAACACAAGAGAGGTTTAATTAAACCAACAGACCATCCACTTTGTCACTTGGGACTATTGCCATAGTGAAATGCTTCTTATAGGCATCAGCCTAACAAATACATGGCAATTATTTGAATTAAACTGGATATGCTGTGCCTGAGTGCTCATGACACCATCCAATCCTTTGGGAGACTGCAGCATGTCAGAAAAGAGTGAATGGAGTAAAGAAGCACCATGATATCAAGTAGAGTGTCACCTCTTGTTTGTTAAACAGGAATATAGATTAAATTAAAACAGTTCTTCCCTGGGAACTTCAAATTCATAGCTCTGAACAAGGTTCTAGAGTGAGAAAATTGTTTACCTTAATCCCATTTTAAGTACAGAGGACAACTGGAGCTTATCACAGAACAATAGCATAGTTTCAGCTAAATGCTTAACATGGGATAGAAAATACTGTTATGGGCAGCTGAGAAATGTCATTCTTGGAAAATTAATCTTTCACATTTGGTCAGTAGAGAAAACTCGCCAAATTTGTGTTTTTTCTTTAAATTAGAATGGTTCCTAAAGCTCATAGAAGGCAGAGAAGTTTATATTTTATACAGCTATTTCCCCTAGCAGTAATTCCCTTTTAATCCTGAAGAGAAGCAACATTTCCCCAAGGCACAGTTAAACCTTTGGAAGAGGAAACTATTAGCTTTAAATTTGATGTAAATTTCAACTATCCGTAAGGCTTAACAGTATCTGATGACTTCAGGAGGAAATAATCAAGGATTTCACCTTCTGTAGCTGCACCTGCTTTTTCCACAAACTACTTTAAATGTAATAGTACACTTTCTTTCAGTACACACCTTCAAAAAAAAAATTATTGCCTTAATGCAACAAATCTTGTCTCTTTTTATCCAGCTTGAAATTTCAGAATAAACAATCTAATTTTATGTGAAAATTTGACTTCAGTTTAATATTAGTCTCTTTATGTTCAATAATTGCTCTTCCTCACATTTCATTCACTTAAGCCTTACTGAAAATTCGCATCCTCAGTTGTGAAGAAAACAGATTATTTGGCAGTGTCATTATCTTGTTATAGATAATTCCTGACAAAATCCTACTCTATGGTTTTGACGTAAATTATAATTCCATGCCAGATGTCATTTGTTTCCTATGCTGTTAGGAAACATTCATTTCTACTTACTAAACATACTGTGTTATGGCATACACACAGCTTAGCATTTACAATAACTTTGAAACTGAACATAGGATTAAAAAAAATATATAGTGACAGTGTGGTAAAAAATAGTTGGTTACACTTAAGCTTGCACCTGTAAGGTGCTGCACATTCTGGCTTCCATCCAATGAAGTGTAGAAGCTGTAGTTTCATTTTAATTAATGTTAAACCTGTGCACTACTGGATCACCTAGAAGTTGAAATCTGGATCAGGTATAAGTAAATTTATTTTGATTAAGCCAGAACATACAACACGGTATTTATGCCAGTTTTGTTCTAGGTAGGAGAGCAAATAGCACATGGATCCATCATAGAATCTGCTAGGACAATTGCCCCTTCAAAGTTTATTAGTAAGATGAATTAGTAGAGCAACTTTGCATCAATTCACTGCTTTGCATCACGTAGGTATGGCATTTCTGAACTAGTACTAAGTGTCCTAAAACCAGATGTATTGTTTCACCCTTATCCCACTTGAACTCAGTAGAGTTTCTTCTGATCTTAACCATTAACCAGGTACTTACAGGCTTCAACAGATTTGTGAATTCAAACCTCTAACAATATACTTAGTCTTATCAAAACTGATAGAGGCTGCAGGAACAGACGGGAAAATAAAGCCTTTGGTTCGGTAAGTGTCATTGAGAAAGATATTCGAGCTAATATAGACCTCATAGATGCAATAATGTCACGTTAGCCAAGTAGCCTTTATTAAGAGGATGAAATTAACTTCTCAGGATCTTTTAAGTTTCCAGGTATGAAAAAGTTACTGTTAATGCACAGGAAGAACTGAAGAGAAATATTTTGGTATCATAACCAAAATAGCTCTTTCCTCTGTGAACTGGAACATAACCTATATACTGCATCTTCATTCCAAAACTCATTGCTTCTCTTTTTCCTCTTTCAATATTCCCTTTCACACATTTCAAGAAGCTCTTTCATTTTCAATCCCATATAATGAGAAATAGATTACAATGAAAGAGTTCCTAACCTAAAAAGCTAATGGATTAGACTAGCCTTGATACAGAAATGATTGGAGATACATGTATATTTGAGGTTAGAGTTACCTAGTTGTTTACAACTGTTAAAATTTCTTGCAGTATTAGAGCAATATTGGCAACATGCATGAAAACAAGAAACTACTCATAAGGCACATTCTTCCTGCAGCTAAGTGGAAATTATATCCTGAAAAGATTTGGCTGTTATACAGTATGTTTAAACCATACAAGATGGTAACCAAAAATCATTAGACCGTAGTTCTTGTCCTTTGGTTTTGCTTCTTTCCAGAACAATCTTAGTTTGCAAAGCAGATCGATTTTCTGTAACATAGATAACTAGAGTTCATGTAGTCTGACTTCTCATTTGGGAGGTCACAGTAAGTATCACAAATGGACCAAATATTTTCTACTTAAGTGCTATACTTGCTTGCAGACAGCCATTATAATTCACTTTCAAAGTGCTAAGAAAATAAGTTTTCCTGCAAAATTATGTTCCACTTATTATTATAAAATGTTTTCTGAAAACAAGTATAGCTTGTTCCCTAAAGCAATATTTTCATGCTTTGATTTTTTTTTCTAACGAGTATCAGTGCAGGAAAACTCTAAATTGTTTATGCAAAGTAAAAATTTGCTGCAGTTGCACTGATCAATGTACCATTTTTTTCAAACAAGTAAACAATGACCACAACCAATATTTTCTTTTGTAAAGCCATACAGAAGGAAAAAGTACAGACTCTGTTCTGTTAATGTGCTAATAAGGAGGTGAAAGAAGCTGCTACAGATTTAAAAACTATTATAAAGGCTTTGCTATTCAAAAATGGGGAAAAAAGAACAGCCCTTACTGCTTCAATATTTAGCTCCACATTCTCATCTGTGAAGTTGATCAGTTGCTTTGAGAGACCTGGAAGAAATACTGTTTTAGCAATGGATTTGTTTTCAGGTGGTAAGACAGTCGCTATGTCTTAATATTACATAGCACTGCATGGCAGGATTCATCAACACATTTTTGCCTATAGGAGCTCAGTTCTATTTTATTTTCCAATAACACACTCCTACTTAATGCAGCTCTGCTTTAGGGATGAGCAGCATGCAACTTCTTCAATGTCCACTTATTACACAAGGAAACCAACAAATCTCTTTTCTATAGTCACAAGCAGTTTTCAAAGGTGTAACTGTGTTCCAGTCATTAACTGATCCTAAACAAGGAGGAAAATACAATAGGATGAGTGGGAGAAAGACGTATGGTATTAGAGAACCTAGGCAAACTGGCACAACTTTCTTCCCTTCTGATTTGAACGGAATGCTGTTTGTCTGCTGATCACACTGATAACACACACACACAGATAATACATATAGTATTTGTTACTCTTTATCCAGCGGGCTAGGACAACGCCATCAGCAATTTCATAACACAACCTAAAACAAAATCAGATGTCACAGCTTGAAGTCTGAAGAAATGGCATCAACGATTAAATCAGCTGTAATATGGAAGGCATGGTAAGCAACAGCCATATTGATAATTTATCATGGCTCTGTTCTAAATGCTGACATTTTACATGACTTGGAGTATGCCTATTATTATGGAGATGATTACATTGCCTATCACACAAGCATATGTTAATTTTGAGATAAAGGCTGCTAGACAATATACAATGCAAATAAAAAAGTTGTATAAGGAAGGGAAGTGCAAAATGATTTTCATGGGCAATCTGGAAGCAGACAGCTGACTTCCATTTCTGACTTCGAAAACTTCTAAGTCATTTAACATCTATCTACATTTCACTCAAGATACAGCAGCAGTTCCCTCTGAGCCTCATACTTCTTTTTGGCATCCAAAGCCCACAGAGCTGCACTGCAAGCTTGAACACCCAGCGTACCAGCCCCATTTCCTGTTCCTGTAACCTAACTGCATGTACCATTTCTTACTATTTGAAAGGCCCAGTGATAACCCATCACATTTATACCACACCTGAGTTAGTGCCTCCATACAGTATTTTTGCACCATGCTTCATGGAGATGAGCTGTTGAACCCTCCAAATAGTGCACTGCATTTCAAGAAAGGTGTAGGCCAATTGGGGGGAGCCTACAGGAAATTCACAAGGATGATCAGCAATCTATAAAAGCCTGATTTAAAGAAAAAAATAAAAGACGAAGCTGCTATGTTAATAGGGAGGAGAAGACTGAAGAGAATTAACAATGTTTAAACATCTAAAAGGTAGCTTTTCTGCACATCCACTGTACACAGGACACTGAAAAATGGAGCTTAAATTACACCCTGGAAAACTTAGGGCAGGGATCAGAAAAAAAAAACTTTGCAAAAGTAAGAATACTTACTTACACAAGCTTTTGCCAGGAATGATACAGACAGTTGATCATTTGGGCTAAGAGAGACACTAGATTATCTTTCAAGATTCTTCTCTCACTATTCCCCTCCCTTTTGTGTATTTCTATAGTCACCAACCATAAACATAAGCATTTATGTCCCCAGCTGTGCCACTTACAACTGTGTATGTATATGCACATGTCTACACATATAAATTCATTTCTTTGTCAAGCACAATGGAAAGAGATTAAACATGGATAAACTGATTCACATAAAACACTTTGTAAGATCAACACCTTAGTTTCTTGCAAAACATTAGGCCCACAGATCACTGTAAGCACTATGTAAATCATTATTCCAAAATTATGTTCTCTTAAATCTCACAAAAAAAGATTTCTTGTATAAAACCCAACTCATCTCTTTTCCGATATTCCCTTTCTCTGTCAGAGATTTATTAGACAGTAAAACAACTGACTGAGGCCAAACACCATAACCAGCAAAATAGCTTACTTCTGTAACGGTTGCATATTAAACATTTGCATATTAATCAGTGTATATGCAGGTAGATACACATTTATAAATACACAAAATGAATAATCTGTAACTAGATAGACCAAGAACTCTGCAATAGCATGATATTCCAGATCAACATATATCTATGGGGAAGAACAGAAACATTCTTCCAGATTAAAAAAATGCAGCATTAATAGGAGAAGATACTTTGCATATGTTACTTGCAAGCTATGGAAACAATGTCCACAACAGCAGTTAGAACATAGGCAAACTATCTTCTCAACGGCACCTTGAAACTAATAGGCATTAGGTCTGCTGCCAGTTACGACTAGCAAATGAAGGCATTAAATCAGCAGAAGTGTCTAGGACACTGAAAATAAACTATGTCACATAGAAGATATTCATTCTCAATACAGTCTACACAGTTGTGTAATTGTAAAATAACTTGTAGCTGAAAATGAGAATCCTGAAATCTGGCTTGGGGTAAATTAGTTTTTAAATTACTTAAAAAAAAAAAAAAACTATTGTAGAAATTTAAAAAAACTCTTGTTGATTCTCGTACACTGCAGAAACACACACAGTGTTTCTCCCACTGTGAGAGGAGCAGAATAATATTCTTATTCATATATTAGATACAATAATTGAGGTCACAGGAGGATCTGTACTTTTCCACTAATTGAAAGGAACAGACCAGGTGCTTTGTGCCTCCTACCATATCTGGGGCGTGCAGTTGCCTGGTAACTTGTTGTGTGCTATTACATATTTATCACACATACATATATTTTTAATACAAAGCTGACCATTTACATTTATTAGTCAAAACAGCTTGTAGCAATACTCAGAAAGTTTAATGCTGAATTTACTGGAATTTAGGTATGTGCTTACACCATTTGAGGAAATTAATGTATCATGAACATTAATGTATCTTTTTCTTCTTACATAAAATTATTTATATGTGAATTTGGAGTATAGAAAAAACAAAGTCTACAAATGAAAATATCAATTAGCAGCAGTATGTAGCTTTTCAGAGGACATCATGTAGTCTCTCAAACTTAACAAGCATAAATTGAACAGATAGTTAGCACCTGAAAATTTTAGATAAATTCTAATACTGTTCCCAAAACTGAGGTGTTTCAGTACTTGGGCTAGACTCATTGTCTTCAATAAATAGATAATATCTTAATCATAAAAAGGGAAATCTGATAGATAAGTAGTGCTACACAACTAACTTTATAATATATAATTTTCTCTTGTAAAAATGAAAGTGTTCCAGTTATATTGCTTTGTTCATATTTAAAATATAAAATTTTGCAGATAATTAACTAATCCCCCCACTCCAGCTGCAAACCACAATGATATAAAGTCCTTATATACTTCAGACTATATGTATTACAAGATCCTATTTCATTCAAGCCATACAATTAGCATTACCTGTGCAAAATCCATTTAAAACAACAGATTTTTCAGGCACCAAAGCAAACTGCATTTGTTGTAATTGGTAATGTAACACTTCTATCATTATATGTAGTACTGTAACAAAAAAGAATGTGCTTTACTGTCCAAGCCCTTAATTCACTTAAGGGGCTGCAAGGAGTCAGTGAAGCTATGAGCATAAATTCTTTAATGTCACTATCAGTACAATTTCCAGATCACGGATTCAGTGTCCTGTGAAGAGGCTCCATTGCAGTCTTTATTTCAGAAAACAAGTAATCCACAACACCGCATTAGGTATTGTATAAAAACCTATCACCAGATCCTCAGCTAGTTTAAGTCTGTGTGTTCTACTAAAGTCAATGATACCAAATGCACCAACATATGACAGAAATATTTCAGTGCTCAGACCTAGAAAAACACCTTGGAAAATGGCCCTAATTTTTTATACAAAGTTTCCATTCTCACCAAGGATCTCTTGGAACTGAACAAGATTAGGACACTAATAGTTACTTTCAATATATTTCTTACTTAGCATTAGTTTTCATTTTAATTAAAAAAAGAGTAACTGATAATGAGCATAAACATATGTTCGAGTTTTAAATTACTTGTGTATAAAGACTATCAAATCTCTAAAAAATAATAAAAATGAATAAATTAGCTTTATTCATCCACCTATGGAGACTTCAAGAGATGACCAAAGGTGCCAGAGGGCAGGAAAGACTGAGCTCTGAAAAAAAAAAAAAAAAAGTTTTTTTTGGGGGGGTGGGATTGGGGGGTGTCAGCCTGCAAGAGGAAAGAGTGAGCAGCCTAGAACATTGGCAGACAACAGACTTTCTATCCCTCCTCTCTCTCTCCCTCCTTTTTTAAAGGGAATACTTTTTCATCCAAAGCATGTGAAACATATTGTCAAGTATGTAGTGGAAGACAAAAGTTTAAATGAGTTTAAGAGAGGAGTAGCTGAATTCTTTAAGACACATGCCAGCACTAGCTTTATGGAAAGGATCTGCATAGTGTCGAAACACTGACAGCTATTTTTGATAGCTACACACCTAAGTCAACAACTTTGTCTTTTACCTAACTGTATAGTTGCTAGTAGTGAGAAGAGACGCTGCCATGCAAGAAACAAAACTTACAGCATTTGCACTTTTCAGAAACATGGCCTGTCAGCTCATCACAGAGCTAAGTCTTACAACTTACACATTCCAATTAGACTCCAAAAAGATCTGGGACGGCCTGCTGACTATATCCAAAACTTACAGCTGATGTAGGAGCCTATGATCAACTTTACCTATTTGACTTTAACCAATCCTCCAAATACTTTAAGAATAATTTTAAAGTAGCAGGTTCCCGGTTTGATTAGCCTAAGTAAACAAGATCTTCCTTCAAATGTGGGTTTCTCTTCTCATCAGTTTTCACATGTGAATAGAAATTAAACTTGCATAACCACTGAAACCAGTGAAAAATTTTCAATTAATTTAACAGCATCAGAAATGGTCCTCAAGTATAATTTATAAAGCAAATGTTTCACTCTTAGAAATGTTTTTTTAGCAAATGTTAGCAATGCTGTACTACAGATTCTCATTCACAGTCACATATGCTTCTCCTAAGATTAAGCAACTTAATATTTTAAAATCACCATCATAATTGTGCATTTGATACAGTTTTTCTGCTTTTCAAAGCTTGCTGATACAGAAAAGCCGCAAGTAATAAAAATGGACTGACTTACTAGTTCCTGTGGAGGAAATAAAAAGAATTAAGCATTATTACAAAAATAAGACTATCACATACATTAAGTATCCATAAATCTATGATCATGAACTGTATGAGCTTTTGTTAACATTCATATTTGAACACAGGCATGCAAAGTGTTCATCAGTTCCACAGAAACCGTATGACAGAATTGCTGTGCAATTCCCTAAGGATGAAAAACATGTCAAAAGCCAACAGTAATCAAGGAATCTTGTTTCATTTCATATGGTTAAAAAAAAAAAAAAGTTAGGGTTTGGGAGGAGTTTTTTGTATGAATAGTTAGACAAACACAGCAAACATTTCCAACAGCAATATTCAGATTTCTGTGAGTAAGACAAAATAGTACATGGAAAGGAACCATATCCATACTACCAGACAGTACTGTTAGTCAAGTCACGTAGAAGAGTTAAAGATCACTGTATCCAGTGCCATCATTAAGAGGAAAGGAGGGAGGGAAAAAAAAAAAAGATAAAAAGAAAAGGACCCATCACTCTGTATGTCATGAGCATAAAGAAGTTATTTTAACCTGATGAACACCGTGCTTTTAACTTTTCAAGTTGTGTGTATTTTTTAAAACCTAAGGCTCAGGTACTATTTTAGATGACTGACTTGTTTTCCAGATTGCTACTTTAGGGTACCATTACAGCACAGTGTCAAAAACTTCTAAAGGAAGTACAGTAGCAACCTGATTAAATACTAGACTTCCAGAATAAAAATAAACAGTCCATTTAAAAGAAAAGCTTAATTGTACTTTCAAAGCAACAAGCAATAAGAATATTGAATGAGAACCGCAAATCAAAGCAGATCAGACTGGAATACTTGAAATTCTAAGTTCAAAAAGTTAAACCTTTCCTTTCATATTATAAATGTTTAACAGCATTTGGATGCTCAAAAATTGTCTTTAAAGTGATGCCTGCAGACCTCAAAGTCCTGAATCAGAATATCTTCCTAAGAGAAAATAGTCTTAGCACTTCCTCTGAAGGGGTGATAAAAACACAACCACAGACAAGAAGGAAGTGAGGCAATACCAAATTTTTATTCTAGAGATAACAAAATCTTGAGAGAATAAAATACTTGTGCTGTCAAAACAAAAGTTTGCCTTGCCTATGAAAAGTCGCTTTGAGACAAAATTTGCTCTTTTTCTCTCCCAAGCATGGAATCCCTCTTCAATTTAAGAACATTTTCAAAACATTGAGTGAAGTAGGAAGTAAATGCATACAGCAGAAGATTTACAGAATCTTATTCCAGAAAAAAAAAAAATAAGTCAAATGAGATTCTTGCACATATACACACTGGTGGTAGTCTGAAAGCTAAACAACTCTGAGAAATCCAAAATACTTCACATAGATCAGAACATGCTCTGAAAGTTAGTCTGAAGATATAAGTAGGTGTCACATTCTCTTTAATTTTATTAATTTTTCCTTTTAGAAATACTGATGCCATGATAAATGCTTAAAACAGGTGTTATTCAGTCGTTAAGAAAAAAAGTCACTACAACATCCTTCACAAGAAAGCCCAGCTACAAGATACACTTGTGCAAAAGGTATCTCCCATTGTGACTACAAAGGTTAGGGAAAAAAGAAAGAGAGAAAGACAGAGAGATTCAAAATAGTATTACACTATCTTTCAAGCATTCTGAGAAAAGAATTCAACTGATAAAGTATTTGGGGGCAAAACCAACAGATGAAATGATTCTAATCAAATGAAAGTTAAAAAAAAAAAAACTCTGACTTTCTGATGATATGTTAAAAAAAAAAAAAAAGTTGGAGAAGTAGGGACAAAAAAATGAAAAACCATTCAGAGAGCCAAGGTATAGACTGTCACTGTCTAATCTGAGCAGTACAAAAGCAGTTCATACATTCAGAGCAAATATATTTCAATGTAGCATGTTTCTGTGGGAGGGAAGAGAGGGGGCGTCTTTCTCCTTTAGAAGGCCAAAACAAGAAGTCCTTCTCAATATACTTCAAGCTAAGACCCAGCTAGCAAACAATTTTTCTCAGACAGATAAAGCAGGGCAAAAGGATCTAATACAACTTCATTACAGTCTCCTGCTCCTGAGCCCCTTTCTTCAACTCTTCTTTCCTCTTCTAGTGATGGGAAGAAGTCAAGGCATTTACTATCCCTAGGAGTCCATACTCTACCCTGCTTGCCTCTGTAGTAACAGCAGGCAGTTGTGATTCTTCTCCAAAGAGATTTAAACATAGGAATCAGTAGAGTAGGGCATTATGTATCAGGAGAGCAGGGCATAAGCTGCAGTGGGCATAATGTATAATCATGTTAGTTTCTTATCCGTCATAATAAAATAAACGCACCAGTTCCTTACTTTATCAAACCTCTCCCAAAGTAGAGGTTTCCTCCAATATCTGTCATGTTTCTGTTTGGATCACAGAAACATCCAAAAGAACATATTTACTCTGAAATAACTACTCTAAACCATGCAAGAAAGCCTGGGCAACTTCTAATTTAAGTACACACAACACCACTTAGCGGTGAAAATGTGGTCTCCAGTAAATGAGTGAAAAGTTGTAAGACTAGCCTTTTTTCTTCCTGAACATGAACTAGGCCTGATCTTTTCTTGATTAACAATGATGATTAAAGTGTCTTTACTGTAAGAAAGTGTATCTACCAAGTAAAAGAAGTTCAAGAGAGATGAACCTGAATGATCTCCAGAGGTCCCTTCCAATCCCAACTATTCTGGGACAGCAGAACCAGAAGATCCTGAACTTCAAAGATACATCCACTTTGCAAACTTCTCAGAATTATACTACACTTCATAACATTCACCTTGGCTTCAGGTGATTCAGCTTCAAGTAGCATTTAAACAAATGATCCAGCTTAATCTCTGCCTGCACTCCAAAGTAGTACAACGTCTTGGCTCATGAACTTTTACATAGACTTGTGATATAAACAAATGCAACATATATAGAAAACTAAAGACTGATTGACAGCAACTGGAACATAAGCTGTTATTTTGCATTCCATGAAACAGTTGCAAAATCATCTTAAACTTGTGCACTTACATAACCAAGCAAAATAATTAACAAAAAGAAAGCCTTTTATTCAGAACAGATTAGTGTGCCTTTACAAGAAAGTCATGATTTCAACTTACAAAGTCAGCATTAGCAATGCATCTTTCCTGAAGAGAAAGTCTTTGTCTTTTATCAAATATCAACTTCAAATGTGTGTAAAAACAAAACAAAACACAACCTCCCCCCACACCCATACCCCAAAAGCTCTATTTAGAATACATATATAACTTGTCTTCATAGATGACAAATGGATCAATTTATACTTCAGGTCCTTCTCCTCCAGGAACCAGCTATAAAAGAGTAAGACGGTTTTGTGTTAGTGCCATGGATGAGTTATACAAACCCGCATCTGTCGCTTCTTGCTTAACATTTTAGCAGATGGAGAATTCACAGCAAAACACAAAAATGTTTTTTGTATTTGATATTATCCTACCCTCCCAAAAGGGCAAGTTAGTAACTGCCAGAGAAGCACAGGTGTCAAAAAGAAACTCCAGAATACAAAAAAAGTTTAATACTAGAGAGTTCCTATATATCATAATGTTATTTGTTATTCAATTCAAGAAGATGATTCTGCCTACAAAGACTACAGTTCATTTTTAAAAGGACAAAGAGTATGCTTCCTGTCAAGAAGCTTTTCTCCAATTAGTGGTTCTTCCCCAGACTGTTACTATATTGGGAAATTCATTTCCTCTTTCCAATTTTTATTGCAAAGCAGAGTGCAAAGGCTTATAAAGAGCCTGAATCCTTCTAAACATAGCAGGAAATAAGTCAACACAGTATTTTCCTGTGAAGAAAATAAGGAACTGAACAATACAAAAGGAAAAATATGAATAAGAAAAAAAAATTTCAGTCAAACATTGCTTTTACCAAGATTTTCTTAATAATTAGCTGAGAGCTTCTAAAGGCAAAGATCTTTCCTTATTTGGGAAGAGGGGTTAAAAAAAAAAAAAAAACTAAAGCATAAATTTTTTACCTGGAGAAGATTTGCCTCAAAAATAGATACAAGATGTATTGCCCAATACTTGCACTCTAAGAATCAGCAACTTCTGCTTTAAGGGCAAGATACTACCACATCTACTGGATGACCGTAATTTCACCCCATACAAGAAGTCAGAATATGCACTATTTGTTAAGGAATCAGGAGAATAGCCAAAGTGGAAAAGGCTTAGAAATCAAGGCAAGATGGCACTTGCTCAGAAAGCTGGGACACAGAGTAAGAAAGCAGTGATGTGGAGGTTATTCTTCCTTCAGAGAGTCAGCCTAGACTCAAGTCTGTCTTCTTCCTCTTCTCACAGAACTAGGAATGCCCTTATATTCAGATGTAGTAGGCCCTGACTTTGCAGCCATCTATGTAAATAAGCAAAAAAACTACTGTAATAGGTCTATCTTTGTGGTAAAGTGTCTAGAAAGTTGCAGAATTCAGCTTAGGGATGCATAATCACAATATTCAATTATTGGTTCAGTCCTGGTCTACATATATCAACATGCAGTAAACTAAAATCATAGTGCTTCTAGTTCAGTATAGCCCAACAGACCTCTGTATCTTTTCTCAGAGCACATAAAGGCACTGCTCCCTCGGCATCACATGCTATTTTAACAGTTGAATGACTTGACAAGAGTATAAACATCCAAACTGCTGCATCTGTACATAAAATAATGGATGCAATTTAAATGCATCCTGCCCTACATAATTATACAGCCAAGCACTCATGAGTCAAAAGCCACTATATCAACCAGGCTACAAAGAAGATTCCAAAGCCAGAAGCAACTCCCTAACACATCTGAAGACCAGAAAAGGATTCACCAAAATGAAATTATGGTCATCCTATTTTCACGAATTTTAAACTGTAACATGTGACAAGTATGGCAATAAGATCGCTTCTCTAGCCTCAGTCATATACATATATGTCCCTGAAGCTACTTGAAGCAGCTTAAGTAATGGAACACTCAGCTTGAAGTAGCAAATCAAGCAATAATTGAATTCAACAAGTACAGAAAATAAATGCATGCAGTCTCTTTGCCATGATGACTTACCATTGTTATGTTATTTCCATTTAGTAAAATCTGGTCTAGTTTTGTGATTCTTCTGCCCTCAGGTGTAATTTCACTGAAACAGCATGATGGGGGAAAAAAAAAAAACAACATGCAAGTAAATAAGAACATGTAACTATGGAAAATGATTATAGTTTTGATTATAGTACTGACACAAAGCTCTATACTACAATAGAATTTATCAGAAGTAACAAATACATTAGCTATGTCACAACATAATTTTTATACATTGGCCATCTGGGTAAAGAAAGCTACCTGAAGACTAAAGAGATCTACTGTACTTTTCTTCTTGGTACATAAAGACATGGACTTACTCTCTAAATCTTACCAAAATCTTGACTACCACTAATACTCAAAATAGGTTTCAAATAGCAAGATTGCAAGACAAAGTAATAAATACTTATCCTTAAGTGTGCCAAGTTTCCAAGTTTTTGCCTATATGTTACGAAGACTTAAAAACAAACTACTGGAGAGTTCCACACAGAACCTATGCAAAATTAAGGCTATAAATTAGGAGCTTCATTAAAAATATTTACCAAGATAAACCAGGAAACAGATGGTCTATGACATGGCTGTCCTCAATAGATCATCCTCTAGTTTAACTCTAAGGTCTGAATTATTCTGTCAGCAAGCTTTCCAAAAATATCAGAACACTTTGCTGATACCATGTTTTTGTAACTTGGGAAAACAAAGTTTAAAAAGTCACAAGAGAAAGAAATAATACTTACAATTCTGTAACATCTTCTAACACCATATCTGAAAGTCTAGTTTCAAGGAAAATAAGGCACAGAACCTTTAAATTATTTTCATTTTACATGGAAGTGTGATTTTATCTATAAAATAAAATCAGAGTAACATATTAATCAATACAAGAAGTTTCTACTCAGTGAACTCCGAACTCTTAAAAGCAACAAATGAATTAAGCCTAAACATAAAGTTTAGCCTTAAACAGTTCCATCAAAGGATACTGACAAAGTCATCAAATCCTAGAAGCGTTCCAACGATTTCTTTATCACTCTTCATCACAATATGAATGCGTGAACCTATGCATTTGTCCACAAGTTCTGTAAATTAAAAAAAAAAAAAGGGATTAAAAACATGCTTCTAAGCAGAAAGTTTAACATTATGATGAAAAAGAGTAGTTGTCAAGGACACTAGTAAGACAGAGAAAAATAAGTGTTTTCCTTACACAGCTTACTACTAATATTACAAGTCTTTAAGGTAACAGTACTGTATAGACATACTTACTTTGGTGAAGACATATTACTATTGCTGCTAGTTGTATGTTTAATTAGTATGTGATTGCTCAGCATCAAAGTTAGATAATCTTCAGCATATCTTTGTGCTGCATCCAAATTAAAGCTATGAATAATTTCTTTGAATGCTCTCCATTCTTAAAGGCTCATTATTATTCCCCCCACCCCAAGACAGAAATTTAAAACTTCTCTCAATTAACATTTGCCAGAAACTGAACAGTTTACCAATCCAGACATTGCTCCTGAGCAGCCCGAGGAGTGTTATAATGTACCAGGTCCCCACAATTTAACAAAAGACGCAAGACAGAAGTTTTATTGACAAGATATGCCTGTTCTCCTCACCTTTCTTCCCTGACCACCTCCTCTCAGAGGAATAGAAAGCTTATACTACACATTACCTCAGTTTTAGGGGTTTATTTTGTTCTTCCACCAAGAAAACTTGACATTTGAGCTAGGACCATGCAGCCACCTAGCTTTAAGGCGTGACGGGCACGACTTTTTTACGTAGCCCTCGCACGCCGAGGGCGGGAGCCCCGCTTCGCTCCCGCGCCGGCACAGCCAAGTCTCCACACTGCCGCAGAGACACCCCGCACCCCCACCACTGCCCCGCCCAGTCGAGCTCCAACCGCTGCCCTCGCGCACCCGCCGCGCGCCGCCCGTGACGTCACACCCGCCGCCGCGCGAGGCGAGGCAACCAGCGCGTGACGCGCACTCCGCCTCTCGCCTTCCAACCGCTCCGGCCCCCATTCAAACCTCCCGCCACGCGCGGCGCCAGGGGAGCCTAGAAACCGCCCTCCCTCCTCGCCCTTCGTTTGAGGGGAGCCTCCCCACAAACCGCCGCCACAACAACCGGGAGAGAGCGGAGGCACCGCAGCGGCGGCGGCACTGGTTACCGAGCGGCAGGAGCTGAGACGGGTTGGTAGTCGCGTTGGCGGCCATATTGGATCCAGGCCTAACCAATCGCTCCCGCGGAAGTGAACGGTCCCCTGACGGCGAGGCCCACTCTTGGGTCGGAGCGGCAGCCCCTCCTAGCCGATGTCCGAGCGCTCGGCCCTCCCGGCTGCGCTGGGCCCGGGCCCAGGCCGGGCAGCGGGGGGGACATGGCCGCCGTGGCCGGCCCCTAGCCACGCAGGAGGGGCTCTGAATATTTTTCCTCTTAAGGCAGACCTGGTACCTCCTTCTCTCTAATCAGCAGGCAGGGGCTCGGTCGCTGTCTGCACGAATGCCGTGCTCCTACCCCCTCGGCTGCGGTAGGGCTCAGTGCCGTGACCCAGATCAGAAATTAAGGGATTTAAATTCTGCTTCAAAGTGGAAAAGCCACTGTGCCATCTGCGCCCGCTTACTAACTAACGTAAGCTGTAATGTTACAGCAGAGAGCGAGCCCCGCTGTGTTTAAGGGTGAGCATGGCTCTCTGCCCAAAGCTTCGTTATTTCCAAGTGCTTTAAAAATCCTCCTGATTTCTCGAATTGCTTGAAATTTACTGCGCTTAATGGTAGCGCTGGCTAATATTAATGACTCGAATTGGAGATTGTTGTCAAGCTTTAGTCTCTTCTCTTTTGAAAAATTAAATATTTTACAAAATCGTGTTTTTCTGAAGGTTATTGACTAAATACTTTGACTAAATACTGTCACGCCAAAATAATTTTAACTAAATATTTTTCCTTTTGTGGGAGATGTACATAGTCACTGAGGGTAGACAAAAGAAAAAGATAAAACAAAAGCCAAGCAATATTGCATAAGCAGCAAAACTAGAACTGTCTTGAAACTAGACAGGTTCAGAGCTATATGCAGTGCTCTGAATCAAACGACCACAATTCATTAAGGTCATCTTAAATACGTATTTATCCTAAACATGCCATTAATGAAATTCTTGTGCAGCTGAATTCACAATAATGAAGACAGATGACCCTTCACATTTCAGAAGTTTTTTATCTCTTGCCTTACTGCCTTTTCCCATATTTTGATCAAAATAATCATTTTGTTCTTCAGGGTTTTTTGTTCATTTAACTAATGGTTTTCTATATTTTAATATTCATATCTAAGATTTTTGTCTTTGTAAAATATACTTCAGTTTTCTAATACTCTGAGACATTCATGAAATCTCTAGCCCATCATTACTTTCTTTGTCTTTTATCTTTCTTACTTTGTTTACAGGAGAAGTTTCCAAGTGAGAGATCATAATCCCAAGCAGTGTCATGGTCATTAATTCAGATTGTTTTTGCTAGTATTTAGGGTAAGAGCCTCAGAAAAAATAGACTCCACACAGGAACTGAGATTGCAACCAGCAAGAAATTAGTTACAAACCTCAGTTCCATGCTACGATTTCATTTATGCTTATTAACAGAAATCCTAGAACAATTATTTTTAGTCACATGCTCTCTTCTACAAATTCACAATTCCTTCCTTTAGGAAAGTGGGCTATACCTAACAAATTCAGTGAAACTACCAGCTACTGCAGGCACTGCTCACCTCTAAGGCTACTTCTAGATATATAAAACATACTTCTCTTGTAAAGGTTATTCATCTCAAGAAGTCTCGCCTCAGATAATCTGCTCTGATAACTTTGATTATCACTACTAAATTCAGAATGAGTGACAAATGCTGATTACTATGCTAATGACATAATAGCTGGTGGTAGCTAAGTAAATATTACTGCTGAGAGAAAAGAACTATCTATATGGCCAATTGAGTTTGTTCGAGTTTGTTATTGATATTTATTAAATATGCATTGAGAAAGTAAATTCCATTAGGAAAGTTCCAACTGAGACTTTTCCAGGAGCTTTTGTTTCATAGCTGTTCTATCTCCCTTTCCATTTCATAAAAAACAAACACACAGTGTTAGCTGTGAAAAAGACATAGAAGATGTCAATCAGATCGATTTTCCAGAACAGGCTGATGTCATTCAGTCCAATGTTTAACATTTTTATTGCCTTAGTGGGAAAGAAAATTTCAAACAATGAAAAAAAACTAATAACCTATTCAGAGAAGCAATAATCCACAATTATCCAGCAGTCTCATTGTAATGTCCCTATAATGCAAAATCCATAGCAGTGAGAGTACTGCCACATTGCCCTTTCTTCAATTAACTGAACGTGAGATAAAAATACTCTCAGGCATCTCCTTTTTTTTTTTTTTTGGTATATCTCATTACTGGAGGAGATAATGGCTCATATTTCACACATTTTTCTTTTTTGAAATTACACTGAACATCATAAAAGTAAGTTACAGAAAAGGCCTCATAAGGAATCATTCTCTTGCCAGTGAAGGATTGTTTCCTGCAGTTTATCCTTTGTTCCCTAAAGTATATATTTTATGTAATGGAACTGCTGTTGAAGTTGAAGAATAATATGTAATTATAGACTTTATTGTTATAATTGGAGCTTCTGGGTATTGTGTTAATGATGAGGTTTTCTTTGAGCATTATTCTTTTATAGTTTTTTTTCAAAAAGAATCTCTTCTGATTTCCACAAGGAATCCTAATTATTAAGAGTACAATCACTAGCAAATGCTGTTGATTTAAATAAACAGGACTGACTCCTAAGAAAGGTTAATGAGGGAGCATGGTCTGTGCACAGCAAGATAAAGATTTTAACGCTCTTGTACTAAATTTGCTTGTACTCTTGGGAAGTCTTTAAACTCTCTTCCTCAGGATATCCTAATGTATGTTTAGTAGTTTAACATTCTAATGGAAGGAGAATTAACTTTATTTTTCTAACTTTAATCCATTAATGGACATGCTTCAAGTTAAGCAACCCCACAGCTGACTTCTCTCAAGCTCTGAAAACATCATGAAGCCCTAATTTGTTTGAACGGCAACACTTTGAAAATGGAAGATCTATGCAAAAAAAAAAGCTTTCGGACTAAATTTTTATCTTTTGTTTTATTTTCAGTCCTCCGCAAACCCTCTCACCTATGTGAATTAAAATCAGAGATGTGTGCTGCCATAAATTAAGCAGCCTGGGCGTTTAGTGTTTTCTGTATTTTCACAGTGGCTTTGAGAAGGGTGAAAAAAGAAAAGAGAGAGGCGGGATTAGTTGCCGCTTTGTCCCGTACCTGCCCCCTTTGCGGGCACCGCGCTAGGCGGGGCGCTCCCGGTGGGAGCCGGCCAGGCGGCGGAGTTTTTCCGGGAGCCGACATAAAACTAGCGTGTTTCGGTGTTTTTCGTTTTTTGTTTTTTTTTTTCCCCCGAAAATGCCTTCGGAAGGCGGCGGGACGGGGACGCCACTCCCGGACGCGGGGCGGCCCCGTGAGGGCGCCGGGCAAAACCAGCGCGGCGGCGGCGGCGGCAGGCGCTGCCGCCGGCGCTCCGCCCTGCCCGCCTGTCCCTTCCCTCCCCCGGCGGCCGGGCCGGCGCTGCGGAAGGAAGCGGCCGCGGCGGCTCCGCGGGCCCCTGGGCGCCGGGAGGCGGAGCGAGCGGCCCGGGGTGCCGCCGCCATCGCCATGGAGAAGCGGGGCGCTTCCCCCCCCCCGCCTCCGCCGCCGGCCGGCCCGCAGCGGGGGCCGGTGCTGCACATCGTGGTGGTGGGCTTCCACCACAAGAAGGGCTGCCAGGTGAGGGGCGCCCGCCTGCTCCCCGCGGGGCGGGTGGGGGGCTCGTTTTGAGGGGGAGTCGCTGGTTTCCGCGGGGTCGGCAAAGCTCGGGAGCGCGTTGGGCCGGCGGCGGCGCCCTGAGCCCAGCGGCGCGACGGGCGCGGGGCGCTGCCGGGGCCGTGACTCAGTTCGCCTCGTGCGGGCAGCGGCTGTTGGCGTCTGTGGAGGCGCGCGCGGCTCTGCCCTGCCCTCGCCTGAGCGGCCTGAGGCGCGGGGCGGCCGCGGCGGCGCGAGTTCCTCACGGCCGGTGTCCCCCCATAACCACTGCTGATCGGTAAGGGCCTAGAGGCTGAGGGGATCTCCCAGAAGGTCAAAAAACATACATATATATATATATATATATATTTATTTATTTATTTTTTTTTTTTTTCCTGAGGTGAATCCACTAGCGTCCTTGCCTCAGCCAAGGATGGAGCTGGGGAGGCCTGAGTGGGGCTGTGCAGGAGCCCTGACGTGAGGAGGGGATGCCTCCCGGTGCTTTATCCCCCCAGCATGGGGTGAATCCCCGAAGTAAGAATCGAGTCACCTACCAGAAAGCAGAGAGAGAGCTCTCTGCCCCTGCGCTCGGTCTCCTGGAGCACTATTGACTCCTTGTCCAAAAGGATTTTAGTGTATTTTATCCTCTGTTTTCTTTTTTCCCCCTCATTTTCTCTGTGATTTTCAATTTTAAGAGCTCTGTTACAGTGGAGGATTTTTTTTTTAAAGCTTGTTTTGTGTCGGTAGGAATTGAATTTGAGCCAACAAAATAATGGCTATTCAAACAGTGTTTTGCTTAATGCTGCAGTATTAAAATAAAACCGGTATTTAAGCTTCTAGAGTCATTACGCGCTTTGTGATTGGGCAGTCTCTAGAAGTCTTGAGGTCGAATAAATACTGACCTCTGCTTAGAAAGACAGTGAGTTTTGTGTTCAGAAGTACACATACATTTGAAATGATCAAATGATGAATAACTGTTCTTTTCAGATGGCTGTGTTGTTGTTGTTTTGTTTTTAAATATGGCTATGTTGAAGGAAAATTTTGAACTCTTGGACTTCCCGTTCCTAAAGGGAAAAATAATCAGTTGTCTGCAGATTTTGTTACCCAAATAGTCACCAAATATAGTTGCTTCATTATTATCGGAGCAGGTAGATATAATTTTGGAATTGATTTGCTCTGAGTTTGCATGACTAGCAGTATTTCTGGTAAACAAATGGTGTATGAAGTGCCAGTCAGGGTAGTTGTAATGATCAAACCCAAATTTTGTGTCTTGAGCTTCTAATTTACATCAGTGAATGTTTAACACAAACTGTGTTTGTTATAATTGTTCTCTTCCCTTTTGTTTCCTTCCCCTTTCTTCTTTTCTCTCATTAGCTAATCTTTAAAGATTGTATTTCACTGTTTCAATGTGGGCAGTTGTTCACTAATGCTCCCCCCACCGCCCTTCCTCCTAGCTCCCATATCTGGAAGAGTGGATGAAGCTCTCTGTGCTTTTCGAAATGGTCCAATATGTTTCAATTGTTAGAGAACTGAATGGTCTAGTAACCCATAGCACTGGTTTACCAGTATCCTTCCCTTCAACATTCCTAGAAGAGGCCCTTTTGAAAGTGAGAGAAGGCAGACCAGTCTCTTTACCTAGCTCATTGTTAGTCTCTGCGAAAATTACCAAAAGAACATACTGATTATCTGAGAAGGGGTCGGAAACCAACTTATTTAGTACAAGGTAACAAGGAGTTAAACTAATTTTTGTTATGCTTCAGTAAGCAAAACAAGCACAGGATGGCAACATGTAAAAGAAGAGATCACACCAGCAGCAGCTGAAACTTAAGAGCGATGTTATGCATTGAGTGCATTACTAAATCTTTTCTGAAAAACCTGCATGATTTTGTAGCGCTTTGTTTTTTCTCAGGATATATAGGGGCCATTCAAATGTGTATGTTTGCAGGATCAGTTTCTATGAAGTAACTGGATCATCTAGCTAGGTTTGCAGTATTTATCGGTCACTTCCTTGTCAAAGACTGTTAAGAGATCAACACCAGTTGAACATCTGTAGGAAGAATAGCATGTTTTTGCCCTCACCTTGTTTTTGGCCACGTGGAAGAAACATAGGTTGGAGACAAAAGCAGATGTGGCTTTTGTTGCTTCTGTTCTTCTTTTGGGATCTTTCTTTCTTGTACAACTATGCAGTGTTGATGCAATAACAGAACAAAAGTTATAAATTTATTGATAACTGAGTTTTATCTCACTGCCAATAAAATGTTTGTAGAAGGAAATTTTCAAGTGTTGTCAAAAATTGGGTAGCAAAGCTTCCAAACCAAAATCTTTTTAATCAGAGAATTTGCAGAGGAAAGTAGCTGGAGAGGGCAGAGGGTAGCTGTGTCACCGAGATAAGAACTGTAGGAATAGAATGAAAATTGTTAGAATCACGAACAGACAGACTTTCTAAAGGAAATCTAAGTAAAGGGGTCTTCAGCTGCATAAATATAAAAATAACTGGAGGAGGGAGGTCAGTAAGCAAAAGGAGAGATTGACGGTAATTTGCATATGATTCGAACAAGTCCAAGGTCTCCTTTTTCAATAAAAACTGATGCCAAGCATGAAAACAAAGATGGGATGAGGAAGCAAAATCTAAATTCAGTAAGCTTGATTAATGGAGTCATGTAACTTCTTTCAGAATTTAGGAAGAACTTATTCATGAAGCTGAAGACCTCAAAGCAAGGATTTTAAACCTATGCTACCTCCAACTTGGCAGGTTTATTACTGAAGTATGGAAAATGCATTTTCTTAAAAGAACTGGAGGCAGAGATCTGCGCAGCTATAGCCTAATGAGGTTGACATCAGTAATATGCAAGGCTCTAGAGAATTTTCGAAGGAAAGAATTAATTAACAATATGAAAGTAAGTAGAATGAGTCCTATGTGGATTTACTAAAGATAGATCATGCCTGACTGACCTGCATCTTTCATAAGAGTAAATGACTGGTTTACTCTTTTACTTTTTATGTAAAAACAAAAAAGATTTATGTGTGTGTGTGTGTGTGTGTGTAAAACAATACTTACCTGCCTGGAATTTGATTATGTTTTATAAAGTACCTCAAAATAAATTATTTTCAAAGATGGCAATATTGGAGAATTAGTACAAGAGCTAGAACTTGGGTGGGGAACAGTTTAAAGGGGAGGAAACAGCAACAAATTTGTGTCAAAAGAGGAACTGCTGGTCTGAAAGGTGCTTGCAAGTGGTGTTTCTCAAGACAGGTATTGGGACAATGTAACAATAACTACTGTATACCGTAAATTCTAACTTGATGATGAGTGAACTTGAGGGGTCAACATTACAAAGGAAGGTTGGAATGTCTTGCGAAAATGGATGATAATGCTGAAATGATGGAAAAGGGATGCAATATGAAAACATGCAGCAGGAATGAGTAGTAATAACATTATAGGCATGAGAGTTAACACCAAGAGACCTCTGGAAGAGAAAAGTGACTGCATGTGATCAAGGATAATTATAAGCCACAGAAGTGGTGTGACTGAGGGCAGGAAGAAAACAACAAATGTAGTCCTACAGTGTATCAATATATGTACTGATGTATAAAAGTTCTGATCGCCATCTTTCGGAAAGATAGGTTCAGGCTGTTTCTGTCAGTTCCAGGAATGGATGAGATGGCCCTTGGGCAACCTGTTTTATAAGAGGAGAATTGAGAAGAGCTTGGTTATGTAGGCTAGTAAAATGAGTTTTCAGGCTGTAGTTGGATAAACACTGTAAGCCAGCTCTACAAATAGGGGAACATTTTCCCCTTTTCCTCTCCTGCCTCCACATTGCTGTGAGGGAAAGATAGCTCTGTAGTAAGCTGACACAGGGAACTGATGTGACCAAAAAGTAAACTTTGTTTTGGTGTTTTGATTTTTAAGTTGGTTGGTTCACTGATTCTGTTTCTGTCGTGTACATCTGCAGAAAACAACTCTGCTGGAACAAGGCGAAGACTAGCATGGGGGTGAGAAGAGTGTCTCTTGACAGTGATAGTCTGGGACTTCTGGTTTTGGTGGTCATGTTTGTTTTATGGCATTTGAAGAGCTCATTTAACCACTACACCACATAAAATCATATTTCAGGAGACTGTTGGAAGGTGAAAAGCAAGGAGGGGGAAAAAAACAGCTTTAAGCTAAAGGCAGGACTGGCACCAGGGCAAATGGATATGAAGTGTCTGTGAATACGTTCTAGGTTGGGGATGAGAAACTACTAGCTAGCTAAGTGAAGTTCTAAAGCTGCTTTCAGATGGGAACAGTTAAGACTGAACTTGATGAGTTTAAAAATAAGAGATCATATAGCAAGCTTGCCTGTTACAACAGAGATTAAAAGAGTTTTCTCAGTCAAACAAGTTCAAAGTCTTGTGTTTCTATCTGTGTTTCCTCAATAGACTTCCAGAAAATGCATATAGAGTGTAGATATTTTAAAGAACAGGAACTGTTCTTTAACTTAAAGCTAAGTGTAAAAAAAGTTTAACCTATACAGCACATAATTTTAGGTGCAGTTTAGAATTGTGTAGGAACTTCTTTTTCTTGTATAGCTCTCTTAAATTTTTTTCGTATACATTTGTTTTAAAAAAAGAGAATGAGACTCAAAGAATTGGTCCATTTGTGTGTGCCTTTTGATATATAGCATGAATGTGATGGTTATTCTACATGCTCCTTTCAAGGGCACATGGTTAGTGTTTGGTCTTTTTTTCCTCTTTTTCTCTTCTCTTGTGTAAAGTAGGTTTATGTAAGAAACAAGTCTAAGGTTTACCATACATATAATACTGTCAGCTGGATTGTGTGGTCTGAAGATGTAGTTTTCTGTCTAATTGTTACAAATTTGGAATTGCTGCTCACTGTTAAGATGGCACATCTTAACACATTTGAAGGAGTGTTCTCTAGCTAATGTTGAGTGAACTTGTGGAGGAGCTGTATGTTTTTGTTTGTGTTTGCACTAGCAGATCTCCAGCCCTCTTATCTAGGCCTATCAGTTACTGATTTATACAGTGATACTGATGAGATATCCAGAAAGTGCTGTTTGCTGTATTTGATATATCTCTTTGCCAAAGAGAAAATGTAGTTATAGTAATGTTCTTGCAGAATGGGAGGAGAAGCTTGGCGGGAAAGTAGATCCCTCTGGTATTTGAGAGGCTCTCAACCAGGTCATTAAAGAAGGTAATGATCATTTGCTTGAAGCATCTCTTGTGATGAGTTTCTTTCCTGTGGAAGTATAGGGTATCTTGTTATGGGAACCTTTGTCAGTGCTTAATTAAATAAAACGGCAAATGTCATGAAATGTGCAAGGGTCTTGGGTAGTATACATTCAGTCATGATGTTCATTCATCTGAAATGAAGTGACTGAAAAACAGGATCACAGAATGGTTGAGGCTGGAAGGGGCATTTAGAGATCAGCTAGTCCAGCCCCCCTGCTCAAGCAGGGTCAGGTAGAGCAGGCTGCCCAGCACTGTGTCCAGACAGCTTTTGAGCATCTCCAAGGATGGAGACTCCACAAAATCTCCGGGCAACCTGTTCCAGTGCTCAGTCACTCTCACAGTTAAAAATAAATAAATAAATAAATAAAAAGTTTTTCCTTAGATTCAGATGGACCTTCCTGTGTTTCAGTTTTCTGCCCAGTGCTTCTTGTCCTGTCATTGAGCACCACTGAGAAGAGTCTGTCCCCATCTTCTTTATATCCTCCCTCCAGATATTTATACACATTGATAAGATTTGCCCCGCCCCCAGCCTTCTCTCCTCCAGGCTGAGCAGACCCAGCTCTCTCAGCCTTTTCTTGTATGAGAAGTGCTCCAGTCCCTTAATCATCTTCATGGCCCTTTGTTGCACTAACCCCAGTAACTCCATCTCTCTCTTGTACTGGGGAGCCCAGGACTGGACCCAGCACTCGAGGTGTGGCCTCATCAGGGCTGAGCAGAGGGTAAGGATCACCTCCCTCGACATGCTGGCATCGCCCTGCCTAATGCAGCCGAGCATACCATTGGCCGCCTTTGCAGCAAGGGCACGTTGCTGGCTCATATTCAACCTTGTTGTCCACCAGGACTCCCAGGTCCTTCTCTGCAAAGCTGCTTTCCAGCAGGTCAGCCCCCAGCCTGCTCTCTAGAAATAACCCAGAGGTTATTCCTCCCTATGTGCAGGACTCTGCACTGGCTGTTGTTGAACATCACGAGGTTCCCATCTGTCCACTTCTCCAGCCTGTTGAGGTCCCTCTGACTGGCAGCACAAGCCTTTGGTGTATCAGCCACTCCTCTCAGTTTGGGATCATCAGCAAGTTTGCTGAGGCACACTCTGCTCCATCGTCCTGGTCACTAATGCATAAGTTGAACTGTACTGCACCCACTGTTGACCTCTGGACTACACCGCTAGTTACTGGCCTCCGACTAGACTTCATGCCACTGATCACGACCCTCTGAGCTCGGTCATTGAGCCAGTTCTTAATCCACCTCACTGTCTGCTCATCCAGCCCATACTTCTCAGCTTGCCTATGGGCATGCTATGGGAGACAGTGTCAAAAGCCTCACTGCAGCCAAGCTAGACAGCATTCACTGCTCTCCGCTCATCTACTCAGCCAGCCATCTCATCATAGAAGGCTGTCAGATTGGTTAAGCATGATTTCCCCTTTGTGAATCCATGCTGACTACTCCTGATCACCTTGTCCTTCATGTGCCTGGAAATGGTGTCCAGGATGAGCTGCTCCATCACATTCCCAGGGATCAAGATGAGGCTGACCAGCTTGTAGTTCCCTGGGTCTTCCTTGTTCTTCTTCTAACTTGCTGAACTTAGGAGTTGCATTTGCTTTCTTCCAGTCCTCAGGCACCTTTCCTGATCAGCATGACCTTTCAAAGATGATTGAGAGTGGCCTTGCAATGACATCAGCCAGGTCCCTCAGCACTTGCGGGTGCATCCCATCAGGGCCCACGGGCTTGTGTATGTCCAGTTTGTTTAAGTGATCTCTAACCTGATCCACCTCCAGAAAGGGAAAGTTTCCTTTCTCCGGACTTTCTTCCTGGTCTCCAGGTCCTGGCAGATTTAACTTTAACATTTAACTTTACAGTGTAATTTTAACATCTAATTTAATTAATTTTAACATTTAATTTAATTTAAACAGTTAAAATTAACATTTAATTAATAGTTCAAGAAACTTTCTTTGTTACCTGTTTGGTAATGAGAAAGGATGGAAGAGTGACCTAAGCAGAAATAGACAGGAGCTGTAGCCCTTTATCATACATAGTTGCTCATACTGTTACCTGTGAATGTAAAATACTATTTTGATACAGTAGTACTTTCTACATGCTTCTCGGGCAACCCATGATTCACATGAACTGAGCCCTATGGAAGAAAGTTGCCCTTGCCTGAAACAAATTCTGGGTACTGGCTTACTGTGGTCCCACAAAAAAGTGCTAACCTTATCTAAATATTTCTTCTTAGTTTTTTATGACTTACAAGCTTCTAACTGAATAGCTGTTAGGGACCTTGCTTAGACTGGTTTATTTGTTTACTTTTCTACAGCTTATCATTTAAAGAGAAATTCTACATGGGGAAAAAAATGAGTAAATTGTTTAAAAAAAAGTAAAAATGAAATTCAACATTAAAAGCATTAATTCAAATAAACAATAAAATCCAGACCCAGAAACCATAAAATTAGTAACAACAAAGACAAAAAAAAAAAAAAAAGCATACAGGCATAATGTCTAATTTTAGATTAAGTTTCTCATTTGGCTCCATCTTTGCTTCCCCCTGTTTACTACACGATGTGGATTCTTTCTCTCTGTGTATACATACAGTTTCTAGTTATTAGAACACAGAAAAACTTAGGTTAAAGAAAAAGGTATGTTAATTTCTGTCTAAAATTTTTTTTCTGAATAGTTTAATTCTAAATAGTTTAATTTGGAACTTTTCTATGCTGTAGCAAGCTGTGATATCTGAAGATGATTTACAGGAAGAACCATGTGAGCAAAATTGATTTGACAATATTTTGTCATGGTCTTCATACTGTTTCGGCTTTAATAGCCCACAATAAATACTTACTACACCTTCCAACAGAGGGTTTGCTGCTCCTGTATTATGTGCATGTGGGAGAAGTGCTTTCAAGATATTACTTTCCTTACCTAATGAAGAATGCCATGCATAGTTCTCTATTGAAAAGAAAAAAGGCTCTAAATGGCTTATGAAACTTGAGTGTAAACAGGGGGAAATGTTATGAGGAAGCAGTTTGCTTGTGAGAGAAATTCTTAATCAGTCAGAAAAGCATGCTGACATAAATTCAAAGTAGAAAGATTTACCACAGAAATCGTGTTACCTGTTTCAGAATATCAGTAGATGGATAGTTACTGTGGAGAGTTACTGGCCCAGCTCTCTAGGTCTCAGTTATGTTCTGCTTGGTTATGCTTGCTTCAGCAAAGGATTGTAAGATATGGGTTTGGGGGCTGTTGGTTCTTTATCTTCCGTAGTAGCTGATACTGAATTTCATAATAGTTTTCAGGAGTTGAAGTGGTAAATGGCTACTGATTTCAAAGCAAATGAAGAGAAATGTTTTGGGTTTTTTTTTTTCAGAATCATAAAGTATTTCCTCTCGTCTCATTTAAAGTGAGAGATCAAGAATTTAATTTACCTTAACATTTTAGTTTTTGAGAGCATGGAATGATATGGAAAAACCCTTACTTATCTTATTATAGAGATCTTTAGCAAAAATCTAATCTGAACAAAGATTGACTAGTAGATGCAAGTCATGTCGTAAAATAAATGGGGAGACCTTACTGTTAAAGTAAAAGATTGAGAGTCATGAGGCATACTTCCATACCTAACTCTAGTAGACAGATCTTGTGTGATGGGATTCTTGGGCACTCATTTGAGCTCTGTGTCTAAGTTTTATTTATGTGGGGTGGCAGAGGAAGAATAGTCTCTGGGGGTGTAGGTTTAAAATATCATGATTACTCAAAAAATCCTTCATTCTGAAGGTGAAGTTGAATTGAGAAATGATTGACTTCTTTAAAAGGAGAGGAAGAAAAACTGGTTTCGGCAGAGCCAGAAAAACCTGCAGGAGACAGAATTACGCAGAAGACGTTGTAAGCCCACTGACTGGTTGTTGAGGAAGTATATGGTCCCTCTACTACTATACTACCTGATCTGCCACAGGAAACCTGATCTTCTGTTTATGCTTTACATGAGGCTTTGTGGTTATTACATCTGCGTAAACTGTGGCTTTGACTGTGTCACCAGCCATGCCCATAATCTCACTTCACTTTTTTTTATGGAAAAGAGGCACAAAGCCCAGCTTTGCTGCGCTTGGTGTCCACAGCCCAGTGCTGCAGGTCACTGCTCTCCTAGTACAATGAGTGAACATTGCCTTACTAGGCACTTACTGTACTCCTGAAGCGTTTGAATATACTCTAAATACTCTTTATTTACTGAAACTCAGAAATTTCTAATTGTGCTGCAAAAAAAGTGTGGATAATGGGAAAGTATTGTGTGTGTCTTGGACTGCTCACACAACCAGTCACTTGTGGTTGCTTGGGATTCTTATTGTGTAAAATAATAGCAGGTAATCTTGACCTGCTTTTCTATGTGCCAATGGAGAATGACATTGCAAACCGAATGTCCCAGATGTAGTAGTGGAATATTCTGTATGCTCTTGGAAACCAGAAATTTGTGCTAAGAATCTTCAAAATACTTTCAAATATTTTAACTCATTAATGTGACTATGATGATTGCTTTCCATTAAGTATTGTTAGACTTGCATGTCTGTGTATGTTTTTTTGGGTGGTTTGTGTTTGAAGAACAAGGCCGCTATCTTGACTGACTAATTGTACATTCTGTTCCTTGTGTGCTAATAAAACTTGAGATCAGGAATGACACAATTTTTTAGAAGTAATTTTTTAGAAGAAAGATTGAGTATGTTTTGAAATTTTAGAAGGAAGAGTGTCCTTTAACTTCTCTTCTCTTCCTAAATTACGTATGTTCTCATCCTATAATTTGAGAGGGAAGGATGGACTTGTTCGTGAGTATAGTAATGGAAGGAGTTGTGTACTCTAGCTACAGAAGATGATGCTTGTTGTGCTCTGCAGAAATAGCATGTAAATGCTCTGAACAATCAGTGCATATGGCCTATTTTTAGACATGCCTAGAGGGCCTATGAGGGGTGGGGAAGTTATCTTCAAAAAGCTTTTTTCTTCAACTTGTTTGCAGAATTAGGAGACATCTAAGAAATAAATGTGGTTATAGTCTGCTGTTTTTATAAACTGTTCTGAGCATTGCTTACAGTTTCCAAGTCTCCCGTTGTCCTCTCCTGTGTTGTCTTTCTGAATGAGAATACTGAAGTCACTCTCCTAAATCACTTCCACAGGCAGCCTTTCTTGAGGCATCTGTCTTTTTTTCTTTTATTGAGGGGAATACTTCTAGCATGTAATGTTGCTAAGTTAATGATAACATACATTGAGTATTAAAGATTAACCTATAAGCTATTGTGTACTAGATGGAAATATATGGATTTGCTTCTTATGCTCAACAGGCTGAAATTTTGAAAGAAGCTTTTAACTTTTATTAGAAAGGAGGCTACTCAAATTAGCATGGGGTGATAATCATTTTAAGTACACAATGCACTATTAAGTATACAGCAAAATTAGTATCTGATGCTTCAGGTCTGTAAGTAGTACCACAGGTTCTGATCTCTTTTAGAATTAATGATGAATTCCACTCTCTGCATGTCTTTCTATTCCATTGAATTAATACATTGTGTTCTTTGTTCAAGAAAAACTCCCAAGTGTGATGGGGTTTTTGTTTTGATTTTTTTTTTGTTTTGTTTTGTTTTTGTTTTTGTTTTTTTGGTTTGGTTCTTAAGTTTTAAAGGGCAGTATGCTCTGTAGTTGGTTCCTTGAAGTCCCGTAATGGAAACAAGGAGTGCTTCTTTTTACAGTTCCATACTGATTATTTTCTCCATAGTTGCCCTATTGTGTAAATTGAGAAGACTTTTAAATATTTATTTACAGTTATAGAACACCTTCTACCATCATTAACTTTCATTTTACGGTCTGTCAGTTCTTTGTACATGTCATTGCAACCTTGTAGTTATTTAAGTGAAGCTCTGTACAAGTAATTTTGACCTCACTTGGATAAATGAATGAATGCTAGATGAGTAAAACATGCATTTTGGTATCTCTGTGACACCTCTCATACACCTATTTCAGAGTGCTTCCAAAGAGTAACTTGGCCTCCCAGCACTTTTGTAAAGTTGGCAATGTAATTTACATACAGGTGTAACAGAGGGAGGTACAAAAGTGTAAAATCACTTACCAAAGATCACTTCTAGTTGCAGTAAGTTGGAACCTGCAAGTCTTGACTCCATGTTCCCCCTCCTAATATTGCCTTATTTTAGAGTTTGTGTCTGATTTTGGTAATCTGGCCTGTGGCTTGTACGTGGTGCTGAACTATGACACCTAGGCAGGTGCACTGTTTCTAAAAGCTTGCTTGTCACGTTCCTGACAGAAAATTTGAAAGCAAGTTCCTTTCCTATTATGACCTGCTGGGGGATAGGGCATGGGGCTGCCTGCTCCATTAGGATTACCTGGGGCAGAGCATGTTCTGTAGTGTATAATGCTGTTGTCTTTGTGTAGCTTCTCAGCCTCGTACTTGGTAGTGAGCTTGTCCATACTCAGGTTTAAACCTGGTGCTCAAACTTGTAAGAAACTAAGAACTGTTAAATAAGAACTGTTCTGGGACCATCAGGATTCTTGCAGTAAATACCCTGAACACTTGTCAGATCATAAAAACAAGGGGATTACTAGCTTGGACAGACTTCCTCACGTTGGGAAACGGTGTGTGGCAGAGCTGGGGAAAAGGTGCGCATTTGAGTCTCATCCGTGGTGCGGTTTAGGTGCTGGCCAGGGATTGAGGAAGTGCCACCAGCCCCTGTAAGTATCTAGCCCCACAGCAGGTTGTGTGGATGGAAGATGGGGCTACTGCTGACCTGGTCTGTACCAGTCACTGCTTTGGTCAGAAGTAACTTAACAGCTAGCTGAACATTACCTTCTTTTGCTTTAGTGAGAAGCTGACCTCTCTGGTACCTTGTGCCTTCTTAAGAGTTCATCCTGTCTGAATTCTGTCTTATTTTCTATAAGACCACAAAGTCTTTCCTTGAGGGCACAGAGTTACCTAGCAAGTCCCCTAGGCTGGAATGGCTGCAATAATATTGTGCTCCTCTTCTGGAAGGAGCTTTACTTTTTGGAAGAAGCATTTACTTGCTTTAATGAGAATGATATGGGCAAAAGTCTCCAAAGTACAGCATTTACATCTGCGTTGAATTGTATTGTTATAAAAACAAAGTACTGGGGAGAATGTCCAGAATACATACCAAGATGGTTTTAAAAGCAAGTATGAAGGTTGGGGGTTTTAAGGTTATTTTTTAACTTTTAATGTCATAAGAGTTAAAACTCTACTAACCTAGTTGGATTATCAAAGCAAACTTGAATGGTTACACTGTGCACCTGTAGCAATACAGGTGGTGTCATTATAACTTGAGTGGTTGCTCTATAGCTTTAATGGTATGGGAGAATTCAGTTGGTCATAAAACTGGAGGGATAGAGAAGACAGATGTCCTACCTGTTTATAATACATTAATTTCCTATCACTGTTACCTAGTATATATATTTATATAATCTGGTGTTAGAGGTGTTCAGTGTGTAGGCATTACTGCTCTTTGTCCTGTGGATCCTGATCTGTTGGGTTTGTCATACAATGAAGAGGAAAGTTTGTCATTTAAATCTAGTTTAAATTATGATTTAAATAATAAATGCAATCCTTCAGCACTGAGAACAATGTGCTTTGAGTTTCATATGGCTGCATGCTGCAGTTGTTATGGTGACTCAGATAAAAATCATTGGTGTTCTGGTTTCCTATGGATCTGGTTATGCTAGGACTAATGTCTCTGGGCCTTTTTTTTTCTTTTAATCCTGACTTTGAATGAAAAGCAGTTATACTCATGTATTTGAAATCAGGGATCAATTTAAGTGTCATTCTAATCCATTTTATTTGTCACTGCTGCTTAGAAGTATCCTCAATATTCAACATTCTTCTGCTTTTCTTGTTCTTCTTTTCATCCTTAAATGAGAGAGGAAGAGTTGGTATCCAAGAATTGAAACATGCTGAAATGATTTATGAATGGAAAGGTTCTCCTAAATAGGAATAATGACTGTTTTCTGCTGAGCTCCTTTTGTTTATTGAAGCAATTATCCTACCTATTGACGCAGTACAAGTAATCAAGAGAACGTTAGAATGAGTGTTTCCTGGAATGGAATGGATTTACTCCATGGAAAACAGATTCATGAAACTTTGCAACTTGCTAAAAATGCAAATCTGAAACATTCAGAACTACGGTATTTTAAAGACAATATATATTTTTTTTAATTTTGGGATGAAATCCTCTCCCTATTGAAGCAGTGGATAAACTTATTTGGGGATAGGTTTTTTACATCTGTGGTTTGAAGAGAAATCTTCAGAAGTATTTACATTAAAGAGGAGGGTATATATTGTAACTGTGTTGACTAAGAAGGGTTAACTTGTAAATGAAGTAGTTCGAACACGGGAGAGCAGGTGGAATGAGGGGGATAGGGAACCTGTACCATGCACGTGTTAAATTATCACTCGTTTTGATGTTCAATAAGGATCAAACTCTTCCTGTGACTGCTAATACTTAGCAACACTTCTCATACACAGGGAAGACAAACCTTACCTGAATATAAAGTTCATTGAAAATCAATGGGGGGACTACCTATCTGATGTTCAGATGTTAGTTTAGATGGACATGTATTTTGTGCACATTCCTTTATCAAATCTTTATGAATACTTCTCTCTCTCTTTCTCTTTCTTTTTTTTTTTTTTTTTATAGTAACTATATAGTCCTAGTCAGTTCCTAATTGTTGGAACTGAAATAAATTTTTCTGTCTGCACTCATCTTTTCTTACCATGGTTTAGTTTGGTAAACTTACTCTGGCTAGGAAATCCTTTTAAATAGGAGGAACAAAAACAGATTGCCTACATGGTTTTATTTTTTTTGTTTGTTTTCATTCCCCAAATGAGACAGTACTGTGTATCAGTACTTACTTTGGGTCCAAACTGTTGGGCAGATGCCAATTCCTGTTAGATTCAGTAAGAATTGCTTACAAAAGGTTAGTTAACATAACCAAATTATAGGTAAAATAAAAATGTCAATTTGAAAAATTCAGCTGTAGTTCAGTTTAGGGGGAGGGTTTTGTATTTTGTTTGAACTTGGTAATCAGTAAGAATTACCACACTCTGTGCACTGAAGAGCACCATTATTTTTCTTCATTAAATCACAACATAGTACTTTGTATTGATTTTTAGTTCTGCAGTTCAGCAGCAGCCTATATACAGATCAAGGAAATATGAACTGGCAGAAAATGTTGCCATCAAAAAACACCCTTGACAGGCATGATAGTATTTCCAGCTTTAATGAAGGTCCCTGACACTTGGAAGAATAAGAAATGAGTGGAAAAAGTGGTTCATGTTATATAGGTTCTTCTGAAGTCTCTGAGGATTTTGACTTTTAATATGAATTCATTTTGTTGAGGAGTTCTCTTTAATTCACTTGAGGGGGGGAAAAAAATAACTGCAAAATCTGCTCAGACAATCAACCAAGAAAACTTGCATTTATTTCTTTGTTCATATTGACTATCTAGCTTTATTAACAAATTCTTTCTCATATTTGCAGGCATTCTTTTTGAATAGTTATATGTGTTAATGACGAACAGGGTAATTGAAGTGCCTGCTAATGTATGCACATACGCATAGATTTATACAAAAGTGCACTGTTGTACTTAAATAAAAATCAAGCTTTCTATTCTTCTTTCTTCTTTACATAAAGAGAGAGAAGAACCAAGGGAGAGGTCCCCCATGGTTGTTCTTGGGTTTAAAGTAGAAGATGAGAAAAAAGAACTATTTTGTTTTTTGGGGTATTAGTCTTCACTAGGAAAACTATACTGCACAATTTACACGCGCAGGCTGAGAAAAGAATTTTATTGAGGCTCCTCTTGTTTAAAAATTTGGAAATGATACAATTGAGATTCTCTCTACCTCACTCGCTATCACTTTTGTATGTGTGCATGCCTTAATTTCAAGGTCTTATTAAGACAGGGGCAAGTAACATTATGACAGTGTTGTGTAACTAACTTGAGACAAGAACTGCTTTTTTTAAAGACTGTTTGGTGTTACTGTAATACTTAAGTGTTAAAAGCATGGGTTTTGTAGCAAAAGTTTCCTCACTGCAATTGAAGCCATTGTGCAAACTGAGCTGTAGATGTTGAGCAGGATGTTTAGAAGATGAGGAACAGTTAGGATGAGATTCATCCGCATTACTTCAGTCATCTGTAAATTAGACTTCAAAGCCTAAGCTAGCTTTCTCTAGAGATGATGGGAAGACATAGATCAGATGAATCACCCTCTGGAGATGTCTGTTTTCTCTGACTGTGCAGAATGCCTCGGAAAAGTGGCTCTGAGATCCTGCTTTTCAATATGTAGTCAGATGAGATGAATCCCCCCTGTGGTGACTACTTGAAAAAAGTTTGATGCAACTGCTTTGAAATAAAATCACAGGAAACTCTCAAGCTGGAGGCAGGGGTAGAATAAAGTTCTCCAGGGCATTGCATGCTGCCTTTGCTGTTAAATTGTCCTTTTTCTTCCTATAGCAGCCTGCCTCTTTGCTATTTCCACCCTTTTCAGCCTCTGTAATATGAGATAGTACCTGTGCAAACAGCAGTCCGTTGACCTACACAAATGTGATTCCTTCTTAGAAACTAAGGTATTCTGCATGGATCCCTTTCAGAAGGGAGAGGAATAGTATGTCATCATGTAAATTGGGACTATTGTAACATATACAGATAAAATAGATTAATTAAGGCCACTTAAGCAATCTTAATTCTGTTTTTCTAAGTTTTGTGATCCTCCCTCATCTATACGTGCATACACACACATGCATACAGAAATTCATATATTAAAATATATCTTTTTGGAAGAAAGAGTCTGATATAAAACATGATTATCATTGGTGCCATTAATGCCTGTTCAGTTTGATGAATTTGAAACCGTAAGAGCCTACAGAAATCCCTATTGTTGGGAGTTGCTGGTAGCAGCTGAAGTGCTGACAGCAAATTGGGGGCTGGAGCAAGGTGGGGGTAGTAGTTTTTCAGCAAGTTCCATACTGGCAAAAGAACATAGGAGCCAGGTCTCTCAGCTTTATTCTGGACTTTAAAAATGAGTATTCCTCAGCGAATGCATGCTTTTTGTATAGCTTAGTTCATTCCGCCCTTCTTCTTCCCTCTAGATGTATCTTTATATATCTTTTCATTTCTCTTAATTCATTATTTTGATTGGAATGTGATATAAACATTGCTGTTCCATAAGTATATGAAAGTGCTGATGCCTTAGATTCTTATTTACGGTATTTGCCTGTTAAAAATAATGCTTTGGAAGGTATTCATTGGAATTTAACATCTAGGAGTCACAGGGTGTCCTCTGTATTTGATGAAAAGAAGCTACTGCAGGGCCTGAATCAGAACCCCTCTCCATTGACTGTGTATTGAAATAAAATATCTGCTTCAGGAAGTTAGTGTAGATGCTCCTTGTAAGTGTATATGTTCTTAAAATATAGGACCTCTGCTTTATTTATTGCTGAGGTCACTCGTGTTGCAAAGAGGATAGCACTGCCTAATCCAGTAATAATTTTGGTAATGGTATTTTCAGCCAGCAAGTCTGAATCTGTGGACAGTATCAAATTGTATGGTATAATCATCTCGGTTGCAAATGCTTACATTAAACTTCTAATGGCTTAATGTTTTCACAGTCTGTAATGTGGAAAGTGTGTCATGGGATTCTCAGGAATTATGCATGTACTGAATGGCAGGCCATGCCTCTGCTCCTTGAATATGCTACACTTTCACTGTTTGTCACATTTGGAAGTCAAATGTTCTTCTAGTTAGCTTAATGGCATATGTTGTTTAAAATGCTGTATGCATTCTTAAAGATAACTAACTACAAGTAAAAGCCTGGATTTCTTCCCTCCTTCCCCCACCGAGCTAATCCTTTTACTATTGTGTGGTTTGTTCTGTTTTTTCCTCTCTCCCCTTTCCCCCTTTCCTTCCTTGCTAAATTGTTCTTTGTGGCTTACTTATGTTCGGTTCAGGAATTTGGTCGTTCACTAGATCTTTATTCGTTTTTTGTGGATACCTTCAGGATCTCTTTGCACACAAGTATATGGAATACAGTATGAGGAATAAGAAAATTTGATACAGCAAGTCACAAGGCTGTTTTTTTTTTTGGTTGGCTTCTTGTTTTGTTTTGTTTTGTTTTTTTGAAGTTGGCAACAATTGGAGAAAGAGTGACACTGTGTGGTAAGGTGGAGAATTTCAGTTTTGTTTTCTTGATCTCCTCCCCTTTTATTTTATCTTCCGTACAATGGTAAGATTATTTTTTGTGTGATTACTTTGTTATGTTTTTGTATTTTTCATAGGTTATTAATTTCTGATTATGCATTTGACAGCTGACTAATTTATGACTAAGCATTTTCTAAGAGAAGTTGCAATATCCTTTAACGGTTTCTTTTACTGATAAAGAAACCTGTGTTTAGGTTTTGTTCAATATTTCAAGGAATGCATATCTAGAAAAAAAGACTTGGTGAAAGTGGCTGGAGACTCAGATAGGTCTCCATAGGGAAAAAAAAGTGAACAGATAACACCGTTAAGATGCTGATCATGAACAGCTGTGGTAGGCATGTATTACAGTGCAAAGTGTAGAGAGATTACCCTTATTACTTGGAAAAAGAGGTTAATGGAAAATAAATTAGAGGTGAAATCAAAAGGCAGGATTTCTTGGGAAAAGAAAAAGGAGGTACTTTTAGTCACTGTATAAAACAGATTTCATCATTGAAGCTTAATTTCATCATTGAACAGCTTAATACTTAAAAGCAGTATTTTGATGTTTGTGTAGCTTCTGAGACTAATCAATGTTTGGTAGTGTGAAATATAAAGGCCTGCATGAGTTAGGACTGCCTAATCATGAGCACTTGAGGGGATTTGAAGCCAAATCCAATTTTAGGATGTCTGTGCCCTAGCACTAGCCCCTGCTGACATTGCAGATGCAGTGGCATGCTGCTGGCTATGCACGTGCAGGGGAGAAGGTATTCAACTGCTAGGGCAATGCTTGCTGCTTGAAAATCTATTTCATATTTCCTTTGAGAAAATGGTACCAGGCTGGATAGAAGCACAATGGAAGCTAAATCTGCCCGGGGCGCTCAGAGCACAGAGAAGTCAGTCCATGAATGCTTTGGAGGAAGAGACAAGAAATGCTAGCAGAAAGAAAAAATCATCTTTCATGCTTCTGCTAAAGAAAGACTGCTAGGCTGGATCACAGAGACTTGCTTGTTTGGTAGCAGTAATCTGTTTTCTCTCTGCCTCCCCCCGCCCCCCTTTTTTTTCAGGTTGAATTTTCCTATCCGCCCCTAATGCCTGGAGAAGGACATGACAGCCACAGTTTACCAGAAGAATGGAAATACTTGCCATTTCTTGCTTTACCAGATGGCGCTCACAACTATCAAGAAGGTAAGAAACCAGAGAGGAAAGTGGCACGTACTAGTGTTTCCTTCATGCCTCTAATGTACCCAAGAGAAAAGTCCTAATATCTGATCAACCATTATTTTCACTATTAGATTTCTTATACTTTGCATTTTTGTATAACCTGCAAAATACACTGATAACAATACATTGCCTCAAAGTTTAAAGTGAAACTATATCATAAAAGTTTGTCTCCTCCATCAAGAAATCAGAGGTCAATAAAAGTTCAGTTTAAAGGTTGTGTATCACTTGTGTATACTCTTAACACAAAACAAGGACACCAGCTATCTCAAAAAATATTTGAAGGGAGAAGAACCTCTTAAGTAAAACCTAGTGCAGTTCTGAGGTAAGGGGAAAATGAGATTCTAGCATTCAGCTCTGTAACGTACATACTGATTATAATATCTGTTCCCACACTACCTTAGTGATTATTGGAATGACCTACAAGGACCTACAGAGCTCCCATTCCAAGTCTGCAGAATGGCATATGTTGAACACAAGTGAATATAAAGGGCAGGAAGAGGAGCTCTAGTGTATTGGTCTGCAGAATGGAAAGACAGAAGGATTCTTTTGCCTTGTGGTTACTAGTAAGATCATTGCCGAAGCCCGGTGTTCTTAGTAAATTATCACAATGGATGATAATGGCCTTAAGGATTCTTGAGGAAAAAGGAGATAAAGGAGACTGGAGCTTTTATTTGAGGAGTTTTGTCTTTCTTATGCTTTCTTCTCGAAGACTGACTTCCCTCCCCCTGGAAACTAAGAATTGTACAATTCTGAGATCTGGGTTCAGAATTTAAAATTGCTTGTCCCAAGCCAAAGTAGTGTAAGTACTGTTCACTCCAAAATGAATAGTTAAAAATACCTGATGGCTTACAGCTACTGTTATTGGAAATATTTTTAATTTATTTCTTTGTATTTGATAGCAGTTCAGTTCATCATAACTGCACATGCAAATAAATATGCTATTATTTCATCAGTTTTTCTGCACAGCAGTGAAGAGAGAAACCACTTAAAAGAGCAAAATATCAAAAAGACCTTTAATGCTACTTTTAATAAGGGTTTTTAACTTTATGTACTCAGTTTTCTAATCCTTCAACTTCCAGAGATTCATTTGGAAGTGAAGGTATTCATATCAAAATAATCCCTTTCCTAGCAGCAGTAAGAGTCACTCTGACTCTGTGCTTGGTCATGATTTTGTTCCATTTCTGCATCCTTAAATCTCCCATGAGCAATAGGATACATTCAAAGCTAGGAAATTAGAGGCCGTCTTGCTTGCCTGCTTCCTCTTGGTTCAGTACTGTGTTAGTTAATACTGAATTTCTGGCAGTTTTATTGCCGCAGTAAAAGGTTATTAATGTGGTGGGGGGTTTTGTTTGTTTTTTTTGGGGGGGTAAGAAAAAAAACTGACATGGCAACAAAACTGATGTAAATCTTTGTTTTATAGGGAGGAATAAACATGAGCTTGGAATTGGCAAATGCACTTCAGATAATTATTTTATCTACTATAACTTTTAGTTGTGTATTTACTTTAGAGTTTATAACCAGTTTCCACTGAAGGAGTTATATTTTGCAAAGAAGATGATTTGATATGGGAAATGCTCTTAAAGGTTTACTAAAACCCTATGTGATCTCTGTAATAGAGTTAAACTTGTTCAAGGGAATAAATTTTGTTACATATAATCCCTCTCTTAGTCGGACCCAATACATACGGTCTTTCATGTCACACTTGCACAGAGAGAATAACCTTCTTATGTTAGACTTGGGCTCCCAAGTCCTTTTTGCTAGAGTAGTAGTGTTGTGCATGGATAGCCACCTTGGCAGTGGTAGCAGGAGCTCTAAGCTTTCAGGCTGTGTATTTCCTCCTTGAATTTTTCATACCTTCATTGCATTTACCTTCTTAGTGGCACTGCACTGCTACTGTACACCCAGCCTCACCAGTTCTGTAAGACTAGCCTTACGGTGCCTTGTCTCTGCTCCTTCACAGCAAGCCAGAAGTGCAGCGTACCTGTGGGTTTCAAAGATGCCTCTCTGCTGACAAGAGCTGCTCCTCAGCATCTGCCAGTGGACTCACAGGAGTTTGGTCAGGCTAAAACTCAGACTGCTGTCAGAATATCCGTATTGGTGCAGCTAGAGCTACTTCCCCAAGGCACCTCAAAGTTTGGAAACTCTAGTTTTAGAGCAAGCGTAGATTACTAGAGGACTCTTGTTTTAGCACAAATTTTAGCACTCAAAAAAGTACCCAGCATTTTCAGCAGTAAACCTTTTATAAGTAAGTGGTGCTGAAAATAAAAATACTGAACACTTCCCTTTGTTAGTGACTTACAAAGTATTCTTTTCTTCTTCATAGATACAGTGTTTTTCCACTTGCCACCAAGATGTGGGGATCGAACCACAGTATATGGTGTCTCTTGCTATAGGCAGATTGAAGCCAAGGTAACTTTAAAGGTTGTAAATTATATTGATGAATTGATAGGCTTGATGTGCGAATGACTCTGAAATTCAGTGGCTTGTGTTACACCAATATTCAGCCAGCAGGATCAGAATTGTCATCTCACCTTAAAAATCCATGGAAACCTGCACAGTAGATAGCTACAGAACTTGAGAACTATTTATTTCCCTATGTCAGCGGACATATTGTATTCCTTGTCAATTGCCTTGAAAATTTCAAAATATGTTTTGGTTCTTGACAGCTAATCCAGACATCAGCCCCAAGTAGCAAAACTTAAGCTGACAATCTGTCAAGCTGCAAGACCTGTTGCCAGAAAGTAGGTTTTTTGGGTGGAAGCAATTTAAATTTCTCCATTGTGTGTCTGAAGATTTTTTTAGAGTATTTCCTAGGATCTGACCATACGAATGCTGTGATGTTTCTTTTCACATACCTCCTTTGCCAAAAGTACATTTGTGAAGTGGACCAGAATCTTCCCATTCGCTATATGTAGCTATATAGCTGCTTACAGGTACTGACCTCTTCCCAATAAAGCTGAAAAATTGGGAGGAGAGATACACTGTATATGTGATCACACTTTGAGGAAACTATGTACTTGATGTGCTAGAATGTGTCCAGATTTCAAAAGTAGCAGTGATAGTATCACTTATGCAACTCTAATTAAAAAGTTTTTACAGTTTTCTTTAAAAATATGCGCTTTCCAGTGAAATGCCAAGAATCTAAAATGCCAGGTAGCTTAGAGTTCTAGATGAGTCATAATTTGCATCTTCCAAATGTATGTACTCTGTTTTAGTCTTAACCATACCTTGATTATACTTCAAGTTTCTGTTTATGCTATGGGAAGAAATTTTACAAATGCAGATTTTAATTCCATTTCTTGTGTTGATTTTGGTTTGCTCACTGTTTGTAGACAATCTTCACTGTATTCTGTGATTAAAGTTGCGTTGTATTTAACTATACAATTGTTTTAACTTGGTTTCATTGCACTCTTGATTCCAGTTTATGCTGTTTACTAACCAATTAAGAAGATAAATAGATTTTTAAATTGAACAGTTTGCAACAAGTAGAATATAAAACAATGTGTGTTTTATATAACAACTCCAGCACTCTTCCCATCTGCCTTTTTGATGTGTGGGCTGCAATCCACACACTTGCTGTTTTGTACAGTTAAGTGAATCACTGTATTTGTGTCCCCACCTATTCTAGCTTTGCTGTTAAGTGCTAGGACCATTTGGTCTGGCTGAGAAAGTAGTTGCTTGTGCAGATGATACTTCTATTTTATAGATGGCTCAAAGAAAATCCTTGAGTATAAAGCAAACTAACTATTGCCAGGCAAAGGTTTTTCAGCCTGGTCCATTTGCACAAATAGTGTTAGAGAAGTGTGATGTGTTGAGACTTCTTTTCTTCTGCTACCTTACCCTGAGTTAAAAATGCCATTGTCTTTTACTTGTACTAATGTCTTTTAAACGGTCCTGTGCATATCATCACAGCTGTATTTGGATCTTTGCTTGTGAGCAGTGAGATGAGAGCACAACTGTGACAAATCAGTGTTATGGCCATTTGTACTAGATAAGGGCATACTGTTACATGGTTTGGATATTCCACTATTGAAGGCAGTCAGTCCTAGGATTTTATTTAAATAGGGGTATGTGACAACTAGATCCTTGAAAGAATTCTTTTTGAAACGTGCGTGGCTAAAAATACTGTAATACTTTTATTTCTTAGGTATTAAAAGTACGGCAAGCAGACATCACCCGAGAAACAGTACAGAAAAGTGTCTGTGTTCTCAGTCAGCTGGTAAGAATGTTTGTTTAACTCCCAAAACACTTCCATGAACAAATTAAAATGGTTTGTTTTCCATATTCTTATTTGGAAACTTTTGGCTCTGACTATTTCTTTTTTTTAAATCATTGTAAAGGATAACAAAATGAACACTGGAGTGAAAATGAATTAGAAAGCCATGGCATTTGAGTGTGCTGCCTTGAACTGGTATCTCCTTATAAGAATAACTGTAAAACTGTCTGCCTGTTGTCAGGAACTGGGATATCTGTTTGTGCTTTTGATAGTTCTTAAGTACTAATTCTTAAGTTCTTTATTTCATGTAGTAGGATTTGGGGTTTTGGTCATTGTAATAACTAATTATCAAAAAAAAATGGAGAAAGTAGCCATTGACAACTGTCAAAGAGATTTTAAGATAGTCACATACACAGCATACTCTGTTTTCAGGGGACATGTTGTATATATACCTATTTAGTAACAGCTACCAATTGCCAGGCAGGTAAAAGAACTTTCAGTGCTTGAAGCTGAATTAAGAACTGTTACTGCAGGTGTATGAGCAGTGTTAAGCAGGAAAGTACTTTTCCAGAAAGATGTTCAGTGATGGTGTGGTATGTACAAATGGAAAGAAAGAAGAAAGAATTATTATCATTTAAAATGAGCACAGAAGACAAGACACTGCAAGTTGGCAGTCAAGAGTTTTTGCCCCTGAAAATGGACTGTACCTCTAATAATATGTCTCTATTGCAAGATAAGAATGGGAGAAGACTGAAGTTTAAAATGGGTTATTAAATAAGTTTTCTTCACTTGCTTGCTTTTCTATTTGTTTCTTTCTTTCAAGCCTTTGTATGGGTTACTTCAGGCAAAGCTGCAACTCATTACACATGCGTATTTTGAAGAAAAAGACTTCTCACAAATTTCAATTCTAAAGGTAAAGTTTAAACCATATTCATACAGAACAAAGCCTTCAGTGTATGCCTAAAGGTTTTAATGTTTTTAATGAGTGATTTGCTTAGATACTCCATTTTCATAGGTGATTCTGCTATTCAACTCAAGTAATAAATTACAAGAACTAAATGAACTACCCAAATCTGACAGAGGGTCAGCTTTCTGATTTGTAATGAAATGCACATTGATTATCATGCTCATTCTTTCATCTCCATTGACTCCCATAGTAAAACTTGCTTTTCTTCCTGAAATAAGCTCTTGAAATCCTTGAAATAAGCCATTTTTATTTACTCTGAATTTTGTGTGACCATATGCCATTAATGCATTCTGGGTTTTTTGTTTTTGTTCCAACTCTTACAGGAACTCTATGAGCATATGAATAGCTCTTTGGGAGGAACTCTGCTGGAAGGGTCACAAGTTTGTCTTGGTAAGTGACATTTTTGTACAAGCAGCAGAGATAATGTTATGCTAACCAGCACATTTGCTTTTTGAGCTAATTTGCTTCTGTGCATTAACAAATTAAGCACCAGAGGTTTATGTGCCTGTACAGTATTCTATTATGCTTTCCTTCCTTAATGGATTTAAATAAATGTCAAATAAATGCTATGTTCCTTCCATGATAGCACTTAGTTATAGGTTGAAAGTTATGATGCATCTAGGCTTGATGGCTTGACAAGTGAGTGCTCAGCTGCTTTTGGGAAACAGTGCTTTCTTAATTTTTAGGTAAAACGATTTGTTGGTATGGGGTGTGCAGCCTTTCATGTACCTATTATTTGGGAAATCTTCCATATGATTCTAGCTTTTCCCTGTGTTTTCTGAATGCATAGTGTAGGATTTAATTCAGTGTTTCCATAATGCTGTATTGCAGCCAACAGGAGTAACAGAGTGTGATTACTCACATTATTGCTGTCTCCATTGTAGCTTTAACTATTACTTCTACTCTAAAGGAAGAGAATTTGGTATGAGTTCTCCTAACAAAATAACTAGATTCACATAGAGTGCATAGTTTAATTGCTACTTGGATTTATTTTTTTTGTTTTTTTTCTTCCCCCCTCTCCTGAAGAAAAATGGTGACAAAAAGTAAGTTGGAATCTCTACTAGCTATTAATTGGAATAATGGCTTTCTTTTTGGTATCTCAGGTCTATCTCCTCGGGATCTTGTTCTTCATTTTAGACACAAGGTATGCTTTCTCTGCTATATTATAATTATGAAGTACAGCACTATGATGCCTTGCACAAATTTTGTGGAGTAAAATGCTTTGTGAGCAACTGAAAAATAAACACATGTGCTAGGAGTGAAGCTCTTTCCTTAGGACTTCTGGTTACAGACTTCTGATTTCCCTTCCCCTTCTGTGTACACACCTTCAGTAAAGGTTTGTTCCAGACAAAAAAGTTTTGTCTGCTTTCTGGTTTCCCTGGAGACTTCTAGGTTTTTGTGACATTTCTTGAATCACGTCCCAAAGTGCAAATTGTGTCTCTATTTCCTGCTCCTTGTCAGATGAACTTGATAGAAGAATGTTGCTAATGTCCTGGCACGCACAACTTACCCCTTTTCCCCGTATCTTGTAACTTTTGCAGCCCCTGCAATCATAGAACATGAGGGATCTTGCTTCCCTCCTTTTTCTTGATGACTGTTGAAATGCAGAGTGTATCCTAAGCGAAGTTACAAATAACCTTTAGAATCTTTTTTTTATTAACTGAGAGGCATCAAGGAAATTAAATTGAGAAACCGGGATGTATTTGCATGTGCACAGTAGATATTTGGGGGAGGGTAGAAATAATTTTTGTTTCACTTCAAACATCCTGGTTATGCCCTAGAAGCATCTGTCCGTTTTCTTTGAGTACAAAGAAAGTCTGGAAGCCATCTCTGATCTAGGTATCTCATTAATAGATGTCTAAAATTAGGTGAGGTGAGTGCTATTCTTGGTGTTCTGCTGAATTCATTTATGTGTTTCTGTGGAGGAGCTCTTCTGTGCTTATGCAGTTTACTGTTTTTTGAAACTGGAGTGATAGAATATGTTCTTACTCATAAATAAGCCTTGTATGATTCAAAGTATGCAATTCCTGTTTGTGCAGTTCATTCTTTGTGCATCTCGGATGCTATTTTTAAAGAATGGTCAGGTGGAGAAAGGATATCAGGACACTAGTTTCTGTTGGCTGAATGTATTTAACCGTTTAGCCAATAAAATCAATAATCAGTATTAAATTTTGAATAAGACAAAGTTTGTACAGTATTTCTGATAAATGGCAATGGCTCACTCATGTTTTTCTTTTCTGTATTTTTCAGGTCTTGATCCTTTTTAAATTGATTCTTCTAGAGAAAAAGGTAACATTTTGTTGGCCAAGGCAGAGAATTGAAATAGAAGTGTAATTGTTACGCATCTTCATATGAAAGATAACTAAAATATACCAGTGAAAAATAAGAATTATATTTAAAGTACTTTTGTATGCATGTATACATTTGGAAACTATGCTCTAACTGTTTGTTAACATAAATTTGTTCTCATCTCTTCTATACATACTCTGCCTTATTAATATTTGTCCCAGCGAAAGTTAAGTAAAATGTGTTTAAATGAGCGGAGAAACATGATGTATTATAAGAAGACAGGAGTGGATACACATAATGCAAACAGTTGCTTGTGTGAAGGAATGGGTAGGAAATGTGAGTACCTTAAAAAGGAGCCTATGACTGTACAGGGTCCAGTTAACTCCAACTTTTGATTTAAGCATTACATAAGCATACCAAGGAAAACTAGTGCTAGGAACCTCTTTCAAACCTGAATTACATAGACAGCTAGAGGAGACAATGTAAAAGGTTGTCTTTTTTTTTTTTTTTTTGCCTTGTTCTTTAAATTTTTGTTTAAACATTGCTTTCAGTACTTCAAATTTCACTGTTTCTTTAGTGAACCTGCTCTGTTAAAAGCCAGCTTCTTCAGAGTGGTGAGAAGGAACATCTGAATTTTCCCATTGGCTACAACTGGAAAGTCAGTAGGACTTGACCTATAAAATATCAAAACAGCTTTCTGAAGTCTGTATCTAAGGCTTAGGTACCTTTTGTGAGACAGTAAATACACCCTGTTATAGATGTACTTGGACGACTTCACTAAAGCTTCTGCACTTGTCACCTAATTCTGTGTGCTAGATATACCTTGATAGTTATAAGTATTTCTTGAAGAGAATAAATTTAATTTCTGCATTAAAGATGCATGTGTTAAAGCTGCTATATTATTTAAGGCTATGCAAAAAGTATACTTGAGAAAATACACTTATTACGCAGTGGCAGTGCACATGTAGAAATGAATGTAATCAAGACTTGATTGGTAAGGTTTTTTGCCAAAATCACTGAATACATTTTGAAATTCTACAGAAAGGTTTGTTTTTTTTGTATAACATCTCTATTGATCTATTTAAAAACTTATAATGTTAGCATTCTGTCACGGTAGTTCAGCACTTGGGCATATGTAAACAAAATACTTAACTGAGCTACGATTCTCTTCTGAAGCTGCACAAACCACAAGACATAAATGCACAGGAAGAGTGGAGAGAAGCTTTCCCAAGCATGTTCATATGACTCAGGCATATGAATCTGGTTTGAAAATAACTGGATGCTTATTGAATAAACCTGAGTGTTTTTTTTTTTTGTTTTTGTTTTTGGGTTTTTTTTTTCTAAGCCATAACAGGAAGAGAACACTTGCAATTTCAATAGGAAGAGTTTGGTTTCCTGGTACTGCCTGTTTTCTGACAGATGTTAAGGTTCCAGAATAACTCTGGGAAATCTGTATGTTCAAAGACTTTTAAAGCAAGAAACTGCTAGTAATGCCAATTTTCCTTGAGCAGAAAAGTGCCTGAATGTCACAGATGGATTTTCTTTAATCCCTAGCAATTTGGTTAATGCCTTTCCACAGGCTAAAGGACCCCCCCCCCCAGCTGCTATTAAGCTGCGAGACTACTTCCAGATGGCAATCATTTGACTTTCTGCTGCCAGGACCACCCAATTTGCTAATGTAAATGTTGTAGACCTTATAACAGGATAGGGAGGGCTAAAGAAATGTGCACCCACACAGATGGAAAGATGGCAGAGGCACTCAATAGAAAAAACGTATAGAAAAGTGATCAGCTTAAGTATGCAGTACACCCAACCAAAAAAGCAAATATAGGTAAACTTCTTGAAAAGGAGATACTTTATAAACTTGTTTACTTCTTTAGACTTAAAAGTAAATTCAGCTAGGAATACATGATACCTGAGAATCCTAAACTGAAAGGGATGTCGTGGGGTTTCTGCTGTAGTTCCATGCTATTACATCATGTATCTTTCATTAACTTATTGACCAGCTTCTCAAAAGCCAGACTTTTTATTCCCATTGGTGTCAGTGGAAATTACTCTGTTCAGATAAACTGCCTGTTCTTCTCATCATGCTATAGGTTTTTTCTGCTACTGTTGCAATTCATCTTTCTTGAACGTAGAAAAACAAATTGTACAAGGCACTATACATGGTGTACTCTGTTTCCAGCTGAGATACCATTAAACATCATGTGATATGTTAGGACTGTCTCTTTCTTGGTTCCATCAGGTCAGGGGCTCATAGACTTGAGCATACTGGTGGATCATGAGTTACTTATCATTTACTTCTAACAAGTGACTTTCTAGCTTATAGCAGAAGTCTTTTGTTAATTCTAAGTCCACAAACTTGCACTTTTGAATTTCATTATATACCTATTAACTTGGCCTGCAAAGTCATCACGTTATGTATGGTCATTCTGTATTCCTTTGTATTGCTGACTCCTTGTAGTGCTCATATTTGCCACTAGTATACTACTGCTTTTTTACTGAGGATGTTAAAATGCCATGGTAAAGCAAGTTGTGGGTATGGGGTTTTTTTTTGTTTTTTTTTCCTGAAAGTCTGTCTTGGAGGAACTCCAGTATTTAATATTCCTTGAACCTCGTGCTTCTTCTTTCAGTACTAACCTTTGATATCCCCCTTTTGAATTCCTGAGTAATTTACTAATCCCAGTCTCTCTAATTTCCCATGTTCTGCCCAAAGTTCTTTACTGAAGTCAACGTCAATCATTTTTTCTGTTTCCAGAAAATCAGTTTTTAATCATAGAAAGATATCTCTAGTAAATGCATGCTGCATTTATTCTGTTCTCTATTTATCTGCTTATTATTAATATATTGTTTTCTTTGAAGAGCTATTTTGCATAGGGTTTTTTTCAGAATTCTGGAATGGTGATTATTTGGCCTCTGACTTATAACAGAGACAGACTTTAATGTGTGAAAAATAAGCAATGGTTTATGCAGAGTGACAGGAACAACTTTTGTCTGTCAATCAGTGAGATTTTTTTCCTCCTGAAATTGATCCAGTCAGCATTGGATTGAGCTGTCCAACTGCAAGCAAGTTATATACTTACACACATTTAAATATTTACTTCAAAAAACTGTTGTAAGAGCTTTTGTTGGTGAACAGACATGAAAAGAAAGAAAATGCCTTGGACAGCTTGCATGCATTTTATCTGTCATGTGTAAGCTATTTTTTTTTTTTTTTAATTCTCTCCTTCCTACCCCCCCTTCTTTTCTTTTTTCCCTCCTGCCACCAGGTGCTGTTTTACATTTCTCCAGTAAATAGATTGGTGGGAGCTCTAATGACTGTCCTGTCACTCTTTCCTGGTAAGAAGAGATGTTTGGACTTCTTTTTAATATAGTTTCTGTTCATAACTGAGACTGGCTGTACTGTTCCATGTGGAAAGCAACTTATGTGACAGTAGGGTTCTGTCAATATATTGCCTGAAAAATGGGATAACTTGTATGCATGTCTGTATAGTATGGACACATCTCTTAACACTTATTACTTACAGTATATGCATTATTCTTTGTGTTTAGCCAGAGCTACTGTATCTTCTGTATTATTGCTTGTTGATAACATAGATGG